>NC_139224.1:88877656-90297656 GCF_055691185.1 Crinia signifera
TCACTGATGATGTCATAATTGATTTTAACCATCTTTTTGAAACTGTAAAATTGACATTTCTGAACTCACGGATGGCACGGACATCATCTACGACAGTAATTTTAAAACCGATAATGTCAATTGTGACATCACTGATGATGTCATAATTGATTTTGACCATCTTTTTGTAATTGTAAAATTGACGCTTCTGAACTCAAAGATGGCACGGACATCATCTACGACAGTAATTTTAAAACCAATAATGTCAATTGTGACATCACTGATGATGTCATAATTGATTTTAACCATCTTTTCAAAACTGTAAAATTGACGCTTCTGAACTCACGGATATCACGGACATCATCTACGACAGTAATTTTAAAACCAATAATGTCAATTGTGACATCACTAATGATGTCATAATTGATTTCGACCATCTTTTCGTAACTGTAAAATTGACGCTTCTGAACTCAAAGATGGCACGGACATCATCTACGACAGTAATTTTAAAACCAATAATGTCAATTATGACATCACTGATGATGTCATAATTGATTTTAACCATCTTTTCAAAACTGTAAAATTGACGCTTCTGAACTCACGGATATCACGGACATCATCTACGACAGTAATTTTAAAACCGATAATGTCAATTGTGACATCACTGATGATGTCATAATTGATTTCGACCATCTTTTCAAAACTGTAAAATTGACGCTTCTGAACTCACGGATGGCACGGACATCATGTACGACAGTAATTTTAAAACGGATAATGTCAATTGTGACATCACTGATGATGTCATAATTGATTTCGACCATCTTTTCAAAACTGTAAAATCGACGCTTCTGAACTCACGGATGGAACGGACATCATCTACGACAGTAATTTTAAAACCGATAATGTCAATTGTGACATCACTGATGATGTCATAATTGATTTCGACCATCTTTTCAAAACAGTAAAATTGACGCTTCTGAACTCACGAATGGCACAGACATCATCTACGACAGTAATTTTAAAACCGATAATGTCAATTGTGACATCACTGATGATGTCATAATTGATTTCGACCATCTTTTCAAAACAGTAAAATTGACGCTTCTGAACTCACGAATGGCACAGACATCATCTACGACAGTAATTTTAAAACCGATAATGTCAATTGTGACATCACTGATGATGTCATAATTGATTTTGACCATCTTTTCGAAACTGTAAAATTGACGCTTCTGAACTCACCGATGGAACGGACATCATCTACGACAGTAATTTTAAAACCGATAATGTCAATTGTGACATCACTGATGATGTCATAATTGATTTCGACCATCTTTACAAAACTGTAAAATTGACGCTTCTGAACTCACCGATGGAACGGACATCATCTACGACAGTAATTTTAAAACCAATAATGTCAATTGTGACATCACTGATGATGTCATAATTGATTTTAACCATCTTTTCGAAACTGTAAAATTGACACTTCTGAACTCACGGATGGCACGGACATCATCTACGACAGTAATTTTAAAACCGATAATGTCAATTGTGACATCACTGATGATGTCATAATTGATTTTGAAAATCTTTTCTTAACTGTAAAATTGACGCTTCTGAACTCAAAGATGGCACGGACATCATCTACGACAGTAATTTTAAAACCAATAATGTCAATTGTGACATCACTGATGATGTCATAATTGATTTTAACCATCTTTTCAAAACTGTAAAATTGACGCTTCTGAACTCACGGATATCACGGACATCATCTACGACAGTAATTTTAAAACCAATAATGTCAATTGTGACATCACTAATGATGTCATAATTGATTTCGACCATCTTTTCGTAACTGTAAAATTGACGCTTCTGAACTCAAAGAAGGCACGGACATCATCTACGACAGTAATTTTAAAACCAATAATGTCAATTGTGACATCACTGATGATGTCATAATTGATTTTAACCATCTTTTCGAAACTGTAAAATTGACACTTCTGAACTCACGGATGGCACGGACATCATCTACGACAGTAATTTTAAAACCGATAATGTCAATTGTGACATCACTGATGATGTCATAATTGATTTCGACCATCATTTCAAAACAGTAAAATTGACGCTTCTGAACTCACGAATGGCACAGACATCATCTACGACAGTAATTTTAAAACCGATAATGTCAATTGTGACATCACTGATGATGTCATAATTGATTTCGACCATCTTTTCGAAACTGTAAAATTGACGCTTCTGAACTCACCGATGGAACGGACATCATCTACGACAATAATTTTAAAACCGATAATGTCAATTGTGACATCACTGATGATGTCATAATTGATTTCGACCATCTTTACAAAACTGTAAAATTGACGCTTCTGAACTCACCGATGGAACGGACATCATCTACGACAGTAATTTTAAAACCAATAATGTCAATTGTGACATCACTGATGATGTCATAATTGATTTTGACCATCTTTTCGTAACTGTAAAATTGACGCTTCTGAACTCAAAGATGGCACGGACATCATCTACGACAGTAATTTTAAAACCAATAATGTCAATTGTGACATCACTGATGATGTCATAATTGATTTCGACCATCTTTTCAAAACTGTAAAATTGACGCTTCTGAACTCACGGATGGAACGGACATCATCTACGACAGTAATTTTAAAACGGATAATGTCAATTGTGACATCACTGATGATGTCATAATTGATTTCGACCATCTTTTCAAAACTGTAAAATTGACGCTTCTGAACTCACGGATGGAACGGACATCATCTACGACAGTAATTTTAAAACCAATAATGTCAATTGTGACATCACTGATGATGTCATAATTGATTTTAACCATCTTTTCAAAACTGTAAAATTGACGCTTCTGAACTCACGGATGGCACGGACATCATCTACGACAGTAATTTTAAAACCGTTAATGTCAATTGTGACATCACTGATGATGTCATAATTGATTTCGACCATCTTTTCGAAACTGTAAAATTGACACTTCTGAACTCACGGATTGCACGGATATCATCTACGACAGTAATTTTAAAACCGATAATGTCAATTGTGACATCACTGATGATGTCATAATTGATTTCTACAATCTTTTCAAAACTGTAAAATTGACGCTTCTGAACTCACGGATGGAACGGACATCATCTACGACAGTAATTTTAAAACGGATAATGTCAATTGTGACATCACTGATGATGTCATAATTGATTTCGACCATCTTTTCAAAACTGTAAAATTGACGCTTCTGAACTCACGGATGGAACGGACATCATCTACGACAGTAATTTTAAAACGGATAATGTCAATTGTGACATCACTGATGATGTCATAATTGATTTCGACCATCTTTTCAAAACTGTAAAATTGACGCTTCTACACTCACGGATGGAACGGACATCATCTACGACAGTAATTTTAAAACCAATAATGTCAATTGTGACATCACTGATGATGTCATAATTGATTTTAACCATCTTTTCGTAACTGTAAAATTGACGCTTGTGAACTCAAAGATGGCACGGACATCATCTATGACAGTAATTTTAAAACCAATAATGTCAATTGTGACATCACTGATGATTTCATAATTGATTTCGACCATCTTTTCAAAACTGTAAAATTGACGCTTCTGAACTCACCGATGGAACAGACATCATCTACGACAGTAATTTTAAAACCGATAATGTCAATTGTGACATCACTGATGATGTCATAATTGATTTCGACCATCTTTACAAAACTGTAAAATTGACGCTTCTGAACTCACCGATGGAACGGACATCATCTACGACAGTAATTTTAAAACCAATAATGTCAATTGTGACATCACTGATGATGTCATAATTGATTTTAACCATCTTTTCGAAACTGTAAAATTGACACTTCTGAACTCACGGATGGCACGGACATCATCTACGACAGTAATTTTAAAACCGATAATGTCAATTGTGACATCACTGATGATGTCATAATTGATTTTGACCATCTTTTCGTAACTGTAAAATTGACGCTTCTGAACTCAAAGATGGCACGGACATCATCTACGACAGTAATTTTAAAACCAATAATGTCAATTGTGACATCACTGATGATGTCATAATTGATTTTAACCATCTTTTCAAAACTGTAAAATTGACGCTTCTGAACTCACGGATATCACGGACATCATCTACGACAGTAATTTTAAAACCAATAATGTCAATTGTGACATCACTAATGATGTCATAATTGATTTCGACCATCTTTTCGTAACTGTAAAATTGACGCTTCTGAACTCAAAGAAGGCACGGACACCATCTACGACAGTAATTTTAAAACCAATAATGTCAATTGTGACATCACTGATGATGTCATAATTGATTTTAACCATCTTTTCAAAACTGTAAAATTGACGCTTCTGAACTCACGGATATCACGGACATCATCTACGACAGTAATTTTAAAACCAATAATGTCAATTGTGACATCACTAATGATGTCATAATTGATTTTGACCATCTTTTCGAAACTGTAAAATTGACACTTCTGAACTCACGGATGGCACGGACATCATCTACGACAGTAATTTTAAAACCGATAATGTCAATTGTGACATCACTGATGATGTCATAATTGATTTTGACCATCTTTTCGTAACTGTAAAATTGACGCTTCTGAACTCAAAGATGGCACGGACATCATCTACGACAGTAATTTTAAAACCAATAATGTCAATTGTGACATCACTGATGATGTCATAATTGATTTTAACCATCTTTTCAAAACTGTAAAATTGACGCTTCTGAACTCACGGATGGCACGGACATCATCTACGACAGTAATTTTAAAACCGTTAATGTCAATTGTGACATCACTGATGATGTCATAATTGATTTCGACCATCTTTTCGAAACTGTAAAATTGACACTTCTGAACTCACGGATTGCACGGATATCATCTACGACAGTAATTTTAAAACGGATAATGTCAATTGTGACATCACTGATGATGTCATAATTGATTTCGACCATCTTTTCAAAACTGTAAAATTGACGCTTCTGAACTCACGGATGGAACGGACATCATCTACGACAGTAATTTTAAAACCAATAATGTCAATTGTGACATCACTAATGATGTCATAATTGATTTCGACCATCTTTTCGTAACTGTAAAATTGACGCTTCTGAACTCAAAGAAGGCACGGACATCATCTACGACAGTAATTTTAAAACCAATAATGTCAATTGTGACATCACTGATGATGTCATAATTGATTTTAACCATCTTTTCAAAACTGTAAAATTGACGCTTCTGAACTCACGGATATCACGGACATCATCTACGACAGTAATTTTAAAACCAATAATGTCAATTGTGACATCACTGATGATGTCATAATTGATTTTGACCATCTTTTCGTAACTGTAAAATTGATGCTTCTGAACTCAAAGATGGCACGGACATCATCTACGACAGTAATTTTAAAACCAATAATGTCAATTGTGACATCACTGATGATGTCATAATTGATTTTAACCATCTTTTCAAAACTGTAAAATTGACGCTTCTGAACTCACGGATGGCACGGACATCATCTACGACAGTAATTTTAAAACCGTTAATGTCAATTGTGACATCACTGATGATGTCATAATTGATTTCGACCATCTTTTCAAAACTGTAAAATTGACGCTTCTGAACTCACGGATGGAACGGACATCATCTACGACAGTAATTTTAAAACGGATAATGTCAATTGTGACATCACTGATGATGTCATAATTGATTTCGACCATCTTTTCAAAACTGTAAAATTGATGCTTCTGAACTCACGGATGGAACGGACATCATCTACGACAGTAATTTTAAAACCAATAATGTCAATTGTGACATCACTGATGATGTCATAATTGATTTTAACCATCTTTTCAAAACTGTAAAATTGACGCTTCTGAACTCACGGATGGCACGGACATCATCTACGACAGTAATTTTAAAACCGTTAATGTCAATTGTGACATCACTGATGATGTCATAATTGATTTCGACCATCTTTTCGAAACTGTAAAATTGACACTTCTGAACTCACGGATTGCACGGATATCATCTACGACAGTAATTTTAAAACCGATAATGTCAATTGTGACATCACTGATGATGTCATAATTGATTTCGACAATCTTTTCAAAACTGTAAAATTGACGCTTCTGAACTCACGGATGGAACGGACATCATCTACGACAGTAATTTTAAAACGGATAATGTCAATTGTGACATCACTGATGATGTTATAATTGATTTCGACCATCTTTTCAAAACTGTAAAATTGACGCTTCTGAACTCACGGATGGAACGGACATCATCTACGACAGTAATTTTAAAACGGATAATGTCAATTGTGACATCACTGATGATGTCATAATTGATTTCGACCATCTTTTCAAAACTGTAAAATTGACGCTTCTGAACTCACGGATGGAACGGACATCATCTACGACAGTAATTTTAAAACCAATAATGTCAATTGTGACATCACTGATGATGTCATAATTGATTTTAACCATCTTTTCGTAACTGTAAAATTGACGCTTGTGAACTCAAAGATGGCACGGACATCATCTATGACAGTAATTTTAAAACCAATAATGTCAATTGTGACATCACTGATGATGTCATAATTGATTTCGACCATCTTTTCAAAACTGTAAAATTGACGCTTCTGAACTCACCGATGGAACGGACATCATCTACGACAGTAATTTTAAAACCAATAATGTCAATTGTGACATCACTGATGATGTCATAATTGATTTTAACCATCTTTTCGAAACTGTAAAATTGACACTTCTGAACTCACGGATGGCACGGACATCATCTACGACAGTAATTTTAAAACCGATAATGTCAATTGTGACATCACTGATGATGTCATAATTGATTTTGACCATCTTTTCGTAACTGTAAAATTGACGCTTCTGAACTCAAAGATGGCACGGACATCATCTACGACAGTAATTTTAAAACCAATAATGTCAATTGTGACATCACTGATGATGTCATAATTGATTTTAACCATCTTTTCAAAACTGTAAAATTGACGCTTCTGAACTCACGGATATCACGGACATCATCTACGACAGTAATTTTAAAACCAATAATGTCAATTGTGACATCACTAATGATGTCATAATTGATTTCGACCATCTTTTCGTAACTGTAAAATTGACGCTTCTGAACTCAAAGAAGGCACGGACATCATCTACGACAGTAATTTTAAAACCAATAATGTCAATTGTGACATCACTGATGATGTCATAATTGATTTTAACCATCTTTTCAAAACTGTAAAATTGACGCTTCTGAACTCACGGATATCACGGACATCATCTACGACAGTAATTTTAAAACCAATAATGTCAATTGTGACATCACTAATGATGTCATAATTGATTTTGACCATCTTTTCGAAACTGTAAAATTGACACTTCTGAACTCACGGATGGCACGGACATCATCTACGACAGTAATTTTAAAACCGATAATGTCAATTGTGACATCACTGATGATGTCATAATTGATTTTGACCATCTTTTCGTAACTGTAAAATTGACGCTTCTGAACTCAAAGATGGCACGGACATCATCTACGACAGTAATTTTAAAACCAATAATGTCAATTGTGACATCACTGATGATGTCATAATTGATTTTAACCATCTTTTCAAAACTGTAAAATTGACGCTTCTGAACTCACGGATGGCACGGACATCATCTACGACAGTAATTTTAAAACCGTTAATGTCAATTGTGACATCACTGATGATGTCATAATTGATTTCGACCATCTTTTCGAAACTGTAAAATTGACACTTCTGAACTCACGGATTGCACGGATATCATCTACGACAGTAATTTTAAAACCGATAATGTCAATTGTGACATCACTGATGATGTCATAATTGATTTCGACCATCTTTTCAAAACTGTAAAATTGACGCTTCTGAACTCACGGATGGAACGGACATCATCTACGACAGTAATTTTAAAACGGATAATGTCAATTGTGACATCACTGATGATGTCATAATTGATTTCGACCATCTTTTCAAAACTGTAAAATTGACGCTTCTGAACTCACGGATGGAACGGACATCATCTACGACAGTAATTTTAAAACGGATAATGTCAATTGTGACATCACTGATGATGTCATAATTGATTTCGACCATCTTTTCAAAACTGTAAAATTGACGCTTCTGAACTCACGGATGGAACGGACATCATCTACGACAGTAATTTTAAAACCAATAATGTCAATTGTGACATCACTGATGATGTCATAATTGATTTTAACCATCTTTTCGTAACTGTAAAATTGACGCTTGTGAACTCAAAGATGGCACAGACATCATCTATGACAGTAATTTTAAAACCAATAATGTCAATTGTGACATCACTGATGATGTCATAATTGATTTCGACCATCTTTTCAAAACTGTAAAATTGACGCTTCTAAACTCACCGATGGAACGGACATCATCTACGACAGTAATTTTAAAACCAATAATGTCAATTGTGACATCACTGATGATGTCATAATTGATTTTAACCATCTTTTCGAAACTGTAAAATTGACACTTCTGAACTCACGGATGGCACGGACATCATCTACGACAGTAATTTTAAAACCGATAATGTCAATTGTGACATCACTGATGATGTCATAATTGATTTTGACCATCTTTTCGTAACTGTAAAATTGACGCTTCTGAACTCAAAGATGGCACGGACATCATCTACGACAGTAATTTTAAAACCAATAATGTCAATTGTGACATCACTGATGATGTCATAATTGATTTTAACCATCTTTTCAAAACTGTAAAATTGACGCTTCTGAACTCACGGATATCACGGACATCATCTACGACAGTAATTTTAAAACCAATAATGTCAATTGTGACATCACTAATGATGTCATAATTGATTTCGACCATCTTTTCGTAACTGTAAAATTGACGCTTCTGAACTCAAAGAAGGCACGGACATCATCTACGACAGTAATTTTAAAACCAATAATGTCAATTGTGACATCACTGATGATGTCATAATTGATTTTAACCATCTTTTCAAAACTGTAAAATTGACGCTTCTGAACTCACGGATATCACGGACATCATCTACGACAGTAATTTTAAAACCAATAATGTCAATTGTGACATCACTAATGATGTCATAATTGATTTTGACCATCTTTTCGAAACTGTAAAATTGACACTTCTGAACTCACGGATGGCACGGACATCATCTACGACAGTAATTTTAAAACCGATAATGTCAATTGTGACATCACTGATGATGTCATAATTGATTTTGACCATCTTTTCGTAACTGTAAAATTGACGCTTCTGAACTCAAAGATGGCACGGACATCATCTACGACAGTAATTTTAAAACCAATAATGTCAATTGTGACATCACTGATGATGTCATAATTGATTTTAACCATCTATTCAAAACTGTAAAATTGACGCCTTCTGAACTCACGGATGGCACGGACATCATCTACGACAGTAATTTTAAAACCGTTAATGTCAATTGTGACATCACTGATGATGTCATAATTGATTTCGACCATCTTTTCGAAACTGTAAAATTGACACTTCTGAACTCACGGATGGCACGGATATCATCTACGACAGTAATTTTAAAACCGATAATGTCAATTGTGACATCACTGATGATGTCATAATTGATTTCGACCATCTTTTAAAAACTGTAAAATTGACGCTTCTGAACTCACGGATGGAACGGACATCATCTACAACAGTAATTTTAAAACGGATAATGTCAATTGTGACATCACTGATGATGTCATAATTGATTTCGACCATCTTTTCGAAACTGTAAAATTGACACTTCTGAACTCACGGATGGCACGGATATCATCTACGACAGTAATTTTAAAACCAATAATGTCAATTGTGACATCACTGATGATGTCATAATTGATTTTAACCATCTTTTCAAAACTGTAAAATTTACGCTTCTGAACTCACGGATGGCACGGACATCATCTACGACAGTAATTTTAAAACCGTTAATGTCAATTGTGACATCACTGATGATGTCATAATTGATTTCGACCATCTTTTCAAAACTGTAAAATTGACGCTTCTGAACTCACGGATGGAACGGACATCATCTACGACAGTAATTTTAAAACCAATAATGTCAATTGTGACATCACTGATGATGTCATAATTGATTTTAACCATCTTTTCGTAACTGTAAAATTGACGCTTGTGAACTCAAAGATGGCACGGACATCATCTATGACAGTAATTTTAAAACCAATAATGTCAATTGTGACATCACTGATGATGTCATAATTGATTTCGACCATCTTTTCAAAACTGTAAAATTGACGCTTCTGAACTCACCGATGGAACGGACATCATCTACGACAGTAATTTTAAAACCGATAATGTCAATTGTGACATCACTGATGATGTCATAATTGATTTCGACCATCTTTACAAAACTGTAAAATTGACGCTTCTGAACTCACCGATGGAACGGACATCATCTACGACAGTAATTTTAAAACCAATAATGTCAATTGTGACATCACTGATGATGTCATAATTGATTTTAACCATCTTTTCGAAACTGTAAAATTGACACTTCTGAACTCACGGATGGCACGGACATCATCTACGACAGTAATTTTAAAACCGATAATGTCAATTGTGACATCACTGATGATGTCATAATTGATTTTGACCATCTTTTCGTAACTGTAAAATTGACGCTTCTGAACTCAAAGATGGCACGGACATCATCTACGACAGTAATTTTAAAACCAATAATGTCAATTGTGACATCACTGATGATGTCATAATTGATTTTAACCATCTTTTCAAAACTGTAAAATTGACGCTTCTGAACTCACGGATATCACGGACATCATCTACGACAGTAATTTTAAAACCAATAATGTAAATTGTGACATCACTAATGATGTCATAATTGATTTCGACCATCTTTTCGTAACTGTAAAATTGACGCTTCTGAACTCAAAGAAGGCACGGACATCATCTACGACAGTAATTTTAAAACCAATAATGTCAATTGTGACATCACTGATGATGTCATAATTGATTTTAACCATCTTTTCAAAACTGTAAAATTGACGCTTCTGAACTCACGGATGGCACGGACATCATCTACGACAGTAATTTTAAAACCAATAATGTCAATTGTGACATCACTAATGATGTCATAATTGATTTTGACCATCTTTTCGAAACTGTAAAATTGACACTTCTGAACTCACGGATGGCACGGACATCATCTACGACAGTAATTTTAAAACCGATAATGTCAATTGTGACATCACTGATGATGTCATAATTGATTTTGACCATCTTTTCGTAACTGTAAAATTGACGCTTCTGAACTCAAAGATGGCACGGACATCATCTACGACAGTAATTTTAAAACCAATAATGTCAATTGTGACATCACTGATGATGTCATATTTGATTTAAACCATCTTTTCAAAACTGTAAAATTGACGCTTCTGAACTCACGGATGGCACGGACATCATCTACGACAGTAATTTTAAAACCGTTAATGTCAATTGTGACATCACTGATGATGTCATAATTGATTTCGACCATCTTTTCGAAACTGTAAAATTGACACTTCTGAACTCACGGATTGCACGGATATCATCTACGACAGTAATTTTAAAACCGATAATGTCAATTGTGACATCACTGATGATGTCATAATTGATTTCGACCATCTTTTCAAAACTGTAAAATTGACGCTTCTGAACTCACGGATGGAACGGACATCATCTACGACAGTAATTTTAAAACGGATAATGTCAATTGTGACATCACTGATGATGTCATAATTGATTTCAACCATCTCTTCAAAACTGTAAAATTGACGCTTCTGAACTCACGGATGGAACGGACATCATCTACGACAGTAATTTTAAAACCAATAATGTCAATTGTGACATCACTGATGATGTCATAATTGATTTTAACCATCTTTTCGTAACTGTAAAATTGACGCTTGTGAACTCAAAGATGGCACGGACATCATCTATGACAGTAATTTTAAAACCAATAATGTCAATTGTGACATCACTGATGATGTCATAATTGATTTCGACCATCTTTTCAAAACTGTAAAATTGACGCTTCTGAACTCACCGATGGAACGGACATCATCTACGACAGTAATTTTAAAACCAATAATGTCAATTGTGACATCACTGATGATGTCATAATTGATTTTAACCATCTTTTCGAAACTGTAAAATTGACACTTCTGAACTCACGGATGGCACGGACATCATCTACGACAGTAATTTTAAAACCGATAATGTCAATTGTGACATCACTGATGATGTCATAATTGATTTTGACCATCTTTTCGTAACTGTAAAATTGACGCTTCTGAACTCAAAGATGGCACGGACATCATCTACGACAGTAATTTTAAAACCAATAATGTCAATTGTGACATCACTGATGATGTCATAATTGATTTCGACCATCTTTTCAAAACTGTAAAATTGACGCTTCTGAACTCACCGATGGAACGGACATCATCTACGACAGTAATTTTAAAACCAATAATGTCAATTGTGACATCACTGATGATGTCATAATTGATTTTGACCATCTTTTCGTAACTGTAAAATTGACGCTTCTGAACTCAAAGAAGGCACGGACATCATCTACGACAGTAATTTTAAAACCAATAATGTCAATTGTGACATCACTGATGATGTCATAATTGATTTTAACCATCTTTTCGTAACTGTAAAATTGACGCTTGTGAACTCAAAGATGGCACGGACATCATCTATGACAGTAATTTTAAAACCAATAATGTCAATTGTGACATCACTGATGATGTCATAATTGATTTCGACCATCTTTTCAAAACTGTAAAATTGACGCTTCTGAACTCACCGATGGAACGGACATCATCTACGACAGTAATTTTAAAACCGATAATGTCAATTGTGACATCACTGATGATGTCATAATTGATTTCGACCATCTTTACAAAACTGTAAAATTGACGCTTCTGAACTCACCGATGGAACGGACATCATCTACGACAGTAATTTTAAAACCAATAATGTCAATTGTGACATCACTGATGATGTCATAATTGATTTTAACCATCTTTTCGAAACTGTAAAATTGACACTTCTGAACTCACGGATGGCACGGACATCATCTACGACAGTAATTTTAAAACCGATAATGTCAATTGTGACATCACTGATGATGTCATAATTGATTTTGACCATCTTTTCGTAACTGTAAAATTGACGCTTCTGAACTCAAAGATGGCACGGACATCATCTACGACAGTAATTTTAAAACCAATAATGTCAATTGTGACATCACTGATGATGTCATAATTGATTTTAACCATCTTTTCAAAACTGTAAAATTGACGCTTCTGAACTCACGGATATCACGGACATCATCTACGACAGTAATTTTAAAACCAATAATGTCAATTGTGACATCACTAATGATGTCATAATTGATTTCGACCATCTTTTCGTAACTGTAAAATTGACGCTTCTGAACTCAAAGAAGGCACGGACATCATCTACGACAGTAATTTTAAAACCAATAATGTCAATTGTGACATCACTGATGATGTCATAATTGATTTTAACCATCTTTTCAAAACTGTAAAATTGACGCTTCTGAACTCACGGATATCACGGACATCATCTACGACAGTAATTTTAAAACCAATAATGTCAATTGTGACATCACTAATGATGTCATAATTGATTTTGACCATCTTTTCGAAACTGTAAAATTGACACTTCTGAACTCACGGATGGCACGGACATCATCTACGACAGTAATTTTAAAACCGATAATGTCAATTGTGACATCACTGATGATGTCATAATTGATTTTGACCATCTTTTCGTAACTGTAAAATTGACGCTTCTGAACTCAAAGATGGCACGGACATCATCTACGACAGTAATTTTAAAACCAATAATGTCAATTGTGACATCACTGATGATGTCATAATTGATTTTAACCATCTTTTCAAAACTGTAAAATTGACGCTTCTGAACTCACGGATGGCACGGACATCATCTACGACAGTAATTTTAAAACCGTTAATGTCAATTGTGACATCACTGATGATGTCATAATTGATTTCGACCATCTTTTCGAAACTGTAAAATTGACACTTCTGAACTCACGGATTGCACGGATATCATCTACGACAGTAATTTTAAAACCGATAATGTCAATTGTGACATCACTGATGATGTCATAATTGATTTCGACCATCTTTTCAAAACTGTAAAATTGACGCTTCTGAACTCACGGATGGAACGGACATCATCTACGACAGTAATTTTAAAACGGATAATGTCAATTGTGACATCACTGATGATGTCATAATTGATTTCGACCATCTTTTCAAAACTGTAAAATTGACGCTTCTGAACTCACGGATGGAACGGACATCATCTACGACAGTAATTTTAAAACGGATAATGTCAATTGTGACATCACTGATGATGTCATAATTGATTTCGACCATCTTTTCAAAACTGTAAAATTGACGCTTCTGAACTCACGGATGGAACGGACATCATCTACGACAGTAATTTTAAAACCAATAATGTCAATTGTGACATCACTGATGATGTCATAATTGATTTTAACCATCTTTTCGTAACTGTAAAATTGACGCTTGTGAACTCAAAGATGGCACGGACATCATCTATGACAGTAATTTTAAAACCAATAATGTCAATTGTGACATCACTGATGATGTCATAATTGATTTCGACCATCTTTTCAAAACTGTAAAATTGACGCTTCTGAACTCACCGATGGAACGGACATCATCTACGACAGTAATTTTAAAACCAATAATGTCAATTGTGACATCACTGATGATGTCATAATTGATTTTAACCATCTTTTCGAAACTGTAAAATTGACACTTCTGAACTCACGGATGGCACGGACATCATCTACGACAGTAATTTTAAAACCGATAATGTCAATTGTGACATCACTGATGATGTCATAATTGATTTTGACCATCTTTTCGTAACTGTAAAATTGACGCTTCTGAACTCAAAGATGGCACGGACATCATCTACGACAGTAATTTTAAAACCAATAATGTCAATTGTGACATCACTGATGATGTCATAATTGATTTTAACCATCTTTTCAAAACTGTAAAATTGACGCTTCTGAACTCACGGATATCACGGACATCATCTACGACAGTAATTTTAAAACCAATAATGTCAATTGTGACATCACTAATGATGTCATAATTGATTTCGACCATCTTTTCGTAACTGTAAAATTGACGCTTCTGAACTCAAAGAAGGCACGGACATCATCTACGACAGTAATTTTAAAACCAATAATGTCAATTGTGACATCACTGATGATGTCATAATTGATTTTAACCATCTTTTCAAAACTGTAAAATTGACGCTTCTGAACTCACGGATATCACGGACATCATCTACGACAGTAATTTTAAAACCAATAATGTCAATTGTGACATCACTAATGATGTCATAATTGATTTTGACCATCTTTTCGAAACTGTAAAATTGACACTTCTGAACTCACGGATGGCACGGACATCATCTACGACAGTAATTTTAAAACCGATAATGTCAATTGTGACATCACTGATGATGTCATAATTGATTTTGACCATCTTTTCGTAACTGTAAAATTGACGCTTCTGAACTCAAAGATGGCACAGACATCATCTACGACAGTAATTTTAAAACCAATAATGTCAATTGTGACATCACTGATGATGTCATAATTGATTTTAACCATCTATTCAAAACTGTAAAATTGACGCCTTCTGAACTCACGGATGGCACGGACATCATCTACGACAGTAATTTTAAAACCGTTAATGTCAATTGTGACATCACTGATGATGTCATAATTGATTTCGACCATCTTTTCGAAACTGTAAAATTGACACTTCTGAACTCACGGATGGCACGGATATCATCTACGACAGTAATTTTAAAACCGATAATGTCAATTGTGACATCACTGATGATGTCATAATTGATTTCGACCATCTTTTAAAAACTGTAAAATTGACGCTTCTGAACTCACGGATGGAACGGACATCATCTACAACAGTAATTTTAAAACGGATAATGTCAATTGTGACATCACTGATGATGTCATAATTGATTTCGACCATCTTTTCGAAACTGTAAAATTGACACTTCTGAACTCACGGATGGCAAGGATATCATCTACGACAGTAATTTTAAAACCAATAATGTCAATTGTGACATCACTGATGATGTCATAATTGATTTTAACCATCTTTTCAAAACTGTAAAATTTACGCTTCTGAACTCACGGATGGCACGGACATCATCTACGACAGTAATTTTAAAACCGTTAATGTCAATTGTGACATCACTGATGATGTCATAATTGATTTCGACCATCTTTTCAAAACTGTAAAATTGACGCTTCTGAACTCACGGATGGAACGGACATCATCTACGACAGTAATTTTAAAACCAATAATGTCAATTGTGACATCACTGATGATGTCATAATTGATTTTAACCATCTTTTCGTAACTGTAAAATTGACGCTTGTGAACTCAAAGATGGCACGGACATCATCTATGACAGTAATTTTAAAACCAATAATGTCAATTGTGACATCACTGATGATGTCATAATTGATTTCGACCATCTTTTCAAAACTGTAAAATTGACGCTTCTGAACTCACCGATGGAACGGACATCATCTACGACAGTAATTTTAAAACCGATAATGTCAATTGTGACATCACTGATGATGTCATAATTGATTTCGACCATCTTTACAAAACTGTAAAATTGACGCTTCTGAACTCACCGATGGAACGGACATCATCTACGACAGTAATTTTAAAACCAATAATGTCAATTGTGACATCACTGATGATGTCATAATTGATTTTAACCATCTTTTCGAAACTGTAAAATTGACACTTCTGAACTCACGGATGGCACGGACATCATCTACGACAGTAATTTTAAAACCGATAATGTCAATTGTGACATCACTGATGATGTCATAATTGATTTTGACCATCTTTTCGTAACTGTAAAATTGACGCTTCCGAACTCAAAGATGGCACGGACATCATCTACGACAGTCATTTTAAAACCAATAATGTCAATTGTGACATCACTGATGATGTCATAATTGATTTTAACCATCTTTTCAAAACTTTAAAATTGACGCTTCTGAACTCACGGATATCACGGACATCATCTACGACAGTAATTTTAAAACCAATAATGTCAATTGTGACATCACTAATGATGTCATAATTGATTTCGACCATCTTTTCGTAACTGTAAAATTGACGCTTCTGAACTCAAAGAAGGCACGGACATCATCTACGACAGTAATTTTAAAACCAATAATGTCAATTGTGACATCACTGATGATGTCATATTTGATTTTAACCATCTTTTCAAAACTGTAAAATTGACGCTTCTGAACTCACGGATATCACGGACATCATCTACGACAGTAATTTTAAAACCAATAATGTCAATTGTGACATCACTAATGATGTCATAATTGATTTTGACCATCTTTTCGAAACTGTAAAATTGACACTTCTGAACTCACGGATGGCACGGACATCATCTACGACAGTAATTTTAAAACCGATAATGTCAATTGTGACATCACTGATGATGTCATAATTGATTTTGACCATCTTTTCGTAACTGTAAAATTGACGCTTCTGAACTCAAAGATGGCACGGACATCATCTACGACAGTAATTTTAAAACCAATAATGTCAATTGTGACATCACTGATGATGTCATAATTGATTTTAACCATCTTTTCAAAACTGTAAAATTGACGCTTCTGAACTCACGGATGGCACGGACATCATCTACGACAGTAATTTTAAAACCGTTAATGTCAATTGTGACATCACTGATGATGTCATAATTGATTTCGACCATCTTTTCGAAACTGTAAAATTGACACTTCTGAACTCACGGATTGCACGGATATCATCTACGACAGTAATTTTAAAACCGATAATGTCAATTGTGACATCACTGATGATGTCATAATTGATTTCGACCATCTTTTCAAAACTGTAAAATTGACGCTTCTGAACTCACGGATGGAACGGACATCATCTACGACAGTAATTTTAAAACGGATAATGTCAATTGTGACATCACTGATGATGTCATAATTGATTTCGACCATCTTTTCAAAACTGTAAAATTGACGCTTCTGAACTCACGGATGGAACGGACATCATCTACGACAGTAATTTTAAAACCAATAATGTCAATTGTGACATCACTGATGATGTCATAATTGATTTTAACCATCTTTTCGTAACTGTAAAATTGACGCTTGTGAACTCAAAGATGGCACGGACATCATCTATGACAGTAATTTTAAAACCAATAATGTCAATTGTGACATCACTGATGATGTCATAATTGATTTTGACCATCTTTTCAAAACTGTAAAATTGACGCTTCTGAACTCACCGATGGAACGGACATCATCTACGACAGTAATTTTAAAACCAATAATGTCAATTGTGACATCACTGATGATGTCATAATTGATTTTAACCATCTTTTCGAAACTGTAAAATTGACACTTCTGAACTCACGGATGGCACGGACATCATCTACGACAGTAATTTTAAAACCGATAATGTCAATTGTGACATCACTGATGATGTCATAATTGATTTTGACCATCTTTTCGTAACTGTAAAATTGACGCTTCTGAACTCAAAGATGGCACGGACATCATCTACGACAGTAATTTTAAAACCAATAATGTCAATTGTGATATCACTGATGATGTCATAATTGATTTTAACCATCTTTTCAAAACTGTAAAATTGACGCTTCTGAACTCACGGATATCACGGACATCATCTACGACAGTAATTTTAAAACCAATAATGTCAATTGTGACATCACTAATGATGTCATAATTGATTTTGACCATCTTTTCGAAACTGTAAAATTGACACTTCTGAACTCAAGGATGGCACGGACATCATCTACGACAGTAATTTTAAAACCGATAATGTCAATTGTGACATCACTGATGATGTCATAATTGATTTTGACCATCTTTTCGTAACTGTAAAATTGACGCTTCTGAACTCAAAGATGGCACGGACATCATCTACGACAGTAATTTTAAAACCAATAATGTCAATTGTGACATCACTGATGATGTCATAATTGATTTTAACCATCTTTTCAAAACTGTAAAATTGACGCCTTCTGAACTCACGGATGGCACGGACATCATCTACGACAGTAATTTTAAAACCGTTAATGTCAATTGTGACATCACTGATGATGTCATAATTGATTTCGACCATCTTTTCGAAACTGTAAAATTGACACTTCTGAACTCACGGATGGCACGGATATCATCTACGACAGTAATTTTAAAACCGATAATGTCAATTGTGACATCACTGATGATGTCATAATTGATTTCGACCATCTTTTAAAAACTGTAAAATTGACGCTTCTGAACTCACGGATGGAACGGACATCATCTACAACAGTAATTTTAAAACGGATAATGTCAATTGTGACATCACTGATGATGTCATAATTGATTTCGACCATCTTTTCGAAACTGTAAAATTGACACTTCTGAACTCACGGATGGCACGAATATCATCTACGACAGTAATTTTAAAACCAATAATGTCAATTGTGACATCACTGATGATGTCATAATTGATTTTAACCATCTTTTCAAAACTGTAAAATTTACGCTTCTGAACTCACGGATGGCACGGACATCATCTACGACAGTAATTTTAAAACCGTTAATGTCAATTGTGACATCACTGATGATGTCATAATTGATTTCGACCATCTTTTCGAAACTGTAAAATTGACACTTCTGAACTCACGGATTGCACGGATATAATCTACGACAGTAATTTTAAAACCGATAATGTCAATTGTGACATCACTGATGATGTCATAATTGATTTCGACCATCTTTTCAAAACTGTAAAATTGACGCTTCTGAACTCACGGATGGAACGGACATCATCTACGACAGTAATTTTAAAACGGATAATGTCAATTGTGACATCACTGATGATGTCATAATTGATTTCGACCATCTTTTCAAAACTGTAAAATTGACGCTTCTGAACTCACGGATGGAACGGACATCATCTACGACAGTAATTTTAAAACGGATAATGTCAATTGTGACATCACTGATGATGTCATAATTGATTTCGACCATCTTTTCAAAACTGTAAAATTGACGCTTCTGAACTCTCGGATGGAACGGACATCATCTACGACAGTAATTTTAAAACGGATAATGTCAATTGTGACATCACTGATGATGTCATAATTGATTTCGACCATCTTTTCGAAACTGTAAAATTGACACTTCTGAACTCACGGATGGCACGGACATCATCTACGACAGTAATTTTAAAACCGATAATGTCAATTGTGACATCACTGATGATGTCATAATTGATTTTGACCATCTTTTCGTAACTGTAAAATTGACGCTTGTGAACTCAAAGATGGCACGGACATCATCTATGACAGTAATTTTAAAACCAATAATGTCAATTGTGACATCACTGATGATGTCATAATTGATTTCGACCATCTTTTCGAAACTGTAAAATTGACGCTTCTGAACTCACCGATGGAACGGACATCATCTACGACAGTAATTTTAAAACCGATAATGTCAATTGTGACATCACTGATGATGTCATAATTGATTTCGACCATCTTTTCAAAACTGTAAAATTGACGCTTCTGAACTCAAAGATGGCACGGACATCATCTACGACAGTAATTTTAAAACCAATAATGTCAATTGTGACATCACTGATGATGTCATAATTGATTTTAACCATCTTTTCAAAACTGTAAAATTGACGCTTCTGAACTCACGGATATCACGGACATCATCTACGACAGTAATTTTAAAACCAATAATGTCAATTGTGACATCACTAATGATGTCATAATTGATTTCGACCATCTTTTCGTAACTGTAAAATTGACGCTTCTGAACTCAAAGAAGGCACGGACATCATCTACGACAGTAATTTTAAAACCAATAATGTCAATTGTGACATCACTGATGATGTCATAATTGATTTTAACCATCTTTTCGAAACTGTAAAATTGACACTTCTGAACTCACGGATGGCACGGACATCATCTACGACAGTAATTTTAAAACCGATAATGTCAATTGTGACATCACTGATGATGTCATAATTGATTTTGACCATCTTTTCGTAACTGTAAAATTGACGCTTCTGAACTCAAAGATGGCACGGACATCATCTACGACAGTAATTTTAAAACCAATAATGTCAATTGTGACATCACTGATGATGTCATAATTGATTTTAACCATCTTTTCAAAACTGTAAAATTGACGCTTCTGAACTCACGGATATCACGGACATCATCTACGACAGTAATTTTAAAACCAATAATGTCAATTGTGACATCACTAATGATGTCATAATTGATTTCGACCATCTTTTCGTAACTGTAAAATTGACGCTTCTGAACTCAAAGAAGGCACGGACATCATCTACGACAGTAATTTTAAAACCAATAATGTCAATTGTGACATCACTGATGATGTCATAATTGATTTTAACCATCTTTTCAAAACTGTAAAATTGACGCTTCTGAACTCACGGATATCACGGACATCATCTACGACAGTAATTTTAAAACCAATAATGTCAATTGTGACATCACTAATGATGTCATAATTGATTTTGACCATCTTTTCGAAACTGTAAAATTGACACTTCTGAACTCACGGATGGCACGGACATCATCTACGACAGTAATTTTAAAACCGATAATGTCAATTGTGACATCACTGATGATGTCATAATTGATTTTGACCATCTTTTCGTAACTGTAAAATTGACGCTTCTGAACTCAAAGATGGCACGGACATCATCTACGACAGTAATTTTAAAACCAATAATGTCAATTGTGACATCACTGATGATGTCATAATTGATTTTAACCATCTATTCAAAACTGTAAAATTGACGCCTTCTGAACTCACGGATGGCACGGACATCATCTACGACAGTAATTTTAAAACCGTTAATGTCAATTGTGACATCACTGATGATGTCATAATTGATTTCGACCATCTTTTCGAAACTGTAAAATTGACACTTCTGAACTCACGGATGGCACGGATATCATCTACGACAGTAATTTTAAAACCGATAATGTCAATTGTGACATCACTGATGATGTCATAATTGATTTCGACCATCTTTTAAAAACTGTAAAATTGACGCTTCTGAACTCACGGATGGAACGGACATCATCTACAACAGTAATTTTAAAACGGATAATGTCAATTGTGACATCACTGATGATGTCATAATTGATTTCGACCATCTTTTCGAAACTGTAAAATTGACACTTCTGAACTCACGGATGGCACGGATATCATCTACGACAGTAATTTTAAAACCAATAATGTCAATTGTGACATCACTGATGATGTCATAATTGATTTTAACCATCTTTTCAAAACTGTAAAATTTACGCTTCTGAACTCACGGATGGCACGGACATCATCTACGACAGTAATTTTAAAACCGTTAATGTCAATTGTGACATCACTGATGATGTCATAATTGATTTCGACCATCTTTTCAAAACTGTAAAATTGACGCTTCTGAACTCACGGATGGAACGGACATCATCTACGACAGTAATTTTAAAACCAATAATGTCAATTGTGACATCACTGATGATGTCATAATTGATTTTAACCATCTTTTCGTAACTGTAAAATTGACGCTTGTGAACTCAAAGATGGCACGGACATCATCTATGACAGTAATTTTAAAACCAATAATGTCAATTGTGACATCACTGATGATGTCATAATTGATTTTAACCATCTTTTCAAAACTGTAAAATTGACGCTTCTGAACTCACGGATGGCACGGACATCATCTACGACAGTAATTTTAAAACCGATAATGTCAATTGTGACATCACTAATGATGTCATAATTGATTTCGACCATCTTTTCGTAACTGTAAAATTGACGCTTCTGAACTCACGGATGGCACGGACATCATCTACGACAGTAATTTTAAAACCGTTAATGTCAATTGTGACATCACTGATGATGTCATAATTGATTTCGACCATCTTTTCAAAACTGTAAAATTGACGCTTCTGAACTCACCGATGGAACGGACATCATCTACGACAGTAATTTTAAAACCGATAATGTCAATTGTGACATCACTGATGATGTCATAATTGATTTCGACCATCTTTACAAAACTGTAAAATTGACGCTTCTGAACTCACCGATGGAACGGACATCATCTACGACAGTAATTTTAAAACCAATAATGTCAATTGTGACATCACTGATGATGTCATAATTGATTTTAACCATCTTTTCGAAACTGTAAAATTGACACTTCTGAACTCACGGATGGCACGGACATCATCTACGACAGTAATTTTAAAACCGATAATGTCAATTGTGACATCACTGATGATGTCATAATTGATTTTGACCATCTTTTCGTAACTGTAAAATTGACGCTTCTGAACTCAAAGATGGCACGGACATCATCTACGACAGTAATTTTAAAACCAATAATGTCAATTGTGACATCACTGATGATGTCATAATTGATTTTAACCATCTTTTCAAAACTGTAAAATTGACGCTTCTGAACTCACGGATATCACGGACATCATCTACGACAGTAATTTTAAAACCAATAATGTCAATTGTGACATCACTAATGATGTCATAATTGATTTCGAACATCTTTTCGTAACTGTAAAATTGACGCTTCTGAACTCAAAGAAGGCACGGACATCATCTACGACAGTAATTTTAAAACCAATAATGTCAATTGTGACATCACTGATGATGTCATAATTGATTTTAACCATCTTTTCAAAACTGTAAAATTGACGCTTCTGAACTCACGGATATCACGGACATCATCTACGACAGTAATTTTAAAACCAATAATGTCAATTGTGACATCACTAATGATGTCATAATTGATTTTGACCATCTTTTCGAAACTGTAAAATTGACACTTCTGAACTCACGGATGGCACGGACATCATCTACGACAGTAATTTTAAAACTGATAATGTCAATTGTGACATCACTGATGATGTCATAATTGATTTTGACCATCTTTTCGTAACTGTAAAATTGACGCTTCTGAACTCAAAGATGGCACGGACATCATCTACGACAGTAATTTTAAAACCAATAATGTCAATTGTGACATCACTGATGATGTCATAATTGATTTTAACCATCTTTTCAAAACTGTAAAATTGACGCTTCTGAACTCACGGATGGCACGGACATCATCTACGACAGTAATTTTAAAACCGTTAATGTCAATTGTGACATCACTGATGATGTCATAATTGATTTCGACCATCTTTTCGAAACTGTAAAATTGACACTTCTGAACTCACGGATTGCACGGATATCATCTACGACAGTAATTTTAAAACCGATAATGTCAATTGTGACATCACTGATGATGTCATAATTGATTTCGACCATCTTTTCAAAACTGTAAAATTGACGCTTCTGAACTCACGGATGGAACGGACATCATCTACGACAGTAATTTTAAAACGGATAATGTCAATTGTGACATCACTGATGATGTCATAATTGATTTCGACCATCTTTTCAAAACTGTAAAATTGACGCTTCTGAACTCACGGATGGAACGGACATCATCTACGACAGTAATTTTAAAACGGATAATGTCAATTGTGACATCACTGATGATGTCATAATTGATTTCGACCATCTTTTCAAAACTGTAAAATTGACGCTTCTGAACTCACGGATGGAACGGACATCATCTACGACAGTAATTTTAAAACCAATAATGTCAATTGTGACATCACTGATGATGTCATAATTGATTTTAACCATCTTTTCGTAACTGTAAAATTGACGCTTGTGAACTCAAAGATGGCACGGACATCATCTATGACAGTAATTTTAAAACCAATAATGTCAATTGTGACATCACTGATGATGTCATAATTGATTTCGACCATCTTTTCAAAACTGTAAAATTGACGCTTCTGAACTCACCGATGGAACGGACATCATCTACGACAGTAATTTTAAAACCAATAATGTCAATTGTGACATCACTGATGATGTCATAATTGATTTTAACTATCTTTTCGAAACTGTAAAATTGACGCTTCTGAACTCAAAGATGGCACGGACATCATCTACGACAGTAATTTTAAAACCAATAATGTCAATTGTGACATCACTGATGATGTCATAATTGATTTTAACCATCTTTTCAAAACTGTAAAATTGACGCTTCTGAACTCACGGATATCACGGACATCATCTACGACAGTAATTTTAAAACCAATAATGTCAATTGTGACATCACTAATGATGTCATAATTGATTTCGACCATCTTTTCGTAACTGTAAAATTGACGCTTCTGAACTCAAAGAAGGCACGGACATCATCTACGACAGTAATTTTAAAACCAATAATGTCAATTGTGACATCACTGATGATGTCATAATTGATTTCGACCATCTTTTCGTAACTGTAAAATTGACGCTTCTGAACTCAAAGAAGGCACGGACATCATCTACGACAGTAATTTTAAAACCAATAATGTCAATTGTGACATCACTGATGATGTCATAATTGATTTTAACCATCTTTTCAAAACTGTAAAATTGACGCTTCTGAACTCACGGATATCACGGACATCATCTACGACAGTAATTTTAAAACCAATAATGTCAATTGTGACATCACTAATGATGTCATAATTGATTTTGACCATCTTTTCGAAACTGTAAAATTGACACTTCTGAACTCACGGATGGCACGGACATCATCTACGACAGTAATTTTAAAACCGATAATGTCAATTGTGACATCACTGATGATGTCATAATTGATTTTGACCATCTTTTCGTAACTGTAAAATTGACGCTTCTGAACTCAAAGATGGCACGGACATCATCTACGACAGTAATTTTAAAACCAATAATGTCAATTGTGACATCACTGATGATGTCATAATTGATTTTAACCATCTTTTCAAAACTGTAAAATTGACGCCTTCTGAACTCACGGATGGCACGGACATCATCTACGACAGTAATTTTAAAACCGTTAATGTCAATTGTGACATCACTGATGATGTCATAATTGATTTCGACCATCTTTTCGAAACTGTAAAATTGACACTTCTGAACTCACGGATGGCACGGATATCATCTACGACAGTAATTTTAAAACCGATAATGTCAATTGTGACATCACTGATGATGTCATAATTGATTTCGACCATCTTTTAAAAACTGTAAAATTGACGCTTCTGAACTCACGGATGGAACGGACATCATCTACAACAGTAATTTTAAAACGGATAATGTCAATTGTGACATCACTGATGATGTCATAATTGATTTCGACCATCTTTTCGAAACTGTAAAATTGACGCTTCTGAACTCACGGATGGAACGGACATCATCTACGACAGTAATTTTAAAACCAATAATGTCAATTGTGACATCACTGATGATGTCATAATTGATTTTAACCATCTTTTCGTAACTGTAAAATTGACGCTTGTGAACTCAAAGATGGCACGGACATCATCTATGACAGTAATTTTAAAACCAATAATGTCAATTGTGACATCACTGATGATGTCATAATTGATTTCGACCATCTTTTCAAAACTGTAAAATTGACGCTTCTGAACTCACCGATGGAACGGACATCATCTACGACAGTAATTTTAAAACCAATAATGTCAATTGTGACATCACTGATGATGTCATAATTGATTTTAACCATCTTTTCGAAACTGTAAAATTGACACTTCTGAACTCACGGATGGCACGGACATCATCTACGACAGTAATTTTAAAACCGATAATGTCAATTGTGACATCACTGATGATGTCATAATTGATTTTGACCATCTTTTCGTAACTGTAAAATTGACGCTTCTGAACTCAAAGATGGCACGGACATCATCTACGACAGTAATTTTAAAACCAATAATGTCAATTGTGACATCACTGATGATGTCATAATTGATTTTAACCATCTTTTCAAAACTGTAAAATTGACGCTTCTGAACTCACGGATATCACGGACATCATCTACGACAGTAATTTTAAAACCAATAATGTCAATTGTGACATCACTAATGATGTCATAATTGATTTCGACCATCTTTTCGTAACTGTAAAATTGACGCTTCTGAACTCAAAGAAGGCACGGACATCATCTACGACAGTAATTTTAAAACCAATAATGTCAATTGTGACATCACTGATGATGTCATAATTGATTTTAACCATCTTTTCAAAACTGTAAAATTGACGCTTCTGAACTCACGGATATCACGGACATCATCTACGACAGTAATTTTAAAACCAATAATGTCAATTGTGACATCACTAATGATGTCATAATTGATTTTGACCATCTTTTCGAAACTGTAAAATTGACACTTCTGAACTCACGGATGGCACGGACATCATCTACGACAGTAATTTTAAAACCGATAATGTCAATTGTGACATCACTGATGATGTCATAATTGATTTTGACCATCTTTTCGTAACTGTAAAATTGACGCTTCTGAACTCAAAGATGGCACAGACATCATCTACGACAGTAATTTTAAAACCAATAATGTCAATTGTGACATCACTGATGATGTCATAATTGATTTTAACCATCTATTCAAAACTGTAAAATTGACGCCTTCTGAACTCACGGATGGCACGGACATCATCTACGACAGTAATTTTAAAACCGTTAATGTCAATTGTGACATCACTGATGATGTCATAATTGATTTCGACCATCTTTTCGAAACTGTAAAATTGACACTTCTGAACTCACGGATGGCACGGATATCATCTACGACAGTAATTTTAAAACCGATAATGTCAATTGTGACATCACTGATGATGTCATAATTGATTTCGACCATCTTTTAAAAACTGTAAAATTGACGCTTCTGAACTCACGGATGGAACGGACATCATCTACAACAGTAATTTTAAAACGGATAATGTCAATTGTGACATCACTGATGATGTCATAATTGATTTCGACCATCTTTTCGAAACTGTAAAATTGACACTTCTGAACTCACGGATGGCAAGGATATCATCTACGACAGTAATTTTAAAACCAATAATGTCAATTGTGACATCACTGATGATGTCATAATTGATTTTAACCATCTTTTCAAAACTGTAAAATTTACGCTTCTGAACTCACGGATGGCACGGACATCATCTACGACAGTAATTTTAAAACCGTTAATGTCAATTGTGACATCACTGATGATGTCATAATTGATTTCGACCATCTTTTCAAAACTGTAAAATTGACGCTTCTGAACTCACGGATGGAACGGACATCATCTACGACAGTAATTTTAAAACCAATAATGTCAATTGTGACATCACTGATGATGTCATAATTGATTTTAACCATCTTTTCGTAACTGTAAAATTGACGCTTGTGAACTCAAAGATGGCACGGACATCATCTATGACAGTAATTTTAAAACCAATAATGTCAATTGTGACATCACTGATGATGTCATAATTGATTTCGACCATCTTTTCAAAACTGTAAAATTGACGCTTCTGAACTCACCGATGGAACGGACATCATCTACGACAGTAATTTTAAAACCGATAATGTCAATTGTGACATCACTGATGATGTCATAATTGATTTCGACCATCTTTACAAAACTGTAAAATTGACGCTTCTGAACTCACCGATGGAACGGACATCATCTACGACAGTAATTTTAAAACCAATAATGTCAATTGTGACATCACTGATGATGTCATAATTGATTTTAACCATCTTTTCGAAACTGTAAAATTGACACTTCTGAACTCACGGATGGCACGGACATCATCTACGACAGTAATTTTAAAACCGATAATGTCAATTGTGACATCACTGATGATGTCATAATTGATTTTGACCATCTTTTCGTAACTGTAAAATTGACGCTTCCGAACTCAAAGATGGCACGGACATCATCTACGACAGTCATTTTAAAACCAATAATGTCAATTGTGACATCACTGATGATGTCATAATTGATTTTAACCATCTTTTCAAAACTTTAAAATTGACGCTTCTGAACTCACGGATATCACGGACATCATCTACGACAGTAATTTTAAAACCAATAATGTCAATTGTGACATCACTAATGATGTCATAATTGATTTCGACCATCTTTTCGTAACTGTAAAATTGACGCTTCTGAACTCAAAGAAGGCACGGACATCATCTACGACAGTAATTTTAAAACCAATAATGTCAATTGTGACATCACTGATGATGTCATATTTGATTTTAACCATCTTTTCAAAACTGTAAAATTGACGCTTCTGAACTCACGGATATCACGGACATCATCTACGACAGTAATTTTAAAACCAATAATGTCAATTGTGACATCACTAATGATGTCATAATTGATTTTGACCATCTTTTCGAAACTGTAAAATTGACACTTCTGAACTCACGGATGGCACGGACATCATCTACGACAGTAATTTTAAAACCGATAATGTCAATTGTGACATCACTGATGATGTCATAATTGATTTTGACCATCTTTTCGTAACTGTAAAATTGACGCTTCTGAACTCAAAGATGGCACGGACATCATCTACGACAGTAATTTTAAAACCAATAATGTCAATTGTGACATCACTGATGATGTCATAATTGATTTTAACCATCTTTTCAAAACTGTAAAATTGACGCTTCTGAACTCACGGATGGCACGGACATCATCTACGACAGTAATTTTAAAACCGTTAATGTCAATTGTGACATCACTGATGATGTCATAATTGATTTCGACCATCTTTTCGAAACTGTAAAATTGACACTTCTGAACTCACGGATTGCACGGATATCATCTACGACAGTAATTTTAAAACCGATAATGTCAATTGTGACATCACTGATGATGTCATAATTGATTTCGACCATCTTTTCAAAACTGTAAAATTGACGCTTCTGAACTCACGGATGGAACGGACATCATCTACGACAGTAATTTTAAAACGGATAATGTCAATTGTGACATCACTGATGATGTCATAATTGATTTCGACCATCTTTTCAAAACTGTAAAATTGACGCTTCTGAACTCACGGATGGAACGGACATCATCTACGACAGTAATTTTAAAACCAATAATGTCAATTGTGACATCACTGATGATGTCATAATTGATTTTAACCATCTTTTCGTAACTGTAAAATTGACGCTTGTGAACTCAAAGATGGCACGGACATCATCTATGACAGTAATTTTAAAACCAATAATGTCAATTGTGACATCACTGATGATGTCATAATTGATTTCGACCATCTTTTCAAAACTGTAAAATTGACGCTTCTGAACTCACCGATGGAACGGACATCATCTACGACAGTAATTTTAAAACCAATAATGTCAATTGTGACATCACTGATGATGTCATAATTGATTTTAACCATCTTTTCGAAACTGTAAAATTGACACTTCTGAACTCACGGATGGCACGGACATCATCTACGACAGTAATTTTAAAACCGATAATGTCAATTGTGACATCACTGATGATGTCATAATTGATTTTGACCATCTTTTCGTAACTGTAAAATTGACGCTTCTGAACTCAAAGATGGCACGGACATCATCTACGACAGTAATTTTAAAACCAATAATGTCAATTGTGACATCACTGATGATGTCATAATTGATTTTAACCATCTTTTCAAAACTGTAAAATTGACGCTTCTGAACTCACGGATATCACGGACATCATCTACGACAGTAATTTTAAAACCAATAATGTCAATTGTGACATCACTAATGATGTCATAATTGATTTTGACCATCTTTTCGAAACTGTAAAATTGACACTTCTGAACTCAAGGATGGCACGGACATCATCTACGACAGTAATTTTAAAACCGATAATGTCAATTGTGACATCACTGATGATGTCATAATTGATTTTGACCATCTTTTCGTAACTGTAAAATTGACGCTTCTGAACTCAAAGATGGCACGGACATCATCTACGACAGTAATTTTAAAACCAATAATGTCAATTGTGACATCACTGATGATGTCATAATTGATTTTAACCATCTTTTCAAAACTGTAAAATTGACGCCTTCTGAACTCACGGATGGCACGGACATCATCTACGACAGTAATTTTAAAACCGTTAATGTCAATTGTGACATCACTGATGATGTCATAATTGATTTCGACCATCTTTTCGAAACTGTAAAATTGACACTTCTGAACTCACGGATGGCACGGATATCATCTACGACAGTAATTTTAAAACCGATAATGTCAATTGTGACATCACTGATGATGTCATAATTGATTTCGACCATCTTTTAAAAACTGTAAAATTGACGCTTCTGAACTCACGGATGGAACGGACATCATCTACAACAGTAATTTTAAAACGGATAATGTCAATTGTGACATCACTGATGATGTCATAATTGATTTCGACCATCTTTTCGAAACTGTAAAATTGACACTTCTGAACTCACGGATGGCACGAATATCATCTACGACAGTAATTTTAAAACCAATAATGTCAATTGTGACATCACTGATGATGTCATAATTGATTTTAACCATCTTTTCAAAACTGTAAAATTTACGCTTCTGAACTCACGGATGGCACGGACATCATCTACGACAGTAATTTTAAAACCGTTAATGTCAATTGTGACATCACTGATGATGTCATAATTGATTTCGACCATCTTTTCGAAACTGTAAAATTGACACTTCTGAACTCACGGATTGCACGGATATAATCTACGACAGTAATTTTAAAACCGATAATGTCAATTGTGACATCACTGATGATGTCATAATTGATTTCGACCATCTTTTCAAAACTGTAAAATTGACGCTTCTGAACTCACGGATGGAACGGACATCATCTACGACAGTAATTTTAAAACGGATAATGTCAATTGTGACATCACTGATGATGTCATAATTGATTTCGACCATCTTTTCAAAACTGTAAAATTGACGCTTCTGAACTCTCGGATGGAACGGACATCATCTACGACAGTAATTTTAAAACGGATAATGTCAATTGTGACATCACTGATGATGTCATAATTGATTTCGACCATCTTTTCGAAACTGTAAAATTGACACTTCTGAACTCACGGATGGCACGGACATCATCTACGACAGTAATTTTAAAACCGATAATGTCAATTGTGACATCACTGATGATGTCATAATTGATTTTGACCATCTTTTCGTAACTGTAAAATTGACGCTTGTGAACTCAAAGATGGCACGGACATCATCTATGACAGTAATTTTAAAACCAATAATGTCAATTGTGACATCACTGATGATGTCATAATTGATTTCGACCATCTTTTCGAAACTGTAAAATTGACGCTTCTGAACTCACCGATGGAACGGACATCATCTACGACAGTAATTTTAAAACCGATAATGTCAATTGTGACATCACTGATGATGTCATAATTGATTTCGACCATCTTTTCAAAACTGTAAAATTGACGCTTCTGAACTCAAAGATGGCACGGACATCATCTACGACAGTAATTTTAAAACCAATAATGTCAATTGTGACATCACTGATGATGTCATAATTGATTTTAACCATCTTTTCAAAACTGTAAAATTGACGCTTCTGAACTCACGGATATCACGGACATCATCTACGACAGTAATTTTAAAACCAATAATGTCAATTGTGACATCACTAATGATGTCATAATTGATTTCGACCATCTTTTCGTAACTGTAAAATTGACGCTTCTGAACTCAAAGAAGGCACGGACATCATCTACGACAGTAATTTTAAAACCAATAATGTCAATTGTGACATCACTGATGATGTCATAATTGATTTTAACCATCTTTTCGAAACTGTAAAATTGACACTTCTGAACTCACGGATGGCACGGACATCATCTACGACAGTAATTTTAAAACCGATAATGTCAATTGTGACATCACTGATGATGTCATAATTGATTTTGACCATCTTTTCGTAACTGTAAAATTGACGCTTCTGAACTCAAAGATGGCACGGACATCATCTACGACAGTAATTTTAAAACCAATAATGTCAATTGTGACATCACTGATGATGTCATAATTGATTTTAACCATCTTTTCAAAACTGTAAAATTGACGCTTCTGAACTCACGGATATCACGGACATCATCTACGACAGTAATTTTAAAACCAATAATGTCAATTGTGACATCACTAATGATGTCATAATTGATTTCGACCATCTTTTCGTAACTGTAAAATTGACGCTTCTGAACTCAAAGAAGGCACGGACATCATCTACGACAGTAATTTTAAAACCAATAATGTCAATTGTGACATCACTGATGATGTCATAATTGATTTTAACCATCTTTTCAAAACTGTAAAATTGACGCTTCTGAACTCACGGATATCACGGACATCATCTACGACAGTAATTTTAAAACCAATAATGTCAATTGTGACATCACTAATGATGTCATAATTGATTTTGACCATCTTTTCGAAACTGTAAAATTGACACTTCTGAACTCACGGATGGCACGGACATCATCTACGACAGTAATTTTAAAACCGATAATGTCAATTGTGACATCACTGATGATGTCATAATTGATTTTGACCATCTTTTCGTAACTGTAAAATTGACGCTTCTGAACTCAAAGATGGCACGGACATCATCTACGACAGTAATTTTAAAACCAATAATGTCAATTGTGACATCACTGATGATGTCATAATTGATTTTAACCATCTATTCAAAACTGTAAAATTGACGCCTTCTGAACTCACGGATGGCACGGACATCATCTACGACAGTAATTTTAAAACCGTTAATGTCAATTGTGACATCACTGATGATGTCATAATTGATTTCGACCATCTTTTCGAAACTGTAAAATTGACACTTCTGAACTCACGGATGGCACGGATATCATCTACGACAGTAATTTTAAAACCGATAATGTCAATTGTGACATCACTGATGATGTCATAATTGATTTCGACCATCTTTTAAAAACTGTAAAATTGACGCTTCTGAACTCACGGATGGAACGGACATCATCTACAACAGTAATTTTAAAACGGATAATGTCAATTGTGACATCACTGATGATGTCATAATTGATTTCGACCATCTTTTCGAAACTGTAAAATTGACACTTCTGAACTCACGGATGGCACGGATATCATCTACGACAGTAATTTTAAAACCAATAATGTCAATTGTGACATCACTGATGATGTCATAATTGATTTTAACCATCTTTTCAAAACTGTAAAATTTACGCTTCTGAACTCACGGATGGCACGGACATCATCTACGACAGTAATTTTAAAACCGTTAATGTCAATTGTGACATCACTGATGATGTCATAATTGATTTCGACCATCTTTTCAAAACTGTAAAATTGACGCTTCTGAACTCACGGATGGAACGGACATCATCTACGACAGTAATTTTAAAACCAATAATGTCAATTGTGACATCACTGATGATGTCATAATTGATTTTAACCATCTTTTCGTAACTGTAAAATTGACGCTTGTGAACTCAAAGATGGCACGGACATCATCTATGAGAGTAATTTTAAAACCAATAATGTCAATTGTGACATCACTGATGATGTCATAATTGATTTTAACCATCTTTTCAAAACTGTAAAATTGACGCTTCTGAACTCACGGATGGCACGGACATCATCTACGACAGTAATTTTAAAACCGATAATGTCAATTGTGACATCACTAATGATGTCATAATTGATTTCGACCATCTTTTCGTAACTGTAAAATTGACGCTTCTGAACTCACGGATGGCACGGACATCATCTACGACAGTAATTTTAAAACCGTTAATGTCAATTGTGACATCACTGATGATGTCATAATTGATTTCGACCATCTTTTCAAAACTGTAAAATTGACGCTTCTGAACTCACCGATGGAACGGACATCATCTACGACAGTAATTTTAAAACCGATAATGTCAATTGTGACATCACTGATGATGTCATAATTGATTTCGACCATCTTTACAAAACTGTAAAATTGACGCTTCTGAACTCACCGATGGAACGGACATCATCTACGACAGTAATTTTAAAACCAATAATGTCAATTGTGACATCACTGATGATGTCATAATTGATTTTAACCATCTTTTCGAAACTGTAAAATTGACACTTCTGAACTCACGGATGGCACGGACATCATCTACGACAGTAATTTTAAAACCGATAATGTCAATTGTGACATCACTGATGATGTCATAATTGATTTTGACCATCTTTTCGTAACTGTAAAATTGACGCTTCTGAACTCAAAGATGGCACGGACATCATCTACGACAGTAATTTTAAAACCAATAATGTCAATTGTGACATCACTGATGATGTCATAATTGATTTTAACCATCTTTTCAAAACTGTAAAATTGACGCTTCTGAACTCACGGATATCACGGACATCATCTACGACAGTAATTTTAAAACCAATAATGTCAATTGTGACATCACTAATGATGTCATAATTGATTTCGAACATCTTTTCGTAACTGTAAAATTGACGCTTCTGAACTCAAAGAAGGCACGGACATCATCTACGACAGTAATTTTAAAACCAATAATGTCAATTGTGACATCACTGATGATGTCATAATTGATTTTAACCATCTTTTCAAAACTGTAAAATTGACGCTTCTGAACTCACGGATATCACGGACATCATCTACGACAGTAATTTTAAAACCAATAATGTCAATTGTGACATCACTAATGATGTCATAATTGATTTTGACCATCTTTTCGAAACTGTAAAATTGACACTTCTGAACTCACGGATGGCACGGACATCATCTACGACAGTAATTTTAAAACTGATAATGTCAATTGTGACATCACTGATGATGTCATAATTGATTTTGACCATCTTTTCGTAACTGTAAAATTGACGCTTCTGAACTCAAAGATGGCACGGACATCATCTACGACAGTAATTTTAAAACCAATAATGTCAATTGTGACATCACTGATGATGTCATAATTGATTTTAACCATCTTTTCAAAACTGTAAAATTGACGCTTCTGAACTCACGGATGGCACGGACATCATCTACGACAGTAATTTTAAAACCGTTAATGTCAATTGTGACATCACTGATGATGTCATAATTGATTTCGACCATCTTTTCGAAACTGTAAAATTGACACTTCTGAACTCACGGATTGCACGGATATCATCTACGACAGTAATTTTAAAACCGATAATGTCAATTGTGACATCACTGATGATGTCATAATTGATTTCGACCATCTTTTCAAAACTGTAAAATTGACGCTTCTGAACTCACGGATGGAACGGACATCATCTACGACAGTAATTTTAAAACGGATAATGTCAATTGTGACATCACTGATGATGTCATAATTGATTTCGACCATCTTTTCAAAACTGTAAAATTGACGCTTCTGAACTCACGGATGGAACGGACATCATCTACGACAGTAATTTTAAAACGGATAATGTCAATTGTGACATCACTGATGATGTCATAATTGATTTCGACCATCTTTTCAAAACTGTAAAATTGACGCTTCTGAACTCACGGATGGAACGGACATCATCTACGACAGTAATTTTAAAACCAATAATGTCAATTGTGACATCACTGATGATGTCATAATTGATTTTAACCATCTTTTCGTAACTGTAAAATTGACGCTTGTGAACTCAAAGATGGCACGGACATCATCTATGACAGTAATTTTAAAACCAATAATGTCAATTGTGACATCACTGATGATGTCATAATTGATTTCGACCATCTTTTCAAAACTGTAAAATTGACGCTTCTGAACTCACCGATGGAACGGACATCATCTACGACAGTAATTTTAAAACCAATAATGTCAATTGTGACATCACTGATGATGTCATAATTGATTTTAACTATCTTTTCGAAACTGTAAAATTGACGCTTCTGAACTCAAAGATGGCACGGACATCATCTACGACAGTAATTTTAAAACCAATAATGTCAATTGTGACATCACTGATGATGTCATAATTGATTTTAACCATCTTTTCAAAACTGTAAAATTGACGCTTCTGAACTCACGGATATCACGGACATCATCTACGACAGTAATTTTAAAACCAATAATGTCAATTGTGACATCACTAATGATGTCATAATTGATTTCGACCATCTTTTCGTAACTGTAAAATTGACGCTTCTGAACTCAAAGAAGGCACGGACATCATCTACGACAGTAATTTTAAAACCAATAATGTCAATTGTGACATCACTGATGATGTCATAATTGATTTCGACCATCTTTTCGTAACTGTAAAATTGACGCTTCTGAACTCAAAGAAGGCACGGACATCATCTACGACAGTAATTTTAAAACCAATAATGTCAATTGTGACATCACTGATGATGTCATAATTGATTTTAACCATCTTTTCAAAACTGTAAAATTGACGCTTCTGAACTCACGGATATCACGGACATCATCTACGACAGTAATTTTAAAACCAATAATGTCAATTGTGACATCACTAATGATGTCATAATTGATTTTGACCATCTTTTCGAAACTGTAAAATTGACACTTCTGAACTCACGGATGGCACGGACATCATCTACGACAGTAATTTTAAAACCGATAATGTCAATTGTGACATCACTGATGATGTCATAATTGATTTTGACCATCTTTTCGTAACTGTAAAATTGACGCTTCTGAACTCAAAGATGGCACGGACATCATCTACGACAGTAATTTTAAAACCAATAATGTCAATTGTGACATCACTGATGATGTCATAATTGATTTTAACCATCTTTTCAAAACTGTAAAATTGACGCCTTCTGAACTCACGGATGGCACGGACATCATCTACGACAGTAATTTTAAAACCGTTAATGTCAATTGTGACATCACTGATGATGTCATAATTGATTTCGACCATCTTTTCGAAACTGTAAAATTGACACTTCTGAACTCACGGATGGCACGGATATCATCTACGACAGTAATTTTAAAACCGATAATGTCAATTGTGACATCACTGATGATGTCATAATTGATTTCGACCATCTTTTAAAAACTGTAAAATTGACGCTTCTGAACTCACGGATGGAACGGACATCATCTACAACAGTAATTTTAAAACGGATAATGTCAATTGTGACATCACTGATGATGTCATAATTGATTTCGACCATCTTTTCGAAACTGTAAAATTGACACTTCTGAACTCACGGATGGCACGGATATCATCTACGACAGTAATTTTAAAACCAATAATGTCAATTGTGACATCACTGATGATGTCATAATTGATTTTAACCATCTTTTCAAAACTGTAAAATTTACGCTTCTGAACTCACGGATGGCACGGACATCATCTACGACAGTAATTTTAAAACCGTTAATGTCAATTGTGACATCACTGATGATGTCATAATTGATTTCGACCATCTTTTCGAAACTGTAAAATTGACACTTCTGAACTCACGGATTGCACGGATATAATCTACGACAGTAATTTTAAAACCGATAATGTCAATTGTGACATCACTGATGATGTCATAATTGATTTCGACCATCTTTTCAAAACTGTAAAATTGACGCTTCTGAACTCACGGATGGAACGGACATCATCTACGACAGTAATTTTAAAACGGATAATGTCAATTGTGACATCACTGATGATGTCATAATTGATTTCGACCATCTTTTCAAAACTGTAAAATTGACGCTTCTGAACTCACGGATGGAACGGACATCATCTACGACAGTAATTTTAAAACGGATAATGTCAATTGTGACATCACTGATGATGTCATAATTGATTTCGACCATCTTTTCAAAACTGTAAAATTGACGCTTCTGAACTCTCGGATGGAACGGACATCATCTACGACAGTAATTTTAAAACCGTTAATGTCAATTGTGACATCACTGATGATGTCATAATTGATTTCGACCATCTTTTCGAAACTGTAAAATTGACACTTCTGAACTCACGGATTGCACGGATATAATCTACGACAGTAATTTTAAAACCGATAATGTCAATTGTGACATCACTGATGATGTCATAATTGATTTCGACCATCTTTTCAAAACTGTAAAATTGACGCTTCTGAACTCACGGATGGAACGGACATCATCTACGACAGTAATTTTAAAACGGATAATGTCAATTGTGACATCACTGATGATGTCATAATTGATTTCGACCATCTTTTCAAAACTGTAAAATTGACGCTTCTGAACTCACGGATGGAACGGACATCATCTACGACAGTAATTTTAAAACGGATAATGTCAATTGTGACATCACTGATGATGTCATAATTGATTTCGACCATCTTTTCAAAACTGTAAAATTGACGCTTCTGAACTCTCGGATGGAACGGACATCATCTACGACAGTAATTTTAAAACGGATAATGTCAATTGTGACATCACTGATGATGTCATAATTGATTTCGACCATCTTTTCGAAACTGTAAAATTGACACTTCTGAACTCACGGATGGCACGGACATCATCTACGACAGTAATTTTAAAACCGATAATGTCAATTGTGACATCACTGATGATGTCATAATTGATTTTGACCATCTTTTCGTAACTGTAAAATTGACGCTTGTGAACTCAAAGATGGCACGGACATCATCTATGACAGTAATTTTAAAACCAATAATGTCAATTGTGACATCACTGATGATGTCATAATTGATTTCGACCATCTTTTCGAAACTGTAAAATTGACGCTTCTGAACTCACCGATGGAACGGACATCATCTACGACAGTAATTTTAAAACCGATAATGTCAATTGTGACATCACTGATGATGTCATAATTGATTTTAACCATCTTTTCAAAACTGTAAAATTGACGCTTCTGAACTCAAAGATGGCACGGACATCATCTACGACAGTAATTTTAAAACCAATAATGTCAATTGTGACATCACTGATGATGTCATAATTGATTTTAACCATCTTTTCAAAACTGTAAAATTGACGCTTCTGAACTCACGGATATCACGGACATCATCTACGACAGTAATTTTAAAACCAATAATGTCAATTGTGACATCACTAATGATGTCATAATTGATTTCGACCATCTTTTCGTAACTGTAAAATTGACGCTTCTGAACTCAAAGAAGGCACGGACATCATCTACGACAGTAATTTTAAAACCAATAATGTCAATTGTGACATCACTGATGATGTCATAATTGATTTTAACCATATTTTCAAAACTGTAAAATTGACGCTTCTGAACTCACGGATATCACGGACATCATCTACGACAGTAATTTTAAAACCAATAATGTCAATTGTGACATCACTAATGATGTCATAATTGATTTTGACCATCTTTTCGAAACTGTAAAATTGACACTTCTGAACTCACGGATGGCACGGACATCATCTACGACAGTAATTTTAAAACCGATAATGTCAATTGTGACATCACTGATGATGTCATAATTGATTTTGACCATCTTTTCGTAACTGTAAAATTGACGCTTCTGAACTCACCGATGGAACGGACATCATCTACGACAGTAATTTTAAAACCAATAATGTCAATTGTGACATCACTGATGATGTCATAATTGATTTTAACCATCTTTTCGAAACTGTAAAATTGACACTTCTGAACTCACGGATGGCACGGACATCATCTACGACAGTAATTTTAAAACCGATAATGTCAATTGTGACATCACTAATGATGTCATAATTGATTTCGACCATCTTTTCGTAACTGTAAAATTGACGCTTCTGAACTCACGGATGGCACGGACATCATCTACGACAGTAATTTTAAAACCGTTAATGTCAATTGTGACATCACTGATGATGTCATAATTGATTTCGACCATCTTTTCAAAACTGTAAAATTGACGCTTCTGAACTCACCGATGGAACGGACATCATCTACGACAGTAATTTTAAAACCGATAATGTCAATTGTGACATCACTGATGATGTCATAATTGATTACGACCATCTTTACAAAACTGTAAAATTGACGCTTCTGAACTCACCGATGGAACGGACATCATCTACGACAGTAATTTTAAAACCAATAATGTCAATTGTGACATCACTGATGATGTCATAATTGATTTTAACCATCTTTTCGAAACTGTAAAATTGACACTTCTGAACTCACGGATGGCACGGACATCATCTACGACAGTAATTTTAAAACCGATAATGTCAATTGTGACATCACTGATGATGTCATAATTGATTTTGACCATCTTTTCGTAACTGTAAAATTGACGCTTCTGAACTCAAAGATGGCACGGACATCATCTACGACAGTAATTTTAAAACCAATAATGTCAATTGTGACATCACTGATGATGTCATAATTGATTTCGACCATCTTTTCGAAACTGTAAAATTGACGCTTCTGAACTCACCGATGGAACGGACATCATCTACGACAGTAATTTTAAAACCGATAATGTCAATTGTGACATCACTGATGATGTCATAATTGATTTCGACCATCTTTTCAAAACTGTAAAATTGACGCTTCTGAACTCAAAGATGGCACGGACATCATCTACGACAGTAATTTTAAAACCAATAATGTCAATTGTGACATCACTGATGATGTCATAATTGATTTTAACCATCTTTTCAAAACTGTAAAATTGACGCTTCTGAATTCACGGATATCACGGACATCATCTACGACAGTAATTTTAAAACCAATAATGTCAATTGTGACATCACTAATGATGTCATAATTGATTTCGACCATCTTTTCGTAACTGTAAAATTGACGCTTCTGAACTCAAAGAAGGCACGGACATCATCTACGACAGTAATTTTAAAACCAATAATGTCAATTGTGACATCACTGATGATGTCATAATTGATTTTAACCATATTTTCAAAACTGTAAAATTGACGCTTCTGAACTCACGGATATCACGGACATCATCTACGACAGTAATTTTAAAACCAATAATGTCAATTGTGACATCACTAATGATGTCATAATTGATTTTGACCATCTTTTCGAAACTGTAAAATTGACACTTCTGAACTCACGGATGGCACGGACATCATCTACGACAGTAATTTTAAAACCGATAATGTCAATTGTGACATCACTGATGATGTCATAATTGATTTTGACCATCTTTTCGTAACTGTAAAATTGACGCTTCTGAACTCACCGATGGAACGGACATCATCTACGACAGTAATTTTAAAACCAATAATGTCAATTGTGACATCACTGATGATGTCATAATTGATTTTAACCATCTTTTCGAAACTGTAAAATTGACACTTCTGAACTCACGGATGGCACGGACATCATCTACGACAGTAATTTTAAAACCGATAATGTCAATTGTGACATCACTAATGATGTCATAATTGATTTCGACCATCTTTTCGTAACTGTAAAATTGACGCTTCTGAACTCACGGATGGCACGGACATCATCTACGACAGTAATTTTAAAACCGTTAATGTCAATTGTGACATCACTGATGATGTCATAATTGATTTCGACCATTTTTTCAAAACTGTAAAATTGACGCTTCTGAACTCACCGATGGAACGGACATCATCTACGACAGTAATTTTAAAACCGATAATGTCAATTGTGACATCACTGATGATGTCATAATTGATTTCGACCATCTTTACAAAACTGTAAAATTGACGCTTCTGAACTCACCGATGGAACGGACATCATCTACGACAGTAATTTTAAAACCAATAATGTCAATTGTGACATCACTGATGATGTCATAATTGATTTTAACCATCTTTTCGAAACTGTAAAATTGACACTTCTGAACTCACGGATGGCACGGACATCATCTACGACAGTAATTTTAAAACCGATAATGTCAATTGTGACATCACTGATGATGTCATAATTGATTTTGACCATCTTTTCGTAACTGTAAAATTGACGCTTCTGAACTCAAAGATGGCACGGACATCATCTACGACAGTAATTTTAAAACCAATAATGTCAATTGTGACATCACTGATGATGTCATAATTGATTTTAACCATCTTTTCAAAACTGTAAAATTGACGCTTCTGAACTCACGGATATCACGGACATCATCTACGACAGTAATTTTAAAACCAATAATGTCAATTGTGACATCACTAATGATGTCATAATTGATTTCGAACATCTTTTCGTAACTGTAAAATTGACGCTTCTGAACTCAAAGAAGGCACGGACATCATCTACGACAGTAATTTTAAAACCAATAATGTCAATTGTGACATCACTGATGATGTCATAATTGATTTTAACCATCTTTTCAAAACTGTAAAATTGACGCTTCTGAACTCACGGATATCACGGACATCATCTACGACAGTAATTTTAAAACCAATAATGTCAATTGTGACATCACTAATGATGTCATAATTGATTTTGACCATCTTTTCGAAACTGTAAAATTGACACTTCTGAACTCACGGATGGCACGGACATCATCTACGACAGTAATTTTAAAACTGATAATGTCAATTGTGACATCACTGATGATGTCATAATTGATTTTGACCATCTTTTCGTAACTGTAAAATTGACGCTTCTGAACTCAAAGATGGCACGGACATCATCTACGACAGTAATTTTAAAACCAATAATGTCAATTGTGACATCACTGATGATGTCATAATTGATTTTAACCATCTTTTCAAAACTGTAAAATTGACGCTTCTGAACTCACGGATGGCACGGACATCATCTACGACAGTAATTTTAAAACCGTTAATGTCAATTGTGACATCACTGATGATGTCATAATTGATTTCGACCATCTTTTCGAAACTGTAAAATTGACGCTTCTGAACTCAAAGATGGCACGGACATCATCTACGACAGTAATTTTAAAACCAATAATGTCAATTGTGACATCACTGATGATGTCATAATTGATTTTAACCATCTTTTCAAAACTGTAAAATTGACGCCTTCTGAACTCACGGATGGCACGGACATCATCTACGACAGTAATTTTAAAACCGTTAATGTCAATTGTGACATCACTGATGATGTCATAATTGATTTCGACCATCTTTTCGAAACTGTAAAATTGACACTTCTGAACTCACGGATGGCACGGATATCATCTACGACAGTAATTTTAAAACCGATAATGTCAATTGTGACATCACTGATGATGTCATAATTGATTTCGACCATCTTTTAAAAACTGTAAAATTGACGCTTCTGAACTCACGGATGGAACGACCATCATCTACAACAGTAATTTTAAAACGGATAATGTCAATTGTGACATCACTGATGATGTCATAATTGATTTCGACCATCTTTTCGAAACTGTAAAATTGACACTTCTGAACTCACGGATGGCACGGATATCATCTACGACAGTAATTTTAAAACCAATAATGTCAATTGTGACATCACTGATGATGTCATAATTGATTTTAACCATCTTTTCAAAACTGTAAAATTTACGCTTCTGAACTCACGGATGGCACGGACATCATCTACGACAGTAATTTTAAAACCGTTAATGTCAATTGTGACATCACTGATGATGTCATAATTGATTTCGACCATCTTTTCGAAACTGTAAAATTGACACTTCTGAACTCACGGATTGCACGGATATAATCTACGACAGTAATTTTAAAACCGATAATGTCAATTGTGACATCACTGATGATGTCATAATTGATTTCGACCATTTTTTCAAAACTGTAAAATTGACGCTTCTGAACTCACGGATGGAACGGACATCATCTACGACAGTAATTTTAAAACGGATAATGTCAATTGTGACATCACTGATGATGTCATAATTGATTTCGACCATCTTTTCAAAACTGTAAAATTGACGCTTCTGAACTCACGGATGGAACGGACATCATCTACGACAGTAATTTTAAAACGGATAATGTCAATTGTGACATCACTGATGATGTCATAATTGATTTCGACCATCTTTTCAAAACTGTAAAATTGACGCTTCTGAACTCTCGGATGGAACGGACATCATCTACGACAGTAATTTTAAAACGGATAATGTCAATTGTGACATCACTGATGATGTCATAATTGATTTCGACCATCTTTTCGAAACTGTAAAATTGACACTTCTGAACTCACGGATGGCACGGACATCATCTACGACAGTAATTTTAAAACCGATAATGTCAATTGTGACATCACTGATGATGTCATAATTGATTTTGACCATCTTTTCGTAACTGTAAAATTGACGCTTGTGAACTCAAAGATGGCACGGACATCATCTATGACAGTAATTTTAAAACCAATAATGTCAATTGTGACATCACTGATGATGTCATAATTGATTTCGACCATCTTTTCGAAACTGTAAAATTGACGCTTCTGAACTCACCGATGGAACGGACATCATCTACGACAGTAATTTTAAAACCGATAATGTCAATTGTGACATCACTGATGATGTCATAATTGATTTCGACCATCTTTTCAAAACTGTAAAATTGACGCTTCTGAACTCAAAGATGGCACGGACATCATCTACGACAGTAATTTTAAAACCAATAATGTCAATTGTGACATCACTGATGATGTCATAATTGATTTTAACCATCTTTTCAAAACTGTAAAATTGACGCTTCTGAACTCACGGATATCACGGACATCATCTACGACAGTAATTTTAAAACCAATAATGTCAATTGTGACATCACTAATGATGTCATAATTGATTTCGACCATCTTTTCGTAACTGTAAAATTGACGCTTCTGAACTCAAAGAAGGCACGGACATCATCTACGACAGTAATTTTAAAACCAATAATGTCAATTGTGACATCACTGATGATGTCATAATTGATTTTAACCATATTTTCAAAACTGTAAAATTGACGCTTCTGAACTCACGGATATCACGGACATCATCTACGACAGTAATTTTAAAACCAATAATGTCAATTGTGACATCACTAATGATGTCATAATTGATTTTGACCATCTTTTCGAAACTGTAAAATTGACACTTCTGAACTCACGGATGGCACGGACATCATCTACGACAGTAATTTTAAAACCGATAATGTCAATTGTGACATCACTGATGATGTCATAATTGATTTTGACCATCTTTTCGTAACTGTAAAATTGACGCTTCTGAACTCACCGATGGAACGGACATCATCTACGACAGTAATTTTAAAACCAATAATGTCAATTGTGACATCACTGATGATGTCATAATTGATTTTAACCATCTTTTCGAAACTGTAAAATTGACACTTCTGAACTCACGGATGGCACGGACATCATCTACGACAGTAATTTTAAAACCGATAATGTCAATTGTGACATCACTGATGATGTCATAATTGATTTTGACCATCTTTTCGTAACTGTAAAATTGACGCTTCTGAACTCAAAGATGGCACGGACATCATCTACGACAGTAATTTTAAAACCAATAATGTCAATTGTGACATCACTGATGATGTCATAATTGATTTTAACCATCTTTTCAAAACTGTAAAATTGACGCTTCTGAACTCACGGATATCACGGACATCATCTACGACAGTAATTTTAAAACCAATAATGTCAATTGTGACATCACTAATGATGTCATAATTGATTTCGACCATCTTTTCGTAACTGTAAAATTGACGCTTCTGAACTCAAAGAAGGCACGGACATCATCTACGACAGTAATTTTAAAACCAATAATGTCAATTGTGACATCACTAATGATGTCATAATTGATTTTGACCATCTTTTCGAAACTGTAAAATTGACACTTCTGAACTCACGGATGGCACGGACATCATCTACGACAGTAATTTTAAAACCGATAATGTCAATTGTGACATCACTGATGATGTCATAATTGATTTTGACCATCTTTTCGTAACTGTAAAATTGACGCTTCTGAACTCAAAGATGGCACGGACATCATCTACGACAGTAATTTTAAAACCAATAATGTCAATTGTGACATCACTGATGATGTCATAATTGATTTTAACCATCTTTTCAAAACTGTAAAATTGACGCTTCTGAACTCACGGATGGCACGGACATCATCTACGACAGTAATTTTAAAACCGTTAATGTCAATTGTGACATCACTGATGATGTCATAATTGATTTCGACCATCTTTTCGAAACTGTAAAATTGACACTTCTGAACTCACGGATGGCACGGATATCATCTACGACAGTAATTTTAAAACCGATAATGTCAATTGTGACATCACTGATGATGTCATAATTGATTTCGACCATCTTTTCAAAACTGTAAAATTGATGCTTCTGAACTCACGGATGGAACGGACATCATCTACGACAGTAATTTTAAAACGGATAATGTCAATTGTGACATCCCTGATGATGTCATAATTGATTTCGACCATCTTTTCAAAACTGTAAAATTGACGCTTCTGAACTCACGGATGGAACGGACATCATCTACGACAGTAATTTTAAAACGGATAATGTCAATTGTGACATCACTGATGATGTCATAATTGATTTCGACCATCTTTTCAAAACTGTAAAATTGAAGCTTCTGAACTCACGGATGGAACGGACATCATCTACGACAGTAATTTTAAAACGGATAATGTCAATTGTGACATCACTGATGATGTCATAATTGATTTCGACCATCTTTTCGAAACTGTAAAATTGACACTTCTGAACTCACGGATGGCACGGACATCATCTACGACAGTAATTTTAAAACCGATAATGTCAATTGTGACATCACTGATGATGTCATAATTGATTTTGACCATCTTTTCGTAACTGTAAAATTGACGCTTGTGAACTCAAAGATGGCACGGACATCATCTATGACAGTAATTTTAAAACCAATAATGTCAATTGTGACATCACTGATGATGTCATAATTGATTTTAACCATCTTTTCAAAACTGTAAAATTGACGCTTCTGAACTCACGGATGGCACGGACATCATCTACGACAGTAATTTTAAAACCGATAATGTCAATTGTGACATCACTAATGATGTCATAATTGATTTCGACCATCTTTTCGTAACTGTAAAATTGACGCTTCTGAACTCACGGATGGCACGGACATCATCTACGACAGTAATTTTAAAACCGTTAATGTCAATTGTGACATTACTTATGATGTCATAATTGATTTCGACCATCTTTTCAAAACTGTAAAATTGACACTTCTGAACTCACGGATGGCACGGATATCATCTGCGACAGTAATTTTAAAACCGATAATGTCAATTGTGACATCACTGATGATGTCATAATTGATTTCGACCATCTTTTCAAAACAGTAAAATTGACGCTTCTGAACTCACGAATGGCACAGACATCATCTACGACAGTAATTTTAAAACCGATAATGTCAATTGTGACATCACTGATGATGTCATAATTGATTTCGACCATCTTTTCGAAACTGTAAAATTGACGCTTCTGAACTCACCGATGGAACGGACATCATCTACGACAGTAATTTTAAAACCGATAATATCAATTGTGACATCACTGATGATGTCATAATTGATTTTAACCATCTTTTCAAAACTGTAAAATTGACGCTTCTGAACTCACGGATATCACGGACATCATCTACGACAGTAATTTTAAAACCAATAATGTCAATTGTGACATCACTAATGATGTCATAATTGATTTCGACCATCTTTTCGTAACTGTAAAATTGACGCTTCTCAACTCAAAGAAGGCACGGACATCATCTACGACAGTAATTTTAAAACCAATAATGTCAATTGTGACATCACTGATGATGTCATAATTGATTTTAACCATCTTTTCAAAACTGTAAAATTGACGCTTCTGAACTCACGGATATCACAGACATCATCTACGACAGTAATTTTAAAACCAATAATGTCAATTGTGACATCACTAATGATGTCATAATTGATTTTGACCATCTTTTCGAAACTGTAAAATTGACACTTCTGAACTCACGGATGGCACGGACATCATCTACGACAGTAATTTTAAAACCGATAATGTCAGTTGTGACATCACTGATGATGTCATAATTGATTTTGATCATCTTTTCGTAACTGTAAAATTGACGCTTCTGAACTCAAAGATGGCACGGACATCATCTACGACAGTAATTTTAAAACCAATAATGTCAATTGTGACATCACTGATGATGTCATAATTGATTTTAACCATCTTTTCAAAACTGTAAAATTGACGCTTCTGAACTCACGGATGGCACGGACATCATCTACGACAGTAATTTTAAAACCGTTAATGTCAATTGTGACATCACTGATGATGTCATAATTGATTTCGACCATCTTTTCGAAACTGTAAAATTGACACTTCTGAACTCACGGATGGCACGGATATCATCTACGACAGTAATTTTAAAACCGATAATGTCAATTGTGACATCACTGATGATGTCATAATTGATTTCGACCATCTTTTCAAAACTGTAAAATTGACGCTTCTGAACTCACGGATGGAACGGACATCATCTACGACAGTAATTTTAAAACCGATAATGTCAATTGTGACATCACTGATGATGTCATAATTGATTTTGACCATCTTTTCGAAACTGTAAAATTGACACTTCTGAACTCACGGATGGCACGGACATCATCTACGACAGTAATTTTAAAACCGATAATGTCAATTGTGACATCACTAATGATGTCATAATTGATTTCGACCATCTTTTCGTAACTGTAAAATTGACGCTTCTCAACTCAAAGAAGGCACGGACATCATCTACGACAGTAATTTTAAAACCAATAATGTCAATTGTGACATCACTGATGATGTCATAATTGATTTTAACCATCTTTTCAAAACTGTAAAATTGACGCTTCTGAACTCACGGATATCACAGACATCATCTACGACAGTAATTTTAAAACCAATAATGTCAATTGTGACATCACTAATGATGTCATAATTGATTTTGACCATCTTTTCGAAACTGTAAAATTGACACTTCTGAACTCACGGATGGCACGGACATCATCTACGACAGTAATTTTAAAACCGATAATGTTAATTGTGACATCACTGATGATGTCATAATTGATTTTGATCATCTTTTCGTAACTGTAAAATTGACGCTTCTGAACTCAAAGATGGCACGGACATCATCTACGACAGTAATTTTAAAACCAATAATGTCAATTGTGACATCACTGATGATGTCATAATTGATTTTAACCATCTTTTCAAAACTGTAAAATTGACGCTTCTGAACTCACGGATGGCACGGACATCATCTACGACAGTAATTTTAAAACCGTTAATGTCAATTGTGACATCACTGATGATGTCATAATTGATTTCGACCATCTTTTCGAAACTGTAAAATTGACACTTCTGAACTCACGGATGGCACGGATATCATCTACGACAGTAATTTTAAAACCGATAATGTCAATTGTGACATCACTGATGATGTCATAATTGATTTCGACCATCTTTTCAAAACTGTAAAATTGACGCTTCTGAACTCACGGATGGAACGGACATCATCTACGACAGTAATTTTAAAACGGATAATGTCAATTGTGACATCACTGATGATGTCATAATTGATTTCGACCATCTTTTCAAAACTGTAAAATTGACGCTTCTGAACTCACGGATGGAACGGACATCATCTACGACAGTAATTTTAAAACGGATAATGTCAATTGTGACATCACTGATGATGTCATAATTGATTTCGACCATCTTTTCAAAACTGTAAAATTGACGCTTCTGAACTCACGGATGGAACGGACATCATCTACGACAGTAATTTTAAAACGGATAATGTCAATTGTGACATCACTGATGATGTCATAATTGATTTCGACCATCTTTTCGAAACTGTAAAATTTACACTTCTGAACTCACGGATGGCACGGACATCATCTACGACAGTAATTTTAAAACCGATAATGTCAATTGTGACATCACTGATGATGTCATAATTGATTTTGACCATCTTTTCGTAACTGTAAAATTGACGCTTGTGAACTCAAAGATGGCACGGACATCATCTATGACAGTAATTTTAAAACCAATAATGTCAATTGTGACATCACTGATGATGTCATAATTGATTTTAACCATCTTTTCAAAACTGTAAAATTGACGCTTCTGAACTCACGGATGGCACGGACATCATCTACGACAGTAATTTTAAAACCGATAATGTCAATTGTGACATCACTAATGATGTCATAATTGATTTCGACCATCTTTTCGTAACTGTAAAATTGACGCTTCTGAACTCACGGATGGCACGGACATCATCTACGACAGTAATTTTAAAACCGTTAATGTCAATTGTGACATTACTTATGATGTCATAATTGATTTCGACCATCTTTTCAAAACTGTAAAATTGACACTTCTGAACTCACGGATGGCACGGATATCATCTGCGACAGTAATTTTAAAACCGATAATGTCAATTGTGACATCACTGATGATGTCATAATTGATTTCGACCATCTTTTCAAAACTGTAAAATTGACGCTTCTGAACTCACGGATGGCACGGACATCATGTACGACAGTAATTTTAAAACGGATAATGTCAATTGTGACATCACTGATGATGTCATAATTGATTTCGACCATCTTTTCAAAACTGTAAAATTGACGCTTCTGAACTCACGGATGGAACGGACATCATCTACGACAGTAATTTTAAAACCGATAATGTCAATTGTGACATCACTGATGATGTCATAATTGATTTCGACCATCTTTTCAAAACAGTAAAATTGACGCTTCTGAACTCACGAATGGCACAGACATCATCTACGACAGTAATTTTAAAACCGATAATGTCAATTGTGACATCACTGATGATGTCATAATTGATTTCGACCATCTTTTCGAAACTGTAAAATTGACGCTTCTGAACTCACCGATGGAACGGACATCATCTACGACAGTAATTTTAAAACCGATAATATCAATTGTGACATCACTGATGATGTCATAATTGATTTTAACCATCTTTTCAAAACTGTAAAATTGACGCTTCTGAACTCACGGATATCACGGACATCATCTACGACAGTAATTTTAAAACCAATAATGTCAATTGTGACATCACTAATGATGTCATAATTGATTTCGACCATCTTTTCGTAACTGTAAAATTGACGCTTCTGAACTCACGGATGGAACGGACATCATCTACGACAGTAATTTTAAAACCGATAATGTCAATTGTGACATCACTGATGATGTCATAATTGATTTCGACCATCTTTTCAAAACAGTAAAATTGACGCTTCTGAACTCACGAATGGCACAGACATCATCTACGACAGTAATTTTAAAACCGATAATTGCAATTGTGACATCACTGATGATGTCATAATTGATTTTGACCATCTTTTCGTAACTGTAAAATTGACGCTTGTGAACTCAAAGATGGCACGGACATCATCTATGACAGTAATTTTAAAACCAATAATGTCAATTGTGACATCACTGATGATGTCATAATTGATTTTAACCATCTTTTCAAAACTGTAAAATTGACGCTTCTGAACTCACGGATATCACGGACATCATCTACGACAGTAATTTTAAAACCGATAATGTCAATTGTGACATCACTGATGATGTCATAATTGATTTTGACCATCTTTTCGTAACTGTAAAATTGACGCTTGTGAACTCAAAGATGGCACGGACATCATCTATGACAGTAATTTTAAAACCAATAATGTCAATTGTGACATCACTGATGATGTCATAATTGATTTTAACCATCTTTTCAAAACTGTAAAATTGACGCTTCTGAACTCACGGATGGCACGGACATCATCTACGACAGTAATTTTAAAACCGATAATGTCAATTGTGACATCACTAATGATGTCATAATTGATTTCGACCATCTTTTCGTAACTGTAAAATTGACGCTTCTGAACTCACGGATGGCACGGACATCATCTACGACAGTAATTTTAAAACCGTTAATGTCAATTGTAACATTACTTATGATGTCATAATTGATTTCGACCATCTTTTCAAAACTGTAAAATTGACACTTCTGAACTCACGGATGGCACGGATATCATCTACGACAGTAATTTTAAAACCGATAATGTCAATTGTGACATCACTGATGATGTCATAATTGATTTCGACCATCTTTTCAAAACTGTAAAATTGACGCTTCTGAACTCACGGATGGCACAGACATCATGTACGACAGTAATTTTAAAACGGATAATGTCAATTGTGACATCACTGATGATGTCATAATTGATTTCGACCATCTTTTCAAAACTGTAAAATTGACGCTTCTGAACTCACGGATGGCACAGACATCATGTACGACAGTAATTTTAAAACGGATAATGTCAATTGTGACATCACTGATGATGTCATAATTGATTTCGACCATCTTTTCAAAACAGTAAAATTGACGCTTCTGAACTCACGAATGGCACAGACATCATCTACGACAGTAATTTTAAAACCGATAATGTCAATTGTGACATCACTGATGATGTCATAATTGATTTCGACCATCTTTTCGAAACTGTAAAATTGACGCTTCTGAACTCACCGATGGAACGGACATCATCTACGACAGTAATTTTAAAACCGATAATGTCAATTGTGACATCACTGATGATGTCATAATTGATTTCGACCATCTTTTCGTAACTGTAAAATTGACGCTTCTGAACTCACCGATGGAACGGACATCATCTACGACAGTAATTTTAAAACCAATAATGTCAATTGTGACATCACTGATGATGTCATAATTGATTTTAACCATCTTTTCGAAACTGTAAAATTGACACTTCTGAACTCACGGATGGCACGGACATCATCTACGACAGTAATTTTAAAACGGATAATGTCAATTGTGACATCACTGATGATGTCATAATTGATTTCGACCATCTTTTCAAAACTGTAAAATTGACGCTTCTGAACTCACGAATGGCACAGACATCATCTACGACAGTAATTTTAAAACCGATAATGTCAATTGTGACATCACTGATGATGTCATAATTGATTTCGACCATCTTTTCGAAACTGTAAAATTGACGCTTCTGAACTCACCGATGGAACGGACATCATCTACGACAGTAATTTTAAAACCGATAATATCAATTGTGACATCACTGATGATGTCATAATTGATTTTAACCATCTTTTCAAAACTGTAAAATTGACGCTTCTGAACTCACGGATATCACGGACATCATCTACGACAGTAATTTTAAAACCAATAATGTCAATTGTGACATCACTAATGATGTCATAATTGATTTCGACCATCTTTTCGTAACTGTAAAATTGACGCTTCTGAACTCACGGATGGAACGGACATCATCTACGACAGTAATTTTAAAACCGATAATGTCAATTGTGACATCACTGATGATGTCATAATTGATTTCGACCATCTTTTCAAAACAGTAAAATTGACGCTTCTGAACTCACGAATGGCACAGACATCATCTACGACAGTAATTTTAAAACCGATAATTGCAATTGTGACATCACTGATGATGTCATAATTGATTTTGACCATCTTTTCGTAACTGTAAAATTGACGCTTGTGAACTCAAAGATGGCACGGACATCATCTATGACAGTAATTTTAAAACCAATAATGTCAATTGTGACATCACTGATGATGTCATAATTGATTTTAACCATCTTTTCAAAACTGTAAAATTGACGCTTCTGAACTCACGGATATCACGGACATCATCTACGACAGTAATTTTAAAACCGATAATGTCAATTGTGACATCACTGATGATGTCATAATTGATTTTGACCATCTTTTCGTAACTGTAAAATTGACGCTTGTGAACTCAAAGATGGCACGGACATCATCTATGACAGTAATTTTAAAACCAATAATGTCAATTGTGACATCACTGATGATGTCATAATTGATTTTAACCATCTTTTCAAAACTGTAAAATTGACGCTTCTGAACTCACGGATGGCACGGACATCATCTACGACAGTAATTTTAAAACCGATAATGTCAATTGTGACATCACTAATGATGTCATAATTGATTTCGACCATCTTTTCGTAACTGTAAAATTGACGCTTCTGAACTCACGGATGGCGCGGACATCATCTACGACAGTAATTTTAAAACCGTTAATGTCAATTGTGACATTACTTATGATGTCATAATTGATTTCGACCATCTTTTCAAAACTGTAAAATTGACACTTCTGAACTCACGGATGGCACGGATATCATCTACGACAGTAATTTTAAAACCGATAATGTCAGTTGTGACATCACTGATGATGTCATAATTGATTTCGACCATCTTTTCAAAACTGTAAAATTGACGCTTCTGAACTCACGGATGGCACAGACATCATGTACGACAGTAATTTTAAAATGGATAATGTCAATTGTGACATCACTGATGATGTCATAATTGATTTCGACCATCTTTTCAAAACTGTAAAATTGACGCTTCTGAACTCACGGATGGCACAGACATCATGTACGACAGTAATTTTAAAACGGATAATGTCAATTGTGACATCACTGATGATGTCATAATTGATTTCGACCATCTTTTCAAAACAGTAAAATTGACGCTTCTGAACTCACGAATGGCACAGACATCATCTACGACAGTAATTTTAAAACCGATAATGTCAATTGTGACATCACTGATGATGTCATAATTGATTTCGACCATCTTTTCGAAACTGTAAAATTGACGCTTCTGAACTCACCGATGGAACGGACATCATCTACGACAGTAATTTTAAAACCGATAATGTCAATTGTGACATCACTGATGATGTCATAATTGATTTCGACCATCTTTTCGTAACTGTAAAATTGACGCTTCTGAACTCACCGATGGAACGGACATCATCTACGACAGTAATTTTAAAACCAATAATGTCAATTGTGACATCACTGATGATGTCATAATTGATTTTAACCATCTTTTCGAAACTGTAAAATTGACACTTCTGAACTCACGGATGGCACGGACATCATCTACGACAGTAATTTTAAAACGGATAATGTCAATTGTGACATCACTGATGATGTCATAATTGATTTCGACCATCTTTTCAAAACTGTAAAATTGACGCTTCTGAACTCACGAATGGCACAGACATCATCTACGACAGTAATTTTAAAACCGATAATGTCAATTGTGACATCACTGATGATGTCATAATTGATTTCGACCATCTTTTCGAAACTGTAAAATTGACGCTTCTGAACTCACCGATGGAACGGACATCATCTACGACAGTAATTTTAAAACCGATAATATCAATTGTGACATCACTGATGATGTCATAATTGATTTTAACCATCTTTTCAAAACTGTAAAATTGACGCTTCTGAACTCACGGATGGCACGGACATCATCTACGACAGTAATTTTAAAACGGATAATGTCAATTGTGACATCACTGATGATGTCATAATTGATTTCGACCATCTTTTCAAAACTGTAAAATTGACGCTTCTGAACTCACGAATGGCACAGACATCATCTACGACAGTAATTTTAAAACCGATAATGTCAATTGTGACATCACTGATGATGTCATAATTGATTTCGACCATCTTTTCGAAACTGTAAAATTGACGCTTCTGAACTCACCGATGGAACGGACATCATCTACGACAGTAATTTTAAAACCGATAATATCAATTGTGACATCACTGATGATGTCATAATTGATTTTAACCATCTTTTCAAAACTGTAAAATTGACGCTTCTGAACTCACGGATGGAACGGACATCATCTACGACAGTAATTTTAAAACCGATAATGTCAATTGTGACATCACTGATGATGTCATAATTGATTTCGACCATCTTTTCAAAACAGTAAAATTGACGCTTCTGAACTCACGAATGGCACAGACATCATCTACGACAGTAATTTTAAAACCGATAATTGCAATTGTGACATCACTGATGATGTCATAATTGATTTTGACCATCTTTTCGTAACTGTAAAATTGACGCTTGTGAACTCAAAGATGGCACGGACATCATCTATGACAGTAATTTTAAAACCAATAATGTCAATTGTGACATCACTGATGATGTCATAATTGATTTTAACCATCTTTTCAAAACTGTAAAATTGACGCTTCTGAACTCACGGATATCACGGACATCATCTACGACAGTAATTTTAAAACCGATAATGTCAATTGTGACATCACTGATGATGTCATAATTGATTTTGACCATCTTTTCGTAACTGTAAAATTGACGCTTGTGAACTCAAAGATGGCACGGACATCATCTATGACAGTAATTTTAAAACCAATAATGTCAATTGTGACATCACTGATGATGTCATAATTGATTTTAACCATCTTTTCAAAACTGTAAAATTGACGCTTCTGAACTCACGGATGGCACGGACATCATCTACGACAGTAATTTTAAAACCGATAATGTCAATTGTGACATCACTAATGATGTCATAATTGATTTCGACCATCTTTTCGTAACTGTAAAATTGACGCTTCTGAACTCACGGATGGCACGGACATCATCTACGACAGTAATTTTAAAACCGTTAATGTCAATTGTGACATTACTTATGATGTCATAATTGATTTCGACCATCTTTTCAAAACTGTAAAATTGACACTTCTGAACTCACGGATGGCACGGATATCATCTACGACAGTAATTTTAAAACCGATAATGTCAATTGTGACATCACTGATGATGTCATAATTGATTTCGACCATCTTTTCAAAACTGTAAAATTGACGCTTCTGAACTCACGGATGGCACAGACATCATGTACGACAGTAATTTTAAAACGGATAATGTCAATTGTGACATCACTGATGATGTCATAATTGATTTCGACCATCTTTTCAAAACTGTAAAATTGACGCTTCTGAACTCACGGATGGCACAGACATCATGTACGACAGTAATTTTAAAACGGATAATGTCAATTGTGACATCACTGATGATGTCATAATTGATTTCGACCATCTTTTCAAAACAGTAAAATTGACGCTTCTGAACTCACGAATGGCACAGACATCATCTACGACAGTAATTTTAAAACCGATAATGTCAATTGTGACATCACTGATGATGTCATAATTGATTTCGACCATCTTTTCGAAACTGTAAAATTGACGCTTCTGAACTCACCGATGGAACGGACATCATCTACGACAGTAATTTTAAAACCGATAATGTCAATTGTGACATCACTGATGATGTCATAATTGATTTCGACCATCTTTTCATAACTGTAAAATTGACGCTTCTGAACTCACCGATGGAACGGACATCATCTACGACAGTAATTTTAAAACCAATTATGTCAATTGTGACATCACTGATGATGTCATAATTGATTTTAACCATCTTTTCGAAACTGTAAAATTGACACTTCTGAACTCACGGATGGCACGGACATCATCTACGACAGTAATTTTAAAACGGATAATGTCAATTGTGACATCACTGATGATGTCATAATTGATTTCGACCATCTTTTCAAAACTGTAAAATTGACGCTTCTGAACTCATGGATGGCACGGATATCATCTACGACAGTAATTTTAAAACCGATAATGTCAATTGTGACATCACTGATGATGTCATAATTGATTTCGACCATCTTTTCGAAACTGTAAATTTGACGATTCTGAACTCACGGATGGCACGGACATCATCTAAGACAGTAATTTTAAAACCGATAATGTCAATTGTGACTTCACTGATGATGTCATAATTGATTTCGACATCTTTTCAAAACTGTAAAATTGACGCTTCTGAACTCACGAATGGCACGGACATCATCTACGACAGTAATTTTAAAACCGATAATGTCAATTGTGACATCACTGATGATGTCATAATTGATTTCGACCATCTTTTCGAAACTGTAAATTTGACGATTCTGAACTCACGGATGGCACGGACATCATCTAAGACAGTAATTTTAAAACCGATAATGTCAATTGTGACATCACTGATGATGTCATAATTGATTTCGACATCTTTTCAAAACTGTAAAATTGACGCTTCTGAACTCACGAATGGCACGGACATCATCTACGACAGTAATTTTAAAACCGATAATGTCAATTGTGACATCACTGATGATGTCATAATTGATTTCGACCATCTTTTCGAAACTGTAAAATTGACGATTCTGAACTCACGGATGGCACGGACATCATGTACGACAGTAATTTTTAAACCGATAATGTCAATTGTGACAACACTGATGATGTCATAATTGATTTCAACCATCTTTTCAAAACTGTAAAATTGACGCTTCTGTAATCACGGATGGCACGGACATCATCTACGACAGTGATTTTAAAACCGATAATGTCAATTGGGACATCACTAATGATGTCATAATTGATTTCGACCATCTTTTCGTAACTGTAAAATTGACGCTTCTGAACTCAAAGAAGGCACGGACATCATCTACGACAGTAATTTTAAAACCAATAATGTCAATTGTGACATCACTGATGATGTCATAATTGATTTTAACCATCTTTTCAAAACTGTAAAATTGACGCTTCTGATCTCACGGATATCACGGACATCATCTACGACAGTAATTTTAAAACCAATAATGTCAATTGTGACATCACTAATGATGTCATAATTGATTTTAACCATCTTTTCAAAACTGTAAAATTGACGCTTCTGAACTCACGGATGGCACGGACATCATCTACGACAGTAATTTTAAAACCGATAATGTCAATTGTGACATCACTAATGATGTCATAATTGATTTCGACCATCTTTTCGTAACTGTAAAATTGACGCTTCTGAACTCACGGATGGCACGGACATCATCTACGACAGTAATTTTAAAACCGATAATGTCAATTGTGACATCACTGATGATGTCATAATTGATTTTGACCATCTTTTCGTAACTGTAAAATTGACGCTTCTGAACTCAAAGATGGCACGGACATCATCTACGACAGTAATTTTAAAACCAATAATGTCAATTGTGACATCACTGATGATGTCATAATTGATTTTAACCATCTTTTCAAAACTGTAAAATTGACGCTTCTGAACTCACGGATGGAACGGACATCATCTACGACAGTAATTTTAAAACCGATAATGTCAATTGTGACATCACTGATGATGTCATAATTGATTTTGACCATCTTTTCGAAACTGTAAAATTGACACTTCTGAACTCACGGATGGCACGGACATCATCTACGACAGTAATTTTAAAACCGATAATGTCAATTGTGACATCACTAATGATGTCATAATTGATTTCGACCATCTTTTCGTAACTGTAAAATTGACGCTTCTCAACTCAAAGAAGGCACGGACATCATCTACGACAGTAATTTTAAAACCAATAATGTCAATTGTGACATCACTGATGATGTCATAATTGATTTTAACCATCTTTTCAAAACTGTAAAATTGACGCTTCTGAACTCACGGATATCACAGACATCATCTACGACAGTAATTTTAAAACCAATAATGTCAATTGTGACATCACTAATGATGTCATAATTGATTTTGACCATCTTTTCGAAACTGTAAAATTGACACTTCTGAACTCACGGATGGCACGGACATCATCTACGACAGTAATTTTAAAACCGATAATGTCAATTGTGACATCACTGATGATGTCATAATTGATTTTGATCATCTTTTCGTAACTGTAAAATTGACGCTTCTGAACTCAAAGATGGCACGGACATCATCTACGACAGTAATTTTAAAACCAATAATGTCAATTGTGACATCACTGATGATGTCATAATTGATTTTAACCATCTTTTCAAAACTGTAAAATTGACGCTTCTGAACTCACGGATGGCACGGACATCATCTACGACAGTAATTTTAAAACCGTTAATGTCAATTGTGACATCACTGATGATGTCATAATTGATTTCGACCATCTTTTCGAAACTGTAAAATTGACACTTCTGAACTCACGGATGGCACGGATATCATCTACGACAGTAATTTTAAAACCGATAATGTCAATTGTGACATCACTGATGATGTCATAATTGATTTCGACCATCTTTTCAAAACTGTAAAATTGACGCTTCTGAACTCACGGATGGAACGGACATCATCTACGACAGTAATTTTAAAACGGATAATGTCAATTGTGACATCACTGATGATGTCATAATTGATTTCGACCATCTTTTCAAAACTGTAAAATTGACGCTTCTGAACTCACGGATGGAACGGACATCATCTACGACAGTAATTTTAAAACGGATAATGTCAATTGTGACATCACTGATGATGTCATAATTGATTTCGACCATCTTTTCGAAACTGTAAAATTTACACTTCTGAACTCACGGATGGCACGGACATCATCTACGACAGTAATTTTAAAACCGATAATGTCAATTGTGACATCAATGATGATGTCATAATTGATTTTGACCATCTTTTCGTAACTGTAAAATTGACGCTTGTGAACTCAAAGATGGCACGGACATCATCTATGACAGTAATTTTAAAACCAATAATGTCAATTGTGACATCACTGATGATGTCATAATTGATTTTAACCATCTTTTCAAAACTGTAAAATTGACGCTTCTGAACTCACGGATGGCACGGACATCATCTACGACAGTAATTTTAAAACCGATAATGTCAATTGTGACATCACTAATGATGTCATAATTGATTTCGACCATCTTTTCGTAACTGTAAAATTGACGCTTCTGAACTCACGGATGGCACGGACATCATCTACGACAGTAATTTTAAAACCGTTAATGTCAATTGTGACATTACTTATGATGTCATAATTGATTTCGACCATCTTTTCAAAACTGTAAAATTGACACTTCTGAACTCACGGATGGCACGAATATCATCTACGACAGTAATTTTAAAACCGATAATGTCAATTGTGACATCACTGATGATGTCATAATTGATTTCGACCATCTTTTCAAAACTGTAAAATTGACGCTTCTGAACTCACGGATGGCACAGACATCATGTACGACAGTAATTTTAAAACGGATAATGTCAATTGTGACATCACTGATGATGTCATAATTGATTTCGACCATCTTTTCAAAACTGTAAAATTGACGCTTCTGAACTCACGGATGGCACAGACATCATGTACGACAGTAATTTTAAAACGGATAATGTCAATTGTGACATCACTGATGATGTCATAATTGATTTCGACCATCTTTTCAAAACAGTAAAATTGACGCTTCTGAACTCACGAATGGCACAGACATCATCTACGACAGTAATTTTAAAACCGATAATGTCAATTGTGACATCACTGATGATGTCATAATTGATTTTGACCATCTTTTCGTAACTGTAAAATTGACGCTTGTGAACTCAAAGATGGCACGGACATCATCTATGACAGTAATTTTAAAACCAATAATGTCAATTGTGACATCACTGATGATGTCATAATTGATTTTAACCATCTTTTCAAAACTGTAAAATTGACGCTTCTGAACTCACGGATGGCACGGACATCATCTACGACAGTAATTTTAAAACCGATAATGTCAATTGTGACATCACTAATGATGTCATAATTGATTTCGACCATCTTTTCGTAACTGTAAAATTGACGCTTCTGAACTCACGGATGGCACGGACATCATCTACGACAGTAATTTTAAAACCGTTAATGTCAATTGTGACATTACTTATGATGTCATAATTGATTTCGACCATCTTTTCAAAACTGTAAAATTGACACTTCTGAACTCACGGATGGCACGGATATCATCTACGACAGTAATTTTAAAACCGATAATGTCAATTGTGACATCACTGATGATGTCATAATTGATTTCGACCATCTTTTCAAAACTGTAAAATTGACGCTTCTGAACTCACGGATGGCACAGACATCATGTACGACAGTAATTTTAAAATGGATAATGTCAATTGTGACATCACTGATGATGTCATAATTGATTTCGACCATCTTTTCAAAACTGTAAAATTGACGCTTCTGAACTCACGGATGGCACAGACATCATGTACGACAGTAATTTTAAAACGGATAATGTCAATTGTGACATCACTGATGATGTCATAATTGATTTCGACCATCTTTTCAAAACAGTAAAATTGACGCTTCTGAACTCACGAATGGCACAGACATCATCTACGACAGTAATTTTAAAACCGATAATGTCAATTGTGACATCACTGATGATGTCATAATTGATTTCGACCATCTTTTCGAAACTGTAAAATTGACGCTTCTGAACTCACCGATGGAACGGACATCATCTACGACAGTAATTTTAAAACCGATAATGTCAATTGTGACATCACTGATGATGTCATAATTGATTTCGACCATCTTTTCGTAACTGTAAAATTGACGCTTCTGAACTTACCGATGGAACGGACATCATCTACGACAGTAATTTTAAAACCAATAATGTCAATTGTGACATCACTGATGATGTCATAATTGATTTTAACCATCTTTTCGAAACTGTAAAATTGACACTTCTGAACTCACGGATGGCACGGACATCATCTACGACAGTAATTTTAAAACGGATAATGTCAATTGTGACATCACTGATGATGTCATAATTGATTTCGACCATCTTTTCAAAACTGTAAAATTGACGCTTCTGAACTCATGGATGGCACGGATATCATCTACGACAGTAATTTTAAAACCGATAATGTCAATTGTGACATCACTGATGATGTCATAATTGATTTCGACCATCTTTTCGAAACTGTAAATTTGACGATTCTGAACTCACGGATGGCACGGACATCATCTAAGACAGTAATTTTAAAACCGATAATGCCAATTGTGACATCACTGATGATGTCATAATTGATTTCGACATCTTTTCAAAACTGTAAAATTGACGCTTCTGAACTCTCGAATGGCACGGACATCATCTACGACAGTAATTTTAAAACCGATAATGTCAATTGTGACATCACTGATGATGTCATAATTGATTTCGACCATCTTTTCGAAACTGTAAATTTGACGATTCTGAACTCACGGATGGCACGGACATCATCTAAGACAGTAATTTTAAAACCGATAATGTCAATTGTGACATCACTGATGATGTCATAATTGATTTCGACATCTTTTCAAAACTGTAAAATTGACGCTTCTGAACTCACGAATGGCACGGACATCATCTACGACAGTAATTTTAAAACCGATAATGTCAATTGTGACATCACTGATGATGTCATAATTGATTTCGACCGTCTTTTCGAAACTGTAAAATTGACGATTCTGAACTCACGGATGGCACGGACATCATGTACGACAGTAATTTTTAAACCGATAATGTCAATTGTGACAACACTGATGATGTCATAATTGATTTCAACCATCTTTTCAAAACTGTAAAATTGACGCTTCTGTAATCACGGATGGCACGGACATCATCTACGACAGTGATTTTAAAACCGATAATGTCAATTGGGACATCACTAATGATGTCATAATTGATTTCGACCATCTTTTCGTAACTGTAAAATTGACGCTTCTGAACTCAAAGAAGGCACGGACATCATCTACGACAGTAATTTTAAAACCAATAATGTCAATTGTGACATCACTGATGATGTCATAATTGATTTTAACCATCTTTTCAAAACTGTAAAATTGACGCTTCTGATCTCACGGATATCACGGACATCATCTACGACAGTAATTTTAAAACCAATAATGTCAATTGTGACATCACTAATGATGTCATAATTGATTTTAACCATCTTTTCAAAACTGTAAAATTGACGCTTCTGAACTCACGGATGGCACGGACATCATCTACGACAGTAATTTTAAAACCGATAATGTCAATTGTGACATCACTAATGATGTCATAATTGATTTCGACCATCTTTTCGTAACTGTAAAATTGACGCTTCTGAACTCACGGATGGCACGGACATCATCTACGACAGTAATTTTAAAACCGTTAATGTCAATTGTGACATTACTTATGATGTCATAATTGATTTCGACCATCTTTTCAAAACTGTAAAATTGACACTTCTGAACTCACGGATGGCACGGATATCATCTGCGACAGTAATTTTAAAACCGATAATGTCAATTGTGACATCACTGATGATGTCATAATTGATTTCGACCATCTTTTCAAAACTGTAAAATTGACGCTTCTGAACTCACGGATGGCACGGACATCATGTACGACAGTAATTTTAAAACGGATAATGTCAATTGTGACATCACTGATGATGTCATAATTGATTTCGACCATCTTTTCAAAACTGTAAAATTGACGCTTCTGAACTCACGGATGGAACGGACATCATCTACGACAGTAATTTTAAAACCGATAATGTCAATTGTGACATCACTGATGATGTCATAATTGATTTCGACCATCTTTTCAAAACAGTAAAATTGACGCTTCTGAACTCACGAATGGCACAGACATCATCTACGACAGTAATTTTAAAACCGATAATGTCAATTGTGACATCACTGATGATGTCATAATTGATTTCGACCATCTTTTCGAAACTGTAAAATTGACGCTTCTGAACTCACCGATGGAACGGACATCATCTACGACAGTAATTTTAAAACCGATAATATCAATTGTGACATCACTGATGATGTCATAATTGATTTTAACCATCTTTTCAAAACTGTAAAATTGACGCTTCTGAACTCACGGATATCACGGACATCATCTACGACAGTAATTTTAAAACCAATAATGTCAATTGTGACATCACTAATGATGTCATAATTGATTTCGACCATCTTTTCGTAACTGTAAAATTGACGCTTCTGAACTCACGGATGGAACGGACATCATCTACGACAGTAATTTTAAAACCGATAATGTCAATTGTGACATCACTGATGATGTCATAATTGATTTCGACCATCTTTTCAAAACAGTAAAATTGACGCTTCTGAACTCACGAATGGCACAGACATCATCTACGACAGTAATTTTAAAACCGATAATTGCAATTGTGACATCACTGATGATGTCATAATTGATTTTGACCATCTTTTCGTAACTGTAAAATTGACGCTAGTGAACTCAAAGATGGCACGGACATCATCTATGACAGTAATTTTAAAACCAATAATGTCAATTGTGACATCACTGATGATGTCATAATTGATTTTAACCATCTTTTCAAAACTGTAAAATTGACGCTTCTGAACTCACGGATATCACGGACATCATCTACGACAGTAATTTTAAAACCGATAATGTCAATTGTGACATCACTGATGATGTCATAATTGATTTTGACCATCTTTTCGTAACTGTAAAATTGACGCTTGTGAACTCAAAGATGGCACGGACATCATCTATGACAGTAATTTTAAAACCAATAATGTCAATTGTGACATCACTGATGATGTCATAATTGATTTTAACCATCTTTTCAAAACTGTAAAATTGACGCTTCTGAACTCACGGATGGCACGGACATCATCTACGACAGTAATTTTAAAACCGATAATGTCAATTGTGACATCACTAATGATGTCATAATTGATTTCGACCATCTTTTCATAACTGTAAAATTGACGCTTCTGAACTCACGGATGGCACGGACATCATCTACGACAGTAATTTTAAAACCGTTAATGTCAATTGTGACATTACTTATGATGTCATAATTGATTTCGACCATCTTTTCAAAACTGTAAAATTGACACTTCTGAACTCACGGATGGCACGGATATCATCTACGACAGTAATTTTAAAACCGATAATGTCAATTGTGACATCACTGATGATGTCATAATTGATTTCGACCATCTTTTCAAAACTGTAAAATTGACGCTTCTGAACTCACGGATGGCACAGACATCATGTACGACAGTAATTTTTAAAACGGATAATGTCAATTGTGACATCACTGATGATGTCATAATTGATTTCGACCATCTTTTCAAAACTGTAAAATTGACGCTTCTGAACTCACGGATGGAACGGACATCATCTACGACAGTAATTTTAAAACCGATAATGTCAATTGTGACATCACTGATGATGTCATAATTGATTTCGACCATCTTTTCAAAACAGTAAAATTGACGCTTCTGAACTCACGAATGGCACAGACATCATCTACGACAGTACTTTTAAAACCGATAATGTCAATTGTGACATCACTGATGATGTCATAATTGATTTCGACCATCTTTTCGAAACTGTAAAATTGACGCTTCTGAACTCACCGATGGAACGGACATGATCTACGACAGTAATTTTAAAACCGATAATATCAATTGTGACATCACTGATGATGTCATAATTGATTTTAACCATCTTTTCAAAACTGTAAAATTGACGCTTCTGAACTCACGGATATCACGGACATCATCTACGACAGTAATTTTAAAACCAATAATGTCAATTGTGACATCACTAATGATGTCATAATTGATTTCGACCATCTTTTCGTAACTGTAAAATTGACGCTTCTGAACTCACGGATGGAACGGACATCATCTACGACAGTAATTTTAAAACCGATAATGTCAATTGTGACATCACTGATGATGTCATAATTGATTTCGACCATCTTTTCAAAACAGTAAAATTGACGCTTCTGAACTCACGAATGGCACAGACATCATCTACGACAGTAATTTTAAAACCGATAATTGCAATTGTGACATCACTGATGATGTCATAATTGATTTTGACCATCTTTTCGTAACTGTAAAATTGACGCTTGTGAACTCAAAGATGGCACGGACATCATCTATGACAGTAATTTTAAAACCAATAATGTCAATTGTGACATCACTGATGATGTCATAATTGATTTTAACCATCTTTTCGTAACTGTAAAATTGACGCTTCTGAACTCACCGATGGAACGGACATCATCTACGACAGTAATTTTAAAACCGATAATGTCAATTGTGACATCACTGATGATGTCATAATTGATTTTGACCATCTTTTCGTAACTGTAAAATTGACGCTTGTGAACTCAAAGATGGCACGGACATCATCTATGACAGTAATTTTAAAACCAATAATGTCAATTGTGACATCACTGATGATGTCATAATTGATTTTAACCATCTTTTCAAAACTGTAAAATTGACGCTTCTGAACTCACGGATGGCACGGACATCATCTACGACAGTAATTTTAAAACCGATAATGTCAATTGTGACATCACTAATGATGTCATAATTGATTTCGACCATCTTTTCATAACTGTAAAATTGACGCTTCTGAACTCACGGATGGCACGGACATCATCTACGACAGTAATTTTAAAACCGTTAATGTCAATTGTGACATTACTTATGATGTCATAATTGATTTCGACCATCTTTTCAAAACTGTAAAATTGACACTTCTGAACTCACGGATGGCACGGATATCATCTACGACAGTAATTTTAAAACCGATAATGTCAATTGTGACATCACTGATGATGTCATAATTGATTTCGACCATCTTTTCAAAACTGTAAAATTGACGCTTCTGAACTCACGGATGGCACAGACATCATGTACGACAGTAATTTTTAAAACGGATAATGTCAATTGTGACATCACTGATGATGTCATAATTGATTTCGACCATCTTTTCAAAACTGTAAAATTGACGCTTCTGAACTCACGGATGGAACGGACATCATCTACGACAGTAATTTTAAAACCGATAATGTCAATTGTGACATCACTGATGATGTCATAATTGATTTCGACCATCTTTTCAAAACAGTAAAATTGACGCTTCTGAACTCACGAATGGCACAGACATCATCTACGACAGTAATTTTAAAACCGATAATGTCAATTGTGACATCACTGATGATGTCATAATTGATTTCGACCATCTTTTCGAAACTGTAAAATTGACGCTTCTGAACTCACCGATGGAACGGACATCATCTACGACAGTAATTTTAAAACCGATAATGTCAATTGTGACATCACTGATGATGTCATAATTGATTTCGACCATCTTTTCGTAACTGTAAAATTGACGCTTCTGAACTCACCGATGGAACGGACATCATCTACGACAGTAATTTTAAAACCAATAATGTCAATTGTGACATCACTGATGATGTCATAATTGATTTTAACCATCTTTTCGAAACTGTAAAATTGACACTTCTGAACTCACGGATGGCACGGACATCATCTACGACAGTAATTTTAAAACGGATAATGTCAATTGTGACATCACTGATGATGTCATAATTGATTTCGACCATCTTTTCAAAACTGTAAAATTGACGCTTCTGAACTCATGGATGGCACGGATATCATCTACGACAGTAATTTTAAAACCGATAATGTCAATTGTGACATCACTGATGATGTCATAATTGATTTCGACCATCTTTTCGAAACTGTAAATTTGACGATTCTGAACTCACGGATGGCACGGACATCATCTAAGACAGTAATTTTAAAACCGATAATGTCAATTGTGACATCACTGATGATGTCATAATTGATTTCGACATCTTTTCAAAACTGTAAAATTGACGCTTCTGAACTCACGAATGGCACGGACATCATCTACGACAGTAATTTTAAAACCGATAATGTCAATTGTGACATCACTGATGATGTCATAATTGATTTCGACCGTCTTTTCGAAACTGTAAAATTGACGATTCTGAACTCACGGATGGCACGGACATCATGTACGACAGTAATTTTTAAACCGATAATGTCAATTGTGACAACACTGATGATGTCATAATTGATTTCAACCATCTTTTCAAAACTGTAAAATTGACGCTTCTGTAATCACGGATGGCACGGACATCATCTACGACAGTGATTTTAAAACCGATAATGTCAATTGGGACATCACTAATGATGTCATAATTGATTTCGACCATCTTTTCGTAACTGTAAAATTGACGCTTCTGAACTCAAAGAAGGCACGGACATCATCTACGACAGTAATTTTAAAACCAATAATGTCAATTGTGACATCACTGATGATGTCATAATTGATTTTAACCATCTTTTCAAAACTGTAAAATTGACGCTTCTGATCTCACGGATATCACGGACATCATCTACGACAGTAATTTTAAAACCAATAATGTCAATTGTGACATCACTAATGATGTCATAATTGATTTTAACCATCTTTTCAAAACTGTAAAATTGACGCTTCTGAACTCACGGATGGCACGGACATCATCTACGACAGTAATTTTAAAACCGATAATGTCAATTGTGACATCACTAATGATGTCATAATTGATTTCGACCATCTTTTCGTAACTGTAAAATTGACGCTTCTGAACTCACGGATGGCACGGACATCATCTACGACAGTAATTTTAAAACCGTTAATGTCAATTGTGACATTACTTATGATGTCATAATTGATTTCGACCATCTTTTCAAAACTGTAAAATTGACACTTCTGAACTCACGGATGGCACGGATATCATCTGCGACAGTAATTTTAAAACCGATAATGTCAATTGTGACATCACTGATGATGTCATAATTGATTTCGACCATCTTTTCAAAACTGTAAAATTGACGCTTCTGAACTCACGAATGGCACAGACATCATCTACGACAGTAATTTTAAAACCGATAATTGCAATTGTGACATCACTGATGATGTCATAATTGATTTTGACCATCTTTTCGTAACTGTAAAATTGACGCTTGTGAACTCAAAGATGGCACGGACATCATCTATGACAGTAATTTTAAAACCAATAATGTCAATTGTGACATCACTGATGATGTCATAATTGATTTTAACCATCTTTTCGTAACTGTAAAATTGACGCTTCTGAACTCACCGATGGAACGGACATCATCTACGACAGTAATTTTAAAACCGATAATGTCAATTGTGACATCACTGATGATGTCATAATTGATTTTGACCATCTTTTCGTAACTGTAAAATTGACGCTTGTGAACTCAAAGATGGCACGGACATCATCTATGACAGTAATTTTAAAACCAATAATGTCAATTGTGACATCACTGATGATGTCATAATTGATTTTAACCATCTTTTCATAACTGTAAAATTGACGCTTCTGAACTCACGGATGGCACGGACATCATCTACGACAGTAATTTTAAAACCGATAATGTCAATTGTGACATCACTAATGATGTCATAATTGATTTCGACCATCTTTTCATAACTGTAAAATTGACGCTTCTGAACTCACGGATGGAACGGACATCATCTACGACAGTAATTTTAAAACCGATAATGTCAATTGTGACATCACTGATGATGTCATAATTGATTTCGACCATCTTTTCAAAACAGTAAAATTGACGCTTCTGAACTCACGAATGGCACAGACATCATCTACGACAGTAATTTTAAAACCGATAATTGCAATTGTGACATCACTGATGATGTCATAATTGATTTTGACCATCTTTTCGTAACTGTAAAATTGACGCTTGTGAACTCAAAGATGGCACGGACATCATCTATGACAGTAATTTTAAAACCAATAATGTCAATTGTGACATCACTGATGATGTCATAATTGATTTTAACCATCTTTTCAAAACTGTAAAATTGACGCTTCTGAACTCACGGATATCACGGACATCATCTACGACAGTAATTTTAAAACCGATAATGTCAATTGTGACATCACTGATGATGTCATAATTGATTTTGACCATCTTTTCGTAACTGTAAAATTGACGCTTGTGAACTCAAAGATGGCACGGACATCATCTATGACAGTAATTTTAAAACCAATAATGTCAATTGTGACATCACTGATGATGTCATAATTGATTTTAACCATCTTTTCAAAACTGTAAAATTGACGCTTCTGAACTCACGGATGGCACGGACATCATCTACGACAGTAATTTTAAAACCGATAATGTCAATTGTGACATCACTAATGATGTCATAATTGATTTCGACCATCTTTTCATAACTGTAAAATTGACGCTTCTGAACTCACGGATGGCACGGACATCATCTACGACAGTAATTTTAAAACCGTTAATGTCAATTGTGACATTACTTATGATGTCATAATTGATTTCGACCATCTTTTCAAAACTGTAAAATTGACACTTCTGAACTCACGGATGGCACGGATATCATCTACGACAGTAATTTTAAAACCGATAATGTCAATTGTGACATCACTGATGATGTCATAATTGATTTCGACCATCTTTTCAAAACTGTAAAATTGACGCTTCTGAACTCACGGATGGCACAGACATCATGTACGACAGTAATTTTTAAAACGGATAATGTCAATTGTGACATCACTGATGATGTCATAATTGATTTCGACCATCTTTTCAAAACTGTAAAATTGACGCTTCTGAACTCACGGATGGAACGGACATCATCTACGACAGTAATTTTAAAACCGATAATGTCAATTGTGACATCACTGATGATGTCATAATTGATTTCGACCATCTTTTCAAAACAGTAAAATTGACGCTTCTGAACTCACGAATGGCACAGACATCATCTACGACAGTACTTTTAAAACCGATAATGTCAATTGTGACATCACTGATGATGTCATAATTGATTTCGACCATCTTTTCGAAACTGTAAAATTGACGCTTCTGAACTCACCGATGGAACGGACATGATCTACGACAGTAATTTTAAAACCGATAATATCAATTGTGACATCACTGATGATGTCATAATTGATTTTAACCATCTTTTCAAAACTGTAAAATTGACGCTTCTGAACTCACGGATATCACGGACATCATCTACGACAGTAATTTTAAAACCAATAATGTCAATTGTGACATCACTAATGATGTCATAATTGATTTCGACCATCTTTTCGTAACTGTAAAATTGACGCTTCTGAACTCACGGATGGAACGGACATCATCTACGACAGTAATTTTAAAACCGATAATGTCAATTGTGACATCACTGATGATGTCATAATTGATTTCGACCATCTTTTCAAAACAGTAAAATTGACGCTTCTGAACTCACGAATGGCACAGACATCATCTACGACAGTAATTTTAAAACCGATAATTGCAATTGTGACATCACTGATGATGTCATAATTGATTTTGACCATCTTTTCGTAACTGTAAAATTGACGCTTGTGAACTCAAAGATGGCACGGACATCATCTATGACAGTAATTTTAAAACCAATAATGTCAATTGTGACATCACTGATGATGTCATAATTGATTTTAACCATCTTTTCGTAACTGTAAAATTGACGCTTCTGAACTCACCGATGGAACGGACATCATCTACGACAGTAATTTTAAAACCGATAATGTCAATTGTGACATCACTGATGATGTCATAATTGATTTTGACCATCTTTTCGTAACTGTAAAATTGACGCTTGTGAACTCAAAGATGGCACGGACATCATCTATGACAGTAATTTTAAAACCAATAATGTCAATTGTGACATCACTGATGATGTCATAATTGATTTTAACCATCTTTTCAAAACTGTAAAATTGACGCTTCTGAACTCACGGATGGCACGGACATCATCTACGACAGTAATTTTAAAACCGATAATGTCAATTGTGACATCACTAATGATGTCATAATTGATTTCGACCATCTTTTCATAACTGTAAAATTGACGCTTCTGAACTCACGGATGGCACGGACATCATCTACGACAGTAATTTTAAAACCGTTAATGTCAATTGTGACATTACTTATGATGTCATAATTGATTTCGACCATCTTTTCAAAACTGTAAAATTGACACTTCTGAACTCACGGATGGCACGGATATCATCTACGACAGTAATTTTAAAACCGATAATGTCAATTGTGACATCACTGATGATGTCATAATTGATTTCGACCATCTTTTCAAAACTGTAAAATTGACGCTTCTGAACTCACGGATGGCACAGACATCATGTACGACAGTAATTTTTAAAACGGATAATGTCAATTGTGACATCACTGATGATGTCATAATTGATTTCGACCATCTTTTCAAAACTGTAAAATTGACGCTTCTGAACTCACGGATGGAACGGACATCATCTACGACAGTAATTTTAAAACCGATAATGTCAATTGTGACATCACTGATGATGTCATAATTGATTTCGACCATCTTTTCAAAACAGTAAAATTGACGCTTCTGAACTCACGAATGGCACAGACATCATCTACGACAGTAATTTTAAAACCGATAATGTCAATTGTGACATCACTGATGATGTCATAATTGATTTCGACCATCTTTTCGAAACTGTAAAATTGACGCTTCTGAACTCACCGATGGAACGGACATCATCTACGACAGTAATTTTAAAACCGATAATGTCAATTGTGACATCACTGATGATGTCATAATTGATTTCGACCATCTTTTCGTAACTGTAAAATTGACGCTTCTGAACTCACCGATGGAACGGACATCATCTACGACAGTAATTTTAAAACCAATAATGTCAATTGTGACATCACTGATGATGTCATAATTGATTTTAACCATCTTTTCGAAACTGTAAAATTGACACTTCTGAACTCACGGATGGCACGGACATCATCTACGACAGTAATTTTAAAACGGATAATGTCAATTGTGACATCACTGATGATGTCATAATTGATTTCGACCATCTTTTCAAAACTGTAAAATTGACGCTTCTGAACTCATGGATGGCACGGATATCATCTACGACAGTAATTTTAAAACCGATAATGTCAATTGTGACATCACTGATGATGTCATAATTGATTTCGACCATCTTTTCGAAACTACAAATTTGACGCTTCTGAACTCACGGATGGAACGGACATCATCTACGACAGTAATTTTAAAACCGATAATGTCAATTGTGACATCACTGATGATGTCATAATTGATTTCGACCATCTTTTCAAAACAGTAAAATTGACGCTTCTGAACTCACGAATGGCACAGACATCATCTACGACAGTAATTTTAAAACCGATAATGTCAATTGTGACATCACTGATGATGTCATAATTGATTTCGACCATCTTTTCGAAACTGTAAAATTGACGCTTCTGAACTCACCGATGGAACGGACATCATCTACGACAGTAATTTTAAAACCGATAATGTCAATTGTGACATCACTGATGATGTCATAATTGATTTCGACCATCTTTTCGTAACTGTAAAATTGACGCTTCTGAACTCACCGATGGAACGGACATCATCTACGACAGTAATTTTAAAACCAATAATGTCAATTGTGACATCACTGATGATGTCATAATTGATTTTAACCATCTTTTCGAAACTGTAAAATTGACACTTCTGAACTCACGGATGGCACGGACATCATCTACGACAGTAATTTTAAAACGGATAATGTCAATTGTGACATCACTGATGATGTCATAATTGATTTCGACCATCTTTTCAAAACTGTAAAATTGACGCTTCTGAACTCATGGATGGCACGGATATCATCTACGACAGTAATTTTAAAACCGATAATGTCAATTGTGACATCACTGATGATGTCATAATTGATTTCGACCATCTTTTCGAAACTGTAAATTTGACGATTCTGAACTCACGGATGGCACGGACATCATCTAAGACAGTAATTTTAAAACCGATAATGTCAATTGTGACATCACTGATGATGTCATAATTGATTTCGACATCTTTTCAAAACTGTAAAATTGACGCTTCTGAACTCACGAATGGCACGGACATCATCTACGACAGTAATTTTAAAACCGATAATGTCAATTGTGACATCACTGATGATGTCATAATTGATTTCGACCATCTTTTGGAAACTGTAAATTTGACGATTCTGAACTCACGGATGGCACGGACATCATCTAAGACAGTAATTTTAAAACTGATAATGTCAATTGTGACATCACTGATGATGTCATAATTGATTTCGACATCTTTTCAAAACTGTAAAATTGACGCTTCTGAACTCACGAATGGCACGGACATCATCTACGACAGTAATTTTAAAACCGATAATGTCAATTGTGACATCACTGATGATGTCATAATTGATTTCGACCATCTTTTCGAAACTGTAAAATTGACGATTCTGAACTCACGGATGGCACGGACATCATGTACGACAGTAATTTTTAAACCGATAATGTCAATTGTGACATCACTGATGATGTCATAATTGATTTCAACCATCTTTTCAAAACTGTAAAATTGACGCTTCTGTAATCACGGATGGCACGGACATCATCTACGACAGTGATTTTAAAACCGATAATGTCAATTGTGACATCACTGATGATGTCATAATTGATTTTGACCATCTTTTCGAAACTGTAAAATTGACGCTTCTGAACTCACGGATGGCACGGACATCATCTACGACAGTAATTTGCCAGTAATGTGAAAAGACCTAGAGCACCTGGTGTTCCCATGTGGTCTCCCACCCAAGTACTAACCAAGCCCAACACTGCTTAGCTTCCAAGATCAGACAAGATTGGGCCTATCCTATGTGGTATGTATATAGGTGAGATACAGGCACTTTTTTGCCCTCTTCTACTTCTATCACCAGGTAAGCTAATAAAAAAGTTTCCTAACTGTATTGGCTTACTGAAAAAAATCATGTGTTGGTAATGTAAAAAGACCTACAGGACATGATATTAGCAGGGGGTCTTAAATTAAACTACTAAAGAGGCTCAACACTGTTTAGCTGCCAAAAGCAGTTGAAATTGGGCCTAAACAGTGTGGTAAGTCTTTAGGTGATGGCTATTGTGTCTGTTTGACCTCTTCCAAATGTCTGTGCTGGCAATAAAAAGAAAAAGTTTCCAATTTAAATAGCTAGAGAATAAAAACAATTTGCCAGTAATGTGAAAAACTTACAGCACCTGGTGTTCCCATGTGGTCTCCCACCCAAGTACTAACCAAGCCCAACACTGCTTAACTTCCAAGATCAGACAAGATTGGGCCTATCCTATGTGGTATGTATATAGGTGAGATACAGGCAATTTTTTGCCCTCTTCTACTTCTATCACCAGGTAAGCTAATAAAAAAGTTTCCTAACTGTATTGGCTTACTAAAAAAATCATGTGTTGGTAATGTAAAAAGACCTACAGGACATGATATTAGCAGGGGGTCTTAAATTAAACTACTAAAGAGGCTCAACACTGTTTAGCTGCCAAAAGCAGTTGGAATTGGGCCTAAACAGTGTGGTAAGTCTTTAGGTGATGGCTATTGTGTCTGTTTGACCTCTTCCAAATGTCTGTACTGGCAATAAAAAGAAAAAGTTTCCAATTTAAATAGCTAGAGAATAAAAAAAATTTGCCAGTAATGTGAAAAAACCTACAGCACCTGGTGTTCCCATGTGGTCTCCCACCCAAGTACTAACCAAGCCCAACAGTGCTTAGCTTCCAAGAGCAGACAAGATTGGGCCTATCCAATGTGGTATGTATATAGGTGAGATACACGCACTTTTTTGCCCTCTTCTACTTCTATCAACAGGTACGCTAATAAAAAAGTTTCCTAACTGTATTGGCTTACTAAAAAAATCATGTGTTGGTAATGTAAAAAGACCTACAGGACATGATATTAGCAGGGGGTCTTAAATTAAACTACTAAAGAGGCTCAACACTGTTTAGCTGCCAAAAGCAGTTGGAATTGGGCCTAAACAGTGTGGTAAGTCTTTAGGTGATGGCTATTGTGTCTGTTTGACCTCTTCCAAATGTCTGTACTGGCAATAAAAAGAAAAAGTTTCCAATTTAAATAGCTAGAGAATAAAAACAATTTGCCAGTAATGTGAAAAAACCTACAGCACCTGGTGTTCCCATGTGGTCTCCCAACCAAGTACTAACCAGGCCCAACACTGCTTAGCTTCCAAGATCAGACGAGATTGGGCCTATTCAATGTGGTATGGCTGTAGGTGAGATACAGGCACTTTTTTGCCCTCTTCTACTTCTATCACCAGGTAAGCTAATACAAAAGTTTCCTAACTGTATTGGCTTACTGAAAAAAATCATGTGTTGGTAATGTAAAAAGACCTACAGGACATGATATTAGCAGGGGGTCTTAAATTAAACTACTAAAGAGGCTCAACACTGTTTAGCTGCCAAAAGCAGTTGGAATTGGTCCTAAACATTGTGGTAAGTCTTTAGGTGATGGCTATTGTGTCTGTTTGACCTCTTCCAAATATCTGTACTGGCAATAAAAAGAAAAAGTTTCCAATTTAAATAGCTAGAGAATAAAAACAATATGCCAGTAATGTGAAAAAACCTACAGCACCTGGAGTTCCCATGTGGCCTCCCACCCAAGTACTAACCAGGCCCAACACTGCTTAGCTTCCAAGATCAGGCGAGATTGGGCCTATCCAATGTGGTATGCCTGTAGGTGAGATACAGGCACTTTTTTGCCCTCTTCTACTTCTATCACCATGTAAGCTAATAAAAAAGTTTCCTAACTGTATTGGCTTACTGAAAAAAATCATGTGTTGGTAATGTAAAAAGACCTACAGGACATGATATTAGCAGGGGGTCTTAAATTAAACTACTAAAGAAGCTCAACACTGTTTAGCTGCCAAAAGCAGTTGAAATTGGGCCTAAACAGTGTGGTAAGTCTTTAGGTGATGGCTATTGTGTCTGTTTGACCTCTTCCAAATGTCTGTGCTGGCAATAAAAAGAAAAAGTTTCCAATTTAAATAGCTAGAGAATAAAAACAATTTGCCAGTAATGTGAAAAACTTACAGCACCTGGTGTTCCCATGTGGTCTCCCACCCAAGTACTAACCAAGCCCAACACTGCTTAGCTTCCAAGATCAGACGAGATTGGGCCTATCCTATGTGGTATGTATATAGGTGAGATACAGGCACTTTTTTGCCCTCTTCTACTTCTATCACCAGGTAAGCTAATAAAAAAGTTTCCTAACTGTATTGGCTTACTAAAAAAATCATGTGTTGGTAATGTAAAAAGACCTACAGGACATGATATTAGCAGGGGGTCTTAAATTAAACTACTAAAGAGGCTCAACACTGTTTAGCTGCCAAAAGCAGTTGGAATTGGGCCTAAACAGTGTGGTAAGTCTTTAGGTGATGGCTATTGTGTCTGTTTGACCTCTTCCAAATGTCTGTACTGGCAATAAAAAGAAAAAGTTTCCAATTTAAATAGCTAGAGAATAAAAACAATTTGCAAGTAATGTGAAAAAACCTACAGCACCTGGTGTTCCCATGTGGTCTCCCACCCAAGTACTAACCAGGCCCAACACTGCTTAGCTTCCAAGGGCAGACGAGATTGGGCCTATCCAATGTGGTATGGCTGTAGGCGAGACAAAGGCACTTTTTTGCCCTCTTCTACTTCTATCACAAGGTAAGCTAATACAAAAGTTTCCTAACTGTATTGGCTTACTGAAAAAAATCAAGTGTTGGTAATGTAAAAAGACCTACAGGACATGATATTAGCAGGGGGTCTTAAATTAAACTACTAAAGAGGCTCAACACTGTTTAGCTGCCAAAAGCAGTTGGAATTGGGCCTAAACAGTGTGGTAAGTCTTTAGGTGATGGCTATTGTGTCTGTTTGACCTCTTCCAAATATCTGTACTGGCAATAAAAAGAAAAAGTTTCCAATTTAAATAGCTAGAGAATAAAAACAATTTGCCAGTAATGTGAAAAAACCTACAGCACCTGGAGTTCCCATGTGGTCTCCCACCCAAGTACTAACCAGGCCCAACGCTGCTTAGCTTCCAAGACCAGACGAGATTGGGCCTATCCAATGTGGTATGGCTGTAGGCGAGATTAAGGCACTTTTTTGCCCTCTTCTACTTCTATCACCAAGTAAGCTAATACAAAAGTTTCCTAACTGTATTGGCTTACTGAAAAAAATCATGTGTTGGTAATGTAAAAAGACCTACCGGACATGATATTAGCAGGGGGTCTTAAATTAAACTACTAAAGAGGCTCAACACTGTTTAGCTGCCAAAAGCAGTTGGAATTGGGCCTAAACAGTGTGGTAAGTCTTTAGGTGATGGCTATTGTGTCTGTTTGACCTCTTCCAAATGTCTGTGCTGGCAATAAAAAGAAAAAATTTCCAATTTAAATAGCTAGAGAATAAAAACAATTTGCCAGTAATGTGAAAAACTTACAGCACCTGGTGTTCCCATGTGGTCTCCCACCCAAGTACTAACCAAGCACAACACTGCTTAGCTTCCAAGAACAGACAAGATTGGGCCTATCCAATGTGGTATGTATACAGGTGAGATACAGGCACTTTTTTGCCCTCTTCTACTTCTATCACCAGGTAAGCTAATAAAAAAGTTTCCTTACTGTATTGGCTTACTAAAAAAATCATGTGTTGGTAATGTAAAAAGACCTACAGGACATGATATTAGCAGGGGGTCTTAAATTAAACTACTAAAGATGCTCTACACTGTTTAGCTGCCAAAAGCAGTTGGAATTGGGCCTAAACAGTGTGGTAAGTTTTTAGGTGATGGCTATTGTGTCTGTTTGACCTCTTCCAAATGTCTGTACTGGCAATATAAAGAAAAAGTTTCCAATTTAAATAGCTAGAGAATAAAAACAATTTGCCAGTAATGTGAAAAAACCTACAGCACCTGGTGTTCCCATGTGGTCTCCCAACCAAGTACTAACCAGGCCCAACACTGCTTAGCTTCCAAGATCAGACGAGATTGGGCCTATTCAATGTGGTATGGCTGTAGGTGAGATACAGGCACTTTTTTGCCCTCTTCTACTTCTATCACCAGGTAAGCTAATACAAAAGTTTCCTAACTGTATTGGCTTACTGAAAAAAATCATGTGTTGGTAATGTAAAAAGACCTACAGGACATGATATTAGCAGGGGGCCTTAAATTAAACTACTAAAGAGGCTCAACACTGTTTAGCTGCCAAAAGCAGTTGGAATTGGTCCTAAACATTGTGGTAAGTCTTTAGGTGATGGCTATTGTGTCTGTTTGACCTCTTCCAAATATCTGTACTGGCAATAAAAAGAAAAAGTTTCCAATTTAAATAGCTAGAGAATAAAAACAATATGCCAGTAATGTGAAAAAACCTACAGCACCTGGAGTTCCCATGTGGCCTCCCACCCAAGTACTAACCAGGCCCAACACTGCTTAGCTTCCAAGATCAGGCGAGATTGGGCCTATCCAATGTGGTATGCCTGTAGGTGAGATACAGACACTTTTTTGCCCTCTTCTACTTCTATCACCATGTAAGCTAATAAAAAAGTTTCCTAACTGTATTGGCTTACTGAAAAAAATCATGTGTTGGTAATGTAAAAAGACCTACAGGACATGATATTAGCAGGGGGTCTTAAATTAAACTACTAAAGAAGCTCAACACTGTTTAGCTGCCAAAAGCAGTTGAAATTGGGCCTAAACAGTGTGGTAAGTCTTTAGGTGATGGCTATTGTGTCTGTTTGACCTCTTCCAAATGTCTGTGCTGGCAATAAAAAGAAAAAGTTTCCAATTTAAATAGCTAGAGAATAAAAACAATTTGCCAGTAATGTGAAAAACTTACAGCACCTGGTGTTCCCATGTGGTCTCCCACCCAAGTACTAACCAAGCCCAACACTGCTTAGCTTCCAAGATCAGACGAGATTGGGCCTATCCTATGTGGTATGTATATAGGTGAGATACAGGCACTTTTTTGCCCTCTTCTACTTCTATCACCAGGTAAGCTAATAAAAAAGTTTCCTAACTGTATTGGCTTACTAAAAAAATCATGTGTTGGTAATGTAAAAAGACCTACAGGACATGATATTAGCAGGGGGTCTTAAATTAAACTACTAAAGAGGCTCAACACTGTTTAGCTGCCAAAAGCAGTTGGAATTGGGCCTAAACAGTGTGGTAAGTCTTTAGGTGATGGCTATTGTGTCTGTTTGACCTCTTCCAAATGTCTGTACTGGCAATAAAAAGAAAAAGTTTCCAATTTAAATAGCTAGAGAATAAAAACAATTTGCAAGTAATGTGAAAAAACCTACAGCACCTGGTGTTCCCATGTGGTCTCCCACCCAAGTACTAACCAGGCCCAACACTGCTTAGCTTCCAAGGGCAGACGAGATTGGGCCTATCCAATGTGGTATGGCTGTAGGCGAGACAAAGGCACTTTTTTGCCCTCTTCTACTTCTATCACAAGGTAAGCTAATACAAAAGTTTCCTAACTGTATTGGCTTACTGAAAAAAATCAAGTGTTGGTAATGTAAAAAGACCTACAGGACATGATATTAGCAGGGGGTCTTAAATTAAACTACTAAAGAGGCTCAACACTGTTTAGCTGCCAAAAGCAGTTGGAATTGGGCCTAAACAGTGTGGTAAGTCTTTAGGTGATGGCTATTGTGTCTGTTTGACCTCTTCCAAATATCTGTACTGGCAATAAAAAGAAAAAGTTTCCAATTTAAATAGCTAGAGAATAAAAACAATTTGCCAGTAATGTGAAAAAACCTACAGCACCTGGAGTTCCCATGTGGTCTCCCACCCAAGTACTAACCAGGCCCAACGCTGCTTAGCTTCCAAGACCAGACGAGATTGGGCCTATCCAATGTGGTATGGCTGTAGGAGAGATTAAGGCACTTTTTTGCCCTCTTCTACTTCTATCACCAAGTAAGCTAATACAAAAGTTTCCTAACTGTATTGGCTTACTGAAAAAAATCATGTGTTGGTAATGTAAAAAGACCTACCGGACATGATATTAGCAGGGGGTCTTAAATTAAACTACTAAAGAGGCTCAACACTGTTTAGCTGCCAAAAGCAGTTGGAATTGGGCCTAAACAGTGTGGTAAGTCTTTAGGTGATGGCTATTGTGTCTGTTTGACCTCTTCCAAATGTCTGTGCTGGCAATAAAAAGAAAAAGTTTCCAATTTAAATAGCTAGAGAATAAAAACAATTTGCCAGTAATGTGAAAAACTTACAGCACCTGGTGTTCCCATGTGGTCTCCCACCCAAGTACTAACCAAGCACAACACTGCTTAGCTTCCAAGATCAGACAAGATTGGGCCTATCCAATGTGGTATGTATACAGGTGAGATACAGGCACTTTTTTGCCCTCTTCTACTTCTATCACCAGGTAAGCTAATAAAAAAGTTTCCTTACTGTATTGGCTTACTAAAAAAATCATGTGTTGGTAATGTAAAAAGACCTACAGGACATGATATTAGCAGGGGGTCTTAAATTAAACTACTAAAGATGCTCTACACTGTTTAGCTGCCAAAAGCAGTTGGAATTGGGCCTAAACAGTGTGGTAAGTTTTTAGGTGATGGCTATTGTGTCTGTTTGACCTCTTCCAAATGTCTGTACTGGCAATATAAAGAAAAAGTTTCCAATTTAAATAGCTAGAGAATAAAAACAATTTGCCAGTAATGTGAAAAAACCTACAGCACCTGGTGTTCCCATGTGGTCTCCCACCCAAGTACTAACCAGGCCCAACACTGCTTAGCTTCCAAGATCAGACGAGATTGGGCCTATCCAATGTGGTATGGCTGTAGGTGAGATACAGGCACTTTTTTGCCCTCTTCTACTTCTATCACCAGGTAAGCTAATAAAAAAGTTTCCTAACTGTATTGGCTTACTGAAAAAAATCATGTGTTGGTAATGTAAAAAGACCTACAGGACATGATATTAGCAGGGGGTCTTAAATTAAACTACTAAAGAGGCTCAACACTGTTTAGCTGCCAAAAGCAGTTGGAATTGGGCCTAAACAGTGTGGTAAGTCTTTAGGTGATGGCTATTGTGTCTGTTTGACCTCTTCCAAATGTCTGTACTGGCAATAAAAAGAAAAAGTTTCCAATTTAAATAGCTAGAGAATAAAAACAATTTGCCAGTAATGTGAAAAAACCTACAGCACCTGGTGTTCCCATGTGGTCTCCCAACCAAGTACTAACCAGGCCCAACACTGCTTAGCTTCCAAGATCAGACGAGATTGGGCCTATTCAATGTGGTATGGCTGTAGGTGAGATACAGGCACTTTTTTGCCCTCTTCTACTTCTATCACCAGGTAAGCTAATACAAAAGTTTCCTAACTGTATTGGCTTACTGAAAAAAATCATGTGTTGGTAATGTAAAAAGACCTACAGGACATGATATTAGCAGGGGGTCTTAAATTAAACTACTAAAGAGGCTCAACACTATTTAGCTGCCAAAAGCAGTTGGAATTGGTCCTAAACATTGTGGTAAGTCTTTAGGTGATGGCTATTGTGTCTGTTTGACCTCTTCCAAATATCTGTACTGGCAATAAAAAGAAAAAGTTTCCAATTTAAATAGCTAGAGAATAAAAACAATATGCCAGTAATGTGAAAAAACCTACAGCACCTGGAGTTCCCATGTGGCCTCCCACCCAAGTACTAACCAGGCCCAACACTGCTTAGCTTCCAAGATCAGGCGAGATTGGGCCTATCCAATGTGGTATGTATACAGGTGAGATACAGGCACTTTTTTGCCCTCTTCTACTTCTATCACCATGTAAGCTAATAAAAAAGTTTCCTAACTGTATTGGCTTACTAAAAAAAATCATGTGTTGGTAATGTAAAAAGACCTACAGGACATGATATTAGCAGGGGGTCTTAAATTAAACTACTAAAGAAGCTCAACACTGTTTAGCTGCCAAAAGCAGTTGAAATTGGGCCTAAACAGTGTGGTAAGTCTTTAGGTGATGGCTATTGTGTCTGTTTGACCTCTTCCAAATGTCTGTGCTGGCAATAAAAAGAAAAAGTTTCCAATTTAAATAGCTAGAGAATAAAAACAATTTGCCAGTAATGTGAAAAACTTACAGCACCTGGTGTTCCCATGTGGTCTCCCACCCAAGTACTAACCAAGCCCAACACTGCTTAGCTTCCAAGATCAGACGAGATTGGGCCTATCCTATGTGGTATGTATATAGGTGAGATACAGGCACTTTTTTGCCCTCTTCTACTTCTATCACCAGGTAAGCTAATAAAAAAGTTTCCTAACTGTATTGGCTTACTAAAAAAATCATGTGTTGGTAATGTAAAAAGACCTACAGGACATGATATTAGCAGGGGGTCTTAAATTAAACTACTAAAGAGGCTCAACACTGTTTAGCTGCCAAAAGCAGTTGGAATTGGCCCTAAACAGTGTGGTAAGTCTTTAGGTGATGGCTATTGTGTCTGTTTGACCTCTTCCAAATGTCTGTGCTGGCAATAAAAAGAAAAAGTTTCCAATTTAAATAGCTAGAGAATAAAAACAATTTGCCAGTAATGTGAAAAGACCTAGAGCATCTGGTGTTCCCATGTGGTCTCCCACCCAAGTACTAACCAGACCCATCACTGCTTAGCTTCCAAGATCAGATGAGATTGGGCCTATTCAATGTGGTATGGCTGTAGGTGAGATATAGGCACTTTTTTGCCCTCTTCTACTTCTATCACCAGGTAAGCTAATACAAAAGTTTCCTAACTGTATTGGCTTACTGAAAAAAATCATGTGTTGGTAATGTAAAAAGACCTACAGGACATGATATTAGCAGGGGGTCTTAAATTAAACTACTAAAGAGGCTCAACACTGTTAAGCTGCCAAAATACATAAACAGTGTGGTAAGTCTTTAGGTGATGGCTATTGTGTCTGTTTGACCTCTTCCAAATGTCTGTGCTGGCAATAAAAAGAAAAAGTTTCCAATTTAAATAGCTAGAGAATAAAAACAATTTGCCAGTAATGTGAAAAGACCTAGACCATCTGGTGTTCCCATGTGGTCTCCCACCCAAGTACTAACCAGGCCCAACACTGCTTAGCTTCCAAGATCAGACAAGATTGGGCCTATCCAATGTGGTATGGCTGTAGGTGAGATTCAGGCACTTTTTTGCCCTCTTCTACTTCTATCACCAGGTAAGCTAATAAAAAAGTTTCCTAACTGTATTGGCTTACTGAAAAAAATCATGTGTTGGTAATGTAAAAAGACCTACAGGACATGATATTAGCAGGGAGTCTTAAATTAAACTACTAAAGAGGCTCAACACTGTTTAGCTGCCAAAAGCAGTTGGAATTGGGCCTAAACAGTGTGGTAAGTCTTTAGGTGATGGCTATTGTGTCTGTTTGACCTCTTCCAAATATCTGTACTGGCAATAAAAAGAAAAAGTTTCCAATTTAAATAGCTAGAGAATAAAAACAATTTGCCAGTAATGTGAAAAAACCTACAGCACCTGGAGTTCTCATGTGGTCTCCCACCCAAGTACTAACCAGGCCCAACACTGCTTAGCTTCCAAGATAAGACGAGATTGGGCCTATCCAATGTGGTATGGCTGTAGCCGAGATAAAGGCACTTTTTTGCCCTCTTCTACTTCTATCACCAGGTAAGCTAATACAAAAGTTTCCTAACTGTATTGGCTTACTGAAAAAAATCATGTGTTGGTAATGTAAAAAGACCTACAGGACATGATATTAGCAGGGGGTCTTAAATTAAACTACTAAAGAGGCTCAACACTGTTTAGCTGCCAAAAGCAGTTGGAATTGGCCCTAAACAGTGTGGTAAGTCTTTAGGTGATGGCTATTGTGTCTGTTTGACCTCTTCCAAATGTCTGTGCTGGCAATAAAAAGAAAAAGTTTCCAATTTAAATAGCTAGAGAATAAAAACAATTTGCCAGTAATGCGAAAAGACCTAGAGCATCTGGTGTTCCCATGTGGTCTCCCACCCAAGTACTAACCAGGCCCAACACTGCTTAGCTTCCAAGATCAGACGAGATTGGGCCTATTCAATGTGGTATGGCTGTAGGTGAGATACAGGCACTTTTTTGCCCTCTTCTACTTCTATCACCAGGTAAGCTAATACAAAAGTTTCCTAACTGTATTGGCTTACTGAAAAAAATCATGTGTTGGTAATGTAAAAAGACCTACAGGACATGATATTAGCAGGGGGTCTTAAATTAAACTACTAAAGAGGCTCAACACTGTTAAGCTGCCAAAAGCAGTTGGAATTGGGCCTAAACAGTGTGGTAAGTCTTTAGGTGATGGCTATTGTGTCTGTTTGACCTCTTCCAAATGTCTGTGCTGGCAATAAAAAGAAAAAGTTTCCAATTTAAATAGCTAGAGAATAAAAACAATTTTCCAGTAATGTGAAAAAACCTACAGCACCTGGTGTTTCCATGTGGTCTCCCACCCAAGTACTAACCAGGCTCAACACTGATTAGCTTCCAAGATCAGGCGAGATTGGGCCTATCCAATGTGGTATAGCTGTATGTGAGATAAAGGCACTTTTTTGCCCACTTCTACTTCTATCACCAGGTAAGCTAATAAAAAAGTTTCCTAACTGTATTGGCTTACTGAAAAAAATCATGTGTTGGTAATGTAAAAAGACCTACAGGACATGATATTAGCAGGGGGTCTTAAATTAAACTACTAAAGAGGCTCAACACTGTTTAGCTGCCAAAAGCAGTTGGAATTGGTCCTAAACAGTGTGGTAAGTCTTTAGGTGATGGCTATTGTGTCTGTTTGAACTCTTCCAAATGTCTGTACTGGCAATAGAAAGGAAAAGTTTCCAATTTAAATAGCTAGAGAATAAAAACAATTTGCAAGTAATGTGAAAAAACCTACAGCACCTGGTGTTCCCATGTGGTCTCCCACCCAAGTACTAACCAGGCCCAACACTGCTTAGCTTCCAAGATCAGACGAGATTGGGCCTATCCAATGTGGTATGGCTGTAGGCGAGATAAAGGCACTTTTTTGCCCTCTTCTACTTCTATCACAAGGTAAGCTAATACAATAGTTTCCTAACTGTATTGGCTTACTGAAAAAAATCATGTGTTGGTAATGTAAAAAGACCTACAGGACATGATATTAGCAGGGGGTCTTAAATTAAACTACTAAAGAGGCTCAACACTGTTTAGCTGCCAAAAGCAGTTGGAATTGGGCCTAAACAGTGTGGTAAGTCTTTAGGTGATGGCTATTGTGTCTGTTTGACCGCTTCCAAATGTCTGTACTGGCAATAGAAAGGAAAAGTTTCCAATTTAAATAGCTAGAGAATAAAAACAATTTGCAAGTAATGTGAAAAAACCTACAGCACCTGGTGTTCCCATGTGGTCTCCCACCCAAGTACTAACCAGGCCCAACACTGCTTAGCTTCCAAGATCAGACGAGATTGGGCCTATCCAATGTGGTATGGCTGTAGGCGAGATAAAGGCACTTTTTTGCCCTCTTCTACTTCTATCACAAGGTAAGCTAATACAAAAGTTTCCTAACTGTATTGGCTTACTGAAAAAAAATCATGTGTTGGTAATGTAAAAAGACCTACAGGACATGATATTAGCAGGGGGTCTTAAATTAAACTACTAAAGAGGCTCAACACTGTTTAGCTGCCAAAAGCAGTTGGAATTGGCCCTAAACAGTGTGGTAAGTCTTTAGGTGATGGCTATTGTGTCTGTTTGACCTCTTCCAAATGTCTGTGCTGGCAATAAAAAGAAAAAGTTTCCAATTTAAATAGCTAGAGAATAAAAACAATTTGCCAGTAATGTGAAAAGACCTAGAGCATCTGGTGTTCCCATGTGGTCTCCCACCCAAGTACTAACCAGACCCATCACTGCTTAGCTTCCAAGATCAGATGAGATTGGGCCTATTCAATGTGGCATGGCTGTAGGTGAGATATAGGCACTTTTTTGCCCTCTTCTACTTCTATCACCAGGTAAGCTAATACAAAAGTTTCCTAACTGTATTGGCTTACTGAAAAAAATCATGTGTTGGTAATGTAAAAAGACCTACAGGACATGATATTAGCAGGGGGTCTTAAATTAAACTACTAAAGAGGCTCAACACTGTTAAGCTGCCAAAATACATAAACAGTGTGGTAAGTCTTTAGGTGATGGCTATTGTGTCTGTTTGACCTCTTCCAAATGTCTGTGCTGGCAATAAAAATAAAAAGTTTCCAATTTAAATAGCTAGAGAATAAAAACAATTTGCCAGTAATGTGAAAAAACCTACAGCACCTGGTGTTTCCATGTGGTCTCCCACCCAAGTACTAACCAGGCCCAACACTGCTTAGCTTCCAAGATCAGACGAGATTGGGCCTATTCAATGTGGTATGGCTGTATGTGAGATAAAGGCACTTTTTTGCCCTCTTCTACTTCTATCACCAGGTAAGCTAATAAAAAAGTTTCCTAACTGTATTGGCTTACTGAAAAAAATCATGTGTTGGTAATGTAAAAAGACCTACAGGACATGATATTAGCAGGGGGTCTTAAATTAAACTACTAAAGAGGCTCAACACTGTTTAGCTGCCAAAAGCAGTTGGAATTGGTCCTAAACAGTGTGGTAAGTCTTTAGGTGATGGCTATTGTGTCTGTTTGAACTCTTCCAAATGTCTGTGCTGGCAATAAAAAGAAAAAGTTTCCAATTTAAATAGCTAGAGAATAAAAACAATTTGCCAGTAATGTGAAAAGACCTAGATCATCTGGTGTTCCCATGTGGTCTCCCACTCAAGTACTAACCAGGCCCAACACTGCTTAGCTTCCAAGATCAGACGAGATTGGGCCTATGCAATGTGGTATGGCTGTAGGTGAGATACAGGCACTTTTTTGCCCTCTTCTACTTCTATCACCAGGTAAGCTAATAAAAAAGTTTCCTAACTGTATTGGCTTACTGAAAAAAATCGTGTGTTGGTAATGTAAAAAGACCTATAGGACATGATATTAGCAGGGGGCCTTAAATTAAACTACTAAAGAGGCTCAACACTGTTTAGCTGCCAAAAGCAGTTGGAATTGGCCCTAAACAGTGTGGTAAGTCTTTAGGTGATGGCTATTGTGTCTGTTTGACCTCTTCCAAATGTCTGTGCTGGCAATAAAAAGAAAAAGTTTCCAATTTAAATAGCTAGAGAATAAAAACAATTTGCCAGTAATGTGAAAAGACCTAGACCATCTGGTGTTCCCATGTGGTCTCCCACCCAAGTACTAACCAGGCCCAACACTTCTTAGCTTCCAAGATCAGACGAGATTGGGCCTATCCAATGTGGTATGGCTGTAGGTGAGATACAGGCACTTTTTTGCCCTCTTCTACTTCTATCACCAGGTAAGCTAATAAAAAAGTTTCCTAACTGTATTGGCTTACTGAAAAAAATCATGTGTTGGTAATGTAAAAAGACCTACAGGACATGATATTAGCAGGGGGTCTTAAATTAAACTACTAAAGAGGCTCAACACTGTTTAGCTGCCAAAAGCAGTTGGAATTGGGCCTAAACAGTGTGGTAAGTCGTTAGGTGATGGCTATTGTGTCTGTTTGACCTCTTCCAAATATCTGTACTGGCAATAAAAAGAAAAAGTTTCCAATTTAAATAGCTAGAGAATAAAAACAATTTGCCAGTAATGTGAAAAAACCTACAGCACCTGGAGTTCTCATGTGGTCTCCCACCCTAGTACTAACCAGGCCCAATATTGCTTAGCTTCCAAGATCAGACGAGATTGGGCCTATCCAATGTGGTATGGCTGTAGGCGAGATAAAGGCACTTTTTTGCCCTCTTCTACTTCTATCACCAGGTAAGCTAATACAAAAGTTTCCTAACTGTATTGGCTTACTGAAAAAAATCATGTGTTGGTAATGTAAAAAGACCTACAGGACATGATATTAGCAGGGGGTCTTAAATTAAACTACTAAAGAGGCTCAACACTGTTTAGCTGCCAAAAGCAGTTGGAATTGGCCCTAAACAGTGTGGTAAGTCTTTAGGTGATGGCTATTGTGTCTGTTTGACCTCTTCCAAATGTCTGTGCTGGCAATAAAAAGAAAAAGTTTCCAATTTAAATAGCTAGAGAATAAAAACAATTTGACAGTAATGTGAAAAGACCTAGAGCATCTGGTGTTCCCATGTGGTCTCCCACCCAAGTACTAACCAGGCCCAACACTGCTTAGCTTCCAAGATCAGATGAGATTGGGCCTATTCAATGTGGTATGGCTGTAGGAGAGATACAGGCACTTTTTTGCCCTTTTCTACTTCTATCACCAGGTAAGCTAATACAAAAGTTTCCTAACTGTATTGGCTTACTGAAAAAAATCATGTGTTGGTAATGTAAAAAGACCTACAGGACATGATATTAGCAGGGGGTCTTAAATTAAACTACTAAAGAGGCTCAACACTGTTAAGCTGCCAAAATACATAAACAGTGTGGTAAGTCTTTAGGTGATGGCTATTGTGTCTGTTTGACCTCTTCCAAATGTCTGTGCTGGCAATAAAAAGAAAAAGTTTCCAATTTAAATAGCTAGAGAATAAAAACAATTTGCCAGTAATGTGAAAAGACCTAGACCATCTGGTGTTCCCATGTGGTCTCCCACCCAAGTACTAACCAGGCCCAACACTGCTTAGCTTCCAAGATCAGGCCTATCCAATGTGGTATGGCTGTAGGTGAGATTCAGGCACTTTTTTGCCCTCTTCTACTTCTATCACCAGGTAAGCTAATAAAAAAGTTTCCTAACTGTATTGGCTTACTGAAAAAAATCATGTGTTGGTAATGTAAAAAGACCAAAAGGACATGATATTAGCAGGGGGTCTTAAATTAAACTACTAAAGAGGCTCAACACTGTTTAGCTGCCAAAAGCAGTTGGAATTGGGCCTAAACAGTGTGGTAAGTCTTTAGGTGATGGCTATTGTGTCTGTTTGACCTCTTCCAAATATCTGTACTGGCAATAAAAAGAAAAAGTTTCCAATTTAAATAGCTAGAGAATAAAAACAATTTGCCAGTAATTTGAAAAAACCTACAGCACCTGGAGTTCTCATGTGGTCTCCCACCCAAGTACTAACCAGGCCCAACACTGCTTAGCTTCCAAGATCAGACGAGATTGGGCCTATCCAATGTGCTATGGCTGTAGGCGAGATAAAGGCACTTTTTTGCCCTCTTCTACTTCTATCACCAGGTAAGCTAATACAAAAGTTTCCTAACTGTATTGGCTTACTGAAAAAAATCATGTGTTGGTAATGTAAAAAGACCTACAGGACATGATATTAGCAGGGGGTCTTAAATTAAACTACTAAAGAGGCTCAACACTGTTTAGCTGCCAAAAGCAGTTGGAATTGGCCCTAAACAGTGTGGTAAGTCTTTAGGTGATGGCTATTGTGTCTGTTTGACCTCTTCCAAATGTCTGTGCTGGCAATAAAAAGAAAAAGTTTCCAATTTAAATAGCTAGAGAATAAAAACAATTTGCCAGTAATGCGAAAAGACCTAGAGCATCTGGTGTTCCCATGTGGTCTCCCACCCAAGTACTAACCAGGCCCAACACTGCTTAGCTTCCAAGAGCAGACGAGATTGGGCCTATTCAATGTGGTATGGCTGTAGGTGAGATACAGGCACTTTTTTGCCCTCTTCTACTTCTATCACCAGGTAAGCTAATACAAAAGTTTCCTAACTGTATTGGCTTACTGAAAAAAATCATGTGTTGGTAATGTAAAAAGACCTACAGGACATGATATTAGCAGGGGGTCTTAAATTAAACGGTACTTATGTAGTAACTGGGCTGCCGATTTTTTGATTGTATGCCTTAAGTTAAGGCATACAATCAGATGCGATGCGATGCGATATCGCATCGCATCGCATCGCATCGCATCCGATATCGGATGCGATGACCCGATTTTTCCATAGGAATCAATGTTAAAATGATTCCTATGGAAAAATGGGTCCTTTTCATACCCCTACTATCCAAGTGGGCATGGAGTTGGATATAAACCTGTGGCGAGCGTAGCGAGCCACCGAGCCCGAAGCGTGGCGAGCGAAGCGAGCCCCGCGAGGGGACGGTATTCGTCCCCTCGCGGGGCTCGCTTCGCTCGCCACGCTTCGGGCTCGGTGGCTCGCTACGCTCGCCACAGGTTTATATCCAACTCCATGCCCACTTGGATAGTAGGGGTATGAAAAGGACCCATTTTTCCCATTGAATTCCATGTTAAAATGGACTCAGTCCATTTTAACATTGATTCCTATGGAAAAATCGGGTCATCGCATCGCATCGCATCGCATCGCATGGTCGCATGCGATGCGATGCGATCTCCCGATCCGACCCGATTTAGAAATCGGCAGCCCAGTTACTACATAAGTACCAATTAAACTACTAAAGAGGCTCAACACTGTTAAGCTGCCAAAAGCAGTTGGAATTGGGCCTAAACAGTGTGGTAAGTCTTTAGGTGATGGCTATTGTGTCTGTTTGACCTCTTCCAAATGTCTGTGCTGGCAATAAAAAGAAAAAGTTTCCAATTTAAATAGCTAGAGAATAAAAACAATTTTCCAGTAATGTGAAAAAACCTACAGCACCTGGTGTTTCCATGTGGTCTCCCACCCAAGTACTAACCAGGCTCAGCACTGATTAGCTTCCAAGATCAGGCGAGATTGGGCCTATCCAATGTGGTATGGCTGTAGGCGAGATAAAGGCACTTTTTTGCCCTCTTCTACTTCTATCACAAGGTAAGCTAATACAAAAGTTTCCTAACTGTATTGGCTTACTGAAAAAAATCATGTGTTGGTAATGTAAAAAGACCTACAGGACATGATATTAGCAGGGGGTCTTAAATTAAACTACTAAAGAGGCTCAACACTGTTTAGCTGCCAAAAGCAGTTGGAATTGAGCCTAAACAGTGTGGTAAGTCTTTAGGTGATGGCTATTGTGTCTGTTTGACCGCTTCCAAATGTCTGTGCTGGCAATAAAAAGAAAAAGTTTCCAATTTAAATAGCTAGAGAATAAAATCAATTTGCCAGTAATGTGAAAAAACCTACAGCACCAGGTGTTCCCATGTGGTCTCCCACCCAAGTACTAACCAGTCCCAACACTGCTTAGCTTCCAAGATCAGACGAGATTGGGCCTATCCAATGTGGTATGGCTGTAGGTGAGATACAGGCACTTTTTTGCCCTCTTCTACTTCTATCACCAAGTAAGCTAATAAAAAAGTTTCCTAACTGTATTGGCTTACTGAAAAAAATCATGTGTTGGTAATGTAAAAAGACCTACAGGACATGATATTAGCAGGGGGTCTTAAATTAAACTACTAAAGAGGCTCAACACTGTTTAGCTGCCAAAAGCAGTTGGAATTGGCCCTAAACAGTGTGGTAAGTCTTTAGGTGATGGCTATTGTGTCTGTTTGACCTCTTCCAAATGTCTGTGCTGGCAATAAAAATAAAAAGTTTCCAATTTAAATAGCTAGAGAATAAAAACAATTTGCCAGTAATGCGAAAAGACCTAGAGCATCTGGTGTTCCCATGTGGTCTCCCACCCAAGTACTAACCAGGCCCAACACTGCTTAGCTTCCAAGATCAGACGAGATTGGGCCTATTCAATGTGGTATGGCTGTAGGTGAGATACAGGCACTTTTTTGCCCTCTTCTACTTCTATCACCAGGTAAGCTAATACAAAAGTTTCCTAACTGTATTGGCTTACTGAAAAAAATCATGTGTTGGTAATGTAAAAAGACCTACAGGACATGATATTAGCAGGGGGTCTTAAATTAAACTACTAAAGAGGCTCAACACTGTTTAGCTGCCAAAAGCAGTTGGAATTGGGCCTAAACAGTGTGGTAAGTCTTTAGGTGATGGCTATTGTGTCTGTTTGACCTCTTCCAAATGTCTGTGCTGGCAATAAAAAGAAAAAGTTTCCAATTTAAATAGCTAGAGAATAAAAACAATTTTCCAGTAATGTGAAAAAACCTACAGCACCTGGTGTTTCCATGTGGTCTCCCACCCAAGTACTAACCAGGCTCAACACTGATTAGCTTCCAAGATCAGGCAAGATTGGGCCTATCCAATGTGGTATAGCTGTATGTGAGATAAAGGCACTTTTTTGCCCACTTCTACTTCTATCACCAGGTAAGCTAATAAAAAAGTTTCCTAACTGTATTGGCTTACTGAAAAAAATCATGTGTTGGTAATGTAAAAAGACCTACAGGACATGATATTAGCAGGGGGTCTTAAATTAAACTACTAAAGAGGCTCAACACTGTTTAGCTGCCAAAAGCATTTGGAATTGGGCCTAAATAGTGTGGTAAGTCTTTAGGTGATGGCTATTGTGTCTGTTTGAGCTCTTCCAAATGTCTGTACTGGCAATAGAAAGGAAAAGTTTCCAATTTAAATAGCTAGAGAATAAAAACAATTTGCAAGTAATGTGAAAAAACCTACAGCACCTGGTGTTCCCATGTGGTCTCCCACCCAAGTACTAACCAGGCCCAACACTGCTTAGCTTCCAAGATCAGGCCTATTCAATGTTGTATGGCTGTAGGTGAGATACAGGCACTTTTTTGCCCTCTTCTACTTCTATCACCAGGTAAGCTAATACAAAAGTTTCCTAACTGTATTGGCTTACTGAAAAAAATCATGTGTTGGTAATGTAAAAAGACCCACAGGACATGATATTAGCAGGGGGTCTTAAATTAAACTACTAAAGAGGCTCAACACTGTTAAGCTGCCAAAAGCAGTTGGAATTGGGCCTAAACAGTGTGGTAAGTCTTTAGGTGATGGCTATTGTGTCTGTTTGACCTCTTCCAAATGTCTGTGCTGGCAATAAAAAGAAAAAGTTTCCAATTTAAATAGCTAGAGAATAAAAACAATTTTCCAGTAATGTGAAAAAACCTACAGCACCTGGTGTTTCCATGTGGTCTCCCACCCAAGTACTAACCAGGCTCAACACTGATTAGCTTCCAAGATCAGGCAAGATTGGGCCTATCCAATGTGGTATAGCTGTATGTGAGATAAAGGCACTTTTTTGCCCACTTCTACTTCTATCACCAGGTAAGCTAATAAAAAAGTTTCCTAACTGTATTGGCTTACTGAAAAAAATCATGTGTTGGTAATGTAAAAAGACCTACAGGACATGATATTAGCAGGGGGTCTTAAATTAAACTACTAAAGAGGCTCAACACTGTTTAGCTGCCAAAAGCATTTGGAATTGGGCCTAAATAGTGTGGTAAGTCTTTAGGTGATGGCTATTGTGTCTGTTTGACCTCTTCCAAATGTCTGTACTGGCAATAGAAAGGAAAAGTTTCCAATTTAAATAGCTAGAGAATAAAAACAATTTGCAAGTAATGTGAAAAAACCTACAGCACCTGGTGTTCCCATGTGGTCTCCCACCCAAGTACTAACCAGGCCCAACACTGCTTAGCTTCCAAGATCAGGCCTATTCAATGTGGTATGGCTGTAGGTGAGATACAGGCACTTTTTTGCCCTCTTCTACTTCTATCACCTGCTAAGCTAATACAAAAGTTTCCTAACTGTATTGGCTTACTGAAAAAAATCATGTGTTGGTAATGTAAAAAGACCCACAGGACATGATATTAGCAGGGGGTCTTAAATTAAACTACTAAAGAGGCTCAACACTGTTAAGCTGCCAAAAGCAGTTGGAATTGGGCCTAAACAGTGTGGTAAGTCTTTAGGTGATGGCTATTGTGTCTGTTTGACCTCTTCCAAATGTCTGTGCTGGCAATAAAAATAAAAAGTTTCCAATTTAAATAGCTAGAGAATAAAAACAATTTTCCAGTAATGTGAAAAAACCTACAGCACCTGGTGTTTCCATGTGGTCTCCCACCCAAGTACTAACCAGGCTCAACACTGATTAGCTTCCAAGATCAGGCAAGATTGGGCCTATCCAATGTGGTATAGCTGTATGTGAGATAAAGGCACTTTTTTGCCCACTTCTACTTCTATCACCAGGTAAGCTAATAAAAAAGTTTCCTAACTGTATTGGCTTACTGAAAAAAATCATGTGTTGGTAATGTAAAAAGACCTACAGGACATGATATTAGCAGGGGGTCTTAAATTAAACTACTAAAGAGGCTCAACACTGTTTAGCTACCAAAATCATTTGGAATTGGGCCTAAATAGTGTGGTAAGTCTTTAGGTGATGGCTATTGTGTCTGTTTGACCTCTTCCAAATGTCTGTACTGGCAATAGAAAGGAAAAGTTTCCAATTTAAATAGCTAGAGAATAAAAACAATTTGAAAGTAATGTGAAAAAACCTACAGCACCTGGTGTTTCCATGTGGTCTCCCACCCAAGTACTAACCAGGCTCAACACTGATTAGCTTCCAAGATCAGGCAAGATTGGGCCTATCCAATGTGGTATAGCTGTATGTGAGATAAAGGCACTTTTTTGCCCACTTCTACTTCTATCACCAGGTAAGCTAATAAAAAAGTTTCCTAACTGTATTGGCTTACTGAAAAAAATCATGTGTTGGTAATGTAAAAAGACCTACAGGACATGATATTAGCAGGGGGTCTTAAATTAAACTACTAAAGAGGCTCAACACTGTTTAGCTGCCAAAAGCATTTGGAATTGGGCCTAAATAGTGTGGTAAGTCTTTAGGTGATGGCTATTGTGTCTGTTTGACCTCTTCCAAATGTCTGTACTGGCAATAGAAAGGAAAAGTTTCCAATTTAAATAGCTAGAGAATAAAAACAATTTGCAAGTAATGTGAAAAAACCTACAGCACCTGGTGTTCCCATGTGGTCTCCCACCCAAGTACTAACCAGGCCCAACACTGCTTAGCTTCCAAGATCAGGCCTATTCAATGTTGTATGGCTGTAGGTGAGATACAGGCACTTTTTTGCCCTCTTCTACTTCTATCACCAGGTAAGCTAATACAAAAGTTTCCTAACTGTATTGGCTTACTGAAAAAAATCATGTGTTGGTAATGTAAAAAGACCCACAGGACATGATATTAGCAGGGGGTCTTAAATTAAACTACTAAAGAGGCTCAACACTGTTAAGCTGCCAAAAGCAGTTGGAATTGGGCCTAAACAGTGTGGTAAGTCTTTAGGTGATGGCTATTGTGTCTGTTTGACCTCTTCCAAATGTCTGTGCTGGCAATAAAAAGAAAAAGTTTCCAATTTAAATAGCTAGAGAATAAAAACAATTTTCCAGTAATGTGAAAAAACCTACAGCACCTGGTGTTTCCATGTGGTCTCCCACCCAAGTACTAACCAGGCTCAACACTGATTAGCTTCCAAGATCAGGCAAGATTGGGCCTATCCAATGTGGTATAGCTGTATGTGAGATAAAGGCACTTTTTTGCCCACTTCTACTTCTATCACCAGGTAAGCTAATAAAAAAGTTTCCTAACTGTATTGGCTTACTGAAAAAAATCATGTGTTGGTAATGTAAAAAGACCTACAGGACATGATATTAGCAGGGGGTCTTAAATTAAACTACTAAAGAGGCTCAACACTGTTTAGCTGCCAAAAGCATTTGGAATTGGGCCTAAATAGTGTGGTAAGTCTTTAGGTGATGGCTATTGTGTCTGTTTGACCTCTTCCAAATGTCTGTACTGGCAATAGAAAGGAAAAGTTTCCAATTTAAATAGCTAGAGAATAAAAACAATTTGCAAGTAATGTGAAAAAACCTACAGCACCTGGTGTTCCCATGTGGTCTCCCACCCAAGTACTAACCAGGCCCAACACTGCTTAGCTTCCAAGATCAGGCCTATTCAATGTGGTATGGCTGTAGGTGAGATACAGGCACTTTTTTGCCCTCTTCTACTTCTATCACCTGGTAAGCTAATACAAAAGTTTCCTAACTGTATTGGCTTACTGAAAAAAATCATGTGTTGGTAATGTAAAAAGACCCACAGGACATGATATTAGCAGGGGGTCTTAAATTAAACTACTAAAGAGGCTCAACACTGTTAAGCTGCCAAAAGCAGTTGGAATTGGGCCTAAACAGTGTGGTAAGTCTTTAGGTGATGGCTATTGTGTCTGTTTGACCTCTTCCAAATGTCTGTGCTGGCAATAAAAAGAAAAAGTTTCCAATTTAAATAGCTAGAGAATAAAAACAATTTTCCAGTAATGTGAAAAAACCTACAGCACCTGGTGTTTCCATGTGGTCTCCCACCCAAGTACTAACCAGGCTCAACACTGATTAGCTTCCAAGATCAGGCAAGATTGGGCCTATCCAATGTGGTATAGCTGTATGTGAGATAAAGGCACTTTTTTGCCCACTTCTACTTCTATCACCAGGTAAGCTAATAAAAAAGTTTCCTAACTGTATTGGCTTACTGAAAAAAATCATGTGTTGGTAATGTAAAAAGACCTACAGGACATGATATTAGCAGGGGGTCTTAAATTAAACTACTAAAGAGGCTCAACACTGTTTAGCTACCAAAATCATTTGGAATTGGGCCTAAATAGTGTGGTAAGTCTTTAGGTGATGGCTATTGTGTCTGTTTGACCTCTTCCAAATGTCTGTACTGGCAATAGAAAGGAAAAGTTTCCAATTTAAATAGCTAGAGAATAAAAACAATTTGAAAGTAATGTGAAAAAACCTACAGCACCTGGTGTTTCCATGTGGTCTCCCACCCAAGTACTAACCAGGCTCAACACTGATTAGCTTCCAAGATCAGGCAAGATTGGGCCTATCCAATGTGGTATAGCTGTATGTGAGATAAAGGCACTTTTTTGCCCACTTCTACTTCTATCACCAGGTAAGCTAATAAAAAAGTTTCCTAACTGTATTGGCTTACTGAAAAAAATCATGTGTTGGTAATGTAAAAAGACCTACAGGACATGATATTAGCAGGGGGTCTTAAATTAAACTACTAAAGAGGCTCAACACTGTTTAGCTGCCAAAAGCATTTGGAATTGGGCCTAAATAGTGTGGTAAGTCTTTAGGTGATGGCTATTGTGTCTGTTTGACCTCTTCCAAATGTCTGTACTGGCAATAGAAAGGAAAAGTTTCCAATTTAAATAGCTAGAGAATAAAAACAATTTGCAAGTAATGTGAAAAAACCTACAGCACCTGGTGTTCCCATGTGGTCTCCCACCCAAGTACTAACCAGGCCCAACACTGCTTAGCTTCCAAGATCAGACGAGATTGGGCCTATCCAATGTGGTATGGCTGTAGGCGAGATAAAGGCACTTTTTTGCCCTCTTCTACTTCTATCACAAGGTAAGCTAATACAAAAGTTTCCTAACTGTATTGGCTTACTGAAAAAAATCATGTGTTGGTAATGTAAAAAGACCTACAGGACATGATATTAGCAGGGGGTCTTAAATTAAACTACTAAAGAGGCTCAACACTGTTTAGCTGCCAAAAGCAGTTGGAATTGGGCCTAAACAGTGTGGTAAGTCTTTAGGTGATGGCTATTGTGTCTGTTTGACCTCTTCCAAATGTCTGTGCTGGCAATAAAAAGAAAAAGTTTCCAATTTAAATAGCTAGAGAATAAAAACAATTTTCCAGTAATGTGAAAAAACCTACAGCACCTGGTGTTTCCATGTGGTCTCCCACCCAAGTACTAACCAGGCTCAACACTGATTAGCTTACAAGATCAGGCAAGATTGGGCCTATCCAATGTGGTATAGCCAGGGGCGGGCTGGGCCGGGGGGCAGGGTGCCATCTGCCCCCCAGGCCGCTCTGGCTGCTGTGCTGCGGGCCGCGCCGCCGCGGCCGTGTTCGCGGCCGCTTTGCTTTTTTTTTTTTTTTTTTCTGCCGGCGGCCATGTTCCTGTGGTTTTTTTATATGATATCTGCGGGCTGCGGCCACAGGAACATGGCCGCCGGCCTCCACGACTACGTGGAGGAGGGCTCCGGCCGGCAGCCTGTTCCCTCTTGTCCCCGGCGGGCGGCAGTGGCAGTCAGTCGGCAGACGCTGGGTGCGGTGGGGACGTCATGACGTTGACGCCTCCCACCCACGCGTCTGCACTGTGACTGGACTGGAGGAAGGCTGGGGGGCCGCGCGTTAAACTACTCGTGGCGTGGGGGACACTTCAGGAAGCCGCCGCCGCAGAGACGCAGAGAGAGGGGAACTGAAATTTGACAGTGACAGACACAGTAGTAAGTTATCATAAAAAACTACATATCTGCTGTGCTGTTCAGTTTCATGTATATTAATAATAATGCCATGACACCACAGGCTGCTCCACCTGTATAATAATTTGTGTCATGGCATTACTATTAATAATAGTAATGCCATGACACAAATTATTATACAGGGGGAGCAGCCTGTGGTGTCATGGCATTACTTTTATATTATACTGGGGGAGCAGCCTGTGGTGTCATTATTATTGTACAGGGGGAGCAGCCTGTGGTGTCATGGCATTATGCCATGACACCACAGGCTGCTCCCTCTGCATAATAAAAATACCATGACACCACAGGCTGCTCCCTCTGTATAATAATAATGCAATGACGCCACAGGCTGCTCCCCCGTATAATAATTTGTGTCATGGCATTACTATTATTATATTATACAGCGGGAGCAGCCTGTGGTGTCATTGCATTATTATTATACAGCTGGAGCAGCCTGTGGTATCATTGCATTATTATTATACAGCGGGAGCAGCCTGTGGTGTCATTGCATTATGCCATGACACCACAGGCTGCTCCCTCTGTATAATAATAACACCATGACACCACAGGCTGCTCCCCCTGTATAATATAAAAGTAATGCCATGACACCACAGGCTGCTCCTCCCTCTGTATAATAATAATGCAATGACACCACAGGCTGCTCCCCCTGTATAATAATTTGTGTCATGGCATTACTATTATTATATTATACAGCGGGAGCAGCCTGTGGTGTCATTGCATTATTATTATACAGCGGGAGCAGCCTGTGGTGTCATTGCATTATTATTATACAGCGGGAGCAGCATGTGGTGTCATTGCATTATTATTATACAGAGGGAGCAGCCAGTGGTGTCATAGCATTACTTTTATATTATACAGGGGGAGCAACCTGTGGTGTCATAATTATTATTGTACAGGGGGATCAGCCTGTGGTGTCATGGCATTATGCCATGACACCACAGGCTGCTCCCTCTGCATAATAATAATGCCATGACACCACAGGCTGCTCCCCCTGTATAATATAAAAGTAATGCCATGACACCACAGGCTGCTCCCTCTGTATAATAATAATAATGCAATGACGCCACAGGCTGCTCCCCCTGTATAATAATTTGTGTCATGGCATTACAATTGTTATATTATACAGCGGGAGCAGCCTGTGGTGTCTTTGCATTATTATTGTACAGCGGGAGCAGCCTGTGGTGTCATTGCATTATTATTATACAGCGGGAGCAGCCTGTGGTGTCATGGCATTATTATTATACAGAAGGAGCAGCCAGTGGTGTCATAGCATTACTTTTATATTATACAGGGGGAGCAACCTGTGGTGTCATAATTATTATTGTACAGGGGGAGCAGCCTGTGGGGTCATGGCATTATGCCATGACCCCACAGGCTGCTCCCTCTGCATAATAATAATGCCATGACACCACAGGCTGCTCCCCCTGTATAATATAAAAGTAATGCCATGACACCACAGGCTGCTCCCTCTGTATAATAATAATGCCATGACACCACAGGCTGCTCCCTCTGTATAATATAATAATAGTAATGCCATGACACAAATTATTATACAGGGGGGAGCAGCCTGTGGCATCATGGCATTATTATTATACAGAGGGAGCAGCCTGTGGTGTCCTGTCTTTTACGCAGGGGTGCAGCCTGTGGTGTCCTGTCTTTTATGCAGGGTTGCAGCCTGTGGTGTCTTGTTCTTTATTTATGCAGGAGAGCAGCCTGTGGTGTCCTGTTCTTTATTTATGCAGGAGAGCAGCCTGTGGTGTCCTGTCTTTTACGCAGGGGTGCAGCCTGTGGTGTCTTGTTCTTTATTTATTTATTTAATTAAAAACCTGCATTTAACAATGCGCTACTTATGGGCCACTTATGGGCCACTTATGCGCTACTTATGGGCCAGTGCTCTTGACTTGCCCCCCAGGCTAAAAGTTGCCAGCCAGCCCCTGGGTATAGCTGTATGTGAGATAAAGACACTTTTTTGCCCACTTCTACTTCTATCACCAGGTAAGCTAATAAAAAAGTTTCCTAACTGTATTGGCTTACTGAAAAAAATCATGTGTTGGTAATGTAAAAAGACCTACAGGACATGATATTAGCAGGGGGTCTTAAATTAAACTACTAAAGAGGCTCAACACTGTTTAGCTGCCAAAAGCATTTGGAATTGGGCCTAAACAGTGTGGTAAGTCTTTAGGTGATGGCTATTGTGTCTGTTTGACCTCTTCCAAATGTCTGTACTGGCAATAGAAAGGAAAAGTTTCCAATATAAATAGCTAGAGAATAAAAACAATTTGCAAGTAATGTGAAAAAACCTACAGCACCTGGTGTTCCCATGTGGTCTCCCACCCAAGTACTAACCAGGCCCAACACTGCTTAGCTTCCAAGATCAGACGAGATTGGGCCTATCCAATGTGGTATGGCTGTAGGCGAGATAAAGGCACTTTTTTGCCCTCTTCTACTTCTATCACCATGTAAGCTAATAAAAAAGTTTCCTAACTGTATTGGCTTACTGAAAAAAATCATGTGTTGGTAATGTAAAAAGACCTACAGGACATGATATTGGCAGGGGGTCTTAAATTAAACTACTAAAGAGGCTCAACACTGTTTAGCTGCCAAAAGCAGTTGGAATTGGGCCTAAACAGTGTGGTAAGTCTTTAGGTGATGGCTATTGTGTCTGTTTGACCTCTTCCAAATGTCTGTACTGGCAATAAAAAGAAAAAGTTTCCAATTTAAATAGCTAGAGAATAAAATAAATTTGCCAGTAATGTGAAAAAACCTACAGCACCAGGTGCTCCCATGTGGTCTCCCACCCAAGTACTAACCAGGCCCAACACTGCTTAGCTTCCAAGATCAGACGAGATTAGGCCTATTCAATGTGGTATGGCTGTAGGTGAGATACAGGCACTTTTTTCCATCTTCTACTTCTATCACCAGGTAAGCTAATACAAAAGTTTCCTAACTGTATTGGCTTACTGAAAAAAATCATGTGTTGGTAATGTAAAAAGACCTACAGGACATGATATTAGCAGGGGGTCTTTAATTAAACTACTAAAGAGGCTCAACACTGTTTAGCTGCCAAAAGCAGTTGGAATTGGTCCTAAACATTGTGGTAAGTCTTTAGGTGATGGCTATTGTGTCTGTTTGACCTCTTCCAAATGTCTTTGCTTGCAATAAAATGAAAAAGTTTCCAATTTAAATAGCTAGAGAATAAAAACAATTTGCCAGTAATGTGAAAAAACCTGCAGCACCTGGTGTTCCCATGTGGTCTCCCACCCAAGTACTAACCAGGCCCAACACTGCTTAGCTTCGAAGATCAGACAAGATTGGGCCTATCCAATTTGGTATGGATGTAGGTGAGTTACAGGCACTTTTTTGCCCTATTCTACATCTATCACCAGGTAAGCTAATAAAAATGTTTCCTAACTGTATTGGCTTACTGAAAAAAATCATGTGTTGGTAATGTAAAAAGACTTACAGGACATGATGTTAGCAGGGGGTCTTAAATTAAACTACTAAAGAGGCTCAACACTGTTTAGCTGCCAAAAGCAGTTGGAATTGGGCCTAAACAGTGTGGTAAGTCTTTAGGTGATGGCTATTGTGTCTGTTTGACCTCTTCCAAATGTCTGTGGTGGCAATAAAAAGAAAAAGTTTACGATTTAAATAGCTAGAGAATAAAAACAATTTGCCAGTAATGTGAAAAAACCTACAGCACCAGGTGTTCCCATGTGGTCTCCCACCCAAGTACTAACCAGTCCCAACACTGCTTAACTTCCAAGATCAGACGAGATTGGGCCTATCCAATGTGGTATTGCTGTAGGTGAGATACAGGCACTTTTTTGCCCTTTTCTACTTCTATCACCAGGTAAGCTAATAAAAAAGTTTCCTAACTGTATTGGCTTACTGAAAAAAAATTAATGTGTTGGTAATGTAAAAAGACCTACAGGACATGATATTAGCAGGGGGTCTTAATTTAAACTACTAAAGAGGCTCAACACTGTTTAGCTGCCAAAAGCAGTTGGAATTGGGCCTAAACAGTGTGGTAAGACTTTAGGTGATGGCTATTGTGTCTGTTTGACCTCTTCCAAATGTCTGTACTGGCAATAAAAAGAAAAAGTTTCCAATTTAAATAGCTAGAGAATAAAAACAATTTGCCAGTAATGTGAAAAACCTACAGCACCTGTTGTTCCCATGTGGTCTCCCACCCAAGTACTAACCAAGCCCAACACTGTTTAGCTTCCAAGATCAGCTAAGATTGGGCCTATCCAATGTGGTATGTCTATAGGTGAGATACAGGCACTTTTTTGCCCTCTTCTACTTCTATCACCAGGTAAGCTAATAAAAAAGTTTCCTAACTGTATTGGCTTACTAAAAAAACCATGTGTTGGTAATGTAAAAAGACCTACAGGACATTATATTAGCAGGGGGTCTTAAATTAAACTACTAAAGAGGCTCTACACTGTTTAGCTGCCAAAAGCAGTTGGAATTGGGCCTAAACAGTTTGGTAAGTATTTAGGTGATGGCTATTGTGTCTGTTTGACCTCTTCCAAATGTCTGTGCTGGCAAAAAAAAAGAAAAAGTTTCCAATTTAAATAGCTAGAGAATAAAATCAATTTGCCAGTAATGTGAAAAGACCTAGAGCACCTGGTGTTCCCATGTGGTCTCCCACCCAAGTACTAACCAGGCCCAACACTGTTTAGCTTCCAAGATCAGACGAGATTGGGCCTATCCAATGTGGTATGGCTGTAGGTGAGATACAAACACTTTTTTGCCCTCTTCTACTTCTATCACCAGGTAAGCTAATAAAAAAGTTTCCTAACTGTATTGGCTTACTGAAAAAAATCATGTGTTGGTAATGTAAAAAGACCTACAGGACATGATATTAGCAGGGGGTCTTAAATTAAACTACTAAAGAGGCTCTACACTGTTTAGCTGCCAAAAGCAGTTGGAATTGGGCCTAAACAGTGTGGTAAGTCTTTAGGTGATGGCTATTGTGTCTGTTTGACCTCTTCCAAATGTCTGTGCTGGCAAAAAAAAGAAAAAGTTTCCAATTTAAATAGCTAGAGAATAAAAACAATTTGCCAGTAATGTGAAAAAACCTACAGCACCTGGAGTTCCCATGTGGTCTCCCACCCAAGTACTAACCAGTCCCAACACTGCTTAGCTTCCAAGATCAGACGAGATTGGGCCTATCCAATGTGGTATGGCTGTAGGTGAGATATAGGCACTTTTTTGCCCTCTTCTACTTCTATCACCAGGTAAGCTAATAAAAAAGTTTCCTAACTGTATTGGCTTACTGAAAAAAATCATGTGTTGGTAATGTAAAAAGACCTACAGGACATGATATTAGCAGGGGGTCTTAAATTAAACTACTAAAGAGGCTCTACACTGTTTAGCTGCCAAAAGAAGTTGGAATTGGGCCTAAACAGTGTGGTAAGTTTTTAGGTGATGGCTATTGTGTCTGTTTGACCTCTTCAAAATGTCTGTACTGGCATTATAAATAAAAAGTTTCCAATTTAAATAGCTAGAGAATAAAAACAATTTGCCAGTAATGTGAAAAAACCTACAGCACCTGGTGTTCCCATGTGGTCTCCCACCCAAGTACTAACCAGGCACAACACTGCTTAGCTTCCAAGATCAGACGAGATTGGGCCTATCCAATGTGGTATGGCTGTAGGTGAGATCCAGGCACTTTTTTGCCCTCTTCTACCTCTATCACCAGGTAAGCTAATAAAAAAGTTTCCTAACTGTATTGGCTTACTGAAAAAAATCATGTGTTGGTAATGTAAAAACACCTACAGGACATTATATTAGCAGGGGGTCTTAAATTAAACTACTAAAGAGACTCAACACTGTTTAGCTGCCAAAAGCAGTTGGAATTGGGCCTAAACAGTGTGGTAAGTTTTTAGGTGATGGCTATTGTGTCTGTTTGACCTCTTCCAAATGTCTGTACTGGCAATAAAAAGAAAAAGTTTCCAATTTAAATAGCTAGAGAATAAAATAAATTTGCCAGTAATGTGAAAAAACCTACAGCACCAGGTGCTCCCATGTGGTCTCCCACCCAAGTACTAACCAGGCCCAACACTGCTTAGCTTCCAAGATCAGACGAGATTAGGCCTATTCAATGTGGTATGGCTGTAGGTGAGATACAGGCACTTTTTTCCATCTTCTACTTCTATCACCAGGTAAGCTAATACAAAAGTTTCCTAACTGTATTGGCTTACTGAAAAAAATCATGTGTTGGTAATGTAAAAAGACCTACAGGACATGATATTAGCAGGGGGTCTTTAATTAAACTACTAAAGAGGCTCAACACTGTTTAGCTGCCAAAAGCAGTTGGAATTGGTCCTAAACATTGTGGTAAGTCTTTAGGTGATGGCTATTGTGTCTGTTTGACCTCTTCCAAATGTCTTTGCTTGCAATAAAATGAAAAAGTTTCCAATTTAAATAGCTAGAGAATAAAAACAATTTGCCAGTAATGTGAAAAAACCTGCAGCACCTGGTGTTCCCATGTGGTCTCCCACCCAAGTACTAACCAGGCCCAACACTGCTTAGCTTCGAAGATCAGACAAGATTGGGCCTATCCAATTTGGTATGGATGTAGGTGAGTTACAGGCACTTTTTTGCCCTATTCTACATCTATCACCAGGTAAGCTAATAAAAATGTTTCCTAACTGTATTGGCTTACTGAAAAAAATCATGTGTTGGTAATGTAAAAAGACTTACAGGACATGATGTTAGCAGGGGGTCTTAAATTAAACTACTAAAGAGGCTCAACACTGTTTAGCTGCCAAAAGCAGTTGGAATTGGGCCTAAACAGTGTGGTAAGTCTTTAGGTGATGGCTATTGTGTCTGTTTGACCTCTTCCAAATGTCTGTGGTGGCAATAAAAAGAAAAAGTTTACGATTTAAATAGCTAGAGAATAAAAACAATTTGCCAGTAATGTGAAAAAACCTACAGCACCAGGTGTTCCCATGTGGTCTCCCACCCAAGTACTAACCAGTCCCAACACTGCTTAACTTCCAAGATCAGACGAGATTGGGCCTATCCAATGTGGTATTGCTGTAGGTGAGATACAGGCACTTTTTTGCCCTTTTCTACTTCTATCACCAGGTAAGCTAATAAAAAAGTTTCCTAACTGTATTGGCTTACTGAAAAAAAATTAATGTGTTGGTAATGTAAAAAGACCTACAGGACATGATATTAGCAGGGGGTCTTAAATTAAACTACTAAAGAGGCTCAACACTGTTTAGCTGCCAAAAGCAGTTGGAATTGGGCCTAAACAGTGTGGTAAGACTTTAGGTGATGGCTATTGTGTCTGTTTGACCTCTTCCAAATGTCTGTACTGGCAATAAAAAGAAAAAGTTTCCAATTTAAATAGCTAGAGAATAAAAACAATTTGCCAGTAATGTGAAAAACCTACAGCACCTGTTGTTCCCATGTGGTCTCCCACCCAAGTACTAACCAAGCCCAACACTGTTTAGCTTCCAAGATCAGCTAAGATTGGGCCTATCCAATGTGGTATGTCTATAGGTGAGATACAGGCACTTTTTTGCCCTCTTCTACTTCTATCACCAGGTAAGCTAATAAAAAAGTTTCCTAACTGTATTGGCTTACTAAAAAAATCATGTGTTGGTAATGTAAAAAGACCTACAGGACATTATATTAGCAGGGGGTCTTAAATTAAACTACTAAAGAGGCTCTACACTGTTTAGCTGCCAAAAGCAGTTGGAATTGGGCCTAAACAGTTTGGTAAGTATTTAGGTGATGGCTATTGTGTCTGTTTGACCTCTTCCAAATGTCTGTGCTGGCAAAAAAAAAGAAAAAGTTTCCAATTTAAATAGCTAGAGAATAAAAACAATTTGCCAGTAATGTGAAAAGACCTAGAGCACCTGGTGTTCCCATGTGGTCTCCCACCCAAGTACTAACCAGGCCCAACACTGTTTAGCTTCCAAGATCAGACGAGATTGGGCCTATCCAATGTGGTATGGCTGTAGGTGAGATACAAACACTTTTTTGCCCTCTTCTACTTCTATCACCAGGTAAGCTAATAAAAAAGTTTCCTAACTGTATTGGCTTACTGAAAAAAATCATGTGTTGGTAATGTAAAAAGACCTACAGGACATGATATTAGCAGGGGGTCTTAAATTAAACTACTAAAGAGGCTCTACACTGTTTAGCTGCCAAAAGCAGTTGGAATTGGGCCTAAACAGTGTGGTAAGTCTTTAGGTGATGGCTATTGTGTCTGTTTGACCTCTTCCAAATGTCTGTGCTGGCAAAAAAAAGAAAAAGTTTCCAATTTAAATAGCTAGAGAATAAAAACAATTTGCCAGTAATGTGAAAAAACCTACAGCACCTGGAGTTCCCATGTGGTCTCCCACCCAAGTACTAACCAGTCCCAACACTGCTTAGCTTCCAAGATCAGACGAGATTGGGCCTATCCAATGTGGTATGGCTGTAGGTGAGATATAGGCACTTTTTTGCCCTCTTCTACTTCTATCACCAGGTAAGCTAATAAAAAAGTTTCCTAACTGTATTGGCTTACTGAAAAAAATCATGTGTTGGTAATGTAAAAAGACCTACAGGACATGATATTAGCAGGGGGTCTTAAATTAAACTACTAAAGAGGCTCTACACTGTTTAGCTGCCAAAAGAAGTTGGAATTGGGCCTAAACAGTGTGGTAAGTTTTTAGGTGATGGCTATTGTGTCTGTTTGACCTCTTCCAAATGTCTGTACTGGCATTATAAATAAAAAGTTTCCAATTTAAATAGCTAGAGAATAAAAACAATTTGCCAGTAATGTGAAAAAACCTACAGCACCTGGTGTTCCCATGTGGTCTCCCACCCAAGTACTAACCAGGCACAACACTGCTTAGCTTCCAAGATCAGACGAGATTGGGCCTATCCAATGTGGTATGGCTGTAGGTGAGATCCAGGCACTTTTTTGCCCTCTTCTACCTCTATCACCAGGTAAGCTAATAAAAAAGTTTCCTAACTGTATTGGCTTACTGAAAAAAATCATGTGTTGGTAATGTAAAAACACCTACAGGACATTATATTAGCAGGGGGTCTTAAATTAAACTACTAAAGAGACTCAACACTGTTTAGCTGCCAAAAGCAGTTGGAATTGGGCCTAAACAGTGTGGTAAGTCTTTAGGTGATGGCTATTGTGTCTGTTTGACCTCTTCCAAATGTCTGTGCTGGCAATAAAAAGAAAAAGTTTCCAATTTAAATAGCTAGAGAATAAAAACAATTTGCCAGTAATGTGAAAAGACCTAGAGCACCTGGTGTTCCCATGTGGTCTCCCACCCAAGTACTAACAAGGCCCAACAATGCTTAGCTTCCAAGATCAGGCGAGATTTGGCCTATCCAATGTGGTATGGCTGTAGGTGAGATTCAGGCACTTTTTTGCCCTCTTCTACTTCTATCACCAGGTAAGCTAATAAAAAAGTTTCCTAACTGTATTGGCTTACTGAAAAAAATCATGTGTTGGTAATGTAAAAAGACCTACAGGACATGATATTAGCAGGGGGTCTTAAATTAAACTACTAAAGAGGCTCAACACTGTTTAGCTGCCAAAAGCATTTGAAATTGGGCCTAAACATTGTGGTAAGTCTTTAGGTGATGGCTATTGTGTCTGTTTGACCTCTTCCAAATATCTGTACTGGCAATAAAAAGAAAAAGTTTCCAATTTAAATAGCTAGAGAATAAAAACAATTTGCCAGTAATGTGAAAAAACCTACAGCACCTGGAGTTCCCATGTGGTCTCCCACCCAAGTACTAACCAGGCCCAACACTGCTTAGCTTCCAAGACCAGACGAGATTGGGCCTATCCAATGTGGTATGGCTGTAGGCGAGATAAAGGCACTTTTTTGCCCTCTTCTACTTCTATCACCAGATAAGCTAATACAAAAGTTTCCTAACTGTATTGGCTTACTGAAAAAAATCATGTGTTGGTAATTTAAAAAGACCTACAGGACATGATATTAGCAGGGGGTCTTAAATTAAACTACTAAAGAGGCTCAACACTGTTTAGCTGCCAAAAGCAGTTGGAATTGGGCCTAAACAGTGTGGTAAGTCTTTAGGTGATGGCTATTGTGTCTATTTGACCTCTTCCAAATGTCTGTGCTGGCAATAAAAAGAAAAAGTTTCCAATTTAAATAGCTAGAGAATAAAAACAATTTGCCAGTAATGTGAAAAGACCTAGAGCATCTGGTGTTCCCATGTGGTCTCCCACCCAAGTACTAACCAGGCCCAACACTGCTTTGCTTCCAAGATCAGACGAGATTGGGCCTATTCAATGTGGTATGGCTGTAGGTGAGCTACAGGCACTTTTTTGCCCTCTTCTACTTCTATCACCAGGTAAGCTAATAAAAAAGTTTCCTAACTGTATTGGCTTACTGAAAAAAATCATGTGTTGGTAATGTAAAAAGACCTACAGGACATGATATTAGCAGGGGGTCTTAAATTAAACTACTAAAGAGGCTCTACACTGTTTAGCTGCAAAAAGCAGTTGGAATTGGGCCTAAACAGTGTGGTAAGTTTTTTAGGTGATGGCTATTGTGTCTGTTTGACCTCTTCCAAATGTCTGTGCTGGCAATAAAAAGAAAAAGTTTCCAATTTAAATAGCTAGAGAATAAAAACAATTTGCCAGTAATGTGAAAAAACCTACAGCACCTGGTGTTTCCATGTGGTCTCCCACCCAAGTACTAACCAGGCCCAACACTGCTTAGCTTCCAAGATCAGACGAGATTGGGCCTATTCAATGTGGTATGGCTGTATGTGAGATAAAGGCACTTTTTTGCCCTCTTCTACTTCTATCACCAGGTAAGCTAATAAAAAAGTTTCCTAACTGTATTGGCTTACTGAAAAAAATCATGTGTTGGTAATGTAAAAAGACCTACAGGACATGATATTAGCAGGGGGTCTTAAATTAAACTACTAAAGAGGCTCAACACTGTTTAGCTGCCAAAAGCAGTTGGAATTGGGCTTAAACAGTGTGGTAAGTCTTTAGGTGATGGCTATTGTGTCTGTTTGACCTCTTCCAAATATCTGTACTGGCAATAAAAAGAAAAAGTTTCCAATTTAAATAGCTAGAGAATAAAAACAATTTGCCAGTAATGTGAAAAAACCTACAGCACCTGGAGTTCTCATGTGGTCTCCCACCCAAGTACTAACCAGTCCCAACACTGCTTAGCTTCCAAGATCAGACAAGATTGGGCCTATCCAATGTGGTATGGCTGTAGGCGAGATAAAGGCACTTTTTTGCCCTCTTCTACTTCTATCACCAGGTAAGCTAATACAAAAGTTTCCTAACTGTATTAGCTTACTGAAAAAAATCATGTGTTGGTAATGTAAAAAGACCTACAGGACATGATATTAGCAGGGGGTCTTAAATTAAACTACTAAAGAGGCTCAACACTGTTTAGCTGCCAAAAGCAGTTCGAATTGGCCCTAAACAGTGTGGTAAGTCTTTAGGTGATGGCTATTGTGTCTGTTTGACCTCTTCCAAATGTCTGTGCTGGCAATAAAAATAAAAAGTTTCCAATTTAAATAGCTAGAGAATAAAAACAATTTGTCAGTAATGTGAAAAGACCTAGAGCATCTGGTGTTCCCATGTGGTCTCCCACCCAAGTACTAACCAGGCCCAACACTGCTTAGCTTCCAAGATCAGATGAGATTGGGCCTATTCAATGTGGTATGGCTGTAGGTGAGATACAGGCACTTTTTTGCCCTCTTCTACTTCTATCACGAGGTAAGCTAATACAAAAGTTTCCTAACTGTATTGGCTTACTGAAAAAAATCATGTGTTGGTAATGTAAAAAGACCTACAGGACATGATATTAGCAGGGGGTCTTAAATTAAACTACTAAAGAGGCTCAACACTGTTAAGCTGCCAAAATACATAAACAGTGTGGTAAGTCTTTAGGTGATGGCTATTGTGTCTGTTTGATCTCTTCCAAATGTCTGTGCTGGCAATAAAAAGAAAAAGTTTCCAATTTAAATAGCTAGAGAATAAAAACAATTTGCCAGTAATGTGAAAAGACCTAGACCATCTGGTGTTCTCATGTGGTCTCCCACCCAAGTACTAACCAGGCACAACACTGCTTAGCTTCCAAGATCAGACAAGATTGGGCCTATCCAATGTGGTATGGCTGTAGGTGAGATTCAGGCACTTTTTTGCCCTCTTCTACTTCTATCACCAGGTAAGCTAATAAAAAAGTTTCCTAACTGTATTGGCTTACTGAAAAAAATCATGTGTTGGTAATGTAAAAAGACCTACAGGACATGATATTAGCAGGGGGTCTTAAATTAAACTACTAAAGAGGCTCAACACTGTTTAGCTGCCAAAAGCAGTTGGAATTGGGCCTAAACAGTGTGGTAAGTCTTTAGGTGATGGCTATTGTGTCTGTTTGACCTCTTCCAAATATCTGTACTGGCAATAAAAAGAAAAAGTTTCCAATTTAAATAGCTAGAGAATAAAAACAATTTGCCAGTAATGTGAAAAAACCTACAGCACCTGGAGTTCTCATGTGGTCTCCCACCCAAGTACTAACCAGGCCCAACACTGCTTAGCTTCCAAGATCAGACGAGATTGGGCCTATCCAATGTGATATGGCTGTAGGCGAGATAAAGGCACTTTTTTGCCCTCTTCTACTTCTATCACCAGGTAAGCTAATACAAAAGTTTCCTAACTGTATTGGCTTACTGAAAAAAATCATGTGTTGGTAATGTAAAAAGACCTACAGGACATGATATTAGCAGGGGGTCTTAAATTAAACTACTAAAGAGGCTCAACACTGTTTAGCTGCCAAAAGCAGTTGGAATTGGGCCTAAACAGTGTGGTAAGTCTTTAGGTGATGGCTATTGTGTCTGTTTGACCTCTTCCAAATATCTGTACTGGCAATAAAAAGAAAAAGTTTCCAATTTAAATAGCTAGAGAATAAAAACAATTTGCCAGTAATGTGAAAAAACCTACAGCACCTGGAGTTCTCATGTGGTCTCCCACCCAAGTACTAACCAGGCCCAACACTGCTTAGCTTCCAAGATCAGACAAGATTGGGCCTATTCAATGTGGTATGGCTATAGGTGAGATACAGGCACTTTTTTGCCCTCTTCTACTTCTATCACCAGGTAAGCTAATACAAAAGTTTCCTAACTGTATTGGCTTACTGAAAAAAATCATGTGTTGGTAATGTAAAAAGACCTACAGGACATGATATTAGCAGGGGGTCTTAAATTAAACTACTAAAGAGGCTCAACACTGTTTAGCTGCCAAAAGCAGTTGGAATTGGTCCTAAACAGCAGGGGCGGATTTAGGGGTGAGGGCGCCCGTAGGCACATTAATGGCCGCCCCCCCTGCCCAATTGTATTCTTTTTATTGATTAGTTATAAGCCCTCATTTAATGATTGCCAATTTAATATCAGACGTGCAGTATCTGCATGTCCTATTAATTTACACTCTATTCAAGATGGAATATGGTACAGTGCAGTGGATATTTTGCAGTTACTGGTACATTTCAGGCTGACAGTACTATCACATGCATACAAGTGCCGCCCCCAAACATATGCCGCCCATAGGCACGTGCCTCACGTGCCTAATGGGAAATTCGGCACTGCTAAACAGTGTGGTAAGTCTTTAGGTGATGGCTATTGTGTCTGTTTGAACTCTTCCAAATGTCTGTGCTGGCAATAAAAAGAAAAAGTTTCCAATTTAAATAGCTAGAGAATAAAAACAATTTGCCAGTAATGCGAAAAGACCTAGAGCATCTGGTGTTCCCATGTGGTCTCCCACCCAAGTACTAACCAGGCCCAACACTGCTTAGCTTCCAAGATCAGACGAGATTGGGCCTATTCAATGTGGTATGGCTGTAGGTGAGATACAGGCACTTTTTTGCCCTCTTCTACTTCTATCACCAGGTAAGCTAATACAAAAGTTTCCTAACTGTATTGGCTTACTGAAAAAAATCATGTGTTGGTAATGTAAAAAGACCTACAGGACATGATATTAGCAGGGGGTCTTAAATTAAACTACTAAAGAGGCTCAACACTGTTAAGCTGCCAAAAGCAGTTGGAATTGGGCCTAAACAGTGTGGTAAGTCTTTAGGTGATGGCTATTGTGTCTGTTTGACCTCTTCCAAATGTCTGTGCTGGCAATAAAAAGAAAAAGTTTCCAATTTAAATAGCTAGAGAATAAAAACAATTTTCCAGTAATGTGAAAAAACCTACAGCACATGGTGTTTCCATGTGGTCTCCCACCCAAGTACTAACCAGGCTCAACACTGATTAGCTTCCAAGATCAGGCGAGATTGGGCCTATCCAATGTGGTATAGCTGTATGTGAGATAAAGGCACTTTTTTGCCCACTTCTACTTCTATCACCAGGTAAGCTAATAAAAAAGTTTCCTAACTGTATTGGCTTACTGAAAAAAATCATGTGTTGGTAATGTAAAAAGACCTACAGGACATGATATTAGCAGGGGGTCTTAAATTAAACTACTAAAGAGGCTCAACACTGTTTAGCTGCCAAAAGCATTTGGAATTGGGCCTAAATAGTGTGGTAAGTCTTTAGGTGATGGCTATTGTGTCTGTTTGACCTCTTCCAAATGTCTGTACTGGCAATAGAAAGGAAAAGTTTCCAATTTAAATAGCTAGAGAATAAAAACAATTTGCAAGTAATGTGAAAAAACCTACAGCACCTGGTGTTCCCATGTGGTCTCCCACCCAAGTACTAACCAGGCCCAACACTGCTTAGCTTCCAAGATCAGACGAGATTGGGCCTATCCAATGTGGTATGGCTGTAGGCGAGATAAAGGCACTTTTTTGCCCTCTTCTACTTCTATCACAAGGTAAGCTAATACAAAAGTTTCCTAACTGTATTGGCTTACTGAAAAAAATTAATGTGTTGGTAATGTAAAAAGACCTACAGGACATGATATTAGCAGGGGGTCTTAAATTAAACTACTAAAGAGGCTCAACACTGTTTAGCTGCCAAAAGCAGTTGGAATTGGGCCTAAACAGTGTGGTAAGTCTTTAGGTGATGGCTATTGTGTCTGTTTGACCTCTTCCAAATGTCTGTACTGGCAATAGAAAGGAAAAGTTTCCAATTTAAATAGCTAGAGAATAAAAACAATTTGCAAGTAATGTGAAAAAACCTACAGCACCTGGTGTTCCCATGTGGTCTCCCACCCAAGTACTAACCAGGCCCAACACTGCTTAGCTTCCAAGATCAGACGAGATTGGGCCTATCCAATGTGGTATGGCTGTAGGCGAGATAAAGGCACTTTTTTGCCCTCTTCTACTTCTATCACAAGGTAAGCTAATACAAAAGTTTCCTAACTGTATTGGCTTACTGAAAAAAATTAATGTGTTGGTAATGTAAAAAGACCTACAGGACATGATATTAGCAGGGGGTCTTAAATTAAACTACTAAAGAGGCTCAACACTGTTTAGCTGCCAAAAGCAGTTGGAATTGGGCCTAAACAGTGTGGTAAGTCTTTAGGTGATGGATATTGTGTCTGTTTGACCTCTTCCAAATGTCTGTACTGGCAATAGAAAGGAAAAGTTTCCAATTTAAATAGCTAGAGAATAAAAACAATTTGCAAGTAATGTGAAAAAACCTACAGCACCTGGTGTTCCCATGTGGTCTCCCACCCAAGTACTAACCAGGCCCAACACTGCTTAGCTTCCAAGATCAGACGAGATTGGGCCTATCCAATGTGGTATGGCTGTAGGCGAGATAAAGGCACTTTTTTGCCCTCTTCTACTTCTATCACAAGGTAAGCTAATACAAAAGTTTCCTAACTGTATTGGCTTACTGAAAAAAATCATGTGTTGGTAATGTAAAAAGACCTACAGGACATGATATTAACAGGGGGTCTTAAATTAAACTACTAAAGAGGCTCTACACTGTTTAGATGCAAAAAGCAGTTGGAATTGGGCCTAAACAGTGTGGTAAGTTTTTTAGGTGATGGCTATTGTGTCTGTTTGACCTCTTCCAAATGTCTGTGCTGGCAATAAAAAGAAAAAGTTTCCAATTTAAATAGCTAGAGAATAAAAACAATTTGCCAGTAATGTGAAAAAACCTACAGCACCTGGTGTTTCCATCTGGTCTCCCACCCAAGTACTAACCAGGCCCAACACTGCTTAGCTTCCAAGATCAGACGAGATTGGGCCTATTCAATGTGGTATGGCTGTATGTGAGATAAAGGCACTTTTTTGCCCTCTTCTACTTCTATCACCAGGTAAGCTAATAAAAAAGTTTCCTAACTGTATTGGCTTACTGAAAAAAATCATGTGTTGGTAATGTAAAAAGACCTACAGGACATGATATTAGCAGGGGGTCTTAAATTAAACTACTAAAGAGGCTCAACACTGTTTAGCTGCCAAAAGCAGTTGGAATTGGTCCTAAACCGTGTGGTAAGTCTTTAGGTGATGGCTATTGTGTCTGTTTGAACTCTTCCAAATGTCTGTGCTGGCAATAAAAAGAAAAAGTTTCCAATTTAAATAGCTAGAGAATAAAAACAATTTGCCAGTAATGTGAAAAGACCTAGATCATCTGGTGTTCCCATGTGGTCTCCCACTCAAGTACTAACCAGGCCCAACACTGCTTAGCTTCCAAGATCAGACGAGATTGGGCCTATGCAATGTGGTATGGCTGTAGGTGATATACAGGCACTTTTTTGCCCTCTTCTACTTCTATCACCAGGTAAGCTAATAAAAAAGTTTCCTAACTGTATTGGCTTACTGAAAAAAATCGTGTGTTGGTAATGTAAAAAGACCTACAGGACATGATATTAGCAGGGGGCCTTAAATTAAACTACTAAAGAGGCTCAACACTGTTTAGCTGCCAAAAGCAGTTGGAATTGGCCCTAAACAGTGTGGTAAGTCTTTAGGTGATAGCTATTGTGTCTGTTTGACCTCTTCCAAATCTCTGTGCTGGCAATAAAAAGAAAAAGTTTCCAATTTAAATAGCTAGAGAATAAAAACAATTTTCCAGTAATGTGAAAAGACCTAGACCATCTGGTGTTCCCATGTGGTCTCCCACCCAAGTACTAACCAGGCCCAACACTGCTTAGCTTCCAAGATCAGACGAGATTGGGCCTATCCAATGTGGTATGGCTGTAGGTGAGATACAGGCACTTTTTTGCCCTCTTCTACTTCTATCACCAGGTAAGCTAATAAAAAAGTTTCCTAACTGTATTGGCTTACTGAAAAAAATCATGTGTTGGTAATGTAAAAAGACCTACAGGACATGATATTAGCAGGGGGTCTTAAATTAAACTACTAAAGAGGCTCAACACTGTTTAGCTGCCAAAAGCAGTTGGAATTGGGCCTAAACAGTGTGGTAAGTCTTTAGGTGATGGCTATTGTGTCTGTTTGACCTCTTCCAAATATCTGTACTGGCAATAAAAAGAAAAAGTTTCCAATTTAAATAGCTAGAGAATAAAAACAATTTGCCAGTAATGTGAAAAAACCTACAGCACCTGGAGTTCTCATGTGGTCTCCCACCCAAGTACTAACCAGGCCCAATATTGCTTAGCTTCCAAGATCAGACGAGATTGGGCCTATCCAATGTGGTATGGCTGTAGGCGAGATAAATGCAATTTTTTGCCCTCTTCTACTTCTATCACCAGGTAAGCTAATACAAAAGTTTCCTAACTGTATTGGCTTACTGAAAAAAATCATGTGTTGGTAATGTAAAAAGACCTACAGGACATGATATTAGCAGGGGGTCTTAAATTAAACTACTAAAGAGGCTCAACACTGTTTAGCTGCCAAAAGCAGTTGGAATTGGCCCTAAACAGTGTGGTAAGTCTTTAGGTGATGGCTATTGTGTCTGTTTGACCTCTTCCAAATGTCTGTGCTGGCAATAAAAAGAAAAAGTTTCCAATTTAAATAGCTAGAGAATAAAAACAATTTGACAGTAATGTGGAAAGACCTAGAGCATCTGGTGTTCCCATGTGGTCTCCCACCCAAGTACTAACCAGGCCCAACACTGCTTAGCTTCCAAGATCAGATGAGATTGGGCCTATTCAATGTGGTATGGCTGTAGGTGAGATACAGGCACTTTTTTGCCCTTTTCTACTTCTATCACCAGGTAAGCTAATACAAAAGTTTCCTAACTGTATTGGCTTACTGAAAAAAATCATGTGTTGGTAATGTAAAAAGACCTACAGGACATGATATTAGCAGGGGGTCTTAAATTAAACTACTAAAGAGGCTCAACACTGTTAAGCTGCCAAAATACATAAACAGTGTGGTAAGTCTTTAGGTGATGGCTATTGTGTCTGTTTGACCTCTTCCAAATGTCTGTGCTGGCAATAAAAAGAAAAAGTTTCCAATTTAAATAGCTAGAGAATAAAAACAATTTGCCAGTAATGTGAAAAGACCTAGACCATCTGGTGTTCCCATGTGGTCTCCCACCCAAGTACTAACCAGGCCCAACACTGCTTAGCTTCCAAGATCAGACAAGATTGGGCCTATCCAATGTGGTATGGCTGTAGGTGAGATTCAGGCACTTTTTTGCCCTCTTCTACTTCTATCACCAGGTAAGCTAATAAAAAAGTTTCCTAACTGTATTGGCTTACTGAAAAAAATCATGTGTTGGTAATGTAAAAAGACCTACAGGACATGATATTAGCAGGGGGTCTTAAATTAAACTACTAAAGAGGCTCAACACTGTTTAGCTGCCAAAAGCAGTTGGAATTGGGCCTAAACAGTGTGGTAAGTCTTTAGGTGATGGCTATTGTGTCTGTTTGACCTCTTCCAAATATCTGTACTGGCAATAAAAAGAAAAAGTTTCCAATTTAAATAGCTAGAGAATAAAAACAATTTGCCAGTAATTTGAAAAAACCTACAGCACCTGGAGTTCTCATGTGGTCTCCCACCCAAGTACTAACCAGGCCCAACACTGCTTAGCTTCCAAGATCAGACGAGATTGGGCCTATCCAATGTGGTATGGCTGTAGGCGAGATAAAGGCACTTTTTTGCCCTCTTCTACTTCTATCACCAGGTAAGCTAATAAAAAAGTTTCCTAACTGTATTGGCTTACTGAAAAAAATCATGTGTTGGTAATGTAAAAAGACCTACAGGACATGATATTAGCAGGGGGTCTTAAATTAAACTACTAAGTAAGTAAGTAAGTAAGTAAGTAAAATTTATATAGCGCACTTTCTCCAGCAGGACTCAAGGACTAAAGAGGCTCAACACTGTTTAGCTGCCAAAAGCAGTTGGAATTGGTCCTAAACAGTGTGGTAAGTCTTTAGGTGATGGCTATTGTGTCTGTTTGACCTCTTCCAAATGTCTGTGCTGGCAATAAAAAGAAAAAGTTTCCAATTTAAATAGCTAGAGAATAAAAACAATTTGCCAGTAATGTGAAAAGACCTAGATCATCTGGTGTTCCCATGTGGTCTCCCACTCAAGTACTAACCAGGCCCAACACTGCTTAGCTTCCAAGATCAGACGAGATTGGGCCTATGCAATGTGGTATGGCTGTAGGTGAGATACAGGCACTTTTTTGCCCTCTTCTACTTCTATCACCAGGTAAGCTAATAAAAAAGTTTCCTAACTGTATTGGCTTACTGAAAAAAATCGTGTGTTGGTAATGTAAAAAGACCTACAGGACATGATATTAGCAGGGGGCCTTAAATTAAACTACTAAAGAGGCTCAACACTGTTTAGCTGCCAAAAGCAGTTGGAATTGGGCCTAAACAGTGTGGTAAGTCTTTAGGTGATAGCTATTGTGTCTGTTTGACCTCTTCCAAATATCTGTACTGGCAATAAAAAGAAAAAGTTTCCAATTTAAATAGCTAGAGAATAAAAACAATTTGCCAGTAATGTGAAAAAACCTACAGCACCTGGAGTTCTCATGTGGTCTCCCACCCAAGTACTAACCAGGCCCAACACTGCTTAGCTTCCAAGAATCAGACAAGATTGGGCCTATCCAATGTGGTATGGCTGTAGGCGAGATAAAGGCACTTTTTTGCCCTCTTCTACTTCTATCACCAGGTAAGCTAATACAAAAGTTTCCTAACTGTATTGGCTTACTGAAAAAAATCATGTGTTGGTAATGTAAAAAGACCTACAGGACATGATATTAGCAGGGGGTCTTAAATTAAACTACTAAAGAGGCTCAACACTGTTTAGCTGCCAAAAGCAGTTGGAATTGGCCCTAAACAGTGTGGTAAGTCTTTAGGTGATGGCTATTGTGTCTGTTTGACCTCTTCCAAATGTCTGTGCTGGCAATAAAAAGAAAAAGTTTCCAATTTAAATAGCTAGAGAATAAAAACAATTTGCCAGTAATGTGAAAAGACCTAGAGCATCTGGTGTTCCCATGTGGTCTCCCACCCAAGTACTAACCAGGCCCAACACTGCTTAGCTTCCAAGATCAGATGAGATTGGGCCTATTCAATGTGGTATGGCTGTAGGTGAGATACAGGCACTTTTTTGCCCTCTTCTACTTCTATCACCAGGTAAGCTAATACAAAAGTTTCCTAACTGTATTGGCTTACTGAAAAAAATCATGTGTTGGTAATGTAAAAAGACCTACAGGACATGATATTAGCAGGGGGTCTTAAATTAAACTACTAAAGAGGCTCAACACTGTTAAGCTGCCAAAATACATAAACAGTGTGGTAAGTCTTTAGGTGATGGCTATTGTGTCTGTTTGATCTCTTCCAAATGTCTGTGCTGGCAATAAAAAGAAAAAGTTTCCAATTTAAATAGCTAGAGAATAAAAACAATTTGCCAGTAATGTGAAAAGACCTAGACCATCTGGTGTTCCCATGTGGTCTCCCACCCAAGTACTAACCAGGCCCAACACTGCTTAGCTTCCAAGATCAGACAAGATTGGGCCTATCCAATGTGGTATGGCTGTAGGTGAGATTCAGGCACTTTTTTGCCCTCTTCTACTTCTATCACCAGGTAAGCTAATAAAAAAGTTTCCTAACTGTATTGGCTTACTCAAAAAAATCATGTGTTGGTAATGTAAAAAGACCTACAGACATGATATTAGCAGGGGGTCTTAAATTAAACTACTAAAGAGGCTCAACACTGTTTAGCTGCCAAAAGCAGTTGGAATTGGGCCTAAACAGTGTGGTAAGTCTTTAGGTGATGGCTATTGTGTCTGTTTGACCTCTTCCAAATATCTGTACTGGCAATAAAAAGAAAAAGTTTCCAATTTAAATAGCTAGAGAATAAAAACAATTTGCCAGTAATGTGAAAAAACCTACAGCACCTGGAGTTCTCATGTGGTCTCCCACCGAAGTACTAAACAGGCCCAACACTGCTTAGCTTCCAAGATCAGACGAGATTGGGCCTATCCAATGTGGTATGGCTGTAGCCGAGATAAAGGCACTTTTTTGCCCTCTTCTACTTCTATCACCAGGTAAGCTAATACAAAAGTTTCCTAACTGTATTGGCTTACTGAAAAAAATCATGTGTTGGTAATGTAAAAAGACCTACAGGACATGATATTAGCAGGGGGTCTTAAATTAGACTACTAAAGAGGCTCAACACTGTTTAGCTGCCAAAAGCAGTTGGAATTGGCCCTAAACAGTGTGGTAAGTCTTTAGGTGATGGCTATTGTGTCTGTTTGACCTCTTCCAAATGTCTGTGCTGGCAATAAAAAGAAAAAGTTTCCAATTTAAATAGCTAGAGAATAAAAACAATTTGCCAGTAATGCGAAAAGACCTAGAGCATCTGGTGTTCCCATGTGGTCTCCCACCCAAGTACTAACCAGGCCCAACACTGCTTAGCTTCCAAGATCAGACGAGATTGGGCCTATTCAATGTGGTATGGCTGTAGGTGAGATACAGGCACTTTTTTGCCCTCTTCTACTTCTATCACCAGGTAAGCTAATACAAAAGTTTCCTAACTGTATTGGCTTACTGAAAAAAATCATGTGTTGGTAATGTAAAAAGACCTACAGGACATGATATTAGCAGGGGGTCTTAAATTAAACTACTAAAGAGGCTCAACACTGTTAAGCTGCCAAAAGCAGTTGGAATTGGGCCTAAACAGTGTGGTAAGTCTTTAGGTGATGGCTATTGTGTCTGTTTGACCTCTTCCAAATGTCTGTGCTGGCAATAAAAAGAAAAAGTTTCCAATTTAAATAGCTAGAGAATAAAAACAATTTTCCAGTAATGTGAAAAAACCTACAGCACCTGGTGTTTCCATGTGGTCTCCCACCCAAGTACTAACCAGGCTCAACACTGATTAGCTTCCAAGATCAGGCGAGATTGGGCCTATCCAATGTGGTATAGCTGTATGTGAGATAAAGGCACTTTTTTGCCCACTTCTACTTCTATCACCAGGTAAGCTAATAAAAAAGTTTCCTAACTGTATTGGCTTACTGAAAAAAATCATGTGTTGGTAATGTAAAAAGACCTACAGGACATGATATTAGCAGGGGGTCTTAAATTAAACTACTAAAGAGGCTCAACACTGTTTAGCTGCCAAAAGCAGTTGGAATTGGTCCTAAACAGTGTGGTAAGTCTTTAGGTGATGGCTATTGTGTCTGTTTGAACTCTTCCAAATGTCTGTGCTGGCAATAAAAAGAAAAAGTTTCCAATTTAAATAGCTAGAGAATAAAAACAATTTGCCAGTAATGCGAAAAGACCTAGAGCATCTGGTGTTCCCATGTGGTCTCCCACCCAAGTACTAACCAGGCCCAACACTGCTTAGCTTCCAAGATCAGACGAGATTGGGCCTATTCAATGTGGTATGGCTGTAGGTGAGATACAGGCACTTTTTTGCCCTCTTCTACTTCTATCACAAGGTAAGCTAATACAAAAGTTTCCTAACTGTATTGGCTTACTGAAAAAAATCATGTGTTGGTAATGTAAAAAGACCTACAGGACATGATATTAGCAGGGGGTCTTAAATTAAACTACTAAAGAGGCTCAACACTGTTAAGCTGCCAAAAGCAGTTGGAATTGGGCCTAAACAGTGTGGTAAGTCTTTAGGTGATGGCTATTGTGTCTGTTTGACCTCTTCCAAATGTCTGTGCTGGCAATAAAAAGAAAAAGTTTCCAATTTAAATAGCTAGAGAATAAAAACAATTTTCCAGTAATGTGAAAAAACCTACAGCACCTGGTGTTTCCATGTGGTCTCCCACCCAAGTACTAACCAGGCTCAACACTGATTAGCTTCCAAGATCAGGCGAGATTGGGCCTATCCAATGTGGTATAGCTGTATGTGAGATAAAGGCACTTTTTTGCCCACTTCTACTTCTATCACCAGGTAAGCTAATAAAAAAGTTTCCTAACTGTATTGGCTTACTGAAAAAAATCATGTGTTGGTAATGTAAAAAGACCTACAGGACATGATATTAGCAGGGGGTCTTAAATTAAACTACTAAAGAGGCTCAACACTGTTTAGCTGCCAAAAGCATTTGGAATTGGGCCTAAATAGTGTGGTAAGTCTTTAGGTGATGGCTATTGTGTCTGTTTGACCTCTACCAAATGTCTGTACTGGCAATAGAAAGGAAAAGTTTCCAATTTAAATAGCTAGAGAATAAAAACAATTTGCAAGTAATGTGAAAAAACCTACAGCACCTGGTGTTCCCATGTGGTCTCCCACCCAAGTACTAACCAGGCCCAACACTGCTTAGCTTCCAAGATCAGACGAGATTGGGCCTATCCAATGTGGTATGGCTGTAGGCGAGATAAAGGCACTTTTTTGCCCTCTTCTACTTCTATCACAAGGTAAGCTAATACAAAAGTTTCCTAACTGTATTGGCTTACTGAAAAAAATCATGTGTTGGTAATGTAAAAAGACCTACAGGACATGATATTAGCAGGGGGTCTTAAATTAAACTACTAAAGAGGCTCAACACTGTTTAGCTGCCAAAAGCAGTTGGAATTGGGCCTAAACAGTGTGGTAAGTCTTTAGGTGATGGCTATTGTGTCTGTTTGACCTCTTCCAAATGTCTGTACTGGCAATAGAAAGGAAAAGTTTCCAATTTAAATAGCTAGAGAATAAAAACAATTTGCAAGTAATGTGAAAAAAACTACAGCACCTGGTGTTCCCATGTGGTCTCCCACCCAAGTACTAACCAGGCCCAACACTGCTTAGCTTCCAAGATCAGACGAGATTGGGCCTATCCAATGTGGTATGGCTGTAGGCGAGATAAAGGCACTTTTTTGCCCTCTTCTACTTCTATCACAAGGTAAGCTAATACAAAAGTTTCCTAACTGTATTGGCTTACTGAAAAAAATCATGTGTTGGTAATGTAAAAAGACCTACAGGACATGATATTAGCAGGGGGTCTTAAATTAAACTACTAAAGAGGCTCTACACTGTTTAGATGCAAAAAGCAGTTGGAATTGGGCCTAAACAGTGTGGTAAGTTTTTTAGGTGATGGCTATTGTGTCTGTTTGACCTCTTCCAAATGTCTGTGCTGACAATAAAAAGAAAAAGTTTCCAATTTAAATAGCTAGAGAATAAAAACAATTTGCCAGTAATGTGAAAAAACCTACAGCACCTGGTGTTTCCATGTGGTCTCCCACCCAAGTACTAACCAGGCCCAACACTGCTTAGCTTCCAAGATCAGACGAGATTGGGCCTATTCAATGTGGTATGGCTGTATGTGAGATAAAGGCACTTTTTTGCCCTCTTCTACTTCTATCACCAGGTAAGCTAATAAAAAAGTTTCCTAACTGTATTGGCTTACTGAAAAAAATCATGTGTTGGTAATGTAAAAAGACCTACAGGACATGATATTAGCAGGGGGTCTTAAATTAAACTACTAAAGAGGCTCAACACTGTTTAGCTGCCAAAAGCAGTTGGAATTGGTCCTAAACCGTGTGGTAAGTCTTTAGGTGATGGCTATTGTGTCTGTTTGAACTCTTCCAAATGTCTGTGCTGCCAATAAAAAGAAAAAGTTTCCAATTTAAATAGCTAGAGAATAAAAACAATTTGCCAGTAATGTGAAAAGACCTAGATCATCTGGTGTTCCCATGTGGTCTCCCACTCAAGTACTAACCAGGCCCAACACTGCTTAGCTTCCAAGATCAGACGAGATTGGGCCTATGCAATGTGGTATGGCTGTAGGTGAGATACAGGCACTTTTTTGCCCTCTTCTACTTCTATCACCAGGTAAGCTAATAAAAAAGTTTCCTAACTGTATTGGCTTACTGAAAAAAATCGTGTGTTGGTAATGTAAAAAGACCTACAGGACATGATATTAGCAGGGGGCCTTAAATTAAACTACTAAAGAGGCTCAACACTGTTTAGCTGCCAAAAGCAGTTGGAATTGGCCCTAAACAGTGTGGTAAGTCTTTAGGTGATGGCTATTGTGTCTGTTTGACCTCTTCCAAATGTCTGTGCTGGCAATAAAAAGAAAAAGTTTCCAATTTAAATAGCTAGAGAATAAAAACAATTTGCCAGTAATGTGAAAAGACCTAGACCATCTGGTGTTCCCATGTGGTCTCCCACCCAAGTACTAACCAGGCCCAACACTGCTTAGCTTCCAAGATCAGACGAGATTGGGCCTATCCAATGTGGTATGGCTGTAGGTGAGATACAGGCACTTTTTTGCCCTCTTCTACTTCTATCACCAGGTAAGCTAATAAAAAAGTTTCCTAACTGTATTGGCTTACTGAAAAAAATCATGTGTTGGTAATGTAAAAAGACCTACAGGACATGATATTAGCAGGGGGTCTTAAATTAAACTACTAAAGAGGCTCAACACTGTTTAGCTGCCAAAAGCAGTTGGAATTGGGCCTAAACAGTGTGGTAAGTCTTTAGGTGATGGCTATTGTGTCTGTTTGACCTCTTCCAAATATCTGTACTGGCAATAAAAAGAAAAAGTTTCCAATTTAAATAGCTAGAGAATAAAAACAATTTGCCAGTAATGTGAAAAAACCTACAGCACCTGGAGTTCTCATGTGGTCTCCCACCCAAGTACTAACCAGGCCCAATATTGCTTAGCTTCCAAGATCAGACGAGATTGGGCCTATCCAATGTGGTATGGCTGTAGGCGAGATAAAGGCAATTTTTTGCCCTCTTCTACTTCTATCACCAGGTAAGCTAATACAAAAGTTTCCTAACTGTATTGGCTTACTGAAAAAAATCATGTGTTGGTAATGTAAAAAGACCTACAGGACATGATATTAGCAGGGGGTCTTAAATTAAACTACTAAAGAGGCTCAACACTGTTTAGCTGCCAAAAGCAGTTGGAATTGGCCCTAAACAGTGTGGTAAGTCTTTAGGTGATGGCTATTGTGTCTGTTTGACCTCTTCCAAATGTCTGTGCTGGCAATAAAAAGAAAAAGTTTCCAATTTAAATAGCTAGAGAATAAAAACAATTTGCCAGTAATGTGAAAAAACCTACAGCACCTGGTGTTCCCATGTGGTCTCCCACCCAAGTACTAACCAGGCCCAACACTGCTTAGCTTCCAAGATCAGATGAGATTGGGCCTATTCAATGTGGTATGGCTGTAGGTGAGATACAGGCACTTTTTTGCCCTTTTCTACTTCTATCACCAGGTAAGCTAATACAAAAGTTTCCTAACTGTATTGGCTTACTGAAAAAAATCATGTGTTGGTAATGTAAAAAGACCTACAGGACATAATATTAGCAGGGGGTCTTAAATTAAACTACTAAAGAGGCTCAACACTGTTAAGCTGCCAAAAGCAGTTGGAATTGGGCCTAAACAGTGTGGTAAGTCTTTAGGTGATGGCTATTGTGTCTGTTTGACCTCTTCCAAATGTCTGTACTGGCAATAGAAAGGAAAAGTTTCCAATTTAAATAGCTAGAGAATAAAAACAATTTGCAAGTAATGTGAAAAAAACTACAGCACCTGGTGTTCCCATGTGGTCTCCCACCCAAGTACTAACCAGGCCCAACACTGCTTAGCTTCCAAGATCAGACGAGATTGGGCCTATCCAATGTGGTATGGCTGTAGGCGAGATAAAGGCACTTTTTTGCCCTCTTCTACTTCTATCACAAGGTAAGCTAATACAAAAGTTTCCTAACTATATTGGCTTACTGAAAAAAATCATGTGTTGGTAATGTAAAAAGACCTACAGGACATGATATTAGCAGGGGGTCTTAAATTAAACTACTAAAGAGGCTCTACACTGTTTAGATGCAAAAAGCAGTTGGAATTGGGCCTAAACAGTGTGGTAAGTTTTTTAGGTGATGGCTATTGTGTCTGTTTGACCTCTTCCAAATGTCTGTGCTGGCAATAAAAAGAAAAAGTTTCCAATTTAAATAGCTAGAGAATAAAAACAATTTGCCAGTAATGTGAAAAAACCTACAGCACCTGGTGTTTCCATGTGGTCTCCCACCCAAGTACTAACCAGGCCCAACACTGCTTAGCTTCCAAGATCAGACGAGATTGGGCCTATTCAATGTGGTATGGCTGTATGTGAGATAAAGGCACTTTTTTGCCCTCTTCTACTTCTATCACCAGGTAAGCTAATAAAAAAGTTTCCTAACTGTATTGGCTTACTGAAAAAAATCATGTGTTGGTAATGTAAAAAGACCTACAGGACATGATATTAGCAGGGGGTCTTAAATTAAACTACTAAAGAGGCTCAACACTGTTTAGCTGCCAAAAGCAGTTGGAATTGGTCCTAAACCGTGTGGTAAGTCTTTAGGTGATGGCTATTGTGTCTGTTTGAACTCTTCCAAATGTCTGTGCTGGCAATAAAAAGAAAAAGTTTCCAATTTAAATAGCTAGAGAATAAAAACAATTTGCCAGTAATGTGAAAAGACCTAGACCATCTGGTGTTCCCATGTGGTCTCCCACCCAAGTACTAACCAGGCCCAACACTGCTTAGCTTCCAAGATCAGACGAGATTGGGCCTATCCAATGTGGTATGGCTGTAGGCGAGATACAGGCACTTTTTTGCCCTCTTCTACTTCTATCACCAGGTAAGCTAATAAAAAAGTTTCCTAACTGTATTGGCTTACTGAAAAAAATCGTGTGTTGGTAATGTAAAAAGACCTACAGGACATGATATTAGCAGGGGGCCTTAAATTAAACTACTAAAGAGGCTCAACACTTTTTAGCTGCCAAAAGCAGTTGGAATTGGCCCTAAACAGTGTGGTAAGTCTTTAGGTGATGGCTATTGTGTCTGTTTGACCTCTTCCAAATGTCTGTGCTGGCAATAAAAAGAAAAAGTTTCCAATTTAAATAGCTAGAGAATAAAAACAATTTGCCAGTAATGTGAAAAGACCTAGACCATCTGGTGTTCCCATGTGGTCTCCCACCCAAGTACTAACCAGGCCCAACACTGCTTAGCTTCCAAGATCAGACGAGATTGGGCCTATCCAATGTGGTATGGCTGTAGGCGAGATACAGGCACTTTTTTGCCCTCTTCTACTTCTATCACCAGGTAAGCTAATAAAAAAGTTTCCTAACTGTATTGGCTTACTGAAAAAAATCATGTGTTGGTAATGTAAAAAGACCTACAGGACATGATATTAGCAGGGGGTCTTAAATTAAACTACTAAAGAGGCTCAACACTGTTTAGCTGCCAAAAGCAGTTGGAATTGGGCCTAAACAGTGTGGTAAGTCTTTAGGTGATGGCTATTGTGTCTGTTTGACCTCTTCCAAATATCTGTACTGGCAATAAAAAGAAAAAGTTTCCAATTTAAATAGCTAGAGAATAAAAACAATTTGCCAGTAATGTGAAAAAACCTACAGCACCTGGAGTTCTCATGTGGTCTCCCACCCAAGTACTAACCAGGCCCAATATTGCTTAGCTTCCAAGATCAGACGAGATTGGGCCTATCCAATGTGGTATGGCTGTAGGCGAGATAAAGGCAATTTTTTGCCCTCTTCTACTTCTATCACCAGGTAAGCTAATACAAAAGTTTCCTAACTGTATTGGCTTACTGAAAAAAATCATGTGTTGGTAATGTAAAAAGACCTACAGGACATGATATTAGCAGGGGGTCTTAAATTAAACTACTAAAGAGGCTCAACACTGTTTAGCTGCCAAAAGCAGTTGGAATTGGCCCTAAACAGTGTGGTAAGTCTTTAGGTGATGGCTATTGTGTCTGTTTGACCTCTTCCAAATGTCTGTGCTGGCAATAAAAAGAAAAAGTTTCCAATTTAAATAGCTAGAGAATAAAAACAATTTGCCAGTAATGTGAAAAAACCTACAGCACCTGGTGTTCCCATGTGGTCTCCCACCCAAGTACTAACCAGGCCCAACACTGCTTAGCTTCCAAGATCAGATGAGATTGGGCCTATTCAATGTGGTATGGCTGTAGGTGAGATACAGGCACTTTTTTGCCCTTTTCTACTTCTATCACCAGGTAAGCTAATACAAAAGTTTCCTAACTATATTGGCTTACTGAAAAAAATCATGTGTTGGTAATGTAAAAAGACCTACAGGACATGATATTAGCAGGGGGTCTTAAATTAAACTACTAAAGAGGCTCAACACTGTTAAGCTGCCAAAATACATAAACAGTGTGGTAAGTCTTTAGGTGATGGCTATTGTGTCTGTTTGACCTCTTCCAAATGTCTGTGCTGGCAATAAAAAGAAAAAGTTTCCAATTTAAATAGCTAGAGAATAAAAACAATTTGCCAGTAATGTGAAAAGACCTAGACCATCTGGTGTTCCCATGTGGTCTCCCACCCAAGTACTAACCAGGCCCAACACTGCTTAGCTTCCAAGATCAGACAAGATTGGGCCTATCCAATGTGGTATGGCTGTAGGCGAGATAAAGGCACTTTTTTGCCCTCTTCTACTTCTATCACAAGGTAAGCTAATACAAAAGTTTCCTAACTGTATTGGCTTACTGAAAAAAATCATGTGTTGGTAATGTAAAAAGACCTACAGGACATGATATTAGCAGGGGGTCTTAAATTAAACTACTAAAGAGGCTCAACACTGTTTAGCTGCCAAAAGCAGTTGGAATTGGGCCTAAACAGTGTGGTAAGTCTTTAGGTGATGGCTATTGTGTCTGTTTGACCTCTTCCAAATATCTGTACTGGCAATAAAAAGAAAAAGTTTCCAATTTAAATAGCTAGAGAATAAAAACAATTTGCCAGTAATTTGAAAAAACCTACAGCACCTGGAGTTCTCATGTGGTCTCCCACCCAAGTACTAACCAGGGCTAACACTGCTTAGCTTCCAAGATCAGACGAGATTGGGCCTATCCAATGTGGTATGGCTGTAGGCGAGATAAAGGCACTTTTTTGCCCTCTTCTACTTCTATCACCAGGTAAGCTAATACAAAAGTTTCCTAACTGTATTGGCTTACTGAAAAAAATCATGTGTTGGTAATGTAAAAAGACCTACAGGACATGATATTAGCAGGGGGTCTTAAATTAAACTACTAAAGAGGCTCAACACTGTTTAGCTGCCAAAAGCAGTTGGAATTGGCCCTAAACAGTGTGGTAAGTCTTTAGGTGATGGCTATTGTGTCTGTTTGACCTCTTCCAAATGTCTGTGCTGGCAATAAAAAGAAAAAGTTTCCAATTTAAATAGCTAGAGAATAAAAACAATTTGCCAGTAATGCGAAAAGACCTAGAGCATCTGGTGTTCCCATGTGGTCTCCCACCCAAGTACTAACCAGGCCCAACACTGCTTAGCTTCCAAGATCAGACGAGATTGGGCCTATTCAATGTGGTATGGCTGTAGGTGAGATACAGGCACTTTTTTGCCCTCTTCTACTTCTATCACCAGGTAAGCTAATACAAAAGTTTCCTAACTGTATTGGCTTACTGAAAAAAATCATGTGTTGGTAATGTAAAAAGACCTACAGGACATGATATTAGCAGGGGGTCTTAAATTAAACTACTAAAGAGGCTCAACACTGTTAAGCTGCCAAAAGCAGTTGGAATTGGGCCTAAACAGTGTGGTAAATCTTTAGGTGATGGCTATTGTGTCTGTTTGACCTCTTCCAAATGTCTGTGCTGGCAATAAAAAGAAAAAGTTTCCAATTTAAATAGCTAGAGAATAAAAACAATTTTCCAGTAATGTGAAAAAACCTACAGCACCTGGTGTTTCCATGTGGTCTCCCACCCAAGTACTAACCAGGCTCAACACTGATTAGCTTCCAAGATCAGGCGAGATTGGGCCTATCCAATGTGGTATAGCTGTATGTGAGATAAAGGCACTTTTTTGCCCACTTCTACTTCTATCACCAGGTAAGCTAATAAAAAAGTTTCCTAACTGTATTGGCTTACTGAAAAAAATCATGTGTTGGTAATGTAAAAAGACCTACAGGACATGATATTAGCAGGGGGTCTTAAATTAAACTACTAAAGAGGCTCAACACTGTTTAGCTGCCAAAAGCATTTGGAATTGGGCCTAAATAGTGTGGTAAGTCTTTAGGTGATGGCTATTGTGTCTGTTTGACCTCTTCCAAATGTCTGTACTGGCAATAGAAAGGAAAAGTTTCCAATTTAAATAGCTAGAGAATAAAAACAATTTGCAAGTAATGTGAAAAAACCTACAGCACCTGGTGTTCCCATGTGGTCTCCCACCCAAGTACTAACCAGGCCCAACACTGCTTAGCTTCCAAGATCAGACGAGATTGGGCCTATCCAATGTGGTATGGCTGTAGGCGAGATAAAGGCACTTTTTTGCCCTCTTCTACTTCTATCACAAGGTAAGCTAATACAAAAGTTTCCTAACTGTATTGGCTTACTGAAAAAAATCATGTGTTGGTAATGTAAAAAGACCTACAGGACATGATATTAGCAGGGGGTCTTAAATTAAACTACTAAAGAGGCTCAACACTGTTTAGCTGCCAAAAGCAGTTGGAATTGGGCCTAAACAGTGTGGTAAGTCTTTAGGTGATGGCTATTGTGTCTGTTTGACCTCTTCAAAATGTCTGTACTGGCAATAGAAAGGAAAAGTTTCCAATTTAAATAGCTAGAGAATAAAAACAATTTGCAAGTAATGTGAAAAAACCTACAGCACCTGGTGTTCCCATGTGGTCTCCCACCCAAGTACTAACCAGGCCCAACACTGCTTAGCTTCCAAGATCAGACGAGATTGGGCCTATCCAATGTGGTATGGCTGTAGGTGAGATAAAGGCACTTTTTTGCCCTCTTCTACTTCTATCACAAGGTAAGCTAATACAAAAGTTTCCTAACTATATTGGCTTACTGAAAAAATTCATGTGTTGGTAATGTAAAAAGACCTACAGGACATGATATTAGCAGGGGGTCTTAAATTAAACTACTAAAGAGGCTCAACACTGTTTAGCTGCCAAAAGCAGTTGGAATTGGGCCTAAACAGTGTGGTAAGTCTTTAGGTGATGGCTATTGTGTCTGTTTGACCGCTTCCAAATGTCTGTGCTGGCAATAAAAAGAAAAAGTTTCCAATTTAAATAGCTAGAGAATAAAATCAATTTGCCAGTAATGTGAAAAAACCTACAGCACCAGGTGTTCCCATGTGGTCTCCCACCCAAGTACTAACCAGTCCCAACACTGCTTAGCTTCCAAGATCAGACGAGATTGGGCCTATCCAATGTGGTATGGCTGTAGGTGAGATACAGGCTCTTTTTTGCCCTCTTCTACTTCTATCACCAAGTAAGCTAATAAAAAAGTTTCCTAACTGTATTGGCTTACTGAAAAAAATTATGTGTTGGTAACGTAAAAAGACCTACAGGACATGATATTAGCAGGGGGTCTTAAATTAAACTACTAAAGAGGCTCAACACTGTTTAGCTGCCAAAAGCAGTTGGAATTGGCCCTAAACAGTGTGGTAAGTCTTTAGGTGATGGCTATTGTGTCTGTTTTACCTCTTCCAAATGTCTGTGCTGGCAATAAAAATAAAAAGTTTCCAATTTAAATAGCTAGAGAATAAAAACAATTTGCCAGTAATGCGAAAAGACCTAGAGCATCTGGTGTTCCCATGTGGTCTCCCACCCAAGTACTAACCAGGCCCAACACTGCTTAGCTTCCAAGATCAGACGAGATTGGGCCTATTCAATGTGGTATGGCTGTAGGTGAGATACAGGCACTTTTTTGCCCTCTTCTACTTCTATCACCAGGTAAGCTAATACAAAAGTTTCCTAACTGTATTGGCTTACTGAAAAAAATCATGTGTTGGTAATGTAAAAAGACCTACAGGACATGATATTAGCAGGGGGTCTTAAATTAAACTACTAAAGAGGCTCAACACTGTTAAGCTGCCAAAAGCAGTTGGAATTGGGCCTAAACAGTGTGGTAAGTCTTTAGGTGATGGCTATTGTGTCTGTTTGACCTCTTCCAAATGTCTGTGCTGGCAATAAAAAGAAAAAGTTTCCAATTTAAATAGCTAGAGAATAAAAACAATTTTCCAGTAATGTGAAAAAACCTACAGCACCTGGTGTTTCCATGTGGTCTCCCACCCAAGTACTAACCAGGCTCAACACTGATTAGCTTCCAAGATCAGGCAAGATTGGGCCTATCCAATGTGGTATAGCTGTATGTGAGATAAAGGCACTTTTTTGCCCACTTCTACTTCTATCACCAGGTAAGCTAATAAAAAAGTTTCCTAACTGTATTGGCTTACTGAAAAAAATCATGTGTTGGTAATGTAAAAAGACCTACAGGACATGATATTAGCAGGGGGTCTTAAATTAAACTACTAAAGAGGCTCAACACTGTTTAGCTGCCAAAAGCATTTGGAATTGGGCCTAAATAGTGTGGTAAGTCTTTAGGTGATGGCTATTGTGTCTGTTTGACCTCTTCCAAATGTCTGTACTGGCAATAGAAAGGAAAAGTTTCCAATTTAAATAGCTAGAGAATAAAAACACTTTGCAAGTAATGTGAAAAAACCTACAGCACCTGGTGTTCTCATGTGGTCTCCCACCCAAGTACTAACCAGGCCCAACACTGCTTAGCTTCCAAGATCAGACGAGATTGGGCCTATCCAATGTGGTATGGCTGTAGGCGAGATAAAGGCACTTTTTTGCCCTTTTCTACTTCTATCACAAGGTAAGCTAATACAAAAGTTTCCTAACTGTATTGGCTTACTGAAAAAAATCATGTGTTGGTAATGTAAAAAGACCTACAGGACATGATATTAGCAGGGGGTCTTAAATTAAACTACTAAAGAGGCTCAACACTGTTTAGCTGCCAAAAGCAGTTGGAATTGGGCCTAAACAGTGTGGTAAGTCTTTAGGTGATGGCTATTGTGTCTGTTTGACCTCTTCCAAATGTCTGTGCTGGCAATAAAAAGAAAAAGTTTCCAATTTAAATAGCTAGAGAATAAAAACAATTTTCCAGTAATGTGAAAAAACCTACAGCACCTGGTGTTTCCATGTGGTCTCCCACCCAAGTACTAACCAGGCTCAACACTGATTAGCTTCCAAGATCAGGCAAGATTGGGCCTATCGAATGTGGTATAGCTGTATGTGAGATAAAGGCACTTTTTTGCCCACTTCTACTTCTATCACCAGGTAAGCTAATAAAAAAGTTTCCTAACTGTATTGGCTTACTGAAAAAAATCATGTGTTGGTAATGTAAAAAGACCTACAGGACATGATATTAGCAGGGGGTCTTAAATTAAACTACTAAAGAGGCTCAACACTGTTTAGCTGCCAAAAGCATTTGGAATTGGGCCTAAATAGTGTGGTAAGTCTTTAGGTGATGGCTATTGTGTCTGTTTGACCTCTTCCAAATGTCTGTACTGGCAATAGAAAGGAAAAGTTTCCAATTTAAATAGCTAGAGAATAAAAACAATTTGCAAGTAATGTGAAAAAACCTACAGCACCTGGTGTTCCCATGTGGTCTCCCACCCAAGTACTAACCAGGCCCAACACTGCTTAGCTTCCAAGATAAGACGAGATTGGGCCTATCCAATGTGGTATGGCTGTAGGCGAGATAAAGGCAGTTTTTTGCCCTCTTCTACTTCTATCACAAGGTAAGCTAATACAAAAGTTTCCTAACTGTATTGGCTTACTGAAAAAAATCATGTGTTGGTAATGTAAAAAGACCTACAGGACATGATATTAGCAGGGGGTCTTAAATTAAACTACTAAAGAGGCTCAACACTGTTTAGCTGCCAAAAGCAGTTGGAATTGGGCCTAAACAGTGTGGTAAGTCTTTAGGTGATGGCTATTGTGTCTGTTTGACCTCTTCCAAATGTCTGTACTGGCAATAGAAAGGAAAAGTTTCCAATTTAAATAGCTAGAGAATAAAAACAATTTGCAAGTAATGTGAAAAAACCTACAGCACCTGGTGTTCCCATGTGGTCTCCCACCCAAGTACTAACCAGGCCCAACACTGCTTAGCTTCCAAGATCAGACGAGATTGGGCCTATCCAATGTGGTATGGCTGTAGGCGAGATAAAGGCACTTTTTTGCCCTCTTCTACTGCTATCACAAGGTAAGCTAATACAAAAGTTTCCTAACTGTATTGGCTTACTGAAAAAAATCATGTGTTGGTAATGTAAAAAGACCTACAGGACATGATATTAGCAGGGGGTCTTAAATTAAACTACTAAAGAGGCTCAACACTGTTTAGCTGCCAAAAGCAGTTGGAATTGGGCCTAAACAGTGTGGTAAGTCTTTAGGTGATGGCTATTGTGTCTGTTTGACCTCTTCCAAATGTCTGTGCTGGCAATAAAAAGAAAAAGTTTCCAATTTAAATAGCTAGAGAATAAAATAAATTTGCCAGTAATGTGAAAAAACCTACAGCACCAGGTGTTCCCATGTGGTCTCCCACCCAAGTACTAACCAGTCCCAACACTGCTTAGCTTCCAAGATCAGACGAGATTAGGCCTATCCAATGTGGTATGGCTGTAGGTGAGAAACATGCACTTTTTTGCCCTCTTCTACTTCTATCACCAAGCAAGCTAATAAAAAAGTTTCCTAACTGTATTGGCTTACTGAAAAAAAATCATGTGTTGGTAATGTAAAAAGACCTACAGGACATGATATTAGCAGGGGGTCTTAAATTAAACTACTAAAGAGGCTCAACACTGTTTAGCTGCCAAAAGCAGTTGGAATTGGGCCTAAACAGTGTGGTAAATCTTTAGGTGATGGCTATTGTGTCTGTTTGACCTCTTCCAAATGTCTGTACTGGCAATAGAAAGGAAAAGTTTCCAATTTAAATAGCTAGAGAATAAAAACAATTTGCAAGTAATGTGAAAAAACCTACAGCACCTGGTGTTCCCACGTGGTCTCCCACCCAAGTACTAACCAGGACCAACATTGCTTAGCTTCCAAGATCAGACGAGATTGGGCCTATCCAATGTGGTATGGCTGTAGGTGAGATACAGGTACTTTTTTGCCCTCTTCTACTTCTATCACCAGGTAAGCTAATAAAAAAGTTTCCTAACTGTATTGGCTTACTAAAAAAAATCATGTGTTGGTAATGTAAAAAGACCTACAGGACATGATATTAGCAGGGGGTCTTAAATTAAACTACTAAAGATTCTCAACACTGTTTAGCTGCCAAAAGCAGTTGGAATTGGGCCTAAACAGTGTGGTAAGTCTTTAGGTGATGGCTATTGTGTCTGTTTGACCTCTTCCAAATGTCTGTGCTGGCAATAAAAAGAAAAAGTTTCCAATTTAAATAGCTAGAGAATAAAAACAATTTGCCAGTAATGTGAAAAAACCTTCAGCACCTGGTGTTCCCATGTGGTATCCCACCCAAGTACTAACCAGGCCCAACACTGCTTAGCTTCCAAGATCAGACGAGATTGGGCCTATCCAATGTATTATGGCTGTAGGTGAGATAAAGGCACTTTTTTGCCCTCTTCTACTTCTATCACCAGGTAAGCTAATAAAAAAGTTTCCTAACTGTATTGGCTTACTGAAAAAAATCATGTGTTGGTAATGTAAAAAGACCTACAGAACATGATATTAGCAGGTGGTCTTAAATTAAACTACTAAAGAGGCTCAACACTGTTTAGCTGCCAAAAGCATTTGGAATTGGGCCTAGACAGTGTGGTAAGTCTTTAGGTGATGGCTATTGTGTCTGTTTGACCTCTTCCAAATGTCAGTGCTGGCAATAAAAAGAAAAAGTTTCCAATTTAAATAGCTAGAGAATAAAAACAATTTGCCAGTAATGTGAAAAAACCTACAGCACCTGGTGTTCCCATGTGGTCCCCCACCTAAGTACTAACCAAGCCCAACACTGCTTAGCTTCCAAGATCGGTTGAGATTGGGCCTATCCAATGTGGTATGGCTGTAGGTGAGATAAAGTCACTTTTTTGCCCTCTTCTACTTCTATCACCAGGTAAGCTAATACAAAAGTTTCCTAACTGTATTGGCTTACTGAAAAAAATCTTGTGTTGGTAATGTAAAAAGACCTACAGGACATGATATTAGCAGGGGGTCTTAAATTAAACTACTAAAGAGGCTCAACACTGTTTAGCTGCCAAAAGCAGTTGGAATTGGGACTAAACAGTGTGGTAAGTCTTTAGGTGATGGCTATTGTGTCTGTTTGACCTCTTCCAAATGTCTGTGCTTGCAATAAAATGAAAAAGTTTCCAATTTAAATAGCTAGAGAATAAAAACTATTTGCCAGTAATGTGAAAAAACCTACAGCACAAGGTGTTCCCATGTGGTCTCCCACCCAAGTACTAACCAGGCCCAACACTGCTTAGCTTCCAAGATCAGGCGAGATTGGGCTTATCCAATGTGGTATGGCTGTAGGTGAGATACAGGCACTTTTTTGCCCTCTTCTACTTCTATCACCATGTAAGCTAATAAAAAAGTTTCCTAACTGTATTGGCTTACTGAAAAAAAAACATGTGTTGGTAATGTAAAAAGACCTACAGGACATGATATTAGCAGGGGGTCTTAAATTAAACTACTAAAGAGGCTCAACACTGTTTAGCTGCCAAAAGCAGTTGGAATTGGGCCTAAACAGTGTGGTAAGTCTTTAGGTGATGGCTATTGTGTCTGTTTGACCTCTTCCAAATGTCTGTACTGGCAATAAAAAGAAAAAGTTTACAATTTAAATAGCTAGAGAATAAAAACAATTTGCCAGTAATGTGAAAAAAACCTACAGCACCTGGTGTTCCCATGTGGTCTCCCACCCAAGTACTAACCAGGCCCAACACTGCTTAGCTTCCAAGATCAGACGAGATTGGGCCTATTCAATGTGGTATGGCTGTAGGTGGGATACAGGCACTTTTTTCCATCTTCTACTTCTATCACCAGGTGAGCTAATACAAAAGTTTCATAACTGTATTGGCTTACTGAAAAAAATCATGTGTTGGTAATGTAAAAAGACCTACAGGACATGATATTAGCAGGGGGTCTTTAATTAAACTACTAAAGAGGCTCAACACTGTTTAGCTGCCAAAAGCAGTTGGAATTGGTCCTAAACATTGTGGTAAGTCTTTAGGTGATGGCGATTGTGTCTGTTTGACCTCTTCCAAATGTCTTTGCTTGCAATAAAATGAAAAAGTTTCCAATTTAAATAGCTAGAGAATAAAAACAATTTGCCAGTAATGTGAAAAAACCTGCAGCATCTGGTGTTCCCATGTGGTCTCCCACCCAAGTACTAACCAGGCCCAACACTGCTTAGCTTCGAAGATCAGACAAGATTGGGCCTATCCAATTTGGTATGGATGTAGGTGAGTTACAGGCACTTTTTTGCCCTATTCTACATCTATCACCAGGTAAGCTAATAAAAATGTTTCCTAACTGTATTGGCTTACTGAAAAAAATCATGTGTTGGTAATGTAAAAAGACTTACAGGACATGATGTTAGCAGGGGGTCTTAAATTAAACTACTAAAGAGGCTCAACACTGTTTAGCTGCCAAAAGCAGTTGGAATTGGGCCTAAACAGTGTGGTAAGTCTTTAGGTGATGGCTATTGTGTCTGTTTGACCTCTTCCAAATGTCTGTGGTGGCAATAAAAAGAAAAAGTTTACGATTTAAATAGCTAGAGAATAAAAACAATTTGCCAGTAATGTGAAAAAACCTACAGCACCAGGTGTTCCCATGTGGTCTCCCACCTAAGTACTAACCAGTCCCAACACTGCTTAGCTTCCAAGATCAGACGAGATTGGGCCTATCCAATGTGGTATTGCTGTAGGTGAGATACAGGCACTTTTTTGCCCTTTTCTACTTCTATCACCAGGTAAGCTAATAAAAAAGTTTCCTAACTGTATTGGCTTACTGAAAAAAAATTAATGTGTTGGTAATGTAAAAAGACCTACAGGACATGATATTAGCAGGGGGTCTTAAATTAAACTACTAAAGAGGCTCAACACTGTTTTGCTGCCAAAAGCAGTTGGAATTGGGCCTAAACAGTGTGGTAAGACTTTAGGTGATGGCTATTGTGTCTGTTTGACCTCTTCCAAATGTCTGTACTGGCAATAAAAAGAAAAAGTTTCCAATTTAAATAGCTAGAGAATAAAAACAATTTGCCAGTAATGTGAAAAACCTACAGCACCTGTTGTTCCCATGTGGTCTCCCACCCAAGTACTAACCAAGCCCAACACTGCTTAGCTTCCAAGATCAGCCAAGATTGGGCCTATCCAATGTGGTATGTCTATAGGTGAGATACAGGCACTTTTTTGCCCTCTTCTACTTCTATCACCAGGTAAGCTAATAAAAAAGTTTCCTAACTGTATTGGCTTACTAAAAAAATCTTGTGTTGGTAATGTAAAAAGACCTAAAGGACATGATATTAGCAGGGGGTCCTAAATTAAACTACTAAAGAGGCTCAACACTGTTTAGCTGCCAAAAGCAGTTGGAATTGGGCCTAAACAGTGTGGTAAGTCTTTAGGTGATGGCTATTGTGTCTGTTTGACCTCTTCCAAATGTCTGTGCTGGCAATAAAAAGAAAAAGTTTCCAATTAAAATAGCTAGAGAATAAAAACAATTTGCCAGTAATGTGAAAAGACCTAGAGCACCTGGTGTTCCCATGTGGTCTCCCACCCAAGTACTAACCAGGCCCAACACTGCTTAGCTTCCAAGATCAGATGAGATTGGGCCTATTCAATGTGGTATGGCTGTAGGTGAGATACAGGCACTTTTTTGCCCTTTTCTACTTCTATCACCAGGTAAGCTAATACAAAAGTTTCCTAACTGTATTGGCTTACTGAAAAAAATCATGTGTTGGTAATGTAAAAAGACCTACAGGACATGATATTAGCAGGGGGTCTTAAATTAAACTACTAAAGAGGCTCAACACTGTTAAGCTGCCAAAATACATAAACAGTGTGGTAAGTCTTTAGGTGATGGCTATTGTGTCTGTTTGACCTCTTCCAAATGTCTGTGCTGGCAATAAAAAGAAAAAGTTTCCAATTTAAATAGCTAGAGAATAAAAACAATTTGCCAGTAATGTGAAAAGACCTAGACCATCTGGTGTTCCCATGTGGTCTCCCACCCAAGTACTAACCAGGCCCAACACTGCTTAGCTTCCAAGATCAGACAAGATTGGGCCTATCCAATGTAGTATGGCTGTAGGTGAGATTCAGGCACTTTTTTGCCCTCTTCTACTTCTATCACCAGGTAAGCTAATAAAAAAGTTTCCTAACTGTATTGGCTTACTGAAAAAAATCATGTGTTGGTAATGTAAAAAGACCTACAGGACATGATATTAGCAGGGGGTCTTAAATTAAACTACTAAAGAGGCTCAACACTGTTAAGCTGCCAAAAGCAGTTGGAATTGGGCCTAAACAGTGTGGTAAATCTTTAGGTGATGGCTATTGTGTCTGTTTGACCTCTTCCAAATGTCTGTGCTGGCAATAAAAAGAAAAAGTTTCCAATTTAAATAGCTAGAGAATAAAAACAATTTTCCAGTAATGTGAAAAAACCTACAGCACCTGGTGTTTCCATGTGGTCTCCCACCCAAGTACTAACCAGGCTCAACACTGATTAGCTTCCAAGATCAGGCGAGATTGGGCCTATCCAATGTGGTATCGCTGTATGTGAGATAAAGGCACTTTTTTGCCCACTTCTACTTCTATCACCAGGTAAGCTAATAAAAAAGTTTCCTAACTGTATTGGCTTACTGAAAAAAATCATGTGTTGGTAATGTAAAAAGACCTACAGGACATGATATTAGCAGGGGGTCTTAAATTAAACTACTAAAGAGGCTCAACACTGTTTAGCTGCCAAAAGCATTTGGAATTGGGCCTAAATAGTGTGGTAAGTCTTTAGGTGATGGCTATTGTGTCTGTTTGACCTCTTCCAAATGTCTGTACTGGCAATAGAAAGGAAAAGTTTCCAATTTAAATAGCTAGAGAATAAAAACAATTTGCAAGTAATGTGAAAAAACCTACAGCACCTGGTGTTCCCATGTGGTCTCCCACCGAAGTACTAACCAGGCCCAACACTGCTTAGCTTCCAAGATCAGACGAGATTGGGCCTATCCAATGTGGTATGGCTGTAGGCGAGATAAAGGCACTTTTTTGCCCTCTTCTACTTCTATCACAAGGTAAGCTAATACAAAAGTTTCCTAACTGTATTGGCTTACTGAAAAAAATCATGTGTTGGTAATGTAAAAAGACCTACAGGACATGATATTAGCAGGGGGTCTTAAATTAAACTACTAAAGAGGCTCAACACTGTTTAGCTGCCAAAAGCAGTTGGAATTGGGCCTAAACAGTGTGGTAAGTCTTTAGGTGATGGCTATTGTGTCTGTTTGACCTCTTCCAAATGTCTGTACTGGCAATAGAAAGGAAAAGTTTCCAATTTAAATAGCTAGAGAATAAAAACAATTTGCAAGTAATGTGAAAAAACCTACAGCACCTGGTGTTCCCATGTGGTCTCCCACCCAAGTACTAACCAGGCCCAACACTGCTTAGCTTCCAAGATCAGACGAGATTGGGCCTATCCAATGTGGTATGGCTGTAGGCGAGATAAAGGCACTTTTTTGCCCTCTTCTACTTCTATCACAAGGTAAGCTAATACAAAAGTTTCCTAACTGTATTGGCTTACTGAAAAAAATCATGTGTTGGTAATGTAAAAAGACCTACAGGACATGATATTAGCAGGGGGTCTTAAATTAAACTACTAAAGAGGCTCAACACTGTTTAGCTGCCAAAAGCAGTTGGAATTGGGCCTAAACAGTGTGGTAAGTCTTTAGGTGATGGCTATTGTGTCTGTTTGACCGCTTCCAAATGTCTGTGCTGGCAATAAAAAGAAAAAGGGTACTTGTTTCCTATCTGGGCGCCCGTCGCGGGCATCGCGGGTACATTTATGCCTGCCCGCGACGCGACCGACGCGATGCCCGCGATTTTCCCATTGAAAACCATGTTAAACCTGAAAAATCGCGTCGGTCGCGTCGCGGCCGGCCATAAATGTACCCGCGATGCCCGCGACGCGATGCTCACGATTTCCCATAGGAATCAATGTTAAAAGCCGCGATGGACCCGATTTTACTGTTAAATGCCTCAATCCACCCGATTTGGCCATAGGAATCAATGTTAAATGGGCCACAGAGCCCATTAACCCTTAAATGTCCCCCCCAATTTTTGACGCCACCCCACGATCGACGCCAACCCGAAGCGTGGCGAGCGCAGCGAGCCCGCGAGGGGCGGCGGTACGCGTCCTCCGACCTTTTCATGCCCTACTATCCACTAGGGCGTGGTGTGAGAATATAATAGTGTGGCGAGCGCAGCGAGCCACCGAGCCCGAAGCGTGGCGAGCGCAGCGAGCCCCGCGAGGGGACGCGGATACCTTCACTGTGAAGGCCGCGAGGGGACGCGCATAATTGTGAAGGTATCCGCGTCCCCTCGCGGGGCTCGCTGCGCTCGCCACGCTTCGGGCTCGGTGGCTCGCTGCGCTCGCCACACTATTATATTCTCACACCACGCCCTAGTGGATAGGAGGGCATGAAAAGGTCGGAGGACGCGTACCGCCGCCCCTCGCGGGCTCGCTGCGCTCGCCACGCTTCGGGTTGGCGTCGATCGTGGTGTGGCGTCAAAAATTGGGGGGGACATTTAAGGGTTAATTGGGCCTAATTCAGGGTTAATATGGCCAAATCGGGTCAATTGAGCCATTTAACAGTGAAATCGCGGTCAATCAGCCTTTTTAACATTGTTCCCTATGGGAAAATCGCGGTGATCGCGGTCATCGCGGGCATCGCGACCATCCAATTTTACCCGCGATGCCCGCGATGACCGCGATCACCGCGATTTTTACCCCCGATCACCGCGATTTTGATCGTGGGCGCCCAGATAGGAAACAAGTACCAGAAAAAGTTTCCAATTTAAATAGCTAGAGAATAAAATCAATTTGCCAGTAATGTGAAAAAACCTACAGCACCAGGTGTTCCCATGTGGTCTCCCACCCAAGTACTAACCAGTCCCAACACTGCTTAGCTTCCAAGATCAGACGAGATTGGGCCTATCCAATGTGGTATGGCTGTAGGTGAGATACAGGCACTTTTTTGCCCTCTTCTACTTCTATCACCAAGTAAGCTAATAAAAAAGTTTCCTAACTGTATTGGCTTACTGAAAAAAATCATGTGTTGGTAATGTAAAAAGACCTACAGGACATGATATTAGCAGGGGGTCTTAAATTAAACTACTAAAGAGGCTCAACACTGTTTAGCTGCCAAAAGCAGTTGGAATTGGCCCTAAACAGTGTGGTAAGTCTTTAGGTGATGGCTATTGTGTCTGTTTTACCTCTTCCAAATGTCTGTGCTGGCAATAAAAATAAAAAGTTTCCAATTTAAATAGCTAGAGAATAAAAACAATTTGCCAGTAATGCGAAAAGACCTAAAGCATCTGGTGTTCCCATGTGGTCTCCCACCCAAGTACTAACCAGGCCCAACACTGCTTAGCTTCCAAGATCAGACAAGATTGGGCCTATCCAATGTGGTATGGCTGTAGGTGAGATTCAGGCATTTTTTTGCCCTCTTCTACTTCTATCACCAGGTAAGCTAATAAAAAAGTTTCCTAACTGTATTGGCTTACTGAAAAAAATCATGTGTTGGTAATGTAAAAAGACCTACAGGACATGATATTAGCAGGGGGTCTTAAATTAAACTACTAAAGAGGCTCAACACTGTTAAGCTGCCAAAAGCAGTTGGAATTGGGCCTAAACAGTGTGGTAAATCTTTAGGTGATGGCTATTGTGTCTGTTTGACCTCTTCCAAATGTCTGTGCTGGCAATAAAAAGAAAAAGTTTCCAATTTAAATAGCTAGAGAATAAAAACAATTTTCCAGTAATGTGAAAAAACCTACAGCACCTGGTGTTTCCATGTGGTCTCCCACCCAAGTACTAACCAGGCTCAACACTGATTAGCTTCCAAGATCAGGCGAGATTGGGCCTATCCAATGTGGTATCGCTGTATGTGAGATAAAGGCACTTTTTTGCCCACTTCTACTTCTATCACCAGGTAAGCTAATAAAAAAGTTTCCTAACTGTATTGGCTTACTGAAAAAAATCAGGTGTTGGTAATGTAAAAAGACCTACAGGACATGATATTAGCAGGGGGTCTTAAATTAAACTACTAAAGAGGCTCAACACTGTTTAGCTGCCAAAAGCAGTTGGAATTGGGCCTAAACAGTGTGGTAAGTCTTTAGGTGATGGCTATGTTTGACCTCTTCCAAATGTCTGTACTGGCAATAGAAAGGAAAAGTTTCCAATTTAAATAGCTAGAGAATAAAAACAATTTGCAAGTAATGTGAAAAAACCTACAGCACCTGGTGTTCCCATGTGGTCTCCCACCCAAGTACTAACCAGTCCCAACACTGCTTAGCTTCCAAGATCAGACGAGATTGGGCCTATCCAATGTGGTATGGCTGTAGGTGAGATACAGGCACTTTTTTGCCCTCTTCTACTTCTATCACCAAGTAAGCTAATAAAAAAGTTTCCTAACTGTATTGGCTTACTGAAAAAAATCATGTGTTGGTAATGTAAAAAGACCTACAGGACATGATATTAGCAGGGGGTCTTAAATTAAACTACTAAAGAGGCTCAACACTGTTTAGCTGCCAAAAGCAGTTGGAATTGGCCCTAAACAGTGTGGTAAGTCTTTAGGTGATGGCTATTGTGTCTGTTTTACCTCTTCCAAATGTCTGTGCTGGCAATAAAAATAAAAAGTTTCCAATTTAAATAGCTAGAGAATAAAAACAATTTGCCAGTAATGCGAAAAGACCTAAAGCATCTGGTGTTCCCATGTGGTCTCCCACCCAAGTACTAACCAGGCCCAACACTGCTTAGCTTCCAAGATCAGACAAGATTGGGCCTATCCAATGTGGTATGGCTGTAGGTGAGATTCAGGCACTTTTTTGCCCTCTTCTACTTCTATCACCAGGTAAGCTAATAAAAAAGTTTCCTAACTGTATTGGCTTACTGAAAAAAATCATGTGTTGGTAATGTAAAAAGACCTACAGGACATGATATTAGCAGGGGGTCTTAAATTAAACTACTAAAGAGGCTCAACACTGTTAAGCTGCCAAAAGCAGTTGGAATTGGGCCTAAACAGTGTGGTAAATCTTTAGGTGATGGCTATTGTGTCTGTTTGACCTCTTCCAAATGTCTGTGCTGGCAATAAAAAGAAAAAGTTTCCAATTTAAATAGCTAGAGAATAAAAACAATTTTCCAGTAATGTGAAAAAACCTACAGCACCTGGTGTTTCCATGTGGTCTCCCACCCAAGTACTAACCAGGCTCAACACTGATTAGCTTCCAAGATCAGGCGAGATTGGGCCTATCCAATGTGGTATCGCTGTATGTGAGATAAAGGCACTTTTTTGCCCACTTCTACTTCTATCACCAGGTAAGCTAATAAAAAAGTTTCCTAACTGTATTGGCTTACTGAAAAAAATCATGTGTTGGTAATGTAAAAAGACCTACAGGACATGATATTAGCAGGGGGTCTTAAATTAAACTACTAAAGAGGCTCAACACTGTTTAGCTGCCAAAAGCATTTGGAATTGGGCCTAAATAGTGTGGTAAGTCTTTAGGTGATGGCTATTGTGTCTGTTTGACCTCTTCCAAATGTCTGTACTGGCAATAGAAAGGAAAAGTTTCCAATTTAAATAGCTAGAGAATAAAAACAATTTGCAAGTAATGTGAAAAAACCTACAGCACCTGGTGTTCCCATGTGGTCTCCCACCGAAGTACTAACCAGGCCCAACACTGCTTAGCTTCCAAGATCAGACGAGATTGGGCCTATCCAATGTGGTATGGCTGTAGGCGAGATAAAGGCACTTTTTTGCCCTCTTCTACTTCTATCACAAGGTAAGCTAATACAAAAGTTTCCTAACTGTATTGGCTTACTGAAAAAAATCATGTGTTGGTAATGTAAAAAGACCTACAGGACATGATATTAGCAGGGGGTCTTAAATTAAACTACTAAAGAGGCTCAACACTGTTTAGCTGCCAAAAGCAGTTGGAATTGGGCCTAAACAGTGTGGTAAGTCTTTAGGTGATGGCTATTGTGTCTGTTTGACCTCTTCCAAATGTCTGTACTGGCAATAGAAAGGAAAAGTTTCCAATTTAAATAGCTAGAGAATAAAAACAATTTGCAAGTAATGTGAAAAAACCTACAGCACCTGGTGTTCCCATGTGGTCTCCCACCCAAGTACTAACCAGGCCCAACACTGCTTAGCTTCCAAGATCAGACGAGATTGGGCCTATCCAATGTGGTATGGCTGTAGGCGAGATAAAGGCACTTTTTTGCCCTCTTCTACTTCTATCACAAGGTAAGCTAATACAAAAGTTTCCTAACTGTATTGGCTTACTGAAAAAAATCATGTGTTGGTAATGTAAAAAGACCTACAGGACATGATATTAGCAGGGGGTCTTAAATTAAACTACTAAAGAGGCTCAACACTGTTTAGCTGCCAAAAGCAGTTGGAATTGGGCCTAAACAGTGTGGTAAGTCTTTAGGTGATGGCTATTGTGTCTGTTTGACCGCTTCCAAATGTCTGTGCTGGCAATAAAAAGAAAAAGTTTCCAATTTAAATAGCTAGAGAATAAAATCAATTTGCCAGTAATGTGAAAAAACCTACAGCACCAGGTGTTCCCATGTGGTCTCCCACCCAAGTACTAACCAGTCCCAACACTGCTTAGCTTCCAAGATCAGACGAGATTGGGCCTATCCAATGTGGTATGGCTGTAGGTGAGATACAGGCACTTTTTTGCCCTCTTCTACTTCTATCACCAAGTAAGCTAATAAAAAAGTTTCCTAACTGTATTGGCTTACTGAAAAAAATCATGTGTTGGTAATGTAAAAAGACCTACAGGACATGATATTAGCAGGGGGTCTTAAATTAAACTACTAAAGAGGCTCAACACTGTTTAGCTGCCAAAAGCAGTTGGAATTGGCCCTAAACAGTGTGGTAAGTCTTTAGGTGATGGCTATTGTGTCTGTTTTACCTCTTCCAAATGTCTGTGCTGGCAATAAAAATAAAAAGTTTCCAATTTAAATAGCTAGAGAATAAAAACAATTTGCCAGTAATGCGAAAAGACCTAAAGCATCTGGTGTTCCCATGTGGTCTCCCACCCAAGTACTAACCAGGCCCAACACTGCTTAGCTTCCAAGATCAGACAAGATTGGGCCTATCCAATGTGGTACGGCTGTAGGTGAGATTCAGGCACTTTTTTGCCCTCTTCTACTTCTATCACCAGGTAAGCTAATAAAAAAGTTTCCTAACTGTATTGGCTTACTGAAAAAAATCATGTGTTGGTAATGTAAAAAGACCTACAGGACATGATATTAGCAGGGGGTCTTAAATTAAACTACTAAAGAGGCTCAACACTGTTAAGCTGCCAAAAGCAGTTGGAATTGGGCCTAAACAGTGTGGTAAATCTTTAGGTGATGGCTATTGTGTCTGTTTGACCTCTTCCAAATGTCTGTGCTGGCAATAAAAAGAAAAAGTTTCCAATTTAAATAGCTAGAGAATAAAAACAATTTTCCAGTAATGTGAAAAAACCTACAGCACCTGGTGTTTCCATGTGGTCTCCCACCCAAGTACTAACCAGGCTCAACACTGATTAGCTTCCAAGATCAGGCGAGATTGGGCCTATCCAATGTGGTATCGCTGTATGTGAGATAAAGGCACTTTTTTGCCCACTTCTACTTCTATCACCAGGTAAGCTAATAAAAAAGTTTCCTAACTGTATTGGCTTACTGAAAAAAATCAGGTGTTGGTAATGTAAAAAGACCTACAGGACATGATATTAGCAGGGGGTCTTAAATTAAACTACTAAAGAGGCTCAACACTGTTTAGCTGCCAAAAGCAGTTGGAATTGGGCCTAAACAGTGTGGTAAGTCTTTAGGTGATGGCTATTGTGTCTGTTTGACCTCTTCCAAATGTCTGTACTGGCAATAGAAAGGAAAAGTTTCCAATTTAAATAGCTAGAGAATAAAAACAATTTGCAAGTAATGTGAAAAAACCTACAGCACCTGGTGTTACCATGTGGTCTCCCACCCAAGTACTAACCAGTCCCAACACTGCTTAGCTTCCAAGATCAGACGAGATTGGGCCTATCCAATGTGGTATGGCTGTAGGTGAGATACAGGCACTTTTTTACCCTCTTCTACTTCTATCACCAAGTAAGCTAATAAAAAAGTTTCCTAACTGTATTGGCTTACTGAAAAAAATCATGTGTTGGTAATGTAAAAAGACCTACAGGACATGATATTAGCAGGGGGTCTTAAATTAAACTACTAAAGAGGCTCAACACTGTTTAGCTGCCAAAAGCAGTTGGAATTGGCCCTAAACAGTGTGGTAAGTCTTTAGGTGATGGCTATTGTGTCTGTTTTACCTCTTCCAAATGTCTGTGCTGGCAATAAAAATAAAAAGTTTCCAATTTAAATAGCTAGAGAATAAAAACAATTTGCCAGTAATGCGAAAAGACCTAAAGCATCTGGTGTTCCCATGTGGTCTCCCACCCAAGTACTAACCAGGCCCAACACTGCTTAGCTTCCAAGATCAGACAAGATTGGGCCTATCCAATGTGGTATGGCTGTAGGTGAGATTCAGGCACTTTTTTGCCCTCTTCTACTTCTATCACCAGGTAAGCTAATAAAAAAGTTTCCTAACTGTATTGGCTTACTGAAAAAAATCATGTGTTGGTAATGTAAAAAGACCTACAGGACATGATATTAGCAGGGGGTCTTAAATTAAACTACTAAAGAGGCTCAACACTGTTAAGCTGCCAAAAGCAGTTGGAATTGGGCCTAAACAGTGTGGTAAATCTTTAGGTGATGGCTATTGTGTCTGTTTGACCTCTTCCAAATGTCTGTGCTGGCAATAAAAAGAAAAAGTTTCCAATTTAAATAGCTAGAGAATAAAAACAATTTTCCAGTAATGTGAAAAAACCTACAGCACCTGGTGTTTCCATGTGGTCTCCCACCCAAGTACTAACCAGGCTCAACACTGATTAGCTTCCAAGATCAGGCGAGATTGGGCCTATCCAATGTGGTATCGCTGTATGTGAGATAAAGGCACTTTTTTGCCCACTTCTACTTCTATCACCAGGTAAGCTAATAAAAAAGTTTCCTAACTGTATTGGCTTACTGAAAAAAATCATGTGTTGGTAATGTAAAAAGACCTACAGGACATGATATTAGCAGGGGGTCTTAAATTAAACTACTAAAGAGGCTCAACACTGTTAAGCTGCCAAAAGCAGTTGGAATTGGGCCTAAACAGTGTGGTAAATCTTTAGGTGATGGCTATTGTGTCTGTTTGACCTCTTCCAAATGTCTGTGCTGGCAATAAAAAGAAAAAGTTTCCAATTTAAATAGCTAGAGAATAAAAACAATTTTCCAGTAATGTGAAAAAACCTACAGCACCTGGTGTTTCCATGTGGTCTCCCACCCAAGTACTAACCAGGCTCAACACTGATTAGCTTCCAAGATCAGGCGAGATTGGGCCTATCCAATGTGGTATCGCTGTATGTGAGATAAAGGCACTTTTTTGCCCACTTCTACTTCTATCACCAGGTAAGCTAATAAAAAAGTTTCCTAACTGTATTGGCTTACTGAAAAAAATCATGTGTTGGTAATGTAAAAAGACCTACAGGACATGATATTAGCAGGGGGTCTTAAATTAAACTACTAAAGAGGCTCAACACTGTTTAGCTGCCAAAAGCATTTGGAATTGGGCCTAAATAGTGTGGTAAGTCTTTAGGTGATGGCTATTGTGTCTGTTTGACCTCTTCCAAATGTCTGTACTGGCAATAGAAAGGAAAAGTTTCCAATTTAAATAGCTAGAGAATAAAAACAATTTGCAAGTAATGTGAAAAAACCTACAGCACCTGGTGTTCCCATGTGGTCTCCCACCGAAGTACTAACCAGGCCCAACACTGCTTAGCTTCCAAGATCAGACGAGATTGGGCCTATCCAATGTGGTATGGCTGTAGGCGAGATAAAGGCACTTTTTTGCCCTCTTCTACTTCTATCACAAGGTAAGCTAATACAAAAGTTTCCTAACTGTATTGGCTTACTGAAAAAAATCATGTGTTGGTAATGTAAAAAGACCTACAGGACATGATATTAGCAGGGGGTCTTAAATTAAACTACTAAAGAGGCTCAACACTGTTTAGCTGCCAAAAGCAGTTGGAATTGGGCCTAAACAGTGTGGTAAGTCTTTAGGTGATGGCTATTGTGTCTGTTTGACCTCTTCCAAATGTCTGTACTGGCAATAGAAAGGAAAAGTTTCCAATTTAAATAGCTAGAGAATAAAAACAATTTGCAAGTAATGTGAAAAAACCTACAGCACCTGGTGTTCCCATGTGGTCTCCCACCCAAGTACTAACCAGGCCCAACACTGCTTAGCTTCCAAGATCAGACGAGATTGGGCCTATCCAATGTGGTATGGCTGTAGGCGAGATAAAGGCACTTTTTTGCCCTCTTCTACTTCTATCACAAGGTAAGCTAATACAAAAGTTTCCTAACTGTATTGGCTTACTGAAAAAAATCATGTGTTGGTAATGTAAAAAGACCTACAGGACATGATATTAGCAGGGGGTCTTAAATTAAACTACTAAAGAGGCTCAACACTGTTTAGCTGCCAAAAGCAGTTGGAATTGGGCCTAAACAGTGTGGTAAGTCTTTAGGTGATGGCTATTGTGTCTGTTTGACCGCTTCCAAATGTCTGTGCTGGCAATAAAAAGAAAAAGTTTCCAATTTAAATAGCTAGAGAATAAAATCAATTTGCCAGTAATGTGAAAAAACCTACAGCACCAGGTGTTCCCATGTGGTCTCCCACCCAAGTACTAACCAGTCCCAACACTGCTTAGCTTCCAAAATCAGACGAGATTGGGCCTATCCAATGTGGTATGGCTGTAGGTGAGATACAGGCACTTTTTTGCCCTCTTCTACTTCTATCACCAAGTAAGCTAATAAAAAAGTTTCCTAACTGTATTGGCTTACTGAAAAAAATCATGTGTTGATAATGTAAAAAGACCTACAGGACATGATATTAGCAGGGGGTCTTAAATTAAACTACTAAAGAGGCTCAACACTGTTTAGCTGCCAAAAGCAGTTGGAATTGGCCCTAAACAGTGTGGTAAGTCTTTAGGTGATGGCTATTGTGTCTGTTTTACCTCTTCCAAATGTCTGTGCTGGCAATAAAAATAAAAAGTTTCCAATTTAAATAGCTAGAGAATAAAAACAATTTGCCAGTAATGCGAAAAGACCTAAAGCATCTGGTGTTCCCATGTGGTCTCCCACCCAAGTACTAACCAGGCCCAACACTGCTTAGCTTCCAAGATCAGACGAGATTGGGCCTATCCAATGTGGTATGGCTGTAGGCGAGATAAAGGCACTTTTTTGCCCTCTTCTACTTCTATCACAAGGTAAGCTAATACAAAAGTTTCCTAACTGTATTGGCTTACTGAAAAAAATCATGTGTTGGTAATGTAAAAAGACCTACAGGACATGATATTAGCAGGGGGTCTTAAATTAAACTACTGAAGAGGCTCAACACTGTTTAGCTGCCAAAAGCAGTTGGAATTGGGCCTAAACAGTGTGGTAAGTCTTTAGGTGATGGCTATTGTGTCTGTTTGACCTCTTCCAAAAGTCTGTACTGGCAATAGAAAGGAAAAGTTTCCAATTTAAATAGCTAGAGAATAAAAACAATTTGCAAGTAATGTGAAAAAACCTACAGCACCTGGTGTTCCCATGTGGTCTCCCACCCAAGTACTAACCAGGCCCAACACTGCTTAGCTTCCAAGATCAGACGAGATTGGGCCTATCCAATGTGGTATGGCTGTAGGCGAGATAAAGGCACTTTTTTGCCCTCTTCTACTTCTATCACAAGGTAAGCTAATACAAAAGTTTCCTAACTGTATTGGCTTACTGAAAAAAATCATGTGTTGGTAATGTAAAAAGACCTACAGGACATGATATTAGCAGGGGGTCTTAAATTAAACTACTAAAGAGGCTCAACACTGTTTAGCTGCCAAAAGCAGTTGGAATTGGGCCTAAACAGTGTGGTAAGTCTTTAGGTGATGGCTATTGTGTCTGTTTGACCTCTTCCAAATGTCTGTGCTGGCAATAAAAAGAAAAAGTTTCCAATTTAAATAGCTAGAGAATAAAATAAATTTGCCAGTAATGTGAAAAAACCTACAGCACCAGGTGTTCCCATGTGGTCTCCCACCCAAGTACTAACCAGTCCCAACACTGCTTAGCTTCCAAGATCAGACGAGATTAGGCCTATCCAATGTGGTATGGCTGTAGGTGAGAAACATGCACTTTTTTGCCCTCTTCTACTTCTATCACCAAGTAAGCTAATAAAAAAGTTTCCTAACTGTATTGGCTTACTGAAAAAAAATCATGTGTTGGTAATGTAAAAAGACCTACAGGACATGATATTAGCAGGGGGTCTTAAATTAAACTACTAAAGAGGCTCAACACTGTTTAGCTGCCAAAAGCAGTTGGAATTGGGCCTAAACAGTGTGGTAAATCTTTAGGTGATGGCTATTGTGTCTGTTTGACCTCTTCCAAATGTCTGTACTGGCAATAGAAAGAAAAAGTTTCCAATTTAAATAGCTAGAGAATAAAAACAATTTGCCAGTAATGTGAAAAAACCTACAGCACCTGGTGTTCCCACGTGGTCTCCCACCCAAGTACTAACCAGGACCAACATTGCTTAGCTTCCAAGATCAGACGAGATTGGGCCTATCCAATGTGGTATGGCTGTAGGTGAGATACAGGTACTTTTTTGCCCTCTTCTACTTCTATCACCAGGTAAGCTAATAAAAAAGTTTCCTAACTGTATTGGCTTACTAAAAAAAATCATGTGTTGGTAATGTAAAAAGACCTACAGGACATGATATTACCAGGGGGTCTTAAATTAAACTACTAAAGATTCTCAACACTGTTTAGCTGCCAAAAGCAGTTGGAATTGGGCCTAAACAGTGTGGTAAGTCTTTAGGTGATGGCTATTGTGTCTGTTTGACCTCTTCCAAATGTCTGTGCTGGCAATAAAAAGAAAAAGTTTCCAATTTAAATAGCTAGAGAATAAAAACAATTTGCCAGTAATGTGAAAAAACCTACAGCACCTGGTGTTCCCATGTGGTCTCCCACCCAAGTACTAACCAGGCCCAACACTGCTTAGCTTCCAAGATCAGACGAGATTGGGCCTATCCAATGTGGTATGGCTGTAGGCGAGATAAAGGCACTTTTTTGCCCTCTTCTACTTCTATCACAAGGTAAGCTAATACAAAAGTTTAATAACTGTATTGGCTTACTGAAAAAAATCATGTGTTGGTAATGTAAAAAGACCTACAGGACATGATATTAGCAGGGGGTCTTAAATTAAACTACTAAAGAGGCTCAACACTGTTTAGCTGCCAAAAGCAGTTGGAATTGGGCCTAAACAGTGTGGTAAGTCTTTAGGTGATGGCTATTGTGTCTGTTTGACCTCTTCCAAATGTCTGTGCTGGCAATAAAAAGAAAAAGTTTCCAATTTAAATAGCTAGAGAATAAAATAAATTTGCCAGTAATGTGAAAAAACCTACAGCACCAGGTGTTCCCATGTGGTCTCCCACCCAAGTACTAACCAGTCCCAACACTGCTTAGCTTCCAAGATCAGACGAGATTAGGCCTATCCAATGTGGTATGGCTGTAGGTGAGAAACATGCACTTTTTTGCCCTCTTCTACTTCTATCACCAAGTAAGCTAATAAAAAAGTTTCCTAACTGTATTGGCTTACTGAAAAAAAATCATGTGTTGGTAATGTAAAAAGACCTACAGGACATGATATTAGCAGGGGGTCTTAAATTAAACTACTAAAGAGGCTCAACACTGTTTAGCTGCCAAAAGCAGTTGGAATTGGGCCTAAACAGTGTGGTAAATCTTTAGGTGATGGCTATTGTGTCTGTTTGACCTCTTCCAAATGTCTGTACTGGCAATAGAAAGAAAAAGTTTCCAATTTAAATAGCTAGAGAATAAAAACAATTTGCCAGTAATGTGAAAAAACCTACAGCACCTGGTGTTCCCACGTGGTCTCCCACCCAAGTACTAACCAGGACCAACATTGCTTAGCTTCCAAGATCAGACGAGATTGGGCCTATCCAATGTGGTATGGCTGTAGGTGAGATACAGGTACTTTTTTGCCCTCTTCTACTTCTATCACCAGGTAAGCTAATAAAAAAGTTTCCTAACTGTATTGGCTTACTAAAAAAAATCATGTGTTGGTAATGTAAAAAGACCTACAGGACATGATATTACCAGGGGGTCTTAAATTAAACTACTAAAGATTCTCAACACTGTTTAGCTGCCAAAAGCAGTTGGAATTGGGCCTAAACAGTGTGGTAAGTCTTTAGGTGATGGCTATTGTGTCTGTTTGACCTCTTCCAAATGTCTGTGCTGGCAATAAAAAGAAAAAGTTTCCAATTTAAATAGCTAGAGAATAAAAACAATTTGCCAGTAATGTGAAAAAACCTACAGCACCTGGTGTTCCCATGTGGTCTCCCACCCAAGTACTAACCAGGCCCAACACTGCTTAGCTTCCAAGATCAGACGAGATTGGGCCTATCCAATGTATTATGGCTGTAGGTGAGATAAAGGCACTTTTTTGCCCTCTTCTACTTCTATCACCAGGTAAGCTAATACAAAAGTTTCCTAACTTTATTGGCTTACTGAAAAAAATCATGTGTTGGTAATGTAAAAAGACCTATAGGACATGATATTAGCAGGGGGTCTTAAATTAAACTACTAAAGAGGCTCAACACTGTTTAGCTGCCAAAAGCAGTTGGAATTGGGCCTAGACAGTGTGGTAAGTCTTTAGGTGATGGCTATTGTGTCTGTTTGACCTCTTCCAAATGTCAGTGCTGGCAATAAAAAGAAAAAGTTTCCAATTTAAATAGCTAGAGAATAAAAACAATTTTCCAGTAATGTGAAAAAACCTACAGCACCTGGTGTTTCCATGTGGTCTCCCACCCAAGTACTAACCAGGCTCAACACTGATTAGCTTCCAAGATCAGGCGAGATTGGGCCTATCCAATGTGGTATCGCTGTATGTGAGATAAAGGCACTTTTTTGCCCACTTCTACTTCTATCACCAGGTAAGCTAATAAAAAAGTTTCCTAACTGTATTGGCTTACTGAAAAAAATCATGTGTTGGTAATGTAAAAAGACCTACAGGACATGATATTAGCAGGGGGTCTTAAATTAAACTACTAAAGAAGCTCAACACTGTTAAGCTGCCAAAAGCAGTTGGAATTGGGCCTAAACAGTGTGGTAAATCTTTAGGTGATGGCTATTGTGTCTGTTTGACCTCTTCCAAATGTCTGTGCTGGCAATAAAAAGAAAAAGTTTCCAATTTAAATAGCTAGAGAATAAAAACAATTTTCCAGTAATGTGAAAAAACCTACAGCACCTGGTGTTTCCATGTGGTCTCCCACCCAAGTACTAACCAGGCTCAACACTGATTAGCTTCCAAGATCAGGCGAGATTGGGCCTATCCAATGTGGTATCGCTGTATGTGAGATAAAGGCACTTTTTTGCCCACTTCTACTTCTATCACCAGGTAAGCTAATAAAAAAGTTTCCTAACTGTATTGGCTTACTGAAAAAAATCATGTGTTGGTAATGTAAAAAGACCTACAGGACATGATATTAGCAGGGGGTCTTAAATTAAACTACTAAAGAGGCTCAACACTGTTTAGCTGCCAAAAGCATTTGGAATTGGGCCTAAATAGTGTGGTAAGTCTTTAGGTGATGGCTATTGTGTCTGTTTGACCTCTTCCAAATGTCTGTACTGGCAATAGAAAGGAAAAGTTTCCAATTTAAATAGCTAGAGAATAAAAACAATTTGCAAGTAATGTGAAAAAACCTACAGCACCTGGTGTTCCCATGTGGTCTCCCACCGAAGTACTAACCAGGCCCAACACTGCTTAGCTTCCAAGATCAGACGAGATTGGGCCTATCCAATGTGGTATGGCTGTAGGCGAGATAAAGGCACTTTTTTGCCCTCTTCTACTTCTATCACAAGGTAAGCTAATACAAAAGTTTCCTAACTGTATTGGCTTACTGAAAAAAATCATGTGTTGGTAATGTAAAAAGACCTACAGGACATGATATTAGCAGGGGGTCTTAAATTAAACTACTAAAGAGGCTCAACACTGTTTAGCTGCCAAAAGCAGTTGGAATTGGGCCTAAACAGTGTGGTAAGTCTTTAGGTGATGGCTATTGTGTCTGTTTGACCTCTTCCAAATGTCTGTACTGGCAATAGAAAGGAAAAGTTTCCAATTTAAATAGCTAGAGAATAAAAACAATTTGCAAGTAATGTGAAAAAACCTACAGCACCTGGTGTTCCCATGTGGTCTCCCACCCAAGTACTAACCAGGCCCAACACTGCTTAGCTTCCAAGATCAGACGAGATTGGGCCTATCCAATGTGGTATGGCTGTAGGCGAGATAAAGGCACTTTTTTGCCCTCTTCTACTTCTATCACAAGGTAAGCTAATACAAAAGTTTCCTAACTGTATTGGCTTACTGAAAAAAATCATGTGTTGGTAATGTAAAAAGACCTACAGGACATGATATTAGCAGGGGGTCTTAAATTAAACTACTAAAGAGGCTCAACACTGTTTAGCTGCCAAAAGCAGTTGGAATTGGGCCTAAACAGTGTGGTAAGTCTTTAGGTGATGGCTATTGTGTCTGTTTGACCGCTTCCAAATGTCTGTGCTGGCAATAAAAAGAAAAAGTTTCCAATTTAAATAGCTAGAGAATAAAACCAATTTGCCAGTAATGTGAAAAAACCTACAGCACCAGGTGTTCCCATGTGGTCTCCCACCCAAGTACTAACCAGTCCCAACACTGCTTAGCTTCCAAAATCAGACGAGATTGGGCCTATCCAATGTGGTATGGCTGTAGGTGAGATACAGGCACTTTTTTGCCCTCTTCTACTTCTATCACCAAGTAAGCTAATAAAAAAGTTTCCTAACTGTATTGGCTTACTGAAAAAAATCATGTGTTGGTAATGTAAAAAGACCTACAGGACATGATATTAGCAGGGGGTCTTAAATTAAACTACTAAAGAGGCTCAACACTGTTTAGCTGCCAAAAGCAGTTGGAATTGGCCCTAAACAGTGTGGTAAGTCTTTAGGTGATGGCTATTGTGTCTGTTTTACCTCTTCCAAATGTCTGTGCTGGCAATAAAAATAAAAAGTTTCCAATTTAAATAGCTAGAGAATAAAAACAATTTGCCAGTAATGCGAAAAGACCTAAAGCATCTGGTGTTCCCATGTGGTCTCCCACCCAAGTACTAACCAGGCCCAACACTGCTTAGCTTCCAAGATCAGACGAGATTGGGCCTATCCAATGTGGTATGGCTGTAGGCGAGATAAAGGCACTTTTTTGCCCTCTTCTACTTCTATCACAAGGTAAGCTAATACAAAAGTTTCCTAACTGTATTGGCTTACTGAAAAAAATCATGTGTTGGTAATGTAAAAAGACCTACAGGACATGATATTAGCAGGGGGTCTTAAATTAAACTACTGAAGAGGCTCAACACTGTTTAGCTGCCAAAAGCAGTTGGAATTGGGCCTAAACAGTGTGGTAAGTCTTTAGGTGATGGCTATTGTGTCTGTTTGACCTCTTCCAAAAGTCTGTACTGGCAATAGAAAGGAAAAGTTTCCAATTTAAATAGCTAGAGAATAAAAACAATTTGCAAGTAATGTGAAAAAACCTACAGCACCTGGTGTTCCCATGTGGTCTCCCACCCAAGTACTAACCAGGCCCAACACTGCTTAGCTTCCAAGATCAGACGAGATTGGGCCTATCCAATGTGGTATGGCTGTAGGCGAGATAAAGGCACTTTTTTGCCCTCTTCTACTTCTATCACAAGGTAAGCTAATACAAAAGTTTCCTAACTGTATTGGCTTACTGAAAAAAATCATGTGTTGGTAATGTAAAAAGACCTACAGGACATGATATTAGCAGGGGGTCTTAAATTAAACTACTAAAGAGGCTCAACACTGTTTAGCTGCCAAAAGCAGTTGGAATTGGGCCTAAACAGTGTGGTAAGTCTTTAGGTGATGGCTATTGTGTCTGTTTGACCGCTTCCAAATGTCTGTGCTGGCAATAAAAAGAAAAAGTTTCCAATTTAAATAGCTAGAGAATAAAACCAATTTGCCAGTAATGTGAAAAAACCTACAGCACCAGGTGTTCCCATGTGGTCTCCCACCCAAGTACTAACCAGTCCCAACACTGCTTAGCTTCCAAAATCAGACGAGATTGGGCCTATCCAATGTGGTATGGCTGTAGGTGAGATACAGGCACTTTTTTGCCCTCTTCTACTTCTATCACCAAGTAAGCTAATAAAAAAGTTTCCTAACTGTATTGGCTTACTGAAAAAAATCATGTGTTGGTAATGTAAAAAGACCTACAGGACATGATATTAGCAGGGGGTCTTAAATTAAACTACTAAAGAGGCTCAACACTGTTTAGCTGCCAAAAGCAGTTGGAATTGGCCCTAAACAGTGTGGTAAGTCTTTAGGTGATGGCTATTGTGTCTGTTTTACCTCTTCCAAATGTCTGTGCTGGCAATAAAAATAAAAAGTTTCCAATTTAAATAGCTAGAGAATAAAAACAATTTGCCAGTAATGCGAAAAGACCTAAAGCATCTGGTGTTCCCATGTGGTCTCCCACCCAAGTACTAACCAGGCCCAACACTGCTTAGCTTCCAAGATCAGACGAGATTGGGCCTATCCAATGTGGTATGGCTGTAGGCGAGATAAAGGCACTTTTTTGCCCTCTTCTACTTCTATCACAAGGTAAGCTAATACAAAAGTTTCCTAACTGTATTGGCTTACTGAAAAAAATCATGTGTTGGTAATGTAAAAAGACCTACAGGACATGATATTAGCAGGGGGTCTTAAATTAAACTACTGAAGAGGCTCAACACTGTTTAGCTGCCAAAAGCAGTTGGAATTGGGCCTAAACAGTGTGGTAAGTCTTTAGGTGATGGCTATTGTGTCTGTTTGACCTCTTCCAAAAGTCTGTACTGGCAATAGAAAGGAAAAGTTTCCAATTTAAATAGCTAGAGAATAAAAACAATTTGCAAGTAATGTGAAAAAACCTACAGCACCTGGTGTTCCCATGTGGTCTCCCACCCAAGTACTAACCAGGCCCAACACTGCTTAGCTTCCAAGATCAGACGAGATTGGGCCTATCCAATGTGGTATGGCTGTAGGCGAGATAAAGGCACTTTTTTGCCCTCTTCTACTTCTATCACAAGGTAAGCTAATACAAAAGTTTCCTAACTGTATTGGCTTACTGAAAAAAATCATGTGTTGGTAATGTAAAAAGACCTACAGGACATGATATTAGCAGGGGGTCTTAAATTAAACTACTAAAGAGGCTCAACACTGTTTAGCTGCCAAAAGCAGTTGGAATTGGGCCTAAACAGTGTGGTAAGTCTTTAGGTGATGGCTATTGTGTCTGTTTGACCTCTTCCAAATGTCTGTGCTGGCAATAAAAAGAAAAAGTTTCCAATTTAAATAGCTAGAGAATAAAATAAATTTGCCAGTAATGTGAAAAAACCTACAGCACCAGGTGTTCCCATGTGGTCTCCCACCCAAGTACTAACCAGTCCCAACACTGCTTAGCTTCCAAGATCAGACGAGATTAGGCCTATCCAATGTGGTATGGCTGTAGGTGAGAAACATGCACTTTTTTGCCCTCTTCTACTTCTATCACCAAGTAAGCTAATAAAAAAGTTTCCTAACTGTATTGGCTTACTGAAAAAAAATCATGTGTTGGTAATGTAAAAAGACCTACAGGACATGATATTAGCAGGGGGTCTTAAATTAAACTACTAAAGAGGCTCAACACTGTTTAGCTGCCAAAAGCAGTTGGAATTGGGCCTAAACAGTGTGGTAAATCTTTAGGTGATGTCTATTGTGTCTGTTTGACCTCTTCCAAATGTCTGTACTGGCAATAGAAAGAAAAAGTTTCCAATTTAAATAGCTAGAGAATAAAAACAATTTGCCAGTAATGTGAAAAAACCTACAGCACCTGGTGTTCCCACGTGGTCTCCCACCCAAGTACTAACCAGGACCAACATTGCTTAGCTTCCAAGATCAGACGAGATTGGGCCTATCCAATGTGGTATGGCTGTAGGTGAGATACAGGTACTTTTTTGCCCTCTTCTACTTCTATCACCAGGTAAGCTAATAAAAAAGTTTCCTAACTGTATTGGCTTACTAAAAAAAATCATGTGTTGGTAATGTAAAAAGACCTACAGGACATGATATTACCAGGGGGTCTTAAATTAAACTACTAAAGATTCTCAACACTGTTTAGCTGCCAAAAGCAGTTGGAATTGGGCCTAAACAGTGTGGTAAGTCTTTAGGTGATGGCTATTGTGTCTGTTTGACCTCTTCCAAATGTCTGTGCTGGCAATAAAAAGAAAAAGTTTCCAATTTAAATAGCTAGAGAATAAAAACAATTTGCCAGTAATGTGAAAAAACCTACAGCACCTGGTGTTCCCATGTGGTCTCCCACCCAAGTACTAACCAGGCCCAACACTGCTTAGCTTCCAAGATCAGACGAGATTGGGCCTATCCAATGTGGTATGGCTGTATGCGAGATAAAGGCACTTTTTTGCCCTCTTCTACTTCTATCACAAGGTAAGCTAATACAAAAGTTTCCTAACTGTATTGGCTTACTGAAAAAAATCATGTGTTGGTAATGTAAAAAGACCTACAGGACATGATATTAGCAGGGGGTCTTAAATTAAACTACTAAAGAGGCTCAACACTGTTTAGCTGCCAAAAGCAGTTGGAATTGGGCCTAAACAGTGTGGTAAGTCTTTAGGTGATGGCTATTGTGTCTGTTTGACCTCTTCCAAATGTCTGTGCTGGCAATAAAAAGAAAAAGTTTCCAATTTAAATAGCTAGAGAATAAAATAAATTTGCCAGTAATGTGAAAAAACCTACAGCACCAGGTGTTCCCATGTGGTCTCCCACCCAAGTACTAACCAGTCCCAACACTGCTTAGCTTCCAAGATCAGACGAGATTAGGCCTATCCAATGTGGTATGGCTGTAGGTGAGAAACATGCACTTTTTTGCCCTCTTCTACTTCTATCACCAAGTAAGCTAATAAAAAAGTTTCCTAACTGTATTGGCTTACTGAAAAAAAATCATGTGTTGGTAATGTAAAAAGACCTACAGGACATGATATTAGCAGGGGGTCTTAAATTAAACTACTAAAGAGGCTCAACACTGTTTAGCTGCCAAAAGCAGTTGGAATTGGGCCTAAACAGTGTGGTAAATCTTTAGGTGATGGCTATTGTGTCTGTTTGACCTCTTCCAAATGTCTGTACTGGCAATAGAAAGAAAAAGTTTCCAATTTAAATAGCTAGAGAATAAAAACAATTTGCCAGTAATGTGAAAAAACCTACAGCACCTGGTGTTCCCACGTGGTCTCCCACCCAAGTACTAACCAGGACCAACATTGCTTAGCTTCCAAGATCAGACGAGATTGGGCCTATCCAATGTGGTATGGCTGTAGGTGAGATACAGGTACTTTTTTGCCCTCTTCTACTTCTATCACCAGGTAAGCTAATAAAAAAGTTTCCTAACTGTATAGGCTTACTAAAAAAAATCATGTGTTGGTAATGTAAAAAGACCTACAGGACATGATATTACCAGGGGGTCTTAAATTAAACTACTAAAGATTCTCAACACTGTTTAGCTGCCAAAAGCAGTTGGAATTGGGCCTAAACAGTGTGGTAAGTCTTTAGGTGATGGCTATTGTGTCTGTTTGACCTCTTCCAAATGTCTGTGCTGGCAATAAAAAGAAAAAGTTTCCAATTTAAATAGCTAGAGAATAAAAACAATTTGCCAGTAATGTGAAAAAACCTACAGCACCTGGTGTTCCCATGTGGTCTCCCACCCAAGTACTAACCAGGCCCAACACTGCTTAGCTTCCACGATCAGACGAGATTGGGCCTATCCAATGTATTATGGCTGTAGGTGAGATAAAGGCACTTTTTTGCCCTCTTCTACTTCTATCACCAGGTAAGCTAATACAAAAGTTTCCTAACTTTATTGGCTTACTGAAAAAAATCATGTGTTGGTAATGTAAAAAGACCTATAGGACATGATATTAGCAGGGGGTCTTAAATTAAACTACTAAAGAGGCTCAACACTGTTTAGCTGCCAAAAGCAGTTGGAATTGGGCCTAGACAGTGTGGTAAGTCTTTAGGTGATGGCTATTGTGTCTGTTTGACCTCTTCCAAATGTCAGTGCTGGCAATAAAAAGAAAAACTTTCCAATTTAAATAGCTAGAGAATAAAAACAATTTGCCAGTAATGTGAAAAAACCTACAGCACCTGGTGTTCCCATGTGGTCCCCCACCTAAGTACTAACCAAGCCCAACACTGCTTAGCTTCCAAGATCGGTTGAGATTGGGCCTATCCAATGTGGTATGGCTGTAGGTGAGATAAAGTCACTTTTTTGCCCTCTTCTACTTCTATCACCAGGTAAGCTAATAAAAAAGTTTCCTAACTGTATTGGCTTACTGAAAAAAATCATGTGTTGGTAATGTAAAAAGACCTACAGAACATGATATTAGCAGGGGGTCTTAAATTAAACTACTAAAGAGGCTCAACACTGTTTAGCTGCCAAAAGCAGTTGGAATTGGGACTAAACAGTGTGGTAAGTCTTTAGGTGATGGCTATTGTGTCTGTTTGACCTCTTCCAAATGTCAGTGCTGGCAATAAAAAGAAAAAGTTTCCAATTTAAATAGCTAGAGAATAAAAACAATTTGCCAGTAATGTGAAAAAACCTACAGCACCTGGTGTTCCCATGTGGTCCCCCACCTAAGTACTAACCAAGCCCAACACTGCTTAGCTTCCAAGATCGGTTGAGATTGGGCCTATCCAATGTGGTATGGCTGTAGGTGAGATAAAGTCACTTTTTTGCACTCTTCTACTTCTATCACCAGGTAAGCTAATACAAAAGTTTCCTAACTGTATTGGCTTACTGAAAAAAATCTTGTGTTGGTAATGTAAAAATACCTACAGGACATGATATTAGCAGGGGGTCTTAAATTAAACTACTAAAGAGGCTCAACACTGTTTAGCTGCCAAAAGCAGTTGGAATTGGGACTAAACAGTGTGGTAAGTCTTTAGGTGATGGCTATTGTGTCTGTTTGACCTCTTCCAAATGTCTGTGCTTGCAATAAAATGAAAAAGTTTCCAATTTAAATAGCTAGAGAATAAAAACTATTTGCCAGTAATGTGAAAAAACCTACAGCACAAGGTGTTCCCATGTGGTCTCCCACCCAAGTACTAACCAGGCCCAACACTGCTTAGCTTCCAAGATCAGGCGAGATTGGGCTTATCCAATGTGGTATGGCTGTAGGTGAGATACAGGCACTTTTTTGCCCTCTTCTACTTCTATCACCATGTAAGCTAATAAAAAAGTTTCCTAACTGTATTGGCTTACTGAAAAAAAACATGTGTTGGTAATGTAAAAAGACCTACAGGACATGATATTAGCAGGGGGTCTTAAATTAAACTACTAAAGAGGCTCAACACTGTTTAGCTGCCAAAAGCAGTTGGAATTGGGCCTAAACAGTGTGGTAAGTCTTTAGGTGATGGCTATTGTGTCTGTTTGACCTCTTCCAAATGTCTGTACTGGCAATAAAAAGAAAAAGTTTCCAATTTAAATAGCTAGAGAATAAAAACAATTTGCCAGTAATGTGAAAAAAACCTACAGCACCTGGTGTTCCCATGTGGTCTCCCACCCAAGTACTAACCAGGCCCAACACTGCTTAGCTTCCAAGAGCAGACGAGATTGGGCCTATTCAATGTGGTATGGCTGTAGGTGGGATACAGGCACTTTTTTCCATCTTCTACTTCTATCACCAGGTAAGCTAATACAAAAGTTTCCTAACTGTATTGGCTTACTGAAAAAAAATCATGTGTTGGTAATGTAAAAAGACCTACAGGACATGATATTAGCAGGGGGTCTTTAATTAAACTACTTAAGAGGCTCAACACTGTTTAGCTGCCAAAAGCAGTTGGAATTGGTCCTAAACATTGTGGTAAGTCTTTAGGTGATGGCGATTGTGTCTGTTTGACCTCTTCCAAATGTCTTTGCTTGCAATAAAATGAAAAAGTTTCCAATTTAAATAGCTAGAGAATAAAAACAATTTGCCAGTAATGTGAAAAAACCTGCAGCATCTGGTGTTCCCATGTGGTCTCCTACCCAAGTACTAACCAGGCCCAACACTGCTTAGCTTCGAAGATCAGACAAGATTGGGCCTATCCAATTTGGTATGGATGTAGGTGAGTTACAGGCACTTTTTTGCCCTATTCTACATCTATCACCAGGTAAGCTAATAAAAATGTTTCCTAACTGTATTGGCTTACTGAAAAAAATCATGTGTTGGTAATGTAAAAAGACTTACAGGACATGATGTTAGCAGGGGGTCTTAAATTAAACTACTGAAGAGGCTCAACACTGTTTAGCTGCCAAAAGCAGTTGGAATTGGGCCTAAACAGTGTGGTAAGTCTTTAGGTGATGGCTATTGTGTCTGTTTGACCTCTTCCAAATGTCTGTGGTGGCAATAAAAAGAAAAAGTTTACGATTTAAATAGCTAGAGAATAAAAACAATTTGCCAGTAATGTGAAAAAACCTACAGCACCAGGTGTTCCCATGTGGTCTCCCACCTAAGTACTAACCAGTCCCAACACTGCTTAGCTTCCAAGATCAGACAAGATTGGGCCTATCCAATGTGGTATTGCTGTAGGTGAGATACAGGCACTTTTTTGCCCTTTTCTACTTCTATCACCAGGTAAGCTAATAAAAAAGTTTCCTAACTGTATTGGCTTACTGAAAAAAAATTAATGTGTTGGTAATGTAAAAAGACCTACAGGACATGATATTAGCAGGGGGTCTTAAACTAAACTACTAAAGAGTCTCAACACTGTTTAGCTGCCAAAAGCAGTTGGAATTGGGCCTAAACAGTGTGGTAAGACTTTAGGTGATGGCTATTGTGTCTGTTTGACCTCTTCCAAATGTCTGTACTGGCAATAAAAAGAAAAAGTTTCCAATTTAAATAGCTAGAGAATAAAAACAATTTGCCAGTAATGTGAAAAACCTACAGCACCTGTTGTTCCCATGTGGTCTCCCACCCAAGTACTAACTAAGCCCAACACTGCTTAGCTTCCAAGATCAGCCAAGATTGGGCCTATCCAATGTGGTATGTCTATAGGTGAGATACAGGCACTTTTTTGCCCTCTTCTACTTCTATCACCAGGTAAGCTAATAAAAAAGTTTCCTAACTGTATTGGCTTACTAAAAAAATCTTGTGTTGGTAATGTAAAAAGACCTACAGGACATGATATTAGCAGGGGGTCTTAAATTAAACTACTAAAGAGGCTCTACACTGTTTAGCTGCCAAAAGCAGTTGGAATTGGGCCTAAACAGTGTGGTAAGTATTTAGGTGATGGCTATTGTGTCTGTTTGACCTCTTCCAAATGTCTGTGCTGGCAAAAAAAAAGAAAAAGTTTCCAATTTAAATAGCTAGAGAATAAAAACAATTTGACAGTAATGTGAAAAAACCTACAGCACCTGGTGTTCCCATGTGATCTCCCAACCAAGTACTAACCAGGCCCAACACTGTTTAGCTTCCAAGATCAGACGAGATTGGGCCTATCCAATGTGGTATGGCTGTAGGTGAGATACAAGCACTTTTTTGCCCTCTTCTACTTCTATCACCAGGTAAGCTAATAAAAAAGTTTCCTAACTGTATTGGCTTACTGAAAAAAATCATGTGTTGGTAATGTAAAAAGACCTACAGGACATGATATTAGCAGGGGGTCTTAAATTAAACTACTAAAGAGGCTCTACACTGTTTAGCTGCCAAAAGCAGTTGGAATTGGGCCTAAACAGTGTGGTAAGTCTTTAGGTGATGGCTATTGTGTCTGTTTGACCTCTTCCAAATGTCTTGGCTGGCAAAAAAAAAGAAAAAGTTTCCAATTTAAATAGCTAGAGAATAAAAACTATTTGCCAGTAATGTGAAAAAACATACAGCACCTGGGGTTCCCATGTGGTCTCCCACCCAAGTACTAACCAGGCCCAACACTGCTTAGCTTCCAAGATCAGACGAGATTGGGCCTATCCAATGTGGTATGGCTGTAGGTGAGATACAGGCACTTTTTTGCCCTCTTCTACTTCTATCACCAGGTAAGCTAATAAAAAAGTTTCCTAATTGTATTTGCTTACTGAAAAAAATCATGTGTTGGTAATGTAAATAGACCTACAGGACATGATATTAGCAGGGGGTCTTAAATTAAACTACTAAAGAGGCTCAACACTGTTTAGCTGCCAAAAGCAGTTGGAATTGGGCCTAAACAGTGTGGTAAGTCTTTAGGTGATGGCTATTGTGTCTGTTTGACCTCTTCCAAATGTCTGTGCTGGCAATAAAAAGAAAAAGTTTCCAATTAAAATAGCTAGAGAATAAAAACAATTTGCCAGTAATGTGAAAAGACCTAGAGCACCTGGTGTTCCCATGTGGTCTCCCACCCAAGTACTAACCAGGCCCAACACTGCTTAGCTTCCAAGATCAGACGAGATTGGGCCTATCCAATGTGGTATGGCTGTAGGTGAGATACAAGCACTTTTTTGCCCTCTTCTACTTCTATCACCAGGTAAGCTAATAAAAAAGTTTCCTAACTGTATTGGCTTACTGAAAAAAATCATGTGTTGGTAATGTAAAAAGACCTACAGGACATGATATTAGCAGGGGGTCTTAAATTAAACTACTAAAGAGGCTCTACACTGTTTAGCTGCCAAAAGCAGTTGGAATTGGGCCTAAACAGTGTGGTAAGTCTTTAGGTGATGGCTATTGTGTCTGTTTGACCTCTTCCAAATGTCTGTGCTGGCAAAAAAAAGAAAAAGTTTCCAATTTAAATAGCTAGAGAATAAAAACAATTTGCCAGTAATGTGAAAAAACCTACAGCACCTGGTGTTCCCATGTGGTCTCCCACCCAAGTACTAACCAGGCCCAACACTGCTTAGCTTCCAAGATCAGACGAGATTGGGCCTATCCAATGTGGTATGGCTGTAGGTGAGACACAGGCACTTTTTTGCCCTCTTCTACTTCTATCACCAGGTAAGCTAATAAAAAAGTTTCCTAATTGTATTGGCTTACTGAAAAAAATCATGTGTTGGTAATGTAAATAGACCTACAGGAGATGATATTAGCAGGGGGTCTTAAATTAAACTACTAAAGAGGCTCAACACTGTTTAGCTGCCAAAAGCAGTTGGAATTGGGCCTAAACAGTGTGGTAAGTCTTTAGGTGATGGCTATTGTGTCTGTTTGACCTCTTCCAAATGTCTGTGCTGGCAATAAAAAGAAAAAATTTCCAATTTAAATAGCTAGAGAATAAAAAAAAATGCCAGTAATGTGAAAAACCTACAGCACCTGGTGTTCCCATGTGGTCTCCCACCCATGTACTAACCAAGCCCAACACTGCTTAGCTTCCAAGACCAGACAAGATTGGGCCTATCCAATGTGGTATGTCTATAGGTGAGATACAGGCACTTTTTTGCCCTCTTCTACTTCTATCACCAGGTAAGCTAATAAAAAAGTTTCCTAACTGTATTGGCTTACTAAAAAAATCATGTGTTGGTAATGTAAAAAGACCTACAGGACATGATATTAGCAGGGGGTCTTAAATTAAACTACTAAAGAGGCTCTACACTGTTTAGCTGCCAAAAGCAGTTGGAATTGGGCCTAAACAGTGTGGTAAGTATTTAGGTGATGGCTATTGTGTCTGTTTGACCTCTTCCAAATGTCTGTGCTGGCAATAAAAAGAAAAAGTTTCCAATTAAAATAGCTAGAGAATAAAAACAATTTGCCAGTAATGTGAAAAGACCTAGAGCACCTGGTGTTCCCATGTGGTCTCCCACCCAAGTACTAACCAGGCCCAACACTGCTTAGCTTCCAAGATCAGACGAGATTGGGCCTATCCAATGTGGTATGGCTGTAGGTGAGATACAAGCACTTTTTTGCCCTCTTCTACTTCTATCACCAGGTAAGCTAATAAAAAAGTTTCCTAACTGTATTGGCTTACTGAAAAAAATCATGTGTTGGTAATATAAAAAGACCTACAGGACATGATATTAGCAGGGGGTCTTAAATTAAACTACTAAAGAGGCTCTACACTGTTTAGCTGCCAAAAGCAGTTGGAATTGGGCCTAAACAGTGTGGTAAGTCTTTAGGTGATGGCTATTGTGTCTGTTTGACCTCTTCCAAATGTCTGTGCTGGCAATAAAAAGAAAAAGTTTCCAATTAAAATAGCTAGAGAATAAAAACAATTTGCCAGTAATGTGAAAAGACCTAGAGCACCTGGTGTTCCCATGTGGTCTCCCACCTAAGTACTAACCAGGCCCAACACTGCTTAGCTTCCAAGATCAGAAGGAGATTGGGCCTATCCAATGTGGTATGGCTGTAGGTGAGATACAAGCACTTTTTTGCCCTCTTCTACTTCTATCACCAGGTAAGCTAATAAAAAAGTTTCCTAACTGTATTGGCTTACTGAAAAAAATCATGTTTTGGTAATGTAAAAAGACCTAAAGGACATGATATTAGCAGGGGGTCCTAAATTAAACTACTAAAGAGGCTCAACACTGTTTAGCTGCCAAAAGCAGTTGGAATTGGGCCTAAACAGTGTGGTAAGTCTTTAGGTGATGGCTATTGTGTCTGTTTGACCTCTTCCAAATGTCTGTGCTGGCAATAAAAAGAAAAAGTTTCCAATTTAAATAGCTAGAGAATAAAAACAATTTGCCAGTAATGTGAAAAAACCTACAGCACCTGGTGTTCCCATGTGGTCTCCCACCCAAGTACTAACCAGGCCCAACACTGCTTAGATTCCAAGATCAGGCGAGATTGTGCCTATCCAATGTGGTATGGCTGTAGGTGAGATACAGGCACTTTTTTGCCCTCTTCTACTTCTATCACATTGTGGTAAGTCTTTAGGTGATGGCTATTGTGTCTGTTTGACCTCTTCCAAACTGTATTGGCTTACTGAAAAAAATCATGTGTTGGTAATGTAAAAAGACCTACAGGACATGATATTAGCAGGGGGTCTTAAATTAAACTACTAAAGAGGCTCAACACTGTTTAGCTGCCAAAAGCAGTTGGAATTGGGCCTAAACAGTGTGGTATGTCTTTAGGTGATGGCTATTGTGTCTGTTTGACCTCTTCCAAATGTCTGTACTGGCAATAAAAAGAAAAAGTTTCCAATTTAAATAGCTAGAGAATAAAAACAATTTGCCAGTAATGTGAAAAAACCTACAGCACCTGGTGTTCCCATGTGGTCTCCCACCCAAGTACTAACCAGGCCCAACAATGCTTAGCTTTCAAGATCAGACGAGATTGGGCCTATCCAATGTGGTATGGCTGTAGGTGAAATACAGGCACTTTTTTGCCCTCTTCTACTTCTATCACCAGGTAAGCTAATAAAAAAGTTTCCTAACTGTATTGGCTTACTGAAAAAAATCATGTGTTGGTAATGTAAAAAGACCTACAGGACATGATATTAGCAGGGGGTCTTAAATTAAACTACTAAAGAGGCTCAACACTGTTTAGCTGCCAAAAGCAGTTGGAATTGGGCCTAAACAGTGTGGTAAGTCTTTAGGTGATGGCTATTGTGTCTGTTTGACCTCTTCCAAATGTCTGTGCTGGCAATAAAAAGAAAAAGTTTCCAATTTAAATAGCTAGAGAATAAAAACAATTTGCCAGTAATGTGAAAAAACCTACAGCACCTGGTGTTCCCATGTGGTCTCCCACCTAAGTACTAACCAGGCCCAACACTGCTTAGCTTCCAAGATCAGACGAGATTGGGCCTTTCCAATGTGGTATGGCTGTAGGTGAGATACAGGCACTTTTTTGCCCTCTTCTACTTCTATCACCATGTAAGCTAATAAAAAAGTTTCCTAACTGTATTGGCTTACAGAAAAAAATCATGTGTTGGTAATGTAAAAAGACCTACAGGACATGATATTAGCAGGGGGTCTTTAATTAAACTACTAAAGAGGCTCAATACTGTTTAGCTGCCAAAAGCAGTTGGAATTGGTCCTAAACATTGTGGTAAGTCTTTAGGTGATGGCTATTGTGTCTGTTTGACCTCTTCCAAATGTCTTTGCTTGCAATAAAATGAAAAAGTTTCCAATTTAAATAGCTAGAGAATAAAAACAATTTGCCAGTAATGTGAAAAAACCTACAGCACCTGGTGTTCCCATGTGGTCTCCCACCCAAGTACTAACCATGCTCAACACTGCTTAGCTTCCAAGATCAGACAAGATTGGGCCTATCCAATGTGGTATGGCTGTAGGTGAGATACAGGCACTTTTTTGCCCTCTTCTACCTCTATCACCAGGTAAGCTAATAAAAAAGTTTCCTAACTGTATTGGCTTACTGAAAAAAATCATGTGTTGGTAATGTAAAAAGACCTACAGGACATTATATTAGCAGGGGGTCTTAAATTAAACTACTAAAGAGACTCAACACTGTTTAGCTGCCAAAAGCAGTTGGAATTGGGCCTAAACAGTGTGGTAAGTCTTTAGGTGATGGCTATTGTGTCTGTTTGACCTCTTCCAAATGTCAGTGCTGGCAATAAAAAGAAAAAGTTTCCAATTTAAATAGCTAGAGAATAAAAACAATTTGCCAGTAATGTGAAAAAACCTGCAGCACCAGATGTTCCCATGTGGTCTCCCACCCAAGTACTAACCAGGCCCTACACTGCTTAGCTTTGAAGATCAGACAAGATTGGGCCTATCCAATTTGGTATGGATGTAGGTGAGTTACAGGCACTTTTTTGCCCTCTTCTACTTCTATCACCAGGTAAGCTAATAAAAAAGTTTCCTAACTGTATTGGCTTACTGAAAAAAATCATGTGTTGGTAATGTAAAAAGACTTACAGGACATGATATTAGCAGGGGGTCTTAAATTAAACTACTAAAGAGGCTCAACACTGTTTAGCTGCCAAAAGCAGTTGGAATTGGGCCTAAACAGTGTGGTAAGTCTTTAGGTCATGGCTATTGTGTCTGTTTGACCTCTTCCAAATGTCTGTGCTGGCAATAAAAAGAAAAAGTTTCCAATTTAAATAGCTAGAGAATAAAAACAATTTGCCAGTAATGTGAAAAGACCTACAGCACCTGGTGTTCCCATGTGGTCTCCCACACAAGTACTAACCAGGCCCAACACTGCTTAGCTTCCAAGATCAGACGAGATTGGGCCTTTCCAATGTGGTATGGCTGTAGATGAGATACAGGCACTTTTTTGCCCTCTTCTACTTCTATCACCATGTAAGCTAATAAAAAAGTTTCCTAACTGTATTGGCTTACTGAAAAAAATCATGTGTTGGTAATGTAAAAAGACCTACAGGAAATGATATTAGCAGGGGGTCTTAAATTAAACTACTAAAGAGTCTCTACACTGTTTAGCTGCCAAAAGCAGTTGGAATTGGGCCTAAACAGTGTGGTAAGTTTTTAGGTGATGGCTATTTTGTCTGTTTGACCTCTTCCAAATGTCTGTACTGGCAATATAAAGAAAAAGTTTCCAATTTAAATAGCTAGAGAATAAAAAGAATTTGCCAGTAATGTGAAAAAACCTACAGCACCTGGTGTTCCCATGTGGTCTCCCACCCAAGTTCTAACCAGGCGCAACACTGCTTAGCTTCCAAAATCAGACGAGATTGGGCCTATCCAATGTGGTATGGCTGTATGTGAGATACACTCCCTTTTTTGCCCTCTTCTACTTCTATCACCAGGTAAGCTAATAAAAAAGTTTCCTAACTGTATTGGCTTACTGAAAAAAATCATATGTTGGTAATGTAAAAAGACCTATAGGACATGATATTAGCAGGGGGTCTTAAATTAAACTACTAAAGAGGCTCAAAACTGTTTAGCTGCCAAAAGCAGTTGGAATTGGGCCTAAAAAGTGTGGTAAGTCTTTAGGTGATGGCTATTGTGTCTGTTTGACCTCTTCCAAATGTCTGTGCTGGCAATAAAAAGAAAAAGTTTCCAATTTAAATAGCTAGAGAATAAAAACAATTTGCCAGTAATGTGAAAAAACCTACAGCACCTGGTGTTCCCATGTGGTCTCCCACCCAAGTACTAACCAGGCGCAACACTGCTTAGCTTCCAAAATCAGACGAGATTGGGCCTATCCAATGTGGTATGGCTGTATGTGAGATACACTCACTGTTTTGCCCTCTTCTACTTCTATCACCAGGTAAGCTAATAAAAAAGTTTCCTAACTGTATTGGCTTACTGAAAAAAATCATGTGTTGGTAATGTAAAAAGACCTATAGGACATGATATTAGCAGGGGGTCTTAAATTAAACTACTAAAGAGGCTCAAAACTGTTTAGCTGCCAAAAGCAGTTGGAATTGGGCCTAAACAGTGTGGTAAGTCTTTAGGTGATGGCTATTGTGTCTGTTTGACCTCTTCCAAATGTCTGTGCTGGCAATAAAAAGAAAAAGTTTCCAATTTAAATAGCTAGAGAATAAAAACAATTTGCCAGTAATGTGAAAAGACCTACAGCACCTGGTGTTCCCATGTGGTCTCCCACCCAAGTACTAACCAGTCCCAACACTGCTTAGCTTTGAAGATCAGACAAGATTGGGCCTGTCCAATTTGGTATGGATATAGGTGAGTTACAGGCACTTTTTTGCCCTCTTCTACTTCTATCACCAGGTAAGCTAATAAAAAAGTTTCCTAACTGTATTGGCTTACTGAAAAAAATCATGTGTTGGTAATGTAAAAAGACTTACAGGACATGATATTAGCAGGGGGTCTTAAATTAAACTACTAAAGAGGCTCAACACTGTTTAGCTGCCAAAAGCAGTTGGAATTGGTCCTAAACATTGTGGTAAGTCTTTAGGTGATGGCTATTGTGTCTGTTTGACCTCTTCCAAATGTCTTTGCTTGCAATAAAATGAAAAAGTTTCCAATTTAAATAGCTAGAGAATAAAAACAATTTGCCAGTAATGTGAAAAAACCTACAGCACCTGGTTTTCCCATGTGGTCTCCCACCCAAGTACTAACCAGGCCCAACACTGCTTAGCTTCCAAGATCAGACGAGATTGGGCCTATCCAATGTGGTATGGCTGTAGGTGAGATACAAGCACTTTTTTGCCCTCTTCTACTTCTATCACTAGGTAAGCTAATAAAAAAGTTTCCTAACTGTATTGGCTTACTGAAAAAAATCATGTGTTGGTAATGTAAAAAGACCTACAGGACATGATATTAGCAGGGGGTCTTAAATTAAACTACTAAAGAGTCTCTACACTGTTTAGCTGCCAAAAGCAGTTGGAATTGGGCCTAAACAGTGTGGTAAGTTTTTAGGTGATGGCGATCTTGTCTGTTTGACCTCTTCCAAATGTCTGTACTGGCAATATAAAGAAAAAGTTTCCAATTTAAATAGCTAGAGAATAAAAACAATTTGCCAGTAATGTGAAAAAACCTACAGCACCTGGTGTTCTCATGTGGTCTCCCACCCAAGTACTAACCAGGCGCAACACTGCTTAGCTTCCAAAATCAGACGAGGTTGGGCCTATCCAATGTGGTATGGCTGTACGTGAGATACACTCACTGTTTTGCCCTCTTCTACTTCTATCACCAGGTAAGCTAATAAAAAAGTTTCCTAACTGTATTGGCTTACTGAAAAAAATCATGTGTTGGTAATGTAAAAAGACCTATAGGACATGATATTAGCAGGGGGTCTTAAATTAAACTACTAAAGAGGCTCAAAACTGTTTAGCTGCCAAAAGCAGTTGGAATTGGGCCTAAACAGTGTGGTAAGTCTTTAGGTGATGGCTATTGTGTCTGTTTGACCTCTTCCAAATGTCTGTGCTGGCAATAAAAAGAAAAAGTTTCCAATTTAAATAGCTAGAGAATAAAAACAATTTGCCAGTAATGTGAAAAAACCTACAGCACCTGGTGTTCCCATGTGGTCTCCCACCCAAGTACTAACCAGGCCCAACACTGCTTAGCTTCCAAGATCAGACGAGATTGGGCCTATCCAATGTGGTATGGCTGTAGGTGAGATACAGGCACTTTTTTGCCCTCTTCTACCTCTATCACCAGGTAAGCTAATAAAAAAGTTTCCTAACTGTATTGGCTTACTGAAAAAAATCATGTGTTGGTAATGTAAAAAGACCTACAGGACATTATATTAGCAGGGGGTCTTAAATTAAACTACTAAAGAGACTCAACACTGTTTAGCTGCCAAAAGCAGTTGGAATTGGGCCTAAACAGTGTGGTAAGTTTTTAGGTGATGGCTATTTTGTCTGTTTGACCTCTTCCAAATGTCTGTACTGGCAATATAAAGAAAGAGTTTCCAATTTAAATAGCTAGAGAATAAAAACAATTTGCCAGTAATGTGAAAAAACCTACAGCACCTGGTGTTCCCATGTGGTCTCCCACCCAAGCACTAACCAGGCGCAACACTGCTTAGCTTCCAAGATCAGACGAGATTGGGCCTATCCAATGTGGTATGGCTGTATGTGAGATACACTCACTTTTTTGCCCTCTTCTACTTCTATCACCAGGTAAGCTAATAAAAAAGTTTCCTAACTGTATTGGCTTACTGAAAAAAATCATGTGTTGGTAATGTAAAAAGACCTATAGGACATGATATTAGCAGGGGGTCTTAAATTAAACTACTAAAGAGGCTCAAAACTGTTTAGCTGCCAAAAGCAGTTGGAATTGGGCCTAAACAGTGTGGTAAGTCTTTAGGTGATGGCTATTGTGTCTGTTTGACCTCTTCCAAATGTCTGTGCTGGCAATAAAAAGAAAAAGTTTCCAATTTAAATAGCTAGAGAATAAAAACAATTTGCCAGTAATGTGAAAAAACCTACAGCACCTGGTGTTCCCATGTGGTCTCCCACCCAAGTACTAACCAGGCCCAACACTGCTTAGCTTCCAAGATCAGACGAGATTGGGCCTACCCAATGTGGTATGGCTGTAGGTGAGATACAGGCACTTTTTTGCCCTCTTCTACCTCTATCACCAGGTAAGCTAATAAAAAAGTTTCCTAACTGTATTGGCTTACTGAAAAAAATCATGTGTTGGTAATGTAAAAAGACCTACAGGACATTATATTAGCAGGGGGTCTTAAATTAAACTACTAAAGAGACTCAACACTGTTTAGCTGCCAAAAGCAGTTGGAATTGGGCCTAAACAGTGTGGTAAGTCTTTAGGTGATGGCTATTGTGTCTGTTTGACCGCATCCAAATGTCAGTGCTGGCAATAAAAAGAAAAAGTTTCCAATTTAAATAGCTAGAGAATAAAAACAATTTGCCAGTAATGTGAAAAGACCTAGAGCACCTGGTGTTCCCATGTGGTCTCCCACCCAAGTACTAACCAGGCCCAACACTGCTTAGCTTTGAAGATCAGACAAGATTGGGCCTATCCAATTTGGTATGGATGTAGGTGAGTTACGGGCACTTTTTTGCCCTCTTCTACTTCTATCACCAGGTAAGCTAATAAAAAAGTTTCCTAACTGTATTGGCTTACTGAAAAAAATCATGTTTTTGTAATGTAAAAAGACCTACAGGACATGATATTAGCAGGGGGTCTTAAATTAAACTACTAAAGAGGCTCAACACTGTTTAGCTGCCAAACGCCGTTGGAATTGGGCCTAAACAGTGTGGTAAGTCTTTAGGTCATGGCTATTGTGTCTGTTTGACCTCTTCCAAATGTCTGTGCTGGCAATAAAAAGAAAAAGTTTCCAATTTAAATAGCTAGAGAATAAAAACAATTTGCCAGTAATGTGAAAAGACCTACAGCACCTGGTGTTCCCATGTGGTCTCCCACCCAAGTACTAACCAGTCCCAACACTGCTTAGCTTTGTAGATCAGACAAGATTGGGCCTGTCCAATTTGGTATGGATGTAGGTGAGTTACAGGCACTTTTTTGCCCTCTTCTACTTCTATCACCAGGTAAGCTAATAAAAAAGTTTCCTAACTGTATTGGCTTACTGAAAAAAATCATGTGTTGGTAATGTAAAAAGACTTACAGGACATGATATTACCAGGGGGTCTTAAATTAAACTACTAAAGAGGCTCAACACTGTTTAGCTGCCAAAAGCAGTTGGAATTGGGCCTAAACAGTGTGGTAAGTCTTTAGGTGATGGCTATTGTGTCTGTTTGACCTCTTCCAAATGTCTGTGATGGCAATAAAAAGAAAAAGTTTACGATTTAAATAGCTAGAGAATAAAAACAATTTGCCAGTAATGTGAAAAAACCTACAGCACCAGGTGTTCCCATGTGGTCTCCCACCCAAGTACTAACCAGTCCCAACACTGCTTAGCTTCCAAGATCAGACGAGATTGGGCCTATCCAATGTCGTATGGCTGTAGGTGAGATACAGGCACTTTTTTGCCATCTTCTACTTCTATCACCAGGTAAGCTAATAAAAAAGTTTCCTAACTGTATTGGCTTACTGAAAAAAATTAATGTGTTGGTAATCTAAAAAGACCTACAGGACATGATATTAGCAGGGGGTCTTAAATTAAACTACTAAAGAGGCTCAACACTGTTTAGCTGCCAAAAGCAGTTGGAATTGGGCCTAAACAGTGTGGTAAGTCTTTAGGTCATGGCTATTGTGTCTGTTTGACCTCATCCAAATGTCTGTGCTGGCAATAAAAAGAAAAAGTTTACGATTTAAATAGCTAGAGAATAAAACAATTTGCCAGTAATGTGAAAAGACCTACAGCACCTGGTGTTCCCATGTGGTCTCCCACCCAAGTACTAACCAGGCCCAACACTGCTTAGCTTCCAAGATCAGACGAGATTGGGCCTATCCAATGTGGTATGGCTGTAGGTGAAATACAGGCACTTTTTTGCCCTCTTCTACTTCTATCACCAGGTAAGCTAATAAAAAAGTTTCCTAATTGTATTGGCTTACTGAAAAAAATTATGTGTTGGTAATGTAAAAAGACCTACAGGACATGATATTAGCAGGGGGTCTTAAATTAAACTACTAAAGAGGCTCAACACTGTTTAGTTGCCAAAAGCATTTGGAATTGGGCCTAAACAGTGTGTTAAGTCTTTAGGTGATGGCTATTGTGTCTGTTTGACCTCTTCCAAATGTCTGTACTGGCAATAAAAAGAAAAAGTTTCCAATTTAAATAGCTAGAGAATAAAAACAATTTGCCAGTAATGTGAAAAAACCTACAGCACCTGGAGTTCGCATGTGGTCTCCCACCCAAGTACTAACCAGGCCCAACACTGCTTAGCTTCCAAGATCAGGCGAGATTGGGCCTATCCAATGTGGTATGGCTGTAGGTGAGATACGGGCACTTTTTTGCCCTCTTCTACTTCTGTCACCAGGTAAGCTAATAAAAAAGTTTCCTAACTGTATTGGCTTACTGAAAAAAATCATGTGTTGGTAATGTAAAAAGACCTACAGGACATGATATTAGCAGGGGGTCTTAAATTAAACTACTAAAGAGGCTCAACACTGTTTAGCTGCCAAAAGCAGTTGGAATTGGGCCTAAACAGTGTGGTAAGTCTTTAGGTGATGGCTATTGTGTCTGTTTGACCTCTTCCAAATGTCTGTACTGGCAATAAAAAGAAAAAGTTTCCAATTTAAATAGCTAGAGAATAAAAACAATTTGCCAGTAATGTGAAAAAACATACAGCACCTGGTGTTCCCCTGTGGTCTCCCAACCAAGTAGTAACTAGGCCCAACGCTGCTTAGCTCCCAAGATCAGACGAGATTGGGCCTATTCAATGTGGTATGGCTGTAGGTGAGATAAAGGCACTTTTTTGCCCTCTTCTACTTCTATCACCAGGTAAGCTAATAAAAAAGTCTCCTAACTGTATTGGCTTACTGAAAAAAATCATGTGTTGGTAATGTAAAAAGACCTACAGGACATGATATTAGCAGGGGGTCTTAAATTAAACTACTAAAGAGGCTCAACACTGTTTAGCTGCCAAAAGCATTTGAAATTGGGCATAAACATTGTAGTAAGTCTTTAGGTGATGGCTATTGTGTCTGTTTGACCTCTTCCAAATATCTGTACTGGCAATAAAAAGAAAAAGTTTCCAATTTAAATAGCTAGAGAATAAAAACAATTTGCCAGTAATGTGAAAAAACCTACAGCACCTGGAGTTCCCATGTGGTCTCCCACCCAAGTACTAACAAGGCCCAACAATGCTTAGCTTCCAAGATCAGGCGAGATTTGGCCTATCCAATGTGGTATGGCTGTAGGTGAGATTCAGGCACTTTTTTGCCCTCTTCTACTTCTATCACCAGGTAAGCTAATAAAAAAGTCTCCTAACTGTATTGGCTTACTGAAAAAAATCATGTGTTGGTAATGTAAAAAGACCTACAGGACATGATATTAGCAGGGGGTCTTAAATTAAACTACTAAAGAGGCTCAACACTGTTTAGCTGCCAAAATCATTTGAAATTGGGCCTAAACATTGTGGTAAGTCTTTAGGTGATGGCTATTGTGTCTGTTTGACCTCTTCCAAATATCTGTACTGGCAATAAAAAGAAAAAGTTTCCAATTTAAATAGCTAGAGAATAAAAACAATTGGCCAGTAATGTGAAAAAACCTACAGCACCTGGTGTTCCCATGTGGTCTCCCACCCAAGTACTAACCAGGCCCAACACTGCTTAGCTTCCAAGATCAGGCGAGATTGGGCCTATCCAATGTGGTATGGCTGTAGGTGAGATTCAGGCACTTTTTTGCCCTCTTCCACTTCTATCACCAGGTAAGCTAATAAAAAAGTTTCCTAACTGTATTGGCTTACTGAAAAAAATCATGTGTTGGTAATGTAAAAAGACCTACAGGACATGAGATTAGCAGGGGGTCTTAAATTAAACTACTAAAGAGGCTCAACACTGTTTAGCTGCCAAAAGCATTTAAAATTGGGCCTAAACATTGTAGTAAGTCTTTAGGTGATGGCTATTGTGTCTGTTTGACCTCTTCCAAATATCTGTACTGGCAATAAAAGAAAAAGTTTCCAATTTAAATAGCTAGAGAATAAAAACAATTTGCCGGTAATGTGAAAAAACCTACAGCACCTGGAGTTTCCATGTGGTCTCCCACCCAAGTACTAACCAGGCCCAACACTGCTTAGCTTCCAATATCAGGCGAGATTGGGCCTATCCAATGTGGTATGGCTGTAGGTGAGATACAGGCACTTTTTTGCCCTCTTCTACTTCTATCACCAGGTAAGCTAATAAAAAAGTTTCCTAACTGTATTGGCTTACTGAAAAAAATCATGTGTTGGTAATGTAAAAAGACCTACAGGACATGATATTAGCAGGGGGTCTTAAATTAAACTACTAAAGAGGCTCAACACTGTTTAGCTGCCAAAAGCAGTTGGAATTGGGCCTAAACAGTGTGGTAAGTCTTTAGGTGATGGCTATTGTGTCTGTTTGACCTCTTCCAAAGGTCTGTACTGGCAATAAAAAGAAAAAGTTTCCAATTTAAATAGCTAGAGAATAAAAACAATTTGCCAGTAATGTGAAAAAACATAGAGCACCTGGTGTTCCCATGTGGTCTCCCACCTAAGTACTAACCAGGCCCAACACTGCTTAGCTTCCAAGATCAGACGAGATTGGGCCTATCCAATGTGGTATGGCTGTAGGTGAGATTCAGGCACTTTTTTGCCCTCTTCTACCTCTATCACCAGGTAAGCTAATAAAAAAGTTTCCTAACTGTATTGGCTTACTGAAAAAATCATGTGTTGGTAATGTAAAAAGACCTACAGGACATTATATTAGCAGGGGGTCTTAAATTAAACTACTAAAGAGACTCAACACTGTTTAGCTGCCAAAAGCAGTTGGAATTGGGCCTAAACAGTGTGGTAAGTCTTTAGGTGATGGCTATTGTGTCTGTTTGACCTCTTCCAAATGTCAGTGCTGGCAATAAAAAGAAAAAGTTTCCAATTTAAATAGCTAGAGAATAAAAACAATTTGCCAGTAATGTGAAAAAACCTGCAGCACCTGGTGTTCCCATGTGGTCTCCCACCCAAGTACTAACCAGGCCCAACACTGCTTAGCTTTGAAGATCAGACAAGATTGGGCCTATCCAATTTGGTATGGATGTAGGTGAGTTACAGGCACTTTTTTGCCCTCTTCTACTTCTATCACCAGGTAAGCTAATAAAAAAGTTTCCTAACTGTATTGGCTTACTGAAAAAAATCATGTGTTGGTAATGTAAAAAGACTTACAGGACATGATATTAGCAGGGGGTCTTAAATTAAACTACTAAAGAGGCTCAACACTGTTTAGCTGCCAAACGCAGTTGGAATTGGGCCTAAACAGTGTGGTAAGTCTTTAGGTCATGGCTATTGTGTCTGTTTGACCTCTTCCAAATGTCTGTGCTGGCAATAAAAAGAAAAAGTTTCCAATTTAAATAGCTAGAGAATAAAAACAATTTGCCAGTAATGTGAAAAGACCTACAGCACCTGGTGTTCCCATGTGGTCTCCCACCCAAGTACTAACCAGTCCCAACACTGCTTAGCTTTGTAGATCAGACAAGATTGGGCCTGTCCCATTTGGTATGGATGTAGGTGAGTTACAGGCACTTTTTTGCCCTCTTCTACTTCTATCACCAGGTAAGCTAATAAAAAAGTTTCCTAACTGTATTGGCTTACTGAAAAAATCATGTGTTGGTAATGTAAAAAGACTTACAGGACATGATATTAGCAGGGGGTCTTAAATTAAACTACTAAAGAGGCTCAACACTGTTTAGCTGCCAAAAGCAGTTGGAATTGGGCCTAAACAGTGTGGTAAGTCTTTAGGTGATGGCTATTGTGTCTGTTTGACCTCTTCCAAATGTCTGTGCTGGCAATAAAAAGAAAAAGTTTACGATTTAAATAGCTAGAGAATAAAAACAATTTGCCAGTAATGTGAAAAAACCTACAGCACCAGGTGTTCCCATGTGGTCTCCCACCCAAGTACTAACCAGTCCCAACACTGCTTAGCTTCCAAGATCAGAAGAGATTGGGCCTATCCAATGTCGTATGGCTGTAGGTGAGATACAGGCACCTTTTTGCCCTCTTCTACTTCTATCACCAGGTAAGCTAATAAAAAAGTTTCCTAACTGTATTGGCTTACTGAAAAAAATTAATGTGTTGGTAATCTAAAAAGACCTACAGGACATGATATTAGCAGGGGGTCTTAAATTAAACTACTAAAGAGGCTCAACACTGTTTAGCTGCCAAAAGCAGTTGGAATTGGGCCTAAACAGTGTGGTAAGTCTTTAGGTCATGGCTATTGTGTCTGTTTGACCTCTTCCAAATGTCTGTGCTAGCAATATAAAGAAAAAGTTTACGATTTAAATAGCTAGAGAATAAAAACAATTTGCCAGTAATGTGTAAAGACCTATAGCACCTGGTGTTCCCATGTGGTCTCCCACCCAAGTACTAACCAGGCCCAACACTGCTTAGCTTCCAAGATCAGACGAGATTGGGCCTATCCAATGTGGTATGGCTGTAGGTGAAATACAGGCACTTTTTTGCCCTCTTCTACTTCTATCACCAGGTAAGCTAATAAAAAAGTTTCCTAATTGTATTGGCTTACTGAAAAAAAATGATGTGTTGGTAATGTAAAAAGACCTACAGGACATGATATTAGCAGGGGGTCTTAAATTAAACTACTAAAGAGGCTCAACACTGTTTAGTTGCCAAAAGCATTTGGAATTGGGCCTAAACAGTGTGGTAAGTCTTTAGGTGATGGCTATTGTGTCTGTTTGACCTCTTCCAAATGTCTGTACTGGCAATAAAAAGAAAAAGTTTCCAATTTAAATAGCTAGAGAATAAAAACAATTTGCCAGTAATGTGAAAAAACCTAAAGCACCTGGAGTTCCCATGTGGTCTCCCACCCAAGTACTAACCAGGCCCAACACTGCTTAGCTTCCAAGATCAGGCGAGATTGGGCCTATCCAATGTGGTATGGCTGTAGGTGAGATACAGGCACTTTTTTGCCCTCTTCTACTTCTGTCACCAGGTAAGCTAATAAAAAAGTTTCCTAACTGTATTGGCTTACTGAAAAAAATCATGTGTTGGTAATGTAAAAAGACCTACAGGACATGATATTAGCAGGGGGTCTTAAATTAAACTACTAAAGAGGCTCAACACTGTTTAGCTGCCAAAAGCAGTTGGAATTGGGCCTAAACAGTGTGGTAAGTTTTTAGGTGATGGCTATTTTGTCTGTTTGACCTCTTACAAATGTCTGTACTGGCAATATAAAGAAAAAGTTTCCAATTTAAATAGCTAGAGAATAAAAACAATTTGCCAGTAATGTGAAAAAACCTACAGCACCTGGTGTTCCCATGTGGTCTCCCACCCAAGTACTAACCAGGAGCAACACTGCTTAGCTTCCAAGATCAGACGAGATTGGGCCTATCCAATGTGGTATGGCTGTATGTAAGATACACTTACTTTTTTGCCCTCTTCTACTTCTATCACCAGGTAAGCTAATAAAAAAGTTTCCTAACTGTATTGGCTTACTGAAAAAAATCATGTGTTGGTAATGTAAAAAGACCTATAGGACATGATATTAGCAGGGGGTCTTAAATTAAACTACTAAAGAGGCTCAAAACTGTTTAGCTGCCAAAAGCAGTTGGAATTGGGCCTAAACAGTGTGGTAAGTCTTTAGGTGATGGCTATTGTGTCTGTTTGACCTCTTCCAAATGTCTGTGCTGGCAATAAAAAGAAAAAGTTTCCAATTTAAAAAGCTAGAGAATAAAAACAATTTGCCAGTAATGTGAAAAAACCTACAGCACCTGGTGTTCCCATGTGGTCTCCCACCCAAGTACTAACCAGGCCCAACACTGCTTAGCTTCCAAGATCAGACGAGATTGGGCCTATCCAATGTGGTATGGCTGTAGGTGAGATACAGGCACTTTTTTGCCCTCTTCTACCTCTATCACCAGGTAAGCTAATAAAAAAGTTTCCTAACTGTATTGGCTTACTGAAAAAAATCATGTGTTGGTAATGTAAAAAGACCTACAGGACATTATATTAGCAGGGGGTCTTAAATTAAACTACTAAAGAGACTCAACACTGTTTAGCTGCCAAAAGCAGTTGGAATTGGGCCTAAACAGTGTGGTAAGTCTTTAGGTGATGGCTATTGTGTCTGTTTGACCTCTTCCAAATGTCAGTGCTGGCAATAAAAAGAAAAAGTTTCCAATTTAAATAGCTAGAGAATAAAAACAATTTGCCAGTAATGTGAAAAAACCTGCAGCACCTGGTGTTCCCATGTGGTCTGCCACACAAGTACTAACCAGGCCCAACACTGCTTAGATTTGAAGATCAGACAAGATTGGGCCTATCCAATTTGGTATGGATGTAGGTGAGTTACAGGCACTTTTTTGCCTTCTTCTACTTCTATCACCAGGTAAGCTAATAAAAAAGTTTCCTAACTGTATTGGCTTACTGAAAAAAATCATGTGTTGGTAATGTAAAAAGACTTACAGGACATGATATTAGCAGGGGGTCTTAAATTAAACTACTAAAGAGGCTCAACACTGTTTAGCTGCCAAACGCAGTTGGAATTGGGCCTAAACAGTGTGGTAAGTCTTTAGGTCATGGCTATTGTGTCTGTTTGACCTCTTCCAAATGTCTGTGCTGGCAATAAAAAGAAAAAGTTTACGATTTAAATAGCTAGAGAATAAAAACAATTTGCCAGTAATGTGAAAAGACCTACAGCACCAGGTGTTCCCATGTGGTCTCCCACCCAAGTACTAACCAGTCCCAACACTGCTTAGCTTCCAAGATCAGATGAGATTGGGCCTATCTAATGTGGTATGGCTGTAGGTGAGATATAGGCACTTTTTTGCCCTCTTCTACTTCTATCACCAGGTAAGCTAATAAAAAAGTTTCCTAACTGTATTGGCTTACTGAAAAAAATCATGTGTTGGTAATGTAAAAAGACCTACAGGACATGATATTAGCAGGGGGTCTTAAATTAAACTACTAAAGAGGCTCTACACTGTTTAGCTGCCAAAAGAAGTTGGAATTGGGCCTAAACAGTGTGGTAAGTTTTTAGGTGATGGCTATTGTGTCTGTTTGACCTCTTCCAAATGTCTGTACTGGCAATATAAATAAAAAGTTTCCAATTTAAATAGCTAGAGAATAAAAACAATTTGCCAGTAATGTGAAAAAACCTACAGCACCTGGTGTTCCCATGTGGTCTCCCACCCAAGTACTAACCAGGCACAACACTGCTTAGCTTCCAAGATCAGACGAGATTGGGCCTATCCAATGTGGTATGGCTGTAGGTGAGATCCAGGCACTTTTTTGCCCTCTTCTACCTCTATCACCAGGTAAGCTAATAAAAAAGTTTCCTAACTGTATTGGCTTACTGAAAAAAATCATGTGTTGGTAATGTAAAAAGACCTACAGGACATTATATTAGCAGGGGGTCTTAAATTAAACTACTAAAGAGACTCAACACTGTTTAGCTGCCAAAAGCAGTTGGAATTGGGCCTAAACAGTGTGGTAAGTCTTTAGGTGATGGCTATTGTGTCTGTTTGACCTCTTCCAAATGTCTGTGCTGGCAATAAAAAGAAAAAGTTTCCAATTTAAATAGCTAGAGAATAAAAACAATTTGCCAGTAATGTGAAAAGACCTAGAGCACCTGGTGTTCCCATGTGGTCTCCCACCCAAGTACTAACAAGGCCCAACAATGCTTAGCTTCCAAGATCAGACGAGATTGGGCCTATCCAATGTGGAATGGCTGTAGGTGAAACACAGGCACTTTTTTGCCCTCTTCTACTTCTATCACCAGGTAAGCTAATAAAAAAGTTTCCTAACTGTATTGGCTTACTGAAAAAAATCATGTGTTGGTAATGTAAAAAGACCTACAGGACATGATATTAGCAGGGGGTCTTAAATTAAACTACTAAAGAGGCTCAACACTGTTTAGCTGCCAAAAGCATTTGAAATTGGGCCTAAACAGTGTGGTAAGTCTTTAGGTGATGGTTATTGTGTCTGTTTGACCTCTTCCAAATATCTGTACTGGCAATAAAAAGAAAAAGTTTCCAATTTAAATAGCTAGAGAATAAAAACAATTTGCCAGTAATGTGAAAAAACCTACAGCACCTGGTGTTCCCATGTGGTCTCCGACCCAAGTACTAACCAGGCCCAACACTGCTTAGCTTCCAAGATCAGGCGAGATTTGGCCTATCCAATGTGGTATGGCTGTAAGTGAGATTCAGGCACTTTTTTGCCCTCTTCTACTTCTATCACCAGGTAAGCTAATAAAAAAGTTTCCTAACTGTATTGGCTTACTGAAAAAAATCATGTGTTGGTAATGTAAAAAGACCTACAGGACATGAGATTAGCAGGGGGTCTTAAATTAAACTACTAAAGAGGCTCAACACTGTTTAGCTGCCAAAAGCATTTGAAATTGGGCATAAACATTGTAGTAAGTCTTTAGGTGATGGCTATTGTGTCTGTTTGACCTCTTCCAAATATCTGTACTTGCAATAAAAAGAAAAAGTTTCCAATTTAAATAGCTAGAGAATAAAAACAATTTGCCAGTAATGTGAAAAAACCTACAGCACCTGGTGTTCCCATGTGGTCTCCCACCCAAGTACTAACCAGGCCCAACACTGCTTAGCTTCCAAGATCAGGCGAGATTGGGCCTATCCAATGTGGTATGGCTGTAGGTGAGATTCAGGCACTTTTTTGCCCTCTTCTACTTCTATCACCAGGTAAGCTAATAAAAAAGTTTCCTAACTGTATTGGCTTACTGAAAAAAATCATGTGTTGGTAATGTAAAAAGACCTACAGGACATGAGATTAGCAGGGGGTCTTAAATTAAACTACTAAAGAGGCTCAACACTGTTTAGCTGCCAAAAGCATTTGAAATTGGGCCTAAACATTGTAGTAAGTCTTTAGGTGATGGCTATTGTGTCTGTTTGACCTCTTCCAAATATCTGTACTGGCAATAAAAAGAAAAAGTTTCCAATTTAAATAGCTAGAGAATAAAAACAATTTGCCAGTAATGTGAAAAAACCTACAGCACCTGGAGTTTCCATGTGGTCTCCCACCCAAGTACTAACCAGACCCAACACTGCTTAGCTTCCAAGATCAGGCGAGATTTGGCCTATCCAATGTGATATGGCTGTAGGTGAGATACAGTCACTTTTTTGCCCTCTTCTACTTCTATCACCAGGTAAGCTAATAAAAAAGTTTCCTAACTGTATTGGCTTACTGAAAAAAATCATGTGTTGGTAATGTAAAAAGACCTACAGGACATGATATTAGCAGGGGGTCTTAAATTAAACTACTAAAGAGGCTCAACACTGTTTAGCTGCCAAAAGCAGTTGGAATTGGGCCTAAACAGTGTGGTAAGTCTTTAGGTGATGGCTATTGTGTCTGTTTGACCTCTTCCAAAGGTCTGTACTGGCAATAAAAAGAAAAAGTTTCCAATTTAAATAGCTAGAGAATAAAAACAATTTGCCAGTAATGTGAAAAAACATAGAGCACCTGGTGTTCCCATGTGGTCTCCCACCCAAGTACTAACCAGGCCCAACACTGCTTAGCTTCCAAGATGAGACGAGATTGGGCCTATCCAATGTGATATGGCTGTAGGTGAGATACAGTCACTTTTTTGCCCTCTTCTACTTCTATCACCAGGTAAGCTAATAAAAAAGTTTCCTAACTGTATTGGCTTACTGAAAAAAATTAATGTGTTGGTAATCTAAAAAGACCTACAGGACATGATATTAGCAGGGGGTCTTAAATTAAACTACTAAAGAGGCTCAACACTGTTTAGCTGCCAAAAGCAGTTGGAATTGGGCCTAAACAGTGTGGTAAGTCTTTAGGTCATGGCTATTGTGTCTGTTTGACCTCTTCCAAATGTCTGTGCTAGCAATATAAAGAAAAAGTTTACGATTTAAATAGCTAGAGAATAAAAACAATTTGCCAGTAATGTGAAAAGACCTATAGCACCTGGTGTTCCCATGTGGTCTCCCACCCAAGTACTAACCAGGCCCAACACTGCTTAGCTTCCAAGATCAGACGAGATTGGGCCTATCCAATGTGGTATGGCTGTAGGTGAAATACAGGCACTTTTTTGCCCTCTTCTACTTCTATCACCAGGTAAGCTAATAAAAAAGTTTCCTAATTGTATTGGCTTACTGAAAAAAAATGATGTGTTGGTAATGTAAAAAGACCTACAGGACATGATATTAGCAGGGGGTCTTAAATTAAACTACTAAAGAGGCTCAACACTGTTTAGTTGCCAAAAGCATTTGGAATTGGGCCTAAACAGTGTGGTAAGTCTTTAGGTGATGGCTATTGTGTCTGTTTGACCTCTTCCAAATGTCTGTACTGGCAATAAAAAGAAAAAGTTTCCAATTTAAATAGCTAGAGAATAAAAACAATTTGCCAGTAATGTGAAAAAACCTAAAGCACCTGGAGTTCCCATGTGGTCTCCCACCCAAGTACTAACCGGGCCCAACACTGCTTAGCTTCCAAGATCAGGCGAGATTGGGCCTATCCAATGTGGTATGGCTGTAGGTGAGATACAGGCACTTTTTTGCCCTCTTCTACTTCTGTCACCAGGTAAGCTAATAAAAAAGTTTCCTAACTGTATTGGCTTACTGAAAAAAATCATGTGTTGGTAATGTAAAAAGACCTACAGGACATGATATTAGCAGGGGGTCTTAAATTAAACTACTAAAGAGGCTCAACACTGTTTAGCTGCCAAAAGCAGTTGGAATTGGGCCTAAACAGTGTGGTAAGTTTTTAGGTGATGGCTATTTTGTCTGTTTGACCTCTTCCAAATGTCTGTACTGGCAATATAAAGAAAAAGTTTCCAATTTAAATAGCTAGAGAATAAAAACAATTTTCCAGTAATGTGAAAAAACCTACAGCACCTGGTGTTCCCATGTGGTCTCCCACCCAAGTACTAACCAGGAGCAACACTGCTTAGCTTCCAAGATCAGACGAGATTGGGCCTATCCAATGTGGTATGGCTGTATGTGAGATACACTCACTTTTTTGCCCTCTTCTACTTCTATCACCAGGTAAGCTAATAAAAAAGTTTCCTAACTGTATTGGCTTACTGAAAAAAATCATGTGTTGGTAATGTAAAAAGACCTATAGGACATGATATTAGCAGGGGGTCTTAAATTAAACTACTAAAGAGGCTCAAAACTGTTAAGCTGCCAAAAGCAGTTGGAATTGGGCCTAAACAGTGTGGTAAGTCTTTAGGTGATGGCTATTGTGTCTGTTTGACCTCTTCCAAATGTCTGTGCTGGCAATAAAAAGAAAAAGTTTCCAATTTAAATAGCTAGAGAATAAAAACAATTTGCCAGTAATGTGAAAAAACCTACAGCACCTGGTGTTCCCATGTGGTCTCCCACCCAAGTACTAACCAGGCCCAACACTGCTTAGCTTCCAAGATCAGACGAGATTGGGCCTATCCAATGTGGTATGGCTGTAGGTGAGATACAGGCACTTTTTTGCCCTCTTCTACCTCTATCACCAGGTAAGCTAATAAAAAAGTTTCCTAACTGTATTGGCTTACTGAAAAAAATCATGTGTTGGTAATGTAAAAAGACCTACAGGACATTATATTAGCAGGGGGTCTTAAATTAAACTACTAAAGAGACTCAACACTGTTTAGCTGCCAAAAGCAGTTGGAATTGGGCCTAAACAGTGTGGTAAGTCTTTAGGTGATGGCTATTGTGTCTGTTTGACCTCTTCCAAATGTCAGTGCTGGCAATAAAAAGAAAAAGTTTCCAATTTAAATAGCTAGAGAATAAAAACAATTTGCCAGTAATGTGAAAAAACCTGCAGCACCTGGTGTTCCCATGTGGTCTCCCACACAAGTACTAACCAGGCCCAACACTGCTTAGATTTGAAGATCAGACAAGATTGGGCCTATCCAATTTGGTATGGATGTAGGTGAGTTACAGGCACTTTTTTGCCCTCTTCTACTTCTATCACCAGGTAAGCTAATAAAAAAGTTTCCTAACTGTATTGGCTTACTGAAAAAAATCATGTGTTGGTAATGTAAAAAGACTTACAGGACATGATATTAGCAGGGGGTCTTAAATTAAACTACTAAAGAGGCTCAACACTGTTTAGCTGCCAAACGCAGTTGGAATTGGGCCTAAACAGTGTGGTAAGTCTTTAGGTCATGGCTATTGTGTCTGTTTGACCTCTTCCAAATGTCTGTGCTGGCAATAAAAAGAAAAAGTTTACGATTTAAATAGCTAGAGAATAAAAACAATTTGCCAGTAATGTGAAAAGACCTACAGCACCAGGTGTTCCCATGTGGTCTCCCACCCAAGTACTAACCAGTCCCAACACTGCTTAGCTTCCAAGATCAGATGAGATTGGGCCTATCCAATGTGGTATGGCTGTAGGTGAGATATAGGCACTTTTTTGCCCTCTTCTACTTCTATCACCAGGTAAGCTAATAAAAAAGTTTCCTAACTGTATTGGCTTACTGAAAAAAATCATGTGTTGGTAATGTAAAAAGACCTACAGGACATGATATTAGCAGGGGGTCTTAAATTAAACTACTAAAGAGGCTCTACACTGTTTAGCTGCCAAAAGAAGTTGGAATTGGGCCTAAACAGTGTGGTAAGTTTTTAGGTGATGGCTATTGTGTCTGTTTGACCTCTTCCAAATGTCTGTACTGGCAATATAAATAAAAAGTTTCCAATTTAAATAGCTAGAGAATAAAAACAATTTGCCAGTAATGTGAAAAAACCTACAGCACCTGGTGTTCCCATGTGGTCTCCCACCCAAGTACTAACCAGGCACAACACTGCTTAGCTTCCAAGATCAGACGAGATTGGGCCTATCCAATGTGGTATGGCTGTAGGTGAGATCCAGGCACTTTTTTGCCCTCTTCTACCTCTATCACCAGGTAAGCTAATAAAAAAGTTTCCTAACTGTATTGGCTTACTGAAAAAAATCATGTGTTGGTAATGTAAAAAGACCTACAGGACATTATATTAGCAGGGGGTCTTAAATTAAACTACTAAAGAGACTCAACACTGTTTAGCTGCCAAAAGCAGTTGGAATTGGGCCTAAACAGTGTGGTAAGTCTTTAGGTGATGGCTATTGTGTCTGTTTGACCTCTTCCAAATGTCTGTGCTGGCAATAAAAAGAAAAAGTTTCCAATTTAAATAGCTAGAGAATAAAAACAATTTGCCAGTAATGTGAAAAGACCTAGAGCACCTGGTGTTCCCATGTGGTCTCCCACCCAAGTACTAACAAGGCCCAACAATGCTTAGCTTCCAAGATCAGACGAGATTGGGCCTATCCAATGTGGAATGGCTGTAGGTGAAACACAGGCACTTTTTTGCCCTCTTCTACTTCTATCACCAGGTAAGCTAATAAAAAAGTTTCCTAACTGTATTGGCTTACTGAAAAAAATCATGTGTTGGTAATGTAAAAAGACCTACAGGACATGATATTAGCAGGGGGTCTTAAATTAAACTACTAAAGAGGCTCAACACTGTTTAGCTGCCAAAAGCATTTGAAATTGGGCCTAAACAGTGTGGTAAGTCTTTAGGTGATGGTTATTGTGTCTGTTTGACCTCTTCCAAATATCTGTACTGGCAATAAAAAGAAAAAGTTTCCAATTTAAATAGCTAGAGAATAAAAACAATTTGCCAGTAATGTGAAAAAACCTACAGCACCTGGTGTTCCCATGTGGTCTCCGACCCAAGTACTAACCAGGCCCAACACTGCTTAGCTTCCAAGATCAGGCGAGATTTGGCCTATCCAATGTGGTATGGCTGTAAGTGAGATTCAGGCACTTTTTTGCCCTCTTCTACTTCTATCACCAGGTAAGCTAATAAAAAAGTTTCCTAACTGTATTGGCTTACTGAAAAAAATCATGTGTTGGTAATGTAAAAAGACCTACAGGACATGAGATTAGCAGGGGGTCTTAAATTAAACTACTAAAGAGGCTCAACACTGTTTAGCTGCCAAAAGCATTTGAAATTGGGCATAAACATTGTAGTAAGTCTTTAGGTGATGGCTATTGTGTCTTTTTGACCTCTTCCAAATATCTGTACTGGCAATAAAAAGAAAAAGTTTCCAATTTAAATAGCTAGAGAATAAAAACAATTTGCCAGTAATGTGAAAAAACCTACAGCACCTGGTGTTCCCATGTGGTCTACCACCCAAGTACTAACCAGGCCCAACACTGCTTAGCTTCCAAGATCAGGCGAGATTGGGCCTATCCAATGTGGTATGGCTGTAGGTGAGATTCAGGCACTTTTTTGCCCTCTTCTACTTCTATCACCAGGTAAGCTAATAAAAAAGTTTCCTAACTGTATTGGCTTACTGAAAAAAATCATGTGTTGGTAATGTAAAAAGACCTACAGGACATGAGATTAGCAGGGGGTCTTAAATTAAACTACTAAAGAGGCTCAACACTGTTTAGCTGCCAAACGCATTTGAAATTGGGCCTAAACATTGTAGTAAGTCTTTAGGTGATGGCTATTGTGTCTGTTTGACCTCTTCCAAATATCTGTACTGGCAATAAAAAGAAAAAGTTTCCAATTTAAATAGCTAGAGAATAAAAACAATTTGCCAGTAATGTGAAAAAACCTACAGCACCTGGAGTTTCCATGTGGTCTCCCACCCAAGTACTAACCAGACCCAATACTGCTTAGCTTCCAAGATCAGGCGAGATTGGGCCTATCCAATGTGGTATGGCTGTAGGTGAGATTCAGGCACTTTTTTGCCCTCTTCTACTTCTATCACCAGGTAAGCTAATAAAAAAGTTTCCTAACTGTATTGGCTTACTGAAAAAAATCATGTGTTGGTAATGTAAAAAGACCTACAGGACATGAGATTAGCAGGGGGTCTTAAATTAAACTACTAAAGAGGCTCAACACTGTTTAGCTGCCAAACGCATTTGAAATTGGGCCTAAACATTGTAGTAAGTCTTTAGGTGATGGCTATTGTGTCTGTTTGACCTCTTCCAAATATCTGTACTGGCAATAAAAAGAAAAAGTTTCCAATTTAAATAGCTAGAGAATAAAAACAATTTGCCAGTAATGTGAAAAAACCTACAGCACCTGGAGTTTCCATGTGGTCTCCCACCCAAGTACTAACCAGACCCAACACTGCTTAGCTTCCAAGATCAGGCGAGATTGGGCCTATCCAATGTGATATGGCTGTAGGTGAGATACAGTCACTTTTTTGCCCTCTTCTACTTCTATCACCAGGTAAGCTAATAAAAAAGTTTCCTAACTGTATTGGCTTACTGAAAAAAATCATGTGTTGGTAATGTAAAAAGACCTACAGGACATGAGATTAGCAGGGGGTCTTAAATTAAACTACTAAAGAGGCTCAACACTGTTTAGCTGCCAAACGCATTTGAAATTGGGCCTAAACATTGTAGTAAGTCTTTAGGTGATGGCTATTGTGTCTGTTTGACCTCTTCCAAATATCTGTACTGGCAATAAAAAGAAAAAGTTTCCAATTTAAATAGCTAGAGAATAAAAACAATTTGCCAGTAATGTGAAAAAACCTACAGCACCTGGAGTTTCCATGTGGTCTCCCACCCAAGTACTAACCAGACCCAACACTGCTTAGCTTCCAAGATCAGGCGAGATTGGGCCTATCCAATGTGATATGGCTGTAGGTGAGATACAGTCACTTTTTTGCCCTCTTCTACTTCTATCACCAGGTAAGCTAATAAAAAAGTTTCCTAACTGTATTGGCTTACTGAAAAAAATCATGTGTTGGTAATGTAAAAAGACCTACAGGACATGATATTAGCAGGGGGTCTTAAATTAAACTACTAAAGAGGCTCAACACTGTTTAGCTGCCAAAAGCAGTTGGAATTGGGCCTAAACAGTGTGGTAAGTCTTTAGGTGATGGCTATTGTGTCTGTTTGACCTCTTCCAAAGGTCTGTACTGGCAATAAAAAGAAAAAGTTTCCAATTTAAATAGCTAGAGAATAAAAACAATTTGCCAGTAATGTGAAAAAACATAGAGCACCTGGTGTTCCCATGTGGTCTCCCACCCAAGTACTAACCAGGCCCAACACTTCTTAGCTTCCAAGATGAGACGAGATTGGGCCTATCCAATGTGGTATGGCTGTAGGTGAGATACGGGCACTTTTTTGCCCTCTTCTACTTCTATCACCAGGTAAGCTAATAAAAAAGTTTCCTAATTGTATTGGCTTACTGAAAAAAATCATGTGTTGGTAATGTAAATAGACCTACAGGACATGATATTAGCAGGGGGTCTTAAATTAAACTACTAAAGAGGCTCTACACTGTTTAGCTGCCAAAAGAAGTTGGAATTGGGCCTAAACAGTGTGGTAAGTTTTTAGGTGATGGCTATTGTGTCTGTTTGACCTCTTCCAAATGTCTGTACTGGCAATATAAATAAAAAGTTTCCAATTTAAATAGCTAGAGAATAAAAACAATTTGCCAGTAATGTGAAAAAACCTACAGCACCTGGTGTTCCCATGTGGTCTCCCACCCAAGTACTAACCAGGCACAACACTGCTTAGCTTCCAAGATCAGACCAGATTGGGCCTATCCAATGTGGTATGGCTGTAGGTGAGATCCAGGCACTTTTTTGCCCTCTTCTACCTCTATCACCAGGTAAGCTAATAAAAAAGTTTCCTAACTGTATTGGCTTACTGAAAAAAATCATGTGTTGGTAATGTAAAAAGACCTACAGGACATTATATTAGCAGGGGGTCTTAAATTAAACTACTAAAGAGACTCAACACTGTTTAGCTGCCAAAAGCAGTTGGAATTGGGCCTAAACAGTGTGGTAAGTCTTTAGGTGATGGCTATTGTGTCTGTTTGACCTCTTCCAAATGTCTGTGCTGGCAATAAAAAGAAAAAGTTTCCAATTTAAATAGCTAGAGAATAAAAACAATTTGCCAGTAATGTGAAAAGACCTAGAGCACCTGGTGTTCCCATGTGGTCTCCCACCCAAGTACTAACAAGGCCCAACAATGCTTAGCTTCCAAGATCAGGCGAGATTTGGCCTATCCAATGTGGTATGGCTGTAGGTGAGATTCAGGCACTTTTTTGCCCTCTTCTACTTCTATCACCAGGTAAGCTAATAAAAAAGTTTCCTAACTGTATTGGCTTACTGAAAAAAATCATGTGTTGGTAATGTAAAAAGACCTACAGGACATGATATTAGCAGGGGGTCTTAAATTAAACTACTAAAGAGGCTCTACACTGTTTAGCTGCCAAAAGCATTTGAAATTGGGCCTAAACATTGTGGTAAGTCTTTAGGTGATGGCTATTGTGTCTGTTTGACCTCTTCCAAATATCTGTACTGGCAAAAAAAGGAAAAGTTTCCAATTTAAATAGCTAGAGAATAAAAACAATTTGCCAGTAATGTGAAAAAACCTACAGCACCTGGTGTTCCCATGTGGTCTCCCACCCAAGTACTAACCAGGCCCAACACTGCTTAGCTTCCAAGATCAGGCGAGATTGGGCCTATCCAATGTGGTATGGCTGTAGGTGAGATTAAGGCACTTTTTTGCCCTCTTCTACTTCTATCACCAGGTAAGCTAATAAAAAAGTTTCCTAACTGTATTGGCTTACTGAAAAAAATCATGTGTTGGTAATGTAAAAAGACCTACAGGACATGAGATTAGCAGGGGGTCTTAAATTAAACTACTAAAGAGGCTCAACACTGTTTAGCTGCCAAAAGCATTTGAAATTGGGCCTAAACATTGTAGTAAGTCTTTAGGTGATGGCTATTGTGTCTGTTTGACCTCTTCCAAATATCTGTACTGGCAATAAAAAGAAAAAGTTTCCAATTTAAATAGCTAGAGAATAAAAACAATTTGCCGGTAATGTGAAAAAACCTACAGCACCTGGAGTTTCCATGTGGTCTCCCACCCAAGTACTAACCAGGCCCAACACTGCTTAGCTTCCAAGATCAGGCGAGATTGGGCCTATCCAATGTGGTATGGCTGTAGGTGAGATACAATCACTTTTTTGCCCTCTTCTACTTCTATCACCAGGTAAGCTAATAAAAAAGTTTCCTAACTGTATTGGCTTACTGAAAAAAATCATGTGTTGGTAATGTAAAAAGCCCTTCAGGACATGATATTAGCAGGGGGTCTTAAATTAAACTACTAAAGAGGCTCTACACTGTTTAGCTGCCAAAAGCATTTGAAATTGGGCCTAAACATTGTGGTAAGTCTTTAGGTGATGGCTATTGTGTCTGTTTGACCTCTTCCAAATATCTGTACTGGCAAAAAAAGGAAAAGTTTCCAATTTAAATAGCTAGAGAATAAAAACAATTTGCCAGTAATGTGAAAAAACCTACAGCACCTGGTGTTCCCATGTGGTCTCCCACCCAAGTACTAACCAGGCCCAACACTGCTTAGCTTCCAAGATCAGGCGAGATTGGGCCTATCCAATGTGGTATGGCTGTAGGTGAGATTCAGGCACTTTTTTGCCCTCTTCTACTTCTATCACCAGGTAAGCTAATAAAAAAGTTTCCTAACTGTATTGGCTTACTGAAAAAAATCATGTGTTGGTAATGTAAAAAGACCTACAGGACATGAGATTAGCAGGGGGTCTTAAATTAAACTACTAAAGAGGCTCAACACTGTTTAGCTGCCAAAAGCATTTGAAATTGGGCCTAAACATTGTAGTAAGTCTTTAGGTGATGGCTATTGTGTCTGTTTGACCTCTTCCAAATATCTGTACTGGCAATAAAAAGAAAAAGTTTCCAATTTAAATAGCTAGAGAATAAAAACAATTTGCCGGTAATGTGAAAAAACCTACAGCACCTTGAGTTTCCATGTGGTCTCCCACCCAAGTACTAACCAGGCCCAACACTGCTTAGCTTCCAAGATCAGGCGAGATTGGGCCTATCCAATGTGGTATGGCTGTAGGTGAGATACAGTCACTTTTTTGCCCTCTTCTACTTCTATCACCAGGTAAGCTAATAAAAAAGTTTCCTAATTGTATTGGCTTACTGAAAAAAAATGATGTGTTGGTAATGTAAAAAGACCTACAGGACATGATATTAGCAGGGGGTCTTAAATTAAACTACTAAAGAGGCTCAACACTGTTTAGTTGCCAAAAGCATTTGGAATTGGGCCTAAACAGTGTGGTAAGTCTTTAGGTGATGGCTATTGTGTCTGTTTGACCTCTTCCAAATGTCTGTACTGGCAATAAAAAGAAAAAGTTTCCAATTTAAATAGCTAGAGAATAAAAACAATTTGCCAGTAATGTGAAAAAACCTAAAGCACCTGGAGTTCCCATGTGGTCTCCCACCCAAGTACTAACCGGGCCCAACACTGCTTAGCTTCCAAGATCAGGCGAGATTGGGCCTATCCAATGTGGTATGGCTGTAGGTGAGATACAGGCACTTTTTTGCCCTCTTCTACTTCTGTCACCAGGTAAGCTAATAAAAAAGTTTCCTAACTGTATTGGCTTACTGAAAAAAATCATGTGTTGGTAATGTAAAAAGACCTACAGGACATGATATTAGCAGGGGGTCTTAAATTAAACTACTAAAGAGGCTCAACACTGTTTAGCTGCCAAAAGCAGTTGGAATTGGGCCTAAACAGTGTGGTAAGTCTTTAGGTGATGGCTATTGTGTCTGTTTGACCTCTTCCAAAGGTCTGTACTGGCAATAAAAAGAAAAAGTTTCCAATTTAAATAGCTAGAGAATAAAAACAATTTGCCGGTAATGTGAAAAAACCTACAGCACCTGGAGTTTCCATGTGGTCTCCCACCCAAGTACTAACCAGGCCCAACACTGCTTAGCTTCCAAGATCAGGCGAGATTGGGCCTATCCAATGTGGTATGGCTGTAGGTGAGATACAATCACTTTTTTGCCCTCTTCTACTTCTATCACCAGGTAAGCTAATAAAAAAGTTTCCTAACTGTATTGGCTTACTGAAAAAAATCATGTGTTGGTAATGTAAAAAGCCCTTCAGGACATGATATTAGCAGGGGGTCTTAAATTAAACTACTAAAGAGGCTCTACACTGTTTAGCTGCCAAAAGCATTTGAAATTGGGCCTAAACATTGTGGTAAGTCTTTAGGTGATGGCTATTGTGTCTGTTTGACCTCTTCCAAATATCTGTACTGGCAAAAAAAGGAAAAGTTTCCAATTTAAATAGCTAGAGAATAAAAACAATTTGCCAGTAATGTGAAAAAACCTACAGCACCTGGTGTTCCCATGTGGTCTCCCACCCAAGTACTAACCAGGCCCAACACTGCTTAGCTTCCAAGATCAGGCGAGATTGGGCCTATCCAATGTGGTATGGCTGTAGGTGAGATTCAGGCACTTTTTTGCCCTCTTCTACTTCTATCACCAGGTAAGCTAATAAAAAAGTTTCCTAACTGTATTGGCTTACTGAAAAAAATCATGTGTTGGTAATGTAAAAAGACCTACAGGACATGAGATTAGCAGGGGGTCTTAAATTAAACTACTAAAGAGGCTCAACACTGTTTAGCTGCCAAAAGCATTTGAAATTGGGCCTAAACATTGTAGTAAGTCTTTAGGTGATGGCTATTGTGTCTGTTTGACCTCTTCCAAATATCTGTACTGGCAATAAAAAGAAAAAGTTTCCAATTTAAATAGCTAGAGAATAAAAACAATTTGCCGGTAATGTGAAAAAACCTACAGCACCTTGAGTTTCCATGTGGTCTCCCACCCAAGTACTAACCAGGCCCAACACTGCTTAGCTTCCAAGATCAGGCGAGATTGGGCCTATCCAATGTGGTATGGCTGTAGGTGAGATACAGTCACTTTTTTGCCCTCTTCTACTTCTATCACCAGGTAAGCTAATAAAAAAGTTTCCTAATTGTATTGGCTTACTGAAAAAAAATGATGTGTTGGTAATGTAAAAAGACCTACAGGACATGATATTAGCAGGGGGTCTTAAATTAAACTACTAAAGAGGCTCAACACTGTTTAGTTGCCAAAAGCATTTGGAATTGGGCCTAAACAGTGTGGTAAGTCTTTAGGTGATGGCTATTGTGTCTGTTTGACCTCTTCCAAATGTCTGTACTGGCAATAAAAAGAAAAAGTTTCCAATTTAAATAGCTAGAGAATAAAAACAATTTGCCAGTAATGTGAAAAAACCTAAAGCACCTGGAGTTCCCATGTGGTCTCCCACCCAAGTACTAACCGGGCCCAACACTGCTTAGCTTCCAAGATCAGGCGAGATTGGGCCTATCCAATGTGGTATGGCTGTAGGTGAGATACAGGCACTTTTTTGCCCTCTTCTACTTCTGTCACCAGGTAAGCTAATAAAAAAGTTTCCTAACTGTATTGGCTTACTGAAAAAAATCATGTGTTGGTAATGTAAAAAGACCTACAGGACATGATATTAGCAGGGGGTCTTAAATTAAACTACTAAAGAGGCTCAACACTGTTTAGCTGCCAAAAGCAGTTGGAATTGGGCCTAAACAGTGTGGTAAGTCTTTAGGTGATGGCTATTGTGTCTGTTTGACCTCTTCCAAAGGTCTGTACTGGCAATAAAAAGAAAAAGTTTCCAATTTAAATAGCTAGAGAATAAAAACAATTTGCCGGTAATGTGAAAAAACCTACAGCACCTGGAGTTTCCATGTGGTCTCCCACCCAAGTACTAACCAGGCCCAACACTGCTTAGCTTCCAAGATCAGGCGAGATTGGGCCTATCCAATGTGGTATGGCTGTAGGTGAGATACAATCACTTTTTTGCCCTCTTCTACTTCTATCACCAGGTAAGCTAATAAAAAAGTTTCCTAACTGTATTGGCTTACTGAAAAAAATCATGTGTTGGTAATGTAAAAAGCCCTTCAGGACATGATATTAGCAGGGGGTCTTAAATTAAACTACTAAAGAGGCTCTACACTGTTTAGCTGCCAAAAGCATTTGAAATTGGGCCTAAACATTGTGGTAAGTCTTTAGGTGATGGCTATTGTGTCTGTTTGACCTCTTCCAAATATCTGTACTGGCAAAAAAAGGAAAAGTTTCCAATTTAAATAGCTAGAGAATAAAAACAATTTGCCAGTAATGTGAAAAAACCTACAGCACCTGGTGTTCCCATGTGGTCTCCCACCCAAGTACTAACCAGGCCCAACACTGCTTAGCTTCCAAGATCAGGCGAGATTGGGCCTATCCAATGTGGTATGGCTGTAGGTGAGATTCAGGCACTTTTTTGCCCTCTTCTACTTCTATCACCAGGTAAGCTAATAAAAAAGTTTCCTAACTGTATTGGCTTACTGAAAAAAATCATGTGTTGGTAATGTAAAAAGACCTACAGGACATGAGATTAGCAGGGGGTCTTAAATTAAACTACTAAAGAGGCTCAACACTGTTTAGCTGCCAAAAGCATTTGAAATTGGGCCTAAACATTGTAGTAAGTCTTTAGGTGATGGCTATTGTGTCTGTTTGACCTCTTCCAAATATCTGTACTGGCAATAAAAAGAAAAAGTTTCCAATTTAAATAGCTAGAGAATAAAAACAATTTGCCGGTAATGTGAAAAAACCTACAGCACCTTGAGTTTCCATGTGGTCTCCCACCCAAGTACTAACCAGGCCCAACACTGCTTAGCTTCCAAGATCAGGCGAGATTGGGCCTATCCAATGTGGTATGGCTGTAGGTGAGATACAGTCACTTTTTTGCCCTCTTCTACTTCTATCACCAGGTAAGCTAATAAAAAAGTTTCCTAATTGTATTGGCTTACTGAAAAAAAATGATGTGTTGGTAATGTAAAAAGACCTACAGGACATGATATTAGCAGGGGGTCTTAAATTAAACTACTAAAGAGGCTCAACACTGTTTAGTTGCCAAAAGCATTTGGAATTGGGCCTAAACAGTGTGGTAAGTCTTTAGGTGATGGCTATTGTGTCTGTTTGACCTCTTCCAAATGTCTGTACTGGCAATAAAAAGAAAAAGTTTCCAATTTAAATAGCTAGAGAATAAAAACAATTTGCCAGTAATGTGAAAAAACCTAAAGCACCTGGAGTTCCCATGTGGTCTCCCACCCAAGTACTAACCGGGCCCAACACTGCTTAGCTTCCAAGATCAGGCGAGATTGGGCCTATCCAATGTGGTATGGCTGTAGGTGAGATACAGGCACTTTTTTGCCCTCTTCTACTTCTGTCACCAGGTAAGCTAATAAAAAAGTTTCCTAACTGTATTGGCTTACTGAAAAAAATCATGTGTTGGTAATGTAAAAAGACCTACAGGACATGATATTAGCAGGGGGTCTTAAATTAAACTACTAAAGAGGCTCAACACTGTTTAGCTGCCAAAAGCAGTTGGAATTGGGCCTAAACAGTGTGGTAAGTCTTTAGGTGATGGCTATTGTGTCTGTTTGACCTCTTCCAAAGGTCTGTACTGGCAATAAAAAGAAAAAGTTTCCAATTTAAATAGCTAGAGAATAAAAACAATTTGCCAGTAATGTGAAAAAACATAGAGCACCTGGTGTTCCCATGTGGTCTCCCACCCAAGTACTAACCAGGCCCAACACTTCTTAGCTTCCAAGATGAGACGAGATTGGGCCTATCCAATGTGGTATGGCTGTAGGTGAGATACGGGCACTTTTTTGCCCTCTTCTACTTCTATCACCAGGTAAGCTAATAAAAAAGTTTCCTAATTGTATTGGCTTACTGAAAAAAATCATGTGTTGGTAATGTAAATAGACCTACAGGACATGATATTAGCAGGGGGTCTTAAATTAAACTACTAAAGAGGCTCTACACTGTTTAGCTGCCAAAAGAAGTTGGAATTGGGCCTAAACAGTGTGGTAAGTTTTTAGGTGATGGCTATTGTGTCTGTTTGACCTCTTCCAAATGTCTGTACTGGCAATATAAATAAAAAGTTTCCAATTTAAATAGCTAGAGAATAAAAACAATTTGCCAGTAATGTGAAAAAACCTACAGCACCTGGTGTTCCCATGTGGTCTCCCACCCAAGTACTAACCAGGCACAACACTGCTTAGCTTCCAAGATCAGACCAGATTGGGCCTATCCAATGTGGTATGGCTGTAGGTGAGATCCAGGCACTTTTTTGCCCTCTTCTACCTCTATCACCAGGTAAGCTAATAAAAAAGTTTCCTAACTGTATTGGCTTACTGAAAAAAATCATGTGTTGGTAATGTAAAAAGACCTACAGGACATTATATTAGCAGGGGGTCTTAAATTAAACTACTAAAGAGACTCAACACTGTTTAGCTGCCAAAAGCAGTTGGAATTGGGCCTAAACAGTGTGGTAAGTCTTTAGGTGATGGCTATTGTGTCTGTTTGACCTCTTCCAAATGTCTGTGCTGGCAATAAAAAGAAAAAGTTTCCAATTTAAATAGCTAGAGAATAAAAACAATTTGCCAGTAATGTGAAAAGACCTAGAGCACCTGGTGTTCCCATGTGGTCTCCCACCCAAGTACTAACAAGGCCCAACAATGCTTAGCTTCCAAGATCAGGCGAGATTTGGCCTATCCAATGTGGTATGGCTGTAGGTGAGATTCAGGCACTTTTTTGCCCTCTTCTACTTCTATCACCAGGTAAGCTAATAAAAAAGTTTCCTAACTGTATTGGCTTACTGAAAAAAATCATGTGTTGGTAATGTAAAAAGACCTACAGGACATGATATTAGCAGGGGGTCTTAAATTAAACTACTAAAGAGGCTCTACACTGTTTAGCTGCCAAAAGCATTTGAAATTGGGCCTAAACATTGTGGTAAGTCTTTAGGTGATGGCTATTGTGTCTGTTTGACCTCTTCCAAATATCTGTACTGGCAAAAAAAGGAAAAGTTTCCAATTTAAATAGCTAGAGAATAAAAACAATTTGCCAGTAATGTGAAAAAACCTACAGCACCTGGTGTTCCCATGTGGTCTCCCACCCAAGTACTAACCAGGCCCAACACTGCTTAGCTTCCAAGATCAGGCGAGATTGGGCCTATCCAATGTGGTATGGCTGTAGGTGAGATTCAGGCACTTTTTTGCCCTCTTCTACTTCTATCACCAGGTAAGCTAATAAAAAAGTTTCCTAACTGTATTGGCTTACTGAAAAAAATCATGTGTTGGTAATGTAAAAAGACCTACAGGACATGAGATTAGCAGGGGGTCTTAAATTAAACTACTAAAGAGGCTCAACACTGTTTAGCTGCCAAAAGCATTTGAAATTGGGCCTAAACATTGTAGTAAGTCTTTAGGTGATGGCTATTGTGTCTGTTTGACCTCTTCCAAATATCTGTACTGGCAATAAAAAGAAAAAGTTTCCAATTTAAATAGCTAGAGAATAAAAACAATTTGCCGGTAATGTGAAAAAACCTACAGCACCTGGAGTTTCCATGTGGTCTCCCACCCAAGTACTAACCAGGCCCAACACTGCTTAGCTTCCAAGATCAGGCGAGATTGGGCCTATCCAATGTGGTATGGCTGTAGGTGAGATACAATCACTTTTTTGCCCTCTTCTACTTCTATCACCAGGTAAGCTAATAAAAAAGTTTCCTAACTGTATTGGCTTACTGAAAAAAATCATGTGTTGGTAATGTAAAAAGCCCTTCAGGACATGATATTAGCAGGGGGTCTTAAATTAAACTACTAAAGAGGCTCTACACTGTTTAGCTGCCAAAAGCATTTGAAATTGGGCCTAAACATTGTGGTAAGTCTTTAGGTGATGGCTATTGTGTCTGTTTGACCTCTTCCAAATATCTGTACTGGCAAAATAAGGAAAAGTTTCCAATTTAAATAGCTAGAGAATAAAAACAATTTGCCAGTAATGTGAAAAAACCTACAGCACCTGGTGTTCCCATGTGGTCTCCCACCCAAGTACTAACCAGGCCCAACACTGCTTAGCTTCCAAGATCAGGCGAGATTGGGCCTATCCAATGTGGTATGGCTGTAGGTGAGATTCAGGCACTTTTTTGCCCTCTTCTACTTCTATCACCAGGTAAGCTAATAAAAAAGTTTCCTAACTGTATTGGCTTACTGAAAAAAATCATGTGTTGGTAATGTAAAAAGACCTACAGGACATGAGATTAGCAGGGGGTCTTAAATTAAACTACTAAAGAGGCTCAACACTGTTTAGCTGCCAAAAGCATTTGAAATTGGGCCTAAACATTGTAGTAAGTCTTTAGGTGATGGCTATTGTGTCTGTTTGACCTCTTCCAAATATCTGTACTGGCAATAAAAAGAAAAAGTTTCCAATTTAAATAGCTAGAGAATAAAAACAATTTGCCGGTAATGTGAAAAAACCTACAGCACCTTGAGTTTCCATGTGGTCTCCCACCCAAGTACTAACCAGGCCCAACACTGCTTAGCTTCCAAGATCAGGCGAGATTGGGCCTATCCAATGTGGTATGGCTGTAGGTGAGATACAGTCACTTTTTTGCCCTCTTCTACTTCTATCACCAGGTAAGCTAATAAAAAAGTTTCCTAATTGTATTGGCTTACTGAAAAAAAATGATGTGTTGGTAATGTAAAAAGACCTACAGGACATGATATTAGCAGGGGGTCTTAAATTAAACTACTAAAGAGGCTCAACACTGTTTAGTTGCCAAAAGCATTTGGAATTGGGCCTAAACAGTGTGGTAAGTCTTTAGGTGATGGCTATTGTGTCTGTTTGACCTCTTCCAAATGTCTGTACTGGCAATAAAAAGAAAAAGTTTCCAATTTAAATAGCTAGAGAATAAAAACAATTTGCCAGTAATGTGAAAAAACCTAAAGCACCTGGAGTTCCCATGTGGTCTCCCACCCAAGTACTAACCGGGCCCAACACTGCTTAGCTTCCAAGATCAGGCGAGATTGGGCCTATCCAATGTGGTATGGCTGTAGGTGAGATACAGGCACTTTTTTGCCCTCTTCTACTTCTGTCACCAGGTAAGCTAATAAAAAAGTTTCCTAACTGTATTGGCTTACTGAAAAAAATCATGTGTTGGTAATGTAAAAAGACCTACAGGACATGATATTAGCAGGGGGTCTTAAATTAAACTACTAAAGAGGCTCAACACTGTTTAGCTGCCAAAAGCAGTTGGAATTGGGCCTAAACAGTGTGGTAAGTTTTTAGGTGATGGCTATTTTGTCTGTTTGACCTCTTCCAAATGTCTGTACTGGCAATATAAAGAAAAAGTTTCCAATTTAAATAGCTAGAGAATAAAAACAATTTGCCAGTAATGTGAAAAAACCTACAGCACCTGGTGTTCCCATGTGGTCTCCCACCCAAGTACTAACCAGGAGCAACACTGCTAAGCTTCCAAGATCAGACGAGATTGGGCCTATCCAATGTGGTATGGCTGTATGTGAGATACACTCACTTTTTTGCCCTCTTCTACTTCTATCACCAGGTAAGCTAATAAAAAAGTTTCCTAACTGTATTGGCTTACTGAAAAAAATCATGTGTTGGTAATGTAAAAAGACCTATAGGACATGATATTAGCAGGGGGTCTTAAATTAAACTACTAAAGAGGCTCAAAACTGTTTAGCTGCCAAAAGCAGTTGGAATTGGGCCTAAACAGTGTGGTAAGTCTTTAGGTGATGGCTATTGTGTCTGTTTGACCTCTTCCAAATGTCTGTGCTGGCAATAAAAAGAAAAAGTTTCCAATTTAAATAGCTAGAGAATAAAAACAATTTGCCAGTAATGTGAAAAAACCTACAGCACCTGGTGTTCCCATGTGGTCTCCCACCCAAGTACTAACCAGGCCCAACACTGCTTAGCTTCCAAGATCAGACGAGATTGGGCCTATCCAATGTGGTATGGCTGTAGGTGAGATACAGGCACTTTTTTGCCCTCTTCTACCTCTATCACCAGGTAAGCTAATAAAAAAGTTTCCTAACTGTATTGGCTTACTGAAAAAAATCATGTGTTGGTAATGTAAAAAGACCTACAGGACATTATATTAGCAGGGGGTCTTAAATTAAACTACTAAAGAGACTCAACACTGTTTAGCTGCCAAAAGCAGTTGGAATTGGGCCTAAACAGTGTGGTAAGTCTTTAGGTGATGGCTATTGTGTCTGTTTGACCTCTTCCAAATGTCAGTGCTGGCAATAAAAAGAAAAAGTTTCCAATTTAAATAGCTAGAGAATAAAAACAATTTGCCAGTAATGTGAAAAAACCTGCAGCACCTGGTGTTCCCATGTGGTCTCCCACACAAGTACTAACCAGGCCCAACACTGCTTCGATTTGAAGATCAGACAAGATTGGGCCTATCCAATTTGGTATGGATGTAGGTGAGTTACAGGCACTTTTTTGCCCTCTTCTACTTCTATCACCAGGTAAGCTAATAAAAAAGTTTCCTAACTGTATTGGCTTACTGAAAAAAATCATGTGTTGGTAATGTAAAAAGACTTACAGGACATGATATTAGCAGGGGGTCTTAAATTAAACTACTAAAGAGGCTCAACACTGTTTAGCTGCCAAACGCAGTTGGAATTGGGCCTAAACAGTGTGGTAAGTCTTTAGGTCATGGCTATTGTGTCTGTTTGACCTCTTCCAAATGTCTGTGCTGGCAATAAAAAGAAAAAGTTTACGATTTAAATAGCTAGAGAATAAAAACAATTTGCCAGTAATGTGAAAAGACCTACAGCACCAGGTGTTCCCATGTGGTCTCCCACCCAAGTACTAACCAGTCCCAACACTGCTTAGCTTCCAAGATCAGATGAGATTGGGCCTATCCAATGTGGTATGGCTGTAGGTGAGATATAGGCACTTTTTTGCCCTCTTCTACTTCTATCACCAGGTAAGCTAATAAAAAAGTTTCCTAACTGTATTGGCTTACTGAAAAAAATCATGTGTTGGTAATGTAAAAAGACCTACAGGACATGATATTAGCAGGGGGTCTTAAATTAAACTACTAAAGAGGCTCTACACTGTTTAGCTGCCAAAAGAAGTTGGAATTGGGCCTAAACAGTGTGGTAAGTTTTTAGGTGATGGCTATTGTGTCTGTTTGACCTCTTCCAAATGTCTGTACTGGCAATATAAATAAAAAGTTTCCAATTTAAATAGCTAGAGAATAAAAACAATTTGCCAGTAATGTGAAAAAACCTACAGCACCTGGTGTTCCCATGTGGTCTCCCACCCAAGTACTAACCAGGCACAACACTGCTTAGCTTCCAAGATCAGACGAGATTGGGCCTATCCAATGTGGAATGGCTGTAGGTGAGATCCAGGCACTTTTTTGCCCTCTTCTACCTCTATCACCAGGTAAGCTAATAAAAAAGTTTCCTAACTGTATTGGCTTACTGAAAAAAATCATGTGTTGGTAATGTAAAAAGACCTACAGGACATTATATTAGCAGGGGGTCTTAAATTAAACTACTAAAGAGACTCAACACTGTTTAGCTGCCAAAAGCAGTTGGAATTGGGCCTAAACAGTGTGGTAAGTCTTTAGGTGATGGCTATTGTGTCTGTTTGACCTCTTCCAAATGTCTGTGCTGGCAATAAAAAGAAAAAGTTTCCAATTTAAATAGCTAGAGAATAAAAACAATTTGCCAGTAATGTGAAAAGACCTAGAGCACCTGGTGTTCCCATGTGGTCTCCCACCCAAGTACTAACAAGGCCCAACAATGCTTAGCTTCCAAGATCAGACGAGATTGGGCCTATCCAATGTGGAATGGCTGTAGGTGAAACACAGGCACTTTTTTGCCCTCTTCTACTTCTATCACCAGGTAAGCTAATAAAAAAGTTTCCTAACTGTATTGGCTTACTGAAAAAAATCATGTGTTGGTAATGTAAAAAGACCTACAGGACATGATATTAGCAGGGGGTCTTAAATTAAACTACTAAAGAGGCTCAACACTGTTTAGCTGCCAAAAGCATTTGAAATTGGGCCTAAACAGTGTGGTAAGTCTTTAGGTGATGGTTATTGTGTCTGTTTGACCTCTTCCAAATATCTGTACTGGCAATAAAAAGAAAAAGTTTCCAATTTAAATAGCTAGAGAATAAAAACAATTTGCCAGTAATGTGAAAAAACCTACAGCACCTGGTGTTCCCATGTGGTCTCCGACCCAAGTACTAACCAGGCCCAACACTGCTTAGCTTCCAAGATCAGGCGAGATTTGGCCTATCCAATGTGGTATGGCTGTAAGTGAGATTCAGGCACTTTTTTGCCCTCTTCTACTTCTATCACCAGGTAAGCTAATAAAAAAGTTTCCTAACTGTATTGGCTTACTGAAAAAAATCATGTGTTGGTAATGTAAAAAGACCTACAGGACATGAGATTAGCAGGGGGTCTTAAATTAAACTACTAAAGAGGCTCAACACTGTTTAGCTGCCAAAAGCATTTGAAATTGGGCATAAACATTGTAGTAAGTCTTTAGGTGATGGCTATTGTGTCTGTTTGACCTCTTCCAAATATCTGTACTGGCAATAAAAAGAAAAAGTTTCCAATTTAAATAGCTAGAGAATAAAAACAATTTGCCAGTAATGTGAAAAAACCTACAGCACCTGGTGTTCCCATGTGGTCTCCCACCCAAGTACTAACCAGGCCCAACACTGCTTAGCTTCCAAGATCAGGCGAGATTGGGCCTATCCAATGTGGTATGGCTGTAGGTGAGATTCAGGCACTTTTTTGCCCTCTTCTACTTCTATCACCAGGTAAGCTAATAAAAAAGTTTCCTAACTGTATTGGCTTACTGAAAAAAATCATGTGTTGGTAATGTAAAAAGACCTACAGGACATGAGATTAGCAGGGGGTCTTAAATTAAACTACTAAAGAGGCTCAACACTGTTTAGCTGCCAAAAGCATTTGAAATTGGGCCTAAACATTGTAGTAAGTCTTTAGGTGATGGCTATTGTGTCTGTTTGACCTCTTCCAAATATCTGTACTGGCAATAAAAAGAAAAAGTTTCCAATTTAAATAGCTAGAGAATAAAAACAATTTGCCAGTAATGTGAAAAAACCTACAGCACCTGGAGTTTCCATGTGGTCTCCCACCCAAGTACTAACCAGACCCAACACTGCTTAGCTTCCAAGATCAGGCGAGATTGGGCCTATCCAATGTGATATGGCTGTAGGTGAGATACAGTCACTTTTTTGCCCTCTTCTACTTCTATCACCAGGTAAGCTAATAAAAAAGTTTCCTAACTGTATTGGCTTACTGAAAAAAATCATGTGTTGGTAATGTAAAAAGACCTACAGGACATGATATTAGCAGGGGGTCTTAAATTAAACTACTAAAGAGGCTCAACACTGTTTAGCTGCCAAAAGCAGTTGGAATTGGGCCTAAACAGTGTGGTAAGTCTTTAGGTGATGGCTATTGTGTCTGTTTGACCTCTTCCAAAGGTCTGTACTGGCAATAAAAAGAAAAAGTTTCCAATTTAAATAGCTAGAGAATAAAAACAATTTGCCAGTAATGTGAAAAAACATAGAGCACCTGGTGTTCCCATGTGGTCTCCCACCCAAGTACTAACCAGGCCCAACACTGCTTAGCTTCCAAGATGAGACGAGATTGGGCCTATCCAATGTGGTATGGCTGTAGGTGAGATACGGGCACTTTTTTGCCCTCTTCTACTTCTATCACCAGGTAAGCTAATAAAAAAGTTTCCTAATTGTATTGGCTTACTGAAAAAAATCATGTGTTGGTAATGTAAATAGACCTACAGGACATGATATTAGCAGGGGGTCTTAAATTAAGCTACTAAAGAGGCTCTACACTGTTTAGCTGCCAAAAGAAGTTGGAATTGGGCCTAAACAGTGTGGTAAGTTTTTAGGTGATGGCTATTGTGTCTGTTTGACCTCTTCCAAATGTCTGTACTGGCAATATAAATAAAAAGTTTCCAATTTAAATAGCTAGAGAATAAAAACAATTTGCCAGTAATGTGAAAAAACCTACAGCACCTGGTGTTCCCATGTGGTCTCCCACCCAAGTACTAACCAGGCACAACACTGCTTAGCTTCCAAGATCAGACCAGATTGGGCCTATCCAATGTGGTATGGCTGTAGGTGAGATCCAGGCACTTTTTTGCCCTCTTCTACCTCTATCACCAGGTAAGCTAATAAAAAAGTTTCCTAACTGTATTGGCTTACTGAAAAAAATCATGTGTTGGTAATGTAAAAAGACCTACAGGACATTATATTAGCAGGGGGTCTTAAATTAAACTACTAAAGAGACTCAACACTGTTTAGCTGCCAAAAGCAGTTGGAATTGGGCCTAAACAGTGTGGTAAGTCTTTAGGTGATGGCTATTGTGTCTGTTTGACCTCTTCCAAATGTCTGTGCTGGCAATAAAAAGAAAAAGTTTCCAATTTAAATAGCTAGAGAATAAAAACAATTTGCCAGTAATGTGAAAAGACCTAGAGCACCTGGTGTTCCCATGTGGTCTCCCACCCAAGTACTAACAAGGCCCAACAATGCTTAGCTTCCAAGATCAGGCGAGATTTGGCCTATCCAATGTGGTATGGCTGTAGGTGAGATTCAGGCACTTTTTTGCCCTCTTCTACTTCTATCACCAGGTAAGCTAATAAAAAAGTTTCCTAACTGTATTGGCTTACTGAAAAAAATCATGTGTTGGTAATGTAAAAAGACCTACAGGACATGATATTAGCAGGGGGTCTTAAATTAAACTACTAAAGAGGCTCTACACTGTTTAGCTGCCAAAAGCATTTGAAATTGGGCCTAAACATTGTGGTAAGTCTTTAGGTGATGGCTATTGTGTCTGTTTGACCTCTTCCAAATATCTGTACTGGCAAAAAAAGGAAAAGTTTCCAATTTAAATAGCTAGAGAATAAAAACAATTTGCCAGTAATGTGAAAAAACCTACAGCACCTGGTGTTCCCATGTGGTCTCCCACCCAAGTACTAACCAGGCCCAACACTGCTTAGCTTCCAAGATCAGGCGAGATTGGGCCTATCCAATGTGGTATGGCTGTAGGTGAGATTCAGGCACTTTTTTGCCCTCTTCTACTTCTATCACCAGGTAAGCTAATAAAAAAGTTTCCTAACTGTATTGGCTTACTGAAAAAAATCATGTGTTGGTAATGTAAAAAGACCTACAGGACATGAGATTAGCAGGGGGTCTTAAATTAAACTACTAAAGAGGCTCAACACTGTTTAGCTGCCAAAAGCAGTTGGAATTGGGCCTAAACATTGTAGTAAGTCTTTAGGTGATGGCTATTGTGTCTGTTTGACCTCTTCCAAATATCTGTACTGGCAATAAAAAGAAAAAGTTTCCAATTTAAATAGCTAGAGAATAAAAACAATTTGCCGGTAATGTGAAAAAACCTACAGCACCTGGAGTCTCCATGTGGTCTCCCACCCAAGTACTAACCAGGCCCAACACTGCTTAGCTTCCAAGATCAGGCGAGATTGGGCCTATCCAATGTGGTATGGCTGTAGGTGAGATACAGTCACTTTTTTGCCCTCTTCTACTTCTATCACCAGGTAAGCTAATAAAAAAGTTTCCTAACTGTATTGGCTTACTGAAAAAAATCATGTGTTGGTAATGTAAAAAGACCTACAGGACATGATATTAGCAGGGGGTCTTAAATTAAACTACTAAAGAGGCTCTACACTGTTTAGCTGCCAAAAGCATTTGAAATTGGGCCTAAACATTGTGGTAAGTCTTTAGGTGATGGCTATTGTGTCTGTTTGACCTCTTCCAAATATCTGTACTGGCAAAAAAAGGAAAAGTTTCCAATTTAAATAGCTAGAGAATAAAAACAATTTGCCAGTAATGTGAAAAAACCTACAGCACCTGGTGTTCCCATGTGGTCTCCCACCCAAGTACTAACCAGGCCCAACACTGCTTAGCTTCCAAGATCAGGCGAGATTGGGCCTATCCAATGTGGTATGGCTGTAGGTGAGATTCAGGCACTTTTTTGCCCTCTTCTACTTCTATCACCAGGTAAGCTAATAAAAAAGTTTCCTAACTGTATTGGCTTACTGAAAAAAATCATGTGTTGGTAATGTAAAAAGACCTACAGGACATGAGATTAGCAGGGGGTCTTAAATTAAACTACTAAAGAGGCTCAACACTGTTTAGCTGCCAAAAGCATTTGAAATTGGGCCTAAACATTGTAGTAAGTCTTTAGGTGATGGCTATTGTGTCTGTTTGACCTCTTCCAAATATCTGTACTGGCAATAAAAAGAAAAAGTTTCCAATTTAAATAGCTAGAGAATAAAAACAATTTGCCGGTAATGTGAAAAAACCTACAGCACCTGGAGTTTCCATGTGGTCTCCCACCCAAGTACTAACCAGGCCCAACACTGCTTAGCTTCCAAGATCAGGCGAGATTGGGCCTATCCAATGTGGTATGGCTGTAGGTGAGATACAGTCACTTTTTTGCCCTCTTCTACTTCTATCACCAGGTAAGCTAATAAAAAAGTTTCCTAACTGTATTGGCTTACTGAAAAAAATCATGTGTTGGTAATGTAAAAAGACCTACAGGACATGATATTAGCAGGGGGTCTTAAATTAAACTACTAAAGAGGCTCTACACTGTTTAGCTGCCAAAAGCATTTGAAATTGGGCCTAAACATTGTGGTAAGTCTTTAGGTGATGGCTATTGTGTCTGTTTGACCTCTTCCAAATATCTGTACTGGCAAAAAAAGGAAAAGTTTCCAATTTAAATAGCTAGAGAATAAAAACAATTTGCCAGTAATGTGAAAAAACCTACAGCACCTGGTGTTCCCATGTGGTCTCCCACCCAAGTACTAACCAGGCCCAACACTGCTTAGCTTCCAAGATCAGGCGAGATTGGGCCTATCCAATGTGGTATGGCTGTAGGTGAGATTCAGGCACTTTTTTGCCCTCTTCTACTTCTATCACCAGGTAAGCTAATAAAAAAGTTTCCTAACTGTATTGGCTTACTGAAAAAAATCATGTGTTGGTAATGTAAAAAGACCTACAGGACATGAGATTAGCAGGGGGTCTTAAATTAAACTACTAAAGAGGCTCAACACTGTTTAGCTGCCAAAAGCATTTGAAATTGGGCCTAAACATTGTAGTAAGTCTTTAGGTGATGGCTATTGTGTCTGTTTGACCTCTTCCAAATATCTGTACTGGCAATAAAAAGAAAAAGTTTCCAATTTAAATAGCTAGAGAATAAAAACAATTTGCCGGTAATGTGAAAAAACCTACAGCACCTGGAGTTTCCATGTGGTCTCCCACCCAAGTACTAACCAGGCCCAACACTGCTTAGCTTCCAAGATCAGGCGAGATTGGGCCTATCCAATGTGGTATGGCTGTAGGTGAGATTCAGGCACTTTTTTGCCCTCTTCTACTTCTATCACCAGGTAAGCTAATAAAAAAGTTTCCTAACTGTATTGGCTTACTGAAAAAAATCATGTGTTGGTAATGTAAAAAGACCTACAGGACATGATATTAGCAGGGGGTCTTAAATTAAACTACTAAAGAGGCTCTACACTGTTTAGCTGCCAAAAGCATTTGAAATTGGGCCTAAACATTGTGGTAAGTCTTTAGGTGATGGCTATTGTGTCTGTTTGACCTCTTCCAAATATCTGTACTGGCAAAAAAAGGAAAAGTTTCCAATTTAAATAGCTAGAGAATAAAAACAATTTGCCAGTAATGTGAAAAAACCTACAGCACCTGGTGTTCCCATGTGGTCTCCCACCCAAGTACTAACCAGGCCCAACACTGCTTAGCTTCCAAGATCAGGCGAGATTGGGCCTATCCAATGTGGTATGGCTGTAGGTGAGATTCAGGCACTTTTTTGCCCTCTTCTACTTCTATCACCAGGTAAGCTAATAAAAAAGTTTCCTAACTGTATTGGCTTACTGAAAAAAATCATGTGTTGGTAATGTAAAAAGACCTACAGGACATGAGATTAGCAGGGGGTCTTAAATTAAACTACTAAAGAGGCTCAACACTGTTTAGCTGCCAAAAGCATTTGAAATTGGGCCTAAACATTGTAGTAAGTCTTTAGGTGATGGCTATTGTGTCTGTTTGACCTCTTCCAAATATCTGTACTGGCAATAAAAAGAAAAAGTTTCCAATTTAAATAGCTAGAGAATAAAAACAATTTGCCGGTAATGTGAAAAAACCTACAGCACCTGGAGTTTCCATGTGGTCTCCCACCCAAGTACTAACCAGGCCCAACACTGCTTAGCTTCCAAGATCAGGCGAGATTGGGCCTATCCAATGTGGTATGGCTGTAGGTGAGATACAGTCACTTTTTTGCCCTCTTCTACTTCTATCACCAGGTAAGCTAATAAAAAAGTTTCCTAACTGTATTGGCTTACTGAAAAAAATCATGTGTTGGTAATGTAAAAAGACCTACAGGACATGATATTAGCAGGGGGTCTTAAAATAAACTACTAAAGAGGCTCAACACTGTTTAGCTGCCAAAAGCAGTTGGAATTGGGCCTAAACAGTGTGGTAAGTCTTTAGGTGATGGCTATTGTGTCTGTTTGACCTCTTCCAAAGGTCTGTACTGGCAATAAAAAGAAAAAGTTTCCAATTTAAATAGCTAGAGAATAAAAACAATTTGCCAGTAATGTGAAAAAACATAGAGCACCTGGTGTTCCCATGTGGTCTCCCACCCAAGTACTAACCAGGCCCAACACTGCTTAGCTTCCAAGATCAGACGAGATTGGGCCTATCCAATGTGGTATGGCTGTAGGTGAGATACAGGCACTTTTTTGCCCTCTTCTACCTCTATCACCAGGTAAGCTAATAAAAAAGTTTCCTAACTGTATTGGCTTACTGAAAAAAATCATGTGTTGGTAATGTAAAAAGACCTACAGGACATTATATTAGCAGGGGGTCTTAAATTAAACTACTAAAGAGACTCAACACTGTTTAGCTGCCAAAAGCAGTTGGAATTGGGCCTAAACAGTGTGGTAAGTCTTTAGGTGATGGCTATTGTGTCTGTTTGACCTCTTCCAAATGTCAGTGCTGGCAATAAAAAGAAAAAGTTTCCAATTTAAATAGCTAGAGAATAAAAACAATTTGCCAGTAATGTGAAAAAACCTGCAGCACCTGGTGTTCCCATGTGGTCTCCCACACAAGTACTAACCAGGCCCAACACTGCTTAGCTTTGAAGATCAGACAAGATTGGGCCTATCCAATTTGGTATGGATGTAGGTGAGTTACAGGAACTTTTTTGCCCTCTTCTACTTCTATCACCAGGTAAGCTAATAAAAAAGTTTCCTAACTGTATTGGCTTACTGAAAAAAATCATGTGTTGGTAATGTAAAAAGACTTACAGGACATGATATTAGCAGGGGGTCTTAAATTAAACTACTAAAGAGGCTCAACACAGTTTAGCTGCCAAACGCAGTTGGAATTGGGCCTAAACAGTGTGGTAAGTCTTTAGGTCATGGCTATTGTGTCTGTTTGACCTCTTCCAAATGTCTGTGCTGGCAATAAAAAGAAAAAGTTTCCAATTTAAATAGCTAGAGAATAAAAACAATTTGCCAGTAATGTGAAAAGACCTACAGCACCTGGTGTTCCCATGTGGTCTCCCACCCAAGTACTAACCAGTCCCAACACTGCTTAGCTTTGTAGATCAGACAAGATTGGGCCTGTCCAATTTGGTATGGATGTAGGTGAGTTACATGCACTTTTTTGCCCGCTTCTACTTCTATCACCAGGTAAGCTAATAAAAAAGTTTCCTAACTGTATTGGCTTACTGAAAAAAATCATGTGTTGGTAATGTAAAAAGACTTACAGGACATGATATTAGCAGGGGGTCTTAAATTAAACTACTAAAGAGGCTCAACACTGTTTAGCTGCCAAAAGCAGTTGGAATTGGGCCTAAACAGTGTGGTAAGTCTTTAGGTGATGGCTATTGTGTCTGTTTGACCTCTTCCAAATGTCTGTGCTGGCAATAAAAAGAAAAAGTTTATGATTTAAATAGCTAGAGAATAAAAACAATTTGCCAGTAATGTGAAAAAACCTACAGCACCTGGTGTTCCCATGTGGTCTCCCACCCAAGTACTAACCAGTCCCAACACTGCTTAGCTTCCAAGATCAGACGAGATTGGGCCTATCCAATGTCGTATGGCTGTAGGTGAGATACAGGCACTTTTTTGCCCTCTTCTACTTCTATCACCAGGTAAGCTAATAAAAAAGTTTCCTAACTGTATTGGCTTACTGAAAAAAATTAATGTGTCGGTAATCTAAAAAGACCTACAGGACATGATATTAGCAGGGGGTCTTAAATTAAACTACTAAAGAGGCTCAACACTGTTTAGCTGCCAAAAGCAGTTGGAATTGGGCCTAAACAGTGTGGTAAGTCTTTAGGTCATGGCTATTGTGTCTGTTTGACCTCTTCCAAATGTCTGTGCTGGCAATAAAAAGAAAAAGTTTACGATTTAAATAGCTAGAGAATAAAAACAATTTGCCAGTAATGTGAAAAGACATACAGCACCTGGTGCTCCCATGTGGTCTCCCACCCAAGTACTAACCAGGCCCAACACTGCTTAGCTTCCACGATCAGACGAGATTGGGCCTATCCAATGTGGTATGGCTGTAGGTGAAATACAGGCACTTTTTTGCCCTCATCTACTTCTATCACCAGGTAAGCTAATAAAAAAGTTTCCTAATTGTATTGGCTTACTGAAAAAAATTATGTGTTGGTAATGTAAAAAGACCTACAGGACATGATATTAGCAGGGGGTCTTAAATTAAACTACTAAAGAGGCTCAACACTGTTTAGTTGCCAAAAGCATTTGGAATTGGGCCTAAACAGTGTGGTAAGTCTTTAGGTGATGGCTATTGTGTCTGTTTGACCTCTTCCAAATGTCTGTACTGGCAATAAAAAGAAAAAGTTTCCAATTTAAATAGCTAGAGAATAAAAACAATTTGCCAGTAATGTGAAAAAACCTACAGCACCTGGAGTTCCCATGTGGTCTCCCACCCAAGTACTAACCAGGCACAACACTGCTTAGCTTCCAAGATCAGGCGAGATTGGGCCTATCCAATGTGGTATGGCTGTAGGTGAGATACAGGCACTTTTTTGCCCTCTTCTACTTCTGTCACCAGGTAAGCTAATAAAAAAGTTTCCTAACTGTTTTGGCTTACTGAAAAAAATCATGTGTTGGTAATGTAAAAAGACCTACAGGACATGATATTAGCAGGGGGTCTTAAATTAAACTACTAAAGAGGCTCAACACTGTTTAGCTGCCAAAAGCAGTTGGAATTGGGCCTAAACAGTGTGGTAAGTCTTTAGGTGATGGCTATTGTGTCTGTTTGACCTCTTCCAAATGTCTGTACTGGCAATAAAAAGAAAAAGTTTCCAATTTAAATAGCTAGAGAATAAAAACAATTTGCCAGTAATGTGAAAAAACATACAGCACCTGGTGTTCTCCTGTGGTCTCCCACCCAAGTAGTAACCAGGCCCAACACTGCTTAGCTCCCAAGATCAGACGAGATTGGGCCTATCCAATGTGGTATGGCTGTAGGTGAGATAAAGGCACTTTTTTGCCCTCTTCTACTTCTATCACCAGGTAAGCTAATAAAAAAGTTTCCTAACTGTATTGGCTTACTGAAAAAAATCATGTGTTGGTAATGTAAAAAGACTTACAGGACATGATATTAGCAGGGTGTCTTAAGTTAATCTACTAAAGAGGCTCAACACTGTTTAGCTGCCAAAAGCAGTTGGAATTGGGCCTAAACAGTGTGGTAAGTCTTTTGGTGATGGCTATTGTGTCTGTTTGACCTCTTCCAAATGTCTGTGCTGGCAATAAAAAGAAAAAGTTTACGATTTAAATAGCTAGAGAATAAAAACAATTTGCCAGTAATGTGAAAAGACCTACAGCACCAGGTGTTCCCATGTGGTCTCCCACCCAAGTACTAACCAGTCCCAACACTACTTAGCTTCCAAGATCAGATGAGATTGGGCATATCCAATGTGGTATGTCTGTAGGTGAGATATAGGCACTTTTTTGCCCTCTTCTACTTCTATCACCAGGTAAGCTAATAAAAAAGTTTCCTAACTGTATTGGCTTACTGAAAAAAATCATGTGTTGGTAATGTAAAAAGACCTACAGGACATGATATTAGCAGGGGGTCTTAAATTAAACTACTAAAGAGGCTCTACACTGTTTCGCTGCCAAAAGAAGTTGGAATTGGGCCTAAACAGTGTGGTAAGTTTTTAGGTGATGGCTATTGTGTCTGTTTGACCTCTTCCAAATGTCTGTACTGGCAATATAAATAAAAAGTTTCCAATTTAAATAGCTAGAGAATAAAAACAATTTGCCAGTAATGTGAAAAAACCTACAGCACCTGGTGTTCCCATGTGGTCTCCCACCCAAGTACTAACCAGGCACAATACTGCTTAGCTTCCAAGATCAGACAAGATTGGGCCTATCCAATGTGGTATGGCTGTAGGTGAGATCCAGGCACTTTTTTGCCCTCTTCTACCTCTATCACCAGGTAAGCTAATAAAAAAGTTTCCTAACTGTATTGGCTTACTGAAAAAAATCATGTGTTGGTAATGTAAAAAGACCTACAGGACATTATATTAGCAGGGGGTCTTAAATTAAACTACTAAAGAGACTCAACACTGTTTAGCTGCCAAAAGCAGTTGGAATTGGGCCTAAACAGTGTGGTAAGTCTTTAGGTGATGGCTATTGTGTCTGTTTGACCTCTTCCAAATGTCTGTGCTGGCAATAAAAAGAAAAAGTTTCCAATTTAAATAGCTAGAGAATAAAAACAATTTGCCAGTAATGTGAAAAGGCCTAGAGCACCTGGTGTTCCCATGTGGTCTCCCACCCAAGTACTAACAAGGCCCAACAATGCTTAGCTTCCAAGATCAGACGAGATTGGGCCTATCCAATGTGGAATGGCTGTAGGTGAAATACAGGCACTTTTTTGCCCTCTTCTACTTCTATCACCAGGTAAGCTAATAAAAAAGTTTCCTAACTGTATTGGCTTACTGAAAAAAATCATGTGTTGGTAATGTAAAAAGACCTACAGGACATGATATTAGCAGGGGGTCTTAAATTAAACTACTAAAGAGGCTCAACACTGTTTAGCTGCCAAAAGCATTTGAAATTGGGCCTAAACAGTGTGGTAAGTCTTTAGGTGATGGCTATTGTGTCTGTTTGACCTCTTCCAAATATCTGTACTGGCAATAAAAAGAAAAAGTTTCCAATTTAAATAGCTAGAGAATAAAAACAATTTGCCAGTAATGTGAAAAAACCTACAGCACCTGGTGTTCCCATGTGGTCTCCCACCCAAGTACTAACCAGGCCCAACACTGCTTAGCTTCCAAGATCAGGCGAGATTTGGCCTATCCAATGTGGTATGGCTGTAGGTGAGATTCAGGCACTTTTTTGCCCTCTTCTACTTCTATCACCAGGTAAGCTAATAAAAAAGTTTCCTAACTGTATTGGCTTACTGAAAAAAATCATGTGTTGGTAATGTAAAAAGACCTACAGGACATGATATTAGCAGGGGGTCTTAAATTAAACTACTAAAGAGGCTCAACACTGTTTAGCTGCCAAAAGCATTTGAAATTGGGCCTAAACATTGTGGTAAGTCTTTAGGTGATGGCTATTGTGTCTGTTTGACCTCTTCCAAATATCTGTACTGGCAATAAAAAGAAAAAGTTTCCAATTTAAATAGCTAGAGAATAAAAACAATTTGCCAGTAATGTGAAAAAACCTACAGCACCTGGTGTTCCCATGTGGTCTCTCACCCAAGTACTAACCAGGCCCAACACTGCTTAGCTTCCAAGATCAGGCGAGATTGGGCCTATCCAATGTGGTATGGCTGTAGGTGAGATTCAGGCACTTTTTTGCCCTCTTCTACTTCTATCACCAGGTAAGCTAATAAAAAAGTTTCCTAACTGTATTGGCTTACTGAAAAAAATCATGTGTTGGTAATGTAAAAAGACCTACAGGACATGAGATTAGCAGGGGGTCTTAAATTAAACTACTAAAGAGGCTCAACACTGTTTAGCTGCCAAAAGCATTTGAAATTGGGCCTAAACATTGTAGTAAGTCTTTAGGTGATGGCTATTGTGTCTGTTTGACCTCTTCCAAATATCTGTACTGGCAATAAAAAGAAAAAGTTTCCAATTTAAATAGCTAGAGAATAAAAACAATTTGCCAGTAATGTGAAAAAACCTACAGCACCTGGTGTTCCCATGTGGTCTCCCACCCAAGTACTAACCAGGCCCAACACTGCTTAGCTTCCAAGATCAGGCGAGATTGGGCCTATCCAATGTGGTATGTCTATAGGCGAGATACAGGCACTTTTTTGCCTTCTTCTACTTCTATCACCAGGTAAGCTAATAAAAAAGTTTCCTAACTGTATTGGCTTACTGAAAAAAATTAATGTGTTGGTAATCTAAAAAGACCTACAGGACATGATATTAGCAGGGGGTCTTAAATTAAACTACTAAAGAGGCTCAACACTGTTTAGCTGCCAAAAGCATTTGAAATTGGGCCTAAACATTGTAGTAAGTCTTTAGGTGATGGCTATTGTGTCTGTTTGACCTCTTCCAAATATCTGTACTGGCAATAAAAAGAAAAAGTTTCCAATTTAAATAGCTAGAGAATAAAAACAATTTGCCAGTAATGTGAAAAAACCTACAGCACCTGGAGTTCCCATGTGGTCTCCCACCCAAGTACTAACCAGGCCCAACACTGATTAGCATCCAAGATCAGGCGAGATTGGGCCTATCCAATGTGGTATGGCTGTAGGTGAGATACAGGCACTTTTTTGCCCTCTTCTACTTCTATCACCAGGTAAGCTAATAAAAAAGTTTCCTAACTGTATTGGCTTACTAAAAAAAATCATGTGTTGGTAATGTAAAAAGACCTACAGGACATGATATTAGCAGGGGGTCTTAAATTAAACTACTAAAGACGCTCAACACTGTTTAGCTGCCAAAAGCAGTTGAAATTGGGCCTAAACAGTGTGGTAAGTCTTTAGGTGATGGCTATTGTGTCTGTTTGACCTCTTCCAAATGTCTGTACTGGCAATAAAAAGAAAAAGTTTCCAATTTAAATAGCTAGAGAATAAAAACAATTTGCCAGTAATGTGAAAAAACATACAGCACATGGTGTTCCCCTGTGGTCTCCCACCCAAGTACTAACCAGGCACAACACTGCTTAGCTTCCAAGATCAGACGAGATTGGGCCTATCCAATGTGGTATGGCCGTATGTGAAATACAGGCACTTTTTTGCCCTCTTCTACTTTTATCACCAGGTAAGCTAATAAAAAACTTTCCTAACTGTATTGGCTTACTGAAAAAAATTATGTGTTGGTAATGTAAAAAGACCTACAGGACATGATATTAGCAGGGGGTCTTAAATTAAACTACTAAAGAGGCTCAACACTGTTTAGTTGCCAAAAGCATTTGGAATTGGGCCTAAACAGTGTGGTAAGTCTTTAGGTGATGGCTATTGTGTCTGTTTGACCTCTTCCAAATGTCTGTACTGGCAATAAAAAGAAAAAGTTTCCAATTTAAATAGCTAGAGAATAAAAACAATTTGCCAGTAATGTGAAAAAACCTACAGCACCTGGAGTTCCCATGTGGTCTCCCACCCAAGTACTAACCAGGCCCAACACTGCTTAGCTTCCAAGATCAGGCGAGATTGGGCCTATCCAATGTGGTATGGCTGTAGGTGAGATACAGGCACTTTTTTGCCCTCTTCTACTTCTGTCACCAGGTAAGCTAATAAAAAAGTTTCCTAACTGTTTTGGCTTACTGAAAAAAATCATGTGTTGGTAATGTAAAAAGACCTACAGGACATGATATTAGCAGGGGGTCTTAAATTAAACTACTAAAGAGGCTCAACACTGTTTAGCTGCCAAAAGCAGTTGGAATTGGGCCTAAACAGTGTGGTAAGTCTTTAGGTGATGGCTATTGTGTCTGTTTGACCTCTTCCAAATGTCTGTATTGGCAATAAAAAGAAAAAGTTTCCAATTTAAATAGCTAGAGAATAAAAACAATTTGCCAGTAATGTGAAAAAACATACAGCACCTGGTGTTCTCCTGTGGTCTCCCACCCAAGTAGTAACCAGGCCCAACACTGCTTAGCTCCCAAGATCAGACGAGATTGGGCCTATCCAATGTGGTATGGCTGTAGGTGAGATAAAGGCACTTTTTTGCCCTCTTCTACTTCTATCACCAGGTAAGCTAATAAAAAAGTTTCCTAACTGTATTGGCTTACTGAAAAAAATCATGTGTTGGTAATGTAAAAAGACTTACAGGACATGATATTAGCAGGGTGTCTTAAGTTAATCTACTAAAGAGGCTCAACACTGTTTAGCTGCCAAAAGCAGTTGGAATTGGGCCTAAACAGTGTGGTAAGTCTTTTGGTGATGGCTATTGTGTCTGTTTGACCTCTTCCAAATGTCTGTGCTGGCAATAAAAAGAAAAAGTTTACGATTTAAATAGCTAGAGAATAAAAACAATTTGCCAGTAATGTGAAAAGACCTACAGCACCAGGTGTTCCCATGTGGTCTCCCACCCAAGTACTAACCAGTCCCAACACTACTTAGCTTCCAAGATCAGATGAGATTGGGCCTATCCAATGTGGTATGGCTGTAGGTGAGATATAGGCACTTTTTTGCCCTCTTCTACTTCTATCACCAGGTAAGCTAATAAAAAAGTTTCCTAACTGTATTGGCTTACTGAAAAAAATCATGTATTGGTAATGTAAAAAGACCTACAGGACATGATATTAGCAGGGGGTCTTAAATTAAACTACTAAAGAGGCTCTACACTGTTTAGCTGCCAAAAGAAGTTGGAATTGGGCCTAAACAGTGTGGTAAGTTTTTAGGTGATGGCTATTGTGTCTGTTTGACCTCTTCCAAATGTCTGTACTGGCAATATAAATAAAAAGTTTCCAATTTAAATAGCTAGAGAATAAAAACAATTTGCCAGTAATGTGAAAAAACCTACAGCACCTGGTGTTCCCATGTGGTCTCCCACCCAAGTACTAACCAGGCACAACACTGCTTAGCTTCCAAGATCAGACGAGATTGGGCCTATCCAATGTGGTATGGCTGTAGGTGAGATCCAGGCACTTTTTTGCCCTCTTCTACCTCTATCACCAGGTAAGCTAATAAAAAAGTTTCCTAACTGTATTGGCTTACTGAAAAAAATCATGTGTTGGTAATGTAAAAAGACCTACAGGACATTATATTAGCAGGGGGTCTTAAATTAAACTACTAAAGAGACTCAACACTGTTTAGCTGCCAAAAGCAGTTGGAATTGGGCCTAAACAGTGTGGTAAGTCTTTAGGTGATGGCTATTGTGTCTGTTTGACCTCTTCCAAATGTCTGTGCTGGCAATAAAAAGAAAAAGTTTCCAATTTAAATAGCTAGAGAATAAAAACAATTTGCCATTAATGTGAAAAGACCTAGAGCACCTGGTGTTCCCATGTGGTCTCCCACCCAAGTACTAACAAGGCCCAACAATGCTTAGCTTCCAAGATCAGACGAGATTGGGCCTATCCAATGTGGAATGGCTGTAGGTGAAATACAGGCACTTTTTTGCCCTCTTCTACTTCTATCACCAGGTAAGCTAATAAAAAAGTTTCCTAACTGTATTGGCTTACTGAAAAAAATCATGTGTTGGTAATGTAAAAAGACCTACAGGACATGATATTAGCAGGGGGTCTTAAATTAAACTACTAAAGAGGCTCAACACTGTTTAGCTGCCAAAAGCATTTGAAATTGGGACTAAACAGTGTGGTAAGTCTTTAGGTGATGGCTATTGTGTCTGTTTGACCTCTTCCAAAGATCTGTACTGGCAATAAAAAGAAAAAGTTTCCAATTTAAATAGCTAGAGAATAAAAACAATTTGCCAGTAATGTGAAAAAACCTACAGCACCTGGTGTTCCCATGTGGTCTCTCACCCAAGTACTAACCAGGCCCAACACTGCTTAGCTTCCAAGATCAGGCGAGATTGGGCCTATCCAATGTGGTATGGCTGTAGGTGAGATTCAGGCACTTTTTTGCCCTCTTCTACTTCTATCACCAGGTAAGCTAATAAAAAAGTTTCCTAACTGTATTGGCTTACTGAAAAAAATCATGTGTTGGTAATGTAAAAAGACCTACAGGACATGAGATTAGCAGGGGGTCTTAAATTAAACTACTAAAGAGGCTCAACACTGTTTAGCTGCCAAAAGCATTTGAAATTGGGCCTAAACATTGTAGTAAGTCTTTAGGTGATGGCTATTGTGTCTGTTTGACCTCTTCCAAATATCTGTACTGGCAATAAAAAGAAAAAGTTTCCAATTTAAATAGCTAGAGAATAAAAACAATTTGCCAGTAATGTGAAAAAACCTACAGCACCTGGTGTTCCAATGTGGTCTCCCATCCAAGTACTAACCAGGCCCAACACTGCTTAGCTTCCAAGATCAGGCGAGATTGGGCCTATCCAATGTGGTATGTCTATAGGCGAGATACAGGCACTTTTTTGCCTTCTTCTACTTCTATCACCAGGTAAGCTAATAAAAAAGTTTCCTAACTGTATTGGCTTACTGAAAAAAATTAATGTGTTGGTAATCTAAAAAGACCTACAGGACATGATATTAGCAGGGGGTCTTAAATTAAACTACTAAAGAGGCTCAACACTGTTTAGCTGCCAAAAGCATTTGAAATTGGGCCTAAACATTGTAGTAAGTCTTTAGGTGATGGCTATTGTGTCTGTTTGACCTCTTCCAAATATCTGTACTGGCAATAAAAAGAAAAAGTTTCCAATTTAAATAGCTAGAGAATAAAAACAATTTGCCAGTAATGTGAAAAAACCTACAGCACCTGGAGTTCCCATGTGGTCTCCCACACAAGTACTAACCAGGCCCAACACTGCTTAGCATCCAAGATCAGGCGAGATTGGGCCTATCCAATGTGGTATGGCTGTAGGTGAGATGCAGGCACTTTTTTGCCCTCTTCTACTTCTATCACCAGGTAAGCTAATAAAAAAGTTTCCTAACTGTATTGGCTTACTGAAAAAAATCATGTGTTGGTAATGTAAAAAGACCTACAGGACATGATATTAGCAGGGGGTCTTAAATTAAACTACTAAAGAGGCTCAACACTGTTTAGCTGCCAAAAGCAGTTGAAATTGGGCCTAAACAGTGTGGTAAGTCTTTAGGTGATGGCTATTGTGTCTGTTTGACCTCTTCCAAATGTCTGTACTGGCAATAAAAAGAAAAAGTTTCCAATTTAAATAGCTAGAGAATAAAAACAATTTGCCAGTAATGTGAAAAAACATACAGCACATGGTGTTCCCCTGTGGTCTCCCACCCAAGTACTAACCAGGCCCAACACTGCTTAGCTTCCAAGATCAGACGAGATTGGGCCTATCCAATGTGGTATGGCCGTATGTGAAATACAGGCACTTTTTTGCCCTCTTCTACTTTTATCACCAGGTAAGCTAATAAAAAACTTTCCTAACTGTATTGGCTTACTGAAAAAAATTATGTGTTGGTAATGTAAAAAGACCTACAGGACATGATATTAGCAGGGGGTCTTAAATTAAACTACTAAAGAGGCTCAACACTGTTTAGCTGCCAAAAGCATTTGGAATTGGGCCTAAACAGTGTGGTAAGTCTTTAGGTGATGGCTATTGTGTCTGTTTGACCTCTTCCATATGTCTGTACTGGCAATAATAAGAAAAAGTTTCCAATTTAAATAGCTAGAGAATAAAAACAATTTGCCAGTAATGTGAAAAAACCTACAGTACCAGGTGTTCCCATGTGGTCTCCCACCCAAGTACTAACCAGGCCCAACACTGCTTAGCTTCCAAGATCAGGCGAGATTGGGCCTATCCAATGTGGTATGGCTGTAGGTGAGATACAGTCACTTTTTTGCCCTCTTCTACTTCTATCACCAGGTAAGCTAATAAAAAAGTTTCCTAACTGTATTGGCTTACTGAAAAAAAATCATGTGTTGGTAATGTAAAAAGACCTACAGGACATGATATTAGCAGGGGGTCTTAAATTAAACTACTAAAGAGGCTCAACACTGTTTAGCTGCCAAAAGCAGTTGGAATTGGGCCTAAATAGTGTGGTAAGTCTTTAGGTGATGGCTATTGTGTCTGTTTGACCTCTTCCAAATGTCTGTACTGGCAATAAAAAGAAAAAGTTTCCAATTTAAATAGCTAGAGAATAAAAATAAATTGCCAGTAATGTGAAAAACCTACAGCACCTGGAGTTCCCATGTGGTCTCCCACCCAAGTACTAACCAAGCCCAACACTGCTAAGCTTCCAAGATCAGACAAGGTTGGGCCTATCCAATGTGGTATGTCTATAGGCGAGATACAGGCACTTTTTTGCCCTCTTCTACTTCTATCACCAGGTAAGCTTATAAAAAAGTTTCCTAACTGTATTGGCTTACTAAAAAAATCATGTGTTGGTAATGTAAAAAGACCTACAGGACATGATATTAGCAGGGGGTCTTAAATTAAACTACTAAAGAGGCTCTACAGTGTTTAGCTGCCAAAAGCAGTTGGAATTGGGCCTAAACATTGTGGTAAGTTTTTAGGTGATGGCTATTGTGTCTGTTTGACCTCTTCCAAATGTCTGTACTGGCAATATAAATAAAAAGTTTCCAATTTAAATAGCTAGAGAATAAAAACAATTTGCCAGTAATGTGAAAAAACCTACAGCACCTGGTGTTCCCATGTGGTCTCCCACCCAAGTACTAACCAGGCACAACACTGCTTAGCTTCCAAGATCTGACGAGATTGGGCCTATCCAATGTGGTATGGCTGTAGGTGAGATCCAGGCACTTTTTTGCCCTCTTCTACCTCTATCACCAGGTAAGCTAATTAAAAAGTTTCCTAACTGTATTGGCTTACTGAAAAAAATCATGTGTTGGTAATGTAAAAAGACCTACAGGACATTATATTAGCAGGGGGTCTTAAATTAAACTACTAAAGAGACTCAACACTGTTTAGCTGCCAAAATCAGTTGGAATTCGGCCTAAACAGTGTCGTAAGTCTTTAGGTGATGGCTATTGTGTCTGTTTGACCTCTTCCAAATGTCTGTGCTGGCAATAAAAAGAAAAAGTTTCCAATTTAAATAGCTAGAGAATAAAAACAATTTGCCAGTAATGTGAAAAGACCTAGAGCACCTGGTGTTCCCATGTGGTCTCCCACCCAAGTACTAACCAGGCCCAACACTGCTTAGCTTCCAAGATCAGACGAGATTGGGCCTATCCAATGTGGTATGGCTGTAGGTGAAATACAGGCACTTTTTTGCCCTCTTCTACTTCTATCACCAGGTAAGCTAATAAAAAAGTTTCCTAACTGTATTGGCTTACTGAAAAAAATCATGTGTTGGTAATGTAAAAAGACCTACAGGACATGATATTAGCAGGGGGTCTTAAATTAAACTACTAAAGAGGCTCAACACTGTTTAGCTGCCAAAAGCATTTGAAATTGGGCCTAACAGTGTGGTAAGTCTTTAGGTGATGGCTATTGTGTCTGTTTGACCTCTTCCAAATATCTGTACTGGCAATAAAAAGAAAAAGTTTCCAATTTAAATAGCTAGAGAATAAAAACAATTTGCCAGCAATGTGAAAAAACCTACAGCACCTGGTGTTCCCATGTGGTCTCCCACCCAAGTACTAACCAGGCCCAACACTGCTTAGCTTCCAAGATCAGGCGAGATTGGGCCTATCCAATGTGGTATGGCTGTAGGTGAGATTCACGCACTTTTTTGCCCTCTTCTACTTCTATCACCAGGTAAGCTAATAAAAAAGTTTCCTAACTGTATTGGCTTACTGAAAAAAATCATGTGTTGGTAATGTAAAAAGACCTACAGGACATGATATTAGCAGGGGGTCTTAAATTAAACTACTAAAGAGGCTCAACACTGTTTAGCTGCCAAAAGCATTTGAAATTGGGCCTAAACATTGTGGTAAGTCTTTAGGTGATGGCTATTGTGTCTGTTTGACCTCTTCCAAATATCTGTACTGGCAATAAAAAGAAAAAGTTTCCAATTTAAATAGCTAGAGAATAAAAACAATTTGCCAGTAATGTGAAAAAACCTACAGCACCTGGAGTTTCCATGTGGTCTCCCACCCAAGTACTAACCAGGCCCAATACTGCTTAGCTTCCAAGATCAGGCGAGATTGGGCCTATCCAATGTGGTATGGCTGTAGGTGAGATACAGGCACTTTTTTGCCCTCTTCTACTTCTATCACCAGGTAAGCTAATAAAAAAGTTTCCTAACTGTATTGGCTTACTGAAAAAAATCATGTGTTGGTAATGTAAAAAGACCTACAGGACATGATATTAGCAGGGGGTCTTAAATTAAACTACTAAAGAGGCTAAACACTGTTTAGCTGCCAAAAGCAGTTGGAATTGGGCCTAAACAGTGTGGTAAGTCTTTAGGTGATGGCTATTGTGTCTGTTTGACCTCTTCCAAATGTCTGTACTAGCAATAAAAAGAAAAAGTTTCCAATTTAAATAGCTAGAGAATAAAAACAATTTGCCAGTAATGTGAAAAAACCTACAGCAAAAGGTGTTCCCATGTGGTCTCCCACCCAAGTACTAACCAGGCCCAACACTGCTTAGCTTCCAAGATCAGACGAGATTGGGCCTATCCAATGTGGCATGGCTGTAGGTGAGATACAGGCACTTTTTTGCCCTCTTCTACTTCTATCACCAGGTAAGCTAATAAAAAAGTTTCCTAATTGTATTGGCTTACTGAAAAAAATCATGTGTTGCTAATGTAAAAAGACCTACAGGACATTATATTAGCAGGGGGTCTTAAATTAAACTACTAAAGAGACTCAACACTGTTTAGCTGCCAAAAGCAGTTGGAATTGGGCCTAAACAGTGTGGTAAGTCTTTAGGTGATGGCTATTGTGTCTGTTTGACCTCTTCCAAATATCTGTACTGGCAATAAAAAGAAAAAGTTTCCAATTTAAATAGCTAGAGAATAAAAACAATTTGCCAGTAATGTGAAAAAGCCTACAGCACCTGGAGTTTCCATGTGGTCTCCCACCCAAGTACTAACCAGGCCCAATACTGCTTAGCTTCCAAGATCAGGCGAGATTGGGCCTATCCAATGTGGTATGGCTGTAGGTGAGATACAGGCACTTTTTTGCCCTCTTCTACTTCTATCACCAGGTAAGCTAATAAAAAAGTTTCCTAACTGTATTGGCTTACTGAAAAAAATCATGTGTTGGTAATGTAAAAAGACCTACAGGACATGATATTAGCAGGGGGTCTTAAATTAAACTACTAAAGAGGCTAAACACTGTTTAGCTGCCAAAAGCAGTTGGAATTGGGCCTAAACAGTGTGGTAAGTCTTAGGTGATGGCTATTGTGTCTGTTTGACCTCTTCCAAATGTCTGTACTAGCAATAAAAAGAAAAAGTTTCCAATTTAAATAGCTAGAGAATAAAAACAATTTGCCAGTAATGTGAAAAAACCTACAGCACCAGGTGTTCCCATGTGGTCTCCCACCCAAGTACTAACCAGGCCCAACACTGCTTAGCTTCCAAGATCAGACGAGATTGGGCCTATCCAATGTGGCATGGCTGTAGGTGAGATACAGGCACTTTTTTGCCCTCTTCTACTTCTATCACCAGGTAAGCTAATAAAAAAGTTTCCTAATTGTATTGGCTTACTGAAAAAAATCATGTGTTGCTAATGTAAAAAGACCTACAGGACATTATATTAGCAGGGGGTCTTAAATTAAACTACTAAAGAGACTCAACACTGTTTAGCTGCCAAAAGCAGTTGGAATTGGGCCTAAACAGTGTGGTAAGTCTTTAGGTGATGGCTATTGTGTCTGTTTGACCTCTTCCAAATGTCTGTGCTGGCAATAAAAAGAAAAAGTTTCCAATTTAAATAGCTAGAGAATAAAAACAATTTGCCAGTAATGTGAAAAGACCTAGAGCACCTGGTGTTCCCATGTGGTCTCCCACCCAAGTACTAACCAGGCCCAACACTGCTTAGCTTCCAAGATCAGACAAGATTGGGCCTATCCAATGTGGTATGACTGTAGGTGAAATACAGGCACTTTTTTGCCCTCTTCTACTTCTATCACCAGGTAAGCTAATAAAAAAGTTTCCTAACTGTATTGGCTTACTGAAAAAAATCATGTGTTGGTAATGTAAAAAGACCTACAGGACATGATATTAGCAGGGGGTCTTAAATTAAACTACTAAAGAGGCTCAACACTGTTTAGCTGCCAAAAGCATTTGAAATTGGGACTAAACAGTGTAGTAAGTCTTTAGGTGATGGCTATTGTGTCTGTTTTACCTCTTCCAAATATCTGTACTGGCAATAAAAAGAAAAAGTTTCCTATTTAAATAGCTAGAGAATAAAAACAATTTGCCAGTAATGTGAAAAAACCTACAGCACCTGGTGTTCCCATGTGGTCTCCCACCCAAGTACTAACCAGGCCCAACACTGCTTAGCTTCCAAGATCAGGCGAGATTGGGCCTATCCAATGTGGTATGGCTGTAGGTGAGATGCAGGCACTTTTTTGCCCTCTTCTACTTCTATCACCAGGTAAGCTAATAAAAAAGTTTCCTAACTGTATTGGCTTACTGAAAAAAATCATGTGTTGGTAATGTAAAAAGACCTACAGGACATGATATTAGCAGGGGGTCTTAAATTAAACTACTAAAGAGGCTCAACACTGTTTAGCTGCCAAAAGCATTTGAAATTGGGCCTAAACAGTGTCGTAAGTCTTTAGGTGATGGCTATTGTGTCTGTTTGACCTCTTCCAAATGTCTGTGCTGGCAATAAAAAGAAAAAGTTTCCAATTTAAATAGCTAGAGAATAAAAAAAAATTGCCAGTAATGTGAAAAACCTACAGCACCTCGTGTCCCCATGTGTTCTCCCACCCAAGTACTAACCAAGCCCAACACTGCTTAGCTTCCAAGATCAGACAAGATTGGGCCTATCCAATGTGGTATTTCTATAGGTGAGTTACAAGCACTTTTTTGCCCTCTTCTACTTCTATCACCAGGTAAGCTAATAAAAAAGTTTCCTAACTGTATTGGCTTACTAAAAAAATCATGTGTTGGTAATGTAAAAAGACCTAAAGGACATGATATTAGCAGGGGGTCTTAAATTAAACTACTAAAGAGGCTCTTCACTGTTTAGCTGCCAAAAGCAGTTGGAATTGGGCCTAAACAGTGTTGTAAGTCTTTAGGTGATGGCTATTGTGTCTGTTTGACCTCTTCCAAATGTCTGTGCTGGCAATAAAAAGAAAAAGTTTCCAATTTAAATAGCTAGAGAATAAAAACAATTTGCCAGTAATGTGGAAAGACCTAGAGCACCTGGTGTTCCCATGTGGTCTCCCACCCAAGTACTAACCAGGCCCAACACTGCTTAGCTTCCAAGATCAGGCGAGATTGGGCCTATCCAATGTGGTATGGCTGTAGGTGAGATCCAAGCACTTTTTTGCCCTCTTCTACTTCTATCACCAGGTAAGCTCATAAAAAAGTTTCCTAACTGTATTGGCTTACTGAAAAAAATCATGTGTTGGTAATGTAAAAAGACCTACAGGACATGATATTAGCAGGGGGTCTTAAATTAAACTACTAAAGAGGCTCTACACTGTTTAGATGCCAAAAGCAGTTGGAATTGGGCCTAAACAGTGTGGTAAGTCTTTAGATGATGGCTATTGTGTCTGTTTGACCTCTTCCAAATGTCAGTGCTGGCAATAAAAAGAAAAAGTTTCCAATTTAAATAGCTAGAGAATAAAAACAATTTGCCAGTAATGTGAAAAAACCTGCAGCACCTGGTGTTCCCATGTGGTCTCCCACCCAAGTACTAACCAGGCCCAACACTGCTTAGCATCCAAGATCAGGCGAGATTGGGCCTATCCAATGTGGTATGGCTGTAGGTGAGATAAAGGCACTTTTTTGCCCTCTTCTACTTCTATCACCAGGTAAGCTAATAAAAAAGTTTCCTAACTGTATTGGCTTACTGAAAAAAATCATGTGTTGGTAATGTAAAAAGACCTACAGGACATTATATTAGCAGGGGGTCTTAAATTAAACTAATAAAGAGACTCAACACTGTTTAGCTGCCAAAAGCAGTTGGAATTGGGCCTAAACAGTGTGGTAAGTCTTTAGGTGATGGCTATTGTGTCTGTTTGACATCTTCCAAATGTCTGTGCTGGCAATAAAAAGAAAAAGTTTCCAATTTAAATAGCTAGAGAATAAAAACAATTTGCCAGTAATGTGAAAAAACCTACAGCACCTGGTGTTCCCATGTGGTCTCCCACCCAAGTAGTAACCAGGCCCAACACTGCTTAGCTTCCAAGATCAGGCGAGATTGGGCCTATCCAATGTGGTATGGCTGTAGGTGAGATAAAGGCACTTTTTTGCCCTCTTCTACTTCTATCACCAGGTAAGCTAATAAAAAAGTTTCCTAACTGTATTGGCTTACTAAAAAAATCATGTGTTGGTAATGTAAAAAGACCTACAGGACATGATATCAGCAGGGGGTCTTAAATTAAACTACTAAAGAGGTTCTACACTGTTTAGCTGCCAAAAGCAGTTGGAATTGGGCCTAAACAGTGTGGTAAGTCTTTAGGTGATGGCTATTGTGTCTGTTTGACCTCTTCCAAATGTCTGTGCTGGCAATAAAAAGAAAAAGTTTCCAATTTAAATAGCTAGAGAATAAAAACAATTTGCCAGTAATGTGAAAAGACCTAGAGCACCTGGTGTTCCCATGTGGTCTCCCACCCAAGTACTAACCAGGCCCAATACTGCTTAGCTTCCAAGGTCAAGCGAGATTGGGCCTATCCAATGTGGTATGGCTGTAGGTAAGATACAAGCACTTTTTTGCCCTCTTCTATTTCTTTCACCAGGTAAGCTCATAAAAAAGTTTCCTAACTGTATTGGCTTACTGAAAAAAATCATGTGTTGGTAATGTAAAAAGACCTACATGACATGAAATTAGCAGGGGATCTTAAATTAAACTACTAAAGAGGCTCTACACTGTTTAGCTGCCAAAAGCAGTTGGAATTGGGCCTAAAAAGTGTGGTAAGTTTTTAGGTGATGGCTATTGTGTCTGTTTGACCTCTTCCAAATGTCTGTACTGGCAATATAAAGAAAAAGTTTCCAATTTAAATAGCTAGAGAATAAAAACAATTTGCCAGTAATGTGAAAAAAACATACAGCACCTGGGGTTCCCATGTGGTCTCCCACCCAAGTACTAACCAGGCCCAACACTGCTTAGCTTCCAAGATCAGACGAGATTGGGCCTATCCAATGTGGTATGGCTGTAGGTGAGATACAGGCACTTTTTTGCCCTCTTCTACTTCTATCACCAGGTAAGCTAATAAAAAAGTTTCCTAATTGTATTGGCTTACTGAAAAAAATCATGTGTTGGTAATGTAAAAAGACCTACAGGACATGATATTAGCAGGGGGTCTTAAATTAAACTACTAAAGAGGCTCAACACTGTTTAGCTGCCAAAAGCAGTTGGAATTGGGCATAAACAGTGTGGTAAGTCTTTAGGTGATGGCTATTGTATCTGTTTGACCTCTTCCAAATGTCTGTGCTGGCAATAAAAAGAAAAAGTTTCCAATTTAAATAGCTAGAGAATAAAAACAATTTGCCAGTAATGTGAAAAAACCTACAGCACCTGGTGTTCCCATGTGGTCTCCCACCCAAGTACTAACCAAGCCCAACACTGCTAAGCTTCCAAGATCAGACAAGATTGGGCCTATCCAATGTGGTATTTCTATAGGTGAGTTACAGGCACTTTTTTGCCCTCTTCTACTTCTATCACCAGGTAAGCTAATAAAAAAGTTTCCTAACTGTATTGGCTTACTAAAAAAATCATGTGTTGGTAATGTAAAAAGACCTACAGGACATGATATTAGCAGGGGGTCTTAAATTAAACTACTAAAGAGACTCAACACTGTTTAGCTGCCAAAAGCAGTTGGAATTGGGCCTAAACAGTGTGGTAAGTCTTTAGGTGATGGCTATTGTGTCTGTTTGACCTCTTCCAAATGTCTGTGCTGGCAATAAAAAGAAAAAGTTTCCAATTTAAATAGCTAGAGAATAAAAACAATGGTACTCTTTACCTAACACGGCGCCCATCGCGGGCATCGCGGGTACATTTATGTGTGCCCGCGACGCGACCGACGCGATGCTCACGATTTCCCATTGAAACCCATGTTAAACATGGACATCGTGTCGGTCGCGTCGCGGCCGGCTATAAATGTGCACACGATGGCCCCGACGCGATGCCCACGATTTGCCATAGGAATTAATGTTAAAAGACCCGATGGACACGATTTTAATGTTAAATGGCTCAATGGACCCGATTTTAGCATAGGAAACAATGTTAAATGGGCCTTAGAGCCCAAATACTTACCCTGAACTCAGAAATGGCCCCCCCAATTTTTTACGCCACCCCACGATCAACGTGAACCCGAAGCGTGGCGAGCGCAGCGAGCCCGCGAGGGGCGGCGGTACGCGTCCTCCGACCTTTTCATACCCCCACTATCCACGTCGGCGTGGAGTTGAGAATAGAATAGTGTGGCGAGCGTAGCGAGCCACCGAGCCCGAAGCGTGGCGAGCGCAGCGAGCCCCGCGAGGGGACGCGGATACCTTCACAGCTAGACGCGTCCCCTCGCGGGCTTCACAGGTGTCTGTGGCGACGCGGACACCTGTGAAGCCCGCGAGGGGACGCGTTTACCTGTGAAGGTATCCGCGTCCCCTCGCGGGGCTCGCTGCGCTCGCCACGCTTCGGGCTCGGTGGCTCGCTGCGCTCGCCACACTATTCTATTCTCAACTCCACGCCGACGTGGATAGTGGGGGTATGAAAAGGTCGGAGGAAGCGTACCGCCGCCCCTCGCGGGCTCGCGGCGCTCGCCACGCTTCGGGTTCACGTTGATCGTGGGGTGGCGTACAAAATTGGGGGGGCCATTTCAGAGTTCAGGGTAATTATTTGGACGCTAAAGACCCATTTAACATTGTTTCCTATGCTAAAATCGGGTCCATTGAGCCATTTAACATTAAAATCGTGTCCATCGGGTCTTTTAACATTAATTCCTATGGCAAATCGTGGGCATCGCGTCGGGGCCATCGTGTGCACATTTATAGCCGGCCGCGACGCGACCGACACGATGTCCATGTTTAACATGGGTTTCAATGGGAAATCGTGAGCATCGCGTCGCGTGCGGGCATGTTTAGCCCGCATACGACGCAACCGACACGATTTTTTACCTCACGATGCCCACGATCAAGATCGTGGGCGCCGTGCTAGGTAAAGAGTACCAAAACAATTTGCCAGTAATTTGAAAAAACCTACAGCACCAGGTGTTCCCATGTGGTCTCCCACCCAAGTACTAACCAGTCCCAACACTGCTTAGCTTCCAAGATCAGACGAGATTGGGCCTATCCAATGTAGTATGGCTGTAGGTGAGATACAGGCACTTTTTTGCCCTCTTCTACTTCTATCACCAGGTAAGCTAATAAAAAAGTTTCCTAACTGTATTGGCTTACTGAAAAAAATTAATGTGTTGGTAATGTAAAAAGACCTACAGGACATGATATTAGCAGGGGGTCTTAAATTAAACTACTAAAGAGGCTCAACACTGTTTAGCTGCCAAAAGCAGTTGGAATTGGCCCTAAACAGTGTGGTAAGTCTTTAGGTGATGGCTATTGTGTCTGTTTGACCTCTTCCAAATGTCTGTGCTGGCAATAAAAAGAAAAAGTTTCCAATTTAAATAGCTAGAGAATAAAAACAATTTGCCAGTAATGTGAAAAGACCTAGAGCACCTGGTGTTCCCATGTGGTCTCCCACTCAAGTACTAACCAGGCCCAACACTGCTTAGCTTTCAAGATCAGGCGAGATTGGGCCTATCCAATGTGGTATGGCTGTAGGTGAGATAACGGCACTTTTTTGCCCTCTTCTACTTCTATCACCAGGTAAGCTAATAAAAATGTTCCTAACTATATTGGCTTACTGAAAAAAATCATGTGTTGGTAATGTAAAAAGACCTACAGGACATGATATTAGCAGGGGGTCTTAAATTAAACTACTAAAGAGGCTCAACACTGTTTAGCTGCCAAAAGCAGTTGGAATTGGGCCTAAACAGTGTGGTAAGTCTTTAGGTTATGGCTATTGTGTCTGTTTGACCTCTTCCAAATGTCTGTGCTGGCAATAAAAAGAAAAAGTTTCCAATTTAAATAGCTAGAGAATAAAAACAATTTGCCAGTTATGTGAAAAAACCTACAGCACCTGGTGTTCCCATGTGGTCTCCCACCCAAGTACTAACCATGCCCAACAATGCTTAGCTTCCAAGATCAGGCGAGATTGGGCCTATCCAATGTGGTATGGCTGTAGGTGAGATAAAGGCACTTTTTTGCCCTCTTCTACTTCTATCACCAGGTAAGCTAATAAAAAAGTTTCCTAACTGTATTGGCTTACTGAAAAAAATCATGTGTTGGTAATGTAAAAAGACCTACAGGACATGATATTAGCAGGGGGTCTTAAATTAAACTACTAAAGAGGCTCAACACTGTTTAGCTGCCAAAAGCATTTGGAATTGGGCCTAAACAGTGTGGTAAGTCTTTAGGTGATGGCTATTGTGTCTGTTTGACCTCTTCCAAATGTCTGTACTGGCAATAGAAAGAAAAAGTTTCCAATTTAAATAGCTAGAGAATAAAAACAATTTGCAAGTAATGTGAAAAAACCTACAGCACCTGGTGTTCCCATGTGGTCTCCCACCCATGTACTAACAAGGCCCAACACTGCTTAGCTTCCAAGATCAGACTAGATTGGGCCTATCCAATGTGGTATGGCTGTAGGTGAGATACAGGCACTTTTTTGCCCTCTTCTACTTCTATCACCAGGTAAGCTAATAAAAAAGTTTCCTAACTGTATTGGCTTACTGAAAAAAATCATGTGTTGGTAATGTAAAAAGACCTACAGGACATGATATTAGCAGGGGGTCTTAAATTAAACTACTAAAGAGGCTCAACACTGTTTAGCTGCCAAAAGCAGTTGGAATTGGGCCTTAACAGTGTGGTAAGTCTTTAGGTGATGGCTATTGTGTCTGTTTGACCTCTTCCAAATGTCTGTGCTGGCAATAAAAAGAAAAAGTTTCCAATTTAAATAGCTAGAGAATAAAAAAAAATTGCCAGTAATGTGAAAAACCTACAGCACCTGGTGTTCCCATGTGGTCTCCCACCCAAGTACTAACCAAGCCCAACACTGCTAAGCTTCCAAGATCAGACAAGATTGGGCCTATCCAATGTGGTATTTCTATAGGTGAGTTACAGGCACTTTTTTGCCCTCTTCTACTTCTATCACCAGGTAAGCTAATAAAAAAGTTTCCTAACTGTATTGGCTTACTAAAAAAATCATGTGTGTCGTGAACCTTGCTGTTTGGGGGGAGCGTGATCACGGCAGTACGTGAGTGAGGTCACGTGAGCGGGAGTCCCGGCTCGTCAGTTTGCCTCTCCACGAGTTCCACGCTCCCCCGGCATATTTCAGTACCTGTTGACCCAGAGCTCCATTATATGAACCCGGCGTCCTTCTCCCCCAGCGAGCGGCCGCAAGAGTGGTAGGACGTGAGGCGTCCCAGCTACATACCCTTGCAGCAGACGCGAGTTCCGTCCTCTCCCTACAGCGCAGCACAGCAGTGACAAGCGGCAGCGTCATCCTCCTGCGACGCTGCGGAAATCCCAGTCTCCGTCGGGCTCAGTGAAGCCGGGAGTGGAGGAAGGAGAGTTTCTCCAGCACAGAGGTGGAGGTACCAGACCGAGTGGGCTGCTGATGGTATAAAGCCCTGGAGCACTCAAAGACTGCCTGGAACGCCGGTGATGAAGCAGTGGAACGGGGCTGGAAGCAGATACTGCGGTACATAATCCATTGACTCTCTAAACTTGCTTCAGGGTGGAGGTAATAGTGCATCTGTATATTTCTACCTCGTGGTGTTTGGGCAGGGGACTGTGAGATTTCAACGGATTGCCTGGAGGGTTTGTGCTGCGTGAGAGGCAGTGCAAACTCCCTTACACAGTGACTATCACCCGCTGTGGATGGACTTAGTCCCTAGAGGACAGCTTATTTGGTTATCCCCTAATTAACTGAGACACAGACAGTTAAGCCAAACTGAATTGTCAGCCTTATCTGCTAACAGCGTTTGAGTCCAGTAAACTCCCTTGATATCTGAGCTTGTGACACAGGAGAGATAGTTACTTAATTTCACTTTATATTCTTACACAGTCCAGCTCAGGTGGGAAAATGGGGAAAGCCAGTCAGAATACAGCAGCTGCCCGGCTGGAAAAGTATGCTCGGTCCACAAATAATTCGCAACCTGCCACCCCGCAAACAACTCCCTCTAAATTGCCCAGCCAGGTGCAGGCCCCTGAAGTAACCTTGCAACAAGTTCTTGACGCTGTCAACACCTGCGAAGTGCGGCTCTCAGAGCAGATTAATAAAGTCCAGGCGGACATTATGTTGATTAGAGATGATGCGCAGAAAACCAGGGACAGGGTGACGGAACTGGAAAAGCGAGTCTCAAATTCAGACGATATTGTGGCCCCTCTACAGACCCAGGTTAAGGCAATGATGGGCCAAATGGCGGACTTACGCACTAAAGTCACAGACCTGGAGGGCCGTTCGCGGCGTAATAACATTCGCATTGTGGGGTTGGAGGAACGAGTAGAGGGCCGAGAGCCTGAAAAATTTCTAGAGAGCTGGCTCAAGAAAGAGTTTGGTCAGGACAATTTTACTGCTCAATTCACTGTAGAAAGGGCTCATCGTATTCCTGCCCGACCCCCTATCCCAGGGGGACTACCCCGCACCTTTATAGCGAAAATCCTGCATTACAGGGATCGGGACCAAATTTTAAGGTTGACTCGTGCTAAATCAGACTTTAGTTATAATGGAACCAGGGTCTCCATCTTTCCCGATCTCCCCCAGGAGGTCCAAAAGGACCGGGCCAAATTCCGGAATGTGAAATCTAGGATGAGAGACTTGGAACTAAAATACTCCATGTTGTACCCTTCTAAACTTCGTGTACTAGCAGATGGAGAAGTTAAATTCTTCTCATTTCCTTCGGAGGCCGCGCAGTGGTTGGACAAATTCTATCTGGGCCCTAGACAACTGGCACTGGATACTTAATAATAAATGCTGTGGTGTTTTACCTACGCCAAATGGGCCTCTGGATGAGGGAGAAGCCTAATAGAGTCAGAAAATGTTTTGATTACTGAATGTATATGTCTGGGGGTAAAGGATAGGGGTTTGACGTGCTCTTTTAAAAAAAAAAAAAAAATAATAATTTGCTAAAAGTGGAGAGTTATATATATTTATGTCTACAGCCTGTATTTAAGGAGCCGGGCCTCCCGTACTATGTGTGGTCATTAGGTAAAGGCTCCCCAGGGGTGATTGGTGGGGACGGGTAGTTAATGGAAGGTTTGGGTATAGGTATGCCTTATGGGATAGGTTATACAGGGTGGGGGGAGGTTGGGGTGGGGGGATATGTGTTATATGTTGTGTGTTTTTTCTTTTTATGTAATGGTGGAATTGTTGTTTTTTTCTGTTGCGATTTTTGGTCCCCTTCTATAGTACTCCAAAGCATCCTGTCCTTCCAGTTATTAACTGAAGTATATGGTAAAAATTGTGACATGGAATGTCCGTGGCCTTAATGATAAGGTAAAGAGGGCTCTTGTTCTCAAGTATTGTAAAACTCTGGAGGCTGATGTGATTTGTCTACAGGAGACGCATTTATCTAGGGACAAGTGTGGTTCCTTGAAGCGTCCTTGGATAGCTCAAATGTTCCATGCTCCGTTCACGTCAGCCTCCCGAGGAGTATCAATCTTGATAAAGAGATCTGTAGTATATGAACATATTTTTGCTCAGATTGACCCAAGGGGTCGTTATGTGTTCCTTGATGGTATTTTTGACACTGTGAGACTATCGGTATTATCGATTTATATCCCTCCCCCGTTTGCCTTTGATATTCTTAGAACTGCACTAGAGTTTATAGCGGTTAGATCTGATAATCCCTTCATATGTGTGGGGGATTTTAACATGGTTATGAACTATGGTCTTGACGTGTGGTGCCCCAGAAGGAGTACCCCTTCTGGTGAAAGTTCTCTCGCCAGATTCACGGTTGAGTTGGGATGGTATGAGGTTTGGCGAGAGAAATTTCCCAACCAGCGACAATATTCTTGTTACTCCCCTTCTTATAATAATTTTTCTCGAATTGATATGATTTATACATCAAGGGATCTAGCTAATAAAATACTGCATATTGAATACAACTCAAGGGGCATTTCGGACCACTCCCCGTTGGTTATGGTCCTTGATACAGATAAAAGTCGGGGCTTTAGTTACTGGAAGCTTCAACCAATATGGTTGACCCAATTGGAAAACATCAATGATCTAAAAACCGACCTAGAGGGTTTTTTTGGTGTTAATATAGACTCGGCTAAGGCGGGTAACGTATGGGATTCATCTAAAGCGTACTTACGTGGCACTCTGATTAAAAAAATAGCATATGCTAGAAAACAGCTCCAGAACAAAGCCACAACATTAGAGAGAATAATGTTAGATCTAAAACAAACTTATACATTAAATCAATTGGATTCTGTTAAAAGTGAATGGTTAATGGCACAACGGGCCTGGGTCACACATTTACAGGAATTGGCCAAGTTTCGGCTATTAAAGGATTCACATAAAAGGTATCTAATGACGGACAGGGCTGGCAAATTGATGGCCTATATGGCAAAAACTGACAATCCCACCAGGATAATTTCTAAAATCTGTTCTCCTGAAGGAGAAACGCTTAATGAAACCTCAAAAATTACGGAGGTGTTTGTCAATTACTATAAGGAAATATATCTCTCTAAGTTAACTCCCAACTATAATAATAGCCTGGAATATCTGAAGGCCATTGATTTGCCTACCCTCTCAGACCAAGATAGGGAGTCTTTGGAAGTACCGTTCACTTTGGGTGAGGTGGAAGGGGCAATAAGAAGTGTGGCGTCCGGTAAGGCCCCGGGTATCGATGGCCTACCGGTAGAAATATATAGGCTCTTCAGTGACACTTTGTCCGGTAGGCTTCTATATTTCTTCCAGGAAATGGAAAAAGAAGGCCAATTATCTCAATCTATGACCGAGGCGGTCATCACAGTGATTCTTAAGAAAGGCAAGGACCCCCTAAGGCCAGACTCATATAGACCTATCTCGCTCCTTACAGTTGATGCTAAGGTTTATGCTACTATATTGGCCAACAGAATAGGAGAGGTGTTGGATAAGATAGTTCACGTTGATCAAACAGGATTTAGGAAAGGGAAATCAACCTCCATAAACGTTAGACGAGTTTTTTCCTACCTACAGGCTAGAAAAATGACGGGATCAGTGACTGCTCTGGCCTCTTTTGATACAAACAAGGCCTTTGATTCCCTAGAGTGGCCATATCTAAGGTCCACTCTGGAGGTATTTGGCTTCGGGTCATGTTTTATCAAAAGGATCCTGATGATCTATCATAATCCTTGTGCACGAATTGCCATTAATGGATTTGTATCGGACCCATTCTCTATATACCGTGGGACGAGGCAGGGTTGTCCGCTTTCCCCCTCTTTGTTCTCTCTGGCCATAGAGCCAGTTGCATGCAAGCTGAGAAAAATACTAGGAGGGGGGGACTCGGATGGGGGGGCGGACAGCTTTGTCTCGCTCTATGCGGATGATTTGCTTGTGGGGATGGCAAGTTACATGCGGGATCTTCCTTTGGTGATGCAAGTCCTTCAGGAATTCGGTCTATATTCAGGGCTAACAATAAATAGCAGTAAATCGCACTTATTAGTGGACAATATGCATAATGATATACGGGTAGATCCAGATATAGCAATCAACATACCGAGGGTAGAAAGATTCGACTATCTCGGAGTAGTAATTTCTAAGGACGCAAGTGACTACGCCAAATATAATATAGATCCAGTAATCGTTTTAATTAGATCTAAATGCAAGAACTGGCTCAAATTACCTTTGACAGTAATAGGTAGGGTAAATCTTATCAAAATGATGATCCTACCAAAACTTCTCTATTTAATGCAACACTCCCCTGTATATATCCCCGAAACAATATTTAAGAAAATAAACGGGATAATAACCTCATTTATATGGAGAAATAAAAGACCGAGAGTCAAATTTTCCACACTCATGAGACCACGTGATCTTGGGGGACTTTCCCTCCCCAACTTTAAACTGTACTATCTTTCAACGCAATTGGTTCACCTCCGAGATTGGGTTGTAGATCCCTGTAAAACAGTAGAACTATCAAACTTAATAAATAAGATCATTCCGGGTCATTCCCCACTACAAGCTTTGCTGACGAATAAATGCTGCAAGAAATATCCCCCGATTCTTACCCAAGCAATAAAAATTTGGATTTGGATCTCTAGGACAATAGGCTATAAAGACACTGACCCTGAAACAAGTCTCTCTTCCTTGGAGTCTTTTAGGAACATCAGAAGGCATCAAGGAATGGCAGCTTGGTTGCAGTTTGGCATAAGAAATGTAGGCCATGTGACCACGCAAAGTGGGGTCAAAACATTTGCCCAACTGCAAATTGATTTTCAAATCCCAAATAATATGTTTTTTCGCTTCCTACAACTTAGAAGTGCAATGGAAGAACATCTGCACATTTCCTCTAGTACTATAAAAGACCACCCAGTCAAAATATTACTACGGAACTTGGGACCGTCTAAAGGCGTATCTAAATGCTATAAGTACATTTCATCTATATTGCCGACCTCCGGCCTGCACGATCTTATGACAAAATGGTCCAGGGAAATCCCTGAGCTCACTTTGGACGATTGGGATCGGGCACTTGCCATACCCAAGTTAGCTACCACTTCCCTTAGGACTCAGCAGATCCAATTTAATATCCTGCACCGTACCTACATAACTCCGAGTAAAATTAAAAAGTTTGCAAGGGATAAAAGTGACTCCTGCCCAAAATGTAGGGCTGCGGGTTGTGACTACTGGCATTTATTATGGCAGTGCACAACTCTGCAAAAATTTTGGAAGGATGTTGCGGAAGTATTGATAAATATAGGCATCCCTAGAGGGGAAATATGTCCTAAGGCGCTATTATTGGGGGTATGGTCTAGGTCCGGGGTGACATCTGACTTAAGGCAGTTGGTCATTAATCTCGGAGCGCTTGCTAAGACATGCATTGCCAGACGCTGGATGGCAGAAAAAGCACCGGATATTAAAGACTGGGTCAGTTTGGTTAACTATACGTTTGAGCATGAGAGAGCTGCGTATCTATCCAGAAACAATATTGGCAGATTTCACGTAATATGGGATAAATGGTACTTTTCTCCATACTCTAAAAGAGGTGTGGACACAAATTAACAGATTAACTGAAGATATTCTCACTTGGTTCTTTGTATTTTGCTCAAAAAAAAAAAAAAGAGCACATATTTTTAACACAACACTAAGTATAGATTAATCTCACGAATGCTTCTAAGCTCATAATTGTTAACACAAGGGAAAAAAATAAAAAAATAATATAACAGATTTAGTTTAAAGCTACAAAATGTAGAACAGCACTAGTTGGTAGAGTTTTGTGTAACACTAGAAATACTAAATGTAAATCCAATATTAAAGGTTAGAGTATGGTAGAAACAACCAGGGTGACTCAGCGGTTCAGATACTAGATAGAGAAGTGAAATTAAACTGTGGGATCCGGATAGGTGGTACAGGGCGGGAGAGGACTGGAGGGATTTATATAGAATTCGTAAAAGAGCGACTCAAAGGGTAGGATGGTTATTGGTCCTTTGGCTAGGGATGTAGATGATCCCGGTAGGGAAGGGCAGCATTTCACCAAATGTTGTATGTATGTCATGTAAGTTTTTGTACTTATGTTATTTTTATGTCTGTGAAAAAAGTAATGATAAGTATTTTTCTATTATGTAATTTTAAAATCAAATAAAGAAACAATTAAAAAAAAAAAAATCATGTGTTGGTAATGTAAAAAGACCTACAGGACATGATATTAGCAGGGGGTCTTAAATTAAACTACTAAAGAGGCTCTACACTGTTTAGCTGCCAAAAGCAGTTGGAATTGGGCCTAAACAGTGTGGTAAGTCTTTAGGTGATGGCTATTGTGTCTGTTTGACCTCTTCAAAATGTCTGTGCTGGCAATAAAAAGAAAAAGTTTCCAATTTAAATAGCTAGAGAATAAAAACAATTTGCCAGTAATGTGAAAAGACCTAGAGCACCTGGTGTTCCCATATGGTCTCCCACTCAAGTACTAACCAGGCCCAACACTGCTTAGCTTCCAAGATCAGGCGAGATTGGGCCTATCCAATGTGGTATGGCTGTAGGTGAGATAAAGGCTCTTTTTTGCCCTCTTCTACTTCTATCACCAGGTAAGCTAATACAAAAGTTTCCTAACTGTATTGGCTTACTGAAAAAAATCATGTGTTGGTAATGTAAAAAGACCTACAGGACATGATATTAGCAGGGGGTCTTAAATTAAACTACTAAAGAGGCTCAACACTGTTTAGCTGCCAAAAGCATTTGGAATTGGGCCTAAACAGTGTGCTAAGTCTTTAGGTGATGGCTATTGTGTCTGTTTGACCTCTTCCAAATGTCTGTACTGGCAATAGAAAGAAATAGTTTCCAATTTAAATAGCTAGAGAATAAAAACAATTTGCCAGTAATGTGAAAAAACCTACAGCACCTTGTGTTCCCATATGGTCTCCCACCCATGTACTAACCAGGCCCAACACTGCTTAGTTTCCAAGATCAGACGAGATTTGGCCTATCCAATGTGGTACGGCTGTAGGTGAGATACAGGCACTTTTTTGCCCTCTTCTACTTCTATCACCAGGTAAGCTAATAAAAAAGTTTCCTAACTGTATTGGCTTACTGAAAAAAATCATGTGTTGGTAATGTAAAAAGACCTACAGGACATTATATTAGCAGGGGGTCTTAAATTAAACAAATAAAGAGACTCAACACTGTTTAGCTGCCAAAAGCAGTTGGAATTGGGCCTAAACAGTGTGGTAAGTCTTTAGGTGATGGCTATTGTGTCTGTTTGAACTCTTCCAAATGTCTGTGCTGGCAATAAAAAGAAAAAGTTTCCAATTTAAATAGCTAGAGAATAAAAACAATTTGCCAGTAATGTGAAAAAACCTACAGCACCTGGTGTTCCCATGTGGTCTCCCACCCAAGTAGTAACAAGGCCCAACACTGCTTAGCTTCCAAGATCATGCGAGATTGGGCCTATCCAATGTGGTATGGCTGTAGGTGAGATAAAGGCACTTTTTTGCCCTCTTCTACTTCTATCACCAGGTAAGCTAATAAAAAAGTTTCCTAACTGTATTGGCTTACTGAAAAAAATCATGTGTTGGTAATGTAAAAAGACCTACAGGACATGATATTAGCAGGGGGTCTTAAATTAAACTACTAAAGAGGCTCAACACTGTTTAGCTGCCAAAAGCATTTGGAATTGGGCCTAAACAGTGTGGTAAGTCTTTAGGTGATGGCTATTGTGTCTGTTTGACCTCTTCCAAATGTCTGTACTGGCAATAGAAAGAAAAAGTTTCCAATTTAAATAGCTAGAGAATAAAAACAATTTGCAAGTAATGTGAAAAAACCTACAGCACCTGGTGTTCCCATGTGGTCTCCCACCCAAGCACTAACCAGGCCCAACACTGCTTAGCTTGCAAGATCAGACTAGATTGGGCCTATCCAATGTGGTATGGCTGTAGGCGACATAAAGGCACTTTTTTGCCCTCTTCTACTTCTATCACCAGGTAAGCTAATACAAAAGTTTCCTAACTGTATTGGCTTACTGAAAAAAATCATGTGTTGGTAATGTAAAAAGACCTACAGGACATGATATTAGCAGGGGGTCTTAAATTAAACTACTAAAGAGGCTCAACACTGTTTAGCTGCCAAAAGCAGTTGGAATTGGCCCTAAACAGTGTGGTAAGTCTTTAGGTGATGGCTATTGTGTCTGTTTGACCTCTTCCAAATGTCTGTGCTGGCAATAAAAAGAAAAAGTTTCCAATTTAAATAGCTAGAGAATGAAAACAATTTGCCAGTAATGTGAAAAGACCTAGAGCACCTGGTGTTCCCATATGGTCTCCCACCCAAGTACTAACCAGGCCCAACACTGCTTAGCTTCCAAGATCAGGCGAGATTGGGCCTATCCAATGTGGTATGGCTGTAGGTGAGATAAAGGCACTTTTTTGCCCTCTTCTACTTCTATCACCAGGTAAGCTAATACAAAAGTTTCCTAACTGTATTGGCTTACTGAAAAAAATCATGTGTTGGTAATGTAAAAAGACCTACAGGACATGATATTAGCAGGGGGTCTTAAATTAAACTACTAAAGAGGCTCAACACTGTTTAGCTGCCAAAAGCATTTGGAATTGGGCCTAAACAGTGTGCTAAGTCTTTAGGTGATGGCTATTGTGTCTGTTTGACCTCTTCCAAATGTCTGTACTGGCAATAGAAAGAAATAGTTTCCAATTTAAATAGCTAGAGAATAAAAACAATTTGCCAGTAATGTGAAAAAACCTACAGCACCTTGTGTTCCCATATGGTCTCCCACCCATGTACTAACCAGGCCCAACACTGCTTAGTTTCCAAGATCAGACGAGATTTGGCCTATCCAATGTGGTACGGCTGTAGGTGAGATACAGGCACTTTTTTGCCCTCTTCTACTTCTATCACCAGGTAAGCTAATAAAAAAGTTTCCTAACTGTATTGGCTTACTGAAAAAAATCATGTGTTGGTAATGTAAAAAGACCTACAGGACATTATATTAGCAGGGGGTCTTAAATTAAACAAATAAAGAGACTCAACACTGTTTAGCTGCCAAAAGCAGTTGGAATTGGGCCTAAACAGTGTGGTAAGTCTTTAGGTGATGGCTATTGTGTCTGTTTGAACTCTTCCAAATGTCTATGCTGGCAATAAAAAGAAAAAGTTTCCAATTTAAATAGCTAGAGAATAAAAACAATTTGCCAGTAATGTGAAAAAACCTACAGCACCTGGTGTTCCCATGTGGTCTCCCACCCAAGTAGTAACAAGGCCCAACACTGCTTAGCTTCCAAGATCAGGCGAGATTGGGCCTATCCAATGTGGTATGGCTGTAGGTGAGATAAAGGCACTTTTTTGCCCTCTTCTACTTCTATCACCAGGTAAGCTAATAAAAAAGTTTCCTAACTGTATTGGCTTACTGAAAAAAATCATGTGTTGGTAATGTAAAAAGACCTACAGGACATGATATTAGCAGGGGGTCTTAAATTAAACTACTAAAGAGGCTCAACACTGTTTAGCTGCCAAAAGCATTTGGAATTGGGCCTAAACAGTGTGGTAAGTCTTTAGGTGATGGCTATTGTGTCTGTTTGACCTCTTCCAAATGTCTGTACTGGCAATAGAAAGAAGAAGTTTCCAATTTAAATAGCTAGAGAATAAAAACAATTTGCAAGTAATGTGAAAAAACCTACAGCACCTGGTGTTCCCATGTGGTCTCCCACCCAAGCACTAACCAGGCCCAACACTGCTTAGCTTGCAAGATCAGACTAGATTGGGCCTATCCAATGTGGTATGGCTGTAGGCGACATAAAGGCACTTTTTTGCCCTCTTCTACTTCTATCACCAGGTAAGCTAATACAAAAGTTTCCTAACTGTATTGGCTTACTGAAAAAAATCATGTGTTGGTAATGTAAAAAGACCTACAGGACATGATATTAGCAGGGGGTCTTAAATTAAACTACTAAAGAGGCTCAACACTGTTTAGCTGCCAAAAGCAGTTGGAATTGGCCCTAAACAGTATGGTAAGTCTTTAGGTGATGGCTATTGTGTCTGTTTGACCTCTTCCAAATGTCTGTGCTGGCAATAAAAAGAAAAAGTTTCCAATTTAAATAGCTAGAGAATAAAAACAATTTGCCAGTAATGTGAAAAGACCTAGAGCACCTGGTGTTCCCATGTGGTCTCCCACCCAAGTACTAACCAACCCCAACACTGCTTAGCTTCCAAGATCAGATGAGATTGGGCCTATCCAATGTGGTATGGCTGTAGGTAAAATACAGGCACTTTTTTGCCCTCTTCTACTTCTATCACCAGGTAAGCTAATAAAAAAGTTTCCTAACTGTATTGGCTTACTGAAAAAAATCATGTGTTGGTAATGTAAAAAGACCTACAGGACATTATATTAGCAGGGGGTCTTAAATTAAACAAATAAAGAGACTCAACACTGTTTAGCTGCCAAAAGCAGTTGGAATTGGGCCTAAACAGTGTGGTAAGTCTTTAGGTGATGGCTATTGTGTCTGTTTGAACTCTTCCAAATGTCTGTGCTGGCAATAAAAAGAAAAAGTTTCCAATTTAAATAGCTAGAGAATAAAAACAATTTGCCAGTAATGTGAAAAGACCTAGAGCACCTGGTGTTCCCATGTGGTCTCCCACCCAAGTACTAACAAGGCCCAACACTGCTTAGCTTCCAAGATCAGGCGAGATTGGGCCTATCCAATGTGGTATGGCTGTAGGTGAGATAAAGGCACTTTTTTGCCCTCTTCTACTTCTATCACCAGGTAAGCTAATACAAAAGTTTCCTAACTGTATTGGCTTACTGAAAAAAATCATGTGTTGGTAATGTAAAAAGACCTACAGGACATGATATTAGCAGGGGGTCTTAAATTAAACTACTAAAGAGGCTCAACACTGTTTAGCTGCCAAAAGCATTTGGAATTGGGCCTAAACAGTGTGCTAAGTCTTTAGGTGATGGCTATTGTGTCTGTTTGACCTCTTCCAAATGTCTGTACTGGCAATAGAAAGAAAAAGTTTCCAATTTAAATAGCTAGAGAATAAAAACAATTTGCCAGTAATGTGAAAAAACCTACAGCACCTGGTGTTCCCATATGGTCTCCCACCCATGTACTAACCAGGCCCAACACTGCTTAGCTTCCAAGATCAGACGAGATTTGGCCTATGCAATGTGGTATGGCTGTAGGTTAGATACAGGCACTTTTTTGCCCTCTTCTACTTCTATCACCAGGTAAGCTAATAAAAAAGTTTCCTAACTGTATTGGCTTACTGAAAAAAATCATGTGTTGGTAATGTTAAAAGACCTACAGGACATTATATTAGCAGGGGGTCTTAAATTAAACAGATAAAGAGACTCAACACTGTTTAGCTGCCAAAAGCAGTTGGAATTGGGCCTAAACAGTGTGGTAAGTCTTTAGGTGATGGCTATTGTGTCTGTTTGAACTCTTCCAAATGTCTGTGCTGGCAATAAAAAGAAAAAGTTTCCAATTTAAATAGCTAGAGAATAAAAACAATTTGCCAGTAATGTGAAAAAACCTACAGCACCTGGTGTTCCCATGTGGTCTCCCACCCAAGTAGTAACAAGGCCCAACACTGCTTAGCTTCCAAGATCAGGCGAGATTGGGCCTATCCAATGTGGTATGGCTGTAGGTGAGATAAAGGCACTTTTTTGCCCTCTTCTACTTCTATCACCAGGTAAGCTAATAAAAAAGTTTCCTAACTGTATTGGCTTACTGAAAAAAATCATGTGTTGGTAATGTAAAAAGACCTACAGGACATGATATTAGCAGGGGGTCTTAAATTAAACTACTAAAGAGGCTCAACACTGTTTAGCTGCCAAAAGCATTTGGAATTGGGCCTAAACAGTGTGGTAAGTCTTTAGGTGATGGCTATTGTGTCTGTTTGACCTCTTCCAAATGTCTGTACTGGCAATAGAAAGAAAAAGTTTCCAATTTAAATAGCTAGAGAATAAAAACAATTTGCAAGTAATGTGAAAAAACCTACAGCACCTGGTGTTCCCATGTGGTCTCCCACCCAAGCACTAACCAGGCCCAACACTGCTTAGCTTGCAAGATCAGACTAGATTGGGCCTATCCAATGTGGTATGGCTGTAGGCGACATAAAGGCACTTTTTTGCCCTCTTCTACTTCTATCACCAGGTAAGCTAATACAAAAGTTTCCTAACTGTATTGGCTTACTGAAAAAAATCATGTGTTGGTAATGTAAAAAGACCTACAGGACATGATATTAGCAGGGGGTCTTAAATTAAACTACTAAAGAGGCTCAACACTGTTTAGCTGCCAAAAGCAGTTGGAATTGGCCCTAAACAGTATGGTAAGTCTTTAGGTGATGGCTATTGTGTCTGTTTGACCTCTTCCAAATGTCTGTGCTGGCAATAAAAAGAAAAAGTTTCCAATTTAAATAGCTAGAGAATAAAAACAATTTGCCAGTAATGTGAAAAGACCTAGAGCACCTGGTGTTCCCATGTGGTCTCCCACCCAAGCACTAACCAGGCCCAACACTGCTTAGCTTGCAAGATCAGACTAGATTGGGCCTATCCAATGTGGTATGGCTGTAGGCGACATAAAGGCACTTTTTTGCCCTCTTCTACTTCTATCACCAGGTAAGCTAATACAAAAGTTTCCTAACTGTATTGGCTTACTGAAAAAAATCATGTGTTGGTAATGTAAAAAGACCTACAGGACATGATATTAGCAGGGGGTCTTAAATTAAACTACTAAAGAGGCTCAACACTGTTTAGCTGCCAAAAGCAGTTGGAATTGGCCCTAAACAGTATGGTAAGTCTTTAGGTGATGGCTATTGTGTCTGTTTGACCTCTTCCAAATGTCTGTGCTGGCAATAAAAAGAAAAAGTTTCCAATTTAAATAGCTAGAGAATAAAAACAATTTGCCAGTAATGTGAAAAGACCTAGAGCACCTGGTGTTCCCATGTGGTCTCCCACCCAAGTACTAACCAACCCCAACACTGCTTAGCTTCCAAGATCAGATGAGATTGGGCCTATCCAATGTGGTATGGCTGTAGGTAAAATACAGGCACTTTTTTGCCCTCTTCTACTTCTATCACCAGGTAAGCTAATAAAAAAGTTTCCTAACTGTATTGGCTTACTGAAAAAAATCATGTGTTGGTAATGTAAAAAGACCTACAGGACATTATATTAGCAGGGGGTCTTAAATTAAACAAATAAAGAGACTCAACACTGTTTAGCTGCCAAAAGCAGTTGGAATTGGGCCTAAACAGTGTGGTAAGTCTTTAGGTGATGGCTATTGTGTCTGTTTGAACTCTTCCAAATGTCTGTGCTGGCAATAAAAAGAAAAAGTTTCCAATTTAAATAGCTAGAGAATAAAAACAATTTGCCAGTAATGTGAAAAGACCTAGAGCACCTGGTGTTCCCATGTGGTCTCCCACCCAAGTACTAACAAGGCCCAACACTGCTTAGCTTCCAAGATCAGGCGAGATTGGGCCTATCCAATGTGGTATGGCTGTAGGTGAGATAAAGGCACTTTTTTGCCCTCTTCTACTTCTATCACCAGGTAAGCTAATACAAAAGTTTCCTAACTGTATTGGCTTACTGAAAAAAATCATGTGTTGGTAATGTAAAAAGACCTACAGGACATGATATTAGCAGGGGGTCTTAAATTAAACTACTAAAGAGGCTCAACACTGTTTAGCTGCCAAAAGCATTTGGAATTGGGCCTAAACAGTGTGCTAAGTCTTTAGGTGATGGCTATTGTGTCTGTTTGACCTCTTCCAAATGTCTGTACTGGCAATAGAAAGAAAAAGTTTCCAATTTAAATAGCTAGAGAATAAAAACAATTTGCCAGTAATGTGAAAAAACCTACAGCACCTGGTGTTCCCATATGGTCTCCCACCCATGTACTAACCAGGCCCAACACTGCTTAGCTTCCAAGATCAGACGAGATTTGGCCTATGCAATGTGGTATGGCTGTAGGTTAGATACAGGCACTTTTTTGCCCTCTTCTACTTCTATCACCAGGTAAGCTAATAAAAAAGTTTCCTAACTGTATTGGCTTACTGAAAAAAATCATGTGTTGGTAATGTTAAAAGACCTACAGGACATTATATTAGCAGGGGGTCTTAAATTAAACAGATAAAGAGACTCAACACTGTTTAGCTGCCAAAAGCAGTTGGAATTGGGCCTAAACAGTGTGGTAAGTCTTTAGGTGATGGCTATTGTGTCTGTTTGAACTCTTCCAAATGTCTGTGCTGGCAATAAAAAGAAAAAGTTTCCAATTTAAATAGCTAGAGAATAAAAACAATTTGCCAGTAATGTGAAAAAACCTACAGCACCTGGTGTTCCCATGTGGTCTCCCACCCAAGTAGTAACAAGGCCCAACACTGCTTAGCTTCCAAGATCAGGCGAGATTGGGCCTATCCAATGTGGTATGGCTGTAGGTGAGATAAAGGCACTTTTTTGCCCTCTTCTACTTCTATCACCAGGTAAGCTAATAAAAAAGTTTCCTAACTGTATTGGCTTACTGAAAAAAATCATGTGTTGGTAATGTAAAAAGACCTACAGGACATGATATTAGCAGGGGGTCTTAAATTAAACTACTAAAGAGGCTCAACACTGTTTAGCTGCCAAAAGCATTTGGAATTGGGCCTAAACAGTGTGGTAAGTCTTTAGGTGATGGCTATTGTGTCTGTTTGACCTCTTCCAAATGTCTGTACTGGCAATAGAAAGAAAAAGTTTCCAATTTAAATAGCTAGAGAATAAAAACAATTTGCAAGTAATGTGAAAAAACCTACAGCACCTGGTGTTCCCATGTGGTCTCCCACCCAAGCACTAACCAGGCCCAACACTGCTTAGCTTGCAAGATCAGACTAGATTGGGCCTATCCAATGTGGTATGGCTGTAGGCGACATAAAGGCACTTTTTTGCCCTCTTCTACTTCTATCACCAGGTAAGCTAATACAAAAGTTTCCTAACTGTATTGGCTTACTGAAAAAAATCATGTGTTGGTAATGTAAAAAGACCTACAGGACATGATATTAGCAGGGGGTCTTAAATTAAACTACTAAAGAGGCTCAACACTGTTTAGCTGCCAAAAGCAGTTGGAATTGGCCCTAAACAGTGTGGTAAGTCTTTAGGTGATGGCTATTGTGTCTGTTTGACCTCTTCCAAATGTCTGTGCTGGCAATAAAAAGAAAAAGTTTCCAATTTAAATAGCTAGAGAATGAAAACAATTTGCCAGTAATGTGAAAAGACCTAGAGCACCTGGTGTTCCCATATGGTCTCCCACCCAAGTACTAACCAGGCCCAACACTGCTTAGCTTCCAAGATCAGGCGAGATTGGGCCTATCCAATGTGGTATGGCTGTAGGTGAGATAAAGGCACTTTTTTGCCCTCTTCTACTTCTATCACCAGGTAAGCTAATACAAAAGTTTCCTAACTGTATTGGCTTACTGAAAAAAATCATGTGTTGGTAATGTAAAAAGACCTACAGGACATGATATTAGCAGGGGGTCTTAAATTAAACTACTAAAGAGGCTCAACACTGTTTAGCTGCCAAAAGCATTTGGAATTGGGCCTAAACAGTGTGCTAAGTCTTTAGGTGATGGCTATTGTGTCTGTTTGACCTCTTCCAAATGTCTGTACTGGCAATAGAAAGAAATAGTTTCCAATTTAAATAGCTAGAGAATAAAAACAATTTGCCAGTAATGTGAAAAAACCTACAGCACCTTGTGTTCCCATATGGTCTCCCACCCATGTACTAACCAGGCCCAACACTGCTTAGTTTCCAAGATCAGACGAGATTTGGCCTATCCAATGTGGTACGGCTGTAGGTGAGATACAGGCACTTTTTTGCCCTCTTCTACTTCTATCACCAGGTAAGCTAATAAAAAAGTTTCCTAACTGTATTGGCTTACTGAAAAAAATCATGTGTTGGTAATGTAAAAAGACCTACAGGACATTATATTAGCAGGGGGTCTTAAATTAAACAAATAAAGAGACTCAACACTGTTTAGCTGCCAAAAGCAGTTGGAATTGGGCCTAAACAGTGTGGTAAGTCTTTAGGTGATGGCTATTGTGTCTGTTTGAACTCTTCCAAATGTCTATGCTGGCAATAAAAAGAAAAAGTTTCCAATTTAAATAGCTAGAGAATAAAAACAATTTGCCAGTAATGTGAAAAAACCTACAGCACCTGGTGTTCCCATGTGGTCTCCCACCCAAGTAGTAACAAGGCCCAACACTGCTTAGCTTCCAAGATCAGGCGAGATTGGGCCTATCCAATGTGGTATGGCTGTAGGTGAGATAAAGGCACTTTTTTGCCCTCTTCTACTTCTATCACCAGGTAAGCTAATAAAAAAGTTTCCTAACTGTATTGGCTTACTGAAAAAAATCATGTGTTGGTAATGTAAAAAGACCTACAGGACATGATATTAGCAGGGGGTCTTAAATTAAACTACTAAAGAGGCTCAACACTGTTTAGCTGCCAAAAGCATTTGGAATTGGGCCTAAACAGTGTGGTAAGTCTTTAGGTGATGGCTATTGTGTCTGTTTGACCTCTTCCAAATGTCTGTACTGGCAATAGAAAGAAGAAGTTTCCAATTTAAATAGCTAGAGAATAAAAACAATTTGCAAGTAATGTGAAAAAACCTACAGCACCTGGTGTTCCCATGTGGTCTCCCACCCAAGCACTAACCAGGCCCAACACTGCTTAGCTTGCAAGATCAGACTAGATTGGGCCTATCCAATGTGGTATGGCTGTAGGCGACATAAAGGCACTTTTTTGCCCTCTTCTACTTCTATCACCAGGTAAGCTAATACAAAAGTTTCCTAACTGTATTGGCTTACTGAAAAAAATCATGTGTTGGTAATGTAAAAAGACCTACAGGACATGATATTAGCAGGGGGTCTTAAATTAAACTACTAAAGAGGCTCAACACTGTTTAGCTGCCAAAAGCAGTTGGAATTGGCCCTAAACAGTATGGTAAGTCTTTAGGTGATGGCTATTGTGTCTGTTTGACCTCTTCCAAATGTCTGTGCTGGCAATAAAAAGAAAAAGTTTCCAATTTAAATAGCTAGAGAATAAAAACAATTTGCCAGTAATGTGAAAAGACCTAGAGCACCTGGTGTTCCCATGTGGTCTCCCACCCAAGTACTAACCAACCCCAACACTGCTTAGCTTCCAAGATCAGATGAGATTGGGCCTATCCAATGTGGTATGGCTGTAGGTAAAATACAGGCACTTTTTTGCCCTCTTCTACTTCTATCACCAGGTAAGCTAATAAAAAAGTTTCCTAACTGTATTGGCTTACTGAAAAAAATCATGTGTTGGTAATGTAAAAAGACCTACAGGACATTATATTAGCAGGGGGTCTTAAATTAAACAAATAAAGAGACTCAACACTGTTTAGCTGCCAAAAGCAGTTGGAATTGGGCCTAAACAGTGTGGTAAGTCTTTAGGTGATGGCTATTGTGTCTGTTTGAACTCTTCCAAATGTCTGTGCTGGCAATAAAAAGAAAAAGTTTCCAATTTAAATAGCTAGAGAATAAAAACAATTTGCCAGTAATGTGAAAAGACCTAGAGCACCTGGTGTTCCCATGTGGTCTCCCACCCAAGTACTAACCAGGCACAACACTGCTTAGCTTCCAAGATCAGGCGAGATTGGGCCTATCCAATGTGGTATGGCTGTAGGTGAGATAAAGGCACTTTTTTGCCCTCTTCTACTTCTATCACCAGGTAAGCTAATACAAAAGTTTCCTAACTGTATTGGCTTACTGAAAAAAATCATGTGTTGGTAATGTAAAAAGACCTACAGGACATGATATTAGCAGGGGGTCTTAAATTAAACTACTAAAGAGGCTCAACACTGTTTAGCTGCCAAAAGCATTTGGAATTGGGCCTAAACAGTGTGCTAAGTCTTTAGGTGATGGCTATTGTGTCTGTTTGACCTCTTCCAAATGTCTGTACTGGCAATAGAAAGAAAAAGTTTCCAATTTAAATAGCTAGAGAATAAAAACAATTTGCCAGTAATGTGAAAAAACCTACAGCACCTGGTGTTCCCATATGGTCTCCCACCCATGTACTAACCAGGCCCAACACTGCTTAGCTTCCAAGATCAGACGAGATTTGGCCTATGCAATGTGGTATGGCTGTAGGTTAGATACAGGCACTTTTTTGCCCTCTTCTACTTCTATCACCAGGTAAGCTAATAAAAAAGTTTCCTAACTGTATTGGCTTACTGAAAAAAATCATGTGTTGGTAATGTTAAAAGACCTACAGGACATTATATTAGCAGGGGGTCTTAAATTAAACAGATAAAGAGACTCAACACTGTTTAGCTGCCAAAAGCAGTTGGAATTGGGCCTAAACAGTGTGGTAAGTCTTTAGGTGATGGCTATTGTGTCTGTTTGAACTCTTCCAAATGTCTGTGCTGGCAATAAAAAGAAAAAGTTTCCAATTTAAATAGCTAGAGAATAAAAACAATTTGCCAGTAATGTGAAAAAACCTACAGCACCTGGTGTTCCCATGTGGTCTCCCACCCAAGTAGTAACAAGGCCCAACACTGCTTAGCTTCCAAGATCAGGCGAGATTGGGCCTATCCAATGTGGTATGGCTGTAGGTGAGATAAAGGCACTTTTTTGCCCTCTTCTACTTCTATCACCAGGTAAGCTAATAAAAAAGTTTCCTAACTGTATTGGCTTACTGAAAAAAATCATGTGTTGGTAATGTAAAAAGACCTACAGGACATGATATTAGCAGGGGGTCTTAAATTAAACTACTAAAGAGGCTCAACACTGTTTAGCTGCCAAAAGCATTTGGAATTGGGCCTAAACAGTGTGGTAAGTCTTTAGGTGATGGCTATTGTGTCTGTTTGACCTCTTCCAAATGTCTGTACTGGCAATAGAAAGAAAAAGTTTCCAATTTAAATAGCTAGAGAATAAAAACAATTTGCAAGTAATGTGAAAAAACCTACAGCACCTGGTGTTCCCATGTGGTCTCCCACCCAAGTACTAACCAGGCCCAACACTGCTTAGCTTGCAAGATCAGACTAGATTGGGCCTATCCAATGTGGTATGGCTGTAGGCGACATAAAGGCACTTTTTTGCCCTCTTCTACTTCTATCACCAGGTAAGCTAATACAAAAGTTTCCTAACTGTATTGGCTTACTGAAAAAAATCATGTGTTGGTAATGTAAAAAGACCTACAGGACATGATATTAGCAGGGGGTCTTAAATTAAACTACTAAAGAGGCTCAACACTGTTTAGCTGCCAAAAGCAGTTGGAATTGGCCCTAAACAGTGTGGTAAGTCTTTAGGTGATGGCTATTGTGTCTGTTTGACCTCTTCCAAATGTCTGTGCTGGCAATAAAAAGAAAAAGTTTCCAATTTAAATAGCTAGAGAATAAAAACAATTTGCCAGTAATGTGAAAAGACCTAGAGCACCTGGTGTTCCCATGTGGTCTCCCACCCAAGTACTAACCAGGCACAACACTGCTTAGCTTCCAAGATCAGATGAGATTGGGCCTATCCAATGTGGTATGGCTGTAGGTAAAATACAGGCACTTTTTTGCCCTCTTCTACTTCTATCACCAGGTAAGCTAATAAAAATTTTCCTAACTGTATTGGCTTACTGAAAAAAATCATGTGTTGGTAATGTAAAAAGACCTACAGGACATGATATTAGCAGGGGGTCTTAAATTAAACTACTAAAGAGGCTCAACACTGTTTAGCTGCCAAAAGCAGTTGGAATTGGGCCTAAACAGTGTGGTAAGTCTTTAGGTGATGGCTATTGTGTCTGTTTGACCTCTTCCAAATGTCTGTGCTGGCAATAAAAAGAAAAAGTTTACAATTTAAATAGCTAGAGAATAAAAACAATTTGCCAGTAATGTGAAAAAACCTACAGCACTAGGTGTTCCCATGTGGTCTCCCACCCAAGTACTAACCAGTCCCAACACTGCTTAGCTTCCAAGATCAGATGAGATTGGGCCTATCCAATGTGGTATGGCTGTAGGTGATATGTAGGCACTTTTTTGCCCTCTTCTACTTCTATCACCAGGTAAGCTAATAAAAAAGTTTCCTAACTGTATTGGCTTACTGAAAAAAATTAATGTGTTGGTAATGTAAAAAGACCTACAGGACATGATATTAGCAGGGGGTCTTAAATTAAACTACTAAAGAGGCTCTTCACTGTTTAGCTGCCAAAAGCAGTTGGAATTGGGCCTAAACAGTGTGGTAAATCTTTAGGTGATGGCTATTGTGTCTGTTTGACCTCTTCCAAATGTCTGTGCTGGCAATAAAAAGAAAAAGTTTCCAATTTAAATAGCTAGAGAATGAAAACAATTTGCCAGTAATGTGAAAAGACCTAGAGCACCTGGTGTTCCCATGTGGTCTCCCACCCAAGTACTAACCAGGCCCAACACTGCTTAGCTTCCAAGATCAGACGAGATTGGGCCTATCCAATGTGGTATGGCTGTAGGTGAGATACAGGCACTTTTTTGCCCTCTTCTACTTCTATCACCAGGTAAGCTAATAAAAAAGTTTCCTAACTGTATTGGCTTACTGAAAAAAATCATGTGTTGGTAATGTAAAAAGACCTACAGGACATTATATTAGCAGGGGGTCTTAAATTAAACAAATAAAGAGACTCAACACTGTTTAGCTGCCAAAAGCAGTTGGAATTGGGCCTAAACAGTGTGGTAAGTCTTTAGGTGATGGCTATTGTGTCTGTTTGAACTCTTCCAAATGTCTATGCTGGCAATAAAAAGAAAAAGTTTCCAATTTAAATAGCTAGAGAATAAAAACAATTTGCCAGTAATGTGAAAAAACCTACAGCACCTGGTGTTCCCATGTGGTCTCCCACCCAAGTAGTAACAAGGCCCAACACTGCTTAGCTTCCAAGATCAGGCGAGATTGGGCCTATCCAATGTGGTATGGCTGTAGGTGAGATAAAGGCACTTTTTTGCCCTCTTCTACTTCTATCACCAGGTAAGCTAATAAAAAAGTTTCCTAACTGTATTGGCTTACTGAAAAAAATCATGTGTTGGTAATGTAAAAAGACCTACAGGACATGATATTAGCAGGGGGTCTTAAATTAAACTACTAAAGAGGCTCAACACTGTTTAGCTGCCAAAAGCATTTGGAATTGGGCCTAAACAGTGTGGTAAGTCTTTAGGTGATGGCTATTGTGTCTGTTTGACCTCTTCCAAATGTCTGTACTGGCAATAGAAAGAAGAAGTTTCCAATTTAAATAGCTAGAGAATAAAAACAATTTGCAAGTAATGTGAAAAAACCTACAGCACCTGGTGTTCCCATGTGGTCTCCCACCCAAGCACTAACCAGGCCCAACACTGCTTAGCTTGCAAGATCAGACTAGATTGGGCCTATCCAATGTGGTATGGCTGTAGGCGACATAAAGGCACTTTTTTGCCCTCTTCTACTTCTATTACCAGGTAAGCTAATACAAAAGTTTCCTAACTGTATTGGCTTACTGAAAAAAATCATGTGTTGGTAATGTAAAAAGACCTACAGGACATGATATTAGCAGGGGGTCTTAAATTAAACTACTAAAGAGGCTCAACACTGTTTAGCTGCCAAAAGCAGTTGGAATTGGCCCTAAACAGTGTGGTAAGTCTTTAGGTGATGGCTATTGTGTCTGTTTGACCTCTTCCAAATGTCTGTGCTGGCAATAAAAAGAAAAAGTTTCCAATTTAAATAGCTAGAGAATAAAAACAATTTGCCAGTAATGTGAAAAGACCTAGAGCACCTGGTGTTCCCATGTGGTCTCCCACCCAAGTACTAACCAACCCCAACACTGCTTAGCTTCCAAGATCAGATGAGATTGGGCCTATCCAATGTGGTATGGCTGTAGGTAAAATACAGGCACTTTTTTGCCCTCTTCTACTTCTATCACCAGGTAAGCTAATAAAAAAGTTTCCTAACTGTATTGGCTTACTGAGAAAAATCATGTGTTGGTAATGTAAAAAGACCTACAGGACATTATATTAGCAGGGGGTCTTAAATTAAACAAATAAAGAGACTCAACACTGTTTAGCTGCCAAAAGCAGTTGGAATTGGGCCTAAACAGTGTGGTAAGTCTTTAGGTGATGGCTATTGTGTCTGTTTGAACTCTTCCAAATGTCTGTGCTGGCAATAAAAAGAAAAAGTTTCCAATTTAAATAGCTAGAGAATAAAAACAATTTGCCAGTAATGTGAAAAGACCTAGAGCACCTGGTGTTCCCATGTGGTCTCCCACCCAAGTACTAACCAGGCCCAACACTGCTTAGCTTCCAAGATCAGGCGAGATTGGGCCTATCCAATGTGGTATGGCTGTAGGTGAGATAAAGGCACTTTTTTGCCCTCTTCTACTTCTATCACCAGGTAAGCTAATACAAAAGTTTCCTAACTGTATTGGCTTACTGAAAAAAATCATGTGTTGGTAATGTAAAAAGACCTACAGGACATGATATTAGCAGGGGGTCTTAAATTAAACTACTAAAGAGGCTCAACACTGTTTAGCTGCCAAAAGCATTTGGAATTGGGCCTAAACAGTGTGCTAAGTCTTTAGGTGATGGCTATTGTGTCTGTTTGACCTCTTCCAAATGTCTGTACTGGCAATAGAAAGAAAAAGTTTCCAATTTAAATAGCTAGAGAATAAAAACAATTTGCCAGTAATGTGAAAAAACCTACAGCACCTGGTGTTCCCATATGGTCTCCCACCCATGTACTAACCAGGCCCAACACTGCTTAGCTTCCAAGATCAGACGAGATTTGGCCTATGCAATGTGGTATGGCTGTAGGTTAGATACAGGCACTTTTTTGCCCTCTTCTTCTTCTATCACCAGGTAAGCTAATAAAAAAGTTTCCTAACTGTATTGGCTTACTGAAAAAAATCATGTGTTGGTAATGTAAAAAGACCTACAGGACATTATATTAGCAGGGGGTCTTAAATTAAACAAATAAAGAGACTCAACACTGTTTAGCTGCCAAAAGCAGTTGGAATTGGGCCTAAACAGTGTGGTAAGTCTTTAGGTGATGGCTATTGTGTCTGTTTGAACTCTTCCAAATGTCTGTGCTGGCAATACAAAGAAAAAGTTTCCAATTTAAATAGCTAGAGAATAAAAACAATTTGCCAGTAATGTGAAAAAACCTACAGCACCTGGTGTTCCCATGTGGTCTCCCACCCAAGTAGTAACAAGGCCCAACACTGCTTAGCTTCCAAGATCAGGCGAGATTGGGCCTATCCAATGTGGTATGGCTGTAGGTGAGATAAAGGCACTTTTTTGCCCTCTTCTACTTCTATCACCAGGTAAGCTAATAAAAAAGTTTCCTAACTGTATTGGCTTACTGAAAAAAATCATGTGTTGGTAATGTAAAAAGACCTACAGGACATGATATTAGCAGGGGGTCTTAAATTAAACTACTAAAGAGGCTCAACACTGTTTAGCTGCCAAAAGCATTTGGAATTGGGCCTAAACAGTGTGGTAAGTCTTTAGGTGATGGCTATTGTGTCTGTTTGACCTCTTCCAAATGTCTGTACTGGCAATAGAAAGAAAAAGTTTCCAATTTAAATAGCTAGAGAATAAAAACAATTTGCAAGTAATGTGAAAAAACCTACAGCACCTGGTGTTCCCATGTGGTCTCCCACCCAAGTATTAACCAGGCCCGACACTGCTTAGCTTGCAAGATCAGACTAGATTGGGCCTATCCAATGTGGTATGGCTGTAGGCAACATAAAGGCACTTTTTTGCCCTCTTCTACTTCTATCACCAGGTAAGCTAATACAAAAGTTTCCTAACTGTATTGGCTTACTGAAAAAAAATCATGTGTTGGTAATGTAAAAAGACCTACAGGACATGATATTAGCAGGGGGTCTTAAATTAAACTACTAAAGAGGCTCAACACTGTTTAGCTGCCAAAAGCAGTTGGAATTGGCCCTAAACAGTGTGGTAATTCTTTAGGTGATGGCTATTGTGTCTGTTTGACCTCTTCCAAATGTCTGTGCTGGCAATAAAAAGAAAAAGTTTCCAATTTAAATAGCTAGAGAATAAAAACAATTTGCCAGTAATGTGAAAAGACCTAGAGCACCTGGTGTTCCCATGTGGTCTCCCACCCAAGTACTAACCAGGCCCAACACTGCTTAGCTTCCAAGATCAGATGAGATTGGGCCTATCCAATGTGGTATGGCTGTAGGTAAAATACAGGCACTTTTTTGCCCTCTTCTACTTCTATCACCAGGTAAGCTAATAAAAATTTTCCTAACTGTATTGGCTTACTGAAAAAAATCATGTGTTGGTAATGTAAAAAGACCTACAGGACATGATATTAGCAGGGGGTCTTAAATTAAACTACTAAAGAGGCTCAACACTGTTTAGCTGCCAAAAGCAGTTGGAATTGGGCCTAAACAGTGTGGTAAGTCTTTAGGTGATGGCTATTGTGTCTGTTTGACCTCTTCCAAATGTCTGTGCTGGCAATAAAAAGAAAAAGTTTACAATTTAAATAGCTAGAGAAAAAAAACAATTTGCCAGTAATGTGAAAAAACCTACAGCACCAGGTGTTCCCATGTGGTCTCCCACCCAAGTACTAACCAGTCCCAACACTGCTTAGCTTCCAAGATCAGACGAGATTGGGCCTATCCAATGTGGTATGGCTGTAGGTGATATGTAGGCACTTTTTTGCCCTCTTCTACTTCTATCACCAGGTAAGCTAATAAAAAAGTTTCCTAACTGTATTGGCTTACTGAAAAAAATTAATGTGTTGGTAATGTAAAAAGACCTACAGGACATGATATTAGCAGGGGGTCTTAAATTAAACTACTAAAGAGGCTCAACACTGTTTAGCTGCCAAAAGCAGTTGGAATTGGGCCTAAACAGTGTGGTAAATCTTTAGGTGATGGCTATTGTGTCTGTTTGACCTCTTCCAAATGTCTGTGCTGGCAATAAAAAGAAAAAGTTTCCAATTTAAATAGCTAGAGAATGAAAACAATTTGCCAGTAATGTGAAAAGACCTAGAGCACCTGGTGTTCCCATGTGGTCTCCCACCCAAGTACTAACCAGGCCCAACACTGCTTAGCTTCCAAGATCAGACGAGATTGGGCCTATCCAATGTGGTATGGCTGTAGGTGAGAGAAAGGCACTTTTTTGCCCTCTTCTACTTCTATCACCAGGTAAGCTAATAAAAAAGTTTCCTAACTGTATTGGCTTACTGAAAAAAATCATGTGTTGGTAATGTAAAAAGACCTACAGGACATTATATTAGCAGGGGGTCTTAAATTAAACTAATAAAGAGACTCAACACTGTTTAGCTGCCAAAAGCAGTTGGAATTGGGCCTAAACAGTGTGGTAAGTCTTTAGGTGATGGCTATTGTGTCTGTTTGACATCTTCCAAATGTCTGTGCTGGCAATAAAAAGAAAAAGTTTCCAATTTAAATAGCTAGAGAATAAAAACAATTTGCCAGTAATGTGAAAAAACCTACAGCACCTGGTGTTCCCATGTGGTCTCCAACCCAAGTAGTAACCAGGCCCAACACTGCTTAGCTTCCAAGATCAGGCGAGATTGGGCCTATCCAATGTGGTATGGCTGTAGGTGAGATAAAGGCACTTTTTTGCCCTCTTCTACTTCTATCACCAGGTAATCTAATAAAAAAGTTTCCTAACTGTATTGGCTTACAGAAAAAAATCATGTGTTGGTAATGTAAAAAGACCTACAGGACATGATATTAGCAGGGGGTCTTAAATTAAACTACTAAAGAGGCTCAACACTGTTTAGCTGCCAAAAGCATTTGGAATTGGGCCTAAACAGTGTGGTAAGTCTTTAGGTGATGGCTATTGTGTCTGTTTGACCTCTTCCAAATGTCTGTGCTGGCAATAAAAAGAAAAAGTTTCCAATTTAAATAGCTAGAGAATGAAAACAATTTGCCAGTAATGTGAAAAGACCTAGAGCACCTGGTGTTCCCATGTGGTCTCCCACCCAATTACTAACCAGGCCCAACACTGCTTAGCTTCCAAGATCAGGCGAGATTGGGCCTATCCAATGTGGTATGGCTGTAGGTGAGATAAAGGCACTTTTTTGCCCTCTTCTACTTCTATCACCAGGTAAGCTAATACAAAAGTTTCCTAACTGTATTGGCTTACTGAAAAAAATCATGTGTTGGTAATGTAAAAAGACCTACAGGACATGATATTAGCAGGGGGTCTTAAATTAAACTACTAAAGAGGCTCAACACTGTTTAGCTGCCAAAAGCATTTGGAATTGGGCCTAAACAGTGTGCTAAGTCTTTAGGTGATGGCTATTGTGTCTGTTTGACCTCTTCCAAATGTCTGTACTGGCAATAGAAAGAAAAAGTTTCCAATTTAAATAGCTAGAGAATAAAAACAATTTGCCAGTAATGTGAAAAAACCTACAGCACCTGGTGTTCCCATATGGTCTCCCACGCATGTACTAACCAGGCCCAACACTGCTTAGCTTCCAAGATCAGACGAGATTTGGCCTATGCAATGTGGTATGGCTGTAGGTGAGATACAGGCACTTTTTTGCCCTCTTCTACTTCTATCACCAGGTAAGCTAATAAAAAAGTTTCCTAACTGTATTGGCTTACTGAAAAAAATCATGTGTTGGTAATGTAAAAAGACCTACAGGACATTATATTAGCAGGGGGTCTTAAATTAAACAAATAAAGAGACTCAACACTGTTTAGCTGCCAAAAGCAGTTGGAATTGGGCCTAAACAGTGTGGTAAGTCTTTAGGTGATGGCTATTGTGTCTGTTTGAACTCTTCCAAATGTCTGTGCTGGCAATAAAAAGAAAAAGTTTCCAATTTAAATAGCTAGAGAATAAAAACAATTTGCCAGTAATGTGAAAAAACCTACAGCACCTGGTGTTCCCATGTGGTCTCCCACCCAAGTAGTAACAAGGCCCAACACTGCTTAGCTTCCAAGATCAGGCGAGATTGGGCCTATCCAATGTGGTATGGCTGTAGGTGAGATAAAGGCACTTTTTTGCCCTCTTCTACTTCTATCACCAGGTAAGCTAATAAAAAAGTTTCCTAACTGTATTGGCTTACTGAAAAAAATCATGTGTTGGTAATGTAAAAAGACCTACAGGACATGATATTAGCAGGGGGTCTTAAATTAAACTACTAAAGAGGCTCAACACTGTTTAGCTGCCAAAAGCATTTGGAATTGGGCCTAAACAGTGTGGTAAGTCTTTAGGTGATGGCTATTGTGTCTGTTTGACCTCTTCCAAATGTCTGTACTGGCAATAGAAAGAAAAAGTTTCCAATTTAAATAGCTAGAGAATAAAAACAATTTGCAAGTAATGTGAAAAAACCTACAGCACCTGGTGTTCCCATGTGGTCTCCCACCCAAGTACTAACCAGGCCCAACACTGCTTAGCTTCCAAGATCAGACTAGATTGGGCCTATCCAATGTGGTATGGCTGTAGGCGACATAAAGGCACTTTTTTGCCCTCTTCTACTTCTATCACCAGGTAAGCTAATACAAAAGTTTCCTAACTGTATTGGCTTACTGAAAAAAATCATGTGTTGGTAATGTAAAAAGACCTACAGGACATGATATTAGCAGGGGGTCTTAAATTAAACTACTAAAGAGGCTCAACACTGTTTAGCTGCCAAAAGCAGTTGGAATTGGGCCTAAACAGTGTGGTAAGTCTTTAGGTGATGGCTATTGTGTCTGTTTAACCTCTTCCAAATGTCTGTGCTGGCAATAAAAAGAAAAAGTTTACAATTTAAATAGCTAGAGAATAAAAACAATTTGCCAGTAATGTGAAAAAACCAACAGCACCAGGTGTTCCCATGTGGTCTCCCACCCAAGTACTAACCAGTCCCAACACTGCTTAGCTTCCAAGATCAGACGAGATTGGGCCTATCCAATGTGGTATGGCTGTAGGTGAGATATAGGCACTTTTTTGCCCTCTTCTACTTCTATCACCAGGTAAGCTAATAAAAAAGTTTCCTAACTGTATTGGCTTACTGAAAAAAATTAATGTGTTGGTAATGTAAAAAGACCTACAGAACATGATATTAGCAGGGGGTCTTAAATTAAACTACTAAAGAGGCTCAACACTGTTTAGCTGCCAAAAGCAGTTGGAATTGGGCCTAAACAGTGTGGTAAGTCTTTAGGTGATGGCTATTGTGTCTGTTTGACCTCTTCCAAATGTCTGTGCTGGCAATAAAAAGAAAAAGTTTCCAATTTAAATAGCTAGAGAATGAAAACAATTTGCCAGTAATGTGAAAAGACCTAGAGCACCTTGTGTTCCCATGTGGTCTCCCGCCCAAGTACTAACCAGGCCCAACACTGCTTAGCTTCCAAGATCAGGCGAGATTGGGCCTATCCAATGTGGTATGGCTGTAGGTGAAATAAAGGCACTTTTTTGCCCTCTTCTACTTCTATCACCAGGTAAGCTAATAAAAAAGTTTCCTAACTGTATTGGCTTACTGAAAAAAATCATGTGTTGGTAATGTAAAAAGACCTACAGGACATGATATTAGCAGGGGGTCTTAAATTAAACTACTAAAGAGGCTCAACACTGTTTAGCTGCCAAAAGCATTTGGAATTGGGCCTAAACAGTGTGGTAAGTCTTTAGGTGATGGCTATTGTGTCTGTTTGACCTCTTCCAAATGTCTGTGCTGGCAATAAAAAGAAAAAGTTTGCAATTTAAATAGCTAGAGAATAAAAACAATTTGCCAGTAAGGTAAAAAGACCTAGAGCACCTGGTGTTCCCATGTGGTCTCCCACCCAAGTACTAACCAGGCCCAACACTGCTTAGCTTCCAAGATAAGACGAGATTGGGCCTATCCAATGTGGTATGGCTGTAGGTGAAATACAGGCACTTTTTTGCCCTCTTCTACTTCTATCACCAGGTAAGCTAATAAAAATTTTCCTAACTATATTGGCTTACTGAAAAAAATCATGTGTTGGTAATGTAAAAAGACCTACAGGACATGATATTAGCAGGGGGTCTTAAATTAAACAAATAAAGAGACTCAACACTGTTTAGCTGCCAAAAGCAGTTGGAATTGGGCCTAAACAGTGTGGTAAGTCTTTAGGTGATGGCTATTGTGTCTGTTTGAACTCTTCCAAATGTCTGTGCTGGCAATACAAAGAAAAAGTTTCCAATTTAAATAGCTAGAGAATAAAAACAATTTGCCAGTAATGTGAAAAAACCTACAGCACCTGGTGTTCCCATGTGGTCTCCCACCCAAGTAGTAACAAGGCCCAACACTGCTTAGCTTCCAAGATCAGGCGAGATTGGGCCTATCCAATGTGGTATGGCTGTAGGTGAGATAAAGGCACTTTTTTGCCCTCTTCTACTTCTATCACCAGGTAAGCTAATAAAAAAGTTTCCTAACTGTATTGGCTTACTGAAAAAAATCATGTGTTGGTAATGTAAAAAGACCTACAGGACATGATATTAGCAGGGGGTCTTAAATTAAACTACTAAAGAGGCTCAACACTGTTTAGCTGCCAAAAGCATTTGGAATTGGGCCTAAACAGTGTGGTAAGTCTTTAGGTGATGGCTATTGTGTCTGTTTGACCTCTTCCAAATGTCTGTACTGGCAATAGAAAGAAAAAGTTTCCAATTTAAATAGCTAGAGAATAAAAACAATTTGCAAGTAATGTGAAAAAACCTACAGCACCTGGTGTTCCCATGTGGTCTCCCACCCAAGTACTAACCAGGCCCGACACTGCTTAGCTTGCAAGATCAGACTAGATTGGGCCTATCCAATGTGGTATGGCTGTAGGCAACATAAAGGCACTTTTTTGCCCTCTTCTACTTCTATCACCAGGTAAGCTAATACAAAAGTTTCCTAACTGTATTGGCTTACTGAAAAAAAATCATGTGTTGGTAATGTAAAAAGACCTACAGGACATGATATTAGCAGGGGGTCTTAAATTAAACTACTAAAGAGGCTCAACACTGTTTAGCTGCCAAAAGCAGTTGGAATTGGCCCTAAACAGTGTGGTAAGTCTTTAGGTGATGGCTATTGTGTCTGTTTGACCTCTTCCAAATGTCTGTGCTGGCAATAAAAAGAAAAAGTTTCCAATTTAAATAGCTAGAGAATAAAAACAATTTGCCAGTAATGTGAAAAGACCTAGAGCACCTGGTGTTCCCATGTGGTCTCCCACCCAAGTACTAACCAGGCCCAACACTGCTTAGCTTCCAAGATCAGATGAGATTGGGCCTATCCAATGTGGTATGGCTGTAGGTAAAATACAGGCACTTTTTTGCCCTCTTCTACTTCTATCACCAGGTAAGCTAATAAAAATTTTCCTAACTGTATTGGCTTACTGAAAAAAATCATGTGTTGGTAATGTAAAAAGACCTACAGGACATGATATTAGCAGGGGGTCTTAAATTAAACTACTAAAGAGGCTCAACACTGTTTAGCTGCCAAAAGCAGTTGGAATTGGGCCTAAACAGTGTGGTAAGTCTTTAGGTGATGGCTATTGTGTCTGTTTGACCTCTTCCAAATGTCTGTGCTGGCAATAAAAAGAAAAAGTTTACAATTTAAATAGCTAGAGAATAAAAACAATTTGCCAGTAATGTGAAAAAACCTACAGCACCAGGTGTTCCCATGTGGTCTCCCACCCAAGTACTAACCAGTCCCAACACTGCTTAGCTTCCAAGATCAGACGAGATTGAGCCTATCCAATGTGGTATGGCTGTAGGTGATATGTAGGCACTTTTTTGCCCTCTTCTACTTCTATCACCAGGTAAGCTAATAAAAAAGTTTCCTAACTGTATTGGCTTACTGAAAAAAATTAATGTGTTGGTAATGTAAAAAGACCTACAGGACATGATATTAGCAGGGGGTCTTAAATTAAACTACTAAAGAGGCTCAACACTGTTTAGCTGCCAAAAGCAGTTGGAATTGGGCCTAAACAGTGTGGTAAATCTTTAGGTGATGGCTATTGTGTCTGTTTGACCTCTTCCAAATGTCTGTGCTGGCAATAAAAAGAAAAAGTTTCCAATTTAAATAGCTAGAGAATGAAAACAATTTGCCAGTAATGTGAAAAGACCTAGAGCACCTGGTGTTCCCATGTGGTCTCCCACCCAAGTACTAACCAGGCCCAACACTGCTTAGCTTCCAAGATCAGACGAGATTGGGCCTATCCAATGTGGTATGGCTGTAGGTGAGAGAAAGGCACTTTTTTGCCCTCTTCTACTTCTATCACCAGGTAAGCTAATAAAAAAGTTTCCTAACTGTATTGGCTTACTGAAAAAAATCATGTGTTGGTAATGTAAAAAGACCTACAGGACATTATATTAGCAGGGGGTCTTAAATTAAACTAATAAAGAGACTCAACACTGTTTAGCTGCCAAAAGCAGTTGGAATTGGGCCTAAACAGTGTGGTAAGTCTTTAGGTGATGGCTATTGTGTCTGTTTGACATCTTCCAAATGTCTGTGCTGGCAATAAAAAGAAAAAGTTTCCAATTTAAATAGCTAGAGAATAAAAACAATTTGCCAGTAATGTGAAAAAACCTACAGCACCTGGTGTTCCCATGTGGTCTCCAACCCAAGTAGTAACCAGGCCCAACACTGCTTAGCTTCCAAGATCAGGCGAGATTGGGCCTATCCAATGTGGTATGGCTGTAGGTGAGATAAAGGCACTTTTTTGCCCTCTTCTACTTCTATCACCAGGTAATCTAATAAAAAAGTTTCCTAACTGTATTGGCTTACAGAAAAAAATCATGTGTTGGTAATGTAAAAAGACCTACAGGACATGATATTAGCAGGGGGTCTTAAATTAAACTACTAAAGAGGCTCAACACTGTTTAGCTGCCAAAAGCATTTGGAATTGGGCCTAAACAGTGTGGTAAGTCTTTAGGTGATGGCTATTGTGTCTGTTTGACCTCTTCCAAATGTCTGTGCTGGCAATAAAAAGAAAAAGTTTCCAATTTAAATAGCTAGAGAATGAAAACAATTTGCCAGTAATGTGAAAAGACCTAGAGCACCTGGTGTTCCCATGTGGTCTCCCACCCAATTACTAACCAGGCCCAACACTGCTTAGCTTCCAAGATCAGGCGAGATTGGGCCTATCCAATGTGGTATGGCTGTAGGTGAGATAAAGGCACTTTTTTGCCCTCTTCTACTTCTATCACCAGGTAAGCTAATACAAAAGTTTCCTAACTGTATTGGCTTACTGAAAAAAATCATGTGTTGGTAATGTAAAAAGACCTACAGGACATGATATTAGCAGGGGGTCTTAAATTAAACTACTAAAGAGGCTCAACACTGTTTAGCTGCCAAAAGCATTTGGAATTGGGCCTAAACAGTGTGCTAAGTCTTTAGGTGATGGCTATTGTGTCTGTTTGACCTCTTCCAAATGTCTGTACTGGCAATAGAAAGAAAAAGTTTCCAATTTAAATAGCTAGAGAATAAAAACAATTTGCCAGTAATGTGAAAAAACCTACAGCACCTGGTGTTCCCATATGGTCTCCCACGCATGTACTAACCAGGCCCAACACTGCTTAGCTTCCAAGATCAGACGAGATTTGGCCTATGCAATGTGGTATGGCTGTAGGTGAGATACAGGCACTTTTTTGCCCTCTTCTACTTCTATCACCAGGTAAGCTAATAAAAAAGTTTCCTAACTGTATTGGCTTACTGAAAAAAATCATGTGTTGGTAATGTAAAAAGACCTACAGGACATTATATTAGCAGGGGGTCTTAAATTAAACAAATAAAGAGACTCAACACTGTTTAGCTGCCAAAAGCAGTTGGAATTGGGCCTAAACAGTGTGGTAAGTCTTTAGGTGATGGCTATTGTGTCTGTTTGAACTCTTCCAAATGTCTGTGCTGGCAATAAAAAGAAAAAGTTTCCAATTTAAATAGCTAGAGAATAAAAACAATTTGCCAGTAATGTGAAAAAACCTACAGCACCTGGTGTTCCCATGTGGTCTCCCACCCAAGTAGTAACAAGGCCCAACACTGCTTAGCTTCCAAGATCAGGCGAGATTGGGCCTATCCAATGTGGTATGGCTGTAGGTGAGATAAAGGCACTTTTTTGCCCTCTTCTACTTCTATCACCAGGTAAGCTAATAAAAAAGTTTCCTAACTGTATTGGCTTACTGAAAAAAATCATGTGTTGGTAATGTAAAAAGACCTACAGGACATGATATTAGCAGGGGGTCTTAAATTAAACTACTAAAGAGGCTCAACACTGTTTAGCTGCCAAAAGCATTTGGAATTGGGCCTAAACAGTGTGGTAAGTCTTTAGGTGATGGCTATTGTGTCTGTTTGACCTCTTCCAAATGTCTGTACTGGCAATAGAAAGAAAAAGTTTCCAATTTAAATAGCTAGAGAATAAAAACAATTTGCAAGTAATGTGAAAAAACCTACAGCACCTGGTGTTCCCATGTGGTCTCCCACCCAAGTACTAACCAGGCCCAACACTGCTTAGCTTCCAAGATCAGACTAGATTGGGCCTATCCAATGTGGTATGGCTGTAGGCGACATAAAGGCACTTTTTTGCCCTCTTCTACTTCTATCACCAGGTAAGCTAATACAAAAGTTTCCTAACTGTATTGGCTTACTGAAAAAAATCATGTGTTGGTAATGTAAAAAGACCTACAGGACATGATATTAGCAGGGGGTCTTAAATTAAACTACTAAAGAGGCTCAACACTGTTTAGCTGCCAAAAGCAGTTGGAATTGGGCCTAAACAGTGTGGTAAGTCTTTAGGTGATGGCTATTGTGTCTGTTTAACCTCTTCCAAATGTCTGTGCTGGCAATAAAAAGAAAAAGTTTACAATTTAAATAGCTAGAGAATAAAAACAATTTGCCAGTAATGTGAAAAAACCAACAGCACCAGGTGTTCCCATGTGGTCTCCCACCCAAGTACTAACCAGTCCCAACACTGCTTAGCTTCCAAGATCAGACGAGATTGGGCCTATCCAATGTGGTATGGCTGTAGGTGAGATATAGGCACTTTTTTGCCCTCTTCTACTTCTATCACCAGGTAAGCTAATAAAAAAGTTTCCTAACTGTATTGGCTTACTGAAAAAAATTAATGTGTTGGTAATGTAAAAAGACCTACAGAACATGATATTAGCAGGGGGTCTTAAATTAAACTACTAAAGAGGCTCAACACTGTTTAGCTGCCAAAAGCAGTTGGAATTGGGCCTAAACAGTGTGGTAAGTCTTTAGGTGATGGCTATTGTGTCTGTTTGACCTCTTCCAAATGTCTGTGCTGGCAATAAAAAGAAAAAGTTTCCAATTTAAATAGCTAGAGAATGAAAACAATTTGCCAGTAATGTGAAAAGACCTAGAGCACCTTGTGTTCCCATGTGGTCTCCCGCCCAAGTACTAACCAGGCCCAACACTGCTTAGCTTCCAAGATCAGGCGAGATTGGGCCTATCCAATGTGGTATGGCTGTAGGTGAAATAAAGGCACTTTTTTGCCCTCTTCTACTTCTATCACCAGGTAAGCTAATAAAAAAGTTTCCTAACTGTATTGGCTTACTGAAAAAAATCATGTGTTGGTAATGTAAAAAGACCTACAGGACATGATATTAGCAGGGGGTCTTAAATTAAACTACTAAAGAGGCTCAACACTGTTTAGCTGCCAAAAGCATTTGGAATTGGGCCTAAACAGTGTGGTAAGTCTTTAGGTGATGGCTATTGTGTCTGTTTGACCTCTTCCAAATGTCTGTGCTGGCAATAAAAAGAAAAAGTTTGCAATTTAAATAGCTAGAGAATAAAAACAATTTGCCAGTAAGGTAAAAAGACCTAGAGCACCTGGTGTTCCCATGTGGTCTCCCACCCAAGTACTAACCAGGCCCAACACTGCTTAGCTTCCAAGATCAGACGAGATTGGGCATATCCAATGTGGTATGGCTGTAGGTAAAATACAGGCACTTTTTTGCCCTCTTCTACTTCTATCACCAGGTAAGCTAATAAAAATTTTCCTAACTGTATTGGCTTACTGAAAAAAATCATGTGTTGGTAATGTAAAAAGACCTACAGGACATGATATTAGCAGGGGGTCTTAAATTAAACTACTAAAGAGGCTCAACACTGTTTAGCTGCCAAAAGCATTTGGAATTGGGCCTAAACAGTGTGGTAAGTCTTTAGGTGATGGCTATTGTGTCTGTTTGACCTCTTCCAAATGTCTGTACTGGCAATAGAAAGAAAAAGTTTCCAATTTAAATAGCTAGAGAATAAAAACAATTTGCAAGTAATGTGAAAAAACCTACAGCACCTGGTGTTCCCATGTGGTCTCCCACCCAAGTACTAACCATGCCCAACACTGCTTAGCTTCCAAGATCAGACGAGATTGGGACTATCCAATGTGGTATGGCTGTAGGCAAGATAAAGGCACTTTTTTGCCCTCTTCTACTTCTATCACCAGGTAAGCTAATACAAAAGTTTCCTAACTGTATTGGCTTACTGAAAAAAATCATGTGTTGGTAATGTAAAAAGACCTACAGGACATGATATTAGCAGGGGGTCTTAAATTAAACTACTAAAGAGGCTCAACACTGTTTAGCTGCCAAAAGCATTTGGAATTGGGCCTAAACAGTGTAGTAAGTCTTTAGGTGATGGCTATTGTGTCTGTTTGACCTCTTCCAAATGTCTGTGCTGGCAATAAAAAGAAAAAGTTTCCAATTTAAATAGCTAGAGAATAAAAACAATTTGCCAGTAATGTGAAAAGACCTAGAGCACCTGGTGTTCCCATGTGGTCTCCCACCCAAGTACTAACCAGGCCCAACACTGCTTAGCTTCCAAGATCAGACGAGATTGGGCCTATCCAATGTGGTATGGCTGTAGGTAAAATACAGGCACTTTTTTGCCCTCTTCTACTTCTATCACCAGGTAAGCTAATAAAAATTTTCCTAACTGTATTGGCTTACTGAAAAAAATCATGTGTTGGTAATGTAAAAAGACCTACAGGACATGATATTAGCAGGGGGTCTTAAATTAAACTACTAAAGAGGCTCAACACTGTTTAGCTGCCAAAAGCATTTGGAATTGGGCCTAAACAGTGTAGTAAGTCTTTAGGTGATGGCTATATTGTCTGTTTGACCTCTTCCAAATGTCTTTGCTGGCAATAAAAAGAAAAAGTTTCCAATTTAAATAGCTAGAGAATAAAAACAATTTGCCAGTAATGTGAAAAACCTACAGCACCTGGTGTTCCGATGTGGTCTCTCACCCAAGTACTAACCAGGCCCAACACTGCTTAGCTTCCAAGATCAGGCGAGATTGGGCCTATCCAATGTGGTATGGCTGTAGGTGAGATATAGGCACTTTTTTGCCCTCTTCTACTTCTATCACCAGGTAAGCTAATAAAAAAGTTTCCTAACTGTATTGGCTTACTGAAAAAAATCATGTGTTGGTAATGTAAAAAGACCTACAGGACATGATATTAGCAGGGGGTCTTAAATTAAACTACTAAAGAGGCTCAACACTGTTTAGCTGCCAAAAGCAGTTGGAATTGGGCCTAAACAGTGTGGTAAGTCTTTAGGTGATGGCTATTGTGTCTGTTTGACCTCTTCCAAATGTCTGTGCTGGCAATAAAAAGAAAAAGTTTCCAATTTAAATAGCTAGAGAATGAAAACAATTTGCCAGTAATGTGAAAAGACCTAGAGCACCTGGTGTTCCCCCACCCAAGTACTAACCAGGCCCAACACTGCTTAGCTTCCAAGATCAGGTGAGATTGGGCCTATCCAATGTGGTATGGCTGTAGGTGAAATAAAGGCACTTTTTTGCCCTCTTCTACTTCTATCACCAGGTAAGCTAATAAAAAAGTTTCCTAACTGTATTGGCTTACTGAAAAAAATCATGTGTTGGTAATGTAAAAAGACCTACAGGACATGATATTAGCAGGGGGTCTTAAATTAAACTACTAAAGAGGCTCAACACTGTTTAGCTGCCAAAAGCATTTGGAATTGGGCCTAAACAGTGTGGTAAGTCTTTAGGTGATGGCTATTGTGTCTGTTTGACCTCTTCCAAATGTCTGTACTGGCAATAGAAAGAAAAAGTTTCCAATTTAAATAGCTAGAGAATAAGAACAATTTGCAAGTAATGTGAAAAAACCTACAGCACCTGGTGTTCCCATGTGGTCTCCCACCCAAGTACTAACCAGGCCCAACACTGCTTAGCTTCCAAGATCAGACGAGATTGGGACTATCCAATGTGGTATGGCTGTAGGCAAGATAAAGGCACTTTTTTGCCCTCTTCTACTTCTATCACCAGGTAAGCTAATACAAAAGTTTCCTAAGTGTATTGGCTTACTGAAAAAAATCATGTGTTGGTAATGTAAAAAGACCTACAGGACATGATATTAGCAGGGGGTCTTAAATTAAACTACTAAAGAGGCTCAACACTGTTTAGCTGCCAAAAGCAGTTGGAATTGGCCCTAAACAGTGTGGTAAGTCTTTAGGTGATGGCTATTGTGTCTGTTTGACCTCTTCCAAATGTCTGTGCTGGCAATAAAAAGAAAAAGTTTCCAATTTAAATAGCTAGAGAATAAAAACAATTTGCCAGTAATGTGAAAAGACCTAGAGCACCTGGTGTTCCCATGTGGTCTCCCACCCAAGTACTAACCAGGCCCAACACTGATTAGCTTCCAAGATCAGACGAGATTGGGCCTATCCAATGTGGTATGGCTGTAGTTAAAATACAGGCACTTTTTTGCCCTCTTCTACTTCTATCACCAGGTAAGCTAATAAAAATTTTCCTAACTGTATTGGCTTACTGAAAAAAATCATGTGTTGGTAATGTAAAAAGACCTACAGGACATGATATTAGCAGGGGGTCTTAAATTAAACTACTAAAGAGGCTCAACACTGTTTAGCTGCCAAAAGCATTTGGAATTGGGCCTAAACAGTGTAGTAAGTCTTTAGGTGATGGCTATTGTGTCTGTTTGACCTCTTCCAAATGTCTGTGCTGGCAATAAAAAGAAAAAGTTTCCAATTTAAATAGCTAGAGAATAAAAACAATTTGCCAGTAATGTGAAAAGACCTAGAGCACCTGGTGTTCCCATGTGGTCTCCCACCCAAGTACTAACCAGGCCCAACACTGCTTAGCTTCCAAGATCAGACGAGATTGGGACTATCCAATGTGGTATGGCTGTAGGTAAAATACAGGCACTTTTTTGCCCTCTTCTACTTCTATCACCAGGTAAGCTAATAAAAATTTTTCTAACTGTATTGGCTTACTGAAAAAAATCATGTGTTGGTAATGTAAAAAGACCTACAGGACATGATATTAGCAGGGGGTCTTAAATTAAACTACTAAAGAGGCTCAACACTGTTTAGCTGCCAAAAGCATTTGGAATTGGGCCTAAACAGTGTAGTAAGTCTTTAGGTGATGGCTATTGTGTCTGTTTGACCTCTTCCAAATGTCTTTGCTGGCAATAAAAAGAAAAAGTTTCCAATTTAAATAGCTAGAGAATAAAAACAATTTGCCAGTAATGTGAAAAACCTACAGCACCTGGTGTTCCGATGTGGTCTCTCACCCAAGTACTAACCAGGCCCAACACTGCTTAGCTTCCAAGATCAGGCGAGATTGGGCCTATCCATTGTGGTATGGCTGTAGGTGAGATATAGGCACTTTTTTGCCCTCTTCTACTTCTATCACCAGGTAAGCTAATAAAAAAGTTTCCTAACTGTATTGGCTTACTGAAAAAAATTAATGTGTTGGTAATGTAAAAAGACCTACAGGACATGATATTAGCAGGGGGTCTTAAATTAAACTACTAAAGAGGCTCAACACTGTTTAGCTGCCAAAAGCAGTTGGAATTGGGCCTAAACAGTGTGGTAAGTCTTTAGGTGATGGCTATTGTGTCTGTTTGACCTCTTCCAAATGTCTGTGCTGGCAATAAAAAGAAAAAGTTTCCAATTTAAATAGCTAGAGAATGAAAACAATTTGCCAGTAATGTGAAAAGACCTAGAGCACCTGGTGTTCCCATGTGGTCTCCCACCCAAGTACTAACCAGGCCCAACACTGCTTAGCTTCCAAGATCAGGTGAGATTGGGCCTATCCAATGTGGTATGGCTGTAGGTGAAATAAAGGCACTATTTTGCCCTCTTCTACTTCTATCACCAGGTAAGCTAATAAAAAAGTTTCCTAACTGTATTGGCTTACTGAAAAAAATCATGTGTTGGTAATGTAAAAAGACCTACAGGACATGATATTAGCAGGGGGTCTTAAATTAAACTACTAAAGAGGCTCAACACTGTTTAGCTGCCAAAAGCATTTGGAATTGGGCCTAAACAGTGTGGTAAGTCTTTAGGTGATGGCTATTGTGTCTGTTTGACCTCTTCCAAATGTCTGTACTGGCAATAGAAAGAAAAAGTTTCCAATTTAAATAGCTAGAGAATAAAAACAATTTGCAAGTAATGTGAAAAAACCTACAGCACCTGGTGTTCCCATGTGGTCTCCCACCCAAGTACTAACCATGCCCAACACTGCTTAGCTTCCAAGATCAGACGAGATTGGGACTATCCAATGTGGTATGGCTGTAGGCAAGATAAAGGCACTTTTTTGCCCTCTTCTACTTCTATCACCAGGTAAGCTAATACAAAAGTTTCCTAACTGTATTGGCTTACTGAAAAAAATCATGTGTTGGTAATGTAAAAAGACCTACAGGACATGATATTAGCAGGGGGTCTTAAATTAAACTACTAAAGAGGCTCAACACTGTTTAGCTGCCAAAAGCAGTTGGAATTGGCCCTAAACAGTGTGGTAAGTCTTTAGGTGATGGCTATTGTGTCTGTTTGACCTCTTCCAAATGTCTGTGCTGGCAATAAAAAGAAAAAGTTTCCAATTTAAATAGCTAGAGAATAAAAACAATTTGCCAGTAATGTAAAAAGACCTAGAGCACCTGGTGTTCCCATGTGGTCTCCCACCCAAGTACTAACCAGGCCCAACACTGATTAGCTTCCAAGATCAGACGAGATTGGGCCTATCCAATGTGGTATGGCTGTAGTTAAAATACAGGCACTTTTTTGCCCTCTTCTACTTCTATCACCAGGTAAGCTAATAAAAATTTTCCTAACTGTATTGGCTTACTGAAAAAAATCATGTGTTGGTAATGTAAAAAGACCTACAGGACATGATATTAGCAGGGGGTCTTAAATTAAACTACTAAAGAGGCTCAACACTGTTTAGCAGCCAAAAGCATTTGGAATTGGGCCTAAACAGTGTAGTAAGTCTTTAGGTGATGGCTATTGTTTCTGTTTGACCTCTTCCAAATGTCTTTGCTGGCAATAAAAAGAAAAAGTTTCCAATTTAAATAGCTAGAGAATAAAAACAATTTGCCAGTAATGTGAAAAGACCTAGAGCACCTGGTATTCCCATGTGGTCTCCCACCCAAGTACTAACCAGGCTCAACACTGCTTAGCTTCCAAGATAAGACGAGATTGGGCCTATCCAATGTGGTATGGCTGTAGGTGAAATACAGGCACTTTTTTGCCCTCTTCTACTTCTATCACCAGGTAAGCTAATAAAAAAGTTTCCTAACTATATTGGCTTACTGAAAAAAAATCATGTGTTGGTAATGTAAAAAGACCTACAGGACATGATATTAGCAGGGGGTCTTAAATTATACTACTAAAGAGGCTCAACACTGTTTAGCTGCCAAAAGCAGTTGGAATTGGGCCTTAACAGTGTGGTAAGTCTTTAGGTGATGGCTATTGTGTCTGTTTGACCTCTTCCAAATGTCTGTGCTGGCAATAAAAAGAAAAAGTTTCCAATTTAAATAGCTAGAGAATAAAAACATTTTGTCAGTAATGTGAAAAAACCTACAGCACCTGGTGTTCCCATGTGGTCTCCCACCCAAGTACTAACCAGGCCCAACACTGCTTAGCTTCCAATATCAGGCGAGATTGGGCCTATCCAATGTGGTATGGCTGTAGGTGAGATAAAGGCACTTTTTTGCCCTCTTCTACTTCTATCACCAGGTAAGCTAATAAAAAAGTTTCCTAACTGTATTGGCTTACTGAAAAAAATCATGTGTTGGTAATGTAAAAAGACCTACAGGACATGATATTAGCAGGGGGTCTTAAATTAAACTACTAAAGAGGCTCAACACTGTTTAGCTGCCAAAAGCATTTGGAATTGGGCCTAAACAGTGTGGTAAGTCTTTAGGTGATGGCTATTGTGTCTGTTTGACCTCTTCCAAATGTCTGTGCTGGCAATAAAAAGAAAAAGTTTCCAATTTAAATAGCTAGAGAATAAAAACAATTTGCCAGTAATGTGAAAAAACCTACAGCACCTGGTGTTCCCATGTGGTCTCCCACCCAAGTACTAACCAGGCCCAACACTGCTTAGCTTCCAAGATCAGGCGAGATTGGGCCTGTCCAATGTGGTATGGCTGTAGGTGAGATAAAGGCACTTTTTTGCCCTCTTCTACTTCTATCACCAGGTAAGCTAATAAAAAAGTTTCCTAACTGTATTGGATTACTGAAAAAAATCATGTGTTGGTAATGTAAAAAGACCTACAGGACATGATATTAGCAGGTGGTCTTAAATTAAACTACTAAAGAGGCTCAACACTGTTTAGCTGCTAAAAGCATTTGGAATTGGGCCTAAACAGTGTGGTAAGTCTTTAGGTGATGGCTATTGTGTCTGTTTGACCTCTTCCAAATGTCTGTACTGGCAATAGAAAGAAAAAGTTTCCAATTTAAATAGCTAGAGAATAAAAACCATTTGCCAGTAATGTGAAAAAACCTACAGCACCTGGTGTTCCCATGTGGTCTCCCACCCAAGTACTAACCAGGCCCAACACTGATTAGCTTCCAAGATCAGACGAGATTGGGCCTATCCAATGTGGTACGGCTGTAAGCGAGATAAAGGCACTTTTTTGCCCTCTTTTACATCTATCACCAGGTAAGCTAATACAAAAGTTTCCTAACTGTATTGGCTTACTGAAAAAAATCATGTGTTGGTAATGTAAAAAGACCTACAGGACATGATATTAGCAGGGGGTCTTAAATTAAACTACTAAAGAGGCTCAACACTGTTTAGCTGCCAAAAGCAGTTGGAATTGGCCCTAAACAGTGTGGTAAGTCTTTAGGTGATGGCTATTGTGTCTGTTTGACCTCTTCCAAATGTCTGTGCTGGCAATAAAAAGAAAAAGTTTCCAATTTAAATAGCTAGAGAATAAAAACAATTTGCCAGTAATGTGAAAAGACCTAGAGCACCTGGTGTTCCCATGTGGTCTCCCACCCAAGTACTAACCAGGCCCAACACTGCTTAGCTTCCAAGATCAGGCGAGATTGGGCCTATCCAATGTGGTATGGCTGTAGGTGAGATAAAGGCACTTTTTTGCCCTCTTCTACTTCTATCACCAGGTAAGCTAATAAAAAAGTTTCCTAACTGTATTGGCTTACTGAAAAAAATCATGTGTTGTTAATGTAAAAAGACCTACAGGACATGATATTAGCAGGGGGTCTTAAATTAAACTACTAAAGAGGCTCAACACTGTTTAGCTGCCAAAAGCATTTGGAATTGGGCCTAAACATTGTGGTAAGTCTTTAGGTGATGGCTATTGTGTCTGTTTGACCTCTTCCAAATGTCTGTACTGGCAATAGAAAGAAAAAGTTTCCAATTTAAATAGCTAGAGAATAAAAACAATTTGCCAGTAATGTGAAAAAACCTACAGCACCTGGTGTTCCCATATGGTCTCCCACTCAAGTACTAACCAGGCCCAACACTGCTTAGCTTCCAAGATCAGACGAGATTGGGCCTATCCAATGTGGTATGGCTGTAGGTGAGATACAGGCAATTTTTTGCCCTCTTCTACTTCTATCACCAGGTAAGCTAATAAAAAAGTTTCCTAACTGTATTGGCTTACTGAAAAAAATCATGTGTTGGTAATGTAAAAAGACCTACAGGACATTGTATTAGCAGGGGGTCTTAAATTAAACTACTAAAGAGGCTCAACACTGTTTAGCTGCCAAAAGCAGTTGGAATTGGGCCTAAACAGTGTGGTAAGTCCTTAGGTGATGGCTATTGTGTCTGTTTGACCTCTTCCAAATGTCTGTACTGGCAATAAAAAGAAAAAGTTTCCAATTTAAATAGCTAGAGAATAAAAACAATTTGCCAGTAATGTGAAAAGACCTAGAGCACCTGGTGTTCCCACATGGTCTCCCACCCAAGTACTAACCAGGCCCAACACTGCTTAGCTTCCAAGATAAGACGAGATTGGGCCTATCCAATGTGGTATGGCTGTAGGTGAAATACAGGCACTTTTTTGCCCTCTTCTACTTCTATCACCAGGTAAGCTAATAAAAATTTTCCTAACTATATTGGCTTACTGAAAAAAATCATGTGTTGGTAATGTAAAAAGACCTACAGGACATGATATTAGCAGGGGGTCTTAAATTAAACAAATAAAGAGACTCAACACTGTTTAGCTGCCAAAAGCAGTTGGAATTGGGCCTAAACAGTGTGGTAAGTCTTTAGGTGATGGCTATTGTGTCTGTTTGAACTCTTCCAAATGTCTGTGCTGGCAATAAAAAGAAAAAGTTTCCAATTTAAATAGCTAGAGAATAAAAACAATTTGCCAGTAATGTGAAAAGACCTAGAGCACCTGGTGTTCCCATGTGGTCTCCCACCCAAGTACTAACCAGGCCCAACACTGCTTAGCTTCCAAGATCAGGCGAGATTGGGCCTATCCAATGTGGTATGGCTGTAGGTGAGATAAAGGCACTTTTTTGCCCTCTTCTACTTCTATCACCAGGTAAGCTAATACAAAAGTTTCCTAACTGTATTGGCTTACTGAAAAAAATCATGTGTTGGTAATGTAAAAAGACCTACAGGACATGATATTAGCAGGGGGTCTTAAATTAAACTACTAAAGAGGCTCAACACTGTTTAGCTGCCAAAAGCATTTGGAATTGGGCCTAAACAGTGTGCTAAGTCTTTAGGTGATGGCTATTGTGTCTGTTTGACCTCTTCCAAATGTCTGTACTGGCAATAGAAAGAAAAAGTTTCCAATTTAAATAGCTAGAGAATAAAAACAATTTGCCAGTAATGTGAAAAAACCTACAGCACCTGGTGTTCCCATATGGTCTCCCACCCATGTACTAACCAGGCCCAACACTGCTTAGCTTCCAAGATCAGACGAGATTTGGCCTATGCAATGTGGTATGGCTGTAGGTTAGATACAGGCACTTTTTTGCCCTCTTCTACTTCTATCACCAGGTAAGCTAATAAAAAAGTTTCCTAACTGTATTGGCTTACTGAAAAAAATCATGTGTTGGTAATGTTAAAAGACCTACAGGACATTATATTAGCAGGGGGTCTTAAATTAAACAGATAAAGAGACTCAACACTGTTTAGCTGCCAAAAGCAGTTGGAATTGGGCCTAAACAGTGTGGTAAGTCTTTAGGTGATGGCTATTGTGTCTGTTTGAACTCTTCCAAATGTCTGTGCTGGCAATAAAAAGAAAAAGTTTCCAATTTAAATAGCTAGAGAATAAAAACAATTTGCCAGTAATGTGAAAAAACCTACAGCACCTGGTGTTCCCATGTGGTCTCCCACCCAAGTAGTAACAAGGCCCAACACTGCTTAGCTTCCAAGATCAGGCGAGATTGGGCCTATCCAATGTGGTATGGCTGTAGGTGAGATAAAGGCACTTTTTTGCCCTCTTCTACTTCTATCACCAGGTAAGCTAATAAAAAAGTTTCCTAACTGTATTGGCTTACTGAAAAAAATCATGTGTTGGTAATGTAAAAAGACCTACAGGACATGATATTAGCAGGGGGTCTTAAATTAAACTACTAAAGAGGCTCAACACTGTTTAGCTGCCAAAAGCATTTGGAATTGGGCCTAAACAGTGTGGTAAGTCTTTAGGTGATGGCTATTGTGTCTGTTTGACCTCTTCCAAATGTCTGTACTGGCAATAGAAAGAAAAAGTTTCCAATTTAAATAGCTAGAGAATAAAAACAATTTGCAAGTAATGTGAAAAAACCTACAGCACCTGGTGTTCCCATGTGGTCTCCCACCCAAGTACTAACCAGGCCCAACACTGCTTAGCTTGCAAGATCAGACTAGATTGGGCCTATCCAATGTGGTATGGCTGTAGGCGACATAAAGGCACTTTTTTGCCCTCTTCTACTTCTATCACCAGGTAAGCTAATACAAAAGTTTCCTAACTGTATTGGCTTACTGAAAAAAATCATGTGTTGGTAATGTAAAAAGACCTACAGGACATGATATTAGCAGGGGGTCTTAAATTAAACTACTAAAGAGGCTCAACACTGTTTAGCTGCCAAAAGCAGTTGGAATTGGCCCTAAACAGTGTGGTAAGTCTTTAGGTGATGGCTATTGTGTCTGTTTGACCTCTTCCAAATGTCTGTGCTGGCAATAAAAAGAAAAAGTTTCCAATTTAAATAGCTAGAGAATAAAAACAATTTGCCAGTAATGTGAAAAGACCTAGAGCACCTGGTGTTCCCATGTGGTCTCCCACCCAAGTACTAACCAGGCACAACACTGCTTAGCTTCCAAGATCAGATGAGATTGGGCCTATCCAATGTGGTATGGCTGTAGGTAAAATACAGGCACTTTTTTGCCCTCTTCTACTTCTATCACCAGGTAAGCTAATAAAAATTTTCCTAACTGTATTGGCTTACTGAAAAAAATCATGTGTTGGTAATGTAAAAAGACCTACAGGACATGATATTAGCAGGGGGTCTTAAATTAAACTACTAAAGAGGCTCAACACTGTTTAGCTGCCAAAAGCAGTTGGAATTGGGCCTAAACAGTGTGGTAAGTCTTTAGGTGATGGCTATTGTGTCTGTTTGACCTCTTCCAAATGTCTGTGCTGGCAATAAAAAGAAAAAGTTTACAATTTAAATAGCTAGAGAATAAAAACAATTTGCCAGTAATGTGAAAAAACCTACAGCACTAGGTGTTCCCATGTGGTCTCCCACCCAAGTACTAACCAGTCCCAACACTGCTTAGCTTCCAAGATCAGACGAGATTGGGCCTATCCAATGTGGTATGGCTGTAGGTGATATGTAGGCACTTTTTTGCCCTCTTCTACTTCTATCACCAGGTAAGCTAATAAAAAAGTTTCCTAACTGTATTGGCTTACTGAAAAAAATTAATGTGTTGGTAATGTAAAAAGACCTACAGGACATGATATTAGCAGGGGGTCTTAAATTAAACTACTAAAGAGGCTCTTCACTGTTTAGCTGCCAAAAGCAGTTGGAATTGGGCCTAAACAGTGTGGTAAATCTTTAGGTGATGGCTATTGTGTCTGTTTGACCTCTTCCAAATGTCTGTGCTGGCAATAAAAAGAAAAAGTTTCCAATTTAAATAGCTAGAGAATGAAAACAATTTGCCAGTAATGTGAAAAGACCTAGAGCACCTGGTGTTCCCATGTGGTCTCCCACCCAAGTACTAACCAGGCCCAACACTGCTTAGCTTCCAAGATCAGACGAGATTGGGCCTATCCAATGTGGTATGGCTGTAGGTGAGATACAGGCACTTTTTTGCCCTCTTCTACTTCTATCACCAGGTAAGCTAATAAAAAAGTTTCCTAACTGTATTGGCTTACTGAAAAAAATCATGTGTTGGTAATGTAAAAAGACCTACAGGACATTATATTAGCAGGGGGTCTTAAATTAAACAAATAAAGAGACTCAACACTGTTTAGCTGCCAAAAGCAGTTGGAATTGGGCCTAAACAGTGTGGTAAGTCTTTAGGTGATGGCTATTGTGTCTGTTTGAACTCTTCCAAATGTCTATGCTGGCAATAAAAAGAAAAAGTTTCCAATTTAAATAGCTAGAGAATAAAAACAATTTGCCAGTAATGTGAAAAAACCTACAGCACCTGGTGTTCCCATGTGGTCTCCCACCCAAGTAGTAACAAGGCCCAACACTGCTTAGCTTCCAAGATCAGGCGAGATTGGGCCTATCCAATGTGGTATGGCTGTAGGTGAGATAAAGGCACTTTTTTGCCCTCTTCTACTTCTATCACCAGGTAAGCTAATAAAAAAGTTTCCTAACTGTATTGGCTTACTGAAAAAAATCATGTGTTGGTAATGTAAAAAGACCTACAGGACATGATATTAGCAGGGGGTCTTAAATTAAACTACTAAAGAGGCTCAACACTGTTTAGCTGCCAAAAGCATTTGGAATTGGGCCTAAACAGTGTGGTAAGTCTTTAGGTGATGGCTATTGTGTCTGTTTGACCTCTTCCAAATGTCTGTACTGGCAATAGAAAGAAGAAGTTTCCAATTTAAATAGCTAGAGAATAAAAACAATTTGCAAGTAATGTGAAAAAACCTACAGCACCTGGTGTTCCCATGTGGTCTCCCACCCAAGCACTAACCAGGCCCAACACTGCTTAGCTTGCAAGATCAGACTAGATTGGGCCTATCCAATGTGGTATGGCTGTAGGCGACATAAAGGCACTTTTTTGCCCTCTTCTACTTCTATTACCAGGTAAGCTAATACAAAAGTTTCCTAACTGTATTGGCTTACTGAAAAAAATCATGTGTTGGTAATGTAAAAAGACCTACAGGACATGATATTAGCAGGGGGTCTTAAATTAAACTACTAAAGAGGCTCAACACTGTTTAGCTGCCAAAAGCAGTTGGAATTGGCCCTAAACAGTGTGGTAAGTCTTTAGGTGATGGCTATTGTGTCTGTTTGACCTCTTCCAAATGTCTGTGCTGGCAATAAAAAGAAAAAGTTTCCAATTTAAATAGCTAGAGAATAAAAACAATTTGCCAGTAATGTGAAAAGACCTAGAGCACCTGGTGTTCCCATGTGGTCTCCCACCCAAGTACTAACCAACCCCAACACTGCTTAGCTTCCAAGATCAGATGAGATTGGGCCTATCCAATGTGGTATGGCTGTAGGTAAAATACAGGCACTTTTTTGCCCTCTTCTACTTCTATCACCAGGTAAGCTAATAAAAAAGTTTCCTAACTGTATTGGCTTACTGAGAAAAATCATGTGTTGGTAATGTAAAAAGACCTACAGGACATTATATTAGCAGGGGGTCTTAAATTAAACAAATAAAGAGACTCAACACTGTTTAGCTGCCAAAAGCAGTTGGAATTGGGCCTAAACAGTGTGGTAAGTCTTTAGGTGATGGCTATTGTGTCTGTTTGAACTCTTCCAAATGTCTGTGCTGGCAATAAAAAGAAAAAGTTTCCAATTTAAATAGCTAGAGAATAAAAACAATTTGCCAGTAATGTGAAAAGACCTAGAGCACCTGGTGTTCCCATGTGGTCTCCCACCCAAGTACTAACCAGGCCCAACACTGCTTAGCTTCCAAGATCAGGCGAGATTGGGCCTATCCAATGTGGTATGGCTGTAGGTGAGATAAAGGCACTTTTTTGCCCTCTTCTACTTCTATCACCAGGTAAGCTAATACAAAAGTTTCCTAACTGTATTGGCTTACTGAAAAAAATCATGTGTTGGTAATGTAAAAAGACCTACAGGACATGATATTAGCAGGGGGTCTTAAATTAAACTACTAAAGAGGCTCAACACTGTTTAGCTGCCAAAAGCATTTGGAATTGGGCCTAAACAGTGTGCTAAGTCTTTAGGTGATGGCTATTGTGTCTGTTTGACCTCTTCCAAATGTCTGTACTGGCAATAGAAAGAAAAAGTTTCCAATTTAAATAGCTAGAGAATAAAAACAATTTGCAAGTAATGTGAAAAAACCTACAGCACCTGGTGTTCCCATGTGGTCTCCCACCCAAGCACTAACCAGGCCCAACACTGCTTAGCTTGCAAGATCAGACTAGATTGGGCCTATCCAATGTGGTATGGCTGTAGGCGACATAAAGGCACTTTTTTGCCCTCTTCTACTTCTATTACCAGGTAAGCTAATACAAAAGTTTCCTAACTGTATTGGCTTACTGAAAAAAATCATGTGTTGGTAATGTAAAAAGACCTACAGGACATGATATTAGCAGGGGGTCTTAAATTAAACTACTAAAGAGGCTCAACACTGTTTAGCTGCCAAAAGCAGTTGGAATTGGCCCTAAACAGTGTGGTAAGTCTTTAGGTGATGGCTATTGTGTCTGTTTGACCTCTTCCAAATGTCTGTGCTGGCAATAAAAAGAAAAAGTTTCCAATTTAAATAGCTAGAGAATAAAAACAATTTGCCAGTAATGTGAAAAGACCTAGAGCACCTGGTGTTCCCATGTGGTCTCCCACCCAAGTACTAACCAACCCCAACACTGCTTAGCTTCCAAGATCAGATGAGATTGGGCCTATCCAATGTGGTATGGCTGTAGGTAAAATACAGGCACTTTTTTGCCCTCTTCTACTTCTATCACCAGGTAAGCTAATAAAAAAGTTTCCTAACTGTATTGGCTTACTGAGAAAAATCATGTGTTGGAAATGTAAAAAGACCTACAGGACATTATATTAGCAGGGGGTCTTAAATTAAACAAATAAAGAGACTCAACACTGTTTAGCTGCCAAAAGCAGTTGGAATTGGGCCTAAACAGTGTGGTAAGTCTTTAGGTGATGGCTATTGTGTCTGTTTGAACTCTTCCAAATGTCTGTGCTGGCAATAAAAAGAAAAAGTTTCCAATTTAAATAGCTAGAGAATAAAAACAATTTGCCAGTAATGTGAAAAGACCTAGAGCACCTGGTGTTCCCATGTGGTCTCCCACCCAAGTACTAACCAGGCCCAACACTGCTTAGCTTCCAAGATCAGGCGAGATTGGGCCTATCCAATGTGGTATGGCTGTAGGTGAGATAAAGGCACTTTTTTGCCCTCTTCTACTTCTATCACCAGGTAAGCTAATACAAAAGTTTCCTAACTGTATTGGCTTACTGAAAAAAATCATGTGTTGGTAATGTAAAAAGACCTACAGGACATGATATTAGCAGGGGGTCTTAAATTAAACTACTAAAGAGGCTCAACACTGTTTAGCTGCCAAAAGCATTTGGAATTGGGCCTAAACAGTGTGCTAAGTCTTTAGGTGATGGCTATTGTGTCTGTTTGACCTCTTCCAAATGTCTGTACTGGCAATAGAAAGAAAAAGTTTCCAATTTAAATAGCTAGAGAATAAAAACAATTTGCCAGTAATGTGAAAAAACCTACAGCACCTGGTGTTCCCATATGGTCTCCCACCCATGTACTAACCAGGCCCAACACTGCTTAGCTTCCAAGATCAGACGAGATTTGGCCTATGCAATGTGGTATGGCTGTAGGTTAGATACAGGCACTTTTTTGCCCTCTTCTTCTTCTATCACCAGGTAAGCTAATAAAAAAGTTTCCTAACTGTATTGGCTTACTGAAAAAAATCATGTGTTGGTAATGTAAAAAGACCTACAGGACATTATATTAGCAGGGGGTCTTAAATTAAACAAATAAAGAGACTCAACACTGTTTAGCTGCCAAAAGCAGTTGGAATTGGGCCTAAACAGTGTGGTAAGTCTTTAGGTGATGGCTATTGTGTCTGTTTGAACTCTTCCAAATGTCTGTGCTGGCAATACAAAGAAAAAGTTTCCAATTTAAATAGCTAGAGAATAAAAACAATTTGCCAGTAATGTGAAAAAACCTACAGCACCTGGTGTTCCCATGTGGTCTCCCACCCAAGTAGTAACAAGGCCCAACACTGCTTAGCTTCCAAGATCAGGCGAGATTGGGCCTATCCAATGTGGTATGGCTGTAGGTGAGATAAAGGCACTTTTTTGCCCTCTTCTACTTCTATCACCAGGTAAGCTAATAAAAAAGTTTCCTAACTGTATTGGCTTACTGAAAAAAATCATGTGTTGGTAATGTAAAAAGACCTACAGGACATGATATTAGCAGGGGGTCTTAAATTAAACTACTAAAGAGGCTCAACACTGTTTAGCTGCCAAAAGCATTTGGAATTGGGCCTAAACAGTGTGGTAAGTCTTTAGGTGATGGCTATTGTGTCTGTTTGACCTCTTCCAAATGTCTGTACTGGCAATAGAAAGAAAAAGTTTCCAATTTAAATAGCTAGAGAATAAAAACAATTTGCAAGTAATGTGAAAAAACCTACAGCACCTGGTGTTCCCATGTGGTCTCCCACCCAAGTATTAACCAGGCCCGACACTGCTTAGCTTGCAAGATCAGACTAGATTGGGCCTATCCAATGTGGTATGGCTGTAGGCGACATAAAAGCACTTTTTTGCCCTCTTCTACTTCTATCACCAGGTAAGCTAATACAAAAGTTTCCTAACTGTATTGGCTTACTGAAAAAAAATCATGTGTTGGTAATGTAAAAAGACCTACAGGACATGATATTAGCAGGGGGTCTTAAATTAAACTACTAAAGAGGCTCAACACTGTTTAGCTGCCAAAAGCAGTTGGAATTGGCCCTAAACAGTGTGGTAAGTCTTTAGGTGATGGCTATTGTGTCTGTTTGACCTCTTCCAAATGTCTGTGCTGGCAATAAAAAGAAAAAGTTTCCAATTTAAATAGCTAGAGAATAAAAACAATTTGCCAGTAATGTGAAAAGACCTAGAGCACCTGGTGTTCCCATGTGGTCTCCCACCCAAGTACTAACCAGGCCCAACACTGCTTAGCTTCCAAGATCAGATGAGATTGGGCCTATCCAATGTGGTATGGCTGTAGGTAAAATACAGGCACTTTTTTGCCCTCTTCTACTTCTATCACCAGGTAAGCTAATAAAAATTTTCCTAACTGTATTGGCTTACTGAAAAAAATCATGTGTTGGTAATGTAAAAAGACCTACAGGACATGATATTAGCAGGGGGTCTTAAATTAAACTACTAAAGAGGCTCAACACTGTTTAGCTGCCAAAAGCAGTTGGAATTGGGCCTAAACAGTGTGGTAAGTCTTTAGGTGATGGCTATTGTGTCTGTTTGACCTCTTCCAAATGTCTGTGCTGGCAATAAAAAGAAAAAGTTTACAATTTAAATAGCTAGAGAATAAAAACAATTTGCCAGTAATGTGAAAAAACCTACAGCACCAGGTGTTCCCATGTGGTCTCCCACCCAAGTACTAACCAGTCCCAACACTGCTTAGCTTCCAAGATCAGACGAGATTGGGCCTATCCAATGTGGTATGGCTGTAGGTGATATGTAGGCACTTTTTTGCCCTCTTCTACTTCTATCACCAGGTAAGCTAATAAAAAAGTTTCCTAACTGTATTGGCTTACTGAAAAAAATTAATGTGTTGGTAATGTAAAAAGACCTACAGGACATGATATTAGCAGGGGGTCTTAAATTAAACTACTAAAGAGGCTCAACACTGTTTAGCTGCCAAAAGCAGTTGGAATTGGGCCTAAACAGTGTGGTAAATCTTTAGGTGATGGCTATTGTGTCTGTTTGACCTCTTCCAAATGTCTGTGCTGGCAATAAAAAGAAAAAGTTTCCAATTTAAATAGCTAGAGAATGAAAACAATTTGCCAGTAATGTGAAAAGACCTAGAGCACCTGGTGTTCCCATGTGGTCTCCCACCCAAGTACTAACCAGGCCCAACACTGCTTAGCTTCCAAGATCAGACGAGATTGGGCCTATCCAATGTGGTATGGCTGTAGGTGAGAGAAAGGCACTTTTTTGCCCTCTTCTACTTCTATCACCAGGTAAGCTAATAAAAAAGTTTCCTAACTGTATTGGCTTACTGAAAAAAATCATGTGTTGGTAATGTAAAAAGACCTACAGGACATTATATTAGCAGGGGGTCTTAAATTAAACTAATAAAGAGACTCAACACTGTTTAGCTGCCAAAAGCAGTTGGAATTGGGCCTAAACAGTGTGGTAAGTCTTTAGGTGATGGCTATTGTGTCTGTTTGACATCTTCCAAATGTCTGTGCTGGCAATAAAAAGAAAAAGTTTCCAATTTAAATAGCTAGAGAATAAAAACAATTTGCCAGTAATGTGAAAAAACCTACAGCACCTGGTGTTCCCATGTGGTCTCCAACCCAAGTAGTAACCAGGCCCAACACTGCTTAGCTTCCAAGATCAGGCGAGATTGGGCCTATCCAATGTGGTATGGCTGTAGGTGAGATAAAGGCACTTTTTTGCCCTCTTCTACTTCTATCACCAGGTAATCTAATAAAAAAGTTTCCTAACTGTATTGGATTACAGAAAAAAATCATGTGTTGGTAATGTAAAAAGACCTACAGGACATGATATTAGCAGGGGGTCTTAAATTAAACTACTAAAGAGGCTCAACACTGTTTAGCTGCCAAAAGCATTTGGAATTGGGCCTAAACAGTGTGGTAAGTCTTTAGGTGATGGCTATTGTGTCTGTTTGACCTCTTCCAAATGTCTGTGCTGGCAATAAAAAGAAAAAGTTTCCAATTTAAATAGCTAGAGAATGAAAACAATTTGCCAGTAATGTGAAAAGACCTAGAGCACCTGGTGTTCCCATGTGGTCTCCCACCCAATTACTAACCAGGCCCAACACTGCTTAGCTTCCAAGATCAGGCGAGATTGGGCCTATCCAATGTGGTATGGCTGTAGGTGAGATAAAGGCACTTTTTTGCCCTCTTCTACTTCTATCACCAGGTAAGCTAATACAAAAGTTTCCTAACTGTATTGGCTTACTGAAAAAAATCATGTGTTGGTAATGTAAAAAGACCTACAGGACATGATATTAGCAGGGGGTCTTAAATTAAACTACTAAAGAGGCTCAACACTGTTTAGCTGCCAAAAGCATTTGGAATTGGGCCTAAACAGTGTGCTAAGTCTTTAGGTGATGGCTATTGTGTCTGTTTGACCTCTTCCAAATGTCTGTACTGGCAATAGAAAGAAAAAGTTTCCAATTTAAATAGCTAGAGAATAAAAACAATTTGCCAGTAATGTGAAAAAACCTACAGCACCTGGTGTTCCCATATGGTCTCCCACCCATGTACTAACCAGGCCCAACACTGCTTAGCTTCCAAGATCAGACGAGATTTGGCCTATGCAATGTGGTATGGCTGTAGGTGAGATACAGGCACTTTTTTGCCCTCTTCTACTTCTATCACCAGGTAAGCTAATAAAAAAGTTTCCTAACTGTATTGGCTTACTGAAAAAAATCATGTGTTGGTAATGTAAAAAGACCTACAGGACATTATATTAGCAGGGGGTCTTAAATTAAACAAATAAAGAGACTCAACACTGTTTAGCTGCCAAAAGCAGTTGGAATTGGGCCTAAACAGTGTGGTAAGTCTTTAGGTGATGGCTATTGTGTCTGTTTGAACTCTTCCAAATGTCTGTGCTGGCAATAAAAAGAAAAAGTTTCCAATTTAAATAGCTAGAGAATAAAAACAATTTGCCAGTAATGTGAAAAAACCTACAGCACCTGGTGTTCCCATGTGGTCTCCCACCCAAGTAGTAACAAGGCCCAACACTGCTTAGCTTCCAAGATCAGGCGAGATTGGGCCTATCCAATGTGGTATGGCTGTAGGTGAGATAAAGGCACTTTTTTGCCCTCTTCTACTTCTATCACCAGGTAAGCTAATAAAAAAGTTTCCTAACTGTATTGGCTTACTGAAAAAAATCATGTGTTGGTAATGTAAAAAGACCTACAGGACATGATATTAGCAGGGGGTCTTAAATTAAACTACTAAAGAGGCTCAACACTGTTTAGCTGCCAAAAGCATTTGGAATTGGGCCTAAACAGTGTGGTAAGTCTTTAGGTGATGGCTATTGTGTCTGTTTGACCTCTTCCAAATGTCTGTACTGGCAATAGAAAGAAAAAGTTTCCAATTTAAATAGCTAGAGAATAAAAACAATTTGCAAGTAATGTGAAAAAACCTACAGCACCTGGTGTTCCCATGTGGTCTCCCACCCAAGTACTAACCAGGCCCAACACTGCTTAGCTTCCAAGATCAGACTAGATTGGGCCTATCCAATGTGGTATGGCTGTAGGCGACATAAAGGCACTTTTTTGCCCTCTTCTACTTCTATCACCAGGTAAGCTAATACAAAAGTTTCCTAACTGTATTGGCTTACTGAAAAAAATCATGTGTTGGTAATGTAAAAAGACCTACAGGACATGATATTAGCAGGGGGTCTTAAATTAAACTACTAAAGAGGCTCAACACTGTTTAGCTGCCAAAAGCAGTTGGAATTGGGCCTAAACAGTGTGGTAAGTCTTTAGGTGATGGCTATTGTGTCTGTTTAACCTCTTCCAAATGTCTGTGCTGGCAATAAAAAGAAAAAGTTTACAATTTAAATAGCTAGAGAATAAAAACAATTTGCCAGTAATGTGAAAAAACCAACAGCACCAGGTGTTCCCATGTGGTCTCCCACCCAAGTACTAACCAGTCCCAACACTGCTTAGCTTCCAAGATCAGACGAGATTGGGCCTATCCAATGTGGTATGGCTGTAGGTGAGATATAGGCACTTTTTTGCCCTCTTCTACTTCTATCACCAGGTAAGCTAATAAAAAAGTTTCCTAACTGTATTGGCTTACTGAAAAAAATTAATGTGTTGGTAATGTAAAAAGACCTACAGAACATGATATTAGCAGGGGGTCTTAAATTAAACTACTAAAGAGGCTCAACACTGTTTAGCTGCCAAAAGCAGTTGGAATTGGGCCTAAACAGTGTGGTAAGTCTTTAGGTGATGGCTATTGTGTCTGTTTGACCTCTTCCAAATGTCTGTGCTGGCAATAAAAAGAAAAAGTTTCCAATTTAAATAGCTAGAGAATGAAAACAATTTGCCAGTAATGTGAAAAGACCTAGAGCACCTTGTGTTCCCATGTGGTCTCCCGCCCAAGTACTAACCAGGCCCAACACTGCTTAGCTTCCAAGATCAGGCGAGATTGGGCCTATCCAATGTGGTATGGCTGTAGGTGAAATAAAGGCACTTTTTTGCCCTCTTCTACTTCTATCACCAGGTAAGCTAATAAAAAAGTTTCCTAACTGTATTGGCTTACTGAAAAAAATCATGTGTTGGTAATGTAAAAAGACCTACAGGACATGATATTAGCAGGGGGTCTTAAATTAAACTACTAAAGAGGCTCAACACTGTTTAGCTGCCAAAAGCATTTGGAATTGGGCCTAAACAGTGTGGTAAGTCTTTAGGTGATGGCTATTGTGTCTGTTTGACCTCTTCCAAATGTCTGTGCTGGCAATAAAAAGAAAAAGTTTGCAATTTAAATAGCTAGAGAATAAAAACAATTTGCCAGTAAGGTAAAAAGACCTAGAGCACCTGGTGTTCCCATGTGGTCTCCCACCCAAGTACTAACCAGGCCCAACACTGCTTAGCTTCCAAGATCAGACGAGATTGGGCATATCCAATGTGGTATGGCTGTAGGTAAAATACAGGCACTTTTTTGCCCTCTTCTACTTCTATCACCAGGTAAGCTAATAAAAATTTTCCTAACTGTATTGGCTTACTGAAAAAAATCATGTGTTGGTAATGTAAAAAGACCTACAGGACATGATATTAGCAGGGGGTCTTAAATTAAACTACTAAAGAGGCTCAACACTGTTTAGCTGCCAAAAGCATTTGGAATTGGGCCTAAACAGTGTAGTAAGTCTTTAGGTGATGGCTATTGTGTCTGTTTGACCTCTTCCAAATGTCTTTGCTGGCAATAAAAAGAAAAAGTTTCCAATTTAAATAGCTAGAGAATAAAAACAATTTGCCAGTAATGTGAAAAACCTACAGCACCTGGTGTTCCGATGTGGTCTCTCACCCAAGTACTAACCAGGCCCAACACTGCTTAGCTTCCAAGATCAGGCGAGATTGGGCCTATCCAATGTGGTATGGCTGTAGGTGAGATAAAGGCACTTTTTTGCCCTCTTCTACTTCTATCACCAGGTAAGCTAATAAAAAAGTTTCCTAACTGTATTGGCTTACTGAAAAAAATCATGTGTTGGTAATGTAAAAAGACCTACAGGACATGATATTAGCAGGGGGTCTTAAATTAAACTACTAAAGAGGCTCAACACTGTTTAGCTGCCAAAAGCATTTGGAATTGGGCCTAAACAGTGTAGTAAGTCTTTAGGTGATGGCTATATTGTCTGTTTGACCTCTTCCAAATGTCTGTGCTGGCAATAAAAAGAAAAAGTTTCCAATTTAAATAGCTAGAGAATAAAAACAATTTGCCAGTAATGTGAAAAACCTACAGCACCTGGTGTTCCGATGTGGTCTCTCACCCAAGTACTAACCAGGCCCAACACTGCTTAGCTTCCAAGATCAGGCGAGATTGGGCCTATCCAATGTGGTATGGCTGTAGGTGAGATATAGGCACTTTTTTGCCCTCTTCTACTTCTATCACCAGGTAAGCTAATAAAAAAGTTTCCTAACTGTATTGGCTTACTGAAAAAAATCATGTGTTGGTAATGTAAAAAGACCTACAGGACATGATATTAGCAGGGGGTCTTAAATTAAACTACTAAAGAGGCTCAACACTGTTTAGCTGCCAAAAGCAGTTGGAATTGGGCCTAAACAGTGTGGTAAGTCTTTAGGTGATGGCTATTGTGTCTGTTTGACCTCTTCCAAATGTCTGTGCTGGCAATAAAAAGAAAAAGTTTCCAATTTAAATAGCTAGAGAATGAAAACAATTTGCCAGTAATGTGAAAAGACCTAGAGCACCTGGTGTTCCCCCACCCAAGTACTAACCATGCCCAACACTGCTTAGCTTCCAAGATCAGACGAGATTGGGACTATCCAATGTGGTATGGCTGTAGTTAAAATACAGGCACTTTTTTGCCCTCTTCTACTTCTATCACCAGGTAAGCTAATAAAAAAGTTTCCTAACTGTATTGGCTTACTGAAAAAAATCATGTGTTGGTAATGTAAAAAGACCTACAGGACATGATATTAGCAGGGGGTCTTAAATTAAACTACTAAAGAGGCTCAACACTGTTTAGCTGCCAAAAGCATTTGGAATTGGGCCTAAACAGTGTAGTAAGTCTTTAGGTGATGGCTATTGTGTCTGTTTGACCTCTTCCAAATGTCTTTGCTGGCAATAAAAAGAAAAAGTTTCCAATTTAAATAGCTAGAGAATAAAAACAATTTGCCAGTAATGTGAAAAGACCTAGAGCACCTGGTATTCCCATGTGGTCTCCCACCCAAGTACTAACCAGGCTCAACACTGCTTAGCTTCCAAGATAAGACGAGATTGGGCCTATCCAATGTGGTATGGCTGTAGGTGAAATACAGGCACTTTTTTGCCCTCTTCTACTTCTATCACCAGGTAAGCTAATAAAAAAGTTTCCTAACTATATTGGCTTACTGAAAAAAATCATGTGTTGGTAATGTAAAAAGACCTACAGGACATGATATTAGCAGGGGGTCTTAAATTATACTACTAAAGAGGCTCAACACTGTTTAGCTGCCAAAAGCAGTTGGAATTGGGCCTTAACAGTGTGGTAAGTCTTTAGGTGATGGCTATTGTGTCTGTTTGACCTCTTCCAAATGTCTGTGCTGGCAATAAAAAGAAAAAGTTTCCAATTTAAATAGCTAGAGAATAAAAACATTTTGTCAGTAATGTGAAAAAACCTACAGCACCTGGTGTTCCCATGTGGTCTCCCACCCAAGTACTAACCAGGCCCAACACTGCTTAGCTTCCAATATCAGGCGAGATTGGGCCTATCCAATGTGGTATGGCTGTAGGTGAGATAAAGGCACTTTTTTGCCCTCTTCTACTTCTATCACCAGGTAAGCTAATAAAAAAGTTTCCTAACTGTATTGGCTTACTGAAAAAAATCATGTGTTGGTAATGTAAAAAGACCTACAGGACATGATATTAGCAGGGGGTCTTAAATTAAACTACTAAAGAGGCTCAACACTGTTTAGCTGCCAAAAGCATTTGGAATTGGGCCTAAACAGTGTGGTAAGTCTTTAGGTGATGGCTATTGTGTCTGTTTGACCTCTTCCAAATGTCTGTGCTGGCAATAAAAAGAAAAAGTTTCCAATTTAAATAGCTAGAGAATAAAAACAATTTGCCAGTAATGTGAAAAAACCTACAGCACCTGGTGTTCCCATGTGGTCTCCCACCCAAGTACTAACCAGGCCCAACACTGCTTAGCTTCCAAGATCAGGCGAGATTGGGCCTGTCCAATGTGGTATGGCTGCAGGTGAGATAAAGGCACTTTTTTGCCCTCTTCTACTTCTATCACCAGGTAAGCTAATAAAAAAGTTTCCTAACTGTATTGGATTACTGAAAAAAATCATGTGTTGGTAATGTAAAAAGACCTACAGGACATGATATTAGCAGGTGGTCTTAAATTAAACTACTAAAGAGGCTCAACACTGTTTAGCTGCTAAAAGCATTTGGAATTGGGCCTAAACAGTGTGGTAAGTCTTTAGGTGATGGCTATTGTGTCTGTTTGACCTCTTCCAAATGTCTGTACTGGCAATAGAAAGAAAAAGTTTCCAATTTAAATAGCTAGAGAATAAAAACCATTTGCCAGTAATGTGAAAAAACCTACAGCACCTGGTGTTCCCATGTGGTCTCCCACCCAAGTACTAACCAGGCCCAACACTGATTAGCTTCCAAGATCAGACGAGATTGGGCCTATCCAATGTGGTACGGCTGTAAGCGAGATAAAGGCACTTTTTTGCCCTCTTTTACATCTATCACCAGGTAAGCTAATACAAAAGTTTCCTAACTGTATTGGCTTACTGAAAAAAATCATGTGTTGGTAATGTAAAAAGACCTACAGGACATGATATTAGCAGGGGGTCTTAAATTAAACTACTAAAGAGGCTCAACACTGTTTAGCTGCCAAAAGCAGTTGGAATTGGCCCTAAACAGTGTGGTAAGTCTTTAGGTGATGGCTATTGTGTCTGTTTGACCTCTTCCAAATGTCTGTGCTGGCAATAAAAAGAAAAAGTTTCCAATTTAAATAGCTAGAGAATAAAAACAATTTGCCAGTAATGTGAAAAGACCTAGAGCACCTGGTGTTCCCATGTGGTCTCCCACCCAAGTACTAACCAGGCCCAACACTGCTTAGCTTCCAAGATCAGGCGAGATTGGGCCTATCCAATGTGGTATGGCTGTAGGTGAGATAAAGGCACTTTTTTGCCCTCTTCTACTTCTATCACCAGGTAAGCTAATAAAAAAGTTTCCTAACTGTATTGGCTTACTGAAAAAAATCATGTGTTGTTAATGTAAAAAGACCTACAGGACATGATATTAGCAGGGGGTCTTAAATTAAACTACTAAAGAGGCTCAACACTGTTTAGCTGCCAAAAGCATTTGGAATTGGGCCTAAACATTGTGGTAAGTCTTTAGGTGATGGCTATTGTGTCTGTTTGACCTCTTCCAAATGTCTGTACTGGCAATAGAAAGAAAAAGTTTCCAATTTAAATAGCTAGAGAATAAAAACAATTTGCCAGTAATGTGAAAAAACCTACAGCACCTGGTGTTCCCATATGGTCTCCCACTCAAGTACTAACCAGGCCCAACACTGCTTAGCTTCCAAGATCAGACGAGATTGGGCCTATCCAATGTGGTATGGCTGTAGGTGAGATACAGGCAATTTTTTGCCCTCTTCTACTTCTATCACCAGGTAAGCTAATAAAAAAGTTTCCTAACTGTATTGGCTTACTGAAAAAAATCATGTGTTGGTAATGTAAAAAGACCTACAGGACATTGTATTAGCAGGGGGTCTTAAATTAAACTACTAAAGAGGCTCAACACTGTTTAGCTGCCAAAAGCAGTTGGAATTGGGCCTAAACAGTGTGGTAAGTCCTTAGGTGATGGCTATTGTGTCTGTTTGACCTCTTCCAAATGTCTGTACTGGCAATAAAAAGAAAAAGTTTCCAATTTAAATAGCTAGAGAATAAAAACAATTTGCCAGTAATGTGAAAAGACCTAGAGCACCTGGTGTTCCCACATGGTCTCCCACCCAAGTACTAACCAGGCCCAACACTGCTTAGCTTCCAAGATAAGACGAGATTGGGCCTATCCAATGTGGTATGGCTGTAGGTGAAATACAGGCACTTTTTTGCCCTCTTCTACTTCTATCACCAGGTAAGCTAATAAAAATTTTCCTAACTATATTGGCTTACTGAAAAAAATCATGTGTTGGTAATGTAAAAAGACCTACAGGACATGATATTAGCAGGGGGTCTTAAATTAAACAAATAAAGAGACTCAACACTGTTTAGCTGCCAAAAGCAGTTGGAATTGGGCCTAAACAGTGTGGTAAGTCTTTAGGTGATGGCTATTGTGTCTGTTTGAACTCTTCCAAATGTCTGTGCTGGCAATAAAAAGAAAAAGTTTCCAATTTAAATAGCTAGAGAATAAAAACAATTTGCCAGTAATGTGAAAAGACCTAGAGCACCTGGTGTTCCCATGTGGTCTCCCACCCAAGTACTAACCAGGCCCAACACTGCTTAGCTTCCAAGATCAGGCGAGATTGGGCCTATCCAATGTGGTATGGCTGTAGGTGAGATAAAGGCACTTTTTTGCCCTCTTCTACTTCTATCACCAGGTAAGCTAATACAAAAGTTTCCTAACTGTATTGGCTTACTGAAAAAAATCATGTGTTGGTAATGTAAAAAGACCTACAGGACATGATATTAGCAGGGGGTCTTAAATTAAACTACTAAAGAGGCTCAACACTGTTTAGCTGCCAAAAGCATTTGGAATTGGGCCTAAACAGTGTGCTAAGTCTTTAGGTGATGGCTATTGTGTCTGTTTGACCTCTTCCAAATGTCTGTACTGGCAATAGAAAGAAAAAGTTTCCAATTTAAATAGCTAGAGAATAAAAACAATTTGCCAGTAATGTGAAAAAACCTACAGCACCTGGTGTTCCCATATGGTCTCCCACCCATGTACTAACCAGGCCCAACACTGCTTAGCTTCCAAGATCAGACGAGATTTGGCCTATGCAATGTGGTATGGCTGTAGGTTAGATACAGGCACTTTTTTGCCCTCTTCTACTTCTATCACCAGGTAAGCTAATAAAAAAGTTTCCTAACTGTATTGGCTTACTGAAAAAAATCATGTGTTGGTAATGTTAAAAGACCTACAGGACATTATATTAGCAGGGGGTCTTAAATTAAACAGATAAAGAGACTCAACACTGTTTAGCTGCCAAAAGCAGTTGGAATTGGGCCTAAACAGTGTGGTAAGTCTTTAGGTGATGGCTATTGTGTCTGTTTGAACTCTTCCAAATGTCTGTGCTGGCAATAAAAAGAAAAAGTTTCCAATTTAAATAGCTAGAGAATAAAAACAATTTGCCAGTAATGTGAAAAAACCTACAGCACCTGGTGTTCCCATGTGGTCTCCCACCCAAGTAGTAACAAGGCCCAACACTGCTTAGCTTCCAAGATCAGGCGAGATTGGGCCTATCCAATGTGGTATGGCTGTAGGTGAGATAAAGGCACTTTTTTGCCCTCTTCTACTTCTATCACCAGGTAAGCTAATAAAAAAGTTTCCTAACTGTATTGGCTTACTGAAAAAAATCATGTGTTGGTAATGTAAAAAGACCTACAGGACATGATATTAGCAGGGGGTCTTAAATTAAACTACTAAAGAGGCTCAACACTGTTTAGCTGCCAAAAGCATTTGGAATTGGGCCTAAACAGTGTGGTAAGTCTTTAGGTGATGGCTATTGTGTCTGTTTGACCTCTTCCAAATGTCTGTACTGGCAATAGAAAGAAAAAGTTTCCAATTTAAATAGCTAGAGAATAAAAACAATTTGCAAGTAATGTGAAAAAACCTACAGCACCTGGTGTTCCCATGTGGTCTCCCACCCAAGTACTAACCAGGCCCAACACTGCTTAGCTTGCAAGATCAGACTAGATTGGGCCTATCCAATGTGGTATGGCTGTAGGCGACATAAAGGCACTTTTTTGCCCTCTTCTACTTCTATCACCAGGTAAGCTAATACAAAAGTTTCCTAACTGTATTGGCTTACTGAAAAAAATCATGTGTTGGTAATGTAAAAAGACCTACAGGACATGATATTAGCAGGGGGTCTTAAATTAAACTACTAAAGAGGCTCAACACTGTTTAGCTGCCAAAAGCAGTTGGAATTGGCCCTAAACAGTGTGGTAAGTCTTTAGGTGATGGCTATTGTGTCTGTTTGACCTCTTCCAAATGTCTGTACTGGCAATAGAAAGAAAAAGTTTCCAATTTAAATAGCTAGAGAATAAAAACAATTTGCCAGTAATGTGAAAAATCCTACAGCACCTGGTGTTCCCATGTGGTCTCCCACTCAAGTACTAACCAGGCCCAACACTGCTTAGCTTCCAAGATCAGACGAGATTGGGCCTATCCAATGTGGTATGGCTGTAGGTGAGATACAGGCACTTTTTTGCCCTCTTCTACTTCTATCACCAGGTAAGCTAATAAAAAAGTTTCCTAACTGTATTGGCTTACTGAAAAAAATCATGTGTTGGTAATGTAAAAAGACCTACAGGACATTATATTAGCAGGGGGTCTTAAATTAAACTACTAAAGAGACTCAACACTGTTTAGCTGCCAAAAGCAGTTGGAATTGGGCCTAAACAGTGTGGTAAGTCTTTAGGTGATGGCTATTGTGTCTGTTTGACCTCTTCCAAATGTCAGTGCTGGCAATAAAAAGAAAAAGTTTCCAATTTAAATAGCTAGAGAATAAAAACAATTTGCCAGTAATTTGAAAAAAACCTACAGCACCTGGTGTTCCCATGTGGTCTCCCACCCAAGTACTAACCAGGCCCAACACTGATTAGCTTCCAAGATCAGATGAGATTGGGCCTTTCCAATGTGGTATGGCTGTAGGTGAGATACATGCACTTTTTTGCCCTCTTCTACATCTATCACCAGGTAAGCTAATAAAAAAGTTTCCTAACTGTATTGGCTTACTGAAAAAAATCATGTGTTGGTAATGTAAAAAGACCTACAGGACATGATATTAGCAGGGGGTCTTAAATTAAACTACTAAAGAGACTCAACACTGTTTAGCTGCCAAAAGCAGTTGGAATTGGGCCTAAACAGTGTGGTAAGTCTTTAGGTGATGGCTATTGTGTCTGTTTGACCTCTTCCAAATGTCAGTGCTGGCAATAAAAAGAAAAAGTTTCCAATTTAAATAGCTAGAGAATAAAAACAATTTGCCAGTAATTTGAAAAAAACCTACAGCACCTGGTGTTCCCATGTGGTCTCCCACCCAAGTACTAACCAGGCCCAACACTGATTAGCTTCCAAGATCAGATGAGATTGGGCCTTTCCAATGTGGTATGGCTGTAGGTGAGATACATGCACTTTTTTGCCCTCTTCTACATCTATCACCAGGTAAGCTAATAAAAAAGTTTCCTAACTGTATTGGCTTACTGAAAAAAATCATGTGTTGGTAATGTAAAAAGACCTACAGGACATGATATTAGCAGGGGGTCTTAAATTAAACTACTAAAGAGGCTCAACACTGTTTAGCTGCCAAAAGCATTTGGAATTGGGCCTAAACAGTGTGGTAAGTCTTTAGGTGATGGCTATTGTGTCTGTTTGACCTCTTCCAAATGTCTGTGCTGGCAATAAAAAGAAAAAGTTTACAATTTAAATAGCTAGAGAATAAAAACAATTTGCCAGTAATGTGAAAAAACCTACAGCACCTTGTGTTCCCATGTGGTCTCCCACCCAAGTACTAACCAGACCCAACACTGCTTAGCTTCCAAGATCAGACGAGATTGGGCCTATCCAATGTGGTATAGCTGTAGGTGAGATACAGGCACTTTTTTGCCCTCTTCTACTTCTATCACCAGGCAATCTAATACAAAAGTTTCCTAACTGTATTGGCTTACTGAAAAAAATCATGTGTTGGTAATGTAAAAAGACCTACAGGACATGATATTAGCAGGGGGTCTTAAATTAAACTACTAAAGAGGCTCAACACTGTTTAGCTGCCAAAAGCATTTGGAATTGGGCCTAAACAGTGTGGTAAGTCTTTAGGTGATGGCTATTGTGTCTGTTTGACCTCTTCCAAATGTCTGTACTGGCAATAGAAAGAAAAAGTTTCCAATTTAAATAGCTAGAGAATAAAAACAATTTGCCAGTAATGTGAAAAAACCTACAGCACCTGGTGTTCCCATGTGGTCTCCCACCCAAGTACTAACCAGGCCCAACACTGCTTAGCTTCCAAGATCAGACGAGATTAGGCCTATCCAATGTGGTATAGCTGTAGGTGAGATACAGGCACTTTTTTGCCCTCTTCTACTTCTATCACCAGGTAAGCTAATAAAAAAAGTTTCCTAACTGTATTGGCTTACTGAAAAAAATCATGTGTTGGTAATGTAAAAAGACCTACAGGACATTATATTAGAAGGGTGTCTTAAATTAAACTACTTAAGAGACTCAATACTGTTTAGCTGCCAAAAGCAGTTGGAATTGGGCCTAAACAGTGTGTTCAGTCTTTAGGTGATGGCTATTGTGTCTGTTTGACCTCTTCCAAATGTCACTGCTGGCAATAAAAAGAAAAAGTTTCCAATTTAAATAGCTAGAGAATAAAAACAATTTGCCAGTAATGTGAAAAAACCTACAGCACCTGGTGTTCCCATGTGGTCTCCCACCCAAGTACTAACCAGGCCCAACACTGCTTAGCTTTCAAGAACAGATGAGATTGGGCCTATCCAATGTGGTATGGCTGTAGGTGAGATACAGGCACTTTTTTGTTCTCTTCTACATCTATCACCAGGTAAGCTAATAAAAAAGTTTCCTAACTGTATTGGCTTACTGAAAAAAATCATGTGTTGGTAATGTAAAAAGACCTACGGGACATGATATTAGCAGGGGGTCTTAAATTAAACTATTAAAGAGGCTCAACACTGTTTAGCTCCCAAAAGCAGTTGGAATTGGGCCTAAACAGTGTGGTAAGTCTTTAGGTGATGGCTATTTTGTCTGTTTGACCTCTTCCAAATGTCTGTGCTGGCAATAAAAAGAAAAAGTTTCCAATTTAAATAGCTAGAGAATAAAAAAAATTGCCAGTAATGTGAAAAACCTACAGCACCTGGTGTTCCCATGTGGTCTCCCAAACAAGTAGTAACCAAGCCCAACACTGCTTAGCTTCCAACGTCAGATAAGATTGGGCCTATCCAATGTGGTATGTCTATTGGTGTGACAAAGGCACTTTTTTGCCCTCTTCTACTTCTATCACCAGGTAAGCTATTAAAAAAGTTTCCTAACTGTATTGGCTTACTAAAAAAATCATGTGTTGGTAATGTAAAAAGACCTACAGGACATGATATTAGCAGGGGGTCTTAAATTAAACTACTAAAGAGGCTCAACACTGTTTAGCTGCCAAAAGCAGTTGAAATTGGGCCTAAACAGTGTGGTAAGTCTTTAGGTGATGGCTTTTGTGTCTGTTTGACCTCTTCCAAATGTCTGTGCTGGCAATAAAAAGAAAAAGTTTCCAATTTAAATAGCTAAAGAATAAAAACAATTTGCCAGTAATGTGAAAAACCTTCAGCACCTGGTGTTCCCATGTGGTCTCCCACCCAAGTACTAACCAGGCCCAACACTGCTTAGCTTCCAAGATCAGACGAGATTTGGCCTATCCAATGTGGAATGGCTGTAGGTGAAATACAGGTACTTTTTTGCCCTCTTCTACTTCTATCACCAGGTAAGCTAATAAAAAAGTTTCCTAACTGTATTGGATTACTGAAAAAAATCATGTGTTGGTAATGTTAAAAGACCTACAGAACATGATATTAGCAGGGGGTCTTAAATTAAACTACTAAAGAGGCTCAACACTGTTTAGCTGCCAAAAGCATTTGGAATTGGGCCTAAACAGTGTGGTAAGTCTTTAGGTGATGGCTATTGTGTCTGTTTGACCTCTTCCAAATGTCAGTGCTGGCAATAAAAAGAAAAAGTTTCCAATTTAAATAGCTAGAGAATAAAAGCAATTTGCCAGTAATGTGAAAAAACCTACAACACCTGGTGTTCCCATGTGGTCTCCCACCCAAGTACTAACAAGGCCCAACACCGCTTAGCTTCCAAGATCAGACGAGATTAGGCCTATCCAATGTGGTATGGCTGTAGGTGAGATACAGGCACTTTTTTGCCCTCTTCTACATCTATCACCAGGTAAGCTAATAAAAAAGTTTCCTAACTGTATTGGCTTACTGAAAAAAATTAATGTGTTGGTAATGTAAAAAGACCTACAGGACATGATATTAGCAGGGGGTCTTAAATTAAACTACTAAAGAGGCTCAACACTGTTTAGCTGCCAAAAGCAGTTGGAATTGGGCCTAAACAGTGTAGTAAGTCTTTAGGTGATGGCTATTGTGTCTGTTTGACCTCTTCCAAATGTCTGTGCTGGCAATAAAAAGAAAAAGTTTCCGATTTAAATAGCTAGAGAATAAAAACAATTTGCCAGTAATGTTAAAAAACCTACAGCACCTGGTGTTCCCATGTGGTCTCCCACCCAAGTACTAACCAGTCCCAACACTGCTTAGCTTCCAAGATCAGACGAGATTGGGCCTATCCAATGTGGTATGGCTATAGGTGAGATACACGCACTTTTTTGCCCTCTTCTACTTCTATCACCAGGTAAGCTAATAAAAAAGTTTCCTAACTGTATTGGCTTACTGAAAAAAATTAATGTGTTGGTAATGTAAAAAGACCTATAGGACATGATATTAGCAGGGGGTCTTAAATTAAACTACTAAAGAGGCTCAACACTGTTTAGCTGCCAAAAGCAGTTGGAATTGGGCCTAAACAGTGTGGTAAGACTTTAGGTGATGGCTATTGTGTCTGTTTGACCTCTTCCAAATGTCTGTGCTGGCAATAAAAAGAAAAAGTTTCCAATTTAAATAGCTAGAGAATAAAAACAATTTGCCAGTAATGTGAAAAAACCTACATCACCTGGTGTTCCCATGTGGTCTCCCACCCAAGTACTAACCAGGCCCAACACTGCTTAGCTTCCAAGATCAGACGAGATTGGGCCTATCCAATGTGGTATGGCTGTAGGTGAGATACAGGCACTTTTTTGCCCTCTTCTACTTCTATCACCAGGTAAGCTAATAAAAAAGTTTCCTAACTGTTTTGGCTTACTGAAAAAAATCATGTGTTGGTAATGTAAAAAGACCTACAGGACATGATATTAGCAGGGGGTCTTAAATTAAACTACTAAAGAGGCTCAACACTGTTTAGCTGCCAAAAGCAGTTGGAATTGGGCCTAAACAGTGTGGTAAGTCTTTAGGTGATGGCTTTTTTGTCTGTTTGACCTCTTCCAAATGTCTGTGCTGGCAATAAAAAGAAAAAGTTTCCAATTTAAATAGCTAGAGAATAAAAAAAATTGCCAGTAATGTGAAAAAACTACAGCACCTGGTGTTCCCATGTGGTCTCCCAAACAAGTAGTAACCAAGCCCAAAACTGCTTAGCTTCCAAGATCAGATAAGATTGGGCCTATCCAATGTGGTATGTCTATTGGTGAGATACAGGCACTTTTTTGCCCTCTTCTACATCTATCACCAGGTAAGCTAATAAAAAAGTTTCCTAACTGTATTGGCTTACTGAAACAAATCATGTGTTGGTAATGTAAAAAGACCTACAGGACATGATATTAGCAGGGGGTCTTAAATTAAACTACTTAAGAGGCTCAACACTGTTTAGCTGCCAAAAGCAGTTGGAATTGGGCCTAAACAGTGTGGTAAGTCTTTAGGTGATGGCTATTGTGTCTGTTTTACCTCTTCCAAATGTCTGTGCTGGCAATAAAAAGAAAAAGTTTACAATTTAAATAGCTAGAGAATAAAAACAATTTGCCAGTAATGTGAAAAAACCTACAGCACCAGGTGTTCCCATGTGGTCTCCCACCCAAGTACTAACCAGTCCCAACACTGCGTAGCTTCCAAGATCAGACGAGATTGGGCCTATCCAATGTGGTATGGTTGTAGGTGCGATACAGGCACTTTTTTGCCCTTTTCTACTTCTATCACCATGTAAGCTAATAAAAAAGTTTCCTAACTGTATTGGCTTACTGAAAAAAATTAATGTGTTGGTAATGTAAAAAGACCTACAGGACATGATATTAGCAGGGGGTCTTAAATTAAACTACTAAAGAGGCTCAACACTGTTTAGCTGCCAAAAGCAGTTGGAATTGGGCCTAAACAGTGTGGTAAGTCTTTAGGTGATGGCTATTGTGTCTGTTTGACCTCTTCCAAATGTCTGTGCTGGCAATAAAAAGAAAAAGTTTCCAATTGAAATAGCTAGAGAATAAAAACAATTTGCCAGTAATGTGAAAAAACCTACAGCACCTGGTGTTCCCATGTGGTCTCCCACCTAAGTACTAATCAGGCCCAACACTGCTTAGCTTCCAAGATCAGACGACATTGGGCCTATCCAATGTGGTATGGCTGTAGGTGAGATTCCGGTCACTTTTTTGCCCTCTTCTACTTCTATCACCAGGTAAGCTAATAAAAAAGTTTCCTAACTGTATTGGCTTACTAAAAAAATCATGTGTTGGTAATGTAAAAAGACCTACAGGACATGATATTAGCAGGGGGTCTTAAATTAAACTACTAAAGAGGCTCTACACTGTTTAGCTGCCAAAAGCAGTTGGAATTGAGATTAAACAGTGTGGTAAGTCTTTAGGTGATGGCTATTGTGTCTGTTTGACCTCTTCCAAATGTCTGTGCTGGCAATAAAAAGAAAAAGTTTTCAATTTAAATAGCTAGAGAATAAAACCAATTTGCCAGTAATGTGAAAAATCCCACAGCACCTGGTGTTCCCATGTGGTCTCCCACCCAAGCACTAACCAGGCCCAACACTGCTTAGCTTCCAAGATCAGACGAGATTGGGCCTATCCAATGTGGTATGGCTGTAGGTGAGATAGAGGCACTTTTTTGCCCTCTTCTACTTCTATCACCAGGTAAGCTAATACAAAAGTTTCCTAACTGTATTGAATTACTGAAAAAAATCATGTGTTGGTAATGTAAAAAGACCTACAGGACATGATATTAGCAGGGGGTCTTAAATTAAACTACTAAAGAGGCTCAACACTGTTTAGCTGCCAAAAGCATTTGGAATTGGGCCTAAACAGTGTGGTAAGTCTTTAGGTGATGGCTATTGTGTCTGTTTGACCTCTTCCAAATGTCTGTGCTGGCAATAAAAAGAAAAAGTTTCCAATTTAAATAGCTAGAGAATAAAAACAATTTGCCAGTAATGTGAAAAGACCTAGAGCACCTGGTGTTCCCATGTGGTCTCCCACCCAAGTACTAACCAGGCCCAACACTGCTTAGCTTTCAAGATCAGGCGAGATTGGGCCTATCCAATGTGGTATGGCTGTAGGTGAAATACAGGCACTTTTTTGCCCTCTTCTACTTCTATCACCAGGTAAGCTATGAAAAATTTTCCTAACTACATTGGCTTACTGAAAAAAATCATGTGTTGGTAATGTAAAAAGACCTACAGGACATGATATTAGCAGGGGGTCTTAAATTAAACTACTAAAGAGGCTCAACACTGTTTAGCTGCCAAAAGCATTTGGAATTGGGCCTAAACAGTGTGGTAAGTCTTTAGGTGATGGCTATTGTGTCTGTTTGACCTCTTCCAAATGTCTGTGCTGGCAATAAAAAGAAAAAGTTTCCAATTTAAATAGCTAGAGAATAAAAACAATTTGCCAGTAATGTGAAAAAACCTACAGCACCTGGTGTTCCCATGTGGTCTCCCACCAAGTACTAACCAGGCCCAACACTGCTTAGCTTCCAAGATCAGACGAGATTGGGCCTATCCAATGTGGTATGGCTGTAGGTGAGATACAGGCACTTTTTTGCCCTCTTCTACATCTATCACCAGGTAAGCTAATAAAAAAGTTTCCTAACTGTATTGGCTTACTGAAAAAAATCATGTGTTGGTAATGTAAAAAGACCTAAAGGATATGATATTAGCAGGGGGTCTTAAATTAAACTACTAAAGAGGCTCAACACTGTTTAGCTGCCAAAAGCGTTTGGAATTGGGCCTAAACAGTGTGGTAAGTCTTTAGGTGATGGCTATTGTGTCTGATTGACCTCTTCCAAATGTCTGTGCTGGCAATAAAAAGAAAAAGTTTACAATTTAAATAGCTAGAGAATAAAAACAATTTGCCAGTAATGTGGAAAACCCTACAGCACCTGGTGTTCCCATGTGGTCTCCCACCCAAGCACTAACCAGGCCCAACACTGCATAGCTTCCAAGATCAGACGAGATTGGGCCTATCCAATGTGGTATGGCTGTAGGTGAGATAAAGGCACTTTTTTGCCCTCTTCTACTTCTATCACCAGGTAAGCTAATACAAAAGTTTACTAACTGTATTGGCTTACTGAAAAAAATCATGTGTTGGTAATGTAAAAAGACCTACAGGACATGATATTAGCAGGGGGTCTTAAATTAAACTACTAAAGAGGCTCAACACTGTTTAGCTGCCAAAAGCATTTGGAATTGGGCCTAAACAGTGTGGTAAGTCTTTAGGTGATGGCTATTGTGTCTGTTTGACCTCTTCCAAATGTCTGTGCTGGCAATAAAAAGAAAAAGTTTCCAATTTAAATAGCTAGAGAATAAAAACAATTTGCCAGTAATGTGAAAAAGCCTACAGCCCCTGGTGTTCCCATGTGGTCTCCCACCCAAGTACTAACCAGGCCCAACACTGCTTAGCTTCCAAGTTCAGACGCGATTGGGTCTATCCAATGTGGTATGGCTGTAGGCGAGATAAAGGCACTTTTTTGCCCTCTTCTACTTCTATCACCAGGTAAGCTAATAAAAAAGTTTCCTAACTGTATTGGATTACTGAAAAAAATCATGTGTTGGTAATGTAAAAAGACCTACAGAACATGATATTAGCAGGGGGTCTTAAATTAAACTACTAAAGAGGCTCAACATTGTTTAGCTGCCAAAAGCATTTGGAATTGGGCCTAAACAGTGTGGTAAGTCTTTAGGTGATGGCTATTGTGTCTGTTTGACCTCTTCCAAATGTCAGTGCTGGCAATAAAAAGAAAAAGTTTCCAATTTAAATAGCTAGAGAATAAAAACAATTTGCCAGTAATGTGAAAAAACCTACAGCACCTGGTGTTCCCATGTGGTCTCCCACCCAAGTACTAACCAGGCCCAACACTGCTTAGCTTCCAAGATCAGACGAGATTGGGCCTATCCAATGTGGTATGGCTGTAGGTGAGATACAGGAACTTTTTTGCCCTCTTCTACATCTATCACCAGGTAAGCTAATAAAAAAGTTTCCTAACTGTATTGGCTTACTGAAAAAAATCATGTGTTGGTAATGTAAAAAGACCTACAGGACATGATATTAGCAGGGGGTCTTAAATTAAACTACTAAAGAGGCTCAACACTGTTTTGCTGCCAAAAGCATTTGGAATTGGGCCTAAACAGTGTGGTAAGTCTTTAGGTGATGGCTATTGTGTCTGTTTGACCTCTTCCAAATGTCTGTGCTGGCAATAAAAAGAAAAAGTTTACAATTTAAATAGCTAGAGAATAAAAACAATTTGCCAGTAATGTGAAAAAACCTACAGCACCAGGTGTTCACATGTGGTCTCCCACCCAGGTACTAACCAGTCCCAACACTGCTCAGCTTCCAAGATCAGGCCTTTCCAATGTGGTATGGCTGTAAGTGAGGTACAGACACTTTTTTGCCCTCTTCTACTTCTATCACCAGGTAAGCTAATAAAAAAGTTTCCTAACTGTATTGGCTTACTGAAAAAAATTAATGTGTTGGTAATGTAAAAAGACCTACAGAACATGATATTAGCAGGGGGTCTTAAATTAAACTACTAAAGAGGCTCAACACTGTTTAGCTGCCAAAAGCAGTTGGAATTGGGCCTAAACAGTGTGGTAAGTCTTTAGGTGATGGCTATTGTGTCTGTTTGACCTCTTCCAAATGTCTGTGCTGGCAATAAAAAGAAAAAGTTTACAATTTAAATAGCTAGAGAATAAAAACAATTTGCAAGTAATGTGAAAAAACCTACAGCACCTGGTGTTCCCATGTGGTCTCCCACCCAAGTACTAACCAGGCCCAACACTGCTTAGCTTCCAAGATCAGACGAGATTGGGCCTATCCAATGTGGTATGGCTGTAGGTGAAATACAGGCACTTTTTTGCCCTCTTCTACTTCTATCACCAGGTAAGCTAATAAAAATTTTCCTAACTATATTGGCTTACTGAAAAAAATCATGTGTTGGTAATGTAAAAAGACCTACAGGATATATTAGCAGGGGGTCTTAAATTAAACTACTAAAGAGGCTCAACACTGTTTAGCTGCCAAAAGCAGTTGGAATTGGGCCTAAACAGTGTGGTAAGTCTTTAGGTGATGGCTATTGTGTCTGTTTGACCTCTTCCAAATGTCTGTGCTGGCAATAAAAAGAAAAAGTTTCCAATTTAAATAGCTAGAGAATAAAAACAATTTGCCAGTAATGTGAAAAAACCTACGGCACCTGTTGTTCCCATGTGGTCTCCCACCCAAGTACTGACCACTCCCTAACACTGCTTAGCTTCCAAGATCAGGCGAGATTGGGCCTATCCAATGTGGTATGGCTGTAGGTGAGATAAAGGCACTTTTTTGCCCTCTTCTACTTCTATCACCAGGTAAGCTAATAAAAAAGTTTCCTAACTGTATTGGCTTACTGAAAAAAATCATGTGTTGGTAATGTAAAAAGACCTACAGGACATGATATTAGCAGGGGGTCTTAAATTAAACTACTAAAGAGGCTCAACACTGTTTAGCTGCCAAAAGCATTTGGAATTGGGCCTAAACAGTGTGGTAAGTCTTTAGGTGATGGCTATTGTGTCTGTTTGACCTCTTCCAAATGTCTGTGCTGGCAATTAAAAGAAAAAGTTTCCAATTTAAATAGCTAGAGAATAAAAACAATTTGCCAGTAATGTGAAAAAACCTACAGCACCTGGTGTTCCCATGTGGTCTCCCACCAAAGTACTAACCAGGCCCAACACTGCTTAGCTTCCAAGATCAGACGAGATTGGGCCTATCCAAAGTGGTATGGCTGTAGGTGAGATACAGGCACTTTTTTGCCCTCTTCTACATCTATCACCAGGTAAGCTAATAAAAAAGTTTCCTAACTGTATTGGCTTACTGAAAAAAATCATGTGTTGGTAATGTAAAAAGACCTACAGGATATGATATTAGCAGGGGGTCTTAAATTAAACTACTAAAGAGGCTCAACACTGTTTAGCTGCCAAAAGCGTTTGGAATTGGGCCTAAACAGTGTGGTAAGTCTTTAGGTGATGGCTATTGTGTCTGATTGACCTCTTCCAAATGTCTGTGCTGGCAATAAAAAGAAAAAGTTTACAATTTAAATAGCTAGAGAATAAAAACAATTTGCCAGTAATGTGGAAAAACCTACAGCACCTGGTGTTCCCATGTGGTCTCCCACCCAAGCACTAACCAGGCCCAGCACTGCATAGCTTCCAAGATCAGACGAGATTGGGCCTATCCAATGTGGTATGGCTGTAGGTGAGATAAAGGCACTTTTTTGCCCTCTTCTACTTCTATCACCAGGTAAGCTAATACAAAAGTTTCCTAACTGTATTGGCTTACTGAAATAAATCATGTGTTGGTAATGTAAAAAGACCTAAAGGACATGATATTAGCAGGGGGTCTTAAATTAAACTACTAAAGAGGCTCAACACTGTTTAGCTGCCAAAAGCATTTGGAATTGGGCCTAAACAGTGTGGTAAGTATTTAGGTGATGGCTATTGTGTCTGTTTGACTTCTTCCAAATGTCTGTGCTGGCAATAAAAAGAAAAAGTTTCCAATTTAAATAGCTAGAGAATAAAAACAATTTGCCAGTAATGTGAAAAAGCCTACAGCCCCTGGTGTTCCCATGTGGTCTCCCACCCAAGTACTAACCAGGCCCAACACTGCTTAGCTTCCAAGTTCAGACGCGATTGGGTCTATCCAATGTGGTATGGCTGTAGGCGAGATAAAGGCACTTTTTTGCCCTCTTCTACTTCTATCACCAGGTAAGCTAATACAAAAGTTTCCTAACTGTATTGGCTTACTGAAATAAATCATGTGTTGGTAATGTAAAAAGACCTAAAGGACATGATATTAGCAGGGGGTCTTAAATTAAACTACTAAAGAGGCTCAACACTGTTTAGCTGCCAAAAGCATTTGGAATTGGGCCTAAACAGTGTGGTAAGTCTTTAGGTGATGGCTATTGTGTCTGTTTGACCTCTTCCAAATGTCTGTGCTGGCAATAAAAAGAAAAAGTTTCCAATTTAAATAGCTAGAGAATAAAAACAATTTGCCAGTAATGTGAAAAAGCCTACAGCCCCTGGTGTTCCCATGTGGTCTCCCACCCAAGTACTAACCAGGCCCAACACTGCTTAGCTTCCAAGTTCAGACGCGATTGGGTCTATCCAATGTGGTATGGCTGTAGGCGAGATAAAGGCACTTTTTTGCCCTCTTCTACTTCTATCACCAGGTAAGCTAATAAAAAAGTTTCCTAACTGTATTGGATTACTGAAAAAAATCATGTGTTGGTAATGTAAAAAGACCTACAGAACATGATATTAGCAGGGGGTCTTAAATTAAACTACTAAAGAGGCTCAACACTGTTTAGCTGCCAAAAGCATTTGGAATTGGGCCTAAACAGTGTGGTAAGTCTTTAGGTGATGGCTATTGTGTCTGTTTGACCTCTTCCAAATGTCTGTGCTGGCAATAAAAAAAAAAGTTTCCAATTTAAATAGCTAGAGAATAAAAACAATTTGCCAGTAATGTGAAAAGACCTAGAGCACCTGGTGTTCCCATGTGGTCTCCCACCCAAGTACTAACCAGGCCCAACACTGCTTAGCTTCCAAGATCAGGCGAGATTGGGCCTATCCAATGTGGTATGGCTGTAGGTGAAATACAGGCACTTTTTTGCCCTCTTCTACTTCTATCACCAGGTAAGCTATGAAAAATTTTCCTAACTACATTGGCTTACTGAAAAAAATCATGTGTTGGTAATGTAAAAAGACCTACAGGACATATTAGCAGGGAGTCTTAAATTAAACTACTAAAGAGGCTCAACACTGTTTAGCTGCCAAAAGCAGTTGGAATTGGGTCTAAACAGTGTGGTAAGTCTTTAGGTGATGGCTATTGTGTCTGTTTTACCACTTCCAAATGTCTGTGCTGGCAATAAAAAGAAAAAGTTTCCAATTTAAATAGCTAGAGAATAAAAACAATTTGCCAGTAATGTGAAAAAAACCTATGGCACCTGTTGTTCCCATGTGGTCTCCCACCCAAGTACTAACCACTCCCAACACTGCTTAGCTTCCAAGATCAGGCGAGATTGGGCCTATCCAATGTGGTATGGCTGTAGGTGAGATAAAGGCACTTTTTTGCCCTCTTCTACTTCTATCACCAGGTAAGCTAATAAAAAAGTTTCCTAACTGTATTGGCTTACTGAAAAAATCATGTGTTGGTAATGTAAAAAGACCTACAGGACATGATATTAGCAGGGGGTCTTAAATTAAACTACTAAAGAGGCTCAACACTGTTTAGCTGCCAAAAGCATTTGGAATTGGGCCTAAACAGTGTGGTAAGTCTTTAGGTGATGGCTATTGTGTCTGTTTGACCTCTTCCAAATGTCTGTGCTGGCAATAAAAAGAAAAAGTTTCCAATTTAAATAGATAGAGAATAAAAACAATTTGCCAGTAATGTGAAAAGACCTAGAGCACCTGGTGTTCCCATGTGGTCTCCCACCTAAGTACTAACCAGGCCCAACACTGCTTAGCTTCCAAGATCAGGCGAGATTGGGCCTATCCAATGTGGTATGGCTGTAGGTGAAATACAGGCACTTTTTTGCCCTCTTCTACTTCTATCACCAGGTAAGCTATGAAAAATTTTCCTAACTACATTGGCTTACTGAAAAAAATCATGTGTTGGTAATGTAAAAAGACCTACAGGACATGATATTAGCAGGGGGTCTTAAATTAAACTACTAAAGAGGCTCAACACTGTTTAGCTGCCAAAAGCATTTGGAATTGGGCCTAAACAGTGTGGTAAGTCTTTAGGTGATGGCTATTGTGTCTGTTTTACCTCTTCCAAATGTCTGTGCTGGCAATAAAAAGAAAAAGTTTCCAATTTAAATAGCTAGAGAATAAAAACAATTTGCCAGTAATGTGAAAAAACCTACAGCACCAGGTGTTCCCATGTGGTCTCCCACCAAAGTACTAACCAGGCCCAACACTGCTTAGCTTCCAAGATCAGACGAGATTGGGCCTATCCAATGTGGTATGGCTGTAGGTGAGATACAGGCACTTTTTTGCCCTCTTCTACATCTATCACCAGGTAAGCTAATAAAAAAGTTTCCTAACTGTATTGGCTTACTGAAAAAAATCATGTGTTGGTAATGTAAAAAGACCTACAGGATATGATATTAGCAGGGGGTCTTAAATTAAACTACTAAAGAGGCTCAACACTGTTTAGCTGCCAAAAGCGTTTGGAATTGGGCCTAAACAGTGTGGTAAGTCTTTAGGTGATGGCTATTGTGTCTGATTGACCTCTTCCAAATGTCTGTGCTGGCAATAAAAAGAAAAAGTTTACAATTTAAATAGCTAGAGAATAAAAACAATTTGCCAGTAATGTGAAAAAACCTACAGCACCTGGTGTTCCCATGTGGTCTCCCACCAAAGTACTAACCAGGCCCAACACTGCTTAGCTTCCAAGATCAGACGTGATTGGGCCTATGCAATGTGGTATGGCTGTAGGTGAGATACAGGCACTTTTTTGCCCTCTTCTACATCTATCACCAGGTAAGCTAATAAAAAAGTTTCCTAACTGTATTGGCTTACTGAAAAAAATCATGTGTTGGTAATGTAAAAAGACCTACAGGATATGATATTAGCAGGGGGTCTTAAATTAAACTACTAAAGAGGCTCAACACTGTTTAGCTGCCAAAAGCATTTGGAATTGGGCCTAAACAGTGTGGTAAGTCTTTAGGTGATGGCTATTGTGTCTGTTTGACCTCATCCAAATGTCTGTGCTGGCAATAAAAAGAAAAAGTTTCCAATTTAAATAGCTAGAGAATAAAAACAATTTGCCAGTAATGTGAAAAAGCCTACAGCCCCTGGTGTTCCCTTGTGGTATCCTACCCAAGTACTAACCAGGCCCAACACTGCTTAGCTTCCAAGTTCAGACGCGATTGGGTCTATCCAATGTGGTATGGCTGTAGGCGAGATACTGTAAAGGCACTTTTTTGCCCTCTTCTACTTCTATCACCAGGTAAGCTAATAAAAAAGTTTCCTAACTGTATTGGCTTACTGAAAAAATCATGTGTTGGTAATGTAAAAAGACCTACAGGACATGATATTAGCAGGGGGTCTTAAATTAAACTACTAAAGAGGCTCAACACTGTTTAGCTGCCAAAAGCATTTGGAATTGGGCCTAAACAGTGTGGTAAGTCTTTAGGTGATGGCTATTGTGTCTGTTTGACCTCTTCCAAATGTCTGTGCTGGCAATAAAAAGAAAAAGTTTCCAATTTAAATAGATAGAGAATAAAAACAATTTGCCAGTAATGTGAAAAGACCTAGAGCACCTGGTGTTCCCATGTGGTCTCCCACCTAAGTACTAACCAGGCCCAACACTGCTTAGCTTCCAAGATCAGGCGAGATTGGGCCTATCCAATGTGGTATGGCTGTAGGTGAAATACAGGCACTTTTTTGCCCTCTTCTACTTCTATCACCAGGTAAGCTATGAAAAATTTTCCTAACTACATTGGCTTACTGAAAAAAATCATGTGTTGGTAATGTAAAAAGACCTACAGGACATGATATTAGCAGGGGGTCTTAAATTAAACTACTAAAGAGGCTCAACACTGTTTAGCTGCCAAAAGCATTTGGAATTGGGCCTAAACAGTGTGGTAAGTCTTTAGGTGATGGCTATTGTGTCTGTTTTACCTCTTCCAAATGTCTGTGCTGGCAATAAAAAGAAAAAGTTTCCAATTTAAATAGCTAGAGAATAAAAACAATTTGCCAGTAATGTGAAAAAACCTACAGCACCAGGTGTTCCCATGTGGTCTCCCACCAAAGTACTAACCAGGCCCAACACTGCTTAGCTTCCAAGATCAGACGAGATTGGGCCTATCCAATGTGGTATGGCTGTAGGTGAGATACAGGCACTTTTTTGCCCTCTTCTACATCTATCACCAGGTAAGCTAATAAAAAAGTTTCCTAACTGTATTGGCTTACTGAAAAAAATCATGTGTTGGTAATGTAAAAAGACCTACAGGATATGATATTAGCAGGGGGTCTTAAATTAAACTACTAAAGAGGCTCAACACTGTTTAGCTGCCAAAAGCGTTTGGAATTGGGCCTAAACAGTGTGGTAAGTCTTTAGGTGATGGCTATTGTGTCTGATTGACCTCTTCCAAATGTCTGTGCTGGCAATAAAAAGAAAAAGTTTACAATTTAAATAGCTAGAGAATAAAAACAATTTGCCAGTAATGTGAAAAAACCTACAGCACCTGGTGTTCCCATGTGGTCTCCCACCAAAGTACTAACCAGGCCCAACACTGCTTAGCTTCCAAGATCAGACGTGATTGGGCCTATGCAATGTGGTATGGCTGTAGGTGAGATACAGGCACTTTTTTGCCCTCTTCTACATCTATCACCAGGTAAGCTAATAAAAAAGTTTCCTAACTGTATTGGCTTACTGAAAAAAATCATGTGTTGGTAATGTAAAAAGACCTACAGGATATGATATTAGCAGGGGGTCTTAAATTAAACTACTAAAGAGGCTCAACACTGTTTAGCTGCCAAAAGCATTTGGAATTGGGCCTAAACAGTGTGGTAAGTCTTTAGGTGATGGCTATTGTGTCTGTTTGACCTCATCCAAATGTCTGTGCTGGCAATAAAAAGAAAAAGTTTCCAATTTAAATAGCTAGAGAATAAAAACAATTTGCCAGTAATGTGAAAAAGCCTACAGCCCCTGGTGTTCCCTTGTGGTATCCTACCCAAGTACTAACCAGGCCCAACACTGCTTAGCTTCCAAGTTCAGACGCGATTGGGTCTATCCAATGTGGTATGGCTGTAGGCGAGATACTGTAAAGGCACTTTTTTGCCCTCTTCTACTTCTATCACCAGGTAAGCTAATAAAAAAGTTTCCTAACTGTATTGGATTACTGAAAAAAATCATGTGTTGGTAATGTAAAAAGACCTACAGAACATGATATTAGCAGGGGGTCTTAAATTAAACTACTAAAGAGGCTCAACACTGTTTAGCTGCCAAAAGCATTTGGAATTGGGCCTAAACAGTGTGGTAAGTCTTTAGGTGATGGCTATTGTGTCTGTTTGACCTCTTCCAAATGTTAGTGCTGGCAATAAAAAGAAAAAGTTTCCAATTTAAATAGCTAGAGAATAAAAACAATTTGCCAGTAATGTGAAAAAACCTACAGCACCTGGTGTTCCCATGTGGTCTCCCACCAAAGTACTAACCAGGCCCAACACTGCTTAGCTTCCAAGATCAGACGAGATTGGGCCTATCCAATGTGGTATGGCTGTAGGTGAGATACAGGCACTTTTTTGCCCTCTTCTACATCTATCACCAGGTAAGCTAATAAAAAAGTTTCCTAACTGTATTGGCTTACTGAAAAAAATCATGTGTTGGTAATGTAAAAAGACCTACAGGATATGATATTAGCAGGGGGTCTTAAATTAAACTACTAAAGAGGCTCAACACTGTTTAGCTGCCAAAAGCGTTTGGAATTGGGCCTAAACAGTGTGGTAAGTCTTTAGGTGATGGCTATTGTGTCTGATTGACCTCTTCCAAATGTCTGTGCTGGCAGTAAAAAGAAAAAGTTTACAATTTAAATAGCTAGAGAATAAAAACAATTTGCCAGTAATGTGGAAAAACCTACAGCACCTGGTGTTCCCATGTGGTCTCCCACCCAAGCACTAACCAGGCCCAACACTGCATAGCTTCCAAGATCAGACGAGATTGGGCCTATCCAATGTGGTATGGCTGTAGGTGAGATACAGGCACTTTTTTGCCCTCTTCTACATCTATCACCAGGTAAGCTAATAAAAAAGTTTCCTAACTGTATTGGCTTACTGAAAAAAATCATGTGTTGGTAATGTAAAAAGACCTACAGGATATGATATTAGCAGGGGGTCTTAAATTAAACTACTAAAGAGGCTCAACACTGTTTTGCTGCCAAAAGCATTTGGAATTGGGCCTAAACAGTGTGGTAAGTCTTTAGGTGATGGCTATTGTGTCTGTTTGACCTCTTCCAAATGTCTGTGCTGGCAATAAAAAGAAAAAGTTTACAATTTAAATAGCTAGAGAATAAAAACAATTTGCCAGTAATGTGAAAAAACCTACAGCACCAGGTGTTCCCATGTGGTCTCCCACCCAGGTACTAACCAGTCCCAACACTGCTCAGCTTCCAAGATCAGACAAGAATGGGCCTTTCCAATGTGGTATGGCTGTAAGTGAGGTACAGGCACTTTTTTGCCCTCTTCTACTTCTATCACCAGGTAAGCTAATAAAAAAGTTTCCTAACTGTATTGGCTTACTGAAAAAAATTAATGTGTTGGTAATGTAAAAAGACCTACAGGACATGATATTAGCAGGGGGTCTTAAATTAAACTACTAAAGAGGCTCAACACTGTTTAGCTGCCAAAAGCAGTTGGAATTGGGCCTAAACAGTGTGGTAAGTCTTTAGGTGATGGCTATTGTGTCTGTTTGACCTCTTCCAAATGTCTGTGCTGGCAATAAAAAGAAAAAGTTTCCAATTTAAATAGCTAGAGAATAAAAACAATTTGCCAGTAATGTGAAAAAACCTACTGCACCTGGTGTTCCCATGTGGTCTCCCACCCAAGTACTAACCAGGCCCAACACTGCTTAGCTTCCAAGATCAGACGAGATTGGGCCTATCCAATGTGGTATGGCTGTAGGTGAGATAAAGGCACTTTTTTGCCCTCTTCTACTTCTATCACCAGGTAAGCTAATACAAAAGTTTCCTAACTGTATTGGCTTACTGAAAAAAATCATGTGTTGGTAATGTAAAAAGACCTACAGGACATGATATTAGCAGGGGGTCTTAAATTAAACTACTAAAGAGGCTCAACACTGTTTAGCTGCCAAAAGCATTTGGAATTGGGCCTAAACAGTGTGGTAAGTCTTTAGGTGATGGCTATTGTGTCTGTTTGACCTCTTCCAAATGTCTGTGCTGGCAATAAAAAAAAAAGTTTCCAATTTAAATAGCTAGAGAATAAAAACAATTTGCCAGTAATGTGAAAAGACCTAGAGCACCTGGTGTTCCCATGTGGTCTCCCACCCAAGTACTAACCAGGCCCAACACTGCTTAGCTTCCAAGATCAGGCGAGATTGGGCCTATCCAATGTGGTATGGCTGTAGGTGAAATACAGGCACTTTTTTGCCCTCTTCTACTTCTATCACCAGGTAAGCTATGAAAAATTTTCCTAACTACATTGGCTTACTGAAAAAAATCATGTGTTGGTAATGTAAAAAGACCTACAGGACATGATATTAGCAGGGGGTCTTAAATTAAACTACTAAAGAGGCTCAACACTGTTTAGCTGCCAAAAGCATTTGGAATTGGGCCTAAACAGTGTGGTAAGTCTTTAGGTGATGGCTATTGTGTCTGTTTGACCTCTTCCAAATGTCTGTGCTGGCAATAAAAAGAAAAAGTTTCCAATTTAAATAGCTAGAGAATAAAAACAATTTGCCAGTAATGTGAAAAAACCTACAGCACCTGGTGTTCCCATGTGGTCTCCCACCAAAGTACTAACCAGGCCCAACACTGCTTAGCTTCCAAGATCAGACGAGATTGGGCCTATCCAATGTGGTATGGCTGTAGGTGAGATACAGGCACTTTTTTGCCCTCTTCTACATCTATCACCAGGTAAGCTAATAAAAAAGTTTCCTAACTGTATTGGCTTACTGAAAAAAATCATGTGTTGGTAATGTAAAAAGACCTACAGGACATGATATTAGCAGGGGGTCTTAAATTAAACTACTAAAGAGGCTCAACACTGTTTAGCTGCCAAAAGCATTTGGAATTGGGCCTAAACAGTGTGGTAAGTCTTTAGGTGATGGCTATTGTGTCTGTTTGACCTCTTCCAAATGTCTGTGCTGGCAATAAAAAAAAAAGTTTCCAATTTAAATAGCTAGAGAATAAAAACAATTTGCCAGTAATGTGAAAAGACCTAGAGCACCTGGTGTTCCCATGTGGTCTCCCACCCAAGTACTAACCAGGCCCAACACTGCTTAGCTTCCAAGATCAGGCGAGATTGGGCCTATCCAATGTGGTATGGCTGTAGGTGAAATACAGGCACTTTTTTGCCCTCTTCTACTTCTATCACCAGGTAAGCTATGAAAAATTTTCCTAACTACATTGGCTTACTGAAAAAAATCATGTGTTGGTAATGTAAAAAGACCTACAGGACATGATATTAGCAGGGGGTCTTAAATTAAACTACTAAAGAGGCTCAACACTGTTTAGCTGCCAAAAGCATTTGGAATTGGGCCTAAACAGTGTGGTAAGTCTTTAGGTGATGGCTATTGTGTCTGTTTGACCTCTTCCAAATGTCTGTGCTGGCAATAAAAAGAAAAAGTTTACAATTTAAATAGCTAGAGAATAAAAACAATTTGCCAGTAATGTGGAAAAACCTACAGCACCTGGTGTTCCCATGTGGTCTCCCACCCAAGCACTAACCAGGCCCAACACTGCATAGCTTCCAAGATCAGACGAGATTGGGCCTATCCAATGTGGTACGGCTGTAGGTGAGATAAAGGCACTTTTTTGCCCTCTTCTACTTCTATCACCAGGTAAGCTAATACAAAAGTTTCCTAACTGTATTGGCTTACTGAAAAAAATCATGTGTTGGTAATGTAAAAAGACCTACAGGACATGATATTAGCAGGGGGTCTTAAATTAAACTACTAAAGAGGCTCAACACTGTTTAGCTGCCAAAAGCATTTGGAATTGGGCCTAAACAGTGTGGTAAGTCTTTAGGTGATGGCTATTGTGTCTGTTTGACCTCTTCCAAATGTCTGTGCTGGCAATAAAAAGAAAAAGTTTCCAATTTAAATAGCTAGAGAATAAAAACAATTTGCCAGTAATGTGAAAAAGCCTACAGCCCCTGGTGTTCCCATGTGGTCTCCCACCCAAGTACTAACCAGGCCCAACACTGCTTAGCTTCCAAGTTCAGACGCGATTGGGTCTATCCAATGTGGTATGGCTGTAGGCGAGATAAAGGCACTTTTTTGCCCTCTTCTACTTCTATCACCAGGTAAGCTAATAAAAAAGTTTCCTAACTGTATTGGATTACTGAAAAAAATCATGTGTTGGTAATGTAAAAAGACCTACAGAACATGATATTAGCAGGGGGTCTTAAATTAAACTACTAAAGAGGCTCAACACTGTTTAGGTGCCAAAAGCATTTGGAATTGGGCCTAAACAGTGTGGTAAGTCTTTAGGTGATGGCTATTGTGTCTGATTGACCTCTTCCAAATGTCTGTGCTGGCAATAAAAAGAAAAAGTTTACAATTTAAATAGCTAGAGAATAAAAACAATTTGCCAGTAATGTGAAAAAACCTACAGCACCTGGTGTTCCCATGTGGTCTCCCACCAAAGTACTAACCAGGCCCAACACTGCTTAGCTTCCAAGATCAGACGTGATTGGGCCTATCCAATGTGGTATGGCTGTAGGTGAGATACAGGCACTTTTTTGCCCTCTTCTACATCTATCACCAGGTAAGCTAATAAAAAAGTTTCCTAACTGTATTGGCTTACTGAAAAAAATCATGTGTTGGTAATGTAAAAAGACCTACAGGATATGATATTAGCAGGGGGTCTTAAATTAAACTACTAAAGAGGCTCAACACTGTTTAGCTGCCAAAAGCATTTGGAATTGGGCCTAAACAGTGTGGTAAGTCTTTAGGTGATGGCTATTGTGTCTGTTTGACCTCATCCAAATGTCTGTGCTGGCAATAAAAAGAAAAAGTTTCCAATTTAAATAGCTAGAGAATAAAAACAATTTGCCAGTAATGTGAAAAAGCCTACAGCCCCTGGTGTTCCCATGTGGTCTCCCACCCAAGTACTAACCAGGCCCAACACTGCTTAGCTTCCAAGTTCAGACGCGATTGGGTCTATCCAATGTGGTATGGCTGTAGGCGAGATAAAGGCACTTTTTTGCCCTCTTCTACTTCTATCACCAGGTAAGCTAATAAAAAAGTTTCCTAACTGTATTGGATTACTGGAAAAAATCATGTGTTGGTAATGTAAAAAGACCTACAGAACATGATATTAGCAGGGGGTCTTAAATTAAACTACTAAAGAGGCTCAACACTGTTTAGCTGCCAAAAGCATTTGGAATTGGGCCTAAACAGTGTGGTAAGTCTTTAGGTGATGGCTATTGTGTCTGTTTGACCTCTTCCAAATGTCAGTGCTGGCAATAAAAAGAAAAAGTTTCCAATTTAAATAGCTAGAGAATAAAAACAATTTGCCAGTAATGTGAAAAAACCTACAGCACCTGGTGTTCCCATGTGGTCTCCCACCAAAGTACTAACCAGGCCCAACACTGCTTAGCTTCCAAGATCAGACGAGATTGGGCCTATCCAATGTGGTATGGCTGTAGGTGAGATACAGGCACTTTTTTGCCCTCTTCTACATCTATCACCAGGTAAGCTAATAAAAAAGTTTCCTAACTGTATTGGCTTACTGAAAAAAATCATGTGTTGGTAATGTAAAAAGACCTACAGGATATGATATTAGCAGGGGGTCTTAAATTAAACTACTAAAGAGGCTCAACACTGTTTAGCTGCCAAAAGCGTTTGGAATTGGGCCTAAACAGTGTGGTAAGTCTTTAGGTGATGGCTATTGTGTCTGATTGACCTCTTCCAAATGTCTGTGCTGGCAGTAAAAAGAAAAAGTTTACAATTTAAATAGCTAGAGAATAAAAACAATTTGCCAGTAATGTGGAAAAACCTACAGCACCTGGTGTTCCCATGTGGTCTCCCACCCAAGCACTAACCAGGCCCAACACTGCATAGCTTCCAAGATCAGACGAGATTGGGCCTATCCAATGTGGTATGGCTGTAGGTGAGATACAGGCACTTTTTTGCCCTCTTCTACATCTATCACCAGGTAAGCTAATAAAAAAGTTTCCTAACTGTATTGGCTTACTGAAAAAAATCATGTGTTGGTAATGTAAAAAGACCTACAGGATATGATATTAGCAGGGGGTCTTAAATTAAACTACTAAAGAGGCTCAACACTGTTTTGCTGCCAAAAGCATTTGGAATTGGGCCTAAACAGTGTGGTAAGTCTTTAGGTGATGGCTATTGTGTCTGTTTGACCTCTTCCAAATGACTGTGCTGGCAATAAAAAGAAAAAGTTTACAATTTAAATAGCTAGAGAATAAAAACAATTTGCCAGTAATGTGAAAAAACCTACAGCACCAGGTGTTCCCATGTGGTCTCCCACCCAGGTACTAACCAGTCCCAACACTGCTCAGCTTCCAAGATCAGACAAGAATGGGCCTTTCCAATGTGGTATGGCTGTAAGTGAGGTACAGGCACTTTTTTGCCCTCTTCTACTTCTATCACCAGGTAAGCTAATAAAAAAGTTTCCTAACTGTATTGGCTTACTGAAAAAAATTAATGTGTTGGTAATGTAAAAAGACCTACAGGACATGATATTAGCAGGGGGTCTTAAATTAAACTACTAAAGAGGCTCAACACTGTTTAGCTGCCAAAAGCAGTTGGAATTGGGCCTAAACAGTGTGGTAAGTCTTTAGGTGATGGCTATTGTGTCTGTTTGACCTCTTCCAAATGTCTGTGCTGGCAATAAAAAGAAAAAGTTTCCAATTTAAATAGCTAGAGAATAAAAACAATTTGCCAGTAATGTGAAAAAACCTACTGCACCTGGTGTTCCCATGTGGTCTCCCACCCAAGTACTAACCAGGCCCAACACTGCTTAGCTTCCAAGATCAGACGAGATTGGGCCTATCCAATGTGGTATGGCTGTAGGTGAGATAAAGGCACTTTTTTGCCCTCTTCTACTTCTATCACCAGGTAAGCTAATACAAAAGTTTCCTAACTGTATTGGCTTACTGAAAAAAATCATGTGTTGGTAATGTAAAAAGACCTACAGGACATGATATTAGCAGGGGGTCTTAAATTAAACTACTAAAGAGGCTCAACACTGTTTAGCTGCCAAAAGCATTTGGAATTGGGCCTAAACAGTGTGGTAAGTCTTTAGGTGATGGCTATTGTGTCTGTTTGACCTCTTCCAAATGTCTGTGCTGGCAATAAAAAAAAAAGTTTCCAATTTAAATAGCTAGAGAATAAAAACAATTTGCCAGTAATGTGAAAAGACCTAGAGCACCTGGTGTTCCCATGTGGTCTCCCACCCAAGTACTAACCAGGCCCAACACTGCTTAGCTTCCAAGATCAGGCGAGATTGGGCCTATCTAATGTGGTATGGCTGTAGGTGAAATACAGGCACTTTTTTGCCCTCTTCTACTTCTATCACCAGGTAAGCTATGAAAAATTTTCCTAACTACATTGGCTTACTGAAAAAAATCATGTGTTGGTAATGTAAAAAGACCTACAGGACATGATATTAGCAGGGGGTCTTAAATTAAACTACTAAAGAGGCTCAACACTGTTTAGCTGCCAAAAGCATTTGGAATTGGGCCTAAACAGTGTGGTAAGTCTTTAGGTGATGGCTATTGTGTCTGTTTGACCTCTTCCAAATGTCTGTGCTGGCAATAAAAAGAAAAAGTTTCCAATTTAAATAGCTAGAGAATAAAAACAATTTGCCAGTAATGTGAAAAAACCTACAGCACCTGGTGTTCCCATGTGGTCTCCCACCAAAGTACTAACCAGGCCCAACACTGCTTAGCTTCCAAGATCAGACGAGATTGGGCCTATCCAATGTGGTATGGCTGTAGGTGAGATACAGGCACTTTTTTGCCCTCTTCTACATCTATCACCAGGTAAGCTAATAAAAAAGTTTCCTAACTGTATTGGCTTACTGAAAAAAATCATGTGTTGGTAATGTAAAAAGACCTACAGGATATGATATTAGCAGGGGGTCTTAAATTAAACTACTAAAGAGGCTCAACACTGTTTAGCTGCCAAAAGCGTTTGGAATTGGGCCTAAACAGTGTGGTAAGTCTTTAGGTGATGGCTATTGTGTCTGATTGACCTCTTCCAAATGTCTGTGCTGGCAGTAAAAAGAAAAAGTTTCCAATTTAAATAGCTAGAGAATAAAAACAATTTGCCAGTAATGTGGAAAAACCTACAGCACCTGGTGTTCCCATGTGGTCTCCCACCCAAGCACTAACCAGGCCCAACACTGCATAGCTTCCAAGATCAGACGAGATTGGGCCTATCCAATGTGGTACGGCTGTAGGTGAGATAAAGGCACTTTTTTGCCCTCTTCTACTTCTATCACCAGGTAAGCTAATACAAAAGTTTCCTAACTGTATTGGCTTACTGAAAAAAATCATGTGTTGGTAATGTAAAAAGACCTTCAGGACATGATATTAGCAGGGGGTCTTAAATTAAACTACTAAAGAGGCTCAACACTGTTTAGCTGCCAAAAGCATTTGGAATTGGGCCTAAACAGTGTGGTAAGTCTTTAGGTGATGGCTATTGTGTCTGTTTGACCTCTTCCAAATGTCTGTGCTGGCAATAAAAAGAAAAAGTTTCCAATTTAAATAGCTAGAGAATAAAAACAATTTGCCAGTAATGTGAAAAAGCCTACAGCCCCTGGTGTTCCCATGTGGTCTCCCACCCAAGTACTAACCAGGCCCAACACTGCTTAGCTTCCAAGTTTAGACGCGATTGGGTCTATCCAATGTGGTATGGCTGTAGGCGAGATAAAGGCACTTTTTTGCCCTCTTCTACTTCTATCACCAGGTAAGCTAATAAAAAAGTTTCCTAACTGTATTGGCTTACTGAAAAAAATCATGTGTTGGTAATGTAAAAAGACCTACAGGACATGATATTAGCAGGGGGTCTTAAATTAAACTACTAAAGAGGCTCAACACTGTTTTGCTGCCAAAAGCATTTGGAATTGGGCCTAAACAGTGTGGTAAGTCTTTAGGTGATGGCTATTGTGTCTGTTTGACCTCTTCCAAATGTCTGTGCTGGCAATAAAAAGAAAAAGTTTCCAATTTAAATAGCTAGAGAATAAAAACAATTTGCCAGTAATGTGAAAAAACCTACAGCACCTGGTGTTCCCATGTGGTCTCCCACCCAAGTACTAACCAGGCCCAACACTGCTTAGCTTCCAAGATCAGACGAGATTGGGCCTATCCAATGTGGTATGGCTGTAGGTGAGATAAAGGCACTTTTTTGCCCTCTTCTACTTCTATCACCAGGTAAGCTAATACAAAAGTTTCCTAACTGTATTGGCTTACTGAAAAAAATCATGTGTTGGTAATGTAAAAAGACCTACAGGACATGATATTAGCAGGGGGTCTTAAATTAAACTACTAAAGAGGCTCAACACTGTTTAGCTGCCAAAAGCATTTGGAATTGGGCCTAAACAGTGTGGTAAGTCTTTAGGTGATGGCTATTGTGTCTGTTTGACCTCTTCCAAATGTCTGTACTGGCAATAGAAAGAAAAAGTTTCCAATTTAAATAGCTAGAGAATAAAAACAATTTGCAAGTAATGTGAAAAAACCTACAGCACCTGGTGTTCCCATGTGGTCTCCCACCCAAGTACTAACCAGGCCCAACACTGCTTAGCTTCCAAGATCAGACGAGATTGGGCCTATCCAATGTGGTATGGCTGTAGGTGAAATACAGGCACTTTTTTGCCCTCTTCTACTTCTATCACCAGGTAAGCTAATAAAAATTTTCCTAACTATATTGGCTTACTGAAAAAAATCATGTGTTGGTAATGTAAAAAGACCTACAGGACATATTAGCAGGGGGTCTTAAATTAAACTACTAAAGAGGCTCAACACTGTTTAGCTGCCAAAAGCAGTTGGAATTGGGTCTAAACAGTGTGGTAAGTCTTTAGGTGATGGCTATTGTGTCTGTTTTACCACTTCCAAATGTCTGTGCTGGCAATAAAAAGAAAAAGTTTCCAATTTAAATAGCTAGAGAATAAAAACAATTTGCCAGTAATGTGAAAAAAACCTACGGCACCTGTTGTTCCCATGTGGTCTCCCACCCAAGTACTAACCACTCCCAACACTGCTTAGCTTCCAAGATCAGGCGAGATTGGGCCTATCCAATGTGGTATGGCTGTAGGTGAGATAAAGGCACTTTTTTGCCCTCTTCTACTTCTATCACCAGGTAAGCTAATAAAAAAGTTTCCTAACTGTATTGGCTTACTGAAAAAAATCATGTGTTGGTAATGTAAAAAGACCTACAGGACATGATATTAGCAGGGGGTCTTAAATTAAACTACTAAAGAGGCTCAACACTGTTTAGCTGCCAAAAGCATTTGGAATTGGGCCTAAACAGTGTGGTAAGTCTTTAGGTGATGGCTATTGTGTCTGTTTGACCTCTTCCAAATGTCTGTGCTGGCAATAAAAAGAAAAAGTTTCCAATTTAAATAGATAGAGAATAAAAACAATTTGCCAGTAATGTGAAAAGACCTAGAGCACCTGGTGTTCCCATGTGGTCTCCCACCTAAGTACTAACCAGGCCCAACACTGCTTAGCTTCCAAGATCAGGCGAGATTGGGCCTATCCAATGTGGTATGGCTGTAGGTGAAATACAGGCACTTTTTTGCCCTCTTCTACTTCTATCACCAGGTAAGCTATGAAAAATTTTCCTAACTACATTGGCTTACTGAAAAAAATCATGTGTTGGTAATGTAAAAAGACCTACAGGACATGATATTAGCAGGGGGTCTTAAATTAAACTACTAAAGAGGCTCAACACTGTTTAGCTGCCAAAAGCATTTGGAATTGGGCCTAAACAGTGTGGTAAGTCTTTAGGTGATGGCTATTGTGTCTGTTTGACCTCTTCCAAATGTCTGTGCTGGCAATAAAAAGAAAAAGTTTCCAATTTAAATAGCTAGAGAATAAAAACAATTTGCCAGTAATGTGAAAAAACCTACAGCACCAGGTGTTCCCATGTGGTCTCCCACCAAAGTACTAACCAGGCCCAACACTGCTTAGCTTCCAAGATCAGACGAGATTGGGCCTATCCAATGTGGTATGGCTGTAGGTGAGATACAGGCACTTTTTTGCCCTCTTCTACATCTATCACCAGGTAAGCTAATAAAAAAGTTTCCTAACTGTATTGGCTTACTGAAAAAAATCATGTGTTGGTAATGTAAAAAGACCTACAGGATATGATATTAGCAGGGGGTCTTAAATTAAACTACTAAAGAGGCTCAACACTGTTTAGCTGCCAAAAGCGTTTGGAATTGGGCCTAAACAGTGTGGTAAGTCTTTAGGTGATGGCTATTGTGTCTGATTGACCTCTTCCAAATGTCTGTGCTGGCAATAAAAAGAAAAAGTTTACAATTTAAATAGCTAGAGAATAAAAACAATTTGCCAGTAATGTGAAAAAACCTACAGCACCTGGTGTTCCCATGTGGTCTCCCACCCAAGTACTAACCAGGCCCAACACTGCTTAGCTTCCAAGATCAGACGTGATTGGGCCTATCCAATGTGGTATGGCTGTAGGTGAGATACAGGCACTTTTTTGCCCTCTTCTACATCTATCACCAGGTAAGCTAATAAAAAAGTTTCCTAACTGTATTGGCTTACTGAAAAAAATCATGTGTTGGTAATGTAAAAAGACCTACAGGATATGATATTAGCAGGGGGTCTTAAATTAAACTACTAAAGAGGCTCAACACTGTTTAGCTGCCAAAAGCATTTGGAATTGGGCCTAAACAGTGTGGTAAGTCTTTAGGTGATGGCTATTGTGTCTGTTTGACCTCATCCAAATGTCTGTGCTGGCAATAAAAAGAAAAAGTTTCCAATTTAAATAGCTAGAGAATAAAAACAATTTGCCAGTAATGTGAAAAAGCCTACAGCCCCTGGTGTTCCCATGTGGTCTCCCACCCAAGTACTAACCAGGCCCAACACTGCTTAGCTTCCAAGTTCAGACGCGATTGGGTCTATCCAATGTGGTATGGCTGTAGGCGAGATAAAGGCACTTTTTTGCCCTCTTCTACTTCTATCACCAGGTAAGCTAATAAAAAAGTTTCCTAACTGTATTGGATTACTGAAAAAAATCATGTGTTGGTAATGTAAAAAGACCTACAGAACATGATATTAGCAGGGGGTCTTAAATTAAACTACTAAAGAGGCTCAACACTGTTTAGCTGCCAAAAGCATTTGGAATTGGGCCTAAACAGTGTGGTAAGTCTTTAGGTGATGGCTATTGTGTCTGTTTGACCTCTTCCAAATGTCAGTGCTGGCAATAAAAAGAAAAAGTTTCCAATTTAAATAGCTAGAGAATAAAAACAATTTGCCAGTAATGTGAAAAAACCTACAGCACCTGGTGTTCCCATGTGGTCTCCCACCCAAGTACTAACCAGGCCCAACACTGCTTAGCTTCCAAGATCAGACGAGATTGGGCCTATCCAATGTGGTATGGCTGTAGGTGAGGTACAGGCACTTTTTGCCCTCTTCTACATCTATCACCAGGTAAGCTAATAAAAAAGTTTCCTAACTGTATTGGCTTACTGAAAAAAATCATGTGTTGGTAATGTAAAAAGACCTACAGGACATGATATTAGCAGGGGGTCTTAAATTAAACTACTAAAGAGGCTCAACACTGTTTTGCTGCCAAAAGCATTTGGAATTGGGCCTAAACAGTGTGGTAAGTCTTTGGGTGATGGCTATTGTGTCTGTTTTACCTCTTCCAAATGTCTGTGCTGGCAATAAAAAGAAAAAGTTTACAATTTAAATAGCTAGAGAATAAAAACAATTTGCCAGTAATGTGAAAAAACCTACAGCACCAGGTGTTCCCATGTGGTCTCCCACCCAGGTACTAACCAGTCCCAACACTGCTCAGCTTCCAAGATCAGACAAGAATGGGCCTTTCCAATGTGGTATGGCTGTAAGTGAGGTACAGGCACTTTTTTGCCCTCTTCTACTTCTATCACCAGGTAAGCTAATAAAAAAGTTTTCTAACTGTATTGGCTTACTGAAAAAAATTAATGTGTTGGTAATGTAAAAAGACCTACAGGACATGATATTAGCAGGGGATCTTAAATTAAACTACTAAAGAGGCTCAACACTGTTTAGCTGCCAAAAGCAGTTGGAATTGGGCCTAAACAGTGTGGTAAGTCTTTAGGTGATGGCTATTGTGTCTGTTTGACCTCTTCCAAATGTCTGTGCTGGCAATAAAAAGAAAAAGTTTCCAATTTAAATAGCTAGAGAATAAAAACAATTTGCCAGTAATTCGAAAAAGCCTACAGCCCCTGGTGTTCCCATGTGGTCTCCCACCCAAGTACTAACCAGGCCCAACACTGCTTAGCTTCCAAGTTCAGACGCGATTGGGTCTATCCAATGTGGTATGGCTGTAGGCGAGATAAAGGCACTTTTTTGCCCTCTTCTACTTCTATCACCAGGTAAGCTAATAAAAAAGTTTCCTAACTGTATTGGATTACTGAAAAAAATCATGTGTTGGTAATGTAAAAAGACCTACAGAACATGATATTAGCAGGGGGTCTTAAATTAAACTACTAAAGAGGCTCAACACTGTTTAGCTGCCAAAAGCATTTGGAATTGGGCCTAAACAGTGTGGTAAGTCTTTGGGTGATGGCTATTGTGTCTGTTTTACCTCTTCCAAATGTCTGTGCTGGCAATAAAAAGAAAAAGTTTCCAATTTAAATAGCTAGAGAATAAAAACAATTTGCCAGTAATGTGAAAAAACCTACAGCACCTGGTGTTCCCATGTGGTCTCCCACCCAAGTACTAACTAGGCCCAACACTGCTTAGCTTCCAAGATCAGACGAGATTGGGCCTATCCAATGTGGTATGGCTGTAGGTGAGATACAGGCACTTTTTGCCCTCTTCTACATCTATCACCAGGTAAGCTAATAAAAAAGTTTCCTAACTGTATTGGCTTACTGAAAAAAATCATGTGTTGGTAATGTAAAAAGACCTACAGGACATGATATTAGCAGGGGGTCTTAAATTAAACTACTAAAGAGGCTCAACACTGTTTTGCTGCCAAAAGCATTTGGAATTGGGCCTAAACAGTGTGGTAAGTCTTTGGGTGATGGCTATTGTGTCTGTTTTACCTCTTCCAAATGTCTGTGCTGGCAATAAAAAGAAAAAGTTTCCAATTTAAATAGCTAGAGAATAAAAACAATTTGCCAGTAATGTGAAAAAACCTACAGCACCTGGTGTTCCCATGTGGTCTCCCACCCAAGTACTAACCAGGCCCAACACTGCTTAGCTTCCAAGATCAGACAAGAATGGGCTTTTCCAATGTGGTATGGCTGTAAGTGAGGTACAGGCACTTTTTTGCCCTCTTCTACTTCTATCACCAGGTAAGCTAATAAAAAAGTTTCCTAACTGTATTGGCTTACTGAAAAAAATTAATGTGTTGGTAATGTAAAAAGACCTACAGGACATGATATTAGCAGGGGGTCTTAAATTAAACTACTAAAGAGGCTCAACACTGTTTAGCTGCCAAAAGCAGTTGGAATTGGGCCTAAACAGTGTGGTAAGTCTTTAGGTGATGGCTATTGTGTCTGTTTGACCTCTTCCAAATGTCTGTGCTGGCAATAAAAAGAAAAAGTTTCCAATTTAAATAGCTAGAGAATAAAAACAATTTGCCAGTAATGTGAAAAAACCTACAGCACCTGGTGTTCCCATGTGGTCTCCCACCCAAGTACTAACCAGGCCCAACACTGCTTAGCTTCCAAGATCAGACGAGATTGGGCCTATCCAATGTGGTATGGCTGTAGGTGAGATAAAGGCACTTTTTTGCCCTCTTCTACTTCTATCACCAGGTAAGCTAATACAAAAGTTTCCTAACTGTATTGGCTTACTGAAAAAAATCATGTGTTGGTAATGTAAAAAGACCTACAGGACATGATATTAGCAGGGGGTCTTAAATTAAACTACTAAAGAGGCTCAACACTGTTTAGCTGCCAAAAGCATTTGGAATTGGGCCTAAACAGTGTGGTAAGTCTTTAGGTGATGGCTATTGTGTCTGTTTGACCTCTTCCAAATGTCTGTGCTGGCAATAAAAAGAAAAAGTTTCCAATTTAAACAGATAGAGAATAAAAACAATTTGCCAGTAATGTGAAAAGACCTAGAGCACCTGGTGTTCCCATCTGGTCTCCCACCTAAGTACTAACCAGGCCCAACACTGCTTAGCTTCCAAGATCAGGCGAGATTGGGCCTATCCAATGTGGTATGGCTGTAGGTGAAATACAGGCACTTTTTTGCCCTCTTCTACTTCTATCACCAGGTAAGCTATGAAAAATTTTCCTAACTACATTGGCTTACTGAAAAAAATCATGTGTTGGTAATGTAAAAAGACCTACAGGACATGATATTAGCAGGGGGTCTTAAATTAAACTACTAAAGAGGCTCAACACTGTTTAGCTGCCAAAAGCATTTGGAATTGGGCCTAAACAGTGTGGTAAGTCTTTAGGTGATGGCTATTGTGTCTGTTTGACCTCTTCCAAATGTCTGTGCTGGCAATAAAAAGAAAAAGTTTCCAATTTAAATAGCTAGAGAATAAAAACAATTTGCCAGTAATGTGAAAAAACCTACAGCACCAGGTGTTCCCATCTGGTCTCCCACCAAAGTACTAACCAGGCCCAACACTGCTTAGCTTCCAAGATCAGAAGAGATTGGGCCTATCCAATGTGGTATGGCTGTAGGTGAGATACAGGCACTTTTTTGCCCTCTTCTACTTCTATCACCAGGTAAGCTATGAAAAATTTTCCTAACTACATTGGCTTACTGAAAAAAATCATGTGTTGGTAATGTAAAAAGACCTACAGGACATGATATTAGCAGGGGGTCTTAAATTAAACTACTAAAGAGGCTCAACACTGTTTAGCTGCCAAAAGCATTTGGAATTGGGCCTAAACAGTGTGGTAAGTCTTTAGGTGATGGCTATTGTGTCTGTTTGACCTCTTCCAAATGTCTGTGCTGGCAATAAAAAGAAAAAGTTTCCAATTTAAATAGCTAGAGAATAAAAACAATTTGCCAGTAATGTGAAAAAACCTACAGCACCAGGTGTTCCCATGTGGTCTCCCACCAAAGTACTAACCAGGCCCAACACTGCTTAGCTTCCAAGATCAGACGAGATTGGGCCTATCCAATGTGGTATGGCTGTAGGTGAGATACAGGCACTTTTTTGCCCTCTTCTACATCTATCACCAGGTAAGATAATAAAAAAGTTTCCTAACTGTATTGGCTTACTGAAAAAAATCATGTGTTGGTAATGTAAAAAGACCTACAGGATATGATATTAGCAGGGGGTCTTAAATTAAACTACTAAAGAGGCTCAACACTGTTTAGCTGCCAAAAGCGTTTGGAATTGGGCCTAAACAGTGTGGTAAGTCTTTAGGTGATGGCTATTGTGTCTGATTGACCTCTTCCAAATGTCTGTGCTGGCAATAAAAAGAAAAAGTTTACAATTTAAATAGCTAGAGAATAAAAACAATTTGCCAGTAATGTGAAAAAACCTACAGCACCTGGTGTTCCCATGTGGTCTCCCACCAAAGTACTAATCAGGCCCAACACTGCTTAGCTTCCAAGATCAGACGTGATTGGGCCTATCCAATGTGGTATGGCTGTAGGTGAGATACAGGCACTTTTTTGCCCTCTTCTACATCTATCACCAGGTAAGCTAATAAAAAAGTTTCCTAACTATATTGGCTTACTGAAAAAAATCATGTGTTGGTAATGTAAAAAGACCTACAGGATATGATATTAGCAGGGGGTCTTAAATTAAACTACTAAAGAGGCTCAACACTGTTTAGCTGCCAAAAGCATTTGGAATTGGGCCTAAACAGTGTGGTAAGTCTTTAGGTGATGGCTATTGTGTCTGTTTGACCTCTTCCAAATGTCTGTGCTGGCAATAAAAAGAAAAAGTTTCCAATTTAAATAGCTAGAGAATAAAAACAATTTGCCAGTAATGTGAAAAAGCCTACAGCCCCTGGTGTTCCCATGTGGTCTCCCACCCAAGTACTAACCAGGCCCAACACTGCTTAGCTTCCAAGTTCAGACGCGATTGGGTCTATCCAATGTGGTATGGCTGTAGGCGAGATAAAGGCACTTTTTTGCCCTCTTCTACTTCTATCACCAGGTAAGCTAATAAAAAAGTTTCCTAACTGTATTGGATTACTGAAAAAAATCATGTGTTGGTAATGTAAAAAGACCTACAGAACATGATATTAGCAGGGGGTCTTAAATTAAACTACTAAAGAGGCTCAACACTGTTTAGCTGCCAAAAGCATTTGGAATTGGGCCTAAACAGTGTGGTAAGTCTTTAGGTGATGGCTAATGTGTCTGTTTGACCTCTTCCAAATGTCAGTGCTGGCAATAAAAAGAAAAAGTTTCCAATTTAAATAGCTAGAGAATAAAAACAATTTGCCAGTAATGTGAAAAAACCTACAGCACCTGGTGTTCCCATGTGGTCTCCCACCCAAGTACTAACCAGGCCCAACACTGCTTAGCTTCCAAGATCAGACGAGATTGGGCCTATCCAATGTGGTATCGCTGTAGGTGAGATACAGGCACTTTTTTGCCCTCTTCTACATCTATCACCAGGTAAGCTAATAAAAAAGTTTCCTAACTGTATTGGCTTACTGAAAAAAATCATGTGTTGGTAATGTAAAAAGACCTACAGGACATGATATTAGCAGGGGGTCTTAAATTAAACTACTAAAGAGGCTCAACACTGTTTTGCTGCCAAAAGCATTTGGAATTGGGCCTAAACAGTGTGGTAAGTCTTTAGGTGATGGCTATTGTGTCTGTTTTACCTCTTCCAAATGTCTGTGCTGGCAATAAAAAGAAAAAGTTTACAATTTAAATAGCTAGAGAATAAAAACAATTTGCCAGTAATGTGAAAAAACCTACAGCACCAGGTGTTCCCATGTGGTCTCCCACCCAGGTACTAACCAGTCCAACACTGCTCAGCTTCCAAGATCAGACAAGAATGGGCCTTTCCAATGTGGTATGGCTGTAAGTGAGGTACAGGCACTTTTTTGCCCTCTTCTACTTCTATCACCAGGTAAGCTAATAAAAAAGTTTCCTAACTGTATTGGCTTACTGAAAAAAATTAATGTGTTGGTAATGTAAAAAGACCTACAGGACATGATATTAGCAGGGGGTCTTAAATTAAACTACTAAAGAGGCTCAACACTGTTTAGCTGCCAAAAGCAGTTGGAATTGGGCCTAAACAGTGTGGTAAGTCTTTAGGTGATGGCTATTGTGTCTGTTTGACCTCTTCCAAATGTCTGTGCTAGCAATAAAAAGAAAAAGTTTCCAATTTAAATAGCTAGAGAATAAAAACAATTTGCCAGTAATGTGAAAAAACCTACAGCACCTGGTGTTCCCATGTGGTCTCCCACCCAAGTACTAACCAGGCCCAACACTGCTTAGCTTCCAAGATCAGACGAGATTGGGCCTATCCAATGTGGTATGGCTGTAGGTGAGATAAAGGCACTTTTTTGCCCTCTTCTACTTCTATCACCAGGTAAGCTAATACAAAAGTTTCCTAACTGTATTGGCTTACTGAAAAAAATCATGTGTTGGTAATGTAAAAAGACCTACAGGACATGATATTAGCAGGGGGTTTTAAATTAAACTACTAAAGAGGCTCAACACTGTTTAGCTGCCAAAAGCATTTGGAATTGGGCCTAAACAGTGTGGTAAGTCTTTAGGTGATGGCTATTGTGTCTGTTTGACCTCTTCCAAATGTCTGTACTGGCAATAGAAAGAAAAAGTTTCCAATTTAAATAGCTAGAGAATAAAAACAATTTGCAAGTAATGTGAAAAAGCTACAGCACCTGGTGTTCCCATGTGGTCTCCCACCCAAGTACTAACCAGGCCCAACACTGCTTAGCTTCCAAGATCAGACGAGATTGGGCCTATCCAATGTGGTATGGCTGTAGGTGAATTAAAGGCACTTTTTTGCCCTCTTCTACTTCTATCACCAGGTAAGCTAATAAAAATTTTCCTAACTATATTGGCTTACTGAAAAAAATCATGTGTTGGTAATGTAAAAAGACCTACAGGACATATTAGCAGGGGGTCTTAAATTAAACTACTAAAGAGGCTCAACACTGTTTAGCAGCCAAAAGCAGTTGGAATTGGGCCTAAACAGTGTGGTAAGTCTTTAGGTGATGGCTATTGTGTCTGTTTGACCTCTTCCAAATGTCTGTGCTGGCAATAAAAAGAAAAAGTTTCCAATTTAAATAGCTGGAGAATAAAAACAATTTGCCAGTAATGTGAAAAAACCTACGGCACCTGTTGTTCCCATGTGGTCTCCCACCCAAGTACTAACCACTCCCAACACTGCTTAGCTTCCAAGATCAGGCGAGATTGGGCCTATCCAATGTGGTATGGCTGTAGGTGAGATAAAGGCACTTTTTTGCCCTCTTCTACTTCTATCACCAGGTAAGCTAATAAAAAAGTTTCCTAATTGTATTGGCTTACTGAAAAAAATCATGTGTTGGTAATGTAAAAAGACCTACAGGACATGATATTAGCAGGGGGTCTTAAATTAAACTACTAAAGAGGCTCAACACTGTTTAGCTGCCAAAAGCATTTGGAATTGGGCCTAAACAGTGTGGTAAGTCTTTAGGTGATGGCTATTGTGTCTGTTTGACCTCTTCCAAATGTCTGTGCTGGCAATAAAAAGAAAAAGTTTCCAATTTAAATAGCTAGAGAATAAAAACAATTTGCCAGTAATGTGAAAAAACCTACAGCACCTGGTGTTCCCATGTGGTCTCCCACCCAAGTACTAACCAGGCCCAACACTGCTTAGCTTCCAAGATCAGACGAGATTGGGCCTATCCAATGTGGTATGGCTGTAGGTGAAATACAGGCACTTTTTTGCCCTCTTCTACTTCTATCACCAGGTAAGCTAATAAAAATTTTCCTAACTATATTGGCTTACTGAAAAAAATCATGTGTTGGTAATGTAAAAAGACCTACAGGACATATTAGCAGGGGGTCTTAAATTAAACTACTAAAGAGGCTCAACACTGTTTAGCTGCCAAAAGCAGTTGGAATTGGGCCTAAACAGTGTGGTAAGTCTTTAGGTGATGGCTATTGTGTCTGTTTTACCTCTTCCAAATGTCTGTGCTGGCAATAAAAAGAAAAAGTTTCCAATTTAAATAGCTACAGAATAAAAACAATTTGCCAGTTATGTGAAAAAACCTACGGCACCTGTTGTTCCCATGTGGTCTCCCACCCAAGTACTAACCACTCCCAACACTGCTTAGCTTCCAAGATCAGGCGAGATTGGGCCTATCCAATGTGGTATGGCTGTAGGTGAGATAAAGGCACTTTTTTGCCCTCTTCTACTTCTATCACCAGGTAAGCTAATAAAAAAGTTTCCTAACTGTATTGGCTTACTGAAAAAAATCATGTGTTGGTAATGTAAAAAGACCTACAGGACATGATATTAGCAGAGGGTCTTAAATTAAACTACTAAAGAGGCTCAACACTGTTTAGCTGCCAAAAGCATTTGGAATTGGGCCTAAACAGTGTGGTAAGTCTTTAGGTGATGGCTATTGTGTCTGTTTGACCTCTTCCAAATGTCTGTGCTGGCAATAAAAAGAAAAAGTTTCCAATTTAAATAGCTAGAGAATAAAAACAATTTGCCAGTAATGTGAAAAGACCTAGAGCACCTGGTGTTCCCATGTGGTCTCCCACCAAAGTACTAACCAGGCCCAACACTGCTTAGCTTCCAAGATCAGACGAGATTGGGCCTATCCAATGTGGTATGGCTGTAGGTGAGATACAGGCACTTTTTTGCCCTCTTCTACATCTATCACCAGGTAAGCTAATAAAAAAGTTTCCTAACTGTATTGGCTTACTGAAAAAAATCATGTGTTGGTAATGTAAAAAGACCTACAGGATATGATATTAGCAGGGGGTCTTAAATTAAACTACTAAAGAGGCTCAACACTGTTTAGCTGCCAAAAGCGTTTGGAATTGGGCCTAAACAGTGTGGTAAGTCTTTAGGTGATGGCTATTGTGTCTGATTGACCTCTTCCAAATGTCTGTGCTGGCAATAAAAAGAAAAAGTTTACAATTTAAATAGCTAGAGAATAAAAACAATTTGCCAGTAATGTGGAAAAACCTACAGCACCTGGTGTTCCCATGTGGTCTCCCACCCAAGTACTAACCAGGCCCAACACTGCTTAGCTTCCAAGATCAGACGAGATTGGGCCTATCCAATGTGGTATGGCTGTAGGTGAGATACAGGCACTTTTTTGCCCTCTTCTACATCTATCACCAGGTAAGCTAATAAAAAAGTTTCCTAACTGTATTGGCTTACTGAAAAAAATCATGTGTTGGTAATGTAAAAAGACCTACAGGACATGATATTAGCAGGGGGTCTTAAATTAAACTACTAAAGAGGCTCAACACTGTTTTGCTGCCAAAAGCATTTGGAATTGGGCCTAAACAGTGTGGTAAGTCTTTAGGTGATGGCTATTGTGTCTGTTTTACCTCTTCCAAATGTCTGTGCTGGCAATAAAAAGAAAAAGTTTACAATTTAAATAGCTAGAGAATAAAAACAATTTGCCAGTAATGTGAAAAAACCTACAGCACCAGGTGTTCCCATGTGGTCTCCCACCCAGGTACTAACCAGTCCAACACTGGTCAGCTTCCAAGATCAGACAAGAATGGGCCTTTCCAATGTGGTATGGCTGTAAGTGAGGTACAGGCACTTTTTTGCCCTCTTCTACTTCTATCACCAGGTAAGCTAATAAAAAAGTTTCCTAACTGTATTGGCTTACTGAAAAAAATTAATGTGTTGGTAATGTAAAAAGACCTACAGGACATGATATTAGCAGGGGGTCTTAAATTAAACTACTAAAGAGGCTCAACACTGTTTAGCTGCCAAAAGCAGTTGGAATTGGGCCTAAACAGTGTGGTAAGTCTTTAGGTGATGGCTATTGTGTCTGTTTGACCTCTTCCAAATGTCTGTGCTGGCAATAAAAAGAAAAAGTTTCCAATTTAAATAGCTAGAGAATAAAAACAATTTGCCAGTAATGTGAAAAAACCTACAGCACCTGGTGTTCCCATGTGGTCTCCCACCCAAGTACTAACCAGGCCCAACACTGCTTAGCTTCCAAGATCAGACGAGATTGGGCCTATCCAATGTGGTATGGCTGTAGGTGAGATAAAGGCACTTTTTTGCCCTCTTCTACTTCTATCACCAGGTAAGCTAATACAAAAGTTTCCTAACTGTATTGGCTTACTGAAAAAAATCATGTGTTGGTAATGTAAAAAGACCTACAGGACATGATATTAGCAGGGGGTCTTAAATTAAACTACTAAAGAGGCTCAACACTGTTTAGCTGCCAAAAGCATTTGGAATTGGGCCTAAACAGTGTGGTAAGTCTTTAGGTGATGGCTATTGTGTCTGTTTGACCTCTTCCAAATGTCTGTACTGGCAATAGAAAGAAAAAGTTTCCAATTTAAATAGCTAGAGAATAAAAACAATTTGCAAGTAATGTGAAAAAAGCTACAGCACCTGGTGTTCCCATGTGGTCTCCCACCCAAGTACTAACCAGGCCCAACACTGCTTAGCTTCCAAGATCAGACGAGATTGGGCCTATCCAATGTGGTATGGCTGTAGGTGAATTACAGGCACTTTTTTGCCCTCTTCTACTTCTATCACCAGGTAAGCTAATAAAAATTTTCCTAACTATATTGGCTTACTGAAAAAAATCATGTGTTGGTAATGTAAAAAGACCTACAGGACATATTAGCAGGGGGTCTTAAATTAAACTACTAAAGAGGCTCAACACTGTTTAGCTGCCAAAAGCAGTTGGAATTGGGCCTAAACAGTGTGGTAAGTCTTTAGGTGATGGCTATTGTGTCTGTTTTACCTCTTCCAAATGTCTGTGCTGGCAATAAAAAGAAAAAGTTTCCAATTTAAATAGCTAGAGAATAAAAACAATTTGCCAGTAATGTGAAAAAACCTACGGCACCTGTTGTTCCCATGTGGTCTCCCACCCAAGTACTAACCACTCCCAACACTGCTTAGCTTCCAAGATCAGGCGAGATTGGGCCTATCCAATGTGGTATGGCTGTAGGTGAGATAAAGGCACTTTTTTGCCCTCTTCTACTTCTATCATCAGGTAAGCTAATAAAAAAGTTTCCTAACTGTATTGGCTTACTGAAAAAAATCATGTGTTGGTAATGTAAAAAGACCTACAGGACATGATATTAGCAGGGGGTCTTAAATTAAACTACTAAAGAGGCTCAACACTGTTTAGCTGCCAAAAGCATTTGGAATTGGGCCTAAACAGTGTGGTAAGTCTTTAGGTGATGGCTATTGTGTCTGTTTGACCTCTTCCAAATGTCTGTGCTGGCAATAAAAAGAAAAAGTTTCCAATTTAAATAGCTAGGGAATAAAAACAATTTGCCAGTAATGCGAAAAGACCTAGAGCACCTGGTGTTCCCATGTGGTCTCCCACCCAAGTACTAACCAGGCCCAACACTGCTTAGCTTCCAAGATCAGGCGAGATTGGGCCTATCCAATGTGGTATGGCTGTAGGTGAAATACAGGCACTTTTTTGCCCTCTTCTACTTCTATCACCAGGTAAGCTATGAAAAATTTTCCTAACTACATTGGCTTACTGAAAAAAATCATGTGTTGGTAATGTAAAAAGACCTACAGGACATGATATTAGCAGGGGGTCTTAAATTAAACTACTAAAGAGGCTCAACACTGTTTAGCTGCCAAAAGCATTTGGAATTGGGCCTAAACAGTGTGGTAAGTCTTTAGGTGATGGCTATTGTGTCTGTTTGACCTCTTCCAAATGTCTGTGCTGGCAATAAAAAGAAAAAGTTTCCAATTTAAATAGCTAGAAAATAAAAACAATTTGCCAGTAATGTGAAAAAACCTACAGCACCTGGTGTTCCCATGTGGTCTCCCACCAAAGTACTAACCAGGCCCAACACTGCTTAGCTTCCAAGATCAGACGAGATTGGGCCTATCCAATGTGATATGGCTGTAGGTGAGATACAGGCACTTTTTTGCCCTCTTCTACATCTATCACCAGGTAAGCTAATAAAAAAGTTTCCTAACTGTATTGGCTTACTGAAAAAAATCATGTGTTGGTAATGTAAAAAGACCTACAGGATATGATATTAGCAGGGGGTCTTAAATTAAACTACTAAAGAGGCTCAACACTGTTTAGCTGCCAAAAGCGTTTGGAATTGGGCCTAAACAGTGTGGTAAGTCTTTAGGTGATGGCTATTGTGTCTGATTGACCTCTTCCAAATGTCTGTGCTGGCAATAAAAAGAAAAAGTTTCCAATTTAAATAGCTAGAGAATAAAAACAATTTGCCAGTAATGTGAAAAAACCTACGGCACCTGTTGTTCCCATGTGGTCTCCCACCCAAGTACTAACCACTCCCAACACTGCTTAGCTTCCAAGATCAGGCAAGATTGGGCCAATCCAATGTGGTATGGCTGTAGGAGAGATAAAGGCACTTTTTTTCCCTCTTCTACTTCTATCACCAGGTAAGCTAATAAAAATTTTCCTAACTATATTGGCTTACTGAAAAAAATCATGTGTTGGTAATGTAAAAAGACCTACAGGACATATTAGCAGGGGGTCTTAAATTAAACTACTAAAGAGGCTCAACACTGTTTAGCTGCCAAAAGCAGTTGGAATTGGGCCTAAACAGTGTGGTAAGTCTTTAGGTGATGGCTATTGTGTCTGTTTGACCTCTTCCAAATGTCTGTGCTGGCAATAAAAAGAAAAAGTTTCCAATTTAAATAGCTAGAGAATAAAAACAATTTGCCAGTAATGTGAAAAAACCTACGGCACCTGTTGTTCCCATGTGGTCTCCCACCCAAGTACTAACCACTCCCAACACTGCTTAGCTTCCAAGATCAGGCGAGATTGGGCCTATCCAATGTGGTATGGCTGTAGGTGAGATAAAGGCACTTTTTTGCCCTCTTCTACTTCTATCACCAGGTAAGCTAATAAAAAAGTTTCCTAACTGTATTGGCTTACTGAAAAAAATCATGTGTTGGTAATGTAAAAAGACCTACAGGACATGATATTAGCAGAGGGTCTTAAATTAAACTACTAAAGAGGCTCAACACTGTTTAGCTGCCAAAAGCATTTGGAATTGGGCCTAAACAGTGTGGTAAGTCTTTAGGTGATGGCTATTGTGTCTGTTTGACCTCTTCCAAATGTCTGTGCTGGCAATAAAAAGAAAAAGTTTCCAATTTAAATAGCTAGAGAATAAAAACAATTTGCCAGTAATGTGAAAAGACCTAGAGCACCTGGTGTTCCCATGTGGTCTCCCACCAAAGTACTAACCAGGCCCAACACTGCTTAGCTTCCAAGATCAGACGAGATTGGGCCTATCCAATGTGGTATGGCTGTAGGTGAGATACAGGCACTTTTTTGCCCTCTTCTACATCTATCACCAGGTAAGCTAATAAAAAAGTTTCCTAACTGTATTGGCTTACTGAAAAAAATCATGTGTTGGTAATGTAAAAAGACCTACAGGATATGATATTAGCAGGGGGTCTTAAATTAAACTACTAAAGAGGCTCAACACTGTTTAGCTGCCAAAAGCGTTTGGAATTGGGCCTAAACAGTGTGGTAAGTCTTTAGGTGATGGCTATTGTGTCTGATTGACCTCTTCCAAATGTCTGTGCTGGCAATAAAAAGAAAAAGTTTACAATTTAAATAGCTAGAGAATAAAAACAATTTGCCAGTAATGTGGAAAAACCTACAGCACCTGGTGTTCCCATGTGGTCTCCCACCCAAGTACTAACCAGGCCCAACACTGCTTAGCTTCCAAGATCAGACGAGATTGGGCCTATCCAATGTGGTATGGCTGTAGGTGAGATACAGGCACTTTTTTGCCCTCTTCTACATCTATCACCAGGTAAGCTAATAAAAAAGTTTCCTAACTGTATTGGCTTACTGAAAAAAATCATGTGTTGGTAATGTAAAAAGACCTACAGGACATGATATTAGCAGGGGGTCTTAAATTAAACTACTAAAGAGGCTCAACACTGTTTTGCTGCCAAAAGCATTTGGAATTGGGCCTAAACAGTGTGGTAAGTCTTTAGGTGATGGCTATTGTGTCTGTTTTACCTCTTCCAAATGTCTGTGCTGGCAATAAAAAGAAAAAGTTTACAATTTAAATAGCTAGAGAATAAAAACAATTTGCCAGTAATGTGAAAAAACCTACAGCACCAGGTGTTCCCATGTGGTCTCCCACCCAGGTAATAACCAGTCCAACACTGCTCAGCTTCCAAGATCAGACAAGAATGGGCCTTTCCAATGTGGTATGGCTGTAAGTGAGGTACAGGCACTTTTTTGCCCTCTTCTACTTCTATCACCAGGTAAGCTAATAAAAAAGTTTCCTAACTGTATTGGCTTACTGAAAAAAATTAATGTGTTGGTAATGTAAAAAGACCTACAGGACATGATATTAGCAGGGGGTCTTAAATTAAACTACTAAAGAGGCTCAACACTGTTTAGCTGCCAAAAGCAGTTGGAATTGGGCCTAAACAGTGTGGTAAGTCTTTAGGTGATGGCTATTGTGTCTGTTTGACCTCTTCCAAATGTCTGTGCTGGCAATAAAAAGAAAAAGTTTCCAATTTAAATAGCTAGAGAATAAAAACAATTTGCCAGTAATGTGAAAAAACCTACAGCACCTGGTGTTCCCATGTGGTCTCCCACCCAAGTACTAACCAGGCCCAACACTGCTTAGCTTCCAAGATCAGACGAGATTGGGCCTATCCAATGTGGTATGGCTGTAGGTGAGATAAAGGCACTTTTTTGCCCTCTTCTACTTCTATCACCAGGTAAGCTAATACAAAAGTTTCCTAACTGTATTGGCTTACTGAAAAAAATCATGTGTTGGTAATGTAAAAAGACCTACAGGACATGATATTAGCAGGGGGTCTTAAATTAAACTACTAAAGAGGCTCAACACTGTTTAGCTGCCAAAAGCATTTGGAATTGGGCCTAAACAGTGTGGTAAGTCTTTAGGTGATGGCTATTGTGTCTGTTTGACCTCTTCCAAATGTCTGTACTGGCAATAGAAAGAAAAAGTTTCCAATTTAAATAGCTAGAGAATAAAAACAATTTGCAAGTAATGTGAAAAAAGCTACAGCACCTGGTGTTCCCATGTGGTCTCCCACCCAAGTACTAACCAGGCCCAACACTGCTTAGCTTCCAAGATCAGACGAGATTGGGCCTATCCAATGTGGTATGGCTGTAGGTGAATTACAGGCACTTTTTTGCCCTCTTCTACTTCTATCACCAGGTAAGCTAATAAAAATTTTCCTAACTATATTGGCTTACTGAAAAAAATCATGTGTTGGTAATGTAAAAAGACCTACAGGACATATTAGCAGGGGGTCTTAAATTAAACTACTAAAGAGGCTCAACACTGTTTAGCTGCCAAAAGCAGTTGGAATTGGGCCTAAACAGTGTGGTAAGTCTTTAGGTGATGGCTATTGTGTCTGTTTTACCTCTTCCAAATGTCTGTGCTGGCAATAAAAAGAAAAAGTTTCCAATTTAAATAGCTAGAGAATAAAAACAATTTGCCAGTAATGTGAAAAAACCTACGGCACCTGTTGTTCCCATGTGGTCTCCCACCCAAGTACTAACCACTCCCAACACTGCTTAGCTTCCAAGATCAGGCGAGATTGGGCCTATCCAATGTGGTATGGCTGTAGGTGAGATAAAGGCACTTTTTTGCCCTCTTCTACTTCTATCATCAGGTAAGCTAATAAAAAAGTTTCCTAACTGTATTGGCTTACTGAAAAAAATCATGTGTTGGTAATGTAAAAAGACCTACAGGACATGATATTAGCAGGGGGTCTTAAATTAAACTACTAAAGAGGCTCAACACTGTTTAGCTGCCAAAAGCATTTGGAATTGGGCCTAAACAGTGTGGTAAGTCTTTAGGTGATGGCTATTGTGTCTGTTTGACCTCTTCCAAATGTCTGTGCTGGCAATAAAAAGAAAAAGTTTCCAATTTAAATAGCTAGGGAATAAAAACAATTTGCCAGTAATGTGAAAAGACCTAGAGCACCTGGTGTTCCCATGTGGTCTCCCACCCAAGTACTAACCAGGCCCAACACTGCTTAGCTTCCAAGATCAGGCGAGATTGGGCCTGTCCAATGTGGTATGGCTGTAGATGAAATACAGGCACTTTTTTGCCCTCTTCTACTTCTATCACCAGGTAAGCTATGAAAAATTTTCCTAACTACATTGGCTTACTGAAAAAAATCATGTGTTGGTAATGTAAAAAGACCTACAGGACATGATATTAGCAGGGGGTCCTAAATTAAACTACTAAAGAGGCTCAACACTGTTTAGCTGCCAAAAGCATTTGGAATTGGGCCTAAACAGTGTGGTAAGTCTTTAGGTGATGGCTATTGTGTCTGTTTGAGCTCTTCCAAATGTCTGTGCTGGCAATAAAAAGAAAAAGTTTCCAATTTAAATAGCTAGAAAATAAAAACAATTTGCCAGTAATGTGAAAAAACCTACAGCACCTGGTGTTCCCATGTGGTCTCCCACCAAAGTACTAACCAGGCCCAACACTGCTTAGCTTCCAAGATCAGACGAGATTGGGCCTATCCAATGTGGTATGGCTGTAGGTGAGATACAGGCACTTTTTTGCCCTCTTCTACATCTATCACCAGGTAAGCTAATAAAAAAGTTTCCTAACTGTATTGGCTTACTGAAAAAAATCATGTGTTGGTAATGTAAAAAGACCTACAGGATATGATATTAGCAGGGGGTCTTAAATTAAACTACTAAAGAGGCTCAACACTGTTTAGCTGCCAAAAGCGTTTGGAATTGGGCCTAAACAGTGTGGTAAGTCTTTAGGTGATGGCTATTGTGTCTGATTGACCTCTTCCAAATGTCTGTGCTGGCAATAAAAAGAAAAAGTTTCCAATTTAAATAGCTAGAGAATAAAAACAATTTGCCAGTAATGTGAAAAAACCTACGGCACCTGTTGTTCCCATGTGGTCTCCCACCCAAGTACTAACCACTCCCAACACTGCTTAGCTTCCAAGATCAGGCAAGATTGGGCCAATCCAATGTGGTATGGCTGTAGGAGAGATAAAGGCACTTTTTTGCCCTCTTCTACTTCTATCACCAGGTAAGCTAATAAAAATTTTCCTAACTATATTGGCTTACTGAAAAAAATCATGTGTTGGTAATGTAAAAAGACCTACAGGACATATTAGCAGGGGGTCTTAAATTAAACTACTAAAGAGGCTCAACACTGTTTAGCTGCCAAAAGCAGTTGGAATTGGGCCTAAACAGTGTGGTAAGTCTTTAGGTGATGGCTATTGTGTCTGTTTGACCTCTTCCAAATGTCTGTGCTGGCAATAAAAAGAAAAAGTTTCCAATTTAAATAGCTAGAGAATAAAAACCATTTGCCAGTAATGTGAAAAAACCTACGGCACCTGTTGTTCCCATGTGGTCTCCCACCCAAGTACTAACCACTCCCAACACTGCTTAGCTTCCAAGATCAGGCGAGATTGGGCCTATCCAATGTGGTATGGCTGTAGGTGAGATAAAGGCACTTTTTTGCCCTCTTCTACTTCTATCACCAGGTAAGCTAATAAAAAAGTTTCCTAACTGTATTGGCTTACTGAAAAAAATCATGTGTTGGTAATGTAAAAAGACCTACAGGACATGATATTAGCAGGGGGTCTTAAATTAAACTACTAAAGAGGCTCAACACTGTTTAGCTGCCAAAAGCATTTGGAATTGGGCCTAAACAGTGTGGTAAGTCTTTAGGTGATGGCTATTGTGTCTGTTTGACCTCTTCCAAATGTCTGTGCTGGCAATAAAAAGAAAAAGTTTCCAATTTAAATAGCTAGAGAATAAAAACAATTTGCCAGTAATGTGAAAAAACCTACAGCACCTGGTGTTCCCATGTGGTCTCCCACCCAAGTACTAACCAGGCCCAACACTGCTTAGCTTCCAAGATCAGACGAGATTGGGCCTATCCAATGTGGTATGGCTGTAGGTGAAATACAGGCACTTTTTTGCCCTCTTCTACTTCTATCACCAGGTAAGCTAATAAAAATTTTCCTAACTATATTGGCTTACTGAAAAAAATCATGTGTTGGTAATGTAAAAAGACCTACAGGACATATTAGCAGGGGGTCTTAAATTAAACTACTAAAGAGGCTCAACACTGTTTAGCTGCCAAAAGCAGTTGGAATTGGGCCTAAACAGTGTGGTAAGTCTTTAGGTGATGGCTATTGTGTCTGTTTTACCTCTTCCAAATGTCTGTGCTGGCAATAAAAAGAAAAAGTTTCCAATTTAAATAGCTACAGAATAAAAACAATTTGCCAGTTATGTGAAAAAACATACGGCACCTGTTGTTCCCATGTGGTCTCCCACCCAAGTACTAACCACTCCCAACACTGCTTAGCTTCCAAGATCAGGCGAGATTGGGCCTATCCAATGTGGTATGGCTGTAGGTAAGATAAAGGCACTTTTTTGCCCTCTTCTACTTCTATCACCAGGTAAGCTAATAAAAAAGTTTCCTAACTGTATTGGCTTACTGAAAAAAATCATGTGTTGGTAATGTAAAAAGACCTACAGGACATGATATTAGCAGAGGGTCTTAAATTAAACTACTAAAGAGGCTCAACACTGTTTAGCTGCCAAAAGCATTTGGAATTGGGCCTAAACAGTGTGGTAAGTCTTTAGGTGATGGCTATTGTGTCTGTTTGACCTCTTCCAAATGTCTGTGCTGGCAATAAAAAGAAAAAGTTTCCAATTTAAATAGCTAGAGAATAAAAACAATTTGCCAGTAATGTGAAAAGACCTAGAGCACCTGGTGTTCCCATGTGGTCTCCCACCAAAGTACTAACCAGGCCCAACACTGCTTAGCTTCCAAGATCAGACGAGATTGGGCCTATCCAATGTGGTATGGCTGTAGGTGAGATACAGGCACTTTTTTGCCCTCTTCTACATCTATCACCAGGTAAGCTAATAAAAAAGTTTCCTAACTGTATTGGCTTACTGAAAAAAATCATGTGTTGGTAATGTAAAAAGACCTACAGGATATGATATTAGCAGGAGGTCTTAAATTAAACTACTAAAGAGGCTCAACACTGTTTAGCTGCCAAAAGCGTTTGGAATTGGGCCTAAACAGTGTGGTAAGTCTTTAGGTGATGGCTATTGTGTCTGATTGACCTCTTCCAAATGTCTGTGCTGGCAATAAAAAGAAAAAGTTTACAATTTAAATAGCTAGAGAATAAAAACAATTTGCCAGTAATGTGGAAAAACCTACAGCACCTGGTGTTGCCATGTGGTCTCCCACCCAAGCACTAACCAGGCCCAACACTGCATAGCTTCCAAGATCAGACGAGATTGGGCCTATCCAATGTGGTATGGCTGTAGGTGAGATAAAGGCACTTTTTTGCCCTCTTCTACTTCTATCACCAGGTAAGCTAATACAAAAGTTTCCTAACTGTATTGGCTTACTGAAAAAAATCATGTGTTGGTAATGTAAAAAGACCTACAGGACATGATATTAGCAGGGGGTCTTAAATTAAACTACTAAAGAGGCTCAACACTGTTTAGCTGCCAAAAGCATTTGGAATTGGGCCTAAACAGTGTGGTAAGTCTTTAGGTGATGGCTATTGTGTCTGTTTGACCTCTTCCAAATGTCTGTGCTGGCAATAAAAAGAAAAAGTTTCCAATTTAAATAGCTAGGGAATAAAAACAATTTGCCAGTAATGCGAAAAGACCTAGAGCACCTGGTGTTCCCATGTGGTCTCCCACCCAAGTACTAACCAGGCCCAACACTGCTTAGCTTCCAAGATCAGGCGAGATTGGGCCTATCCAATGTGGTATGGCTGTAGGTGAAATACAGGCACTTTTTTGCCCTCTTCTACTTCTATCACCAGGTAAGCTATGAAAAATTTTCCTAACTACATTGGCTTACTGAAAAAAATCATGTGTTGGTAATGTAAAAAGACCTACAGGACATGATATTAGCAGGGGGTCTTAAATTAAACTACTAAAGAGGCTCAACACTGTTTAGCTGCCAAAAGCATTTGGAATTGGGCCTAAACAGTGTGGTAAGTCTTTAGGTGATGGCTATTGTGTCTGTTTGACCTCTTCCAAATGTCTGTGCTGGCAATAAAAAGAAAAAGTTTCCAATTTAAATAGCTAGAAAATAAAAACAATTTGCAAGTAATGTGAAAAAACCTACAGCACCTGGTGTTCCCATGTGGTCTCCCACCAAAGTACTAACCAGGCCCAACACTGCTTAGCTTCCAAGATCAGACGAGATTGGGCCTATCCAATGTGATATGGCTGTAGGTGAGATACAGGCACTTTTTTGCCCTCTTCTACATCTATCACCAGGTAAGCTAATAAAAAAGTTTCCTAACTGTATTGGCTTACTGAAAAAAATCATGTGTTGGTAATGTAAAAAGACCTACAGGATATGATATTAGCAGGGGGTCTTAAATTAAACTACTAAAGAGGCTCAACACTGTTTAGCTGCCAAAAGCGTTTGGAATTGGGCCTAAACAGTGTGGTAAGTCTTTAGGTGATGGCTATTGTGTCTGATTGACCTCTTCCAAATGTCTGTGCTGGCAATAAAAAGAAAAAGTTTCCAATTTAAATAGCTAGAGAATAAAAACAATTTGCCAGTAATGTGAAAAAACCTACGGCACCTGTTGTTCCCATGTGGTCTCCCACCCAAGTACTAACCACTCCCAACACTGCTTAGCTTCCAAGATCAGGCAAGATTGGGCCAATCCAATGTGGTATGGCTGTAGGAGAGATAAAGGCACTTTTTTTCCCTCTTCTACTTCTATCACCAGGTAAGCTAATAAAAATTTTCCTAACTATATTGGCTTACTGAAAAAAATCATGTGTTGGTAATGTAAAAAGACCTACAGGACATATTAGCAGGGGGTCTTAAATTAAACTACTAAAGAGGCTCAACACTGTTTAGCTGCCAAAAGCAGTTGGAATTGGGCCTAAACAGTGTGGTAAGTCTTTAGGTGATGGCTATTGTGTCTGTTTGACCTCTTCCAAATGTCTGTGCTGGCAATAAAAAGAAAAAGTTTCCAATTTAAATAGCTAGAGAATAAAAACAATTTGCCAGTAATGTGAAAAAACCTACGGCACCTGTTGTTCCCATGTGGTCTCCCACCCAAGTACTAACCACTCCCAACACTGCTTAGCTTCCAAGATCAGGCGAGATTGGGCCTATCCAATGTGGTATGGCTGTAGGTGAGATAAAGGCACTTTTTTGCCCTCTTCTACTTCTATCACCAGGTAAGCTAATAAAAAAGTTTCCTAACTGTATTGGCTTACTGAAAAAAATCATGTGTTGGTAATGTAAAAAGACCTACAGGACATGATATTAGCAGAGGGTCTTAAATTAAACTACTAAAGAGGCTCAACACTGTTTAGCTGCCAAAAGCATTTGGAATTGGGCCTAAACAGTGTGGTAAGTCTTTAGGTGATGGCTATTGTGTCTGTTTGACCTCTTCCAAATGTCTGTGCTGGCAATAAAAAGAAAAAGTTTCCAATTTAAATAGCTAGAGAATAAAAACAATTTGCCAGTAATGTGAAAAGACCTAGAGCACCTGGTGTTCCCATGTGGTCTCCCACCAAAGTACTAACCAGGCCCAACACTGCTTAGCTTCCAAGATCAGACGAGATTGGGCCTATCCAATGTGGTATGGCTGTAGGTGAGATACAGGCACTTTTTTGCCCTCTTCTACATCTATCACCAGGTAAGCTAATAAAAAAGTTTCCTAACTGTATTGGCTTACTGAAAAAAATCATGTGTTGGTAATGTAAAAAGACCTACAGGATATGATATTAGCAGGGGGTCTTAAATTAAACTACTAAAGAGGCTCAACACTGTTTAGCTGCCAAAAGCGTTTGGAATTGGGCCTAAACAGTGTGGTAAGTCTTTAGGTGATGGCTATTGTGTCTGATTGACCTCTTCCAAATGTCTGTGCTGGCAATAAAAAGAAAAAGTTTACAATTTAAATAGCTAGAGAATAAAAACAATTTGCCAGTAATGTGGAAAAACCTACAGCACCTGGTGTTCCCATGTGGTCTCCCACCCAAGTACTAACCAGGCCCAACACTGCTTAGCTTCCAAGATCAGACGAGATTGGGCCTATCCAATGTGGTATGGCTGTAGGTGAGATACAGGCACTTTTTTGCCCTCTTCTACATCTATCACCAGGTAAGCTAATAAAAAAGTTTCCTAACTGTATTGGCTTACTGAAAAAAATCATGTGTTGGTAATGTAAAAAGACCTACAGGACATGATATTAGCAGGGGGTCTTAAATTAAACTACTAAAGAGGCTCAACACTGTTTTGCTGCCAAAAGCATTTGGAATTGGGCCTAAACAGTGTGGTAAGTCTTTAGGTGATGGCTATTGTGTCTGTTTTACCTCTTCCAAATGTCTGTGCTGGCAATAAAAAGAAAAAGTTTACAATTTAAATAGCTAGAGAATAAAAACAATTTGCCAGTAATGTGAAAAAACCTACAGCACCAGGTGTTCCCATGTGGTCTCCCACCCAGGTACTAACCAGTCCAACACTGCTCAGCTTCCAAGATCAGACAAGAATGGGCCTTTCCAATGTGGTATGGCTGTAAGTGAGGTACAGGCACTTTTTTGCCCTCTTCTACTTCTATCACCAGGTAAGCTAATAAAAAAGTTTCCTAACTGTATTGGCTTACTGAAAAAAATTAATGTGTTGGTAATGTAAAAAGACCTACAGGACATGATATTAGCAGGGGGTCTTAAATTAAACTACTAAAGAGGCTCAACACTGTTTAGCTGCCAAAAGCAGTTGGAATTGGGCCTAAACAGTGTGGTAAGTCTTTAGGTGATGGCTATTGTGTCTGTTTGACCTCTTCCAAATGTCTGTGCTGGCAATAAAAAGAAAAAGTTTCCAATTTAAATAGCTAGAGAATAAAAACAATTTGCCAGTAATGTGAAAAAACCTACAGCACCTGGTGTTCCCATGTGGTCTCCCACCCAAGTACTAACCAGGCCCAACACTGCTTAGCTTCCAAGATCAGACGAGATTGGGCCTATCCAATGTGGTATGGCTGTAGGTGAGATAAAGGCACTTTTTTGCCCTCTTCTACTTCTATCACCAGGTAAGCTAATACAAAAGTTTCCTAACTGTATTGGCTTACTGAAAAAAATCATGTGTTGGTAATGTAAAAAGACCTACAGGACATGATATTAGCAGGGGGTCTTAAATTAAACTACTAAAGAGGCTCAACACTGTTTAGCTGCCAAAAGCATTTGGAATTGGGCCTAAACAGTGTGGTAAGTCTTTAGGTGATGGCTATTGTGTCTGTTTGACCTCTTCCAAATGTCTGTACTGGCAATAGAAAGAAAAAGTTTCCAATTTAAATAGCTAGAGAATAAAAACAATTTGCAAGTAATGTGAAAAAAGCTACAGCACCTGGTGTTCCCATGTGGTCTCCCACCCAAGTACTAACCAGGCCCAACACTGCTTAGCTTCCAAGATCAGACGAGATTGGGCCTATCCAATGTGGTATGGCTGTAGGTGAATTACAGGCACTTTTTTGCCCTCTTCTACTTCTATCACCAGGTAAGCTAATAAAAATTTTCCTAACTATATTGGCTTACTGAAAAAAATCATGTGTTGGTAATGTAAAAAGACCTACAGGACATATTAGCAGGGGGTCTTAAATTAAACTACTAAAGAGGCTCAACACTGTTTAGCTGCCAAAAGCAGTTGGAATTGGGCCTAAACAGTGTGGTAAGTCTTTAGGTGATGGCTATTGTGTCTGTTTTACCTCTTCCAAATGTCTGTGCTGGCAATAAAAAGAAAAAGTTTCCAATTTAAATAGCTAGAGAATAAAAACAATTTGCCAGTAATGTGAAAAAACCTACGGCACCTGTTGTTCCCATGTGGTCTCCCACCCAAGTACTAACCACTCCCAACACTGCTTAGCTTCCAAGATCAGGCGAGATTGGGCCTATCCAATGTGGTATGGCTGTAGGTGAGATAAAGGCACTTTTTTGCCCTCTTCTACTTCTATCATCAGGTAAGCTAATAAAAAAGTTTCCTAACTGTATTGGCTTACTGAAAAAAATCATGTGTTGGTAATGTAAAAAGACCTACAGGACATGATATTAGCAGGGGGTCTTAAATTAAACTACTAAAGAGGCTCAACACTGTTTAGCTGCCAAAAGCATTTGGAATTGGGCCTAAACAGTGTGGTAAGTCTTTAGGTGATGGCTATTGTGTCTGTTTTACCTCTTCCAAATGTCTGTGCTGGCAATAAAAAGAAAAAGTTTCCAATTTAAATAGCTAGGGAATAAAAACAATTTGCCAGTAATGTGAAAAGACCTAGAGCACCTGGTGTTCCCATGTGGTCTCCCACCCAAGTACTAACCAGGCCCAACACTGCTTAGCTTCCAAGATCAGGCGAGATTGGGCCTATCCAATGTGGTATGGCTGTAGGTGAAATACAGGCACTTTTTTGCCCTCTTCTACTTCTATCACCAGGTAAGCTATGAAAAATTTTCCTAACTACATTGGCTTACTGAAAAAAATCATGTGTTGGTAATGTAAAAAGACCTACAGGACATGATATTAGCAGGGGGTCTTAAATTAAACTACTAAAGAGGCTCAACACTGTTTAGCTGCCAAAAGCATTTGGAATTGGGCCTAAACAGTGTGGTAAGTCTTTAGGTGATGGCTATTGTGTCTGTTTGAGCTCTTCCAAATGTCTGTGCTGGCAATAAAAAGAAAAAGTTTCCAATTTAAATAGCTAGAAAATAAAAACAATTTGCCAGTAATGTGAAAAAACCTACAGCACCTGGTGTTCCCATGTGGTCTCCCACCAAAGTACTAACCAGGCCCAACACTGCTTAGCTTCCAAGATCAGACGAGATTGGGCCTATCCAATGTGGTATGGCTGTAGGTGAGATACAGGCACTTTTTTGCCCTCTTCTACATCTATCACCAGGTAAGCTAATAAAAAAGTTTCCTAACTGTATTGGCTTACTGAAAAAAATCATGTGTTGGTAATGTAAAAAGACCTACAGGATATGATATTAGCAGGGGGTCTTAAATTAAACTACTAAAGAGGCTCAACACTGTTTAGCTGCCAAAAGCGTTTGGAATTGGGCCTAAACAGTGTGGTAAGTCTTTAGGTGATGGCTATTGTGTCTGATTGACCTCTTCCAAATGTCTGTGCTGGCAATAAAAAGAAAAAGTTTCCAATTTAAATAGCTAGAGAATAAAAACAATTTGCCAGTAATGTGAAAAAACCTACGGCACCTGTTGTTCCCATGTGGTCTCCCACCCAAGTACTAACCACTCCCAACACTGCTTAGCTTCCAAGATCAGGCAAGATTGGGCCAATCCAATGTGGTATGGCTGTAGGAGAGATAAAGGCACTTTTTTGCCCTCTTCTACTTCTATCACCAGGTAAGCTAATAAAAATTTTCCTAACTATATTGGCTTACTGAAAAAAATCATGTGTTGGTAATGTAAAAAGACCTACAGGACATATTAGCAGGGGGTCTTAAATTAAACTACTAAAGAGGCTCAACACTGTTTAGCTGCCAAAAGCAGTTGGAATTGGGCCTAAACAGTGTGGTAAGTCTTTAGGTGATGGCTATTGTGTCTGTTTGACCTCTTCCAAATGTCTGTGCTGGCAATAAAAAGAAAAAGTTTCCAATTTAAATAGCTAGAGAATAAAAACCATTTGCCAGTAATGTGAAAAAACCTACGGCACCTGTTGTTCCCATGTGGTCTCCCACCCAAGTACTAACCACTCCCAACACTGCTTAGCTTCCAAGATCAGGCGAGATTGGGCCTATCCAATGTGGTATGGCTGTAGGTGAGATAAAGGCACTTTTTTGCCCTCTTCTACTTCTATCACCAGGTAAGCTAATAAAAAAGTTTCCTAACTGTATTGGCTTACTGAAAAAAATCATGTGTTGGTAATGTAAAAAGACCTACAGGACATGATATTAGCAGGGGGTCTTAAATTAAACTACTAAAGAGGCTCAACACTGTTTAGCTGCCAAAAGCATTTGGAATTGGGCCTAAACAGTGTGGTAAGTCTTTAGGTGATGGCTATTGTGTCTGTTTGACCTCTTCCAAATGTCTGTGCTGGCAATAAAAAGAAAAAGTTTCCAATTTAAATAGCTAGAGAATAAAAACAATTTGCCAGTAATGTGAAAAAACCTACAGCACATGGTGTTCCCATGTGGTCTCCCACCTAAGTACTAACCAGGCCCAACACTGCTTAGCTTCCAAGATCAGACGAGATTGGGCCTATCCAATGTGGTATGGCTGTAGGTGAAATACAGGCACTTTTTTGCCCTCTTCTACTTCTATCACCAGGTAAGCTAATAAAAATTTTCCTAACTATATTGGCTTACTGAAAAAAATCATGTGTTGGTAATGTAAAAAGACCTACAGGACATATTAGCAGGGGGTCTTAAATTAAACTACTAAAGAGGCTCAACACTGTTTAGCTGCCAAAAGCAGTTGGAATTGGGCCTAAACAGTGTGGTAAGTCTTTAGGTGATGGCTATTGTGTCTGTTTTACCTCTTCCAAATGTCTGTGCTGGCAATAAAAAGAAAAAGTTTCCAATTTAAATAGCTACAGAATAAAAACAATTTGCCAGTTATGTGAAAAAACATACGGCACCTGTTGTTCCCATGTGGTCTCCCACCCAAGTACTAACCACTCCCAACACTGCTTAGCTTCCAAGATCAGGCGAGATTGGGCCTATCCAATGTGGTATGGCTGTAGGTAAGATAAAGGCACTTTTTTGCCCTCTTCTACTTCTATCACCAGGTAAGCTAATAAAAAAGTTTCCTAACTGTATTGGCTTACTGAAAAAAATCATGTGTTGGTAATGTAAAAAGACCTACAGGACATGATATTAGCAGAGGGTCTTAAATTAAACTACTAAAGAGGCTCAACACTGTTTAGCTGCCAAAAGCATTTGGAATTGGGCCTAAACAGTGTGGTAAGTCTTTAGGTGATGGCTATTGTGTCTGTTTGACCTCTTCCAAATGTCTGTGCTGGCAATAAAAAGAAAAAGTTTCCAATTTAAATAGCTAGAGAATAAAAACAATTTGCCAGTAATGTGAAAAGACCTAGAGCACCTGGTGTTCCCATGTGGTCTCCCACCAAAGTACTAACCAGGCCCAACACTGCTTAGCTTCCAAGATCAGACGAGATTGGGCCTATCCAATGTGGTATGGCTGTAGGTGAGATACAGGCACTTTTTTGCCCTCTTCTACATCTATCACCAGGTAAGCTAATAAAAAAGTTTCCTAACTGTATTGGCTTACTGAAAAAAATCATGTGTTGGTAATGTAAAAAGACCTACAGGATATGATATTAGCAGGAGGTCTTAAATTAAACTACTAAAGAGGCTCAACACTGTTTAGCTGCCAAAAGCGTTTGGAATTGGGCCTAAACAGTGTGGTAAGTCTTTAGGTGATGGCTATTGTGTCTGATTGACCTCTTCCAAATGTCTGTGCTGGCAATAAAAAGAAAAAGTTTACAATTTAAATAGCTAGAGAATAAAAACAATTTGCCAGTAATGTGGAAAAACCTACAGCACCTGGTGTTGCCATGTGGTCTCCCACCCAAGCACTAACCAGGCCCAACACTGCATAGCTTCCAAGATCAGACGAGATTGGGCCTATCCAATATGGTATGGCTGTAGGTGAGATAAAGGCACTTTTTTGCCCTCTTCTACTTCTATCACCAGGTAAGCTAATACAAAAGTTTCCTAACTGTATTGGCTTACTGAAAAAAATCATGTGTTGGTAATGTAAAAAGACCTACAGGACATGATATTAGCAGGGGGTCTTAAATTAAACTACTAAAGAGGCTCAACACTGTTTAGCTGCCAAAAGCATTTGGAATTGGGCCTAAACAGTGTGGTAAGTCTTTAGGTGATGGCTATTGTGTCTGTTTGACCTCTTCCAAATGTCTGTGCTGGCAATAAAAAGAAAAAGTTTCCAATTTAAATAGCTAGAGAATAAAAACAATTTGCCAGTAATGTGAAAAAGCCTACAGCCCCTGGTGTTCCCATGTGGTCTCCCACCCAAGTACTAACCAGGCCCAACACTGCTTAGCTTCCAAGTTCAGACGCGATTGGGTCTATCCAATGTGATATGGCTGTAGGCGAGATAAAGGCACTTTTTTGCCCTCTTCTACTTCTATCACCAGGTAAGCTAATAAAAAAGTTTCCTAACTGTATTGGATTACTGAAAAAAATCATGTGTTGGTAATGTAAAAAGACCTACAGAACATGATATTAGCAGGGGGTCTTAAATTAAACTACTAAAGAGGCTCAACACTGTTTAGCTGCCAAAAGCATTTGGAATTGGGCCTAAACAGTGTGGTAAGTCTTTAGGTTATGGCTATTGTGTCTGTTTGACCTCTTCCAAATGTCAGTGCTGGCAATAAAAAGAAAAAGTTTCCAATTTAAATAGCTAGAGAATAAAAACAATTTGCCAGTAATGTGAAAAAACCTACAGCACCTGGTGTTCCCATGTGGTCTCCCACCCAAGCACTAACCAGGCCCAACACTGCATAGCTTCCAAGATCAGACGAGATTGGGCCTATCCAATGTGGTATGGCTGTAGGTGAGATAAAGGCACTTTTTTGCCCTCTTCTACTTCTATCACCAGGTAAGCTAATACAAAAGTTTCCTAACTGTATTGGCTTACTGAAAAAAATCATGTGTTGGTAATGTAAAAAGACCTACAGGACATGATATTAGCAGGGGGTCTTAAATTAAACTACTAAAGAGGCTCAACACTGTTTAGCTGCCAAAATCATTTGGAATTGGGCCTAAACAGTGTGGTAAGTCTTTAGGTGATGGCTATTGTGTCTGTTTGACCTCTTCCAAATGTCTGTGCTGGCAATAAAAAGAAAAAGTTTCCAATTTAAATAGCTAGAGAATAAAAACAATTTGCCAGTAATGTGAAAAAGCCTACAGCCCCTGGTGTTCCCATGTGGTCTCCCACCCAAGTACTAACCAGGCCCAACACTGCTTAGCTTCCAAGTTCAGACGCGATTGGGTCTATCCAATGTGATATGGCTGTAGGCGAGATAAAGGCACTTTTTTTCCCTCTTCTACTTCTATCACCAGGTAAGCTAATAAAAAAGTTTCCTAACTGTATTGGATTACTGAAAAAAATCATGTGTTGGTAATGTAAAAAGACCTACAGAACATGATATTAGCAGGGGGTCTTAAATTAAACTACTAAAGAGGCTCAACACTGTTTAGCTGCCAAAAGCATTTGGAATTGGGCCTAAACAGTGTGGTAAGTCTTTAGGTTATGGCTATTGTGTCTGTTTGACCTCTTCCAAATGTCAGTGCTGGCAATAAAAAGAAAAAGTTTCCAATTTAAATAGCTAGAGAATAAAAACAATTTGCCAGTAATGTGAAAAAACCTACAGCACCTGGTGTTCCCATGTGGTCTCCCACCCAAGTACTAACCAGGCCCAACACTGCTTAGCTTCCAAGATCAGACGAGATTGGGCCTATCCAATGTGGTATGGCTGTAGGTGAGATACAGGCACTTTTTTGCCCTCTTCTACATCTATCACCAGGTAAGCTAATAAAAAAAGTTTCCTAACTGTATTGGCTTACTGAAAAAAATCATGTGTTGGTAATGTAAAAAGACCTACAGGACATGATATTAGCAGGGGGTCTTAAATTAAACTACTAAAGAGGCTCAACACTGTTTTGCTGCCAAAAGCATTTGGAATTGGGCCTAAACAGTGTGGTAAGTCTTTAGGTGATGGCTATTGTGTCTGTTTGACCTCTTCCAAATGTCTGTGCTGGCAATAAAAAGAAAAAGTTTCCAATTTAAATAGCTAGAGAATAAAAACAATTTGCCAGTAATGTGAAAAACTCTACAGCACCAGGTGTTCCCATGTGGTCTCCCACCCAGGTACTAACCAGTCCCAACACTGCTCAGCTTCCAAGATCAGACAAGAATGGGCCTTTCCAATGTGGTATGGCTGTAAGTGAGGTACAGGCACTTTTTTGCCCTCTTCTACTTCTATCACCAGGTAAGCTAATAAAAAAGTTTCCTAACTGTATTGGCTTACTGAAAAAAATTAATGTGTTGGTAATGTAAAAAGACCTACAGGATATGATATTAGCAGGGGGTCTTAAATTAAACTACTAAAGAGGCTCAACACTGTTTAGCTGCCAAAAGCATTTGGAATTGGGCCTAAACAGTGTGATAAGTCTTTAGGTGATGGCTATTGTGTCTGTTTGACCTCTTCCAAATGTCTGTGCTGGCAATAAAAAGAAAAAGTTTCCAATTTAAATAGCTAGAGAATAAAAACAATTTGCCAGTAATGTAAATAAAGCCTACAGCCCCTGGTGTTCCCATGTGGTCTCCCACCCAAGTACTAACCAGGCCCAACACTGCTTAGCTTCCAAGTTCAGACGTGATTGGGTCTATCCAATGTGGTATGGCTGTAGGCGAGATAAAGGCACTTTTTTGCCCTCTTCTACTTCTATCACCAGGTAAGCTAATAAAAAAGTTTCCTAACTGTATTGGATTACTGAAAAAAATCATGTGTTGGTAATGTAAAAAGACCTACAGAACATGATATTAGCAGGGGGTCTTAAATTAAACTACTAAAGAGGCTCAACACTGTTTAGCTGCCAAAAGCATTTGGAATTGGGCCTAAACAGTGTGGTAAGTCTTTAGGTGATGGCTATTGTGTCTGTTTGACCTCTTCCAAATGTCAGTGCTGGCAATAAAAAGAAAAAGTTTCCAATTTAAATAGCTAGAGAATAAAAACAATTTGCCAGTAATGTGAAAAAACCTACAGCACCTGGTGTTCCCATGTGGTCTCCCACCCAAGTACTAACCAGGCCCAACACTGCTTAGCTTCCAAGATCAGACGAGATTGGGCCTATCCAATGTGGTATGGCTGTAGGTGAGATACAGGCACTTTTTTGCCCTCTTCTACATCTATCACCAGGTAAGCTAATAAAAAAGTTTCCTAACTGTATTGGCTTACTGAAAAAAATCATGTGTTGGTAATGTAAAAAGACCTACAGGACATGATATTAGCAGGGGGTCTTAAATTAAACTACTAAAGAGGCTCAACACTGTTTTGCTGCCAAAAGCATTTGGAATTGGGCCTAAACAGTGTGGTAAGTCTTTAGGTGATGGCTATTGTGTCTGTTTTACCTCTTCCAAATGTCTGTGCTGGCAATAAAAAGAAAAAGTTTACAATTTAAATAGCTAGAGAATAAAAACAATTTGCCAGTAATGTGAAAAAACCTACAGCACCAGGTGTTCCCATGTGGTCTCCCACCCAGGTACTAACCAGTCCCAACACTGCTCAGCTTCCAAGATCAGACAAGAATGGGCCTTTCCAATGTGGTATGGCTGTAAGTGAGGTACAGGCACTTTTTTGCCCTCTTCTACTTCTATCACCAGGTAAGCTAATAAAAAAGTTTCCTAACTGTATTGGCTTACTGAAAAAAATTAATGTGTTGGTAATGTAAAAAGACCTACAGGACATGATATTAGCAGGGGGTCTTAAATTAAACTACTAAAGAGGCTCAACACTGTTTAGCTGCCAAAAGCAGTTGGAATTGGGCCTAAACAGTGTGGTAAGTCTTTAGGTGATGGCTATTGTGTCTGTTTGACCTCTTCCAAATGTCTGTGCTGGCAATAAAAAGAAAAAGTTTCCAATTTAAATAGCTAGAGAATAAAAACAATTTGCCAGTAATGTGAAAAAACCTACAGCACCTGGTGTTCCCATGTGGTCTCCCACCCAAGTACTAACCAGGCCCAACACTGTTTAGCTTTCAAGATCAGACAAGACTGGGCCTATCCAATGTGGTATGGCGGTAGGTGAGATAAAGGCACTTTTTTGCCCTCTTCTACTTCTATCACCAGGTAAGCTAATACAAAAGTTTCCTAACTGTATTGGCTTACTGAAAAAAATCATGTGTTGGTAATGTAAAAAGACCAACAGGACATGATATTAGCAGGGGGTCTTAAATTAAACTACTAAAGAGGCTCAACACTGTTTAGCTGCCAAAAGCATTTGGAATTGGGCCTAAACAGTGTGGTAAGTCTTTAGGTGATGGCTATTGTGTCTGTTTGACCTCTTCCAAATGTCTGTACTGGCAATAGAAAGAAAAAGTTTCCAATTTAAATAGCTAGAGAATAAAAACAATTTGCAAGTAATGTGAAAAAAGCTACAGCACCTGGTGTTCCCATGTGGTCTCCCACCCAAGTACTAACCAGGCCAAACATTGCTTAGCTTCCAAGATCAGACGAGATTGGGCCTATCCAATGTGGTATGGCTGTAGGTGAAATACAGGCACTTTTTTGCCCTCTTCTACTTCTATCACCAGGTAAGCTAATAAAAAATTTCCTAACTATATTGGCTTACTGAAAAAAATCATGTGTTGGTAATGTAAAAAGACCTACAGGACATATTAGCAGGGGGTCTTAAATTAAACTACTAAAGAGACTCAACACTGTTTAGCTGCCAAAAGCAGTTGGAATTGGGCCTAAACAGTGTGGTAAGTCTTTAGGTGATGGCTATTGTGTCTGTTTGACCTCTTCCAAATGTCTGTGCTGGCAATAAAAAGAAAAAGTTTCCAATTTAAATAGCTAGAGAATAAAAACAATTTGCCAGTAATGTGAAAAGACCTAGAGCACCTGGTGTTCCCATGTGGTCTCCCACCCAAGTACTAACCAGGCCCAACACTGCTTAGCTTCCAAGATCAGGCGAGATTGGGCCTATCCAATGTGGTATGGCTGTAGGTGAAATACAGGCACTTTTTTGCCCTCTTCTACTTCTATCACCAGGTAAGCTATGAAAAATTTTCCTAACTACATTGGCTTACTGAAAAAAATCATGTGTTGGTAATGTAAAAAGACCTACAGGACATGATATTAGCAGGGGGTCTTAAATTAAACTACTAAAGAGGCTCAACACTGTTTAGCTGCCAAAAGCATTTGGAATTGGGCCTAAACAGTGTGGTAAGTCTTTAGGTGATGGCTATTGTGTCTGTTTGACCTCTTCCAAATGTCTGTGCTGGCAATAAAAAGAAAAAGTTTCCAATTTAAATAGCTAGAAAATAAAAACAATTTGCCAGTAATGTGAAAAAACCTACAGCACCTGGTGTTCCCATGTGGTCTCCCACCAAAGTACTAACCAGGCCCAACACTGCTTAGCTTCCAAGATCAGACGAGATTGGGCCTATCCAATGTGGTATGGCTGTAGGTGAGATACAGGCACTTTTTTGCCCCCTTCTACATCTATCACCAGGTAAGCTAATAAAAAAGTTTCCTAACTGTATTGGCTTACTGAAAAAAATCATGTGTTGGTAATGTAAAAAGACCTACAGGATATGATATTAGCAGGGGGTCTTAAATTAAACTACTAAAGAGGCTCAACACTGTTTAGCTGCCAAAAGCGTTTGGAATTGGGCCTAAACAGTGTGGTAAGTCTTTAGGTGATGGCTATTGTGTCTGATTGACCTCTTCCAAATGTCTGTGCTGGCAATAAAAAGAAAAAGTTTCCAATTTAAATAGCTAGAGAATAAAAACAATTTGCCAGTAATGTGAAAAAACCTACGGCACCTGTTGTTCCCATGTGGTCTCCCACCCAAGTACTAACCACTCCCAACACTGCTTAGCTTCCAAGATCAGGCGAGATTGGGCCTATCCAATGTGGTATGGCTGTAGGTGAGATAAAGGCACTTTTTTGCCCTCTTCTACTTCTATCACCAGGTAAGCTAATAAAAATTTTCCTAACTATATTGGCTTACTGAAAAAAATCATGTGTTGGTAATGTAAAAAGACCTACAGGACATGATATTAGCAGGGGGTCTTAAATTAAACTACTAAAGAGGCTCAACACTGTTTAGCTGCCAAAAGCAGTTGGAATTGGGCCTAAACAGTGTGGTAAGTCTTTAGGTGATGGCTATTGTGTCTGTTTGACCTCTTCCAAATGTCTGTGCTGGCAATAAAAAGAAAAAGTTTCCAATTTAAATAGCTAGAGAATAAAAACAATTTGCCAGTAATGTGAAAAAACCTACAGCACCTGGTGTTCCCATGTGGTCTCCCACCCAAGTACTAACCAGGCCCAACACTGCTTAGCTTCCAAGATCAGACGAGATTGGGCCTATCCAATGTGGTATGGCTGTAGGTGAAATACAGGCACTTTTTTGCCCTCTTCTACTTCTATCACCAGGTAAGCTAATAAAAATTTTCCTAACTATATTGGCTTACTGAAAAAAATCATGTGTTGGTAATGTAAAAAGACCTACAGGACATATTAGCAGGGGGTCTTAAATTAAACTACTAAAGAGGCTCAACACTGTTTAGCTGCCAAAAGCAGTTGGAATTGGGCCTAAACAGTGTGGTAAGTCTTTAGGTGATGGCTATTGTGTCTGTTTTACCTCTTCCAAATGTCTGTGCTGGCAATAAAAAGAAAAAGTTTCCAATTTAAATAGCTACAGAATAAAAACAGTTTGCCAGTTATGTGAAAAAACCTACGGCACCTGTTGTTCCCATGTGGTCTCCCACCCAAGTACTAACCACTCCCAACACTGCTTAGCTTCCAAGATCAGGCGAGATTGGGCCTATCCAATGTGGTATGGCTGTAGGTGAGATAAAGGCACTTTTTTGCCATCTTCTACTTCTATCACCAGGTAAGCTAATAAAAAAGTTTCCTAACTGTATTGGCTTACTGAAAAAAATCATGTGTTGGTAATGTAAAAAGACCTACAGGACATGATATTAGCAGAGGGTCTTAAATTAAACTACTAAAGAGGCTCAACACTGTTTAGCTGCCAAAAGCATTTGGAATTGGGCCTAAACAGTGTGGTAAGTCTTTAGGTGATGGCTATTGTGTCTGTTTGACCTCTTCCAAATGTCTGTGCTGGCAATAAAAAGAAAAAGTTTCCAATTTAAATAGCTAGAGAATAAAAACAATTTGCCAGTAATGTGAAAAGACCTAGAGCACCTGGTGTTCCCATGTGGTCTCCCACCAAAGTACTAACCAGGCGCAACACTGCTTAGCTTCCAAGATCAGACGAGATTGGGCCTATCCAATGTGGTATGGCTGTAGGTGAGATACAGGCACTTTTTTGCCCTCTTCTACATCTATCACCAGGTAAGCTAATAAAAAAGTTTCCTAACTGTATTGGCTTACTGAAAAAAATCATGTGTTGGTAATGTAAAAAGACCTACAGGACATGATATTAGCAGGGGGTCTTAAATTAAACTACTAAAGAGGCTCAACACTGTTTAGCTGCCAAAAGCATTTGGAATTGGGCCTAAACAGTGTGGTAAGTCTTTAGGTGATGGCTATTGTGTCTGTTTGACCTCTTCCAAATGTCTGTGCTGGCAATAAAAAGAAAAAGTTTCCAATTTAAATAGCTAGAGAATAAAAACAATTTGCCAGTAATGTGAAAAAACCTACAGCACCTGGTGTTCCCATGTGGTCTCCCACCCAAGTACTAACCAGGCCCAACACTGCTTAGCTTCCAAGATCAGACGAGATTGGGCCTATCCAATGTGGTATGGCTGTAGGTGAGATACAGGCACTTTTTTGCCCTCTTCTACATCTATCACCAGGTAAGCTAATAAAAAAGTTTCCTAACTGTATTGGCTTACTGAAAAAAATCATGTGTTGGTAATGTAAAAAGACCTACAGGACATGATATTAGCAGGGGGTCTTAAATTAAACTACTAAAGAGGCTCAACACTGTTTTGCTGCCAAAAGCATTTGGAATTGGGCCTAAACAGTGTGGTAAGTCTTTAGGTGATGGCTATTGTGTCTGTTTGACCTCTTCCAAATGTCTGTGCTGGCAATAAAAAGAAAAAGTTTACAATTTAAATAGCTAGAGAATAAAAACAATTTGCCAGTAATGTGAAAAAACCTACAGCACCAGGTGTTCCCATGTGGTCTCCCACCCAGGTACTAACCAGTCCCAACACTGCTCAGCTTCCAAGATCAGACAAGAATGGGCCTTTCCAATGTGGTATGGCTGTAAGTGAGGTACAGGCACTTTTTTGCCCTCTTCTACTTCTATTACCAGGTAAGCTAATAAAATAGTTTCCTAACTGTATTGGCTTACTGAAAAAAATTAATGTGTTGGTAATGTAAAAAGACCTACAGGACATGATATTAGCAGGGGGTCTTAAATTAAACTACTAAAGAGGCTCAACACTATTTAGCTGCCAAAAGCAGTTGGAATTGGGCCTAAACAGTGTGGTAAGTCTTTAGGTGATGGCTATTGTGTCTGTTTGACCTCTTCCAAATGTCTGTGCTGGCAATAAAAAGAAAAAGTTTCCAATTTAAATAGCTAGAGAATAAAAACAATTTGCCAGTAATGTGAAAAAACCTACAGCACCTGGTGTTCCCATGTGGTCTCCCACCCAAGTACTAACCAGGCCCAACACTGCTTAGCTTCCAAGATCAGACGAGATTGGGCCTATCCAATGTGGTATGGCTGTAGGTGAGTGAAAGGCACTTTTTTGCCCTCTTCTACTTCTATCACCAGGTAAGCTAATACAAAAGTTTCCTAACTGTATTGGCTTACTGAAAAAAATCATGTGTTGGTAATGTAAAAAGACCTACAGGACATATTAGCAGAGGGTCTTAAATTAAACTACTAAAGAGGCTCAACACTGTTTAGCTGCCAAAAGCATTTGGAATTGGGCCTAAACAGTGTGGTAAGTCTTTAGGTGATGGCTATTGTGTCTGTTTGACCTCTTCCAAATGTCTGTACTGGCAATAGAAAGAAAAAGTTTCCAATTTAAATAGCTAGAGAATAAAAACAATTTGCAAGTAATGTGAAAAAAGCTACAGCACCTGGTGTTCCCATGTGGTCTCCCACCCAAGTACTAACCAGGCCCAACACTGCTTAGCTTCCAAGATCAGACGAGATTGGGCCTATCCAATGTGGTATGGCTGTAGGTGAATTACAGGCACTTTTTTGCCCTCTTCTACTTCTATCACCAGGTAAGCTAATAAAAATTTTCCTAACTATATTGGCTTACTGAAAAAAATCATGTGTTGGTAATGTAAAAAGACCTACAGGACATGATATTAGCAGGGGGTCTTAAATTAAACTACTAAAGAGGCTCAACACTGTTTAGCTGCCAAAAGCATTTGGAATTGGGCCTAAACAGTGTGGTAAGTCTTTAGGTGATGGCTATTGTGTCTGTTTGACCTCTTCCAAATGTCTGTGCTGGCAATAAAAAGAAAAAGTTTCCAATTTAAATAGCTAGAGAATAAAAACAATTTGCCAGTAATGTGAAAAAACCTACAGCACCTGGTGTTCCCATGTGGTCTCCCACCCAAGTACTAACCAGGCCCAACACTGCTTAGCTTCCAAGATCAGACGAGATTGGGCCTATCCAATGTGGTATGGCTGTAGGTGAGATACAGGCACTTTTTTGCCCTCTTCTACATCTATCACCAGGTAAGCTAATAAAAAAGTTTCCTAACTGTATTGGCTTACTGAAAAAAATCATGTGTTGGTAATGTAAAAAGACCTACAGGACATGATATTAGCAGGGGGTCTTAAATTAAACTACTAAAGAGGCTCAACACTGTTTTGCTGCCAAAAGCATTTGGAATTGGGCCTAAACAGTGTGGTAAGTCTTTAGGTGATGGCTATTGTGTCTGTTTGACGTCTTCCAAATGTCTGTGCTGGCAATAAAAAGAAAAAGTTTACAATTTAAATAGCTAGAGAATAAAAACAATTTGCCAGTAATGTGAAAAAACCTACAGCACCAGGTGTTCCCATGTGGTCTCCCACCCAGGTACTAACCAGTCCCAACACTGCTCAGCTTCCAAGATCAGACAAGAATGGGCCTTTCCAATGTGGTATGGCTTTAAGTGAGGTACAGGCACTTTTTTGCCCTCTTCTACTTCTATTACCAGGTAAGCTAATAAAATAGTTTCCTAACTGTATTGGCTTACTGAAAAAAATTAATGTGTTGGTAATGTAAAAAGACCTACAGGACATGATATTAGCAGGGGGTCTTAAATTAAACTACTAAAGAGGCTCAACACTATTTAGCTGCCAAAAGCAGTTGGAATTGGGCCTAAACAGTGTGGTAAGTCTTTAGGTGATGGCTATTGTGTCTGTTTGACCTCTTCCAAATGTCTGTGCTGGCAATAAAAAGAAAAAGTTTCCAATTTAAATAGCTAGAGAATAAAAACAATTTGCCAGTAATGTGAAAAAACCTACAGCACCTGGTGTTCCCATGTGGTCTCCCACCCAAGTACTAACCAGGCCCAACACTGCTTAGCTTCCAAGATCAGACGAGATTGGGCCTATCCAATGTGGTATGGCTGTAGGTGAGTGAAAGGCACTTTTTTGCCCTCTTCTACTTCTATCACCAGGTAAGCTAATACAAAAGTTTCCTAACTGTATTGGCTTACTGAAAAAAATCATGTGTTGGTAATGTAAAAAGACCTACAGGACATATTAGCAGGGGGTCTTAAATTAAACTACTAAAGAGGCTCAACACTGTTTAGCTGCCAAAAGCATTTGGAATTGGGCCTAAACAGTGTGGTAAGTCTTTAGGTGATGGCTATTGTGTCTGTTTGACCTCTTCCAAATGTCTGTACTGGCAATAGAAAGAAAAAGTTTCCAATTTAAATAGCTAGAGAATAAAAACAATTTGCAAGTAATGTGAAAAAAGCTACAGCACCTGGTGTTCCCATGTGGTCTCCCACCCAAGTACTAACCAGGCCCAACACTGCTTAGCTTCCAAGATCAGACGAGATTGGGCCTATCCAATGTGGTATGGCTGTAGGTGAATTACAGGCACTTTTTTGCCCTCTTCTACTTCTATCACCAGGTAAGCTAATAAAAATTTTCCTAACTATATTGGCTTACTGAAAAAAATCATGTGTTGGTAATGTAAAAAGACCTACAGGACATATTAGCAGGGGGTCTTAAATTAAACTACTAAAGAGGCTCAACACTGTTTAGCTGCCAAAAGCAGTTGGAATTGGGCCTAAACAGTGTGGTAAGTCTTTAGGTGATGGCTATTGTGTCTGTTTTACCTCTTCCAAATGTCTGTGCTGGCAATAAAAAGAAAAAGTTTCCAATTTAAATAGCTAGAGAATAAAAACAATTTGCCAGTAATGTGAAAAAACCTATGGCACCTGTTGTTCCCATGTGGTCTCCCACCCAAGTACTAACCACTCCCAACACTGCTTAGCTTCCAAGATCAGGCGAGATTGGGCCTATCCAATGTGGTATGGCTGTAGGTGAGATAAAGGCACTTTTTTGCCCTCTTCTACTTCTATCATCAGGTAAGCTAATAAAAAAGTTTCCTAACTGTATTGGCTTACTGAAAAAAATCATGTGTTGGTAATGTAAAAAGACCTACAGGACATGATATTAGCAGGGGGTCTTAAATTAAACTACTAAAGAGGCTCAACACTGTTTAGCTGCCAAAAGCATTTGGAATTGGGCCTAAACAGTGTGGTAAGTCTTTAGGTGATGGCTATTGTGTCTGTTTGACCTCTTCCAAATGTCTGTGCTGGCAATAAAAAGAAAAAGTTTCCAATTTAAATAGCTAGAGAATAAAAACAATTTGCCAGTAATGTGAAAAGACCTAGAGCACCTGGTGTTCCCATGTGGTCTCCCACCCAAGAACTAACCAGGCCCAACACTGCTTAGCTTCCAAGATCAGGCGAGATTGGGCCTATCCAATGTGGTATGGCTGTAGGTGAGATACAAGCACTTTTTTGCCCTCTTCTACTTCTATCACCAGGTAAGCTATGAAAAATTTTCCTAACTACATTGGCTTACTGAAAAAAATCATGTGTTGGTAATGTAAAAAGACCTACAGGACATGATATTAGCAGGGGGTCTTAAATTAAACTACTAAAGAGGCTCAACACTGTTTAGCTGCCAAAAGCGTTTGGAATTGGGCTTAAACAGTGTGGTAAGTCTTTAGGTGATGGCTATTGTGTCTGATTGACCTCTTCCAAATGTCTGTGCTGGCAATAAAAAGAAAAAGTTTCCAATTTAAATAGCTAGAGAATAAAAACAATTTGCCAGTAATGTGAAAAAACCTACAGCACCTGGTGTTCCCATGTGGTCTCCCACCCAAGTACTAACCACTCCCAACACTGCTTAGCTTCCAAGATCAGACGAGATTGGGCCTATCCAATGTGGTATGGCTGTAGGTGAGATAAAGGCACTTTTTTGCCCTCTTCTACTTCTATCACCAGGTAAGCTAATAAAAATTTTCCTAACTATATTGGCTTACTGAAAAAAATCATGTGTTGGTAATGTAAAAAGACCTACAGGACATATTAGCAGGGGGTCTTAAATTAAACTACTAAAGAGGCTCAACACTGTTTAGCTGCCAAAAGCAGTTGGAATTGGGCCTAAACAGTGTGGTAAGTCTTTAGGTGATGGCTATTGTGTCTGTTTGACCTCTTCCAAATGTCTGTGCTGGCAATAAAAAGAAAAAGTTTCCAATTTAAATAGCTAGAGAATAAAAACAATTTGCCAGTAATGTGAAAAAACCTACGGCACCTGTTGTTCCCATGTGGTCTCCCACCCAAGTACTAACCACTCCCAACACTGCTTAGCTTCCAAGATCAGGCGAGATTGGGCCTATCCAATGTGGTATGGCTGTAGGTGAAATACAGGCACTTTTTTGCCCTCTTCTTCTTCTATCACCAGGTAAGCTAATAAAAATTTTCCTAACTATATTGGCTTACTGAAAAAAATCATGTGTTGGTAATGTAAAAAGACCTACAGGACATATTAGCAGGGGGTCTTAAATTAAACTACTAAAGAGGCTCAACACTGTTTAGCTGCCAAAAGCAGTTGGAATTGGGCCTAAACAGTGTGGTAAGTCTTTAGGTGATGGCTATTGTGTCTGTTTTACCTCTTCCAAATGTCTGTGCTGGCAATAAAAAGAAAAAGTTTCCAATTTAAATAGCTACAGAATAAAAACAATTTGCCAGTAATGTGAAAAAACCTACGGCACCTGTTGTTCCCATGTGGTCTCCCACCCAAGTACTAACCACTCCCAACACTGCTTAGCTTCCAAGATCAGGCGAGATTGGGCCTATCCAATGTGGTATGGCTGTAGGTGAGATAAAGGCACTTTTTTGCCCTCTTCTACTTCTATCACCAGGTAAGCTAATAAAAAAGTTTCCTAACTGTATTGGCTTACTGAAAAAAATCATGTGTTGGTAATGTAAAAAGACCTACAGGACATGATATTAGCAGGGGGTCTTAAATTAAACTACTAAAGAGGCTCAACACTGTTTAGCTGCCAAAAGCATTTGGAATTGGGCCTAAACAGTGTGGTAAGTCTTTAGGTGATGGCTATTGTGTCTGTTTGACCTCTTCCAAATGTCTGTGCTGGCAATAAAAGGAAAAAGTTTCCAATTTAAATAGCTAGAGAATAAAAACAATTTGCCAGTAATGTGAAAAGACCTAGAGCACCTGGTGTTCCCATGTGGTCTCCCACCAAAGTACTAACCAGGCCCAACACTGCTTAGCTTCCAAGATCAGACGAGATTGGGCCTATCCAATGTGGTATGGCTGTAGGTGAGATACAGGCACTTTTTTGCCATCTTCTACATCTATCACCAGGTAAGCTAATAAAAAAGTTTCCTAACTGTATTGGCTTACTGAAAAAAATCATGTGTTGGTAATGTAAAAAGACCTACAGGATATGATATTAGCAGGGGGTCTTAAATTAAACTACTAAAGAGGCTCAACACTGTTTAGCTGCCAAAAGCGTTTGGAATTGGGCCTAAACAGTGTGGTAAGTCTTTAGGTGATGGCTATTGTGTCTGATTGACCTCTTCCAAATGTCTGTGCTGGCAATAAAAAGAAAAAGTTTACAATTTAAATAGCTAGAGAATAAAAACAATTTGCCAGTAATGTGGAAAAACCTACAGCACCTGGTGTTCCCATGTGGTCTCCCACCCAAGCACTAACCAGGCCCAACACTGCATAGCTTCCAAGATCAGACGAGATTGGGCCTATCCAATGTGGTATGGCTGTAGGTGAGATAAAGGCACTTTTTTGCCCTCTTCTACTTCTATCACCAGGTAAGCTAATACAAAAGTTTCCTAACTGTATTGGCTTACTGAAAAAAATCATGTGTTGGTAATGTAAAAAGACCTACAGGACATGATATTAGCAGGGGGTCTTAAATTAAACTACTAAAGAGGCTCAACACTGTTTAGCTGCCAAAAGCATTTGGAATTGGGCCTAAACAGTGTGGTAAGTCTTTAGGTGATGGCTATTGTGTCTGTTTGACCTCTTCCAAATGTCTGTGCTGGCAATAAAAAGAAAAAGTTTCCAATTTAAATAGCTACAGAATAAAAACAATTTGCCAGTAATGTGAAAAAGCCTACAGCCCCTGGTGTTCCCATGTGGTCTCCCACCCAACTACTAACCAGGCCCAACACTGCTTAGCTTCCAAGTTCAGACGCTATTGGGTCTATCCAATGTGGTATGGCTGTAGGCGAGTTAAAGGCACTTTTTTGCCCTCTTCTACTTCTATCACCAGGTAAGCTAATAAAAAAGTTTCCTAACTGTATTGGATTACTGAAAAAAATCATGTGTTGGTAATGTAAAAAGACCTACAGAACATGATATTAGCAGGGGGTCTTAAATTAAACTACTAAAGAGGCTCAACACTGTTTAGCTGCCAAAAGCATTTGGAATTGGGCCTAAACGTTGTGGTAAGTCTTTAGGTGATGGCTATTGTGTCTGTTTGACCTCTTCCAAATGTCAGTGCTGGCAATAAAAAGAAAAAGTTTCCAATTTAAATAGCTAGAGAATAAAAACAATTTGCCAGTAATGTGAAAAAACCTACAGCACCTGGTGTTCCCATGTGGTCTCCCACCCAAGTACTAACCAGGCCCAACACTGCTTAGCTTCCAAGATCAGACGAGATTGGGCCTATCCAATGTGGTATGGCTGTAGGTGAGATACAGGAACTTTTTTGCCCTCTTCTACATCTATCACCAGGTAAGCTAATAAAAAAGTTTCCTAACTGTATTGGCTTACTGAAAAAAATCATGTGTTGGTAATGTAAAAAGACCTACAGGACATGATATTAGCAGGGGGTCTTAAATTAAACTACTAAAGAGGCTCAACACTGTTTTGCTGCCAAAAGCATTTGGAATTGGGCCTAAACAGTGTGGTAAGTCTTTAGGTGATGGCTATTGTGTCTGTTTGACCTCTTCCAAATGTCTGTGCTGGCAATAAAAAGAAAAAGTTTACAATTTAAATAGCTAGAGAATAAAAACAATTTACCAGTAATGTGAAGAAACCTACAGCACCAGGTGTTCCCATGTGGTCTCCCACCCAGGTACTAACCAGTCCCAACACTGCTCAGCTTCCAAGATCAGACAAGAATGGGCCTTTCCAATGTGGTATGGCTGTAAGTGAGGTACAGGCACTTTTTTGCCCTCTTCTACTTCTATCACCAGGTAAGCTAATAAAAAAGTTTCCTAACTGTATTGGCTTACTGAAAAAAATTAATGTGTTGGTAATGTAAAAAGACCTACAGGACATGATATTAGCAGGGGGTCTTAAATTAAACTACTAAAGAGGCTCAACACTGTTTAGCTGCCAAAAGCAGTTGGAATTGGGCCTAAACAGTGTGGTAAGTCTTTAGGTGATGGCTATTGTGTCTGTTTGACCTCTTCCAAATGTCTGTGCTGGCAATAAAAAGAAAAAGTTTCCAATTTAAATAGCTAGAGAATAAAAACAATTTGCCAGTAATGTGAAAAAACCTACAGCACCTGGTGTTCCCATGTGGTCTCCCACCCAAGTACTAACCAGGCCCAACACTGCTTAGCTTCCAAGATCAGACGAGATTGGGCCTATCCAATGTGGTATGGCTGTAGGTGAAATACAGGCACTTTTTTGCCCTCTTCTACTTCTATCACCAGGTAAGCTAATAAAAATTTTCCTAACTATATTGGCTTACTGAAAAAAATCATGTGTTGGTAATGTAAAAAGACCTACAGGACATATTAGCAGGGGGTCTTAAATTAAACTACTAAAGAGGCTCAACACTGTTTAGCTGCCAAAAGCAGTTGGAATTGGGCCTAAACAGTGTGGTAAGTCTTTAGGTGATGGCTATTGTGTCTGTTTTACCTCTTCCAAATGTCTGTGCTGGCAATAAAAAGAAAAAGTTTCCAATTTAAATAGCTACAGAATAAAAACAGTTTGCCAGTTATGTGAAAAAACCTACGGCACCTGTTGTTCCCATGTGGTCTCCCACCCAAGTACTAACCACTCCCAACACTGCTTAGCTTCCAAGATCAGGCGAGATTGGGCCTATCCAATGTGGTATGGCTGTAGGTGAGATAAAGGCACTTTTTTGCCATCTTCTACTTCTATCACCAGGTAAGCTAATAAAAAAGTTTCCTAACTGTATTGGCTTACTGAAAAAAATCATGTGTTGGTAATGTAAAAAGACCTACAGGACATGATATTAGCAGAGGGTCTTAAATTAAACTACTAAAGAGGCTCAACACTGTTTAGCTGCCAAAAGCATTTGGAATTGGGCCTAAACAGTGTGGTAAGTCTTTAGGTGATGGCTATTGTGTCTGTTTGACCTCTTCCAAATGTCTGTGCTGGCAATAAAAAGAAAAAGTTTCCAATTTAAATAGCTAGAGAATAAAAACAATTTGCCAGTAATGTGAAAAGACCTAGAGCACCTGGTGTTCCCATGTGGTCTCCCACCAAAGTACTAACCAGGCGCAACACTGCTTAGCTTCCAAGATCAGACGAGATTGGGCCTATCCAATGTGGTATGGCTGTAGGTGAGATACAGGCACTTTTTTGCCCTCTTCTACATCTATCACCAGGTAAGCTAATAAAAAAGTTTCCTAACTGTATTGGCTTACTGAAAAAAATCATGTGTTGGTAATGTAAAAAGACCTACAGGACATGATATTAGCAGGGGGTCTTAAATTAAACTACTAAAGAGGCTCAACACTGTTTAGCTGCCAAAAGCATTTGGAATTGGGCCTAAACAGTGTGGTAAGTCTTTAGGTGATGGCTATTGTGTCTGTTTGACCTCTTCCAAATGTCTGTGCTGGCAATAAAAAGAAAAAGTTTCCAATTTAAATAGCTAGAGAATAAAAACAATTTGCCAGTAATGTGAAAAAACCTACAGCACCTGGTGTTCCCATGTGGTCTCCCACCCAAGTACTAACCAGGCCCAACACTGCTTAGCTTCCAAGATCAGACGAGATTGGGCCTATCCAATGTGGTATGGCTGTAGGTGAGATACAGGCACTTTTTTGCCCTCTTCTACATCTATCACCAGGTAAGCTAATAAAAAAGTTTCCTAACTGTATTGGCTTACTGAAAAAAATCATGTGTTGGTAATGTAAAAAGACCTACAGGACATGATATTAGCAGGGGGTCTTAAATTAAACTACTAAAGAGGCTCAACACTGTTTTGCTGCCAAAAGCATTTGGAATTGGGCCTAAACAGTGTGGTAAGTCTTTAGGTGATGGCTATTGTGTCTGTTTGACCTCTTCCAAATGTCTGTGCTGGCAATAAAAAGAAAAAGTTTACAATTTAAATAGCTAGAGAATAAAAACAATTTGCCAGTAATGTGAAAAAACCTACAGCACCAGGTGTTCCCATGTGGTCTCCCACCCAGGTACTAACCAGTCCCAACACTGCTCAGCTTCCAAGATCAGACAAGAATGGGCCTTTCCAATGTGGTATGGCTGTAAGTGAGGTACAGGCACTTTTTTGCCCTCTTCTACTTCTATTACCAGGTAAGCTAATAAAATAGTTTCCTAACTGTATTGGCTTACTGAAAAAAATTAATGTGTTGGTAATGTAAAAAGACCTACAGGACATGATATTAGCAGGGGGTCTTAAATTAAACTACTAAAGAGGCTCAACACTATTTAGCTGCCAAAAGCAGTTGGAATTGGGCCTAAACAGTGTGGTAAGTCTTTAGGTGATGGCTATTGTGTCTGTTTGACCTCTTCCAAATGTCTGTGCTGGCAATAAAAAGAAAAAGTTTCCAATTTAAATAGCTAGAGAATAAAAACAATTTGCCAGTAATGTGAAAAAACCTACAGCACCTGGTGTTCCCATGTGGTCTCCCACCCAAGTACTAACCAGGCCCAACACTGCTTAGCTTCCAAGATCAGACGAGATTGGGCCTATCCAATGTGGTATGGCTGTAGGTGAGTGAAAGGCACTTTTTTGCCCTCTTCTACTTCTATCACCAGGTAAGCTAATACAAAAGTTTCCTAACTGTATTGGCTTACTGAAAAAAATCATGTGTTGGTAATGTAAAAAGACCTACAGGACATATTAGCAGAGGGTCTTAAATTAAACTACTAAAGAGGCTCAACACTGTTTAGCTGCCAAAAGCATTTGGAATTGGGCCTAAACAGTGTGGTAAGTCTTTAGGTGATGGCTATTGTGTCTGTTTGACCTCTTCCAAATGTCTGTACTGGCAATAGAAAGAAAAAGTTTCCAATTTAAATAGCTAGAGAATAAAAACAATTTGCAAGTAATGTGAAAAAAGCTACAGCACCTGGTGTTCCCATGTGGTCTCCCACCCAAGTACTAACCAGGCCCAACACTGCTTAGCTTCCAAGATCAGACGAGATTGGGCCTATCCAATGTGGTATGGCTGTAGGTGAATTACAGGCACTTTTTTGCCCTCTTCTACTTCTATCACCAGGTAAGCTAATAAAAATTTTCCTAACTATATTGGCTTACTGAAAAAAATCATGTGTTGGTAATGTAAAAAGACCTACAGGACATGATATTAGCAGGGGGTCTTAAATTAAACTACTAAAGAGGCTCAACACTGTTTAGCTGCCAAAAGCATTTGGAATTGGGCCTAAACAGTGTGGTAAGTCTTTAGGTGATGGCTATTGTGTCTGTTTGACCTCTTCCAAATGTCTGTGCTGGCAATAAAAAGAAAAAGTTTCCAATTTAAATAGCTAGAGAATAAAAACAATTTGCCAGTAATGTGAAAAAACCTACAGCACCTGGTGTTCCCATGTGGTCTCCCACCCAAGTACTAACCAGGCCCAACACTGCTTAGCTTCCAAGATCAGACGAGATTGGGCCTATCCAATGTGGTATGGCTGTAGGTGAGATACAGGCACTTTTTTGCCCTCTTCTACATCTATCACCAGGTAAGCTAATAAAAAAGTTTCCTAACTGTATTGGCTTACTGAAAAAAATCATGTGTTGGTAATGTAAAAAGACCTACAGGACATGATATTAGCAGGGGGTCTTAAATTAAACTACTAAAGAGGCTCAACACTGTTTTGCTGCCAAAAGCATTTGGAATTGGGCCTAAACAGTGTGGTAAGTCTTTAGGTGATGGCTATTGTGTCTGTTTGACGTCTTCCAAATGTCTGTGCTGGCAATAAAAAGAAAAAGTTTACAATTTAAATAGCTAGAGAATAAAAACAATTTGCCAGTAATGTGAAAAAACCTACAGCACCAGGTGTTCCCATGTGGTCTCCCACCCAGGTACTAACCAGTCCCAACACTGCTCAGCTTCCAAGATCAGACAAGAATGGGCCTTTCCAATGTGGTATGGCTTTAAGTGAGGTACAGGCACTTTTTTGCCCTCTTCTACTTCTATTACCAGGTAAGCTAATAAAATAGTTTCCTAACTGTATTGGCTTACTGAAAAAAATTAATGTGTTGGTAATGTAAAAAGACCTACAGGACATGATATTAGCAGGGGGTCTTAAATTAAACTACTAAAGAGGCTCAACACTATTTAGCTGCCAAAAGCAGTTGGAATTGGGCCTAAACAGTGTGGTAAGTCTTTAGGTGATGGCTATTGTGTCTGTTTGACCTCTTCCAAATGTCTGTGCTGGCAATAAAAAGAAAAAGTTTCCAATTTAAATAGCTAGAGAATAAAAACAATTTGCCAGTAATGTGAAAAAACCTACAGCACCTGGTGTTCCCATGTGGTCTCCCACCCAAGTACTAACCAGGCCCAACACTGCTTAGCTTCCAAGATCAGACGAGATTGGGCCTATCCAATGTGGTATGGCTGTAGGTGAGTGAAAGGCACTTTTTTGCCCTCTTCTACTTCTATCACCAGGTAAGCTAATACAAAAGTTTCCTAACTGTATTGGCTTACTGAAAAAAATCATGTGTTGGTAATGTAAAAAGACCTACAGGACATATTAGCAGGGGGTCTTAAATTAAACTACTAAAGAGGCTCAACACTGTTTAGCTGCCAAAAGCATTTGGAATTGGGCCTAAACAGTGTGGTAAGTCTTTAGGTGATGGCTATTGTGTCTGTTTGACCTCTTCCAAATGTCTGTACTGGCAATAGAAAGAAAAAGTTTCCAATTTAAATAGCTAGAGAATAAAAACAATTTGCAAGTAATGTGAAAAAAGCTACAGCACCTGGTGTTCCCATGTGGTCTCCCACCCAAGTACTAACCAGGCCCAACACTGCTTAGCTTCCAAGATCAGACGAGATTGGGCCTATCCAATGTGGTATGGCTGTAGGTGAATTACAGGCACTTTTTTGCCCTCTTCTACTTCTATCACCAGGTAAGCTAATAAAAATTTTCCTAACTATATTGGCTTACTGAAAAAAATCATGTGTTGGTAATGTAAAAAGACCTACAGGACATATTAGCAGGGGGTCTTAAATTAAACTACTAAAGAGGCTCAACACTGTTTAGCTGCCAAAAGCAGTTGGAATTGGGCCTAAACAGTGTGGTAAGTCTTTAGGTGATGGCTATTGTGTCTGTTTTACCTCTTCCAAATGTCTGTGCTGGCAATAAAAAGAAAAAGTTTCCAATTTAAATAGCTAGAGAATAAAAACAATTTGCCAGTAATGTGAAAAAACCTATGGCACCTGTTGTTCCCATGTGGTCTCCCACCCAAGTACTAACCACTCCCAACACTGCTTAGCTTCCAAGATCAGGCGAGATTGGGCCTATCCAATGTGGTATGGCTGTAGGTGAGATAAAGGCACTTTTTTGCCCTCTTCTACTTCTATCATCAGGTAAGCTAATAAAAAAGTTTCCTAACTGTATTGGCTTACTGAAAAAAATCATGTGTTGGTAATGTAAAAAGACCTACAGGACATGATATTAGCAGGGGGTCTTAAATTAAACTACTAAAGAGGCTCAACACTGTTTAGCTGCCAAAAGCATTTGGAATTGGGCCTAAACAGTGTGGTAAGTCTTTAGGTGATGGCTATTGTGTCTGTTTGACCTCTTCCAAATGTCTGTGCTGGCAATAAAAAGAAAAAGTTTCCAATTTAAATAGCTAGAGAATAAAAACAATTTGCCAGTAATGTGAAAAGACCTAGAGCACCTGGTGTTCCCATGTGGTCTCCCACCCAAGAACTAACCAGGCCCAACACTGCTTAGCTTCCAAGATCAGGCGAGATTGGGCCTATCCAATGTGGTATGGCTGTAGGTGAGATACAAGCACTTTTTTGCCCTCTTCTACTTCTATCACCAGGTAAGCTATGAAAAATTTTCCTAACTACATTGGCTTACTGAAAAAAATCATGTGTTGGTAATGTAAAAAGACCTACAGGACATGATATTAGCAGGGGGTCTTAAATTAAACTACTAAAGAGGCTCAACACTGTTTAGCTGCCAAAAGCGTTTGGAATTGGGCTTAAACAGTGTGGTAAGTCTTTAGGTGATGGCTATTGTGTCTGATTGACCTCTTCCAAATGTCTGTGCTGGCAATAAAAAGAAAAAGTTTCCAATTTAAATAGCTAGAGAATAAAAACAATTTGCCAGTAATGTGAAAAAACCTACAGCACCTGGTGTTCCCATGTGGTCTCCCACCCAAGTACTAACCACTCCCAACACTGCTTAGCTTCCAAGATCAGACGAGATTGGGCCTATCCAATGTGGTATGGCTGTAGGTGAGATAAAGGCACTTTTTTGCCCTCTTCTACTTCTATCACCAGGTAAGCTAATAAAAATTTTCCTAACTATATTGGCTTACTGAAAAAAATCATGTGTTGGTAATGTAAAAAGACCTACAGGACATATTAGCAGGGGGTCTTAAATTAAACTACTAAAGAGGCTCAACACTGTTTAGCTGCCAAAAGCAGTTGGAATTGGGCCTAAACAGTGTGGTAAGTCTTTAGGTGATGGCTATTGTGTCTGTTTGACCTCTTCCAAATGTCTGTGCTGGCAATAAAAAGAAAAAGTTTCCAATTTAAATAGCTAGAGAATAAAAACAATTTGCCAGTAATGTGAAAAAACCTACGGCACCTGTTGTTCCCATGTGGTCTCCCACCCAAGTACTAACCACTCCCAACACTGCTTAGCTTCCAAGATCAGGCGAGATTGGGCCTATCCAATGTGGTATGGCTGTAGGTGAAATACAGGCACTTTTTTGCCCTCTTCTTCTTCTATCACCAGGTAAGCTAATAAAAATTTTCCTAACTATATTGGCTTACTGAAAAAAATCATGTGTTGGTAATGTAAAAAGACCTACAGGACATATTAGCAGGGGGTCTTAAATTAAACTACTAAAGAGGCTCAACACTGTTTAGCTGCCAAAAGCAGTTGGAATTGGGCCTAAACAGTGTGGTAAGTCTTTAGGTGATGGCTATTGTGTCTGTTTTACCTCTTCCAAATGTCTGTGCTGGCAATAAAAAGAAAAAGTTTCCAATTTAAATAGCTACAGAATAAAAACAATTTGCCAGTAATGTGAAAAAACCTACGGCACCTGTTGTTCCCATGTGGTCTCCCACCCAAGTACTAACCACTCCCAACACTGCTTAGCTTCCAAGATCAGGCGAGATTGGGCCTATCCAATGTGGTATGGCTGTAGGTGAGATAAAGGCACTTTTTTGCCCTCTTCTACTTCTATCACCAGGTAAGCTAATAAAAAAGTTTCCTAACTGTATTGGCTTACTGAAAAAAATCATGTGTTGGTAATGTAAAAAGACCTACAGGACATGATATTAGCAGGGGGTCTTAAATTAAACTACTAAAGAGGCTCAACACTGTTTAGCTGCCAAAAGCATTTGGAATTGGGCCTAAACAGTGTGGTAAGTCTTTAGGTGATGGCTATTGTGTCTGTTTGACCTCTTCCAAATGTCTGTGCTGGCAATAAAAGGAAAAAGTTTCCAATTTAAATAGCTAGAGAATAAAAACAATTTGCCAGTAATGTGAAAAGACCTAGAGCACCTGGTGTTCCCATGTGGTCTCCCACCAAAGTACTAACCAGGCCCAACACTGCTTAGCTTCCAAGATCAGACGAGATTGGGCCTATCCAATGTGGTATGGCTGTAGGTGAGATACAGGCACTTTTTTGCCATCTTCTACATCTATCACCAGGTAAGCTAATAAAAAAGTTTCATAACTGTATTGGCTTACTGAAAAAAATCATGTGTTGGTAATGTAAAAAGACCTACAGGATATGATATTAGCAGGGGGTCTTAAATTAAACTACTAAAGAGGCTCAACACTGTTTAGCTGCCAAAAGCGTTTGGAATTGGGCCTAAACAGTGTGGTAAGTCTTTAGGTGATGGCTATTGTGTCTGATTGACCTCTTCCAAATGTCTGTGCTGGCAATAAAAAGAAAAAGTTTACAATTTAAATAGCTAGAGAATAAAAACAATTTGCCAGTAATGTGGAAAAACCTACAGCACCTGGTGTTCCCATGTGGTCTCCCACCCAAGCACTAACCAGGCCCAACACTGCATAGCTTCCAAGATCAGACGAGATTGGGCCTATCCAATGTGGTATGGCTGTAGGTGAGATAAAGGCACTTTTTTGCCCTCTTCTACTTCTATCACCAGGTAAGCTAATACAAAAGTTTCCTAACTGTATTGGCTTACTGAAAAAAATCATGTGTTGGTAATGTAAAAAGACCTACAGGACATGATATTAGCAGGGGGTCTTAAATTAAACTACTAAAGAGGCTCAACACTGTTTAGCTGCCAAAAGCATTTGGAATTGGGCCTAAACAGTGTGGTAAGTCTTTAGGTGATGGCTATTGTGTCTGTTTGACCTCTTCCAAATGTCTGTGCTGGCAATAAAAAGAAAAAGTTTCCAATTTAAATAGCTACAGAATAAAAACAATTTGCCAGTAATGTGAAAAAGCCTACAGCCCCTGGTGTTCCCATGTGGTCTCCCACCCAACTACTAACCAGGCCCAACACTGCTTAGCTTCCAAGTTCAGACGCTATTGGGTCTATCCAATGTGGTATGGCTGTAGGCGAGTTAAAGGCACTTTTTTGCCCTCTTCTACTTCTATCACCAGGTAAGCTAATAAAAAAGTTTCCTAACTGTATTGGATTACTGAAAAAAATCATGTGTTGGTAATGTAAAAAGACCTACAGAACATGATATTAGCAGGGGGTCTTAAATTAAACTACTAAAGAGGCTCAACACTGTTTAGCTGCCAAAAGCATTTGGAATTGGGCCTAAACGTTGTGGTAAGTCTTTAGGTGATGGCTATTGTGTCTGTTTGACCTCTTCCAAATGTCAGTGCTGGCAATAAAAAGAAAAAGTTTCCAATTTAAATAGCTAGAGAATAAAAACAATTTGCCAGTAATGTGAAAAAACCTACAGCACCTGGTGTTCCCATGTGGTCTCCCACCCAAGTACTAACCAGGCCCAACACTGCTTAGCTTCCAAGATCAGACGAGATTGGGCCTATCCAATGTGGTATGGCTGTAGGTGAGATACAGGAACTTTTTTGCCCTCTTCTACATCTATCACCAGGTAAGCTAATAAAAAAGTTTCCTAACTGTATTGGCTTACTGAAAAAAATCATGTGTTGGTAATGTAAAAAGACCTACAGGACATGATATTAGCAGGGGGTCTTAAATTAAACTACTAAAGAGGCTCAACACTGTTTTGCTGCCAAAAGCATTTGGAATTGGGCCTAAACAGTGTGGTAAGTCTTTAGGTGATGGCTATTGTGTCTGTTTGACCTCTTCCAAATGTCTGTGCTGGCAATAAAAAGAAAAAGTTTACAATTTAAATAGCTAGAGAATAAAAACAATTTACCAGTAATGTGAAGAAACCTACAGCACCAGGTGTTCCCATGTGGTCTCCCACCCAGGTACTAACCAGTCCCAACACTGCTCAGCTTCCAAGATCAGACAAGAATGGGCCTTTCCAATGTGGTATGGCTGTAAGTGAGGTACAGGCACTTTTTTGCCCTCTTCTACTTCTATCACCAGGTAAGCTAATAAAAAAGTTTCCTAACTGTATTGGCTTACTGAAAAAAATTAATGTGTTGGTAATGTAAAAAGACCTACAGGACATGATATTAGCAGGGGGTCTTAAATTAAACTACTAAAGAGGCTCAACACTGTTTAGCTGCCAAAAGCAGTTGGAATTGGGCCTAAACAGTGTGGTAAGTCTTTAGGTGATGGCTATTGTGTCTGTTTGACCTCTTCCAAATGTCTGTGCTGGCAATAAAAAGAAAAAGTTTCCAATTTAAATAGCTAGAGAATAAAAACAATTTGCCAGTAATGTGAAAAAACCTACAGCACCTGGTGTTCCCATGTGGTCTCCCACCCAAGTACTAACCAGGCCCAACACTGCTTAGCTTCCAAGATCAGACGAGATTGGGCCTATCCAATGTGGTATGGCTGTAGGTGAGATAAAGGCACTTTTTTGCCCTCTTCTACTTCTATCACCAGGTAAGCTAATACAAAAGTTTCCTAACTGTATTGGCTTACTGAAAAAAATCATGTGTTGGTAATGTAAAAAGACCTACAGGACATGATATTAGCAGGGGGTCTTAAATTAAACTACTAAAGAGGCTCAACACTGTTTAGCTGCCAAAAGCATTTGGAATTGGGCCTAAACAGTGTGGTAAGTCTTTAGGTGATGGCTATTGTGTCTGTTTGACCTCTTCCAAATGTCTGTACTGGCAATAGAAAGAAAAAGTTTCCAATTTAAATAGCTAGAGAATAAAAACAATTTGCAAGTAATGTGAAAAAACCTACAGCACCTGGTGTTCCCATGTGGTCTCCCACCCAAGTACTAACCAGGCCCAACACTGCTTAGCTTTCAAGATCAGACGAGATTGGGCCTATCCAATGTGGTATGGCTGTAGGTGAAATACAGGCACTTTTTTGCCCTCTTCTACTTCTATCACCAGGTAAGCTAATAAAAATTTTCCTAACTATATTGGCTTACTGAAAAAAATCATGTGTTGGTAATGTAAAAAGACCTACAGGACATGATATTAGCAGGGGGTCTTAAATTAAACTACTAAAGAGGCTCAACACTGTTTAGCTGCCAAAAGCAGTTGGAATTGGGCCTAAACAGTGTGGTAAGTCTTTAGGTGATGGCTATTGTGTCTGTTTGACCTCTTCCAAATGTCTGTGCTGGCAATAAAAAAAAAAGTTTCCAATTTAAATAGCTAGAGAATAAAAACAATTTGCCAGTAATGTGAAAAGACCTAGAGCACCTGGTGTTCCCATGTGGTCTCCCACCCAAGTACTAACCAGGCCCAACACTGCTTAGCTTCCAAGATCAGGCGAGATTGGGCCTATCCAATGTGGTATGGCTGTAGGTGAAATACAGGCACTTTTTTGCCCTCTTCTACTTCTATCACCAGGTAAGCTATGAAAAATTTTCCTAACTACATTGGCTTACTGAAAAAAATCATGTGTTGGTAATGTAAAAAGACCTACAGGACATGATATTAGCAGGGGGTCTTAAATTAAACTACTAAAGAGGCTCAACACTGTTTAGCTGCCAAAAGCATTTGGAATTGGGCCTAAACAGTGTGGTAAGTCTTTAGGTGATGGCTATTGTGTCTGTTTGACCTCTTCCAAATGTCTGTGCTGGCAATAAAAAGAAAAAGTTTCCAATTTAAATAGCTAGAGAATAAAAACAATTTGCCAGTAATGTGAAAAAACCTACAGCACCTGGTGTTCCCATGTGGTCTCCCACCAAAGTACTAACCAGGCCCAACACTGCTTAGCTTCCAAGATCAGACGAGATTGGGCCTATCCAATGTGGTATGGCTGTAGGTGAGATACAGGCACTTTTTTGCCCTCTTCTACATCTATCACCAGGTAAGCTAATAAAAAAGTTTCCTAACTGTATTGGCTTACTGAAAAAAATCATGTGTTGGTAATGTAAAAAGACCTACAGGATATGATATTAGCAGGGGGTCTTAAATTAAACTACTAAAGAGGCTCAACACTGTTTAGCTGCCAAAAGCGTTTGGAATTGGGCCTAAACAGTGTGGTAAGTCTTTAGGTGATGGCTATTGTGTCTGATTGACCTCTTCCAAATGTCTGTGCTGGCAGTAAAAAGAAAAAGTTTACAATTTAAATAGCTAGAGAATAAAAACAATTTGCCAGTAATGTGGAAAAACCTACAGCACCTGGTGTTCCCATGTGGTCTCCCACCCAAGCACTAACCAGGCCCAACACTGCATAGCTTCCAAGATCAGACGAGATTGGGCCTATCCAATGTGGTATGGCTGTAGGTGAGATAAAGGCACTTTTTTGCCCTCTTCTACTTCTATCACCAGGTAAGCTAATACAAAAGTTTCCTAACTGTATTGGCTTACTGAAAAAAATCATGTGTTGGTAATGTAAAAAGACCTACAGGACATGATATTAGCAGGGGGTCTTAAATTAAACTACTAAAGAGGCTCAACACTGTTTAGCTGCCAAAAGCATTTGGAATTGGGCCTAAACAGTGTGGTAAGTCTTTAGGTGATGGCTATTGTGTCTGTTTGACCTCTTCCAAATGTCTGTGCTGGCAATAAAAAGAAAAAGTTTCCAATTTAAATAGCTAGAGAATAAAAACAATTTGCCAGTAATGTGAAAAAGCCTACAGCCCCTGGTGTTCCCATGTGGTCTCCCACCCAAGTACTAACCAGGCCCAACACTGCTTAGCTTCCAAGTTCAGACGCGATTGGGTCTATCCAATGTGGTATAGCTGTAGGCGAGATAAAGGCACTTTTTTGCCCTCTTCTACTTCTATCACCAGGTAAGCTAATAAAAAAGTTTCCTAACTGTATTGGCTTACTGAAAAAAATCATGTGTTGGTAATGTAAAAAGACCTACAGGACATGATATTAGCAGGGGGTCTTAAATTAAACTACTAAAGAGGCTCAACACTGTTTTGCTGCCAAAAGCATTTGGAATTGGGCCTAAACAGTGTGGTAAGTCTTTAGGTGATGGCTATTGTGTCTGTTTGACCTCTTCCAAATGTCAGTGCTGGCAATAAAAAGAAAAAGTTTCCAATTTAAATAGCTAGAGAATAAAAACAATTTGCCAGTAATGTGAAAAAACCTACAGCACCTGGTGTTCCCATGTGGTCTCCCACCCAAGTACTAACCAGGCCCAACACTGCTTAGCTTCCAAGATCAGGCGAGATTGGGCCTATCCAATGTGGTATGGCTGTAGGTGAAATACCGGCACTTTTTTGCCCTCTTCTACTTCTATCACCAGGTAAGCTATGAAAAATTTTCCTAACTACATTGGCTTACTGAAAAAAATCATGTGTTGGTAATGTACAGATGGGGCCGGGCTCATCTTTGCAGGGGATGGCGATGGCGTCGCCATCGCCATTCCCTGCTCCCGCGCCATCTGTGTGTCGGAAGGGGACGCGCGCGCACGAGGTGCGCGCGCGTCACCTTCCGACGGTGCTGCCCTCGGTCTCCCGGTGCCCACACCGGGCGCCCGCACCCCCCCACAGCCTCCTCGGGTCCCCCCAGCCCCCCTCGAGCGGGAGGCGGACAGTATTGCGTCCGCCTCGCCGGCTGGCCGCCCAGATACTGAGACGCGCGTGCGTGGGGGACGCACGCGCGTCTCAGTCAGATGGCGCGCCGTGTTGCTGGCGGATCGCCAGCAGCATGCTGCTGGCGATTCGCCAGCAAGCATAAGGCCTGCGCTATCTGTAAAAAGACCTACAGGACATGATATTAGCAGGGGGTCTTAAATTAAACTACTAAAGAGGCTCAACACTATTTAGCTGCCAAAAGCATTTGGAATTGGGCCTAAACAGTGTGGTAAGTCTTTAGGTGATGGCTATTGTGTCTGTTTGACCTCTTCCAAATGTCTGTGCTGGCAATAAAAAGAAAAAGTTTCCAATATAAATAGCTAGAGAACAAAAACAATTTGCCAGTAATGTGAAAAAACCTACAGCACCAGGTGTTCCCATGTAGTCTCCCACCCAAGTACTAACCAGTCCCAACACTGCTTAGCTTCCAAGATCAGACAAGATTGGGCCTATCCAATGTGGTATAGCTGTAGGTGAAATACAGACACTTTTTTGCTCTCTTCTACTTCTATCACCAGGTAAGCTAATAAAAAAGTTTCCTAACTGTATTGGCTTACTGAAAAAAATTAATGTGTTGGTAATGTAAAAAGACCTACAGGACATGATATTAGCAGGGGGTCTTAAATTAAACTACTTAAGAGGCTCAACACTGTTTAGCTGCCAAAAGCAGTTGGAATTGGGCCTAAACAGTGTGGTAAGTCTTTAGGTGATGGCTATTGTGTCTGTTTGACCTCTTCCAAATGTCTGTGCTGGCAATAAAAAGAAAAAGTTTTCAATTTAAATAGCTAGAGAATAAAAACAATTTGCCAGTAATGTGAAAAAACCTACAGCACCTGGTGTTCCCATGTGGTCTCCCACCCAAGTACTAACCAGGCACAACACTGCTTAGCTTCCAAGATCAGATGAGATTGGGCCTATCCAATGTGGTATGGCTGTAGTTGAGATAAAGGCACTTTTTTGCCCTCTTCTACTTCTATCACCAGGTAAGCTAATACAAAAGTTTCCTAACTGTATTGGCTTACTGAAAAAAATCATGTGTTGGTAATGTAAAAAGACCTACAGGACATGATATTAGCAGGGGGTCTTAAATTAAACTACTAAAGAGGCTCAACACTGTTTTGCTGCCAAAAGCATTTGGAATTGGGCCTAAACAGTGTGGTAAGTCTTTAGGTGATGGCTATTGTGTCTGTTTGACCTCTTCCAAATGTCTGTACTGGCAATAGAAAGAAAAAGTTTCCAATTTAAATAGCTAGAGAATAAAAACAATTTGCAAGTAATGTGAAAAAACCTACAGCACCTGGTGTTCCCATGTGGTCTCCCACCCAAGTACTAACCAGGCCCAACACTGCTTAGTTTCCAAGATCAGACGAGATTGGGCCTGTCCAATGTGGAATGGCTGTAGGTGAAATACAAGCACTTTTTTTGCCCTCTTCTACTTCTATCACCAGGTAAGCTAATAAAAATTTTCCTAACTATATTGGCTTACTGATAAAAATCATGTGTTGGTAATGTAAAAAGACCTACAGGACATATTAGCAGGGGGTCTTAAATTAAACTACTAAAGAGACTCAACACTGTTTAGCTGCCAAAAGCAGTTGGAATTGGGCCTAAACAGTATGGTAAGTCTTTAGGTGATGGCTATTGTGTCTGTTTGACCTCTTCCAAATGTCTGTGCTGGCAATAAAAAGAAAAAGTTTCCAATTTAAATAGCTAGAGAATAAAAACAATTTGCCAGTAATGTGAAAAAACCTACAGCACCTGGTGTTCCCATGTGGTCTCCCACCCAAGTACTAACCAGGCCCAACACTGTTTAGCTTTCAAGATCAGACAAGACTGGGCCTATCCAATGTGGTATGGCGGTAGGTGAGATAAAGGCACTTTTTTGCCCTCTTCTACTTCTATCACCAGGTAAGCTAATACAAAAGTTTCCTAACTGTATTGGCTTACTGAAAAAAATCATGTGTTGGTAATGTAAAAAGACCAACAGGACATGATATTAGCAGGGGGTCTTAAATTAAACTACTAAAGAGGCTCAACACTGTTTAGCTGCCAAAAGCATTTGGAATTGGGCCTAAACAGTGTGGTAAGTCTTTAGGTGATGGCTATTGTGTCTGTTTGACCTCTTCCAAATGTCTGTACTGGCAATAGAAAGAAAAAGTTTCCAATTTAAATAGCTAGAGAATAAAAACAATTTGCAAGTAATGTGAAAAAAGCTACAGCACCTGGTGTTCCCATGTGGTCTCCCACCTAAGTACTAACCAGGCCAAACATTGCTTAGCTTCCAAGATCAGACGAGATTGGGCCTATCCAATGTGGTATGGCTGTAGGTGAAATACAGGCACTTTTTTGCCCTCTTCTACTTCTATCACCAGGTAAGCTAATAAAAAATTTCCTAACTATATTGGCTTACTGAAAAAAATCATGTGTTGGTAATGTAAAAAGACCTACAGGACATATTAGCAGGGGGTCTTAAATTAAACTACTAAAGAGACTCAACACTGTTTAGCTGCCAAAAGCAGTTGGAATTGGGCCTAAACAGTGTGGTAAGTCTTTAGGTGATGGCTATTGTGTCTGTTTGACCTCTTCCAAATGTCTGTGCTGGCAATAAAAAGAAAACGTTTCCAATTTAAATAGCTAGAGAATAAAAACAATTTGCCAGTAATGTGAAAAAACCTACAGCACCTGGTGTTCCCATGTGGTCTCCCACCCAAGTACTAACCAGGCCCAACACTGCTTAGCTTCCAAGATCAGTCGAGATTGGGCCTATCCAATGTGGTATGGCTGTAGGTGAAATAAAGGCACTTTTTTGCCCTCTTCTACTTCTATCACCAGGTAAGCTAATAAAAAAGTTTCCTAACTGTATTGGCTTACTGAAAAAAAATCATGTGTTGGTAATGTAAAAAGACCTACAGGACATGATATTAGCAGGGGGTCTTAAATTAAACTACTAAAGAGGCTCAACACTGTTTAGCTGCCAAAAGCAGTTGGAATTGGGCCTAAACAGTGTGGTAAGTCTTTAGGTGATGGCTATTGTGTCTGTTTGACCTCTTCCAAATGTCTGTGCTGGCAATAAAAAGAAAAAGTTTCCAATTTAAATAGCTAGAGAATAAAAACAATTTGCCAGTAATGTGAAAAAACCTACAGCACCTGGTGTTCCCATGTGGTCTCCCACCCAAGTACTAACCAGGCCCAACACTGCAGAGCTTCCAAGATCAGACGAGATTGGGCCTATCCAATGTGGTATGGCTGTAGGTGAGATACATGCACTTTTTTGCACTCTTATACTTCTATCACCAGGTAAGCAAATACAAAAGTTTCCTAACTGTATTGGCTTACTGAAAAAAATCATGTGTTGGTAATGTAAAAAGACCTACAGGACATGATATTAGCAGGGGGTCTTAAATTAAACTACTAAAGAGGCTCAACACTGTTTAGCTGCCAAAAGCATTTTGAATTGGGCCTAAACAGTGTGGTAAGTCTTTAGGTGATGGCTATTGTGTCTGTTTGACCTCTTCCAAATGTCAGTGCTGGCAATAAAAAGAAAAAGTTTCCAATTTAAATAGCTAAAGAATAAAAACAATTTGCCAGTAATGTGAAAAAACCTTCAGCACCTGGTGTTCCCATGTGGTCTCCCACCCAAGTACTAACCAGGCCCAACACTGCTTAGCTTCCAAGATCAGACGAGATTGGGCCTATCCAATGTGGAATGGCTGTAGGTGAAATACAGGCACTTTTTTGCACTCTTCTACTTCTATCACCAGGTAAGCTAATAAAAAAGTTTCCTAACTGTATTGGATTACTGAAAAAAATCATGTGTTGGTAATGTAAAAAGACCTACAGAACATGATATTAGCAGGGGGTCTTAAATTAAACTACTAAAGAGGCTCAACACTGTTTAGCTGCCAAAAGCATTTGGAATTGGGCCTAAACAGTGTGGTAAGTCTTTAGGTGATGGCTATTGTGTCTGTTTGACCTCTTCCAAATGTCTGTGCTGGCAATAAAAAGAAAAAGTTTCCAATTTAAATAGCTAGAGAATAAAAACAATTTGCCAGTAATGTGAAAAAACCTACAGCACCTGGTGTTCCCATGTGGTCTCCCACCCAAGTACTAACCAGGCCCAACATTGCTTAGCTTCCAAGATCAGACGAGATTGGGCCTATCCAATGTGGTATGGCTGTAGGTGAAATACAGGCACTTTTTTGCCCTCTTCTACTTCTATCACCAGGTAAGCTAATAAAAATTTTCCTAACTATATTGGCTTACTGAAAAAAATCATGTGTTGGTAATGTAAAAAGACCTACAGGACATATTAGCAGGGGGTCTTAAATTAAACTACTAAAGAGACTGAACACTGTTTAGCTGCCAAAAGCAGTTGGAATTGGGCCTAAACAGTGTGGTAAGTCTTTAGGTGATGGCTATTGTGTCTGTTTGACCTCTTCCAAATGTCTGTGCTGGCAATAAAAAGAAAAAGTTTCCAATTTAAATAGCTAGAGAATAAAAACAATTTGCCAGTAATGTGAAAAAACCTACAGCACCTGGTGTTCCCATGTGGTCTCCCACCCAAGTACTAACAAGGCCCAACACTGCTTAGCTTCCAAGATCAGGCTAGATTGGGCCTATCCAATGTGGTATGGCTGTAGGTGAGATAAAGGCACTTTTTTGCCCTCTTCTACTTCTATCACCAGGTAAGCTAATAAAAAAGTTTCCTAACTGTATTGGCTTACTGAAAAAAAATCATGTGTTGGTAATGTAAAAAGACCTACAGGACATGATATTAGCAGGGGGTCTTAAATTAAACTACTAAAGAGGCTCAACACTGTTTAGCTGCCAAAAGCAGTTGGAATTGGGCCTAAACAGTGTGGTAAGTCTTTAGGTGATGGCTATTGTGTCTGTTTGACCTCTTCCAAATGTCTGTGCTGGCAATAAAAAGAAAACGTTTCCAATTTAAATAGCTAGAGAATAAAAACAATTTGCCAGTAATGTGAAAAAACCTACAGCACCTGGTGTTCCCATGTGGTCTCCCACCCAAGTACTAACCAGGCCCAACACTGCTTAGCTTCCAAGATCAGTCGAGATTGGGCCTATCCAATGTGGTATGGCTGTAGGTGAAATAAAGGCACTTTTTTGCCCTCTTCTACTTCTATCACCAGGTAAGCTAATAAAAAAGTTTCCTAACTGTATTGGCTTACTGAAAAAAAATCATGTGTTGGTAATGTAAAAAGACCTACAGGACATGATATTAGCAGGGGGTCTTAAATTAAACTACTAAAGAGGCTCAACACTGTTTAGCTGCCAAAAGCAGTTGGAATTGGGCCTAAACAGTGTGGTAAGTCTTTAGGTGATGGCTATTGTGTCTGTTTGACCTCTTCCAAATGTCTGTGCTGGCAATAAAAAGAAAAAGTTTCCAATTTAAATAGCTAGAGAATAAAAACAATTTGCCAGTAATGTGAAAAAACCTACAGCACCTGGTGTTCCCATGTGGTCTCCCACCCAAGTACTAACCAGGCCCAACACTGCAGAGCTTCCAAGATCAGACGAGATTGGGCCTATCCAATGTGGTATGGCTGTAGGTGAGATACATGCACTTTTTTGCACTCTTATACTTCTATCACCAGGTAAGCAAATACAAAAGTTTCCTAACTGTATTGGCTTACTGAAAAAAATCATGTGTTGGTAATGTAAAAAGACCTACAGGACATGATATTAGCAGGGGGTCTTAAATTAAACTACTAAAGAGGCTCAACACTGTTTAGCTGCCAAAAGCATTTTGAATTGGGCCTAAACAGTGTGGTAAGTCTTTAGGTGATGGCTATTGTGTCTGTTTGACCTCTTCCAAATGTCAGTGCTGGCAATAAAAAGAAAAAGTTTCCAATTTAAATAGCTAAAGAATAAAAACAATTTGCCAGTAATGTGAAAAAACCTTCAGCACCTGGTGTTCCCATGTGGTCTCCCACCCAAGTACTAACCAGGCCCAACACTGCTTAGCTTCCAAGATCAGACGAGATTGGGCCTATCCAATGTGGAATGGCTGTAGGTGAAATACAGGCACTTTTTTGCACTCTTCTACTTCTATCACCAGGTAAGCTAATAAAAAAGTTTCCTAACTGTATTGGATTACTGAAAAAAATCATGTGTTGGTAATGTAAAAAGACCTACAGAACATGATATTAGCAGGGGGTCTTAAATTAAACTACTAAAGAGGCTCAACACTGTTTAGCTGCCAAAAGCATTTGGAATTGGGCCTAAACAGTGTGGTAAGTCTTTAGGTGATGGCTATTGTGTCTGTTTGACCTCTTCCAAATGTCTGTGCTGGCAATAAAAAGAAAAAGTTTCCAATTTAAATAGCTAGAGAATAAAAACAATTTGCCAGTAATGTGAAAAAACCTACAGCACCTGGTGTTCCCATGTGGTCTCCCACCCAAGTACTAACCAGGCCCAACATTGCTTAGCTTCCAAGATCAGACGAGATTGGGCCTATCCAATGTGGTATGGCTGTAGGTGAAATACAGGCACTTTTTTGCCCTCTTCTACTTCTATCACCAGGTAAGCTAATAAAAATTTTCCTAACTATATTGGCTTACTGAAAAAAATCATGTGTTGGTAATGTAAAAAGACCTACAGGACATATTAGCAGGGGGTCTTAAATTAAACTACTAAAGAGACTGAACACTGTTTAGCTGCCAAAAGCAGTTGGAATTGGGCCTAAACAGTGTGGTAAGTCTTTAGGTGATGGCTATTGTGTCTGTTTGACCTCTTCCAAATGTCTGTGCTGGCAATAAAAAGAAAAAGTTTCCAATTTAAATAGCTAGAGAATAAAAACAATTTGCCAGTAATGTGAAAAAACCTACAGCACCTGGTGTTCCCATGTGGTCTCCCACCCAAGTACTAACAAGGCCCAACACTGCTTAGCTTCCAAGATCAGGCTAGATTGGGCCTATCCAATGTGGTATGGCTGTAGGTGAGATAAAGGCACTTTTTTGCCCTCTTCTACTTCTATCACCAGGTAAGCTAATAAAAAAGTTTCCTAACTGTATTGGCTTACTGAAAAAAAATCATGTGTTGGTAATGTAAAAAGACCTACAGGACATGATATTAGCAGGGGGTCTTAAATTAAACTACTAAAGAGGCTCAACACTGTTTAGCTGCCAAAAGCAGTTGGAATTGGGCCTAAACAGTGTGGTAAGTCTTTAGGTGATGGCTATTGTGTCTGTTTGACCTCTTCCAAATGTCTGTGCTGGCAATAAAAAGAAAAAGTTTCCAATTTAAATAGCTAGAGAATAAAAACAATTTGCCAGTAATGTGAAAAAACCTACAGCACCTGGTGTTCCCTTGTGGTCTCCCACCCAAGTACTAACCAGGCCCAACACTGCTTAGCTACCAAGATCAGACGAGATTGGGCCTATCCAATGTGGTATGGCTGTAGGTGAGATACAGGCACTTTTTTGCACTCTTATACTTCTATCACCAGGTAAGCAAATACAAAAGTTTCCTAACTGTATTGGCTTACTGAAAAAAATCATGTGTTGGTAATGTAAAAAGACCTACAGGACATGATATTAGCAGGGGGTCTTAAATTAAACTACTAAAGAGGCTCAACACTTTTTAGCTGCCAAAAGCATTTGGAATTGGGCCTAAACAGTGTGGTAAGTCTTTAGGTGATGGCTATTGTGTCTGTTTGACCTCTTCCAAATGTCTGTGCTGGCAATAAAAAGAAAAAGTTTCCAATTTAAATAGCTAGAGATTAAAAACAATTTGCCAGTAATGTGAAAAAACCTACAGCACCTGGTGTTCCCATGTGGTCTCCCACCCAAGTACTAACCAGGCCCAACACTGCTTAGCTTCCAAGATCAGGCGAGATTGGGCCTATCCAATGTGGTATGGCTGTAGGTGAGATAAAGGCACTTTTTTGCCCTCTTCTACTTCTATCACCAGGTAAGCTAATAAAAAAGTTTCCTAACTGTATTGGCTTACTGAAAAAAATCATGTGTTGGTAATGTAAAAAGACCTACAGGACATTGTATTAGCAGGGGGTCTTAAATTAAACTACTAAAGAGACTCAACACTGTTTAGCTGCCAAAAGCAGTTGGAATTGGGCCTAAACAGTGTGGTAAGTCTTTAGGTGATGGCTATTGTGTCTGTTTGACCTCTTGCAAATGTCAGTGCTGGCAATAAAAAGAAAAAGTTTCCAATTTAAATAGCTAGAGAATAAAAAAAATTTGCCAGTAATGTGAAATGACCTAGAGCACCTGGTGTTCCCATGTGGTCTCCCACCCAAGTACTAACCAGGCCCAACACTGCTTAGCTTCCAAGATCAGGCTAGATTGGGCCTATCCAATGTGGTATGGCTGTAGGTGAGATAAAGGCACTTTTTTGCCCTCTTCTACTTCTATCACCAGGTAAGCTAATAAAAAAGTTTCCTAACTGTATTGGCTTACTGAAAAAAAATCATGTGTTGGTAATGTAAAAAGACCTACAGGACATGATATTAGCAGGGGGTCTTAAATTAAACTACTAAAGAGGCTCAACACTGTTTAGCTGCCAAAAGCAGTTGGAATTGGGCCTAAACAGTGTGGTAAGTCTTTAGGTGATGGCTATTGTGTCTGTTTGACCTCTTCCAAATGTCTGTGCTGGCAATAAAAAGAAAAAGTTTCCAATTTAAATAGCTAGAGAATAAAAACAATTTGCCAGTAATGTGAAAAAACCTACAGCACCTGGTGTTCCCTTGTGGTCTCCCACCCAAGTACTAACCAGGCCCAACACTGCTTAGCTACCAAGATCAGACGAGATTGGGCCTATCCAATGTGGTATGGCTGTAGGTGAGATACAGGCACTTTTTTGCACTCTTATACTTCTATCACCAGGTAAGCAAATACAAAAGTTTCCTAACTGTATTGGCTTACTGAAAAAAATCATGTGTTGGTAATGTAAAAAGACCTACAGGACATGATATTAGCAGGGGGTCTTAAATTAAACTACTAAAGAGGCTCAACACTTTTTAGCTGCCAAAAGCATTTTGAATTGGGCCTAAACAGTGTGGTAAGTCTTAAGGTGATGGCTATTGTGTCTGTTTGACCTCTTCCAAATGTCAGTGCTGGCAATAAAAAGAAAAAGTTTCCAATTTAAATAGCTAAAGAATAAAAACAATTTGCCAGTAATGTGAAAAAACCTTCAGCACCTGGTGTTCCCATGTGGTCTCCCACCCAAGTACTAACCAGGCCCAACACTGCTTAGCTTCCAAGATCAGATGAGATTGGGCCTATTCAATGTGGTATGGCTGTAGGTGAAATACAGGCACTTTTTTGCCCTCTTCTACTTCTATCACCAGGTAAGCTAATAAAAATTTTCCTAACTATATTGGCTTACTGAAAAAAATCATGTGTTGGTAATGTAAAAAGACCTACAGGACATGATATTAGCAGGGGGTCTTAAATTAAACTACTAAAGAGGCTCAACACTGTTTAGCTGCCAAAAGCATTTGGAATTGGGCCTAAACAGTGTGGTAAGTCTTTAGGTGATGGCTATTGTGTCTGTTTGACCTCTTCCAAATGTCTGTGCTGGCAATAAAAAGAAAAAGTTTCCAATTTAAATAGCTAGAGATTAAAAACAATTTGCCAGTAATGTGAAAAAACCTACAGCACCTGGTGTTCCCATGTGGTCTCCCACCCAAGTAATAACCAGGCCCAACACTGCTTAGCTTCCAAGATCAGCCGAGATTGGGCCTATCCAATGTGGTATGGCTGTAGGTGAGATACAGGCACTTTTTTGCCCTCTTCTACTTCTATCACCAGGTAAGCTAATAAAAAAGTTTCCTAACTGTATTGGCTTACTGAAAAAAATCATGTGTTGGTAATGTAAAAAGACCTACAGGACATTGTATTAGCAGGGGGTCTTAAATTAAACTACTAAAGAGACTCAACACTGTTTAGCTGCCAAAAGCAGTTGGAATTGGGCCTAAACAGTGTGGTAAGTCTTTAGGTGATGGCTATTGTGTCTGTTTGACCTCTTCCAAATGTCAGTGCTGGCAATAAAAAGAAAAAGTTTCCAATTTAAATAGCTAGAGAATAAAAACAATTTGCCAGTAATGTGAAATGACCTAGAGCACCTGGTGTTCCCATGTGGTCTCCCACCCAAGTACTAACCAGGCCCAACACTGCTTAGCTTCCAAGATCAGACGAGATTGGGCCTATCCAATGTGGTATGGCTGTAGGTGAAATACAGGCACTTTTTTGCCCTCTTCTACTTCTATCACCAGGTAAGCTAATACAAATTTTCCTAACTATATTGGCTTACTGAAAAAAATCATGTGTTGGTAATGTAAAAAGACCTACAGGACATAATATTAGCAGGGGGTCTTAAATTAAACTACTAAAGAGGCTCAACACTGTTTAGCTGCCAAAAGCATTTGGAATTGGGCCTAAACAGTGTGGTAAGTCTTTAGGTGATGGCTATTGTGTCTGTTTGACCTCTTCCAAATGTCTGTGCTGGCAATAAAAAGAAAAAGTTTCCAATTTAAATAGCTAGAGAATAAAAACAATTTGCCAGTAATGTGAAAAAACCTACAGCACCTGGTGTTCCCATGTGGTCTCCCACCCAAGTTCTAACCAGTCCCAACACTGCTTAGCTTCCAAGATCAGACAAGATTGGGCCTGTCCAATGTGGTATGGCTGTAGGTAAGATACAGGCACTTTTTTGCTCTCTTCTACTTCTATCACCAGGTAAGCTAATAAAAAAGTTTCCTAACTGTATTGGCTTACTGAAAAAAATTAATGTGTTGGTAATGTAAAAAGACCTACAGGACATATTAGCAGGGGGTCTTAAATTAAACTACTAAAGAGACTCAACACTGTTTAGCTGCCAAAAGCAGTTGGAATTGGGCCTAAACAGTGTGGTAAGTCTTTAGGTGATGGCTATTGTGTCTGTTTGACCTCTTCCAAATGTCTGTGCTGGCAATAAAAAGAAAAAGTTTCCAATTTAAATAGCTAGAGAATAAAAACAATATGCCAGTATTGTGAAAAAACCTACAGCACCTGGTGTTCCCATGTGGTCTCCCACACAAGTACTAACCAGGCCCAACACTGCTTAGCTTCCAAGATCAGGCGAGATTGGGCCTATCCAATGTGGTATGGCTGTAGGTGAGATACATGCACTTTTTTGCCCTTTTCTACTTCTATCACCAGGTAAGCTAATAAAAAAGTTTCCTAACTGTATTGACTTACTAAAAAAAATCATGTGTTGGTAATGTAAAAAGACCTACAGGACATTGTATTAGCAGGGGGTCTTAAATTAAACTACTAAAGAGACTCAACACTGTTTAGCTGCCAAAAACAGTTGGAATTGGGCCTAAACAGTGTGGTAAGTCTTTAGGTGATGGCTATTGTGTCTGTTTGACCTCTTCCAAATGTCAGTGCTGGCAATAAAAAGAAAAAGTTTCCAATTTAAATAGCTAGAGAATAAAAACAATTTGCCAGTAATGTGAAATGACCTAGAGCACCTGTTGTTCCCATGTGGTCTCCCACCCAAGTACTAACCAGGCCCAACACTGCTTAGCTTCCAAGATCAGATGAGATTGGGCCTATCCAATGTGGTATGGCTGTAGGTGAAATACAGGCACTTTTTTGCCCTCTTCTACTTCTATCATCAGGTAAGCTAATACACATTTTCCTAACTATATTGGCTTACTGAAAAAAATCATGTGTTGGTAATGTAAAAAGACCTACAGGACATGATATTAGCAGGGGGTCTTAAATTAAACTACTAAAGAGGCTCAACACTGTTTAGCTGCCAAAAGCAGTTGGAATTGGGCCTAAACAGTGTGGTAAGTCTTTAGGTGATGGCTATTGTGTCTGTTTGACCTCTTCCAAATGTCTGTGCTGGCAATAAAAAGAAAAAGTTTCCAATTTAAATAGCTAGAGAATAAAAACAATTTGCCAGTAATGTGAAAAAACCTACAGCACCTGGTGTTCCCATGTGGTCTCCCACCCAAGTACTAACAAGGCCCAACACTGCTTAGCTTCCAAGATCAGGCTAGATTGGGCCTATCCAATGTGGTATGGCTGTAGGTGAGATAAAGGCACTTTTTTGCCCTCTTCTACTTCTATTACCAGGTAAGCTAATAAAAAAGTTTCCTAACTGTATTGGCTTACTGAAAAAAAATCATGTGTTGGTAATGTAAAAAGACCTACAGGACATGATATTAGCAGGGGGTCTTAAATTAAACTACTAAAGAGGCTCAACACTGTTTAGCTGCCAAAAGCAGTTGGAATTGGGCCTAAACAGTGTGGTAAGTCTTTAGGTGATGGCTATTGTGTCTGTTTGACCTCTTCCAAATGTCTGTGCTGGCAATAAAAAGAAAAAGTTTTCAATTTAAATAGCTAGAGAATGAAAACAATTTGCCAGTAATGTGAAAAAACCTACAGCACCTGGTGTTCCCTTGTGGTCTCCCACCCAAGTACTAACCAGGCCCAACACTGCTTAGCTACCAAGATCAGACGAGATTGGGCCTATCCAATGCGGTATGGCTGTAGGTGAGATGCAGGCACTTTTTTGCACTCTTATACTTCTATCACCAGGTAAGCAAATACAAAAGTTTCCTAACTGTATTGGCTTACTGAAAAAAATCATGTGTTGGTAATGTAAAAAGACCTACAGGACATGATATTAGCAGGGGGTCTTAAATTAAACTACTAAAGAGGCTCAACACTGTTTAGCTGCCAAAAGCATTTTGAATTGGGCCTAAACAGTGTGGTAAGTCTTAAGGTGATGGCTATTGTGTCTGTTTGACCTCTTCCAAATGTCAGTGCTGGCAATAAAAAGAAAAAGGTTCCAATTTAAATAGCTAAAGAATAAAAACAATTTGCCAGTAATGTGAAAAAACCTTCAGCACCTGGTGTTCCCATGTGGTCTCCCACCCAAGTACTAACCAGGCCCAACACTGCTTAGCTTCCAAGATCAGACGAGATTGGGCCTATCCAATGTGGAATGGCTGTAGGTGAAATACGGGCACTTTTTTGCCCTCTTCTACTTCTATCACTAGGTAAGCTAATAAAAATTTTCCTAACTATATTGGCTTACTGAAAAAAATCATGTGTTGGCAATGTAAAAAGACCTACAGGACATGATATTAGCAGGGGGTCTTAAATTAAACTACTAAAGAGGCTCAACACTGTTTAGCTGCCAAAAGCATTTGGAATTGGGCCTAAACAGTGTGGTAAGTCTTTAGGTGATGGCTATTGTGTCTGTTTGACCTCTTCCAAATGTCTGTGCTGGCAATAAAAAGAAAAAGTTTCCAATTTAAATAGCTAGAGAATAAAAACAATTTGCCAGTAATGTGAAAAAACCTACAGCACCTGGTGTTCCCATGTGGTATCCCACCCAAGTACTAACCAGTCCCAACACTGCTTAGCTTCCAAGATCAGACGAGATTGGGCCTAGCCAATGTGGAATGGCCGTAGGTGAAATACAGGCACTTTTTTGCCCTCTTCTACTTCTATCACCAGGTAAGCTAATAAAAAAGTTTCCGAACTGTATTGGATTACTGAAAAAAATCATGTGTTGGTAATGTAAAAAGACCTACAGAACATGATATTAGCAGGGGGGCTTAAATTAAACTACTAAAGAGGCTCAACACTGTTTAGCTGCCAAAATCATTTGGAATTGGGCCTAAACAGTGGTAAGTCTTTAGGTGATGGCTATTGTGTCTGTTTGACCTCTTCCAAATGTCAGTGCTGGCAATAAAAAGAAAAAGTTTCCAATTTAAATAGCTAGAGAATAAAAACAATTTGCCAGTAATGTGAAAAAAACCTACAGCACCTGGTGTTCCCATGTGGTCTCCCACCCAAGTACTAACCAGGCCCAACACTGCTTAGCTTCCAAGATCAGACGAGATTGGGCCTATCCAATGTGGTATGGCTGTAGGTGAGATGCAGGCACTTTTTTGCCCTCTTCTACATCTATCACCAGGTAAGCTAATAAAAAAGTTTCCTAACTGTATTGGCTTACTGAAAAAAAAATCATGTGTTGGTAATGTAAAAAGACCTACAGGACATGATATTAGCAGGGGGTCTTAAATTAAACTACTAAAGAGGCTCAACACTGTTTAGCTGCCAAAAGCAGTTGGAATTGGGCCTAGACAGTGTGGTCCAACACTGCTTAGCTTCCAAGATCAGACGAGATTGGGCCTATCCAATGTGGTATGGCTGTAGGTGAGATGCAGGCACTTTTTTGCCCTCTTCTACATCTATCACCAGGTAAGCTAATAAAAAAGTTTCCTAACTGTATTGGCTTACTGAAAAAAAAATCATGTGTTGGTAATGTAAAAAGACCTACAGGACATGATATTAGCAGGGGGTCTTAAATTAAACTACTTAAGAGGCTCAACACTGTTTGGCTGCCAAAAGCATTTGGAATTGGGCCTAAACAGTGTGGTAAGTCTTTAGGTGATGGCTATTGTGTCTGTTTGACCTCTTCCAAATGTCTGTGCTGGCAATAAAAAGAAAAAGTTTACAATTTAAATAGCTAGAGAATAAAAACAATTTGCCAGTAATGTGAAAAAACCCACAGCACCAGGTGTTCCCATGTGGTCTCCCACCCTAGTACTAACCAGTCCCAACACTGCTTAGCTTCCAAGATCAGACAAGATTGGGCCTTTCCAATGTGGTATAGCTGTAGGTGAAATACAGGCACTTTTTTGCCCTCTTCTACTTCTATCACCAGGTAAGCTAAAAAAAAAGTTTCCTAACTGTATTGGCTTACTGAAAAAAATTAATGTGTTGGTAATGTAAAAAGACCTACAGGACATGATATTAGCAGGGGGTCTTAAATTAAACTACTAAAGAGGCTCAACACTGTTTAGCTGCCAAAAGCAGTTGGAATTGGGCCTAAACAGTGTGGTAAGTCTTTAGGTGATGGCTATTGTGTCTGTTTGACCTCTTCCAAATGTCTGTGCTGGCAATAAAAAGAAAAAGTTTCCAATTTAAATAGCTAGAGAATAAAAACAATTTGCCAGTAATGTGAAAAAACCCACAGCACCAGGTGTTCCCATGTGGTCTCCCACCCAAGTACTAACCAGTCCCAACACTGCTTAGCTTCCAAGATCAGACAAGATTGGGCCTTTCCAATGTGGTATAGCTGTAGGTGAAATACAGGCACTTTTTTGCCCTCTTCTACTTCTATCACCAGGTAAGCTAAAAAAAAGTTTCCTAACTGTATTGGCTTACTGGAAAAAATTAATGTGTTGGTAATGTAAAAAGACCTACAGGACATGATATTAGCAGGGGGTCTTAAATTAAACTACTAAAGAGGCTCAACACTGTTTAGCTGCCAAAAGCAGTTGGAATTGGGCCTAAACAGTGTGGTAAGTCTTTAGGTGATGGCTATTGTGTCTGTTTGACCTCTTCCAAATGTCTGTGTTGGCAATAAAAAGAAAAAGTTTCCAATTTAAATAGCTAGAGAATAAAAAAAATTTGCCAGTAATGTGAAAAAACCTACAGCACCTGGTGTTCCCATGTGGTCTCCCACCCAAGTACTAACCAGGCCCAACACTGCTTAGCTTCCAAGATCAGACGAGATTGGGCTCATCCAATGTGGTATGGCTGTAGGTGAGATAAAGGCACTTTTTTGCCCTCTTCTACTTCTATCACCAGGTAAGCTAATACAAAAGTTTCCTAACTGTATTGGCTTACTGAAAAAAATCATGTGTTGGTAATGTAAAAAGACCTACAGGACATGATATTAGCAGGGGGTCTTAAATTAAACTACTAAAGAGGCTCAACACTGTTTTGCTGCCAAAAGCATTTGGAATTGGGCCTAAACAGTGTGGTAAGTCTTTAGGTGATGGCTATGGTGTCTGTTTGACCTCTTCCAAATGTCTGTGCTGGCAATAAAAAGAAAAAGTTTACAATTTAAATAGCTAGAGAATAAAAACAATTTGCCAGTAATGTGAAAAAACCTACAGCACCAGGTGTTCCCATGTGGTCTCCCACCCAAGTACTAACCAGGCCCAACACTGCTTAGCTTCCAAGATCAGACGAGATTGGGCCTATCCAATGTGGTATGGCTGTAGGTGAGATACAGGCACTTTTTTGCCCTCTTCTACTTCTATCACCAGGTAAGCTAATAAAAAAGTTTCCTAACTGTATTGGCTTACTAAAAAAATCATGTGTTGGTAATGTAAAAAGACCTACAGGACATGATATTAGCAGGGGGTCTTAAATTAAACTACTAAAGAGGCTCAACACTGTTTAGCTGCCAAAAGCAGTTGGAATTGGGCCTAAACAGTTTGGTAAGTTTTTAGGTGATGGCTATTGTGTCTGTTTGACCTCTTCCAAATGTCTGTGCTGGCAATAAAAAGAAAAAGTTTCCAATTTAAATAGCTAGAGAATAAAAACAATTTGCCAGTAATGTGAAAAAACCTACAGCACCTGGTGTTCCCATGTGGTCTCCCACCCAAGTACTAACCAGGCCCAACACTGCTTAGCTTCCAAGATCAGACGAGATTGGGCTTATCCAATGTGGTATGGCTGTAGGTGAGATACAGGCACTTTTTTGCCCTCTTCTACTTCTATCACCAGGTAAGCTAATACAAAAGTTTCCTAACTGTATTGGCTTACTGAAAAAATCATGTGTTGGTAATGTAAAAAGACCTACAGGACATGATATTAGCAGGGGGTCTTAAATTAAACTACTGAAGAGGCTCAACACTGTTTAGCTGCCAAAAGCAGTTGGAATTGGGCCTAAACAGTGTGGTAAGTCTTTAGGTGATGGCTATTGTGTCTGTTTGACCTCTTCCAAATGTCTGTGCTGGCAATAAATAGAAAAAGTTTCCAATTTAAATAGCTAAAGAATAAAAACAATTTGCCAGTAATGTGAAAAAACCTTCAGCACCTGGTGTTCCCATGTGGTCTCCCACCCAAGTACTAACCAGGCCCAACACTGCTTAGCTTCCAAGATCAGATGAGATTGGGCCTATCCAATGTGGAATGGCTGTAGGTAAAATACAGGCACTTTTTTGCCCTCTTCTACTTCTATCACCAGGTAAGCTAATAAAAAAGTTTCCTAACTGTATTGGCTTACTGAAAAAAATTAATGTGTTGGTAATGTAACAAGACCTACAGGACATGATATTAGCAGGGGGTCTTAAATTAAACTACTAAAGAGCAGAGCCAGATTAAGGTCTAAATGGGCCTGGAGCTGAACATTATCAAGGGCCTATTATGCGCAATAATAGGGGTTGTGGCCAGCAGCTAATAATGTGGGAGTCTTGACCAGTGTTCTGGTTGGGCGGTCTGCTCATGGGTCTCTATTTGTGTAAATACTTTCAACTAATTATATATGCCTGGAAAAAGCACGGGGCTGGCATAGGAAAAATGCAGGAATATATATTGGCGGATGCCCTCCAAAAGGTGCACCCGCAGGATGCCGATGTCCTAAAATCCTAAAATACTTGCGGGGTGAGGCGGCACTACAGTCATAAAAAGAATACTGAAAGACAAAACTTGATAGACAACATTTCAGCACCTTTTATGTGGTCACCTAAGTTTACCACACCATATACCGGGATGCAGTCAATATGCCGGTGGTCGGAATCCCAGCGGTCAAAAAACAGATGCCAGAATCCCGACCACCGCAATGCACTTTGTCCCTTTTATGGGTGTCCCCCACAAGGGGGAGTGATCCACAGCCCCCCCTTGTCGGCTTTGCGGAGGTCGGGATTCCGACCGCCAGCATATCATACCGGACCCCATATACCCCTTATACAAATCATGCAACAAAAGAGTAACCCCTTTATATTGTACTTGCCTCTTAGACATTATGCCATATGGAATGAGCAAAAATTCACACCGACTGAGCCAAAATTCACACTATGGCGCACGGATTGAGTCAAAATTCATGTAATGCCACACAGATTAAGGCAAAATTTTGCCACATGGATTGAGCCAAAATACACACTATACCAAACAGATTAAGCAATAATGCACAATATGCTTGATAAACGGGTATTGCGCGCCAAAGGTGTGCATTAAAAATTACACCATAATGCCCATTACATGTTAAGCCACACACCATAATGTCCATTACGTATTATGCCAAACACCATAATGCCTATTAAAAATTATGCTACAGAAGTGCTGCTTACCTATATGCTCATTGCCAGAGGTTACATGCTCATTGCCATGTGGGATTGCATGCTCATTGCCAAGGGGGAATACATGCTTGCGGTAACTGGGGGACAGCCGCCGCCGGGCAGAAATGACAGCCATTGACAGCCGGACAGAGAGCAGGGGGCTGCTCTGCTGTATTCAGAGCAATGCAGGTCCCGGCTATTTGAAATAATACCCCTTTCACACCAGAAAATGCAGGGATTTACCCGGGCTGGCCCCTATTACACCAGCCTAGTTCCTGCATTTTCTGGTGTGAGGAGAGAAAACTACCCCCCCCCCCCTTAAACTTTAAAGGGGGGGGGGAGTTAACCAGCATTATCTTCGGAACCAACTGACCCATTTACATGTGGGCTTCGAATGATTTTCAAATGATTTTGGTCCTGTGAAACTGGGCCATTTGGTTCCAGAGAAATCTGTCCTCAAATAACATGAACAGCCATGAAATTACATTTCAAAAATGAAAAAATCGGTTTACCCGCAATATCTCTAGAACCAATGAACCCATATGGACCAACCTGGTATCAGATTGAAGGCCCAGCAATTTGAGTTAGACTGAGATCAACCTCGAGCTTCTGTGATGCCGCTGGAACCAGGTTGGGGTTGGAATTAGCAGGTCTCATGTTATTCTATGGGGAATACGTTCCAGCTTTGCCTGGCGGTATCTCCGGTTCCCGGGGGGCTAGCAACACAGGGCTGGGCTTGTTGAAAAGCCCTGACCCCAGCTATAAAATGGGCCTATTTAGAGAGTGGGCCTGGAGCTGTAGCTCCATCAGGCCCATTGTTAATCCGGCTCTGCTAAAGAGGCTCAACACTGTTTAGCTGCCAAAAGCAGTTGGAATTGGGCCTAAACAGTGTGGTAAGTCTTTAGGTGATGGCTATTGTGTCTGTTTGACCTCTTCCAAATGTCAGTGCTGGCAATAAAAAGAAAAAGTTTCCAATTTAAATAGCTAGAGAATAAAAACAATTTGCCAGTAATGTGAAAAAACCTACAACACCTGGTGTTCCCATGTGGTCTCCCACCCAAGTACTAACCAGGCCCAACACTGCTTAGCTTCCAAGATCAGACGAGATTGGGCCTATCCAATGTGGTATGGCTGTAGGTGAGATAAGGGCACTTTTTTGCCCTCTTCTACTTCTATCACCAGGTAAGCTAATACAAAAGTTTCCTAACTGTATTGGCTTACTGAAAAAAATCATGTGTTGGTAATGTAAAAAGACCTACAGGACATGATATTAGCAGGGGGTCTTAAATTAAACTACTAAAGAGGCTCAACACTGTTTAGCTGCCAAAAGCAGTTAGAATTGGGCCTAAACAGTGTGGTAAGTCTTTAGGTGATGGCTATTGTGTCTGTTTGACCTCTTCCAAATGTCTGTACTGGCAATAGAAAGAAAAAGTTTTCAATTTAAATAGCTAGAGAATAAAAACAATTTGCAAGTAATGTGAAAAAACCTACAGCACCTGGTGTTCCCATGTGGTCTCCCACCCAAGTACTAACCAGGCCCAACACTGCTTAGCTTCCAAGATCAGACGAGATTGGGCCCATCCAATGTGGTATGGCTGTAGGTGAAATACAGACACTTTTTTGCCCTCTTCTACTTCTATCACCAGGTAAGCTAATAAAAATTTTCCTAACTATATTGGCTTACTGAAAAAAATCATGTGTTGGTAATGTAAAAAGACCTACAGGACATATTAGCAGGGGGTCTTAAATTAAACTACTAAAGAGGCTCAACACTGTTTAGCTGCCAAAAGCAGTTGGAATTGGGCCTAAACAGTGTGGTAAGTCTTTAGGTGATGGCTATTGTGTCTGTTTGACCTCTTCCAAATGTCTGTACTGGCAATAGAAAGAAAAAGTTTCCAATTTAAATAGCTAGAGAATAAAAACAATTTGCCAGTAATGTGAAAAAACCTACAACACCTGGTGTTCCCATGTGGTCTCCCACCCAAGTACTAACCAGGCCCAACACTGCTTAGCTTCCAAGATCAGACGAGATTGGGCCCATCCAATGTGGTATGGCTATAGGTGAAATACAAGCACTTTTTTGCCCTCTTCTACTTCTATCACCAGGTAAGCTAATAAAAATTTTCCTAACTATATTGGCTTACTGAAAAAAATCATGTGTTGGTAATGTAAAAAGACCTACAGGACATATTAGCAGGGGGTCTTAAATTAAACTACTAAAGAGGCTCAACACTGTTTAGCTGCCAAAAGCAGTTGGAATGGGGCCTAAACAGTGTGGTAAGTCTTTAGGTGATGGCTATTGTGTCTGTTTGACCTCTTCCAAATGTCTGTACTGGCAATAGAAAGAAAAAGTTTCCAATTTAAATAGCTAGAGAATAAAAACAATTTGCCAGTAATGTGAAAAAACCTACAGCACCTGGTGTTCCCATGTGGTCTCCCACCCAAGTACTAACCAGGCCCAACACTGCTTAGCTTCCAAGATCAGGCGAGATTGGGCCTATCCAATGTGGTATGGCTGTAGGTGAGATAAAGGCACTTTTTTGCCCTCTTCTACTTCTATCTCCAGGTAAGCTAATAAAAAAGTTTCCTAACTGTATTGGCTTACTGAAAAAAATCATGTGTTGGTAATGTAAAAAGACCTACAGGACATGATATTAGCAGGGGGTCTTAAATTAAACTACTAAAGAGGCTCAACACTGTTTAGCTGCCAAAAGCATTTGGAATTGTCCCTAAACAGTGTGGTAAGTCTTTAGGTGATGGCTATTGTGTCTGTTTGACCTCTTCCAAATGTCTGTGCTGGCAATAAAAAGAAAAAGTTTACAATTTAAATAGCTAGAGAATAAAAACAATTTGCCAGTAATGTGAAAAAACCCACAGCACCAGGTGTTCCCATGTGGTCTCCCACCCAAGTACTAACCAGTCCCAACACTGCTTAGCTTCCAAGATCAGACAAGATTGGGCCTTTCCAATGTGGTATAGCTGTATGTGAAATACAGGCACTTTTTTGCCCTCTTCTACTTCTATCACCAGGTAAGCTAAAAAAAAAGTTTCCTAACTGTATTGGCTTACTGAAAAAAATCATGTGTTGGTAATGTAAAAAGACCTACAGGACATGATATTAGCAGGGGGTCTTAAATTAAACTACTAAAGAGGCTCAACACTGTTTAGCTGCCAAAAGCAGTTGGAATTGGGCCTAAACAGTGTGGTAAGTCTTTAGGTGATGGCTATTGTGTCTGTTTGACCTCTTCCAAATGTCTGTGCTGGCAATAAAAAGAAAAAGTTTCCAATTTAAATAGCTAGAGAATAAAAACAATTTGCCAGTAATGTGAAAAAACCTACAGCACCTGGTGTTCCCATGTGGTCTCCCACCCAAGTACTAACCAGGCCCAACACTGCTTTTGTTTCCAAGATCAGACGAGATTGGGCTCATCCAATGTTGTATGGCTGTAGGTGAGATACAGGCACTTTTTTGCCCTCTTCTACTTCTATCACCAGGTAAGCTAATACAAAAGTTTCCTAACTGTATTGGCTTACTGAAAAAATCATGTGTTGGTAATGTAAAAAGACCTACAGGACATGATATTAGCAGGGGGTCTTAAATTAAACTACTGAAGAGGCTCAACACTGTTTAGCTGCCAAAAGCAGTTGGAATTGGGCCTAAACAGTGTGGTAAGTCTTTAGGTGATGGCTATTGTGTCTGTTTGACCTCTTCCAAATGTCTGTGCTGGCAATAAATAGAAAAAGTTTCCAATTTAAATAGCTAAAGAATAAAAACAATTTGCCAGTAATGTGAAAAAACCTTCAGCACCTGGTGTTCCCATGTGGTCTCCCACCCAAGTACTAACCAGGCCCAACACTGCTTAGCTTCCAAGATCAGATGAGATTGGGCCTATCCAATGTGGAATGGCTGTAGGTAAAATACAGGCACTTTTTTGCCCTCTTCTACTTCTATCACCAGGTAAGCTAATAAAAAAGTTTCCTAACTGTATTGGCTTACTGAAAAAAATTAATGTGTTGGTAATGTAACAAGACCTACAGGACATGATATTAGCAGGGGGTCTTAAATTAAACTACTAAAGAGCAGAGCCAGATTAAGGTCTAAATGGGCCTGGAGCTGAACATTATCAAGGGCCTATTATGCGCAATAATAGGGGTTGTGGCCAGCAGCTAATAATGTGGGAGTCTTGACCAGTGTTCTGGTTGGGCGGTCTGCTCATGGGTCTCTATTTGTGTAAATACTTTCAACTAATTATATATGCCTGGAAAAAGCACGGGGCTGGCATAGGAAAAATGCAGGAATATATATTGGCGGATGCCCTCCAAAAGGTGCACCCGCAGGATGCCGATGTCCTAAAATCCTAAAATACTTGCGGGGTGAGGCGGCACTACAGTCATAAAAAGAATACTGAAAGACAAAACTTGATAGACAACATTTCAGCACCTTTTATGTGGTCACCTAAGTTTACCACACCATATACCGGGATGCAGTCAATATGCCGGTGGTCGGAATCCCAGCGGTCAAAATACAGATGCCAGAATCCCGACCACCGCAATGCACTTTGTCCCTTTTATGGGTGTCCCCCACAAGGGGGAGTGATCCACAGCCCCCCCTTGTCGGCTTTGCGGAGGTCGGGATTCCGACCGCCAGCATATCATACCGGACCCCATATACCCCTTATACAAATCATGCAACAAAAGAGTAACCCCTTTATATTGTACTTGCCTCTTAGACATTATGCCATATGGAATGAGCAAAAATTCACACCGACTGAGCCAAAATTCACACTATGGCGCACGGATTGAGTCAAAATTCATGTAATGCCACACAGATTAAGGCAAAATTTTGCCACATGGATTGAGCCAAAATACACACTATACCAAACAGATTAAGCAATAATGCACAATATGCTTGATAAACGGGTATTGCGCGCCAAAGGTGTGCATTAAAAATTACACCATAATGCCCATTACATGTTAAGCCACACACCATAATGTCCATTACGTATTATGCCAAACACCATAATGCCTATTAAAAATTATGCTACAGAAGTGCTGCTTACCTATATGCTCATTGCCAGAGGTTACATGCTCATTGCCATGTGGAATTGCATGCTCATTGCCAAGGGGGAATACATGCTTGCGGTAACTGGGGGACAGCCGCCGCCGGGCAGAAATGACAGCCATTGACAGCCGGACAGAGAGCAGGGGGCTGCTCTGCTGTATTCAGAGCAATGCAGGTCCCGGCTATTTGAAATAATACCCCTTTCACACCAGAAAATGCAGGGATTTACCCGGGCTGGCCCCTATTACACCAGCCTAGTTCCTGCATTTTCTGGTGTGAGGAGAGAAAACTACCCCCCCCCCTTAAACTTTAAAGGGGGGGGGGAGTTAACCAGCATTATCTTCGGAACCAACTGACCCATTTACATGTGGGCTTCGAATGATTTTCAAATGATTTTGGTCCTGTGAAACTGGGCCATTTGATTCCAGAGAAATCTGTCCTCAAATAACATGAACAGCCATGAAATTACATTTCAAAAATGAAAAAATCGGTTTACCCGCAATATCTCTAGAACCAATGAACCCATATGGACCAACCTGGTATCAGATTGAAGGCCCAGCAATTTGAGTTAGACTGAGATCAAAAGACTAGGATTTTGTTGCACTTGCGCTGCTGAGATCAAGTAATTTCCCAGTGAACCGTACTAAACAGAAGGACACCAAGGCACAATTTAGTTATCACTGATAATTCTTTATATATATAAAAAAGATTTTTACTTTTATCTTTAAAAAAGAATTTGTACACATAAATTCAAAAAACAATACAACAATACATGAAAAAAGAATACATAAATAAAATCACAGGCAGATACCATATAAAAAAGAAGAAACACATATATGTGTTTAGTAATATATATCAAGCTCCGGAGCGGGTCACGTAATGATTAGATGGATCAAAAGATGCTTTAAGGAGCAATGTTAGTACAGCGCTACAGCAGCCAGGGTATTAGTGATGAAATGAATGGGTTAGGGTAATGATGGAGATGGACGCCAAAGCACTGTGAATTAGGAGTAAGTTGAGAGTAACCTGTTAGCGCTTCAAAACGCAGGATTGCAGAAAGTCAGGTAGCGTAATACCTCCACACAGTATGCTCACCCTCCTTGATGGATGCTTGTGGAGGGGCGGGGATCCAGATGACACCGTGGCTCAACCCGTTGCACAGATTGTGCTGGCGTCGATGCTTCTCTCCAATGGGGGACGGCAGATGGAGACGCTGCAAATGCAGCTAGTGTAGACTGCTGTAAGCGGCTGAAAAGGCGCTAAATGCGCTGGCTTGTAGTGTCCGGACAAGACAGCATTAGTGGATGTAATTGCCGGCTCCGTGTACGTGACCTCGTGACCTCGGGAGTTGGGTGACAAAGCGGAAGTGACGTCGACGCGTTTCGTTCACTTGGCAACCGTGAACTTTTTCAAGACGATTCCTGTGTGTCCGCCTCTCTACTGAGTGGCTGGGTAATGCTGTCACCGTCGGTATACACAAGCTGTGGCACGGTTCGTCACTCCTCCGCCATCCTCTCCCTCACAGACCACTCCAACAGCCTCTCATTACAAGACAGAACACACCTCTGAAATATTTGGCTAAAAAAGTTTTTTAGCCAAATATTTCAGAGGTGTGTTCTGTCTTGTAATGAGAGGCTGTTGGAGTGGTCTGTGAGGGAGAGGATGGCGGAGGAGTGACGAACCGTGCCACAGCTTGTGTATACCGACGGTGACAGCATTACCCAGCCACTCAGTAGAGAGGCGGACACACAGGAATCGTCTTGAAAAAGTTCACGGTTGCCAAGTGAACGAAACGCGTCGACGTCACTTCCGCTTTGTCACCCAACTCCCGAGGTCACGAGGTCACGTACACGGAGCCGGCAATTACATCCACTAATGCTGTCTTGTCCGGACACTACAAGCCAGCGCATTTAGCGCCTTTTCAGCCGCTTACAGCAGTCTACACTAGCTGCATTTGCAGCGTCTCCATCTGCCGTCCCCCATTGGAGAGAAGCATCGACGCCAGCACAATCTGTGCAACGGGTTGAGCCACGGTGTCATCTGGATCCCCGCCCCTCCACAAGCATCCATCAAGGAGGGTGAGCATACTGTGTGGAGGTATTACGCTACCTGACTTTCTGCAATCCTGCGTTTTGAAGCGCTAACAGGTTACTCTCAACTTACTCCTAATTCACAGTGCTTTGGCGTCCATCTCCATCATTACCCTAACCCATTCATTTCATCACTAATACCCTGGCTGCTGTAGCGCTGTACTAACATTGCTCCTTAAAGCATCTTTTGATCCATCTAATCATTACGTGACCCGCTCCGGAGCTTGATATATATTACTAAACACATATATGTGTTTCTTCTTTTTTATATGGTATCTGCCTGTGATTTTATTTATGTATTCTTTTTTCATGTATTGTTGTATTGTTTTTTGAATTTATGTGTACAAATTCTTTTTTAAAGATAAAAGTAAAAATCTTTTTTATATATATAAAGAATTATCAGTGATAACTAAATTGTGCCTTGGTGTCCTTCTGTTTAGTACGGTTCACTGGGAAATTACTTGATCTCAGCAGCGCAAGTGCAACAAAATCCTAGTCTTTTGTACTCTTCCAGTGTGTCCCAAGCAGACCCACTTGCATCTGCTGCAGCTGAGTTCAAATTAATCAGTTCTATTACTCTTTACATCAATAGATATATCTTTCTCTTTATCTAGCGCCGGGCCCTGTGGATTGTGGAGAACCCTTAGAGGTCCACTCTGCACCCACAGTAGTGTGTATTTTTAGACTGAGATCAACCTCGAGCTTCTGTGATGCCGCTGGAACCAGGTTGGGGTTGGAATTAGCAGGTCTCATGTTATTCTATGGGGAATACGTTCCAGCTTTGCCTGGCGGTATCTCCGGTTCCCGGGGGGCTAGCAACACGGGGCTGGGCTTGTTGAAAAGCCCTGACCCCAGCTATAAAATGGGCCTATTTAGAGAGTGGGCCTGTAGCTCCATCAGGCCCATTGTTAATCCGGCTCTGCTAAAGAGGCTCAACACTGTTTAGCTGCCAAAAGCAGTTGGAATTGGGCCTAAACAGTGTGGTAAGTCTTTAGGTGATGGCTATTGTGTCTGTTTGACCTCTTCCAAATGTCAGTGCTGGCAATAAAAAGAAAAAGTTTCCAATTTAACTAGCTAGAGAATAAAAACAATTTGCCAGTAATGTGAAAAAACCTACAACACCTGGTGTTCCCATGTGGTCTCCCACCCAAGTACTAACCAGGCCCAACACTGCTTAGCTTCCAAGATCAGACGAGATTGGGCCTATCCAATGTGGTATGGCTGTAGGTGAGATAAGGGCACTTTTTTGCCCTCTTCTACTTCTATCACCAGGTAAGCTAATACAAAAGTTTCCTAACTGTATTGGCTTACTGAAAAAAATCATGTGTTGGTAATGTAAAAAGACCTACAGGACATGATATTAGCAGGGGGTCTTAAATTAAACTACTAAAGAGGCTCAACACTGTTTAGCTGCCAAAAGCAGTTGGAATTGGGCCTAAACAGTGTGGTAAGTCTTTAGGTGATGGCTATTGTGTCTGTTTGACCTCTTCCAAATGTCTGTACTGGCAATAGAAAGAAAAAGTTTTCAATTTAAATAGCTAGAGAATAAAAACAATTTGCAAGTAATGTGAAAAAACCTACAGCACCTGGTGTTCCCATGTGGTCTCCCACCCAAGTACTAACCAGGCCCAACACTGCTTAGCTTCCAAGATCAGACGAGATTGGGCCCATCCAATGTGGTATGGCTGTAGGTGAAATATAGGCACTTTTTTGCCCTCTTCTACTTCTATCACCAGGTAAGCTAATAAAAATTTTCCTAACTATATTGGCTTACTGAAAAAAATCATGTGTTGGTAATGTAAAAAGACCTACAGGACATTAGCAGGGGGTCTTAAATTAAACTACTAAAGAGGCTCAACACTGTTTAGCTGCCAAAAGCAGTTGGAATTGGGCCTAAACAGTGTGGTAAGTCTTTAGGTGATGGCTATTGTGTCTGTTTGACCTCTTCCAAATGTCTGTGTTGGCAATAAAAAGAAAAAGTTTCCAATTTAAATAGCTAGAGAATAAAAACAATTTGCCAGTAATGTGAAAAAACCTACAGCACCTGGTGTTCCCATGTGGTCTCCCACCCAAGTACTAGCCAGGCCCAACACTGCTTAGCTTCCAAGATCAGACGAGATTGGGCTCATCCAATGTGGTATGGCTGTAGGTGAGATAAAGGCACTTTTTTGCCCTCTTCTACTTCTATCACCAGGTAAGCTAATACAAAAGTTTCCTAACTGTATTGGCTTACTGAAAAAAATCATGTGTTGGTAATGTAAAAAGACCTACAGGACATGATATTAGCAGGGGGTCTTAAATTAAACTACTAAAGAGGCTCAACACTGTTTTGCTGCTAAAAGCATTTGGAATTGGGCCTAAACAGTGTGGTAAGTCTTTAGGTGATGGCTATTGTGTCTGTTTGACCTCTTCCAAATGTCTGTGCTGGCAATAAAAAGAAAAAGTTTACAATTTAAATAGCTAGAGAATAAAAACAATTTGCCAGTAATGTGAAAAAACCTACAGCACAAGATGTTTCCATGTGGTCTCCCACCCAAGTACTAACCAGGCCCAACACTGCTTAGCTTCCAAGATCAGACGAGATTGGGCCTATCCAATGTGGTATGGCTGTAGGTGAGATACAGGCACTTTTTTGCCCTCTTCTACTTCTATCACCAGGTAAGCTAATAAAAAAGTTTCCTAACTGTATTGGCTTACTAAAAAAATCATGTGTTGGTAATGTAAAAAGACCTACAGGACATGATATTAGCAGGGGGTCTTAAATTAAACTACTAAAGAGGCTCAACACTGTTTAGCTGCCAAAAGCAGTTGGAATTGGGCCTAAACAGTTTGGTAAGTTTTTAGGTGATGGCTATTGTGTCTGTTTGACCTCTTCCAAATGTCTGTGCTGGCAATAAAAAGAAAAAGTTTCCAATTTAAATAGCTAGAGAATAAAAACAATTTGCCAGTAATGTGAAAAAACCTACAGCACCTGGTGCTCCCATGTGGTCTCCCACCCAAGTACTAACCAGGCCCAACACTGCTTAGCTTCCAAAATCAGACGAGATTGGGCTTATCCAATGTGGTATGGCTGTAGGTGAGATACAGGCACTTTTTTGCCCTCTTCTACTTCTATCACCAGGTAAGCTAATACAAAAGTTTCCTAACTGTATTGGCTTACTGAAAAAATCATGTGTTGGTAATGTAAAAAGACCTACAGGACATGATATTAGCAGGGGGTCTTAAATTAAACTACTGAAGAGGCTCAACACTGTTTAGCTGCCAAAAGCAGTTGGAATTGGGCCTAAACAGTGTGGTAAGTCTTTAGGTGATGGCTATTGTGTCTGTTTGACCTCTTCCAAATGTCTGTGCTGGCAATAAATAGAAAAAGTTTCCAATTTAAATAGCTAAAGAATAAAAACTATTTGCCAGTAATGTGAAAAAACCTTCAGCACCTGGTGTTCCCATGTGGTCTCCCACCCAAGTACTAACCAGGCCCAACACTGCTTAGCTTCCAAGATCAGATGAGATTGGGCCTATCCAATGTGGAATGGCTGTAGGTAAAATACAGGCACTTTTTTGCCCTCTTCTACTTCTATCACCAGGTAAGCTAATAAAAAAGTTTCCTAACTGTATTGGCTTACTGAAAAAAATTAATGTGTTGGTAATGTAACAAGACCTACAGGACATGATATTAGCAGGGGGTCTTAAATTAAACTACTAAAGAGCAGAGCCAGATTAAGGTCTAAATGGGCCTGGAGCTGAACATTATCAAGGGCCTATTATGCGCAATAATAGGGGTTGTGGCCAGCAGCTAATAATGTGGGAGTCTTGACCAGTGTTCTGGTTGGGCGGTCTGCTCATGGGTCTCTATTTGTGTAAATACTTTCAACTAATTATATATGCCTGGAAAAAGCACGGGGCTGGCATAGGAAAAATGCAGGAATATATATTGGCGGATGCCCTCCAAAAGGTGCACCCGCAGGATGCCGATGTCCTAAAATCCTAAAATACTTGCGGGGTGAGGCGGCACTACAGTCATAAAAAGAATACTGAAAGACAAAACTTGATAGACAACATTTCAGCACCTTTTATGTGGTCACCTAAGTTTACCACACCATATACCGGGATGCAGTCAATATGCCGGTGGTCGGAATCCCAGCGGTCAAAATACAGATGCCAGAATCCCGACCACCGCAATGCACTTTGTCCCTTTTATGGGTGTCCCCCACAAGGGGGAGTGATCCACAGCCCCCCCTTGTCGGCTTTGCGGAGGTCGGGATTCCGACCGCCAGCATATCATACCGGACCCCATATACCCCTTATACAAATCATGCAACAAAAGAGTAACCCCTTTATATTGTACTTGCCTCTTAGACATTATGCCATATGGAATGAGCAAAAATTCACACCGACTGAGCCAAAATTCACACTATGGCGCACGGATTGAGTCAAAATTCATGTAATGCCACACAGATTAAGGCAAAATTTTGCCACATGGATTGAGCCAAAATACACACTATACCAAACAGATTAAGCAATAATGCACAATATGCTTGATAAACGGGTATTGCGCGCCAAAGGTGTGCATTAAAAATTACACCATAATGCCCATTACATGTTAAGCCACACACCATAATGTCCATTACGTATTATGCCAAACACCATAATGCCTATTAAAAATTATGCTACAGAAGTGCTGCTTACCTATATGCTCATTGCCAGAGGTTACATGCTCATTGCCATGTGGGATTGCATGCTCATTGCCAAGGGGGAATACATGCTTGCGGTAACTGGGGGACAGCCGCCGCCGGGCAGAAATGACAGCCATTGACAGCCGGACAGAGAGCAGGGGGCTGCTCTGCTGTATTCAGAGCAATGCAGGTCCCGGCTATTTGAAATAATACCCCTTTCACACCAGAAAATGCAGGGATTTACCCGGGCTGGCCCCTATTACACCAGCCTAGTTCCTGCATTTTCTGGTGTGAGGAGAGAAAACTACCCCCCCCCCCCCTTAAACTTTAAAGGGGGGGGGGAGTTAACCAGCATTATCTTCGGAACCAACTGACCCATTTACATGTGGGCTTCGAATGATTTTCAAATGATTTTGGTCCTGTGAAACTGGGCCATTTGGTTCCAGAGAAATCTGTCCTCAAATAACATGAACAGCCATGAAATTACATTTCAAAAATGAAAAAATCGGTTTACCCGCAATATCTCTAGAACCAATGAACCCATATGGACCAACCTGGTATCAGATTGAAGGCCCAGCAATTTGAGTTAGACTGAGATCAACCTCTAGCTTCTGTGATGCCGCTGGAACCAGGTTGGGGTTGGAATTAGCAGGTCTCATGTTATTCTATGGGGAATACGTTCCAGCTTTGCCTGGCGGTATCTCCGGTTCCCGGGGGGCTAGCAACACGGGGCTGGGCTTGTTGAAAAGCCCTGACCCCAGCTATAAAATGGGCCTATTTAGAGAGTGGGCCTGGAGCTGTAGCTCCATCAGGCCCATTGTTAATCCGGCTCTGCTAAAGAGGCTCAACACTGTTTAGCTGCCAAAAGCAGTTGGAATTGGGCCTAAACAGTGTGGTAAGTCTTTAGGTGATGGCTATTGTGTCTGTTTGACCTCTTCCAAATGTCAGTGCTGGCAATAAAAAGAAAAAGTTTCCAATTTAAAAAGCTAGAGAATAAAAACAATTTGCCAGTAATGTGAAAAAACCTACAACACCTGGTGTTCCCATGTGGTCTCCCACCCAAGTACTAACCAGGCCCAACACTGCTTAGCTTTCAAGATCAGACGAGATTGGGCCTATCCAATGTGGTATGGCTGTAGGTGAGATAAGGGCACTTTTTTGCCCTCTTCTACTTCTATCACCAGGTAAGCTAATACAAAAGTTTCCTAACTGTATTGGCTTACTGAAAAAAATCATGTGTTGGTAATGTAAAAAGACCTACAGGACATGATATTAGCAGGGGGTCTTAAATTAAACTACTAAAGAGGCTCAACACTGTTTAGCTGCCAAAAGCAGTTGGAATTGGGCCTAAACAGTGTGGTAAGTCTTTAGGTGATGGCTATTGTGTCTGTTTGACCTCTTCCAAATGTCTGTACTGGCAATAGAAAGAAAAAGTTTTCAATTTAAATAGCTAGAGAATAAAAACAATTTGCAAGTAATGTGAAAAAACCTACAGCACCTGGTGTTCCCATGTGGTCTCCCACCCAAGTACTAACCAGGCCCAACACTGCTTAGCTTCCAAGATCAGACGAGATTGGGCCCATCCAATGTGGTATGGCTGTAGGTGAAATACAGGCACTTTTTTGCCCTCTTCTAATTCTATCACCAGGTAAGCTAATAAAAATTTTCCTAACTATATTGGCTTACTGAAAAAAATCATGTGTTGGTAATGTAACAAGGCCTACAGGACATGATATTAGCAGGGGGTCTTAAATTAAACTACTAAAGAGGCTCAACACTGTTTAGCTGCCAAAAGCAGTTGGAATTGGGCCTAAACAGTGTGGTAAGTCTTTAGGTGATGGCTATTGTGTCTGTTTGACCTCTTCCAAATGTCAGTGCTGGCAATAAAAAGAAAAAGTTTCCAATTTAAATAGCTAGAGAATAAAAACAATTTGCCAGTAATGTGAAAAAACCTACAACACCTGGTGTTCCCATGTGGTCTCCCACCCAAGTACTAACAAGGCCCAACACTGCTTAGCTTCCAAGATCAGACGAGATTGGGCCTATCCAATGTGGTATGGCTGTAGGTGAGATAAGGGCACTTTTTTGCCCTCTTCTACTTCTATCACCAGGTAAGCTAATACAAAAGTTTCCTAACTATATTGGCTTACTGAAAAAAATCATGTGTTGGTAATGTAAAAAGACCTACAGGACATGATATTAGCAGGGGGTCTTAAATTAAACTACTAAAGAGGCTCAACACTGTTTAGCTGCCAAAAGCAGTTGGAAAAAAGTTTCCTAACTGTATTGGCTTTCTGAAAAAAATTAATGTGTTGGTAATGTAACAAGACCTACAGGACATGATATTAGCAGGGGGTCTTAAATTAAACTACTAAAGAGGCTCAACACTGTTTAGCTGCCAAAAGCAGTTGGAATTGGGCCTAAACAGTGTGGTAAGTCTTTAGGTGATGGCTATTGTGTCTGTTTGACCTCTTCCAAATGTCTGTGCTGGCAATAAAAAGAAAAAGTTTACAATTTAAATAGCTAGAGAATAAAAACAATTTGCCAGTAATGTGAAAAAACCTACAGCACCAGGTGTTCCCATGTGGTCTCCCACCCAAGTACTAACCAGTCCCAACACTGCTCAGCTTCCAAGATCAGACAAGATTGGGCCTTTCCAATGTGGTATGGCTGTAGGTAAGATACAGGCACTTTTTTGCCCTCTTCTACTTCTATCACCAGGTAAGCTAATAAAAAAGTTTCCTAACTGTATTGGCTTACTGAAAAAAAATAATGTGTTGGTAATGTAAAAAGACCTACAGGACATGATATTAGCAGGGGGTCTTAAATTAAACTACTAAAGAGGCTCAACACTGTTAAGCTGCCAAAAGCAGTTGGAATTGGGCCTAAACAGTGTGGTAAGTCTTTAGGTGATGGCTATTGTATCTGTTTGACCTCTTCCAAATGTCTGTGCTGGCAATAAAAATAAAAAGTTTCCAATTTAAATAGCTAGAGAATAAAAACAATTTGCCAGTAATGTGAAAAAACCTACAGCACCTGGTGTTCCCATGTGTTCTCCCACCCAAGTACTAACCAGGCCCAACACTGCTTAGCTTCCAAGATCAGACGAGATTGGGCCTATCCAATGTGGTATGGCTGTAGGTGAGATAAAGGCACTTTTTTGCCCTCTTCTACTTCTATCACCAGGTAAGCTGATACAAAAGTTTCCTAACTGTATTGGCTTACTGAAAAAAATCATGTGTTGTTAATGTAAAAAGACCTAAAGGACATGATATTAGCAGGGGGTCTTAAATTAAACTACTAAAGAGGCTCAACACTGTTTAGCTGCCAAAAGCATTTGGAATTGGGCCTAAACAGTGTGGTAAGTCTTTAGGTGATGGCTATTGTGTCTGTTTGACCTCTTCCAAATGTCTGTGCTGGCAATAAAAAGAAAAAGTTTCCAATTTAAATAGCTAGAGAATAAAAACAATTTGCCAGTAATGTGAAAAAACCTACAGCACCAGGTGTTCCCATGTGGTCTCCCACCCAAGTACTAACCAGTCCCAACACTGCTTAGCTTCCAAGATCAGACAAGATTGGGCCTATCCAATGTGGTATGGCTGTAGGTGAGATACAGGCACTTTTTTGCTCTCTTCTACTTCTATCACCAGGTAAGCTAATAAAAAAGTTTCCTAACTGTATTGGCTTTCTGAAAAAAATTAATGTGTTGGTAATGTAACAAGACCTACAGGACATGATATTAGCAGGGGGTCTTAAATTAAACTACTAAAGAGGCTCAACACTTTTTAGCTGCCAAAAGCAGTTGGAATTGGGCCTAAACAGTGTGGTAAGTCTTTAGGTGATGGCTATTGTGTCTGTTTGACCTCTTCCAAATGTCTGTGCTGGCAATAAAAAGAAAAAGTTTCCAATTTAAATAGCTAGAGAATAAAAACAATTTGCCAGTAATGTGAAAAAACCTACAGCACCTGGTGTTCCCATGTGGTCTCCCACCCAAGTACTAACCAGGCCCAACACTGCTTAGCTTCCAATATCAGACGAGATTGGGCCTATCCAATGTGGTATGGCTGTAGGTGAGATAAAGGCACTTTTTTGCCCTCTTCTACTTCTATCACCAGGTAAGCTAATACAAAAGTTTCCTAACTGTATTGGCTTACTGAAAAAAATCATGTGTTGGTAATGTAAAAAGACCTACAGGACATGATATTAGCAGGGGGTCTTAAATTAAACTACTAAAGAGGCTCAACACTGTTTAGCTGCCAAAAGCAGTTGGAATTGGGCCTAAACAGTGTGGTAAGTCTTTAGGTGATGGCTATTGTGTCTGTTTGACCTCTTCCAAATGTCTGTACTGGCAATAGAAAGAAAAAGTTTTCAATTTAAATAGCTAGAGAATAAAAACAATTTGCAAGTAATGTGAAAAAACCTACAGCACCTGGTGTTCCCATGTGGTCTCCCACCCAAGTACTAACCAGGCCCAACACTGCTTAGTTTCCAAGATCAGGCCTATCCAATGTGGTATGGCTGTATGTGAGATAAAGGCACTTTTTTGCCCTCTTCTACTTCTATCACCAGGTAAGCTAATACAAAAGTTTCCTAACTGTATTGGCTTACTGAAAAAAATCATGTGTTGGTAATGTAAAAAGACCTAAAGGACATGATATTAGCAGGGGGTCTTAAATTAAACTACTAAAGAGGCTCAACACTGTTTAGCTGCCAAAAGCAGTTGGAATTGGGCCTAAACAGTGTGGTAAGTCTTTAGGTGATGGCTATTGTGTCTGTTTGACCTCTTCCAAATGTCTGTGCTGGCAATAAAAAGAAAAAGTTTCCAATTTAAATAGCTAGAGAATCAAAACAATTTGCCAGTAATGTGAAAAAACGTACAGCACCAGGTGTTCCCATGTGGTCTCCCACCCAAGTACTAACTAGTCCCAACACTGCTTAGCTTCCAAGATCAGACAAGATTGGGCCTATCCAATGTGGTATGGCTGTAGGTGAGATACAGGCACTTTTTTGCTCTCTTCTACTTCTATCACCAGGTAAGCTAATAAAAAAGTTTCCTAACTGTATTGGCTTTCTGAAAAAAATTAATGTGTTGGTAATGTAACAAGACCTACAGGACATGATATTAGCAGGGGGTCTTAAATTAAACTACTAAAGAGGCTCAACACTGTTTAGCTGCCAAAAGCAGTTGGAATTGGGCCTAAACAGTGTGGTAAGTCTTTAGGTGATGGCTATTGTGTCTGTTTGACCTCTTCCAAATGTCTGTGCTGGCAATAAAAAGAAAAAGTTTCCAATTTAAATAGCTAGAGAATAAAAACAATTTGCCAGTAATGTGAAAAAACTTACAGCACCTGGTGTTCCCATGTGGTCTCCCACCCAAGTACTAACCAGGCCCAACACTGCTTAGCTTACAAGATCAGACGAGATTGGGCCTATCCAATGTGGTATGGCTGTAGGTGAGATAAAGGCACTTTTTTGCCCTCTTCTACTTCTATCACCAGGTAAGCTAATACAAAAGTTTCCTAACTGTATTGGCTTACTGAAAAAAATCATGTGTTGGTAATGTAAAAAGACCTACAGGACATGATATTAGCAGGGGGTCTTAAATTAAACTACTAAAGAGGCTCAACACTGTTTAGCTGCCAAAAGCAGTTGGAATTGGGCCTAAACAGTGTGGTAAGTCTTTAGGTGATGGCTATTGTGTCTGTTTGACCTCTTCCAAATGTCTGTACTGGCAATAGAAAGAAAAAGTTTTCAATTTAAATAGCTAGAGAATAAAAACAATTTGCAAGTAATGTGAAAAAACCTACAGCACCTGGTGTTCCCATGTGGTCTCCCACCCAAGTACTAACCAGGCCCAACACTGCTTAGCTTCCAAGATCAGACGAGATTGGGCCCATCCAATGTGGTATGGCTGTAGGTGAAATACAGGCACTTTTTTGCCCTCTTCTACTTCTATCACCAGGTAAGCTAATAAAAATTTTCCTAACTATATTGGCTTACTGAAAAAAATCATGTGTTGGTAATGTAAAAAGACCTACAGGACATGATATTAGCAGGGGGTCTTAAATTAAACTACTAAAGAGGCTCAACACTGTTTTTCTGCCAAAAGCAGTTGGAATTGGGCCTAAACAGTGTGGTAAGTCTTTAGGTGATGGCTATTGTGTCATGTTTGACCTCTTCCAAATGTCTGTGCTGGCAATAAAAAGAAAAAGTTTACAATTTAAATAGCTAGAGAATAAAAACAATTTGCCAGTAATGTGAAAAAACCTACAGCACCAGGTGTTCCCATGTGGTCTCCCACCCAAGTACTAACCAGTCCCAACACTGCTCAGCTTCCAAGATCAGACAAGATTGGGCCTTTCCAATGTGGTATGGCTGTAGGTAAGATACAGGCACTTTTTTGCCCTCTTCTACTTCTATCACCAGGTAAGCTAATACAAAAGTTTCCTAACTGTATTGGCTTACTGAAAAAAATCATGTGTTGGTAATGTAAAAAGACCTACAGGACATGATATTAGCAGGGGGTCTTAAATTAAACTACTAAAGAGGCTCAACACTGTTTAGCTGCCAAAAGCATTTGGAATTGTCCCTAAACAGTGTGGTAAGTCTTTAGGTGATGGCTATTGTGTCTGTTTGACCTCTTCCAAATGTCTGTGCTGGCAATAAAAAGAAAAAGTTTCCAATTTAAATAGCTAGAGAATAAAAACAATTTGCCAGTAATGTGAAAAGACCTAGAGCACCTGGTGTTCCCATGTGGTCTCCCACCCAAGTACTAACCAGGCCCAACACTGCTTAGCTTCCAAGATCAGATGAGATTGGGCCTATCCAATGTGGTATGGCTGTAGGTAAAATACAGGCACTTTTTTGCCCTCTTCTACTTCTATCACCAGGTAAGCTAATAAAAATTTTCCTAACTATATTGGCTTACTGAAAAAAATCATGTGTTGGTAATGTAAAAAGACCTACAGGACATGATATTAGCAGGGGGTCTTAAATTAAACTACTAAAGAGGCTCAACACTGTTTTGCTGCCAAAAGCAGTTGGAATTGGGCCTAAACAGTGTGGTAAGTCTTTAGGTGATGGCTATTGTGTCTGTTTGACCTCTTCCAAATGTCTGTGCTGGCAATAAAAAGAAAAAGTTTACAATTTAAATAGCTAGAGAATAAAAACAATTTGCCAGTAATGTGAAAAAACCTACAGCACCAGGTGTTCCCATGTGGTCTCCCACCCAAGTACTAACCAGTCCCAACACTGCTCAGCTTCCAAGATCAGACAAGATTGGGCCTTTCCAATGTGGTATGGCTGTAGGTAAGATACAGGCACTTTTTTGCCCTCTTCTACTTCTATCACCAGGTAAGCTAATAAAAAAGTTTCCTAACTGTATTGGCTTACTGAAAAAAATAATGTGTTGGTAATGTAAAAAGACCTACAGGACATGATATTAGCAGGGGGTCTTAAATTAAACTACTAAAGAGGCTCAACACTGTTTAGCTGCCAAAAGCAGTTGGAATTGGGCCTAAACAGTGTGGTAAGTCTTTAGGTGATGGCTATTGTGTCTGTTTGACCTCTTCCAAATGTCTGTGCTGGCAATAAAAATAAAAAGTTTCCAATTTAAATAGCTAGAGAATAAAAACAATTTGCCAGTAATGTGAAAAAACCTACAGCACCTGGTGTTCCCATGTGTTCTCCCACCCAAGTACTAACCAGGCCCAACACTGCTTAGCTTCCAAGATCAGACGAGATTGGGCCTATCCAATGTGGTATGGCTGTAGGTGAGATACAGGCACTTTTTTGCTCTCTTCTACTTCTATCACCAGGTAAGCTAATAAAAAAGTTTCCTAACTGTATTGGCTTTCTGAAAAAAATTAATGTGTTGGTAATGTAACAAGACCTACAGGACATGATATTAGCAGGGGGTCTTAAATTAAACTACTAAAGAGGCTCAACACTGTTTAGCTGCCAAAAGCAGTTGGAATTGGGCCTAAACAGTGTGGTAAGTCTTTAGGTGATGGCTATTGTGTCTGTTTGACCTCTTCCAAATGTCTGTACTGGCAATAGAAAGAAAAAGTTTTCAATTTAAATAGCTAGAGAATAAAAACAATTTGCAAGTAATGTGAAAAAACCTACAGCACCTGGTGTTCCCATGTGGTCTCCCACCCAAGTACTAACCAGGCCCAACACTGCTTAGCTTCCAAGATCAGACGAGATTGGGCCCATCCAATGTGGTATGGCTGTAGGTGAAATACAGGCACTTTTTTGCCCTCTTCTACTTCTATCACCAGGTAAGCTAATAAAAATTTTCCTAACTATATTGGCTTACTGAAAAAAATCATGTGTTGGTAATGTAAAAAGACCTACAGGACATGATATTAGCAGGGGGTCTTAAATTAAACTACTAAAGAGGCTCAACACTGTTTTTCTGCCAAAAGCAGTTGGAATTGGGCCTAAACAGTGTGGTAAGTCTTTAGGTGATGGCTATTGTGTCATGTTTGACCTCTTCCAAATGTCTGTGCTGGCAATAAAAAGAAAAAGTTTACAATTTAAATAGCTAGAGAATAAAAACAATTTGCCAGTAATGTGAAAAAACCTACAGCACCAGGTGTTCCCATGTGGTCTCCCACCCAAGTACTAACCAGTCCCAACACTGCTCAGCTTCCAAGATCAGGCCTTTCCAATGTGGTATGGCTGTAGGTAAGATACAGGCACTTTTTTGCCCTCTTCTACTTCTATCACCAGGTAAGCTAATAAAAAAGTTTCCTAACTGTATTGGCTTACTGAAAAAAAATAATGTGTTGGTAATGTAAAAAGACCTACAGGACATGATATTAGCAGGGGGTCTTAAATTAAACTACTAAAGAGGCTCAACACTGTTTAGCTGCCAAAAGCAGTTGGAATTGGGCCTAAACAGTGTGGTAAGTCTTTAGGTGATGGCTATTGTATCTGTTTGACCTCTTCCAAATGTCTGTGCTGGCAATAAAAATAAAAAGTTTCCAATTTAAATAGCTAGAGAATAAAAACAATTTGCCAGTAATGTGAAAAAACCTACAGCACCTGGTGTTCCCATGTGTTCTCCCACCCAAGTACTAACCAGGCCCAACACTGCTTAGCTTCCAAGACCAAACGAGATTGGGCCTATCCAATGTGGTATGGCTGTAGGTGAGATAAAGGCACTTTTTTGCCCTCTTCTACTTCTATCACCAGGTAAGCTAATACAAAAGTTTCCTAACTGTATTGGCTTACTGAAAAAAATCATGTGTTGGTAATGTAAAAAGACCTAAAGGACATGATATTAGCAGGGGGTCTTAAATTAAACTACTAAAGAGGCTCAACACTGTTTAGCTGCCAAAAGCATTTGGAATTGGGCCTAAACAGTGTGGTAAGTCTTTAGGTGATGGCTATTGTGTCTGTTTGACCTCTTCCAAATGTCTGTGCTGGCAATAAAAAGAAAAAGTTTCCAATTTAAATAGCTAGAGAATCAAAACAATTTGCCAGTAATGTGAAAAAACCTACAGCACCAGGTGTTCCCATGTGGTCTCCCACCCAAGTACTAACCAGTCCCAACACTGCTCAGCTTCCAAGATCAGACAAGATTGGGCCTTTCCAATGTGGTATGGCTGTAGGTAAGATACAGGCACTTTTTTGCCCTCTTCTACTTCTATCACCAGGTAAGCTAATAAAAAAGTTTCCTAACTGTATTGGCTTACTGAAAAAAATAATGTGTTGGTAATGTAAAAAGACCTACAGGACATGATATTAGCAGGGGGTCTTAAATTAAACTACTAAAGAGGCTCAACACTGTTTAGCTGCCAAAAGCAGTTGGAATTGGGCCTAAACAGTGTGGTAAGTCTTTAGGTGATGGCTATTGTGTCTGTTTGACCTCTTCCAAATGTCTGTGCTGGCAATAAAAATAAAAAGTTTCCAATTTAAATAGCTAGAGAATAAAAACAATTTGCCAGTAATGTGAAAAAACCTACAGCACCTGGTGTTCCCATGTGTTCTCCCACCCAAGTACTAACCAGGCCCAACACTGCTTAGCTTCCAAGATCAGACGAGATTGGGCCTATCCAATGTGGTATGGCTGTAGGTGAGATACAGGCACTTTTTTGCTCTCTTCTACTTCTATCACCAGGTAAGCTAATAAAAAAGTTTCCTAACTGTATTGGCTTTCTGAAAAAAATTAATGTGTTGGTAATGTAACAAGACCTACAGGACATGATATTAGCAGGGGGTCTTAAATTAAACTACTAAAGAGGCTCAACACTGTTTAGCTGCCAAAAGCAGTTGGAATTGGGCCTAAACAGTGTGGTAAGTCTTTAGGTGATGGCTATTGTGTCTGTTTGACCTCTTCCAAATGTCTGTACTGGCAATAGAAAGAAAAAGTTTTCAATTTAAATAGCTAGAGAATAAAAACAATTTGCAAGTAATGTGAAAAAACCTACAGCACCTGGTGTTCCCATGTGGTCTCCCACCCAAGTACTAACCAGGCCCAACACTGCTTAGCTTCCAAGATCAGACGAGATTGGGCCCATCCAATGTGGTATGGCTGTAGGTGAAATACAGGCACTTTTTTGCCCTCTTCTACTTCTATCACCAGGTAAGCTAATAAAAATTTTCCTAACTATATTGGCTTACTGAAAAAAATCATGTGTTGGTAATGTAAAAAGACCTACAGGACATGATATTAGCAGGGGGTCTTAAATTAAACTACTAAAGAGGCTCAACACTGTTTTTCTGCCAAAAGCAGTTGGAATTGGGCCTAAACAGTGTGGTAAGTCTTTAGGTGATGGCTATTGTGTCATGTTTGACCTCTTCCAAATGTCTGTGCTGGCAATAAAAAGAAAAAGTTTACAATTTAAATAGCTAGAGAATAAAAACAATTTGCCAGTAATGTGAAAAAACCTACAGCACCAGGTGTTCCCATGTGGTCTCCCACCCAAGTACTAACCAGTCCCAACACTGCTCAGCTTCCAAGATCAGGCCTTTCCAATGTGGTATGGCTGTAGGTAAGATACAGGCACTTTTTTGCCCTCTTCTACTTCTATCACCAGGTAAGCTAATAAAAAAGTTTCCTAACTGTATTGGCTTACTGAAAAAAAATAATGTGTTGGTAATGTAAAAAGACCTACAGGACATGATATTAGCAGGGGGTCTTAAATTAAACTACTAAAGAGGCTCAACACTGTTTAGCTGCCAAAAGCAGTTGGAATTGGGCCTAAACAGTGTGGTAAGTCTTTAGGTGATGGCTATTGTATCTGTTTGACCTCTTCCAAATGTCTGTGCTGGCAATAAAAATAAAAAGTTTCCAATTTAAATAGCTAGAGAATAAAAACAATTTGCCAGTAATGTGAAAAAACCTACAGCACCTGGTGTTCCCATGTGTTCTCCCACCCAAGTACTAACCAGGCCCAACACTGCTTAGCTTCCAAGACCAAACGAGATTGGGCCTATCCAATGTGGTATGGCTGTAGGTGAGATAAAGGCACTTTTTTGCCCTCTTCTACTTCTATCACCAGGTAAGCTAATACAAAAGTTTCCTAACTGTATTGGCTTACTGAAAAAAATCATGTGTTGGTAATGTAAAAAGACCTAAAGGACATGATATTAGCAGGGGGTCTTAAATTAAACTACTAAAGAGGCTCAACACTGTTTAGCTGCCAAAAGCATTTGGAATTGGGCCTAAACAGTGTGGTAAGTCTTTAGGTGATGGCTATTGTGTCTGTTTGACCTCTTCCAAATGTCTGTGCTGGCAATAAAAAGAAAAAGTTTCCAATTTAAATAGCTAGAGAATCAAAACAATTTGCCAGTAATGTGAAAAAACCTACAGCACCAGGTGTTCCCATGTGGTCTCCCACCCAAGTACTAACCAGTCCCAACACTGCTTAGCTTCCAAGATCAGACAAGATTGGGCCTATCCAATGTGGTATGGCTGTAGGTGAGATACAGGCACTTTTTTGCTCTCTTCTACTTCTATCACCAGGTAAGCTAATAAAAAAGTTTCCTAACTGTATTGGCTTTCTGAAAAAAATTAATGTGTTGGTAATGTAACAAGACCTACAGGACAAGATATTAGCAGGGGGTCTTAAATTAAACTACTAAAGAGGCTCAACACTGTTTAGCTGCCAAAAGCAGTTGGAATTGGGCCTAAACAGTGTGGTAAGTCTTTAGGTGATGGCTATTGTGTCTGTTTGACCTCTTCCAAATGTCTGTGCTGGCAATAAAAAGAAAAAGTTTCCAATTTAAATAGCTAGAGAATAAAAACAATTTGCCAGTAATGTGAAAAAACCTACAGCACCTGGTGTTCCCATGTGGTCTCCCACCCAAGTACTAACCAGGCCCAACACTGCTTAGCTTCCAAGATCAGACGAGATTGGGCCTATCCAATGTGGTATGGCTGTAGGTGAGATAAAGGCACTTTTTTGCCCTCTTCTACTTCTATCACCAGGTAAGCTAATACAAAAGTTTCCTAACTGTATTGGCTTACTGAAAAAAATCATGTGTTGGTAATGTAAAAAGACCTACAGGACATGATATTAGCAGGGGGTCTTAAATTAAACTACTAAAGAGGCTCAACACTGTTTAGCTGCCAAAAGCAGTTGGAATTGGGCCTAAACAGTGTGGTAAGTCTTTAGGTGATGGCTATTGTGTCTGTTTGACCTCTTCCAAATGTCTGTACTGGCAATAGAAAGAAAAAGTTTTCAATTTAAATAGCTAGAGAATAAAAACAATTTGCAAGTAATGTGAAAAAACCTACAGCACCTGGTGTTCCCATGTGGTCTCCCACCCAAGTACTAACCAGGCCCAACACTGCTTAGCTTCCAAGATCAGACGAGATTGGGCCCATCCAATGTGGTATGGCTGTAGGTGAAATACAGGCACTTTTTTGCCCTCTTCTACTTCTATCACCAGGTAAGCTAATAAAAATTTTCCTAACTATATTGGCTTACTGAAAAAAATCATGTGTTGGTAATGTAAAAAGACCTACAGGACATGATATTAGCAGGGGGTCTTAAATTAAACTACTAAAGAGGCTCAACACTGTTTTTCTGCCAAAAGCAGTTGGAATTGGGCCTAAACAGTGTGGTAAGTCTTTAGGTGATGGCTATTGTGTCATGTTTGACCTCTTCCAAATGTCTGTGCTGGCAATAAAAAGAAAAAGTTTACAATTTAAATAGCTAGAGAATAAAAACAATTTGCCAGTAATGTGAAAAAACCTACAGCACCAGGTGTTCCCATGTGGTCTCCCACCCAAGTACTAACCAGTCCCAACACTGCTCAGCTTCCAAGATCAGACAAGATTGGGCCTTTCCAATGTGGTATGGCTGTAGGTAAGATACAGGCACTTTTTTGCCCTCTTCTACTTCTATCACCAGGTAAGCTAATAAAAAAGTTTCCTAACTGTATTGGCTTACTGAAAAAAAATAATGTGTTGGTAATGTAAAAAGACCTACAGGACATGATATTAGCAGGGGGTCTTAAATTAAACTACTAAAGAGGCTCAACACTGTTTAGCTGCCAAAAGCAGTTGGAATTGGGCCTAAACAGTGTGGTAAGTCTTTAGGTGATGGCTATTGTATCTGTTTGACCTCTTCCAAATGTCTGTGCTGGCAATAAAAATAAAAAGTTTCCAATTTAAATAGCTAGAGAATAAAAACAATTTGCCAGTAATGTGAAAAAACCTACAGCACCTGGCGTTCCCATGTGTTCTCCCACCCAAGTACTAACCAGGCCCAACACTGCTTAGCTTCCAAGATCAGACGAGATTGGGCCTATCCAATGTGGTATGGCTGTAGGTGAGATAAAGGCACTTTTTTGCCCTCTTCTACTTCTATCACCAGGTAAGCTAATACAAAAGTTTCCTAACTGTATTGGCTTACTGAAAAAAATCATGTGTTGGTAATGTAAAAAGACCTAAAGGACATGATATTAGCAGGGGGTCTTAAATTAAACTACTAAAGAGGCTCAACACTGTTTAGCTGCCAAAAGCATTTGGAATTGGGCCTAAACAGTGTGGTAAGTCTTTAGGTGATGGCTATTGTGTCTGTTTGACCTCTTCCAAATGTCTGTGCTGGCAATAAAAAGAAAAAGTTTCCAATTTAAATAGCTAGAGAATAAAAACAATTTGCCAGTAACGTGAAAAAACCTACAGCACCTGTTGTTCCCATATGGTCTCCCACCCAAGTACTAACCAGGCCCAACACTGCTTAGCTTCCAAGATCAGACGAGATTGGGCCTATCCAATGTGGTATGGCTGTAGGTGAGATACAGGCACTTTTTTGCCCTCTTCTACTTCTATCACCAGGTAAGCTAATAAAAAAGTTTCCTAACTGTATTGGCTTACTGAAAAAAATCATGTGTTGGTAATGTAAAAAGACCTACAGGACATTATATTAGCTGGGGGTCTTAAATTAAACTAATAAAGAGACTCAACACTGTTTAGCTGCAAAAAACAGTTGGAATTGGGCCTAAACAGTGTGGTAAGTCTTTAGGTGATGGCTTTTGTGTCTGTTTGACCTCTTCCAAATGCCTGTGCTGGCAATAAAAAGAAAAAGTTTCCAATTTAAATAGCTAGAGAATAAAAACAATTTGCCAGTAATGTGAAAAAACCTACAGCACCTGGTGTTCCCATGTGGTCTCCCACCCAAGTACTAACCAGGCCCAACACTGCTTAGCTTCCAAGATCAGGTGAGATTGGGCCTATCCAATGTGGTATGGCTGTAGGTGAAATAAAGGCACTTTTTTGCCCTCTTCTACTTCTATCACCAGGTAAGCTAATAAAAAAGTTTCCTAACTATATTGGCTTACTGAAAAAAATCATGTGTTGGTAATGTAAAAAGACCTACAGGACATGATATTAGCAGGGGGTCTTAAATTAAACTACTAAAGAGGCTCAACACTGTTTTGCTGCCAAAAGCATTTGGAATTGGGCCTAAACAGTGTGGTAAGTCTTTAGGTGATGGCTATTGTGTCTGTTTGACCTCTTCCAAATGTCTGTGCTGGCAATAAGAAGAAAAAGTTTACAATTTAAATAGCTAGAGAATAAAAACAAATTGCCAGTAATGTGAAAAAACCTACAGCACCAGGTGTTCCCATGTGGTCTCCCACCCAAGTACTAACCAGTCCCAACACTGCTCAGCTTCCAAGATCAGACAAGATTGGGCCTTTCCAATGTGGTATGGCTGTAGGTGAGATACAGGCACTTTTTTGCCCTCTTCTACTTCTATCACCAGGTAAGCTAATAAAAAAGTTTCCTAACTGTATTGTCTTACTGAAAAAAATTAATGTGTTGGTAATGTAAAAAGACCTACAGGACATGATATTAGCAGGGGGTCTTAAATTAAACTACTAAAGAGGCTCAACACTGTTTAGCTGCCAAAAGCAGTTGGAATTGGGCCTAAACAGTGTGGTAAGTCTTTAGGTGATGGCTATTGTGTCTGTTTGACCTCTTCCAAATGTCTGTGCTGGCAATAAAAAGAAAAAGTTTCCAATTTAAATAGCTGGAGAATAAAAACAATTTGCCAGTAATGTGAAAAAACCTACAGCACCTGGTGTTCCCATGTGGTCTCCCACCCAAGTACTAACCAGGCCCAACACTGCTTAGCTTACAAGATCAGACGAGATTGGGCCTATCCAATGTGGTATGGCTGTAGGTGAGATAAAGGCACTTTTTTGCCCTCTTCTACTTCTATCACCAGGTAAGCTAATACAAAAGTTTCCTAACTGTATTGGCTTACTGAAAAAAATCATGTGTTGGTAATGTAAAAAGACCTACAGGACATGATATTAGCAGGGGGTCTTAAATTAAACTACTAAAGAGGCTCAACACTGTTTAGCTGCCAAAAGCATTTGGAATTGGGCCTAAACAGTGTGGTAAGTCTTTAGGTGATGGCTATTGTGTCTGTTTGACCTCTTCCAAATGTCTGTGCTGGCAATAAAAAGAAAAAGTTTCCAATTTAAATAGCTAGAGAATAAAAACAATTTGCCAGTAATGTGAAAAAACCTAGAGCACCAGGTGTTCCCATGTGGTCTCCCACCCAAGTACTAACCAGTCCCAACACTGCTTAGCTTCCAAGATCAGACAAGATTGGGCCTATCCAATGTGGTATGGCTGTAGGTGAGATACAGGCACTTTTTTGCTCTCTTCTTCTTCTATCACCAGGTAAGCTAATAAAAAAGTTTCCTAACTGTATTGGCTTACTGAAAAAAATTAATGTGTTGGTAATGTAAAAAGACCTACAGGACATGATATTAGCAGGGGGTCTTAAATTAAACTACTAAAGAGGCTCAACACTGTTTAGCTGCCAAAAGCAGTTGGAATTGGGCCTAAACAGTGTGGTAAGTCTTTAGGTGATGGCTATTGTGTCTGTTTGACCTCTTCCAAATGTCTGTGCTGTCAATAAAAAGAAAAAGTTTCCAATTTAAATAGCTAGAGAATAAAAACAATTTGCCAGTAATGTGAAAAAACCTACAGCACCTGGTGTTCCCATGTGGTCTCCCACCCAAGTACTAACCAGGCCCAACACTGCTTAGCTTACAAGATCAGACGAGATTGGGCCTATCCAATGTGGTATGGCTGTAGGTGAGATAAATGCACTTTTTTGCCCTCTTCTACTTCTATCACCAGGTAAGCTAATACAAAAGTTTGCTAACTGTATTAGCTTACTGAAAAAAATCATGTGTTGGTAATGTAAAAAGACCTACAGGACATGATATTAGCAGGGGGTCTTAAATTAAACTACTAAAGAGGCTCAACACTGTTTAGCTGCCAAAAGCATTTGGAATTGGGGCTAAACAGTGTGGTAAGTCTTTAGGTGATGGCTATTGTGTCTGTTTGACCTCTTCCAAATGTCTGTACTGGCAATAGAAAGAAAAAGTTTCCAATTTAAATAGCTAGAGAATAAAAACAATTTGCCAGTAATGTGAAAAAACCTACAGCACCTGGTGTTCCCATGTGGTCTCCCACCCAAGTACTAACCAGGCCCAACACTGCTTAGCTTCCAAGATCAGGCGAGATTGGGCCTATCCAATGTGATATGGCTGTAGGTGAGATAAAGGCACTTTTTTGCCCTCTTCTACTTCTATCACCAGGTAAGCTAATAAAAAAGTTTCCTAACTGTATTGGCTTACTGAAAAAAATCATGTGTTGGTAATGTAAAAAGACCTACAGGACATGATATTAGCAGGGGGTCTTAAATTAAACTACTAAGAGGCTCAACACTGTTTAGCTGCCAAAAGCATTTGGAATTGTCCCTAAACAGTGTGGTAAGACTTTAGGTGATGGCTATTGTGTCTGTTTGACCTCTTCCAAATGTCTGTGCTGGCAATAAATAGAAAAAGTTTCCAATTTAAATAGCTAGAGAATAAAAACAATTTGCCAGTAATGTGAAAAGACCTAGAGCACTTGGTGTTCCCATGTGGTCTCCCACCCAAGTACTAACCAGGCCCAACACTGCTTAGCTTCCAAGATCAGACGAGATTGGGCCTATCCAATGTGGTATGGCTGTAGGTAAAATACAGGCACTTTTTTGCCCTCTTCTACTTCTATCACCAGGTAAGCTAATAAAAATTTTCCTAACTATATTGGCTTACTGAAAAAAATCATGTGTTGGTAATGTAAAAAGACCTACAGGACATGATATTAGCAGGGGGTCTTAAATTAAACTACTAAAGAGGCTCAACACTGTTTTGCTGCCAAAAGCATTTGGAATTGGGCCTAAACAGTGTGGTAAGTCTTTAGGTGATGGCTATTGTGTCTGTTTGACCTCTTCCAAATGTCTGTGCTGGCAATAAAAAGAAAAAGTTTACAATTTAAATAGCTAGAGAATAAAAACAATTTGCCAGTAATGTGAAAAAACCTACAGCACCAGGTGTTCCAATGTGGTCTCCCACCCAAGTACTAACCAGTCCCAACACTGCTCAGCTTCCAAGATCAGACAAGATTGGGCCTTTCCAATGTGGTATGGCTGTAGGTGAGATACAGGCACTTTTTTGCCCTCTTCTACTTCTATCACCAGGTAAGCTAATAAAAAAGTTTCCTAACTGTATTGGCTTACTGAAAAAAATTAATGTGTTGGTAATGTAAAAAGACCTACAGGACATGATATTAGCAGGGGGTCTTAAATTAAACTACTAAAGAGGCTCAACACTGTTTAGCTGCCAAAAGCAGTTGGAATTGGGCCTAAACAGTGTGGTAAGTCTTTAGGTGATGGCTATTGTGTCTGTTTGACCTCTTCCAAATGTCTGTGCTGGCAATAAAAATAAAAAGTTTCCAATTTAAATAGCTAGAGAATAAAAACAATTTGCCAGTAATTTGAAAAAACCTACAGCACCTGGTGTTCCGATGTGGTCTCCCACCCAAGTACTAACCAGGCCCAACACTGCTTAGCTTCCAAGATCAGGCGAGATTGGGCCTATCCAATGTGGTATGGCTGTAGGTGAGATAAAGGCACTTTTTTGCCCTCTTCTACTTCTATCACCAGGTAAGCTAATAAAAAAGTTTCCTAACTGTATTGGCTTACTGAAAAAAATCATGTGTTGGTAATGTAAAAAGACCTAAAGGACATGATATTAGCAGGGGGTCTTAAATTAAACTACTAAAGAGGATCAACACTGTTTAGCTGCCAAAAGCATTTGGAATTGGGCCTAAACAGTGTGGTAAGTCTTTAGGTGATGGCTATTGTGTTTGTTTGACCTCTTCCAAATGTCTGTACTGGCAATATAAAGAAAAAGTTTCCAATTTAAATAGCTAGAGAATAAAAACAATTTGCCAGTAATGTGAAAAAATCTACAGCACCTGGTGTTCCCATATGGTCTCCCACCCAAGTACTAACCAGGCCCAACACTGCTTAGCTTCCAAGATCAGACGAGATTGGGCCTATCCAATGTGGTATGGCTGTAGGTGAGATACAGGCACTTTTTTGCCCTCTTCTACTTCTATCACCAGGTAAGCTAATAAAAAAGTTTCCTAACTGTATTGGCTTACTGAAAAAAATCATGTGTTGGTAATGTAAAAAGACCTACAGGACATTGTATTAGCTGGGGGTCTTAAATTAAACTAATAAAGAGACTCAACACTGTTTAGCTGAAAAAACCAGTTGGAATTGGGCCTAAACAGTGTGGTAAGTCTTTAGGTGATGGCTTTTGTGTCTGTTTGACCTCTTCCAAATGTCTGTGCTGGCAATAAAAAGAAAAAGTTTCCAATTTAAATAGCTAGAGAATAAAAACAATTTGCCAGTAATGTGAAAAAACCTACAGCACCTGGTGTTCCCATGTGGTCTCCCACCCAAGTACTAACCAGGCCCAACACTGCTTAGCTTCCAAGATCAGGTGAGATTGGGCCTATCCAATGTGGTATGGCTGTAGGTGAGATAAAGGCACTTTTTTGCCCTCTTCTACTTCTATCACCAGGTAAGCTAATAAAAAAGTTTCCTAACTATATTGGCTTACTGAAAAAAATCATGTGTTGGTAATGTAAAAAGACCTACAGGACATGATATTAGCAGGGGGTCTTAAATTAAACTACTAAAGAGGCTCAACACTGTTTTGCTGCCAAAAGCATTTGGAATTGGGCCTAAACAGTGTGGTAAGTCTTTAGGTGATGGCTATTGTGTCTGTTTGACCTCTTCCAAATGTCTGTGCTGGCAATAAAAAGAAAAAGTTTACAATTTAAATAGCTAGAGAATAAAAACAATTTGCCAGTAATGTGAAAAAACCTACAGCACCAGGTGTTCCCATGTGGTCTCCCACCCAAGTACTAACCAGTCCCAACACTGCTCAGCTTCCAAGATCAGACAAGATTGGGCCTTTCCAATGTGGTATGGCTGTAGGTGAGATACAGGCACTTTTTTGCCCTCTTCTACTTCTATCACCAGGTAAACTAATAAAAAAGTTTCCTAACTGTATTGTCTTACTGAAAAAAATTAATGTGTTGGTAATGTAAAAAGACCTACAGGACATGATATTAGCAGGGGGTCTTAAATTAAACTACTAAAGAGGCTCAACACTGTTTAGCTGCCAAAAGCAGTTGGAATTGGGCCTAAACAGTGTGGTAAGTCTTTAGGTGATGGCTATTGTGTCTGTTTGACCTCTTCCAAATGTCTGTGCTGGCAATAAAAAGAAAAAGTTTCCAATTTAAATAGCTAGAGAATAAAAACAATTTGCCAGTAATGTGAAAAAACCTACAGCACCTGGTGTTCCCATGTGGTCTCCCACCCAAGTACTAACCAGGCCCAACACTGCTTAGCTTCCAAGATCAGACGAGATTGGGCCTATCCAATGTGGTATGGCTGTAGGTGAGATAAAGGCACTTTTTTGCCCTCTTCTACTTCTATCACCAGGTAAGCTAATACAAAAGTTTCCTAACTGTATTGGCTTACTGAAAAAAATCATGTGTTGGTAATGTAAAAAGACCTACAGGACATGATATTAGCAGGGGGTCTTAAATTAAACTACTAAAGAGGCTCAACACTGTTTAGCTGCCAAAAACATTTGGAATTGGGCCTAAACAGTGTGGTAAGTCTTTAGGTGATGGCTATTGTGTCTGTTTGACCTCTTCCAAATGTCTGTGCTGGCAATAAAAAGAAAAAGTTTCCAATTTAAATAGCTAGAGAATAAAAACAATTTGCCAGTAATGTGAAAAAACCTAGAGCACCAGGTGTTCCCATGTGGTCTCCCACCCAAGTACTAACCAGTCCCAACACTGCTTAGCTTCCAAGATCAGACAAGATTGGGCCTATCCAATGTGGTATGGCTGTAGGTGAGATACAGGCACTTTTTTGCTCTCTTCTTCTTCTATCACCAGGTAAGCTAATAAAAAAGTTTCCTAACTGTATTGGCTTACTGAAAAAAATTAATGTTTTGGTAATGTAAAAAGACCTACAGGACATGATATTAGCAGGGGGTCTTAAATTAAACTACTAAAGAGGCTCAACACTGTTTAGCTGCCAAAAGCAGTTGGAATTGGGCCTAAACAGTGTGGTAAGTCTTTAGGTGATGGCTATTGTGTCTGTTTGACCTCTTCCAAATGTCTGTGCTGTCAATAAAAAGAAAAAGTTTCCAATTTAAATAGCTAGAGAATAAAAACAATTTGCCAGTAATGTGAAAAAACCTACAGCACCTGGTGTTCCCATGTGGTCTCCCACCCAAGTAATAACCAGGCCCAACACTGCTTAGCTTCCAAGATCAGACGAGATTGGGCCTATCCAATGTGGTATGGCTGTAGGTGAGATAAATGCACTTTTTTGCCCTCTTCTACTTCTATCACCAGGTAAGCTAATACAAAAGTTTCCTAACTGTATTGGCTTACTGAAAAAAATCATGTGTTGGTAATGTAAAAAGACCTACAGGACATGATATTAGCAGGGGGTCTTAAATTAAACTACTAAAGAGGCTCAACACTGTTTAGCTGCCAAAAGCATTTGGAATTGGGGCTAAACAGTGTGGTAAGTCTTTAGGTGATGGCTATTGTGTCTGTTTGATCTCTTCCAAATGTCTGTACTGGCAATAGAAAGAAAAAGTTTTCAATTTAAATAGCTAGAGAATAAAAACAATTTGCAAGTAATGTGAAAAAACCTACAGCACCTGGTGTTCCCATGTGGTCTCCCACCCAAGTACTAACCAGGCCCAACACTGCTTAGCTTTCAAGATCAGACGAGATTGGGCCTATCCAATGTGGTATGGCTGTAGTTAAAATACAGGCACTTTTTTGCCCTCTTCTACTTCTATCACCAGGTAAGCTAATAAAAATTTTCCTAACTATATTGGCTTACTGAAAAAAATCATGTGTTGGTAATGTAAAAAGACCTACAGGACATGATATTAGCAGGGGGTCTTAAATTAAACTACTAAAGAGGCTCAACACTGTTTAGCTGCCAAAAGCAGTTGGAATTGGGCCTAAACAGTGTGGTAAGTCTTTAGGTGATGGCTATTGTGTCTGTTTGACCACTTCCAAATGTCTGTGCTGGCAATAAAAAGAAAAAGTTTCCAATTTAAATAGCTAGAGAATAAAAACAATTTGCCAGTAATTTGAAAAAACCTACAGCACCTGGTGTCCGATGTGGTCTCCCACCCAAGTACTAACCAGGCCCAACACTGCTTAGCTTCCAAGATCAGGCGAGATTGGGCCTATCCAATGTGGTATGGCTGTAGGTGAGATAAAGGCACTTTTTTGCCCTCTTCTACTTCTATCACCAGGTAAGCTAATAAAAAAGTTTCCTAACTGTATTGGCTTACTGAAAAAAATCATGTGTTGGTAATGTAAAAAGACCTACAGGACATTATATTAGCTGGGGGTCTTAAATTAAACTAATAAAGAGACTCAACACTGTTTAGCTGCAAAAAACAGTTGGAATTGGGCCTAAACAGTGTGGTAAGTCTTTAGGTGATGGCTTTTGTGTCTGTTTGACCTCTTCCAAATGTCTGTGCTGGCAATAAAAAGAAAAAGTTTCCAATTTAAATAGCTAGAGAATAAAAACAATTTGCCAGTAATGTGAAAAAACCTACAGCACCTGGTGTTCCCATGTGGTCTCCCACCCAAGTACTAACCATGCCCAACACTGCTTAGCTTCCAAGATCAGGTGAGATTGGGCCTATCCAATATGGTATCGCTGTAGGTGAGATAAAGGCACTTTTTTGCCCTCTTCTACTTCTATCACCAGGTAAGCTAATAAAAAAGTTTCCTAACTATATTGGCTTACTGAAAAAAATCATGTGTTGGTAATGTAAAAAGACCTACAGGACATGATATTAGCAGGGGGTCTTAAATTAAACTACTAAAGAGGCTCAACACTGTTTTGCTGCCAAAAGCATTTGGAATTGGGCCTAAACAGTGTGGTAAGTCTTTAGGTGATGGCTATTGTGTCTGTTTGACCTCTTCCAAATGTCTGTGCTGGCAATAAGAAGAAAAAGGTTACAATTTAAATAGCTAGAGAATAAAAACAATTTGCCAGTAATGTGAAAAAACCTACAGCACCAGGTGTTCCCATGTGGTCTCCCACCCAAGTACTAACCAGTCCCAACACTGCTCAGCTTCCAAGATCAGACAAGATTGGGCCTTTCCAATGTGGTATGGCTGTAGGTGAGATACAGGCACTTTTTTGCCCTCTTCTACTTCTATCACCAGGTAAGCTAATAAAAAAGTTTCCTAACTGTATTGTCTTACTGAAAAAAATTAATGTGTTGGTAATGTAAAAAGACCTACAGGACATGATATTAGCAGGGGGTCTTAAATTAAACTACTAAAGAGGCTCAACACTGTTTAGCTGCCAAAAGCAGTTGGAATTGGGCCTAAACAGTGTGGTAAGTCTTTAGGTGATGGCTATTGTGTCTGTTTGACCTCTTCCAAATGTCTGTGCTGGCAATAAAAAGAAAAAGTTTCCAATTTAAATAGCTGGAGAATAAAAACAATTTGCCAGTAATGTGAAAAAACCTACAGCACCTGGTGTTCCCATGTGGTCTCCCACCCAAGTACTAACCAGGCCCAACACTGCTTAGCTTCCAAGATCAGACGAGATTGGGCCTATCCAATGTGGTATGGCTGTAGGTGAGATAAAGGCACTTTTTTGCCCTCTTCTACTTCTATCACCAGGTAAGCTAATACAAAAGTTTCCTAACTGTATTGGCTTACTGAAAAAAATCATGTGTTGGTAATGTAAAAAGACCTACAGGACATGATATTAGCAGGGGGTCTTAAATTAAACTACTAAAGAGGCTCAACACTGTTTAGCTGCCAAAAGCAGTTGGAATTGGGCCTAAACAGTGTGGTAAGTCTTTAGGTGATGGCTATTGTGTCTGTTTGACCTCTTCCAAATGTCTGTGCTGGCAATAAAAAGAAAAAGTTTCCAATTTAAATAGCTAGAGAATAAAAACAATTTGCCAGTAATGTGAAAAAACCTAGAGCACCAGGTGTTCCCATGTGGTCTCCCACCCAAGTACTAACCAGTCCCAACACTGCTTAGCTTCCAAGATCAGACAAGATTGGGCCTATCCAATGTGGTATGGCTGTAGGTGAGATACAGGCACTTTTTTGCTCTCTTCTTCTTCTATCACCAGGTAAGCTAATAAAAAAGTTTCCTAACTGTATTGGCTTACTGAAAAAAATTAATGTGTTGGTAATGTAAAAAGACCTACAGGACATGATATTAGCAGGGGGTCTTAAATTAAACTACTAAAGAGGCTCAACACTGTTTAGCTGCCAAAAGCAGTTGGAATTGGGCCTAAACAGTGTGGTAAGTCTTTAGGTGATGGCTATTGTGTCTGTTTGACCTCTTCCAAATGTCTGTGCTGTCAATAAAAAGAAAAAGTTTCCAATTTAAATAGCTAGAGAATAAAAACAATTTGCCAGTAATGTGAAAAAACCTACAGCACCTGGTGTTCCCATGTGGTCTCCCACCCAAGTACTAACCAGGCCCAACACTGCTTAGCTTCCAAGATCAGACGAGATTGGGCCTATCCAATGTGGTATGGCTGTAGGTGAGATAAATGCACTTTTTTGCCCTCTTCTACTTCTATCACCAGGTAAGCTAATACAAAAGTTTCCTAACTGTATTAGCTTACTGAAAAAAATCATGTGTTGGTAATGTAAAAAGACCTACAGGACATGATATTAGCAGGGGGTCTTAAATTAAACTACTAAAGAGGCTCAACACTGTTTAGCTGCCGAAAGCATTTGGAATTGGGGCTAAACAGTGTGGTAAGTCTTTAGGTGATGGCTATTGTGTCTGTTTGATCTCTTCCAAATGTCTGTACTGGCAATAGAAAGAAAAAGTTTTCAATTTAAATAGCTAGAGAATAAAAACAATTTGCAAGTAATGTGAAAAAACCTACAGCACCTGGTGTTCCCATGTGGTCTCCCACCCAAGTACTAACCAGGCCCAACACTGCTTAGCTTCCAAGATCAGACGAGATTGGGCCCATCCAATGTGGTATGGCTGTAGGTGAAATACAGGCACTTTTTTGCCCTCTTCTACTTCTATCACCAGGTAAGCTAATAAAAATTTTCCTAACTATATTGGCTTACTGAAAAAAATCATGTGTTGGTAATGTAAAAAGACCTACAGGACATGATATTAGCAGGGGGTCTTAAATTAAACTACTAAAGAGGCTCAACACTGTTTTGCTGCCAAAAGCAGTTGGAATTGTCCCTAAACAGTGTGGTAAGTCTTTAGGTGATGGCTATTGTGTCTGTTTGACCTCTTCCAAATGTCTGTACTGGCAATAGAAAGAAAAAGTTTCCAATTTAAATAGCTAGAGAATAAAAACAATTTGCCAGTAATGTGAAAAAACCTACAGCACCTGGTGTTCCCATGTGGTCTCCCACCCAAGTACTAACCAGGCCCAACACTGCTTAGCTTCCAAGATCAGGCGAGATTGGGCCTATCCAATGTGGTATGGCTGTAGGTGAGATAAAGGCACTTTTTTGCCCTCTTCTACTTCTATCACCAGGTAAGCTAATAAAAAAGTTTCCTAACTGTATTGGCTTACTGAAAAAAATCATGTGTTGGTAATGTAAAAAGACCTACAGGACATGATATTAGCAGGGGGTCTTAAATTAAACTACTAAGAGGCTCAACACTGTTTAGCTGCCAAAAGCATTTGGAATTGTCCCTAAACAGTGTGGTAAGTCTTTAGGTGATGGCTATTGTGTCTGTTTGACCTCTTCCAAATGTCTGTGCTGGCAATAAAAAGAAAAAGTTTCCAATTTAAATAGCTAGAGAATAAAAACAATTTGCCAGTAATGTGAAAAGACCTAGAGCACCTGGTGTTCCCATGTGGTCTCCCACCCAAGTACTAACCAGGCCCAACACTGCTTAGCTTCCAAGATCAGACGAGATTGGGCCTATCCAATGTGGTATGGCTGTAGGTAAAATACAGGCACTTTTTTGCCCTCTTCTACTTCTATCACCAGGTAAGCTAATAAAAATTTTCCTAACTATATTGGCTTACTGAAAAAAATCATGTGTTGGTAATGTAAAAAGACCTACAGGACATGATATTAGCAGGGGGTCTTAAATTAAACTACTAAAGAGGCTCAACACTGTTTTGCTGCCAAAAGCATTTGGAATTGGGCCTAAACAGTGTGGTAAGTCTTTAGGTGATGGCTATTGTGTCTGTTTGACCTCTTCCAAATGTCTGTGCTGGCAATAAAAAGAAAAAGTTTACAATTTAAATAGCTAGAGAATAAAAACAATTTGCCAGTAATGTGAAAAAACCTACAGCACCAGGTGTTCCCATGTGGTCTCCCACCCAAGTACTAACCAGTCCCAACACTGCTCAGCTTCCAAGATCAGACAAGATTGGGCCTTTCCAATGTGGTATGGCTATAGGTGAGATACAGGCACTTTTTTGCCCTCTTCTACTTCTATCACCAGGTAAGCTAATAAAAAAGTTTCCTAACTGTATTGGCTTACTGAAAAAAATTAATGTGTTGGTAATGTAAAAAGACCTACAGGACATGATATTAGCAGGGGGTCTTAAATTAAACTACTAAAGAGGCTCAACACTGTTTAGCTGCCAAAAGCAGTTGGAATTGGGCCTAAACAGTGTGGTAAGTCTTTAGGTGATGGCTATTGTGTCTGTTTGACCTCTTCCAAATGTCTGTGCTGGCAATAAAAATAAAAAGTTTCCAATTTAAATAGCTAGAGAATAAAAACAATTTGCCAGTAATTTGAAAAAACCTACAGCACCTGGTGTTCCGATGTGGTCTCCCACCCAAGTACTAACCAGGCCCAACACTGCTTAGCTTCTAAGATCAGGCGAGATTGGGCCTATCCAATGTGGTATGGCTGTAGGTGAGATAAAGGCACTTTTTTGCCCTCTTCTACTTCTATCACCAGGTAAGCTAATAAAAAAGTTTCCTAACTGTATTGGCTTACTGAAAAAAATCATGTGTTGGTAATGTAAAAAGACCTACAGGACATGATATTAGCAGGGGGTCTTAAATTAAACTACTAAAGAGGATCAACACTGTTTAGCTGCCAAAAGCATTTGGAATTGGGCCTAAACAGTGTGGTAAGTCTTTAGGTGATGGCTATTGTGTTTGTTTGACCTCTTCCAAATGTCTGTACTGGCAATATAAAGAAAAAGTTTCCAATTTAAATAGCTAGAGAATAAAAACAATTTGCCAGTAATGTGAAAAAACCTACAGCACCTGGTGTTCCCATATGGTCTTCCACCCAAGTACTAACCAGGCCCAACACTGCTTAGCTTCCAAGATCAGACGAGATTGGGCCTATCCAATGTGGTATGGCTGTAGGTGAGATACAGGCACTTTTTTGCCCTCTTCTACTTCTATCACCAGGTAAGCTAATAAAAAAGTTTCCTAACTGTATTGGCTTACTGAAAAAAATCATGTGTTGGTAATGTAAAAAGACCTACAGGACATTATATTAGCTGGGGGTCTTAAATTAAACTAATAAAGAGACTCAACACTGTTTAGCTGCAAAAACCAGTTGGAATTGGGCCTAAACAGTGTGGTAAGTCTTTAGGTGATGGCTTTTGTGTCTGTTTGACCTCTTCCAAATGTCTGTGCTGGCAATAAAAAGAAAAATTTTCCAATTTAAATAGCTAGAGAATAAAAACAATTTGCCAGTAATGTGAAAAAACCTACAGCACCTGGTGTTCCCATGTGGTCTCCCACCCAAGTACTAACCAGGCCCAACATTGCTTAGCTTCCAAGATCAGGTGAGATTGGGCCTATCCAATGTGGTATGGCTGTAGGTGAGATAAAGGCACTTTTTTGCCCTCTTCTACTTCTATCACCAGGTAAGCTAATAAAAAAGTTTCCTAACTATATTGGCTTACTGAAAAAAATCATGTGTTGGTAATGTAAAAAGACCTACAGGACATGATATTAGCAGGGGGTCTTAAATTAAACTACTAAAGAGGCTCAACACAAAAAGAGTGCGGAATGGGACGGGGGCGTGACCACGGAATGTAGGGAGTAGGACGTGTGCGTTACTCTCTCCCGCTCCATGATGTAAAGAAGGTATCCTGAGCACATCTCCCCACCTCTGATTTCGGAGTATACATGCCAGAAAAGTGAAAGCGGCAGGAGCTAATCTCTGGAAGTCTGAGCCGGGTTACAGCGGCGCCGCTTGGAGACCGGTGGAAAGCCCCGCGAGACCTGAGAGCCCGGCGCAGCCTGGTGACGTACGTGGGGACGAGACAGGCGGGCGCGGCGTGCAGGAAGCAACGCCAGCCGGTCGAAAGCACACCGCGGCGAAGGAGAGGCTGTGGGACGAGATATCCTCAGGGGGGAAAAAGCTGGACCATAACGGTGACCCTGAATGCCCGAACGGAGCTCCAGTACACAGACGCCCAAGGGGTTGAGCAGCGGAGTCGAAGGGTGCCGGAAGCTTAGACACTTGCATCGCATACCCGCTAGGGGAGACCTCGTTCAGCAGCAGCCGGGGAGAAGAGTCAAGGGGGTCGTGAGAGGACCCAAAGACGGAGACCAAGGGACCGGCTGGGAAGAGGCAACGGAGTCCAGTGGCAGGGCTCCGGAACACTGGCGGGGAGGCAGTCATCGGAAAACGAAGCGGGTGAGCCTGCTAATGAAGGTACCACTATAAATAAATAAACAGGGGCTAACCAAGACTGTTGAGCTGTACATTGACAACTGCCGGATTCCTTTTTTGAGCTTAGAGGCATTTTTTCTGTATTTCTGGACAATTATAAAAACAAAGAAGTGAACTGAACTGTCCAGGTGTGTGCTGTACTGCATAGAGGGGATCAGTGTACCAGGGGAGTAAGGATTAAAGGTGGGGTACCAGGACCAAGGACACTAAGGGCAGAGTCGGCTGATCAGTGTATACAGGGTGTACCCTGACAACTACCTGGGCACGACAATACCCAGTATAATGGGGAAATCTAAGGACACCACTGCGGCAAATAAGCTAGCTAAATTTGCTAGAACCCCAGCCACCCCAACACCATCTGCAGCTAAAAATGATGGAACCCCCCCCACTACCCCCCCAGAGAACGCAGAGAACACATTAGAGCCGGCCTCCATTCAGAAAGTATTAGACGCATTATCGGCCAGTGAGGGTCGTTTAACAATCAAGATTGGGAAAATTCAGGAGGATCTTGATATCATACGCCTCTCAGTTCAAAAAGTAAAGGAGCGGACTACTGAAGTGGAAAAAAGGACTTCAGAGTTAGAAGATATAGTAACCCCAATGGTTAAGAATATGGAGAGCATGAGGGTACATGTGAAGAGCATGGACAGTAAATTAACGGACATTGAGGGGCGCTTAAGGCGTAAAAACCTTAGATTTCTGGGATTTCCAGAACATTCTGAAGGGTCCAACCCGGAGCAGTTTCTTCAGAAATGGCTGATAGAGTCTTTTGGGAGGGAAGCGTTCTCCAATTTCTTTACAATCGAAAGGGCCCATAGGGTCCCTATGAGGCCGTTGCCCCCAGGGGCGCCAGACCGAACCTTAATTGCTAAAATGTTGTACTACCCAGATAGAGATCTAATACTACGCCTAAGTCGCGAGAAAGGACCTCTGATGTGGGACAATAAAAAAATCTCTGTGTTCCCTGACTATGCCCAAGGGGTTCAAAGGGATAGGGCACAATACGTGCCAGTGAAGAGGAGACTAAGAGAACTGCATCTTGATTACGCAATGTTATTTCCAGCTAAGCTGAGAATGGTATCCGAGGGGAAGACCCATGTATTCTTGAGTCCTAAAGACGCTTCAGACTGGCTAGATAGGAACTTTCCGGCAAGCCAGGCAATGGGTACTGCTTGAAAGCAAAACGTGCCCCTCTAACTGCCCTAATTAACTATACCTTCCTCCGAGGAGGGAAGGTTGAAATTTTTTTGGCATTGTTTTCTTTTGCAAGTAATTTTTCTCTCTTTGGAACTAATTTTTCTCCTTTTCCTGATATTTTTTCTTGCTTACTTGTTGTTCTTTTTTTTTTTTTTTTTTTTTTTTTTATATATTAATATCATTGCGATATGTGAATTCTAACAGGGCAATGTCCCATATACCCATGTAATACAATACATATGCATGACGAGTGATAGCAAGAGATGGGCATATGCTAAATTAAATATTCCGATAAGAGGAAGGGGAGAGTCGATATGGGAGCGGGAGAGAGGCCTTACTGGGTGGTCATGAAATTTGATGCCCCAAGGCTAGCCCAAGAAGGGTTTGCCTGGAGGAGGGAGAGGGGAGGGGGGGTTAGGGTTAGGCATGTCAGGAGAAGGGGGAGGCATGCAGGGAGGGGGGAGGGAGGGAAGGGGGGGAGGATTGGAAGCAAGTTTACAACCCAGGGTGCAGGCACGGTGCAGGACCAAGTAGAGGGATGCTTCCCCTTGTTTATGGTTAATATGCTTAAAAAATGGAATGGGGCTGCTGAAATATAGTATTCTATCGTGGAACGTGAGGGGACTTAATAATAGGATAAAAAGGGCTCTGGTCTTGAGGGAATTGCGTAAATATGCTGTGGATATTATATGTCTCCAGGAGACCCACCTGGAGGGAGGTAGAGTTTTAGCGTTAAAAAAAGCATGGATTGGGTGGACGTTCCACTCTACCTTCACCTCGGCCTCCAGAGGGGTCTCTGTGTTGGTGAGAAAGGGGATCCCCTTTGCAATTGAGTCAACCTCTGTGGACCCAAATGGGAAATATGTATTTTTAAAATGCAGGTTGGATACGTTTGTGTTTTTGCTGATGACGGTGTATATTCCCCCTCCATTCAACTATGTGGTCCTAAAGAAAGTTGCGGAATTTATGGCCCTGTCTCCAGAGACACCAGCTCTGGTAATAGGGGACTTCAACAACGTACTGGACCCACGGTTGGATAGATGGGGATCTAAGAATCAGGGGAATATGGGCCAAAAGTCCGGGTTTGCCCTAATGATAGAGGAGATGGGACTGAGAGATGTCTGGAGAAGGGACCACCCAGATGTACTTGAATATTCTTGCTTCTCGGGGACACACGAGACATTTTCCAGGCTGGATATGGCCCTGGCTACTGAGGATTGCCTGCTGAAGGTGTGTGGGGCGACCTATAGAGCCAGGGGTATATCCGACCACTCCCCCCTTGAGGTTACCCTAGTTCCTGGGGGGCAAAAGGGATTTATATACTGGAAGCTAAATACTAACTGGTTGTCCAAATTAGCTCCGGGGGAAGGATTGGAAGAACAGTGGGAAGAATTCTTAAAAGTGAATGAGGGATCGGCATCAGCCGAAACAATATGGGACGCATTTAAAGCAGGCATCCGGGGTTCACTAATAAAAAAAATTGCGTGCCTAAAAGCATCTTATAGGCAAGAAGAACAGAGGCTAGAGACCGAATGTATAAGACTAGAGAAGAGGTATATAGAGGAGGGATCCCATAGAAGTAAAGAGGAGTGGATGGCGGCTCAAGTAGCCTGGAATAAGAAGCTTAAGGAAAAAACGATGCTGGGTGAAGTGTTTAAACAACACCATAGGTACGTAGAAGGGGACAGACCAGGAAGCTTCTTGGCTAATATTGTAAAGGCAGAACAACCACCCAATGTAGTCCTGGGGATACAGGATGAGGGAGGTAGGGTGCTGAACACAACCCCCAGCATCGTACAGAGTTTTGCCCAGTACTATCAGAATCTGTACGAGGCAAAGTCAATAAATTCAACCGAGGAGATACAAAAATATCTAGCACAGATAACTCCCCCTAGCTTGCCGGAAAGAATAAAAAACAGTCTTGACGCACCATTTACTCTTCAAGAGATTAATAATGCAATAAAAACAATCCCTAGCGGAAAAGCCCCAGGGACAGATGGTATCCCTCAAGAACTATATAAGCTTTACTCCCAGTTTTTCTCCCCAAAACTGTTAGAACTTTTTAACAAAATGTATGTAGATGGGATAATTCCTCCTTCCATGTCCGAAGCATTAATAATAAATCTGTTAAAGAAAGATAAGGATCCAAGGATGAGAGAATCATATAGGCCCATATCCTTATTGACTAATGACGTAAAAATACTGGCCAAGCTTCTGTCTACTCGTTTGAATAATGCCCTGGGGGGAATAATTCACAGTGACCAGACCGGGTTTATACCTGGTAGGTCATCTGCCACAAATTTAAAAAGGCTGTTTTGCCACCTACAAAGTAAACATGGTGACTACGAGGCGCCAGCGGTGGTCTCATTAGACGCCGCTAAAGCGTTTGACACCGTGGAATGGGAGTACCTCTGGAGGGCATTGGAGTGGATAGGAGTTGGGCCAGTATTCATAAACTGGGTCAAACTGCTTTATTCGAACCCTAAAGCACGAGTAATGATAAATAATTACATATCCCCCAGTTTTCCTATAAAAAGAGGCACCCGTCAGGGCTGTCCGTTATCGCCAGCACTTTTTGCGATAGCAATGGAGCCGCTGGCTTGTGTAATTAGGTCGACTGTAAAGCTTCGAGGGCTTCGGGTAGGAGGGAAGGAAGACCGTATCGCGCTATACGCAGATGATGTTTTACTTTTTCTTGAAAATTATGTATCTGATCTACCGGAGTTATTAGAGATAGTAAACCAGTTTGGAGCTTTTTCGGGGCTAAAGATAAATTGGAGCAAATCCTGTATACTACCTTTGAGGGATATGGCAGGGACAACGAGGGCAGCAAACAACCCATTGAAAATCGTGGAGAAATTCCAATATTTGGGAATTATGATAACTAATAAAGCGGAGGAATTTGAGGCCCTGAATATTATCCCATTGATAAATTATATCAAAACTAAAATTGTGTCGTGGGAAAGGCTGCCAATGACCGTGACTGGGAGGGTGAACCTCGTAAAAATGGTAGTACAACCAAAAATACTTTATGTTTTACAACATGCTCCAATTTATCTCCCCCGGAAAATATTCCGAATGCTGGAAGGGCTTATATCATCCTTAATATGGAATAAGAAAAGGGTCAGAATAAAGCAGAGCAACCTGACAAGGCCTAAGGCAGAAGGGGGGTTAGGTTTACCGGACTTCTGGCTGTATTACTTAGCGACTCAGATGGCCTTTTTGAATTCATGGATAAAAAAAGGACAGGACTCGGAATTAATACAAGCTTTGGTAGAGACAGTGTCCCCCGGGCACACTCCGCTGCACCTGTTATTATCTGGTAACAAAAAACGTAAATGGCCCCCTATAATTAATCAGGCGATAGAGGTATGGAAACAGGCCGAAAGAATTTTGGGCAGTAGTGGAATGGACCCCGAGACACCTCTCCACAACACTCGACATCTAGGTGAATTAGGTGCACTGCAGGTAGATAAGGTATGGGGGGAGGTAGGCCTTGTGGAAATTGGGCAGTTATATGATGGGGCGGGATTTAGAACCTTTTTGTCATTAAAGGAGGAGTTTAATTTGGTAAATAGCTTTAAATATCGTTATTTTCAGTTGAGGCATGCCCTGGGAACGCAATTCAGAAATGGACACCCTATACTGGAGGAGTCATTGACTAAGGGATTCCTTAAAAAAACCCAGCCCCGCCATATGATTGCTCAGTGCTACAAACATCTTATACAAGAACTAAAAGGGGATAACTTGGGGGCATTGTGCAACAAATGGGAGCTAGACCTGGGGGAAATAAAGGAGGATGATTGGAAGGAAGCGCTGTCCAATGTACAGAGAGCAACAGGGCAAGCCAAGTTTCAGCAGGTCCAACTGTATATAATACATAGATCATACCTGACACCAGAACGTATATTTAAGTTCGGGGGTAGGGGTGACAAGACCTGTCCAAAGTGCAAAAGTAGGGATGGAACTTTTTATCACTTACTATGGGAATGCCCTATGGTGGAGAGATTTTGGGCCCAGGTTATCAGGACCCTCGAGAGGCTGGGAGTTCCACAGAGAGTATGCACCTCTAAAATGTGTTTATTGGCGATTAAGGGTGAATATGTTATGCAAGGGAACCTATGGATCTTGGTGATAAACCTTTGTACACTAGCTAAAATATGTATAGCGAGAAAATGGATGGCAGAAGAGGGACCGGAGTTCGCAGAGTGGGTTCCTCTTGTAGATAGTACAATGGAACATGAAAAATATAGATATATAGCTAGGAGGACAGAAGGAAAGTTCCATGAAATATGGGATAGATGGAGTAACTTAAGATAAATAGATCACGGCAAGGTGGAAGCAAATTTTTAGATAAAATTGGAGGATCCTGTAGGAGGGGACCTGGACTTGGGGGGGAAGAGTAAACTTGCGGGGTTTTAGAATTATGTGGGAGGTAGGGGAGGGAATGGGACATGGGGGGAGTGGAGTACGGATAGGAGGAAGAAGGGCAGTGCATGGCGGGCATGGGCAACTGGCTCAGGAATAAGTACACAAAACACAATTTTTTCCTTTTTTGTCTTGTTTGTTAGGTGTATTAGAGTAAGCACTGTATTAGATAGGAAGGTCGTATGGACCCTAAGGAGAGTACGGCGTCACAACATGGAGGGGGGATAAGGTAAAAGGGACAATATAGAAATAGGCAAAAAGTCTGGGGTAGTTAAGGGAATTAGTAAACACTATACACATAAGGGGGGGAGGGAGGGAAGGGAGGAAGAATGGGGGAAACCCCTCTGAAATGAGAATTTAGAGTAAAATTAGGGGAAATGGGTCTAAGGGATATATATAATTTAAGGGTCAAATGAACACGTAAACACAGGGGATACACGGAGAACCGGAAATCCCATGCCAGACTCCATGTTGAGGTGCCCGACTCCCTATAAACTGGACGGTGTAACTGTAATGCTAATTGAAGAACATGTGCTTCATGGAATACGGAACTGTAAGGGGGGGGAGGGAGAATGAATGTATATTGTATGTAATGAAAAAAATGTGGAATAAAAAATTATGGAAATTAAAAAAAAAAAAAAGGCTCAACACTGTTTTGCTGCCAAAAGCATTTGGAATTGGGCCTAAACAGTGTGGTAAGTCTTTAGGTGATGGCTATTGTGTCTGTTTGACCTCTTCCAAATGTCTGTGCTGGCAATAAAAAGAAAAAGTTTACAATTTAAATAGCTAGAGAATAAAAACAATTTGCCAGTAATGTGAAAACACCTACAGCACCAAGTGTTCCCATGTGGTCTCCCACCCAAGTACTAACCAGTCCCAACACTGCTCAGCTTCCAAGATCAGACAAGATTGGGCCTTTCCAATATGGTATGGCTGTAGGTGAGATACAGGCACTTTTTTGCCCTCTTCTACTTCTATCACCAGGTAAGCTAATAAAAAAGTTTCCTAACTGTATTGTCTTACTGAAAAAAATTAATGTGTTGGTAATGTAAAAAGACCTACAGGACATGATATTAGCAGGGGGTCTTAAATTAAACTACTAAAGAGGCTCAACACTGTTTAGCTGCCAAAAGCAGTTGGAATTGGGCCTAAACAGTGTGGTAAGTCTTTAGGTGATGGCTATTGTGTCTGTTTGACCTCTTCCAAATGTCTGTGCTGGCAATAAAAAGAAAAAGTTTCCAATTTAAATAGCTGGAGAATAAAAACAATTTGCCAGTAATGTGAAAAAACCTACAGCACCTGGTGTTCCCATGTGGTCTCCCACCCAAGTACTAACCAGGCCCAACACTGCTTAGCTTCCAAGATCAGACGAGATTGGGCCTATCCAATGTGGTATGGCTGTAGGTGAGATAAAGGCACTTTTTTGCCCTCTTCTACTTCTATCACCAGGTAAGCTAATACAAAAGTTTCCTAACTGTATTGGCTTACTGAAAAAAATCATGTGTTGGTAATGTAAAAAGACCTACAGGACATGATATTAGCAGGGAGTCTTAAATTAAACTACTAAAGAGGCTCAACACTGTTTAGCTGCCAAAAGCATTTGGAATTGGGCCTAAACAGTGTGGTAAGTCTTTAGGTGATGGCTATTGTGTCTGTTTGACCTCTTCCAAATGTCTGTGCTGGCAATAAAAAGAAAAAGTTTCCAATTTAAATAGCTAGAGAATAAAAACAATTTGCCAGTAATTGAAAAAACCTAGAGCACCAGGTGTTCCCATGTGGTCTCCCACCCAAGTACTAACCAGTCCCAACACTGCTTAGCTTCCAAGATCAGACAAGATTGGGCCTATCCAATGTGGTATGGCTGTAGGTGAGATGCAGGCACTTTTTTGCTCTCTTCTTCTTCTATCACCAGGTAAGCTAATAAAAAAGTTTCCTAACTGTATTGGCTTACTGAAAAAAAATAATGTGTTGGTAATGTAAAAAGACCTACAGGACATGATATTAGCAGGGGGTCTTAAATTAAACTACTAAAGAGGCTCAACACTGTTTAGCTGCCAAAAGCAGTTGGAATTGGGCCTAAACAGTGTGGTAAGTCTTTAGGTGATGGCTATTGTGTCTGTTTGACCTCTTCCAAATGTCTGTGCTGTCAATAAAAAGAAAAAGTTTCCAATTTAAATAGCTAGAGAATAAAAACAATTTGCCAGTAATGTGAAAAAACCTACAGCACCTGGTGTTCCCATGTGGTCTCCCACCCAAGTACTAACCAGGCCCAACACTGCTTAGCTTCCAAGATCAGACGAGATTGGGCCTATCCAATGTGGTATGGCTGTAGGTGAGATAAATGCACTTTTTTGCCCTCTTCTACTTCTATCACCAGGTAAGCTAATACAAAAGTTTCCTAACTGTATTGGCTTACTGAAAAAAATCATGTGTTGGTAATGTAAAAAGACCTACAGGACATGATATTAGCAGGGGGTCTTAAATTAAACTACTAAAGAGGCTCAACACTGTTTAGCTGCCAAAAGCATTTGGAATTGGGGCTAAACAGTGTGGTAAGTCTTTAGGTGATGGCTATTGTGTCTGTTTGATCTCTTCCAAATGTCTGTACTGGCAATAGAAAGAAAAAGTTTTCAATTTAAATAGCTAGAGAATAAAAACAATTTGCAAGTAATGTGAAAAAACCTACAGCACCTGGTGTTCCCATGTGGTCTCCCACCCAAGTACTAACCAGGCCCAACACTGCTTAGCTTTCAAGATCAGACGAGGTTGGGCCTATCCAATGTGGTATGGCTGTAGTTAAAATACAGGCACTTTTTTGCCCTCTTCTACTTCTATCACCAGGTAAGCTAATAAAAATTTTCCTAACTATATTGGCTTACTGAAAAAAATCATGTGTTGGTAATGTAAAAAGACCTACAGGACATGATATTAGCAGGGGGTCTTAAATTAAACTACTAAAGAGGCTCAACACTGTTTAGCTGCCAAAAGCAGTTGGAATTGGGCCTAAACAGTGTGGTAAGTCTTTAGGTGATGGCTATTGTGTCTGTTTGACCTCTTCCAAATGTCTGTGCTGGCAATAAAAAGAAAAAGTTTCCAATTTAAATAGCTAGAGAATAAAAACAATTTGCCAGTAATTTGAAAAAACCTACAGCACCTGGTGTTCCGATGTGGTCTCCCACCCAAGTACTAACCAGGCCCAACACTGCTTAGCTTCCAAGATCAGGCGAGATTGGGCCTAACCAATGTGGTATGGCTGTAGGTGAGATAAAGGCACTTTTTTGCCCTCTTCTACTTCTATCACCAGGTAAGCTAATAAAAAAGTTTCCTAACTGTATTGGCTTACTGAAAAAAATCATGTGTTGGTAATGTAAAAGACCTACAGGACATGATATTAGCAGGGGGTCTTAAATTAAACTACTAAAGAGGATCAACACTGTTTAGCTGCAAAAAGCATTTGGAATTGGGCCTAAACAGTGTGGTAAGTCTTTAGGTGATGGCTATTGTGTCTGTTTGACCTCTTCCAAATGTCTGTACTGGCAATATAAAGAAAAAGTTTCCAATTTAAATAGCTAGAGAATAAAAACAATTTGCCAGAAATGTGAAAAAACCTACAGCACCTGGTGTTCCCATATGGTCTCCCACCCAAGTACTTACCAGGCCCAACACTGCTTAGCTTCCAAGATCAGACGAGATTGGGCCTATCCAATGTGGTATGGCTGTAGGTGAGATACATGCACTTTTTTGCCCTCTTCTACTTCTATCACCAGGTAAGCTAATAAAAAAGTTTCCTAACTGTATTGGCTTACTGAAAAAAATCATGTGTTGGTAATGTAAAAAGACCTACAGGACATTATATTAGCAGGGAGTCTTAAATTAAACTAATAAAGAGACTCAACACTGTTTAGCTGCAAAAACCAGTTGGAATTGGGCCTAAACAGTGTGGTAAGTCTTTAGGTGATGGCTATTGTGTCTGTTTGACCTCTTCCAAATGTCTGTGCTGGCAATAAAAAGAAAAAGTTTCCAATTTAAATAGCTAGAGAATAAAAAAAATTTGCAAGTAATGTGAAAAAACCTACAGCACCTGGTGTTCCAATGTGGTCTCCCACCCAAGTCCTAACGAGGCCCAACACTGCTTAGCTTCCAAGATCAGACGAGATTGGGCCTATCCAATTTGGTATGGCTGTAGGCGAGATAAAGGCACTTTTTTGCCCTCTTCTACTTCTATCACCAGGTAAGCTAATACAAAAGTTTCCTAACTGTATTGGCTTACTGAAAAAAATCATGTGTTGGTAATGTAAAAAGACCTACAGGACATGATATTAGCAGGGGGTCTTAAATTAAACTACTAAAGAGGCTCAACACTGTTTAGCTGCCAAAAGCAGTTGGAATTGGCCCTAAACAGTGTGGTAAGTCTTTAGGTGATGGCTATTGTGTCTGTTTGACCTCTTCCAAATGTCTGTGCTGGCAATAAAAAGAAAAAGTTTCCAATTTAAATAGCTAGAGAATAAAAACAATTTGCCAGTAATGTGAAAAGACCTAGAGCACCTGGTGTTCCCATGTTGTCTCCCACCCAAGTACTAACCAGGCCCAACACTGCTTAGCTTCCAAGATCAGGCGAGATTGGACCTATCCAATGTAGTTTGGCTGTAGGTGAGATAAAGGCACTTTTTGGCCTCTTCTACTTCTATCACTAGGTAAGCTAATAAAAAAGTTTCCTAACTGTATTGGCTTACTGAAAAAAATCATGTGTTGGTAATGTAAAAAGACCTACAGGACATTGTATTAGCAGGGGGTCTTAAATTAAACTACTAAAGAGGCTCAACACTGTTTAGCTGCCAAAAGCAGTTGGAATTGGGCCTAAACAGTGTGGTAAGTCTTTAGGTGATGGCTTTTGTGTCTGTTTGACCTCTTCCAAATGTCTGTGCTGGCAATAAAAATAAAAAGTTTCCAATTTAAATAGCTAGAGAATAAAAACAATTTGCCGGTAATTTGAAAAAACCTACAGCACCTGGTGTTCCGATGTGGTCTCCCACCCAAGTACTAACCAGGCCCAACACTGCTTAGCTTCCAAGATCAGGCGAGATTGGGCCTATCCAATGTGGTATGGCTGTAGGTGAGATAAAGGCACTTTTTTGCCCTCTTCTACTTCTATCACCAGGTAAGCTAATAAAAAAGTTTCCTAACTGTATTGGCTTACTGAAAAAAATCATGTGTTGGTAATGTAAAAAGACCTACAGGACATGATATTAGCAGGGGGTCTTAAATTAAACTACTAAAGAGGATCAACACTGTTTAGCTGCCAAAAGCATTTGGAATTGGGCCTAAACAGTGTGGTAAGTCTTTAGGTGATGGCTATTGTGTTTGTTTGACCTCTTCCAAATGTCTGTACTGGCAATATAAAGAAAAAGTTTCCAATTTAAATAGCTAGAGAATAAAAACAATTTGCCAGTAATGTGAAAAAACCTACAGCACCTGGTGTTCCCATATGGTCTCCCACCCAAGTACTAACCAGGCCCAACACTGCTTAGCTTCCAAGATCAGACGAGATTGGGCCTATCCAATGTGGTATGGCTGTAGGTGAGATACAGGCACTTTTTTGCCCTCTTCTACTTCTATCACCAGGTAAGCTAATAAAAAAGTTTCCTAACTGTATTGGCTTACTGAAAAAAATCATGTGTTGGTAATGTAAAAAGACCTACAGGACATTATATTAGCTGGGGGTCTTAAATTAAACTAATAAAGAGACTCAACACTGTTTAGCTGCAAAAACCAGTTGGAATTGGGCCTAAACAGTGTGGTAAGTCTTTAGGTGATGGCTTTTGTGTCTGTTTGACCTCTTCCAAATGTCTGTGCTGGCAATAAAAAGAAAAAGTTTCCAATTTAAATAGCTAGAGAATAAAAACAATTTGCCAGTAATGTGAAAAAACCTACAGCACCTGGTGTTCCCATGTGGTCTCCCACCCAAGTACTAACCAGGCCCAACACTGTTTAGCTTCCAAGATCAGGTGAGATTGGGCCTATCCAATGTGGTATGGCTGTAGGTGAGATAATGGCACTTTTTTGCCCTCTTCTACTTCTATCACCAGGTAAGCTAATAAAAAAGTTTCCTCACTATATTGGCTTACTGAAAAAAATCATGTGTTGGTAATGTAAAAAGACCTACAGGACATGATATTAGCAGGGGGTCTTAAATTAAACTACTGAAGAGGCTCAACACTGTTTTGCTGCCAAAAGCATTTGGAATTGGGCCTAAACAGTGTGGTAAGTCTTTAGGTGATGGCTATTGTGTCTGTTTGACCTCTTCCAAATGTCTGTGCTGGCAATAAAAAGAAAAAGTTTACAATTTAAATAGCTAGAGAATAAAAACAATTTGCCAGTAATGTGAAAAAACCTACAGCACCAGGTGTTCCCATGTGGTCTCCCACCCAAGTACTAACCAGTCCCAACACTGCTCAGCTTCCAAGATCAGACAAGATTGGGCCTTTCCAATGTGGTATGGCTGTAGGTGAGATACAGGCACTTTTTTGCCCTCTTCTACTTCTATCACCAGGTAAACTAATAAAAAAGTTTCCTAACTGTATTGTCTTACTGAAAAAAATTAATGTGTTGGTAATGTAAAAAGACCTACAGGACATGATATTAGCAGGGGGTCTTAAATTAAACTACTAAAGAGGCTCAACACTGTTTAGCTGCCAAAAGCAGTTGGAATTGGGCCTAAACAGTGTGGTAAGTCTTTAGGTGATGGCTATTGTGTCTGTTTGACCTCTTCCAAATGTCTGTGCTGGCAATAAAAAGAAAAAGTTTCCAATTTAAATAGCTGGAGAATAAAAACAATTTGCCAGTAATGTGAAAAAACCTACAGCACCTGGTGTTCCCATGTGGTCTCCCACCCAAGTACTAACCAGGCCCAACACTGCTTAGCTTCCAAGATCAGACGAGATTGGGCCTATCCAATGTGGTATGGCTGTAGGTGAGATAAAGGCACTTTTTTGCCCTCTTCTACTTCTATCACCAGGTAAGCTAATACAAAAGTTTCCTAACTGTATTGGCTTACTGAAAAAAATCATGTGTTGGTAATGTAAAAAGACCTACAGGACATGATATTAGCAGGGGGTCTTAAATTAAACTACTAAAGAGGCTCAACACTGTTTAGCTGCCAAAAGCAGTTGGAATTGGGCCTAAACAGTGTGGTAAGTCTTTAGGTGATGGCTATTGTGTCTGTTTGACCTCTTCCAAATGTCTGTGCTGGCAATAAAAAGAAAAAGTTTACAATTTAAATAGCTAGAGAATAAAAACAATTTGCCAGTAATGTGAAAAAACCTAGAGCACCAGGTGTTCCCATGTGGTCTCCCACCCAAGTACTAACCAGTCCCAACACTGCTTAGCTTCCAAGATCAGACAAGATTGGGCCTATCCAATGTGGTATGGCTGTAGGTGAGATACAGGCACTTTTTTGCTCTCTTCTTCTTCTATCACCAGGTAAGCTAATAAAAAAGTTTCCTAACTGTATTGGCTTACTGAAAAAAATTAATGTGTTGGTAATGTAAAAAGACCTACAGGACATGATATTAGCAGGGGGTCTTAAATTAAACTACTAAAGAGGCTCAACACTGTTTAGCTGCCAAAAGCAGTTGGAATTGGGCCTAAACAGTGTGGTAAGTCTTTAGGTGATGGCTATTGTGTCTGTTTGACCTCTTCCAAATGTCTGTGCTGTCAATAAAAAGAAAAAGTTTCCAATTTAAATAGCTAGAGAATAAAAACAATTTGCCAGTAATGTGAAAAAACCTACAGCACCTGGTGTTCCCATGTGGTCTCCCACCCAAGTACTAACCAGGCCCAACACTGCTTAGCTTCCAAGATCAGACGAGATTGGGCCTATCCAATGTGGTATGGCTGTAGGTTAGATAAATGCACTTTTTTGCCCTCTTCTATTTCTATCACCAGGTAAGCTAATACAAAAGTTTCCTAACTGTATTGGCTTACTGAAAAAAATCATGTGTTGGTAATGTAAAAAGACCTACAGGACATGATATTAGCAGGGGGTCTTAAATTAAACTACTAAAGAGGCTCAACACTGTTTAGCTGCCAAAAGCAGTTGGAATTGGGCCTAAACAGTGTGGTAAGTCTTTAGGTGATGGCTATTGTGTCTGTTTGACCTCTTCCAAATGTCTGTACTGGCAATAGAAAGAAAAAGTTTTCAATTTAAATAGCTAGAGAATAAAAACAATTTGCAAGTAATGTGAAAAAACCTACAGCACCTGGTGTTCCCATGTGGTCTCCCACCCAAGTACTAACCAGGCCCAACACTGCTTAGCTTCCAAGATCAGACGAGATTGGGCCCATCCAATGTGGTATGGCTGTAGGTGAAATACAGACACTTTTTTGTCCTCTTCTACTTCTATCACCAGGTAAGCTAATAAAAATGTTCCTAACTATATTGGCTTACTGAAAAAAATCATGTGTTGGTAATGTAAAAAGACCTACAGGACATATTAGCAGGGGGTCTTAAATTAAACTACTAAAGAGGCTCAACACTGTTTAGCTGCCAAAAGCAGTTGGAATTGGGCCTAAACAGTGTGGTAAGTCTTTAGGTGATGGCTATTGTGTCTGTTTGACCTCTTCCAAATGTCTGTACTGGCAATAGAAAGAAAAAGTTTCCAATTTAAATAGCTAGAGAATAAAAACAATTTGCCAGTAATGTGAAAAAACCTACAACACCTGGTGTTCCCATGTGGTCTCCCACCCAAGTACTAACCAGGCCCAACACTGCTTAGCTTCCAAGATCAGACGAGATTGGGCCTATCCAATGTGGTATGGCTGTAAGTGAGATAAGGGCACTTTTTTGCCCTCTTCTACTTCTATCACCAGGTAAGCTAATAAAAATTTTCCTAATTATATTGGCTTACTGAAAAAAATCATGTGTTGGTAATGTAAAAAGACCTACAGGACATATTAGCAGGGGGTCTTAAATTAAACTACTAAAGAGGCTCAACACTGTTTAGCTGCCAAAAGCAGTTGGAATTGGGCCTAAACAGTGTGGTAAGTCTTTAGGTGATGGCTATTGTGTCTGTTTGACCTCTTCCAAATGTCTGTACTGGCAATAGAAAGAAAAAGTTTCCAATTTAAATAGCTAGAGAATAAAAACAATTTGCCAGTAATGTGAAAAAACCTACAGCACCTGGTGTTCCCATGTGGTCTCCCACCCAAGTACTAACCAGGCCCAACACTGCTTAGCTTCCAAGATCAGGCGAGATTGGGCCTATCCAATGTGGTATGGCTGTAGGTGAGATAAAGGCACTTTTTTGCCCTCTTCTACTTCTATCTCCAGGTAAGCTAATAAAAAAGTTCCCTAACTGTATTGGCTTACTGAAAAAAATCATGTGTTGGTAATGTAAAAAGACCTACAGGACATGATATTAGCAGGGGGTCTTAAATTAAACTACTAAAGAGGCTCAACACTGTTTAGCTGCCAAAAGCATTTGGAATTGTCCCTAAACAGTGTGGTAAGTCTTTAGGTGATGGCTATTGTGTCTGTTTGACCTCTTCCAAATGTCTGTGCTGGCAATAAAAAGAAAAAGTTTCCAATTTAAATAGCTAGAGAATAAAAACAATTTGCCAGTAATGTGAAAAGACCTAGAGCACCTGGTGTTCCCATGTGGTCTCCCACCCAAGTACTAACCAGGCCCAACACTGCTTAGCTTCCAAGATCAGACGAGATTGGGCTTATCCAATGTGGTATGGCTGTAGGTGAGATACAGGCACTTTTTTGCCCTCTTCTACTTCTATCACCAGGTAAGCTAATACAAAAGTTTCCTAACTGTATTGGCTTACTGAAAAAATCATGTGTTGGTAATGTAAAAAGACCTACAGGACATGATATTAGCAGGGGGTCTTAAATTAAACTACTGAAGAGGATCAACACTGTTTAGCTGCCAAAAGCAGTTGGAATTGGGCCTAAACAGTGTGGTAAGTCTTTAGGTGATGGCTATTGTGTCTGTTTGACCTCTTCCAAATGTCTGTGCTGGCAATAAATAGAAAAAGTTTCCAATTTAAATAGCTAAAGAATAAAAACAATTTGCCAGTAATGTGATAGAGCCTTCAGCACCTGGTGTTCCCATGTGGTCTCCCACCCAAGTACTAACCAGGCCCAACACTGCTTAGCTTCCAAGATCAGATGAGATTGGGCCTATCCAATGTGGAATGGCTGTAGGTAAAATACAGGCACTTTTTTGCCCTCTTCTACTTCTATCACCAGGTAAGCTAATAAAAAAGTTTCCTAACTGTATTGGCTTACTGAAAAAAATTAATGTGTTGGTAATGTAACAAGACCTACAGGACATGATATTAGCAGGGGGTCTTAAATTAAACTACTAAAGAGGCTCAACACTGTTTTGCTGCCAAAAGCAGTTGGAATTGGGCCTAAACAGTGTGGTAAGTCTTTAGGTGATGGCTATTGTGTCTGTTTGACCTCTTCCAAATGTCTGTGCTGGCAATAAAAAGAAAAAGTTTCCAATTTAAATAGCTAGAGAATAAAAACAATTTGCCAGTAATGTGAAAAAACCTACAGCACCAGGTGTTCCCATGTGGTCTCCCACCCAAGTACTAACCAGTCCCAACACTGCTCAGCTTCCAAGATCAGACAAGATTGGGCCTTTCCAATGTGGTATGGCTGTAGGTGAGGTACAGGCACTTTTTTGCCCTCTTCTACTTCTATCACCAGGTAAGCTAATAAAAAAGTTTCCTAACTGTATTGGCTTACTGAAAAAAATTAATGTGTTGGTAATGTAAAAAGACCTACAGGACATGATATTAGCAGGGGGTCTTAAATTAAACTACTAAAGAGGCTCAACACTGTTTAGCTGCCAAAAGCAGTTGGAATTGGGCCTAAACAGTGTGGTAAGTCTTTAGGTGATGGCTATTGTGTCTGTTTGACCTCTTCCAAATGTCTGTGCTGGCAATAAAAAGAAAAAGTTTCCAATTTAAATAGCTAGAGAATAAAAACAATTTGCCAGTAATGTGAAAAAACCTACAGCACCTGGTGCTCCCATGTGGTCTCCCACCCAAGTACTAACCAGGCCCAACACTGCTTAGCTTCCAAGATCAGGCGAGATTGGGCCTATCCAATGTGGTATGGCTGTAGGTGAGATAAGGGCACTTTTTTGCCCTCTTCTACTTCTATCACCAGGTAAGCTAATAAAAAAGTTTCCTAACTGTATTGGCTTACTGAAAAAAATCATGTGTTGGTAATGTAAAAAGACCTACAGGACATGATATTAGCAGGGGGTCTTAAATTAAACTACTAAAGAGGCTCAACACTGTTTTGCTGCCAAAAGCATTTGGAATTGGGCCTAAACAGTGTGGTAAGTCTTTAGGTGATGGCTATTGTGTCTGTTTGACCTCTTCCAAATGTCTGTGCTGGCAATAAAAAGAAAAAGTTTCCAATTTAAATAGCTAGAGAATAAAAACAATTTGCCAGTAATGTGAAAAGACCTAGAGCACCTGGTGTTCCCATGTGGTCTCCCACCCAAGTACTAACCAGGCCCAACACTGCTTAGCTTCCAAGATCAGACGAGATTGGGCTTATCCAATGTGGTATGGCTGTAGGTGAGATACAGGCACTTTTTTGCCCTCTTCTACTTCTATCACCAGGTAAGCTAATACAAAAGTTTCCTAACTGTATTGGCTTACTGAAAAAATCATGTGTTGGTAATGTAAAAAGACCTACAGGACATGATATTAGCAGGGGGTCTTAAATTAAACTACTGAAGAGGATCAACACTGTTTAGCTGCCAAAAGCAGTTGGAATTGGGCCTAAACAGTGTGGTAAGTCTTTAGGTGATGGCTATTGTGTCTGTTTGACCTCTTCCAAATGTCTGTGCTGGCAATAAATAGAAAAAGTTTTCAATTTAAATAGCTAGAGAATAAAAACAATTTGCAAGTAATGTGAAAAAACCTACAGCACCTGGTGTTCCCATGTGGTCTCCCACCCAAGTACTAACCAGGCCCAACACTGCTTAGCTTCCAAGATCAGACGAGATTGGGCCCATCCAATGTGGTATGGCTGTAGGTGAAATACAGGCACTTTTTTGCCCTCTTCTACTTCTATCACCAGGTAAGCTAATAAAAATTTTCCTAACTATATTGGCTTACTGAAAAAAATCATGTGTTGGTAATGTAAAAAGACCTACAGGACATATTAGCAGGGGGTCTTAAATTAAACTACTAAAGAGGCTCAACACTGTTTAGCTGCCAAAAGCAGTTGGAATTGGGCCTAAACAGTGTGGTAAGTCTTTAGGTGATGGCTATTGTGTCTGTTTGACCTCTTCCAAATGTCTGTACTGGCAATAGAAAGAAAAAGTTTCCAATTTAAATAGCTAGAGAATAAAAACAATTTGCCAGTAATGTGAAAAAACCTACAACACCTGGTGTTCCCATGTGGTCTCCCACCCAAGTACTAACCAGGCCCAACACTGCTTAGCTTCCAAGATCAGACGAGATTGGGCCTATCCAATGTGGTATGGCTGTAGGTGAGATAAGGGCACTTTTTTGCCCTCTTCTACTTCTATCACCAGGTAAGCTAATACAAAAGTTTCCTAACTGTATTGGCTTACTGAAAAAAATCATGTGTTGGTAATGTAAAAAGACCTACAGGACATGATATTAGCAGGGGGTCTTAAATTAAACTACTAAAGAGGCTCAACACTGTTTAGCTGCCAAAAGCATTTGGAATTGTCCCTAAACAGTGTGGTAAGTCTTTAGGTGATGGCTATTGTGTCTGTTTGACCTCTTCCAAATGTCTGTGCTGGCAATAAAAAGAAAAAGTTTCCAATTTAAATAGCTAGAGAATAAAAACAATTTGCCAGTAATGTGAAAAGACCTAGAGCACCTGGTGTTCCCATGTGGTCTCCCACCCAAGTACTAACCAGGCCCAACACTGCTTAGCTTCCAAGATCAGACGAGATTGGGCCTATCCAATGTGGTATGGCTGTAGGTAAAATACAGGCACTTTTTTGCCCTCTTCTACTTCTATCACCAGGTAAGCTAATAAAAAATTTCCTAACTATATTGGCTTACTGAAAAAAATCATGTGTTGGTAATGTAAAAAGACCTACAGGACATGATATTAGCAGGGGGTCTTAAATTAAACTACTAAAGAGGCTCAACACTGTTTTGCTGACAAAAGCAGTTGGAATTGGGCCTAAACAGTGTGGTAAGTCTTTAGGTGATGGCTATTGTGTCTGTTTGACCTCTTCCAAATGTCTGTACTGGCAATAGAAAGAAAAAGTTTCCAATTTAAATAGCTAGAGAATAAAAACAATTTGCCAGTAATGTGAAAAAACCTACAGCACCTGGTGTTCCCATGTGGTCTCCCACCCAAGTACTAACCAGGCCCAACACTGCTTAGCTTCCAAGATCAGGCGAGATTGGGCCTATCCAATGTGGTATGGCTGTAGGTGAGATAAGGGCACTTTTTTGCCCTCTTCTACTTCTATCACCAGGTAAGCTAATAAAAAAGTTTCCTAACTGTATTGGCTTACTGAAAAAAATCATGTGTTGGTAATGTAAAAAGACCTACAGGACATGATATTAGCAGGGGGTCTTAAATTAAACTACTAAAGAGGCTCAACACTGTTTAGCTGCCAAAAGCATTTGGAATTGTCCCTAAACAGTGTGGTAAGTCTTTAGGTGATGGCTATTGTGTCTGTTTGACCTCTTCCAAATGTCTGTGCTGGCAATAAAAAGAAAAAGTTTCCAATTTAAATAGCTAGAGAATAAAAACAATTTGCCAGTAATGTGAAAAGACCTAGAGCACCTGGTGTTCCCATGTGGTCTCCCACCCAAGTACTAACCAGGCCCAACACTGCTTAGCTTCCAAGATCAGACAAGATTGGGCCTATCCAATGTGGTATGGCTGTAGGTAAAACACAGGCACTTTTTTGCCCTCTTCTACTTCTATCACCAGGTAAGCTAATAAAAAAGTTTCCTAACTGTATTGGCTTACTGAAAAAAATCATGTGTTGGTAATGTAAAAAGACCTACAGGACATGATATTAGCAGGGGGTCTTAAATTAAACTACTAAAGAGGCTCAACACTGTTTAGCTGCCAAAAGCATTTGGAATTGGGCCTAAACAGTGTGGTAAGTCTTTAGGTGATGGCTATTGTGTCTGTTTGACCTCTTCCAAATGTCTGTGCTGGCAATAAAAAGAAAAAGTTTACAATTTAAATAGCTAGAGAATAAAAACAATTTGCCAGTAATGTGAAAAAACCTACAGCACCAGGTGTTCCCATGTGGTCTCCCACCCAAGTACTAACCAGTCCCAACACTGCTCAGCTTCCAAGATCAGACAAGATTGGGCCTTTCTAATGTGGTATGGCTGTAGGTGAGGTACAGGCACTTTTTTGCCCTCTTCTACTTCTATCACCAGGTAAGCTAATAAAAAAGTTTCCTAACTGTATTGGCTTACTGAAAAAAATTAATGTGTTGGTAATGTAAAAAGACCTACAGGACATGATATTAGCAGGGGGTCTTAAATTAAACTACTGAAGAGGCTCAACACTGTTTAGCTGCCAAAAGCAGTTGGAATTGGGCCTAAACAGTGTGGTAAGTCTTTAGGTGATGGCTATTGTGTCTGTTTGACCTCTTCCAAATGTCTGTGCTGGCAATAAAAAGAAAAAGTTTCCAATTTAAATAGCTAGAGAATAAAAACAATTTGCCAGTAATGTGAAAAAACCTACAGCACCTGGTGCTCCCATGTGGTCTCCCACCCAAGTACTAACCAGGCCCAACACTGCTTAGCTTCCAAGATCAGGCGAGATTGGGCCTATCCAATGTGGTATGGCTGTAGGTGAGATAAGGGCACTTTTTTGCCCTCTTCTACTTCTATCACCAGGTAAGCTAATAAAAAAGTTTCCTAACTGTATTGGCTTACTGAAAAAAATCATGTGTTGGTAATGTAAAAAGACCTACAGGACATGATATTAGCAGGGGGTCTTAAATTAAACTACTAAAGAGGCTCAACACTGTTTTGCTGCCAAAAGCATTTGGAATTGGGCCTAAACAGTGTGGTAAGTCTTTAGGTGATGGCTATTGTGTCTGTTTGACCTCTTCCAAATGTCTGTGCTGGCAATAAAAAGAAAAAGTTTACAATTTAAATAGCTAGAGAATAAAAACAATTTGCCAGTAATGTGAAAAAACCTACAGCACCAGGTGTTCCCATGTGGTCTCCCACCCAAGTACTAACCAGACCCAACACTGCTCAGCTTCCAAGATCAGACAAGATTGGGCCTTTCCAATGTGGTATGGCTGTAGGTGAGATACAGGCACTTTTTTGCCCTCTTCTACTTCTATCACCAGGTAAGCTAATAAAAAAGTTTCCTAACTGTATTGGCTTACTGAAAAAAATCATGTGTTGGTAATGTAAAAAGACCTACAGGACATGATATTAGCAGGGGGTCTTAAATTAAACTACTAAAGAGGCTCAACACTGTTTTGCTGCCAAAAGCATTTGGAATTGGGCCTAAACAGTGTGGTAAGTCTTTAGGTGATGGCTATTGTGTCTGTTTGACCTCTTCCAAATGTCTGTGCTGGCAATAAAAAGAAAAAGTTTACAATTTAAATAGCTAGAGAATAAAAACAATTTGCCAGTAATGTGAAAAAACCTACAGCACCAGGTGTTCCCATGTGGTCTCCCACCCAAGTACTAACCAGTCCCAACACTGCTCAGCTTCCAAGATCAGACAAGATTGGGCCTTTCCAATGTGGTATGGCTGTAGGTGAGGTACAGGCACTTTTTTGCCCTCTTCTACTTCTATCACCAGGTAAGCTAATAAAAAAGTTTACTAACTGTATTGGCTTACTGAAAAAAAATAATGTGTTGGTAATGTAAAAAGACCTACAGGACATGATATTAGCAGGGGGTCTTAAATTAAACTACTAAAGAGGCTCAACACTGTTTAGCTGCCAAAAGCAGTTGGAATTGGGCCTAAACAGTGTGGTAAGTCTTTAGGTGATGGCTATTGTGTCTGTTTGACCTCTTCCAAATGTCTGTGCTGTCAATAAAAAGAAAAAGTTTCCAATTTAAATAGCTAGAGAATAAAAACAATTTGCCAGTAATGTGAAAAAACCTACAGCACCTGGTGTTCCCATGTGTTCTCCCACCCAAGTACTAACCAGGCCCAACACTGCTTAGCTTCCAAGATCAGACGAGATTGGGCCTATCCAATGTGGTATGGCTGTAGGTGAGATAAAGGCACTTTTTTGCCCTCTTCTACTTCTATCACCAGGTAAGCTAATACAAAAGTTTCCTAACTGTATTGGCTTACTGAAAAAAATCATGTGTTGGTAATGTAAAAAGACCTACAGGACATGATATTAGCAGGGGGTCTTAAATTAAACTACTAAAGAGGCTCAACACTGTTTTGCTGCCAAAAGCATTTGGAATTGGGCCTAAACAGTGTGGTAAGTCTTTAGGTGATGGCTATTGTGTCTGTTTGACCTCTTCCAAATGTCTGTGCTGGCAATAAAAAGAAAAAGTTTCCAATTTAAATAGCTAGAGAATAAAAACAATTTGCCAGTAATGTGAAAAAACCTACAGCACCAGGTGTTCCCATGTGGTCTCCCACCCAAGTACTAACCAGACCCAACACTGCTCAGCTTCCAAGATCAGACAAGATTGGGCCTTTCCAATGTGGTATGGCTGTAGGTGAAATACAGGCACTTTTTTGCCCTCTTCTACTTCTATCACCAGGTAAGCTAATAAAAATTTTCCTAACTATATTGGCTTACTGAAAAAAATCATGTGTTGGTAATGTAAAAAGACCTACAGGACATATTAGCAGGGGGTCTTAAATTAAACTACGAAAGAGGCTCAACACTGTTTAGCTGCCAAAAGCAGTTGGAATTGGGCCTAAACAGTGTGGTAAGTCTTTAGGTGATGGCTATTGTGTCTGTTTGACCTCTTCCAAATGTCTGTACTGGCAATAGAAAGAAAAAGTTTCCAATTTAAATAGCTAGAGAATAAAAACAATTTGCCAGTAATGTGAAAAAACCTACAACACCTGGTGTTCCCATGTGGTCTCCCACCCAAGTACTAACCAGGCCCAACACTGCTTAGCTTCCAAGATCAGACGAGATTGGGCCTATCCAATGTGGTATGGCTGTAGGTGAGATAAGGGCACTTTTTTGCCCTCTTCTACTTCTATCACCAGGTAAGCTAATACAAAAGTTTCCTAACTGTATTGGCTTACTGAAAAAAATCATGTGTTGGTAATGTAAAAAGACCTACAGGACATGATATTAGCAGGGGGTCTTAAATTAAACTACTAAAGAGGCTCAACACTGTTTAGCTGCCAAAAGCATTTGGAATTGTCCCTAAACAGTGTGGTAAGTCTTTAGGTGATGGCTATTGTGTCTGTTTGACCTCTTCCAAATGTCTGTGCTGGCAATAAAAAGAAAAAGTTTCCAATTTAAATAGCTAGAGAATAAAAACAATTTGCCAGTAATGTGAAAAGACCTAGAGCACCTGGTGTTCCCATGTGGTCTCCCACCCAAGTACTAACCAGGCCCAACACTGCTTAGCTTCCAAGATCAGACGAGATTGGGCCTATCCAATGTGGTATGGCTGTAGGTGAGATAAAGGCACTTTTTTGCCCTCTTCTACTTCTATCACCAGGTAAGCTAATACAAAAGTTTCCTAACTGTATTGGCTTACTGAAAAAAATCATGTGTTGGTAATGTAAAAAGACCTACAGGACATGATATTAGCAGGGGGTCTTAAATTAAACTACTAAAGAGGCTCAACACTGTTTTGCTGCCAAAAGCATTTGGAATTGGGCCTAAACAGTGTGGTAAGTCTTTAGGTGATGGCTATTGTGTCTGTTTGACCTCTTCCAAATGTCTGTGCTGGCAATAAAAAGAAAAAGTTTCCAATTTAAATAGCTAGAGAATAAAAACAATTTGCCAGTAATGTGAAAAAACCTACAGCACCAGGTGTTCCCATGTGGTCTCCCACCCAAGTACTAACCAGTCCCAACACTGCTCAGCTTCCAAGATCAGACAAGATTGGGCCTTTCCAATGTGGTATGGCTGTAGGTGAGGTACAGGCACTTTTTTGCCCTCTTCTACTTCTATCACCAGGTAAGCTAATAAAAAAGTTTACTAACTGTATTGGCTTACTGAAAAAAAATAATGTGTTGGTAATGTAAAAAGACCTACAGGACATGATATTAGCAGGGGGTCTTAAATTAAACTACTAAAGAGGCTCAACACTGTTTAGCTGCCAAAAGCAGTTGGAATTGGGCCTAAACAGTGTGGTAAGTCTTTAGGTGATGGCTATTGTGTCTGTTTGACCTCTTCCAAATGTCTGTGCTGTCAATAAAAAGAAAAAGTTTCCAATTTAAATAGCTAGAGAATAAAAACAATTTGCCAGTAATGTGAAAAAACCTACAGCACCTGGTGTTCCCATGTGTTCTCCCACCCAAGTACTAACCAGGCCCAACACTGCTTAGCTTCCAAGATCAGACGAGATTGGGCCTATCCAATGTGGTATGGCTGTAGGTGAGATAAAGGCACTTTTTTGCCCTCTTCTACTTCTATCACCAGGTAAGCTAATACAAAAGTTTCCTAACTGTATTGGCTTACTGAAAAAAATCATGTGTTGGTAATGTAAAAAGACCTACAGGACATGATATTAGCAGGGGGTCTTAAATTAAACTACTAAAGAGGCTCAACACTGTTTTGCTGCCAAAAGCATTTGGAATTGGGCCTAAACAGTGTGGTAAGTCTTTAGGTGATGGCTATTGTGTCTGTTTGACCTCTTCCAAATGTCTGTGCTGGCAATAAAAAGAAAAAGTTTACAATTTAAATAGCTAGAGAATAAAAACAATTTGCCAGTAATGTGAAAAAACCTACAGCACCAGGTGTTCCCATGTGGTCTCCCACCCAAGTACTAACCAGACCCAACACTGCTCAGCTTCCAAGATCAGACAAGATTGGGCCTTTCCAATGTGGTATGGCTGTAGGTGAAATACAGGCACTTTTTTGCCCTCTTCTACTTCTATCACCAGGTAAGCTAATAAAAATTTTCCTAACTATATTGGCTTACTGAAAAAAATCATGTGTTGGTAATGTAAAAAGACCTACAGGACATATTAGCAGGGGGTCTTAAATTAAACTACTAAAGAGGCTCAACACTGTTTAGCTGCCAAAAGCAGTTGGAATTGGGCCTAAACAGTGTGGTAAGTCTTTAGGTGATGGCTATTGTGTCTGTTTGACCTCTTCCAAATGTCTGTACTGGCAATAGAAAGAAAAAGTTTCCAATTTAAATAGCTAGAGAATAAAAACAATTTGCCAGTAATGTGAAAAAACCTACAACACCTGGTGTTCCCATGTGGTCTCCCACCCAAGTACTAACCAGGCCCAACACTGCTTAGCTTCCAAGATCAGACGAGATTGGGCCTATCCAATGTGGTATGGCTGTAGGTGAGATAAGGGCACTTTTTTGCCCTCTTCTACTTCTATCACCAGGTAAGCTAATACAAAAGTTTCCTAACTGTATTGGCTTACTGAAAAAAATCATGTGTTGGTAATGTAAAAAGACCTACAGGACATGATATTAGCAGGGGGTCTTAAATTAAACTACTAAAGAGGCTCAACACTGTTTAGCTGCCAAAAGCATTTGGAATTGTCCCTAAACAGTGTGGTAAGTCTTTAGGTGATGGCTATTGTGTCTGTTTGACCTCTTCCAAATGTCTGTGCTGGCAATAAAAAGAAAAAGTTTCCAATTTAAATAGCTAGAGAATAAAAACAATTTGCCAGTAATGTGAAAAGACCTAGAGCACCTGGTGTTCCCATGTGGTCTCCCACCCAAGTACTAACCAGGCCCAACACTGCTTAGCTTCCAAGATCAGACGAGATTGGGCCTATCCAATGTGGTATGGCTGTAGGTAAAATACAGGCACTTTTTTGCCCTCTTCTACTTCTATCACCAGGTAAGCTAATAAAAAATTTCCTAACTATATTGGCTTACTGAAAAAAATCATGTGTTGGTAATGTAAAAAGACCTACAGGACATGATATTAGCAGGGGGTCTTAAATTAAACTACTAAAGAGGCTCAACACTGTTTTGCTGACAAAAGCAGTTGGAATTGGGCCTAAACAGTGTGGTAAGTCTTTAGGTGATGGCTATTGTGTCTGTTTGACCTCTTCCAAATGTCTGTACTGGCAATAGAAAGAAAAAGTTTCCAATTTAAATAGCTAGAGAATAAAAACAATTTGCCAGTAATGTGAAAAAACCTACAGCACCTGGTGTTCCCATGTGGTCTCCCACCCAAGTACTAACCAGGCCCAACACTGCTTAGCTTCCAAGATCAGGCGAGATTGGGCCTATCCAATGTGGTATGGCTGTAGGTGAGATAAGGGCACTTTTTTGCCCTCTTCTACTTCTATCACCAGGTAAGCTAATAAAAAAGTTTCCTAACTGTATTGGCTTACTGAAAAAAATCATGTGTTGGTAATGTAAAAAGACCTACAGGACATGATATTAGCAGGGGGTCTTAAATTAAACTACTAAAGAGGCTCAACACTGTTAAGCTGCCAAAAGCATTTGGAATTGTCCCTAAACAGTGTGGTAAGTCTTTAGGTGATGGCTATTGTGTCTGTTTGACCTCTTCCAAATGTCTGTGCTGGCAATAAAAAGAAAAAGTTTCCAATTTAAATAGCTAGAGAATAAAAACAATTTGCCAGTAATGTGAAAAGACCTAGAGCACCTGGTGTTCCCATGTGGTCTCCCACCCAAGTACTAACCAGGCCCAACACTGCTTAGCTTCCAAGTCCAGACAAGATTGGGCCTATCCAATGTGGTATGGCTGTAGGTAAAACACAGGCACTTTTTTGCCCTCTTCTACTTCTATCACCAGGTAAGCTAATAAAAAAGTTTCCTAACTGTATTGGCTTACTGAAAAAAATCATGTGTTGGTAATGTAAAAAGACCTACAGGACATGATATTAGCAGGGGGTCTTAAATTAAACTACTAAAGAGGCTCAACACTGTTTAGCTGCCAAAAGCATTTGGAATTGGGCCTAAACAGTGTGGTAAGTCTTTAGGTGATGGCTATTGTGTCTGTTTGACCTCTTCCAAATGTCTGTGCTGGCAATAAAAAGAAAAAGTTTACAATTTAAATAGCTAGAGAATAAAAACAATTTGCCAGTAATGTGAAAAAACCTACAGCACCAGGTGTTCCCATGTGGTCTCCCACCCAAGTACTAACCAGTCCCAACACTGCTCAGCTTCCAAGATCAGACAAGATTGGGCCTTTCTAATGTGGTATGGCTGTAGGTGAGGTACAGGCACTTTTTTGCCCTCTTCTACTTCTATCACCAGGTAAGCTAATAAAAAAGTTTCCTAACTGTATTGGCTTACTGAAAAAAATTAATGTGTTGGTAATGTAAAAAGACCTACAGGACATGATATTAGCAGGGGGTCTTAAATTAAACTACTGAAGAGGCTCAACACTGTTTAGCTGCCAAAAGCAGTTGGAATTGGGCCTAAACAGTGTGGTAAGTCTTTAGGTGATGGCTATTGTGTCTGTTTGACCTCTTCCAAATGTCTGTGCTGGCAATAAAAAGAAAAAGTTTCCAATTTAAATAGCTAGAGAATAAAAACAATTTGCCAGTAATGTGAAAAAACCTACAGCACCTGGTGCTCCCATGTGGTCTCCCACCCAAGTACTAACCAGGCCCAACACTGCTTAGCTTCCAAGATCAGGCGAGATTGGGCCTATCCAATGTGGTATGGCTGTAGGTGAGATAAGGGCACTTTTTTGCCCTCTTCTACTTCTATCACCAGGTAAGCTAATAAAAAAGTTTCCTAACTGTATTGGCTTACTGAAAAAAATCATGTGTTGGTAATGTAAAAAGACCTACAGGACATGATATTAGCAGGGGGTCTTAAATTAAACTACTAAAGAGGCTCAACACTGTTTTGCTGCCAAAAGCATTTGGAATTGGGCCTAAACAGTGTGGTAAGTCTTTAGGTGATGGCTATTGTGTCTGTTTGACCTCTTCCAAATGTCTGTGCTGGCAATAAAAAGAAAAAGTTTACAATTTAAATAGCTAGAGAATAAAAACAATTTGCCAGTAATGTGAAAAAACCTACAGCACCAGGTGTTCCCATGTGGTCTCCCACCCAAGTACTAACCAGACCCAACACTGCTCAGCTTCCAAGATCAGACAAGATTGGGCCTTTCCAATGTGGTAAGGCTGTAGGTGAGATACAGGCACTTTTTTGCCCTCTTCTACTTCTATCACCAGGTAAGCTAATAAAAAAGTTTCCTAACTGTATTGGCTTACTGAAAAAAATCATGTGTTGGTAATGTAAAAAGACCTACAGGACATGATATTAGCAGGGGGTCTTAAATTAAACTACTAAAGAGGCTCAACACTGTTTTGCTGCCAAAAGCATTTGGAATTGGGCCTAAACAGTGTGGTAAGTCTTTAGGTGATGGCTATTGTGTCTGTTTGACCTCTTCCAAATGTCTGTGCTGGCAATAAAAAGAAAAAGTTTACAATTTAAATAGCTAGAGAATAAAAACAATTTGCCAGTAATGTGAAAAAACCTACAGCACCAGGTGTTCCCATGTGGTCTCCCACCCAAGTACTAACCAGTCCCAACACTGCTCAGCTTCCAAGATCAGACAAGATTGGGCCTTTCCAATGTGGTATGGCTGTAGGTGAGGTACAGGCACTTTTTTGCCCTCTTCTACTTCTATCACCAGGTAAGCTAATAAAAAAGTTTACTAACTGTATTGGCTTACTGAAAAAAAATAATGTGTTGGTAATGTAAAAAGACCTACAGGACATGATATTAGCAGGGGGTCTTAAATTAAACTACTAAAGAGGCTCAACACTGTTTAGCTGCCAAAAGCAGTTGGAATTGGGCCTAAACAGTGTGGTAAGTCTTTAGGTGATGGCTATTGTGTCTGTTTGACCTCTTCCAAATGTCTGTGCTGTCAATAAAAAGAAAAAGTTTCCAATTTAAATAGCTAGAGAATAAAAACAATTTGCCAGTAATGTGAAAAAACCTACAGCACCTGGTGTTCCCATGTGTTCTCCCACCCAAGTACTAACCAGGCCCAACACTGCTTAGCTTCCAAGATCAGACGAGATTGGGCCTATCCAATGTGGTATGGCTGTAGGTGAGATAAAGGCACTTTTTTGCCCTCTTCTACTTCTATCACCAGGTAAGCTAATACAAAAGTTTCCTAACTGTATTGGCTTACTGAAAAAAATCATGTGTTGGTAATGTAAAAAGACCTAAAGGACATGATATTAGCAGGGGGTCTTAAATTAAACTACTAAAGAGGCTCAACACTGTTTAGCTGCCAAAAGCAGTTGGAATTGGGCCTAAACAGTGTGGTAAGTCTTTAGGTGATGGCTATTGTGTCTGTTTGACCTCTTCCAAATGTCTGTACTGGCAATAGAAAGAAAAAGTTTTCAATTTAAATAGCTAGAGAATAAAAACAATTTGCAAGTAATGTGAAAAAACCTACAGCACCTGGTGTTCCCATGTGGTCTCCCACCCAAGTACTAACCAGGCCCAACACTGCTTAGCTTCCAAGATCAGACGAGATTGGGCCCATCCAATGTGGTATGGCTGTAGGTGAAATACAGGCACTTTTTTGCCCTCTTCTACTTCTATCACCAGGTAAGCTAATAAAAATTTTCCTAACTATATTGGCTTACTGAAAAAAATCATGTGTTGGTAATGTAAAAAGACCTACAGGACATGATATTAGCAGGGGGTCTTAAATTAAACTACTAAAGAGGCTCAACACTGTTTTGCTGCCAAAAGCAGTTGGAATTGGGCCTAAACAGTGTGGTAAGTCTTTAGGTGATGGCTATTGTGTCTGTTTGACCTCTTCCAAATGTCTGTACTGGCAATAGAAAGAAAAAGTTTCCAATTTAAATAGCTAGAGAATAAAAACAATTTGCCAGTAATGTGAAAAAACCTACAGCACCTGGTGTTCCCATGTGGTCTCCCACCCAAGTACTAACCAGGCCCAACACTGCTTAGCTTCCAAGATCAGGCGAGATTGGGCCTATCCAATGTGGTATGGCTGTAGGTGAGATAAAGGCACTTTTTTGCCCTCTTCTACTTCTATCACCAGGTAAGCTAATAAAAAAGTTTCCTAACTGTATTGGCTTACTGAAAAAAATCATGTGTTGGTAATGTAAAAAGACCTACAGGACATGATATTAGCAGGGGGTCTTAAATTAAACTACTAAAGAGGCTCAACACTGTTTAGCTGCCAAAAGCATTTGGAATTGTCCCTAAACAGTGTGGTAAGTCTTTAGGTGATGGCTATTGTGTCTGTTTGACCTCTTCCAAATGTCTGTGCTGGCAATAAAAAGAAAAAGTTTCCAATTTAAATAGCTAGAGAATAAAAACAATTTGCCAGTAATGTGAAAAGACCTAGAGCACCTGGTGTTCCCATGTGGTCTCCCACCCAAGTACTAACCAGGCCCAACACTGTTTAGCTTCCAAGATCAGACGAGATTGGGCCTATCCAATGTGGTATGGCTGTAGGTAAAATACAGACACTTTTTTGCCCTCTTCTACTTCTATCACCAGGTAAGCTAATAAAAATTTTCCTAACTATATTGGCTTACTGAAAAAAATCATGTGTTGGTAATGTAAAAAGACCTACAGGACATGATATTAGCAGGGGGTCTTAAATTAAACTACTAAAGAGGCTCAACACTGTTTAGCTGCCAAAAGCAGTTGGAATTGGGCCTAAACAGTGTGGTAAGTCTTTAGGTGATGGCTATTGTGTCTGTTTGACCTCTTCCAAATGTCTGTGCTGGCAATAAAAATAAAAAGTTTCCAATTTAAATAGCTAGAGAATAAAAACAATTTGCCAGTAATGTGAAAAAACCTACAGCACATGGTGTTCCCATGTGTTCTCCCACCCAAGTACTAACCAGGCCCAACACTGCTTAGCTTCCAAGATCAGACAAGATTGGGCCTATCCAATGTGGTATGGCTGTAGGTGAGATAAAGGCACTTTTTTGCCCTCTTCTACTTCTATCACCAGGTAAGCTAATACAAAAGTTTCCTAACTGTATTGGCTTACTGAAAAAAATCATGTGTTGGTAATGTAAAAAGACCTAAAGGACATGATATTAGCAGGGGGTCTTAAATTAAACTACTAAAGAGGCTCAACACTGTTTAGCTGCCAAAAGCATTTGGAATTGGGCCTAAACAGTGTGGTAAGTCTTTAGGTGATGGCTATTGTGTCTGTTTGACCTCTTCCAAATGTCTGTGCTGGCAATAAAAAGAAAAAGTTTCCAATTTAAATAGCTAGAGAATAAAAACAATTTGCCAGTAATGTGAAAAAACCTACAGCACCAGGTGTTCCCATGTGGTCTCCCACCCAAGTACTAACCAGTCCCAACACTGCTTAGCTTCCAAGATCAGACAAGATTGGGCCTATCCAATGTGGTATGGCTGTAGGTGAGATACAGGCACTTTTTTGCTCTCTTCTACTTCTATCACCAGGTAAGCTAATAAAAAAGTTTCCTAACTGTATTGGCTTTCTGAAAAAAATTAATGTGTTGGTAATGTAACAAGACCTACAGGACATGATATTAGCAGGGGGTCTTAAATTAAACTACTAAAGAGGCTCAACACTGTTTAGCTGCCAAAAGCAGTTGGAATTGGGCCTAAACAGTGTGGTAAGTCTTTAGGTGATGGCTATTGTGTCTGTTTGACCTCTTCCAAATGTCTGTGCTGGCAATAAAAAGAAAAAGTTTCCAATTTAAATAGCTAGAGAATAAAAACAATTTGCCAGTAATGTGAAAAAACCTACAGCACCTGGTGTTCCCATGTGGTCTCCCACCCAAGTACTAACCAGGCCCAACACTGCTTAGCTTCCAAGATCAGACGAGATTGGGCCTATCCAATGTGGTATGGCTGTAGGTGAGATAAAGGCACTTTTTTGCCCTCTTCTACTTCTATCACCAGGTAAGCTAATACAAAAGTTTCCTAACTGTATTGGCTTACTGAAAAAAATCATGTGTTGGTAATGTAAAAAGACCTACAGGACATGATATTAGCAGGGGGTCTTAAATTAAACTACTAAAGAGGCTCAACACTGTTTAGCTGCCAAAAGCAGTTGGAATTGGGCCTAAACAGTGTGGTAAGTCTTTAGGTGATGGCTATTGTGTCTGTTTGACCTCTTCCAAATGTCTGTACTGGCAATAGAAAGAAAAAGTTTCCAATTTAAATAGCTAGAGAATAAAAACAATTTGCCAGTAATGTGAAAAAACCTACAGCACCTGGTGTTCCCATGTGGTCTCCCACCCAAGTACTAACCAGGCCCAACACTGCTTAGCTTCCAAGATCAGGCGAGATTGGGCCTATCCAATGTGGTATGGCTGTAGGTGAGATAAAGGCACTTTTTTGCCCTCTTCTACTTCTATCACCAGGTAAGCTAATAAAAAAGTTTCCTAACTGTATTGGCTTACTGAAAAAAATCATGTGTTGGTAATGTAAAAAGACCTACAGGACATGATATTAGCAGGGGGTCTTAAATTAAACTACTAAAGAGGCTCAACACTGTTTAGCTGCCAAAAGCATTTGGAATTGTCCCTAAACAGTGTGGTAAGTCTTTAGGTGATGGCTATTGTGTCTGTTTGACCTCTTCCAAATGTCTGTGCTGGCAATAAAAAGAAAAAGTTTCCAATTTAAATAGCTAGAGAATAAAAACAATTTGCCAGTAATGTGAAAAGACCTAGAGCACCTGGTGTTCCCATGTGGTCTCCCACCCAAGTACTAACCAGGCCCAACACTGCTTAGCTTCCAAGATCAGACGAGATTGGGCCTATCCAATGTGGTATGGCTGTAGGTAAAATACAGGCACTTTTTTGCCCTCTTCTACTTCTATCACCAGGTAAGCTAATAAAAATTTTCCTAACTATATTGGCTTACTGAAAAAAATCATGTGTTGGTAATGTAAAAAGACCTACAGGACATGATATTAGCAGGGGGTCTTAAATTAAACTACTAAAGAGGCTCAACACTGTTTAGCTGCCAAAAGCAGTTGGAATTGGGCCTAAACAGTGTGGTAAGTCTTTAGGTGATGGCTATTGTGTCTGTTTGACCTCTTCCAAATGTCTGTGCTGGCAATAAAAATAAAAAGTTTCCAATTTAAATAGCTAGAGAATAAAAACAATTTGCCAGTAATGTGAAAAAACCTACAGCACCTGGTGTTCCCATGTGTTCTCCCACCCAAGTACTAACCAGGCCCAACACTGCTTAGCTTCCAAGATCAGACGAGATTGGGCCTATCCAATGTGGTATGGCTGTAGGTGAGATAAAGGCACTTTTTTGCCCTCTTCTACTTCTATCACCAGGTAAGCTAATACAAAAGTTTCCTAACTGTATTGGCTTACTGAAAAAAATCATGTGTTGGTAATGTAAAAAGACCTAAAGGACATGATATTAGCAGGGGGTCTTAAATTAAACTACTAAAGAGGCTCAACACTGTTTAGCTGCCAAAAGCATTTGGAATTGGGCCTAAACAGTGTGGTAAGTCTTTAGGTGATGGCTATTGTGTCTGTTTGACCTCTTCCAAATGTCTGTGCTGGCAATAAAAAGAAAAAGTTTCCAATTTAAATAGCTAGAGAATAAAAACAATTTGCCAGTAATGTGAAAAAACCTACAGCACCAGGTGTTCCCATGTGGTCTCCCACCCAAGTACTAACCAGTCCCAACACTGCTTAGCTTCCAAGATCAGACAAGATTGGGCCTATCCAATGTGGTATGGCTGTAGGTGAGATACAGGCACTTTTTTGCTCTCTTCTACTTCTATCACCAGGTAAGCTAATACAAAAGTTTCCTAACTGTATTGGCTTACTGAAAAAAATCATGTGTTGGTAATGTAAAAAGACCTACAGGACATGATATTAGCAGGGGGTCTTAAATTAAACTACTAAAGAGGCTCAACACTGTTTAGCTGCCAAAAGCAGTTGGAATTGGGCCTAAACAGTGTGGTAAGTCTTTAGGTGATGGCTATTGTGTCTGTTTGACCTCTTCCAAATGTCTGTACTGGCAATAGAAAAAAAAAGTTTTCAATTTAAATAGCTAGAGAATAAAAACAATTTGCAAGTAATGTGAAAAAACCTACAGCACCTGGTGTTCCCATGTGGTCTCCCACCCAAGTACTAACCAGGCCCAACACTGCTTAGCTTCCAAGATCAGACGAGATTGGGCCCATCCAATGTGGTATGGCTGTAGGTGAAATACAGGCACTTTTTTGCCCTCTTCTACTTCTATCACCAGGTAAGCTAATAAAAATTTTCCTAACTATATTGGCTTACTGAAAAAAATCATGTGTTGGTAATGTAAAAAGACCTACAGGACATGATATTAGCAGGGGGTCTTAAATTAAACTTCTAAAGAGGCTCAACACTGTTTTGCTGCCAAAAGCAGTTGGAATTGGGCCTAAACAGTGTGGTAAGTCTTTAGGTGATGGCTATTGTGTCTGTTTGACCTCTTCCAAATGTCTGTACTGGCAATAGAAAGAAAAAGTTTCCAATTTAAATAGCTAGAGAATAAAAACAATTTGCCAGTAATGTGAAAAAACCTACAGCACCTGGTGTTCCCATGTGGTCTCCCACCCAAGTACTAACCAGGCCCAACACTGCTTAGCTTCCAAGATCAGGCGAGATTGGGCCTATCCAATGTGGTATGGCTGTAGGTGAGATAAAGGCACTTTTTTGCCCTCTTCTACTTCTATCACCAGGTAAGCTAATAAAAAAGTTTCCTAACTGTATTGGCTTACTGAAAAAAATCATGTGTTGGTAATGTAAAAAGACCTACAGGACATGATATTAGCAGGGGGTCTTAAATTAAACTACTAAAGAGGCTCAACACTGTTTAGCTGCCAAAAGCATTTGGAATTGTCCCTAAACAGTGTGGTAAGTCTTTAGGTGATGGCTATTGTGTCTGTTTGACCTCTTCCAAATGTCTGTGCTGGCAATAAAAAGAAAAAGTTTCCAATTTAAATAGCTAGAGAATAAAAACAATTTGCCAGTAATGTGAAAAGACCTAGAGCACCTGGTGTTCCCATGTGGTCTCCCACCCAAGTACTAACCAGGCCCAACACTGCTTAGCTTCCAAGATCAGACGAGATTTGGCCTATCCAATGTGGTATGGCTGTAGGTAAAATACAGGCACTTTTTTGCCCTCTTCTACTTCTATTACCAGGTAAGCTAATAAAAATTTTCCTAACTATATTGGCTTACTGAAAAAAATCATGTGTTGGTAATGTAAAAAGACCTACAGGACATGATATTAGCAGGGGGTCTTAAATTAAACTACTAAAGAGGCTCAACACTGTTTTGCTGCCAAAAGCATTTGGAATTGGGCCTAAACAGTGTGGTAAGTCTTTAGGTGATTGCTATTGTGTCTGTTTGACCTCTTCCAAATGTCTGTGCTGGCAATAAAAAGAAAAAGTTTACAATTTAAATAGCTAGAGAATAAAAACAATTTGCCAGTAATGTGAAAAAACCTACAGCACCAGGTGTTCCCATGTGGTCTCCCACCCAAGTACTAACCAGTCCCAACACTGCTCAGCTTCCAAGATCAGACAAGATTGGGCCTTTCCAATGTGGTATGGCTGTAGGTGAGATACAGGCACTTTTTTGCCCTCTTCTACTTCTATCACCAGGTAAGCTAATAAAAAAGTTTCCTAACTGTATTGGCTTACTGAAAAAAATTAATGTGTTGGTAATGTAAAAAGACCTACAGGACATGATATTAGCAGGGGGTCTTAAATTAAACTACTAAAGAGGCTCAACACTGTTTAGCTGCCAAAAGCAGTTGGAATTGGGCCTAAACAGTGTGGTAAGTCTTTAGGTGATGGCTATTGTGTCTGTTTGACCTCTTCCAAATGTCTGTGCTGGCAATAAAAATAAAAAGTTTCCAATTTAAATAGCTAGAGAATAAAAACAATTTGCCAGTAATGTGAAAAAACCTACAGCACCTGGTGTTCCCATATGGTCTCCCACCCAAGTACTAACCAGGCCCAACACTGCTTAGCTTCCAAGATCAGACGAGATTGGGCCTATCCAATGTGGTATGGCTGTAGGTGAAATACAGGCACTTTTTTGCCCTCTTCTACTTCTATCACCAGGTAAGCTAATAAAAAAGTTTCCTAACTGTATTGGCTTACTGAAAAAAATCATGTGTTGGTAATGTAAAAAGACCTACAGGACATTATATTAGCTGGGGGTCTTAAATTAAACTAATAAAGAGACTCAACACTGTTTAGCTGCAAAAACCAGTTGGAGTTGGGCCTAAACAGTGTGGTAAGTCTTTAGGTGATGGCTTTTGTGTCTGTTTGACCTCTTCCAAATGTCTGTGCTGGCAATAAAAAGAAAAAGTTTCCAATTTAAATAGCTAGAGAATAAAAACAATTTGCCAGTAATGTGAAAAAACCTACAGCACCTGGTGTTCCCATGTGGTCTCCCACCCAAGTACTAACCAGGCCCAACACTGCTTAGCTTCCAAGATCAGGTGAGATTGGGCCTATCCAATGTGGTATGGCTGTAGGTGAGATAAAGGCACTTTTTTGCCCTCTTCTACTTCTATCACCAGGTAAGCTAATAAAAAAGTTTCCTAACTATATTGGCTTACTGAAAAAAATCATGTGTTGGTAATGTAAAAAGACCTACAGGACATGATATTAGCAGGGGGTCTTAAATTAAACTACTAAAGAGGCTCAACACTGTTTTGCTGCCAAAAGCATTTGGAATTGGGCCTAAACAGTGTGGTAAGTCTTTAGGTGATGGCTATTGTGTCTGTTTGACCTCTTCCAAATGTCTGTGCTGGCAATAAAAAGAAAAAGTTTACAATTTAAATAGCTAGAGAATAAAAACAATTTGCCAGTAATGTGAAAAAACCTACAGCACCAGGTGTTCCCATGTGGTCTCCCACCCAAGTACTAACCAGTCCCAACACTGCTCAGCTTCCAAGATCAGACAAGATTGGGCCTTTCCAATGTGGTATGGCTGTAGGTGAGATACAGGCACTTTTTTGCCCTCTTCTACTTCTATCACCAGGTAAGCTAATAAAAAAGTTTCCTAACTGTATTGTCTTACTGAAAAAAATTAATGTGTTGGTAATGTAAAAAGACCTACAGGACATGATATTAGCAGGGGGTCTTAAATTAAACTACTAAAGAGGCTCAACACTGTTTAGCTGCCAAAAGCAGTTGGAATTGGGCCTAAACAGTGTGGTAAGTCTTTAGGTGATGGCTATTGTGTCTGTTTGACCTCTTCCAAATGTCTGTGCTGGCAATAAAAAGAAAAAGTTTCCAATTTAAATAGCTGGAGAATAAAAACAATTTGCCAGTAATGTGAAAAAACCTACAGCACCTGGTGTTCCCATGTGGTCTCCCACCCAAGTACTAACCAGGCCCAACACTGCTTAGCTTCCAAGATCAGACGAGATTGGGCCTATCCAATGTGGTATGGCTGTAGGTGAGATAAAGGCACTTTTTTGCCCTCTTCTACTTCTATCACCAGGTAAGCTAATACAAAAGTTTCCTAACTGTATTGGCTTACTGAAAAAAATCATGTGTTGGTAATGTAAAAAGACCTACAGGACATGATATTAGCAGGGGGTCTTAAATTAAACTACTAAAGAGGCTCAACACTGTTTAGCTGCCAAAAGCATTTGGAATTGGGCCTAAACAGTGTGGTAAGTCTTTAGGTGATGGCTATTGTGTCTTTTTGACCTCTTCCAAATGTCTGTGCTGGCAATAAAAATAAAAAGTTTCCAATTTAAATAGCTAGAGAATAAAAACAATTTGCCAGTAATGTGAAAAAACCTAGAGCACCAGGTGTTCACATGTGGTCTCCCACCCAAGTACTAACCAGTCCCAACACTGCTTAGCTTCCAAGATCAGACAAGATTGGGCCTATCCAATGTGGTATGGCTGTAGGTGAGATACAGGCACTTTTTTGCTCTCTTCTTCTTCTATCACCAGGTAAGCTAATAAAAAAGTTTCCTAACTGTATTGGCTTACTGAAAAAAATTAATGTGTTGGTAATGTAAAAAGACCTACAGGACATGATATTAGCAGGGGGTCTTAAATTAAACTACTAAAGAGGCTCAACACTGTTTAGCTGCCAAAAGCAGTTGGAATTGGGCCTAAACAGTGTGGTAAGTCTTTAGGTGATGGCTATTGTGTCTGTTTGACCTCTTCCAAATGTCTGTGCTGTCAATAAAAAGAAAAAGTTTCCAATTTAAATAGCTAGAGAATAAAAACAATTTGCCAGTAATGTGAAAAAACCTACAGCACCTGGTGTTCCCATGTGGTCTCCCACCCAAGTACTAACCAGGCCCAACACTGCTTAGCTTCCAAAATCAGACGAGATTGGGCCTATCCAATGTGGTATGGCTGTAGGTGAGATAAATGCACTTTTTTGCCCTCTTCTACTTCTATCACCAGGTAAGCTAATACAAAGGTTTCCTAACTGTATTGGCTTACTGAAAAAAATCATGTGTTGGTAATGTAAAAAGACCTACAGGACATGATATTAGCAGGGGGTCTTAAATTAAACTACTAAAGAGGCTCAACACTGTTTAGCTGCCAAAAGCATTTGGAATTGGGGCTAAACAGTGTGGTAAGTCTTTAGGTGATGGCTATTGTGTCTGTTTGATCTCTTCCAAATGTCTGTACTGGCAATAGAAAGAAAAAGTTTTCAATTTAAATAGCTAGAGAATAAAAACAATTTGCAAGTAATGTGAAAAAACCTACAGCACCTGGTGTTCCCATGTGGTCTCCCACCCAAGTACTAACCAGGCCCAACACTGCTTAGCTTCCAAGATCAGGCGAGATTGGGCCTATCCAATGTGGTATGGCTGTAGGTGAGATAAAGGCACTTTTTTGCCCTCTTCTACTTCTATCACCAGGTAAGCTAATAAAAAAGTTTCCTAACTGTATTGGCTTACCGAAAAAAATCATGTGTTGGTAATGTAAAAAGACCTACAGGACATGATATTAGCAGGGGGTCTTAAATTAAACTACTAAAGAGGCTCAACACTGTTTAGCTGCCAAAAGCATTTGGAATTGGGCCTAAACAGTGTGGTAAGTCTTTAGGTGATGGCTATTGTGTCTGTTTGACCTCTTCCAAATGTCTGTACTGGCAATAGAAAGAAAAAGTTTCCAATTTAAATAGCTAGAGAATAAAAACAATTTGCAAGTAATGTGAAAAAACCTACAGCACCTGGTGTTCCAATGTGGTCTCCCACCCAAGTCCTAACGAGGCCCAACACTGCTTAGCTTCCAAGATCAGACGAGATTGGGCCTATCCAATTTGGTATGGCTGTAGGCGAGATAAAGGCACTTTTTTGCCCTCTTCTACTTCTATCACCAGGTAAGCTAATACAAAAGTTTCCTAACTGTATTGGCTTACTGAAAAAAATCATGTGTTGGTAATGTAAAAAGACCTACAGGACATGATATTAGCAGGGGGTCTTAAATTAAACAACTAAAGAGGCTCAACACTGTTTAGCTGCCAAAAGCAGTTGGAATTGGCCCTAAACAGTGTGGTAAGTCTTTAGGTGATGGCTATTGTGTCTGTTTGACCTCTTCCAAATGTCTGTGCTGGCAATAAAAAGAAAAAGTTTCCAATTTAAATAGCTAGAGAATAAAAACAATTTTCCAGTAATGTGAAAAGACCTAGAGCACCTGGTGTTCCCATGTGGTCTCCCACCCAAGTACTAACCAGGCCCAACACTGCTTAGCTTCCAAGATCAGGCGAGATTGGACCTATCCAATGTAGTTTGGCTGTAGGTGAGATAAAGGCACTTTTTGGCCTCTTCTACTTCTATCACTAGGTAAGCTAATAAAAAAGTTTCCTAACTGTATTGGCTTACTGAAAAAAATCATGTGTTGGTAATGTAAAAAGACCTACAGGACATTGTATTAGCAGGGGGTCTTAAATTAAACTACTAAAGAGACTCAACACTGTTTAGCTGCCAAAAGCAGTTGGAATTGGGCCTAAACAGTGTGGTAAGTCTTTAGGTGATGGCTATTGTGTCTGTTTGACCTCTTCCAAATGTCAGTGCTGGCAATAAAAAGAAAAAGTTTCCAATTTAAATAGCTAGAGAATAAAAACAATTTGCCAGTAATGTGAAATGACCTAGAGCACCTGGTGTTTCCATGTGGTCTCCCACCCAAGTATTAACCAGGCCCAACACTGCTTAGCTTCCAAGATCAGATGAGATTGGGCCTAACCAATGTGGTATGGCTGTAGGTGAAATACAGGCACTTTTTTGCCCTCTTCTACTTCTATCACCAGGTAAGCTAATACAAATTTTCCTAACTATATTGGCTTACTGAAAAAAATCATGTGTTGGTAATGTAAAAAGACCTACAGGACATCATATTAGCAGGGGGTCTTAAATTAAACTACTAAAGAGGCTCAACACTGTTTAGCTGCCAAAAGCAGTTGGAATTGGGAATAAACAGTGTGGTAACTCTTAAGGTGATGGCTATTGTGTCCTTTTGACCTCTTCCAAATGTCTGTGCTGGCAATAAAAAGAAAAAGTTTCCAATTTAAATAGCTAGAGAATAAAAACAATTTGCCAGTAATGTGAAAAGACCTAGAGCACCTGGTGTTCCCATGTGGTCTCCCACCCAATTACTAACCAGGCCCAACACTGCTTAGCTTTCAAGATCAGACGAGATTGGACCTATCCAATGTGGTATGGCTGTAGGTGAAAACAGGCACTTTTTTGCCCTCTTCTATTTCTATCACCAGGTAAGCTAATAAAAATTTTCCTAACTATATTGGCTTACTGAAAAAAATCATGTGTTGGTAATGTAAAAAGACCTACAGGACATGATATTAGCAGGGGGTCTTAAATTAAACTACTAAAGAGGCTCAACACTTTTTAGCTGCCAAAAGCAGTTGGAATTGGGACTAAACAGTGTGGTAAGTCTTTAGGTGATGGCTATTGTGTCTGTTTGACCTCTTCCAAATGTCTGTGCTGGCAATAAAAAGAAAAAGTTTCCAATTTAAATAGCTAGAGAATAAAAACAATTTGCCAGTAATGTGAAAAAACCTACAGCACCTGGTGTTCCCATATGGTCTCCCACCCAAGTACTAACCAGGCCCAACACTGCTTAGCTTCCAAGATCAGACGAGATTGGGCCTATCCAATGTGGTATGGCTGTAGGCGAGATAAAGGCACTTTTTTGCCCTCTTCTACTTCTATCACCAGGTAAGCTAATACAAAAGTTTCCTAACTGTATTGGCTTACTGAAAAAAATCATGTGTTGGTAATGTAAAAAGACCTACAGGACATGATATTAGCAGGGGGTCTTAAATTAAACTACTAAAGAGGCTCAACACTGTTTAGCTGCCAAAAGCAGTTGGAATTGGCCCTAAACAGTGTGGTAAGTCTTTAGGTGATGGCTATTGTGTCTGTTTGACCTCTTCCAAATGTCTGTGCTGGCAATAAAAAGAAAAATTTTCCAATTTAAATAGCTAGAGAATAAAAACAATTTGCCAGTAATGTGAAAAGACCTACAGCACCTGGTGTTCCCATGTGGTCTCCCACCCAAGTACTAACCAGGCCCAACACTGCTTAGCTTCCAAGATCAGGCGAGATTGGGCCTATCCAATGTGGTATGGCTGTAGGTGAGATAAAGGCACTTTTTTGCCCTCTTCTACTTCTATCACCAGGTAAGCTAATAAAAAAGTTTCCTAACTGTATTGGCTTACTGAAAAAAATCATGTGTTGGTAATGTAAAAAGACCTACAGGACATGATATTAGCAGGGGGTCTTAAATTAAACTACTAAAGAGGCTCAACACTGTTTAGCTGCCAAAAGCATTTGGAATTGGGCCTAAACAGTGTGGTAAGTCTTTAGGTGATGGCTATTGTGTCTGTTTGACCTCTTCCAAATGTCTGTACTGGCAATAGAAAGAAAAAGTTTCCAATTTAAATAGCTAGAGAATAAAAACAATTTGCCAGTAATGTGAAAAAACCTACAGCACCTGGTGTTCCCATGTGGTCTCCCACTCAAATACTAACCAGGCCCAACACTGCTTAGCTTCCAAGATCAGACGAGATTGAGCCTATCCAATGTTATATGGCTGTAGGTGAGATACAGGCACTTTTTTGTCCTCTTCTACTTCTATCACCAGGTAAGCTAATAAAAAAGTTTCCTAACTGTATTGGCTTACTGTAAAAAATCATGTGTTGGTAATGTAAAAAGACCTACAGGACATTGTATTAGCAGGGGGTCTTAAATTAAACTACTAAAGAGACTCAACACTGTTTAGCTGCCAAAAGCAGTTGGAATTGGGCCTAAACAGTGTGGTAAGTCTTTAGGTGATGGCTATTGTGTCTGTTTGACCTCTTCCAAATGTCAGTGCTGGCAATAAAAAGAAAAAGTTTCCAATTTAAATAGCTAGAGAATAAAAACAATTTGCCAGTAATGTGAAAAGACCTAGAGCACCTGGTGTTCCCATGTGGTCTCCCACCCAAGTACTAACCAGGCCCAACACTGCTTAGCTTCCAAGATCAGACGAGATTGGGCCTATCCAATGTGGTATGGCTGTAGGTGAAATACAGGCACTTTTTTGCCCTCTTCTACTTCTATCCCCAGGTAAGCTAATAAAAAAGTTTCCTAACTGTATTGGCTTACTGAAAAAAATCATGTGTTGGTAATGTAAAAAGACCTACAGGACATGATATTAGCAGGGGGTCTTAAATTAAACTACTAAAGAGGCTCAACACTGTTTAGCTGCCAAAAGCATTTGGAATTGGGCCTAAACAGTGTGGTAAGTCTTTAGGTGATGGCTATTGTGTCTGTTTGACCTCTTCCAAATGTCTGTACTGGCAATAGAAAGAAAAAGTTTCCAATTTAAATAGCTAGAGAATAAAAACAATTTGCCAGTAATGTGAAAAAACCTACAGCACCTGGTGTTCCCATGTGGTCTCAGACTCAAGTACTAACCAGGCCCAACACTGCTTAGCTTCCAAGATCAGACGAGATTGGGCCTATCCAATGTTATATGGCTGTAGGTGAGATACAGGCACTTTTTTGCCCTCTTCTACTTCTATCACCAGGTAAGCTAATAAAAAAGTTTCCTAACTGTATTGGCTTACTGAAAAAAATCATGTGTTGGTAATGTAAAAAGACCTACAGGACATTGTATTAGCAGGGGGTCTTAAATTAAACTACTAAAGAGACTCAACACTGTTTAGCTGCCAAAAGCAGTTGGAATTGGGCCTAAACAGTTTGGTAAGTCTTTAGGTGATGGCTATTGTTTCTGTTTGACCTCTTCCAAATGTCAGTGCTGGCAATAAAAAGAAAAAGTTTCCAATTTAAATAGCTAGAGAATAAAAACAATTTGCCAGTAATGTGAAAAGACCTAGAGCACCTGGTGTTCCCATGTGGTCTCCCACCCAAGTACTAACCAGGCCCAACACTGCTTAGCTTCCAAGATCAGGCGAGATTGGGCCTATCCAATGTGGTATGGCTGTAGGTGAGATAAATGCACTTTTTTGCCCTCTTCTACTTCTATCACCAGGTAAGCTAATAAAAAAGTTTCCTAACTGTATTGGCTTACTGAAAAAAATCATGTGTTGGTAATGTAAAAAGACCTACAGGACATGATATTAGCAGGGGGTCTTAAATTAAACTACTAAAGAGGCTCAACACTGTTTAGCTGCCAAAAGCATTTGGAATTGGGCCTAAACAGTGTGGTAAGTCTTTAGGTGATGGCTATTGTGTCTGTTTGACCTCTTCCAAATGTCTGTACTGGCAATAGAAAGAAAAAGTTTCAAATTTAAATAGCTAGAGAATAAAAACAATTTGCAAGTAATGTGAAAAAACCTACAGCACCTGGTGTTCCCATGTGGTCTCCCACCCAAGTACTAACCAGGCCCAACACTGCTTAGCTTCCAAGATCAGACAAGATTGGGCCTATCCAATGTGGTATGGCTGTAGGCGAGATAAAGGCACTTTTTTGCCCTCTTCTACTTCTATCACCAGGTAAGCTAATACAAAAGTTTCCTAACTGTATACGCTTACTGAAAAAAATCATGTGTTGGTAATGTAAAAAGACCTACAGGACATGATATTAGCAGGGGGTCTTAAATTAAACTACTAAAGAGGCTCAACACTGTTTAGCTGCCAAAAGCAGTTGGAATTGGCCCTAAACAGTGTGGTAAGTCTTTAGGTGATGGCTATTGTGTCTGTTTGACCTCTTCCAAATGTCTGTACTGGCAATAGAAAGAAAAAGTTTCCAATTTAAATAGCTAGAGAATAAAAACAATTTGCCAGTAATGTGAAAAAACCTACAGCACCTGGTGTTCCCATGTGGTCTCAGACTCAAGTACTAACCAGGCCCAACACTGCTTAGCTTCCAAGATCAGACGAGATTGGGCCTATCCAATGTTATATGGCTGTAGGTGAGATACAGGCACTTTTTTGCCCTCTTCTACTTCTATCACCAGGTAAGCTAATAAAAAAGTTTCCTAACTGTATTGGCTTACTGAAAAAAATCATGTGTTGGTAATGTAAAAAGACCTACAGGACATTGTATTAGCAGGGAGTCTTAAATTAAACTACTAAAGAGACTCAACACTGTTTAGCTGCCAAAAGCAGTTGGAATTGGGCCTAAACAGTTTGGTAAGTCTTTAGGTGATGGCTATTGTTTCTGTTTGACCTCTTCCAAATGTCAGTGCTGGCAATAAAAAGAAAAAGTTTCCAATTTAAATAGCTAGAGAATAAAAACAATTTGCCAGTAATGTGAAAAGACCTAGAGCACCTGGTGTTCCCATGTGGTCTCCCACCCAAGTACTAACCAGGCCCAACACTGCTTAGCTTCCAAGATCAGGCGAGATTGGGCCTATCCAATGTGGTATGGCTGTAGGTGAGATAAATGCACTTTTTTGCCCTCTTCTACTTCTATCACCAGGTAAGCTAATAAAAAAGTTTCCTAACTGTATTGGCTTACTGAAAAAAATCATGTGTTGGTAATGTAAAAAGACCTACAGGACATGATATTAGCAGGGGGTCTTAAATTAAACTACTAAAGAGGCTCAACACTGTTTAGCTGCCAAAAGCATTTGGAATTGGGCCTAAACAGTGTGGTAAGTCTTTAGGTGATGGCTATTGTGTCTGTTTGACCTCTTCCAAATGTCTGTACTGGCAATAGAAAGAAAAAGTTTCAAATTTAAATAGCTAGAGAATAAAAACAATTTGCAAGTAATGTGAAAAAACCTACAGCACCTGGTGTTCCCATGTGGTCTCCCACCCAAGTACTAACCAGGCCCAACACTGCTTAGCTTCCAAGATCAGACAAGATTGGGCCTATCCAATGTGGTATGGCTGTAGGCGAGATAAAGGCACTTTTTTGCCCTCTTCTACTTCTATCACCAGGTAAGCTAATACAAAAGTTTCCTAACTGTATACGCTTACTGAAAAAAATCATGTGTTGGTAATGTAAAAAGACCTACAGGACATGATATTAGCAGGGGGTCTTAAATTAAACTACTAAAGAGGCTCAACACTGTTTAGCTGCCAAAAGCAGTTGGAATTGGCCCTAAACAGTGTGGTAAGTCTTTAGGTGATGGCTATTGTGTCTGTTTGACCTCTTCCAAATGTCTGTGCTGGCAATAAAAAGAAAAAGTTTCCAATTTAAATAGCTAGAGAATAAAAACAATTTGCCAGTAATGTGAAAAGACCTAGAGCACCTGGTGTTCTCATGTGGTCTCCCACCTAACTACTAACCAGGCCCAACACTGCTTAGCTTCCAAGATCAGATGAGATTGGGCCTATCCAATGTGGTATGGCTGTAGGTGAAATACAGGCACTTTTTTGCCCTCTTCTACTTCTATCACCAGGTAAGCTAATAAAAATTTTCCTAAATATATTGGCTTACTGAAAAAAATCATGTGTTGGTAATGTAAAAAGACCTACAGGACATGATATTAGCAGGGGGTCTTAAATTAAACTACTAAAGAGGCTCAACACTGTTTAGCTGCCAAAAGCAGTTGGAATTGGCCCTAAACAGTGTGGTAAGTCTTTAGGTGATGGCTATTGTGTCTGTTTGACCTCTTCCAAATGTCTGTGCTGGCAATAAAAATAAAAAGTTTCCAATTTAAATAGCTAGAGAATAAAAACAATTTGCCAGTAGTGTGAAAAAACCTACAGCACCTGGTGTTACCATGTGGTCTCCCACCCAAGTACTAACCAGGCCCAACACTGCTTAGCTTTCAAGATCAGGCGAGATTGGGCCTATCCAATGTGGTATGGCTGTAGGTGAGATAAATGCACTTTTTTGACCTCTTCTACTTCTATCACCAGGTAAGCTAATAAAAAAGTTTCCTAACTGTATTGGCTTACTGAAAAAAATCATGTGTTGGTAATGTAAAAAGACCTACAGGACATTGTATTAGCAGGGGGTCTTAAATTAAACTACTAAAGAGACTCAACACTGTTTAGCTGCCAAAAGCATTTGGAATTGGGCCTAAACAGTGTGGTAAGTCTTTAGGTGATGGCTATTGTGTCTGTTTGACCTCTTCCAAATGTCTGTACTGGCAATAGAAAGAAAAAGTTTCCAATTTAAATAGCTAGAGAATAAAAACAATTTGCCAGTAATGTGAAAAAACCTACAGCACCTGGTGTTCCCATGTGGTCTCAGACTCAAGTACTAACCAGGCCCAACACTGCTTAACTTCCAAGATCAGACGAGATTGGGCCTATCCAATGTTATATGGCTGTAGGTGAGATACAGGCACTTTTTTGCCCTTTTCTACTTCTATCACCAGGTAAGCTAATAAAAAAGTTTCCTAACTGTATTGGCTTACTGAAAAAAATCATGTGTTGGTAATGTAAAAAGACCTACAGGACATTGTATTAGCAGGGGGTCTTAAATTAAACTACTAAAGAGACTCAACACTGTTTAGCTGCCAAAAGCAGTTGGAATTGGGCCTAAACAGTGTGGTAAGTCTTTAGGTGATGGCTATTGTGTCTATTTGACCTCTTCCAAATGTCAGTGCTGGCAATAAAAAGAAAAAGTTTCCAATTTAAATAGCTAGAGAATAAAAACAATTTGCCAGTAATGTGAAAAGACCTAGAGCACCTGGTGTTCCCATGTGGTCTCCCACCAAAGTACTAACCAGGCCCAACACTGCTTAGCTTCCAAGATCAGGCGAGATTGGGCCTATCCAATGTGGTATGGCTGTAGGTGAGATAAATACACTTTTTTGCCCTCTTCTACTTCTATCACCAGGTAAGCTAATAAAAAAGTTTCCTAACTGTATTGGCTTACTGAAAAAAATCATGTGTTGGTAATGTAAAAAGACCTACAGGACATGATATTAGCAGGGGGTCTTAAATTAAACTACTAAAGAGGCTCAACACTGTTTAGCTGCCAAAAGCATTTGGAATTGGGCCTAAACAGTGTGGTAAGTCTTTAGGTGATGGCTATTGTGTCTGTTTGACCTCTTCCAAATGTCTGTACTGGCAATAGAAAGAAAAAGTTTCCAATTTAAATAGCTAGAGAATAAAAACAATTTGCAAGTAATGTGAAAAAACCTACAGCACCTGGTGTTCCCATGTGGTCTCCCACCCAAGTACTAACTAGGACCAACACTGCTTAGCTTCCAAGATCAGACAAGATTGGGCCTATCCAATGTGGTATGGCTGTAGGCGAGATAAAGGCACTTTTTTGCCCTCTTCTACTTCTATCACCAGGTAAGCTAATCCAAAAGTTTCCTAACTGCATTGGCTTACTGAAAAAAATCATGTGTTGGTAATGTAAAAAGACCTACAGGACATGATATTAGCAGGGGGTCTTAAATTAAACTACTAAAGAGGCTCAACACTGTTTAGCTGCCAAAAGCATTTGGAATTGGGCCTAAACAGTGTGGTAAGTCTTTAGGTGATGGCTATTGTGTCTGTTTGACCTCTTCCAAGTGTCTGTACTGGCAATAGAAAGAAAAAGTTTCCAATTTAAATAGCTAGAGAATAAAAACAATTTGCAAGTAATGTGAAAAAACCTACAGCACCTGGTGTTCCGATGTGGTCTCCCACCCAAGTACTAACCAGGCCCAACACTGCTTAGCTTCCGAGATCAGGCGAGATTGGGCCTATCCAATGTGGTATGGCTGTAGGTGAGATAAAGGCACGTTTTTGCCCTCTTCTACTTCTATCACCAGGTAAGCTAATAAAAAAGTTTCCTAACTGGATTGGCTTACTGAAAAAAATCATGTGTTGGTAATGTAAAAAGACCTACAGGACATGATATTAGCAGGGGGTCTTAAATTAAACTACTAAAGAGGCTCAACACTGTTTAGCTGCCAAAAGCAGTTGGAATTGGCCCTAAACAGTGTGGTAAGTCTTCAGGTGATGGCTATTGTGTCTGTTTGACCTCTTCCAAATGTCTGTGCTGGCAATAAAAAGAAAAAGTTTCCAATTTAAATAGCTAGAGAATAAAAACAATTTGCCAATGATGTGAAAAGACCTAGAGCACCTGGTGCTCCCATGTGGTCTCCCACCCAAGTACTAACCAGGCCCAACACTGCTTAGCTTTCAAGATCAGACGAGATTGGGCCTATCCAATGTGGTATGGCTGTAGGTGAAATACAGGCACTTTTTTGCCCTCTTCTACTTCTATCACCAGGTAAGCTAATAAAAATTTTCCTAACTATATTGGCTTACTGAAAAAAATCATGTGTTGGTAATGTAAAAAGACCTACAGGACATGATATTAGCAGGGGGTCTTAAATTAAACTACTAAAGAGGCTCAACACTGTTTAGCTGCCAAAAGCAGTTGGAATTGGGCCTAAACAGTGTGGTAAGTCTTTAGGTGATGGCTATTGTGTCTGTTTGACCTCTTCCAAATGTCTGTGCTGGCAATAAAAATAAAAAGTTTCCAATTTAAATAGCTAGAGAATAAAAACAATTTGCCAGTAATGTGAAAAAACCTACAGCACCTGGTGTTCCGATGTGGTCTCCCACCCAAGTACTAACCAGGCCCAACACTGCTTAGCTTCCAAGATCAGGCGAGATTGGGCCTATCCAATGTGGTATGGCTGTAGGTGAGATAAAGGCACTTTTTTGCCCTCTTCTACTTCTATCACCAGGTAAGCTAATAAAAAAGTTTCCTAACTGTATTGGCTTACTGAAAAAAATCATGTGTTGGTAATGTAAAAAGACCTACAGTACATGATATTAGCAGGGGGTCTTAAATTAAACTACTATATAGGCTCAACACTGTTTAGCTGCCAAAAGCAGTTGGAATTGGCCCTAAACAGTGTGGTAAGTCTTTAGGTGATGGCTATTGTGTCTGTTTGACCTCTTCCAAATGTCTGTACTGGCAATAGAAAGAAAAAGTTTCCAATTTAAATAGCTAGAGAATAAAAACAATTTGCCAGTAATGTGAAAAAACCTACAGCACCTTGTGTTCCCATGTGGTCTCCCACTCAAGTACTAACCAGGCCCAACACAGCTTAGCTTCCAAGATCAGACGAGATTGGGCCTATCCAATGTTATATGGCTGTAGGTAAGATACAGGCACTTTTTTGCCCTCTTCTACTTCTATCACCAGGTAAGCTAATAAAAAAGTTTCCTAACTGTATTGGCTTACTGAAAAAAATCATGTGTTGGTAATGTAAAAAGACCTACAGGACATTGTATTAGCAGGGGGTCTTAAATTAAACTACTAAAGAGACTCAACACTGTTTAGCTGCCAAAAGCAGTTGGAATTGGGCCTAAACAGTGTGGTAAGTCTTTAGGTGATGGCTATTGTGTCTGTTTGACCTCTTCCAAATGTCAGTGCTGGCAATAAAAAGAAAAAGTTTCCAATTTAAATAGCTAGAGAATAAAAACAATTTGCCAGTAATGTGAAAAGACCTAGAGCACCTGGTGTTCCCATGTGGTCTCCCACCCAAGAACTAACCAGGCCCAACACTGCTTAGATTCCAAGATCAGATGAGATTGGGCCTATCCAATGTGGTATGGCTGTATGTGAAATACAGGCACTTTTTTGCCCTCTTCTACTTCTATCACCAGGTAAGCTAATAAAAATTTTCCTAACTATATTGGCTTACTGAAAAAAATCATGTGTTGGTAATGTAAAAAGACCTACAGGACATCATATTAGCAGGGGGTCTTAAATTAAACTACTAAAGAGGCTCAACACTGTTTAGCTGCCAAAAGCAGTTGGAATTGGGCCTAAACAGTGTGGTAAGTCTTTAGGTGATGGCTATTGTGTCTGTTTGACCTCTTCCAAATGTCTGTGCTGGCAATAAAAAGAAAAAGTTTCCAATTTAAATAGCTAGAGAATAAAAACAATTTGCCAGTAATGTGAAAAAACCTACAGCACCTGGTGTTACCATGTGGTCTCCCACCCAAGTACTAACCAGGCCCAACACTGCTTAGCTTCCAAGATCAGGCGAGATTGGGCCTATCCAATGTGGTATGGCTGTAGGTGAGATAAATGCACTTTTTTGCCCTCTTCTACTTCTATCACCAGGTAAGCTAATAAAAAAGTTTCCTAACTGTATTGGCTTACTGAAAAAAATCATGTGTTGGTAATGTAAAAAGACCTACAGGACATGATATTAGCAGGGGGTCTTAAATTAAACTACTAAAGAGGCTCAACACTGTTTAGCTGCCAAAAGCAGTTGGAATTGGCCCTAAACAGTGTGGTAAGTCTTCAGGTGATGGCTATTGTGTCTGTTTGACCTCTTCCAAATGTCTGTGCTGGCAATAAAAAGAAAAAGTTTCCAATTTAAATAGCTAGAGAATAAAAACAATTTGCCAGTAATGTGAAAAAACCTACAGCACCTGGTGTTCCCATGTGGTCTCCCACCCAAGTACTAACTAGGACCAACACTGCTTAGCTTCCAAGATCAGACAAGATTGGGCCTATCCAATGTGGTATGGCTGTAGGCGAGATAAAGGCACTTTTTTGCCCTCTTCTACTTCTATCACCAGGTAAGCTAATCCAAAAGTTTCCTAACTGCATTGGCTTACTGAAAAAAATCATGTGTTGGTAATGTAAAAAGACCTACAGGACATGATATTAGCAGGGGGTCTTAAATTAAACTACTAAAGAGGCTCAACACTGTTTAGCTGCCAAAAGCATTTGGAATTGGGCCTAAACAGTGTGGTAAGTCTTTAGGTGATGGCTATTGTGTCTGTTTGACCTCTTCCAAATGTCTGTACTGGCAATAGAAAGAAAAAGTTTCCAATTTAAATAGCTAGAGAATAAAAACAATTTGCAAGTAATGTGAAAAAACCTACAGCACCTGGTGTTCCGATGTGGTCTCCCACCCAAGTACTAACCAGGCCCAACACTGCTTAGCTTCCGAGATCAGGCGAGATTGGGCCTATCCAATGTGGTATGGCTGTAGGTGAGATAAAGGCACTTTTTTGCCCTCTTCTACTTCTATCACCAGGTAAGCTAATAAAAAAGTTTCCTAACTGGATTGGCTTACTGAAAAAAATCATGTGTTGGTAATGTAAAAAGACCTACAGGACATGATATTAGCAGGGGGTCTTAAATTAAACTACTAAAGAGGCTCAACACTGTTTAGCTGCCAAAAGCAGTTGGAATTGGCCCTAAACAGTGTGGTAAGTCTTCAGGTGATGGCTATTGTGTCTGTTTGACCTCTTCCAAATGTCTGTGCTGGCAATAAAAAGAAAAAGTTTCCAATTTAAATAGCTAGAGCAGGACCGGCCAACCTGTGGCTCTCCAGATGTTGTGATACTACAAATCCCAGCTTGCCTTGCCACAGTTTTAACAATCCCTTATAGCAAAACTGTGAAAAGGCATGATGGGATTTGTAGTTTGACAACATCTGGAGAGCCACAGGTTGGCCAAGCCTAAGCTAGAGAATAAAAACAATTTGCCAATGATGTGAAAAGACCTAGAGCACCTGGTGCTCCCATGTGGTCTCCCACCCAAGTACTAACCAGGCCCAACACTGCTTAGCTTCCAAGATCAGACGAGATTGGGCCTATCCAATGTGGTATGGCTGTAGGTGAAATACAGGCACTTTTTTGCCCTCTTCTACTTCTATCACCAGGTAAGCTAATAAAAATTTTCCTAACTATATTGGCTTACTGAAAAAAATCATGTGTTGGTAATGTAAAAAGACCTACAGGACATGATATTAGCAGGGGGTCTTAAATTAAACTACTAAAGAGGCTCAACACTGTTTAGCTGCCAAAAGCAGTTGGAATTGGGCCTAAACAGTGTGGTAAGTCTTTAGGTGATGGCTATTGTGTCTGTTTGACCTCTTCCAAATGTCTGTGCTGGCAATAAAAATAAAAAGTTTCCAATTTAAATAGCTAGAGAATAAAAACAATTTGCCAGTAATGTGAAAAAACCTACAGCACCTGGTGTTCCGATGTGGTCTCCCACCCAAGTACTAACCAGGCCCAACACTGCTTAGCTTCCAAGATCAGGCGAGATTGGGCCTATCCAATGTGGTATGGCTGTAGGTGAGATAAAGGCACTTTTTTGCCCTCTTCTACTTCTATCACCAGGTAAGCTAATAAAAAAGTTTCCTAACTGTATTGGCTTACTGAAAAAAATCATGTGTTGGTAATGTAAAAAGACCTACAGTACATGATATTAGCAGGGGGTCTTAAATTAAACTACTAAATAGGCTCAACACTGTTTAGCTGCCAAAAGCAGTTGGAATTGGCCCTAAACAGTGTGGTAAGTCTTTAGGTGATGGCTATTGTGTCTGTTTGACCTCTTCCAAATGTCTGTACTGGCAATAGAAAGAAAAAGTTTCCAATTTAAATAGCTAGAGAATAAAAACAATTTGCCAGTAATGTGAAAAAACCTACAGCACCTTGTGTTCCCATGTGGTCTCCCACTCAAGTACTAACCAGGCCCAACACAGCTTAGCTTCCAAGATCAGACGAGATTGGGCCTATCCAATGTTATATGGCTGTAGGTAAGATACAGGCACTTTTTTGCCCTCTTCTACTTCTATCACCAGGTAAGCTAATAAAAAAGTTTCCTAACTGTATTGGCTTACTGAAAAAAATCATGTGTTGGTAATGTAAAAAGACCTACAGGACATTGTATTAGCAGGGGGTCTTAAATTAAACTACTAAAGAGACTCAACACTGTTTAGCTGCCAAAAGCAGTTGGAATTGGGCCTAAACAGTGTGGTAAGTCTTTAGGTGATGGCTATTGTGTCTGTTTGACCTCTTCCAAATGTCAGTGCTGGCAATAAAAAGAAAAAGTTTCCAATTTAAATAGCTAGAGAATAAAAACAATTTGCCAGTAATGTGAAAAGACCTAGAGCACCTGGTGTTCCCATGTGGTCTCCCACCCAAGAACTAACCAGGCCCAACACTGCTTAGATTCCAAGATCAGATGAGATTGGGCCTATCCAATGTGGTATGGCTGTATGTGAAATACAGGCACTTTTTTGCCCTCTTCTACTTCTATCACCAGGTAAGCTAATAAAAATTTTCCTAACTATATTGGCTTACTGAAAAAAATCATGTGTTGGTAATGTAAAAAGACCTACAGGACATCATATTAGCAGGGGGTCTTAAATTAAACTACTAAAGAGGCTCAACACTGTTTAGCTGCCAAAAGCAGTTGGAATTGGGCCTAAACAGTGTGGTAAGTCTTTAGGTGATGGCTATTGTGTCTGTTTGACCTCTTCCAAATGTCTGTGCTGGCAATAAAAAGAAAAAGTTTCCAATTTAAATAGCTAGAGAATAAAAACAATTTGCCAGTAATGTGAAAAAACCTACAGCACCTGGTGTTACCATGTGGTCTCCCACCCAAGTACTAACCAGGCCCAACACTGCTTAGCTTCCAAGATCAGGCGAGATTGGGCCTATCCAATGTGGTATGGCTGTAGGTGAGATAAATGCACTTTTTTGCCCTCTTCTACTTCTATCACCAGGTAAGCTAATAAAAAAGTTTCCTAACTGTATTGGCTTACTGAAAAAAATCATGTGTTGGTAATGTAAAAAGACCTACAGGACATCATATTAGCAGGGGGTCTTAAATTAAACTACTAAAGAGGCTCAACACTGTTTAGCTGCCAAAAGCAGTTGGAATTGGGCCTAAACAGTGTGGTAAGTCTTTAGGTGATGGCTATTGTGTCTGTTTGACCTCTTCCAAATGTCTGTGCTGGCAATAAAAAGAAAAAGTTTCCAATTTAAATAGCTAGAGAATAAAAACAATTTGCCAGTAATGTGAAAAAACCTACAGCACCTGGTGTTACCATGTGGTCTCCCACCCAAGTACTAACAAGGCCCAACACTGCTTAGCTTCCAAGATCAGGCGAGATTGGGCCTATCCAATGTGGTATGGCTGTAGGTGAGATAAATGCACTTTTTTGCCCTCTTCTACTTCTATCACCAGGTAAGCTAATAAAAAAGTTTCCTAACTGTATTGGCTTACTGAAAAAAATCATGTGTTGGTAATGTAAAAAGACCTACAGGACATGATATTAGCAGGGGGTCTTAAATTAAACTACTAAAGAGGCTCAACACTATTTAGCTGCCAAAAGCAGTTGGAATTGGCCCTAAATAGTGTGGTAAGTCTTTAGGTGATGGCTATTGTGTCTGTTTGACCTCTTCCAAATGTCTGTGCTGGCAATAAAAAGAAAAAGTTTCCAATTTAAATAGCTAGAGAATAAAAACAATTTGCCAGTAATGTGAAAAGACCTAGAGCACCTGGTGTTCCCATGTGGTCTCCCACCCAAGTACTAACCAGGCCCAACACTGCTTAGCTTCCAAGATCAGACGAGATTGGGCCTATCCAATGTGGTATGGCTGTAGGTGAAATACAGGCACTTTTTTGCCCTCTTCTACTTCTATCACCAGGTAAGCTAATAAAAATTTTCCTACATATATTGGCTTACTGAAAAAAATCATGTGTTGGTAATGTAAAAAGACCTACAGGACATGATATTAGCAGGGGGTCTTAAATTAAACTACTAAAGAGGCTCAACACTGTTTAGCTGCCAAAAGCAGTTGGAATTGGGCCTAAACAGTGTGGTAAGTCTTTAGGTGATGGCTATTGTGTCTGTTTGACCTCTTCCAAATGTCTGTGCTGGCAATAAAAAGAAAAAGTTTCCAATTTAAATAGCTAGAGAATAAAAACAATTAGCCAGTAATGTGAAAAAACCTACAGCACCTGGTGTTCCGATGTGGTCTCCCACCCAAGTACTAACCAGGCCCAACACTGCTTAGCTTCCAAGATCAGGTGAGATTGGGCCTATCCAATGTGGTATGGCTGTAGGTGAGATAAAGGCACTTTTTTGCCCTCTTCTACTTCTATCACCAGGTAAGCTAATAAAAAAGTTTCCTAACTGTATTGGCTTACTGAAAAAAATCATGTGTTGGTAATGTAAAAAGACCTACAGGACATGATATTAGCAGGGGGTCTTAAATTAAACTACTAAAGAGGCTCAACACTGTTTAGCTGCCAAAAGCAGTTGGAATTGGGCCTAAACAGTGTGGTAAGTCTTTAGGTGATGGCTATTGTGTCTGTTTGACCTCTTCCAAATGTCTGTGCTGGCAATAAAAAGAAAAAGTTTCCAATTTAAATAGCTAGAGAATAAAAACAATTTGCCAGTAATGTGAAAAGACCTAGAGCACCTGGTGTTCCCATGTGGTCTCCCACCCAAGTACTAACCAGGCCCAACACTGCTTAGCTTCCAAGATCAGACGAGATTGGGCCTATCCAATGTGGTATGGCTGTAGGTGAAATACAGGCACTTTTTTGCCCTCTTCTACTTCTATCACCAGGTAAGCTAATAAAAATTTTCCTACATATATTGGCTTACTGAAAAAAATCATGTGTTGGTAATGTAAAAAGACCTACAGGACATGATATTAGCAGGGGGTCTTAAATTAAACTACTAAAGAGGCTCAACACTGTTTAGCTGCCAAAAGCAGTTGGAATTGGGCCTAAACAGTGTGGTAAGTCTTTAGGTGATGGCTATTGTGTCTGTTTGACCTCTTCCAAATGTCTGTGCTGGCAATAAAAAGAAAAAGTTTCCAATTTAAATAGCTAGAGAATAAAAACAATTAGCCAGTAATGTGAAAAAACCTACAGCACCTGGTGTTCCGATGTGGTCTCCCACCCAAGTACTAACCAGGCCCAACACTGCTTAGCTTCCAAGATCAGGTGAGATTGGGCCTATCCAATGTGGTATGGCTGTAGGTGAGATAAAGGCACTTTTTTGCCCTCTTCTACTTCTATCACCAGGTAAGCTAATAAAAAAGTTTCCTAACTGTATTGGCTTACTGAAAAAAATCATGTGTTGGTAATGTAAAAAGACCTACAGGACATGATATTAGCAGGGGGTCTTAAATTAAACTACTAAAGAGGCTTAACACTGTTTAGCTGCCAAAAGCAGTTGGAATTGGCCCTAAACAGTGTGGTAAGTCTTCAGGTGATGGCTATTGTGTCTGTTTGACCTCTTCCAAATGTCTGTGCTGGCAATAAAAAGAAAAAGTTTCCAATTTAAATAGCTAGAGAATAAAAACAATTTGCCAGTAATGTGAAAAGACCTAGAGCACCTGGTGTTCCCATGTGGTCCCCCACCCAAGTACTAACCAGGCCCAACACTGCTTAGCTTCCAAGATCAGGCGAGATTGGGCCTATCCAATGTGGTATGGCTGTAGGTGATATAAAGGCACTTTTTTGCCCTCTTCTACTTCTATCACCAGGTAAGCTAATAAAAAAGTTTCCTAACTGTATTGGCTTACTGAAAAAAATCATGTGTTGGTAATGTAAATAGACCTACAGGACATGATATTAGCAGGGGGTCTTAAATTAAACTACTAAAGAGGCTCAACACTGTTTAGCTGCCAAAAGCAGTAGGAATTGGGCCTAAACAGTGTGGTAAGTCTTTAGGTGATGGCTATTGTGTCTGTTTGACCTCTTCCAAATGTCTGTGCTGGCAATAAAAAGAAAAAGTTTCCAATTTAAATAGCTAGAGAATAAAAACAATTTGCAAGTAATGTGAAAAAACCTACAGCACCTGGTGTTCCCATGTGGTCTCCCACTCAAATACTAACCAGGCCCAACACTGCTTAGCTTCAAAGATCAGACGAGATTGGGCCTATCCAATGTTCTATGGCTGTAGGTGAGATACAGGCACTTTTTTGCCCTCTTCTACTTCTATCACCAGGTAAGCTAATAAAAAAGTTTCCTAACTGTATTGGCTTACTGAAAAAAATCATGTGTTGGTAATGTAAAAAGACCTACAGGACATGATATTAGCAGGGGGTCTTAAATTAAACTACTAAAGAGGCTCAACACTGTTTAGCTGCCAAAAGCATTTGGAATTGGGCCTAAACAGTGTGGTAAGTCTTTAGGTGATGGCTATTGTGTCTGTATCACCTCTTTCAAATGTCTGTACTGGCAATAGAAAGAAAAAGTTTCCAATTTAAATAGCTAGAGAATAAAAACAATTTGCAAGTAATGTTAAAAAACCTACAGCACCTGGTGTTCCCATGTGGTCTCCCACCCAAGTACTAACCAGGCCCAACACTGCTTAGATTCCAAGATCAGACGAGATTGGGCCTATCCAATGTGGTATGGCTGTAGGCGAGATAAAGGCACTTTTTTGCTCTCTTCTACTTCTATCACCAGGTAAGCTAATACAAAAGTTTCCTAACTGTATTGGCTTACTGAAAAAAATCATGTGTTGGTAATGTAAAAAGACCTACAGGACATGATATTAGCAGGGGGTCTTAAATTAAACTACTAAAGAGGCTCAACACTGTTTAGCTGCCAAAAGCAGTTGGAATTGGCCCTAAACATTGTGGTAAGTCTTTAGGTGATGGCTATTGTGTCTGTTTGACCTCTTCCAAATGTCTGTGCTGGCAATAAAAAGAAAAAGTTTCCAATTTAAATAGCTAGAGAATAAAAACAACAGAAACAATCAGGCGCAAATAGTTAGAAAATTGCTCCACCTTTTGATCTATATATACACATAAAGGTATTCAAAAGATTATCCTAAAGGGTCAAATATTACGGCTGCTCCCAAATGCAATTCTGGAGATTGCCTATAGTAGCAAGAGAGAGAGTTTTTCACAATAATTAGATAAATCTATATTCGTGTATATATAAATAAAGGTGAAAAAATAGAGAGCGCCACACACCTGAGGAATTTTTGATCAATAGAAAATATTTTACTGGATATAAAATTCAATTTACATATAAAAACAATAACAACAATATAATAATAAATTAAGCTCCTTATAAAATGGGGGAATGATCGAAATTTATCATCGGTAAGTCAGACTCAGCTCCAAACAATGCCTGATTTATTGAAGAAACATAGCTCTATGAGGTGACATCGCATCAAATGAATTCTTTTGAATAAGTGTCAGTTCAATTGTAGTAGAATGACAAAGGATAGCGTGTCACTTAAATGTCCAATGACAGGGGGTTTCCCCAATTTTTTTTTTTTTTTTTTTTTTAGGATGATGAGGGACCCTCAAAAGAATTTATGCTCATACTACCTCTGTAGTTTTAGTAGAATTGCCTCTCATAAACCTGCGGTCGCCGGGAGATGGTGGTTCTTCCGTGCGGCTCAAACTACAACCCGCTTGGACGGTCAGCCGTGAACGGCGGGCCGCCGATGGATTGAGCAGGGAGTGAGCCCGCACTGACCTTATAGATTTTTCCAGGTGCTCCGTTTTAGGCTTCCAAGTTTGGCAGGTACGAGGTGCACTTTCGCTGGATCGCGATGATAGAAATTCAGAGCGGCTGCTCGTGGTGACAGGCAGTCTGGGCAGAGAGCTAGCAAGGTAGTCAGTGTCTTGCAAATAATCCTTGACGCGTTTCTCCGCTGTAGAACAGTAGCGGTTTCATCAGAAGGGAAAGGCATTGTTTGGAGCTGAGTCTGACTTACCGATGATAAATTTTGATCATTCCCCCATTTTATAAGGAGCTTAATTTATTATTATATTGTTGTTATTGTTTTTATATGTAAATTGATTTTTATATCCAGTAAAATATTTTCTATTGATCAAAAATTCCTCAGGTGTGTGGCGCTCTCTATTTTTTCACCTTTATTTATATATACACGAATATAGATTTATCTAATTATTGTGAAAAACTCTCTCTCTTGCAGAGAATAAAAACAATTTGCCAGTAATGTGAAAAGACCTAGAGCACCTGGTGTTCCCATGTGGTCTCCCACCCAAGTACTAACCAGGCCCAACACTGCTTAGCTTCCAAGATCAGATGAGATTGGGCCTATCCAATGTGGTATGGCTGTAGGTGAAATACAGGCACTTTTTTGCCCTCTTCTACTTCTATCACCAGGTAAGCTAATAAAAATTTTCCTAACTATATTGGCTTACTGAAAAAAATCATGTGTTGGTAATGTAAAAAGACCTACAGGACATGATATTAGCAGGGGGTCTTAAATTAAACTACTAAAGAGGCTCAACACTGTTTAGCTGCCAAAAGCAGTTGGAATTGGGCCTAAACAGTGTGGTAAGTCTTTAGGTGATGGCTATTGTGTCTGTTTGACCTCTTCCAAATGTCTGTGCTGGCAATAAAAAGAAAAAGTTTCCAATTTAAATAGCTAGAGAATAAAAACAATTTGCCAGTAATGTGAAAAAACCTACAGCACCTGGTGTTCCCAAGTGGTCTCCCACCCAAGTACTAACCAGACCCAACACTGCTTAGCTTCCAAGATCAGACGAGATTGGGCCTATCCAATGTGGTATGGCTGTAGTTGAGATACAGGCACTTTTTTGCCCTCTTCTACTTCTATCACCAGGTAAGCTAATAAAAAAGTTTCCTAACTGTATTGGCTTACTGAAAAAAATCATGTGTTGGTAATGTAAAAAGACCTACAGGACATTATATTAGCAGGGGGTCTTAAATTAAACTAATAAAGAGACTCAACACTGTTTAGCTGCCAAAAGCAGTTGGAATTGGGCCTAAACAGTGGTAAGACTTTAGGTGATGGCTATTGTGTCTGTTTGACCTCTTCCAAATGTCTGTGCTGGCAATAAAAAGAAAAAGTTTCCAATTTAAATAGCTAGAGAATAAAAACAATTTGCAAGTAATGTGAAAAAACCTACAGCACCTGGTGTACCCATGTGGTCTCCCACCCAAGAACTAACCAGGCCCAACACTGCTTAGCTTCCAAGATCAGACGAGATTGGGACTATACAATGTGGTATGGCTGTAGGTGAAATACAGGCACTTTTTTGCCCTCTTCTACTTCTATCACCAGGTAAGCTAATAAAAATTTTCCTAACTATATTGGCTTACTGAAAAAAATCATGTGTTGGTAATGTAAAAAGACCTACAGGACATGATATTAGCAGGGGGTCTTAAATTAAACTACTAAAGAGGCTCAACACTGTTTAGCTGCCAAAAGCAGTTGGAATTGGGCCTAAACAGTGTGGTAAGTCTTTAGGTGATGGCTATTGTGTCTGTTTGACCTCTTACAAATGTCTGTGCTGGCAATAAAAAGAAAAAGTTTCCAATTTAAATAGCTAGAGAATAAAAACAATTTGCCAGTAATGTGAAAAAACCTACAGCACCTGGTGTTCCGATGTGGTCTCCCACCCAAGTACTAACCAGGCCCAACACTGCTTAGCTTACAAGATCAGACGAGATTGGGACTATCCAATGTGGTATGGCTGTAGGTGAAATACAGGCACTTTTTTGCCCTCTTCTACTTCTATCACCAGGTAAGCTAATAAAAATTTTCCTAACTATATTGGCTTACTGAAAAAAATCATGTGTTGGTAATGTAAAAAGACCTACAGGACATGATATTAGCAGGGGGTCTTAAATTAAACTACTAAAGAGGCTCAACACTGTTTAGCTGCCAAAAGCATTTGGAATTGGGCCTAAACAGTGTGGTAAGTCTTTAGGTGATGGCTATTGTGTCTGTTTGACCTCTTCCAAATGTCTGTGCTGGCAATAAAAAGAAAAAGTTTCCAATTGAAATAGCTAGAGAATAAAAACAATTTGCAAGTAATGTGAAAAAACCTACAGCACCTGGTGTACCCATGTGGTCTCCCACCCAAGTACTAACCAGGCCCAACACTGCTTAGCTTCCAAGATCAGACGAGATTGGGACTATCCAATGTGGTATGGCTGTAGGTGAAATACAGGCACTTTTTTGCCCTCTTCTACTTCTATCACCAGGTAAGCTAATACAAATTTTCCTAACTATATTGGCTTACTGAAAAAAATCATGTGTTGGTAATGTAAAAAGACCTACAGGACATGATATTAGCAGGGGGTCTTAAATTAAACTACTAAAGAGGCTCAACACTGTTTAGCTGCCAAAAGCAGTTGGAATTGGGCCTAAACAGTGTGGTAAGTCTTTAGGTGATGGCTATTGTGTCTGTTTGACCTCTTCCAAATGTCTGTGCTGGCAATAAAAAGAAAAAGTTTCCAATTTAAATAGCTAGAGAATAAAAACAATTTGCCAGTAATGTGAAAAAGCCTACAGCACCTGGTGTTCCGATGTGGTCTCCCACCCAAGTACTAACCAGGCCCAACACTGCTTAGCTTCCAAGATCAGGCGAGATTGGGCCTATCCAATGTGGTATGGCTGTAGGTGAGATAAAGGCACTTTTTTGCCCTCTTCTACTTCTATCACCAGGTAAGCTAATAAAAAAGTTTCCTAACTGTATTGGCTTACTGAAAAAAATCATGTGTTGGTAATGTAAAAAGACCTACAGGACATGATATTAGCAGGGGGTCTTAAATTATACTACTAAAGAGGCTCAACACTGTTTAGCTGCCAAAAGCATTTGGAATTGAGCCTAAACAGTGTGGTAAGTCTTTAGGTGATGGCTATTGTGTCTGTTTGACCTCTTCCAAATGTCTGTACTGGCAATAGAAAGAAAAAGTTTCCAATTTAAATAGCTAGAGAATAAAAACAATTTGCCAGTAATGTGAAAAAACCTATAGCACCTGGTGTTCCCATATGGTCTCCCACCCAAGTACTAACCAGGCCCAAAACTGCTTAGCTTCCAAGATCAGACGAGATTGGGCCTATCCAATGTGGTATGGCTGTAGGTGAAATACAGGCACTTTTTTGCCCTCTTCTACTTCTATCACCAGGTAAGCTAATAAAAATTTTCCTAACTATATTGGCTTACTGAAAAAAATCATGTGTTGGTAATGTAAAAAGACCTACAGGACATCATATTAGCAGGGGGTCTTAAATTAAACTACTAAAGAGGCTCAACACTGTTTAGCTGCCAAAAGCAGTTGGAATTGGGACTAAACAGTGTGGTAAGTCTTTAGGTGATAGCTATTATGTCTGTTTGACCGCTTCCAAATGTCTGTGCTGGCAATAAAAAGAAAAAGTTTCCAATTTAAATAGCTAGAGAATAAAAACTATTTGCCAGTAGTGTGAAAGAACCTACAGCACCTGGTGTTACCATGTGGTCTCCCACCCAAGTACTAACCAGGCCCAACACTGCTTAGCTACCAAGATCAGGCGAGATTGGGCCTATCCAATGTGGTACGGCTGTAGGTGAGATAAATGCACTTTTTTGCCCTCTTCTACTTCTATCACCAGGTAAGCTAATAAAAAAGTTTCCTAACTGTATTGGCTTACTGAAAAAATTCATGTGTTGGTAATGTAAAAAGACCTACAGGACATGATATTAGCAGGGGGTCTTAAATTAAACTACTAAAGAGGCTCAACACTGTTTAGCTGCCAAAAGCATTTGGAATTGGGCCTAAACAGTGTGGTAAGTCTTTAGGTGATGGCTATTGTGTCTGTTTGACCTCTTCCAAATGTCTGTACTGGCAATAGAAAGAAAAAGTTTCCAATTTAAATAGCTAGAGAATAAAAACAATTTGCCAGTAATGTGAAAACACCTACAGCACCTGGTGTTCCCATGTGGTCTCCCACTCAAGTAATAACCAGGCCCAACACTGCTTAGCTTCCAAGATCAGACGAGATTGGGCCTATCCAATGTTATATGGCTGTAGGTGAGATACAGGCACTTTTTTGCCCTCTTCTACTTCTATCACCAGGTAAGCTAATAAAAAAGTTTCCTAACTGTATTGGCTTACTGAAAAAAATCATGTGTTGGTAATGTAAAAAGACCTACAGGACATTGTATTAGCAGGGGGTCTTAAATTAAACTACTAAAGAGACTCAACACTGTTTAGCTGCCAAAAGCAGTTGGAATTGGGCCTAAACAGTGTGGTAAGTCTTTAGGTGATGGCTATTGTGTCTGTTTGACCTCTTCCAAATGTCAGTGCTGGCAATAAAAAGAAAAAGTTTCCAATTTAAATAGCTAGAGAATAAAAACAATTTGCCAGTAATGTGAAAAGACCTAGAGTACCTGGTGTTCCCATGTGGTCTCCCACCCAAGTACTAACCAGGCCCAACACTGCTTAGCTTCCAAGATCAGGTGAGATTGGGCCTATCCAATGTGGTATGGCTGTAGGTGAAATAAATGCACTTTTTTGCCCTCTTCTACTTCTATCACCAGGTAAGCTAATAAAAAAGTTTCCTAACTGTATTGGCTTACTGAAAAAAATCATGTGTTGGTAATGTAAAAAGACCTACAGGACATGATATTAGCAGGGGGTCTTAAATTAAACTACTAAAGAGGCTCAACACTGTTTAGCTGCCAAAAGCATTTGGAATTGGGCCTAAACAGTGTGGTACGTCTTTAGGTGACGGCTATTGTGTCTGTTTGACCTCTTCCAAATGTCTGTACTGGCAATAGAAAGAAAAAGTTTCCAATTTAAATAGCTAGAGAATAAAAACAATTTGCTAGTAATGTGAAAAAACCTACAGCACCTGGTGTTCCCATGTGGTCTCCCACCCAAGTACTAACCAGGCCCAACACTGCTTAGCTTCCAAGATCAGACAATATTGGGCCTATCCAATGTGGTATGGCTGTAGGTGAAATACAGGCACTTTTTTGCCCTCTTCTACTTCTATTACCAGGTAAGCTAATAAAAATTTTCCTAAATATATTGGCTTACTGAAAAAAATCATGTGTTGGTAATGTAAAAAGACCTACAGGACATGATATTAGCAGGGGGTCTTAAATTAAACTACTAAAGAGGCTCAACACTGTTTAGCTGCCAAAAGCAGTTGGAATTGGCCCTAAACAGTGTGGTAAGTCTTTAGGTGATGGCTATTGTGTCTGTTTGACCTCTTCCAAATGTCTGTGCTGGCAATAAAAAGAAAAAGTTTCCAATTTAAATAGCTAGAGAATAAAAACAATTTGCCAGTAATGTGAAAAAACCTACAGCACCTGGTGTTCCGATGTGGTCTCCCACCCAAGTACTAACCAGGCCCAACACTGCTTAGGTTCCAAGATCAGGCGAGATTGGGCCTATCCAATGTGGTATGGCTGTAGGTGAGATAAAGGCACTTTTTTGCCCTCTTCTACTTCTATCACCAGGTAAGCTAATAAAAAAGTTTCCTAACTGTATTGGCTTACTGAAAAAAAATCATGTGTTGGTAATGTAAAAAGACCTACAGGACATCATATTAGCAGGGGGTCTTAAATTAAACTACTAAAGAGGCTCAACACTGTTTAGCTGCCAAAAGCAGTTGGAATTGGGCCTAAACAGTGTGGTAAGTCTTTAGGTGATGGCTATTGTGTCTGTTTGACCTCTTCCAAATGTTTGTGCTGGCAATAAAAAGAAAAAGTTTCCAATTTAAATAGCTAGAGAATAAAAACAATTTGCCAGTAATGTGAAAAAACCTACAGCACCTGGTGTTACCATGTGGTCTCCCACCCAAGTACTAACCAGGCCCAACACTGCTTAGCTTCCAAGATCAGGCGAGATTGGGCCTATCCAATGTGGTATGGCTGTAGGTGAGATAAATGCACTTTTTTGCCCTCTTCTACTTCTATCACCAGGTAAGCTAATAAAAAAGTTTCCTAACTGTATTGGCTTACTGAAAAAAATCATGTGTTGGTAATGTAAAAAGACCTACAGGACATGATATTAGCAGGGGGTCTTAAATTTAACTACTAAAGAGGCTCAACACTGTTTAGCTGCCAAAAGCATTTGGAATTGGGCCTAAACAATGTGGTAAGTCTTTAGGTGATGGCTATTGTGTCTGTTTGACCTCTTCCAAATGTCTGTACTGGCAATAGAAAGAAAAAGTTTCCAATTTAAATAGCTAGAGAATAAAAACAATTTGCAAGTAATGTGAAAAAACCTACAGCACCTGGTGTTCCCATGTGGTCTCCCACCCAAGTACTAACCAGGCCCAACACTGCTTAGCTTCCAAGATCAGACGAGATTGGGCCTATCCAATGTGGTATGGCTGTAGGCGAGATAAAGGCACTTTTTTGCCCTCTTCTACTTCTATCACCAGGTAAGCTAATACAAAAGTTTCCTAACTGTATTGGCTTACTGAAAAAAATCATGTGTTGGTAATGTAAAAAGACCTACAGGACATGATATTAGCAGGGGGTCTTAAATTAAACTACTAAAGAGGCTCAACACTGTTTAGCTGCCAAAAGCAGTTGGAATTGGCCCTAAACAGTGTGGTAAGTCTTTAGGTGATGTCTATTGTGTCTGTTTGACCTCTTCCAAATGTCTGTGCTGGCAATAAAAAGAAAAAGTTTCCAATTTAAATAGCTAGAGAATAAAAACAATTTGCCAGTAATGTGAAAAAACCTACAGCACCTGGTGTTACCATGTGGTCTCCCACCCAAGTACTAACCAGGCCCAACACTGCTTAGCTTCCAAGATCAGGCGAGATTGGGCCTATCCAATGTGGTATGGCTGTAGGTGAGATAAATGCACTTTTTTGCCCTCTTCTACTTCTATCACCAGGTAAGCTAATAAAAAAGTTTCCTAACTGTATTGGCTTACTGAAAAAAATCATGTGTTGGTAATGTAAAAAGACCTACTGGACATCATATTAGCAGGGGGTCTTAAATTAAACTACTAAAGAGGCTCAACACTGTTTAGCTGCCAAAAGCAGTTGGAATTGGGCCTAAACAGTGTGGTGAGTCTTTAGGTGATGGCTATTGTGTCTGTTTGACCTCTTCCAAATGTCTGTGCTGGCAATAAAAAGAAAAAGTTTCCAATTTAAATAGCTAGAGAATAAAAACAATTTGCCAGTAATGTGAAAAGACCTAGAGCACCTGGTGTTCCCATGTGGTCTCCCAACCAAGTACTAACCAGGCCCAACACTGCTTAGCTTCCAAGATCAGACGAGATTGGGACTATCCAATGTGGTATGGCTGTAGGTGAAATACAGGCACTTTTTTGCCCTCTTCTACTTCTATCACCAGGTAAGCTAATAAAAATTTTCCTAAATATATTGGCTTACTGAAAAAAATCATGTGTTGGTAATGTAAAAAGACCTACAGGACATGATATTAGCAGGGGGTCTTAAATTAAACTACTAAAGAGGCTCAACACTGTTTAGCTGCCAAAAGCAGTTGGAATTGGGCCTAAACAGTGTGGTTTGTCTTTAGGTGATGGCTATTGTGTCTGTTTGACCTCTTCCAAATGTCTGTGCTGGCAATAAAAAGAAAAAGTTTCCAATTTAAATAGCTAGAGAATAAAAACAATTTGCCAGTAATGTGAAAAAACCTACAGCACCTGGTGTTCCGATGTGGTCTCCCACCCAAGTACTAACCAGGCCCAACACTGCTTAGCTTCCAAGATCAGGCGAGATTGGGCCTATCCAATGTGGTATGGCTGTAGGTGAGATAAAGGCACTTTTTTGCCCTCTTCTACTTCTATCACCAGGTAAGCTAATAAAAAAGTTTCCTAACTGTATTGGCTTACTGTAAAAAATCATGTGTTGGTAATGTAAAAAGACCTACAGGACATGATATTAGCAGGGGTTCTTAAATTAAACTACTAAAGAGGCTCAACACTGTTTAGCTGCAAAAAGCAGTTGGAATTGGCCCTAAACAGTGTGGTAAGTCTTTAGGTGATGGCTATTGTGTCTGTTTGACCTCTTCCAAATGTCTGTGCTGGCAATAAAAAGAAAAAGTTTCCAATTTAAATAGCTAGAGAATAAAAACAATTTGCCAGTAATGTGAAAAGACCTAGAGCACCTGGTGTTCCCATGTGGTCTCCCAACCAAGTACTAACCAGGCCCAACACTGCTTAGCTTCCAAGATCAGACGAGATTGGGCCTATCCAATGTGGTATGGCTGTAGGTGAAATACAGGCACTTTTTTGCCCTCTTCTACTTCTATCACCAGGTAAGCTAATAAAAATTTTCCTAAATATATTGGCTTACTGAAAAAAATCATGTGTTGGTAATGTAAAAAGACCTACAGGACATGATATTAGCAGGGGGTCTTAAATTAAACTACTTAAGAGGCTCAACACTGTTTAGCTGCCAAAAGCAGTTGGAATTGGGCCTAAACAGTGTGGTAAGTCTTTAGGTGATGGCTATTGTGTCTGTTTGACCTCTTCCAAATGTCTGTGCTGGCAATAAAAAGAAAAAGTTTACAATTTAAATAGCTAGAGAATAAAAACAATTTGCCAGTAATGTGAAAAAACCTACAGCACCTGGTGTTCCGATATGGTCTCCCACCCAAGTACTAACCAGGCCCAACACTGCTTAGCTTCCAAGATCAGTCAAGATTGGGCCTATCCAATGTGGTATGGCTGTAGGTGAGATAAAGGCACTTTTTTGCCCTCTTCTACTTCTATCACCAGGTAAGCTAATAAAAAAGTTTCCTAACTGTATTGGCTTACTGAAAAAAATCATGTGTTGGTAATGTAAAAAGACCTACAGGACATGATATTAGCAGGGGGTCTTAAATTAAACTACTAAAGAGGCTCAACACTGTTTAGCTGCCAAAAGCAGTTGGAATTGGCCCTAAACAGTGTGGTAAGTCTTTAGGTGATGGCTATTGTGTCTGTTTGACCTCTTCAAAATGTCTGTGCTGGCAATAAAAAGAAAAAGTTTCCAATTCAAATAGCTAGAGAATAAAAACAATTTTCCAGTAATGTGAAAAGACCTAGAGCACCTGGTGTTCCCATGTGGTCTCCCACCCAAGTACTAACCAGGCCCAACACTGCTTAGCTTCCAAGATCAGGCGAGATTGGGCCTATCCAATGTGGTATGGCTGTAGGTGATATAAAGGCACTTTTTTGCCCTCTTCTACTTCTATCACCAGGTAAGCTAATAAAAACGTTTCCTAACTGTATTGGCTTACTGAAAAAAATCATGTGTTGGTAATGTAAATAGACCTACAGGACATGATATTAGCAGGGGGTCTTAAATTAAACTACTAAAGAGGCTCAACACTGTTTAGCTGCCAAAAGCATTTGGAATTGGGCCTAAACAGTGTGGTAAGTCTTTAGGTGATGGCTATTGTGTCTGTTTGACCTCTTCCAAATGTCTGTACTGGCAATAGAAAGAAAAAGTTTCCAATTTAAATAGCTAGAGAATAAAAACAATTTGCCAGTAATGTGAAAAAACCTACAGCACCTGGTGTTCCCATGTGGTCTCCCACTCAAGTACTAACCAGGCCCAACACTGCTTAGCTTCCAAGATCAGACGAGATTGGGCCTATCCAATGTTATATGGCTGTAGGTGAGATACAGGCACTTTTTTGCCCTCTTCTACTTCTATCACCAGGTAAGCTAATAAAAAAGTTTCCTAACTGTATTGGCTTACTGAAAAAAATCATGTGTTGGTAATGTAAAAAGACCTACAGGACATTGTATTAGCAGGGGGTCTTAAATTAAACTACTAAAGAGACTCAACACTGTTTAGCTGCCAAAAGCAGTTGGAATTGGGCCTAAACAGTGTGCTAAGTCTTAGGTGATGGCTATTGTGTCTGTTTGACCTCTTCCAAATGTCAGTGCTGGCAATAAAAAGAAAAAGTTTCCAATTTAAATAGCTAGAGAATAAAAACAATTTGACAGTAATGTGAAAAGAACTAGAGCACCTGGTGTTCCCATGTGGTCTCCCACCCAAGTACTAACCAGGCCCAACACTGCTAAGATTCCAAAATCAGACGAAATTGGACCTATCCAATGTGGTATGGCTGCAGGTGAAATACAGGCACTTTTTTGCCCTCTTCTACTTCTATCACCAGGTAAGCTAATAAAAATTTTCCTAACTATATTGGCTTACTGAAAAAAATCATGTGTTGGTAATGTAAAAAGACCTACAGGACATGATATTAGCAGGGGGTCTTAAATTAAACTACTAAAGAGGCTCAACACTGTTTAGCTGCCAAAAGCAGTTGGAATTGGGCCTAAACAGTGTGGTAAGTCTTTAGGTGATGGCTATTGTGTCTGTTTGACCTCTTCCAAATGTCTGTGCTGGCAATAAAAATAAAAAGTTTCCAATTTAAATAGCTAGAGAATAAAAACAATTTGCAAGTAATGTGAAAAAACCTACAGCACCTGGTGTTCCCATGTGGTCTCCCACCCAAGTACTAACCAGGACCAACACTGCTTAGCTTCCAAGATCAGACGAGATTGGGCCTATCCAATGTGGTATGGCTGTAGGCAAGATAAAGGAACTTTTTTGCCCTCTTCTACTTCTATCACCAGGTAAGCTAATACAAAAGTTTCCTAACTGTATTGGCTTACTGAAAAAAATCATGTGTTGGTAATGTAAAAAGACCTACAGGACATGATATTAGCAGGGGGTCTTAAATTAAACTACTAAAGAGGCTCAACACTGTTTAGCTGCCAAAAGCAGTTGGAATTGGCCCTAAGCAGTGTGGTAAGTCTTTAGGTGATGGCTATTGTGTCTGTTTGACCTCTTCCAAATGTCTGTGCTGGCAATAAAAAGAAAAAGTTTCCAATTTAAATAGCTAGAGAATAAAAACAATTTGCCAGTAATGTGAAAAGACCTAGAGCACCTGGTGTTCCCATGTGGTCTCCCACCCAAGTACTAACCAGGCCCAACACTGCTTAGCTTCCAAGATCAGACGAGATTGGGCCTATCCAATGTGGTATGGCTGTAGGTGAAATACAGGCACTTTTTTGCCCTCTTCTACTTCTATCACCAGGTAAGCTAATAAAAATTTTCCTAAATATATTGGCTTACTGAAAAAAATCATGTGTTGGTAATGTAAAAAGACCTACAGGACATGATATTAGCAGGGGGTCTTAAATTAAACTACTAAAGAGGCTCAACACTGTTTAGCTGCCAAAAGCAGTTGGAATTGGGCCTAAACAGTGTGGTAAGTCTTTAGGTGATGGCTATTGTGTCTGTTTGACCTCTTCCAAATGTCTGTGCTGGCAATAAAAATAAAAAGTTTCCAATTTAAATAGCTAGAGAATAAAAACAATTTGCCAGTAATGTGAAAAAACCTACAGCACCTGGTGTTCCGATGTGGTCTCCCACCCAAGTACTAACCAGGCCCAACACTGCTTAGCTTCCAAGATCAGGCGAGATTGGGCCTATCCAATGTGGTATGGCTGTAGGTGAGATAAAGGCACTTTTTTTCCCTCTTCTACTTCTATCACCAGGTAAGCTAATAAAAAAGTTTCCTAACTGTATTGGCTTACTGAAAAAAATCATGTGTTGGTAATGTAAAAAGACCTACAGGACATGATATTAGCAGGGGGTCTTAAATTAAACTACTAAAGAGGCTCAACACTGTTTAGCTGCCAAAAGCAGTTGGAATTGGGCCTAAACAGTGTGGTAAGTCTTTAGGTGATGGCTACTGTGTCTGTTTGACCTCTTCCAAATGTCTGTGCTGGCAATAAAAATAAAAAGTTTCCAATTTAAATAGCTAGAGAATAAAAACAATTTGCCAGTAATGTGAAAAAACCTACAGCACCTGGTGTTCCGATGTGGTCTCCCACCCAAGTACTAACCAGGCCCAACACTGCTTAGCTTCCAAGATCAGGCGAGATTGTGCCTATCCAATGTGGTATGGCTATAGGTGAGATAAAGGCACTTTTTTGCCCTCTTCTACTTCTATCACCAGGTAAGCTAATAAAAAAGTTTCCTAACTGTATTGGCTTACTGAAAAAAATCATGTGTTGGTAATGTAAAAAGACCTACAGGACATGATATTAGCAGGGGGTCTTAAATTAAACTACTAAAGAGGCTCTACACTGTTTAGCTGCCAAAAGCATTTAGAATTGGCCCTAAACAGTGTGGTAAGTCTTTAGGTGATGGCTATTGTGTCTGTTTGACCTCTTCCAAATGTCTGTGCTGGCAATAAAAAGAAAAAGTTTCCAATTTAAATAGCTAGAGAATAAAAACAATTTGCCAGTAATGTGAAAAGACCTAGAGCACCTGGTGTTCCCATGTGGTCTCCCACCCAAGTACTAACCAGGCACAACACTGCTTAGCTTCCAAGATCAGGCGAGATTGGGCCTATCCAATGTGGTATGGCTGTAGGTGATATAAATGCACTTTTTTGCCCTCTTCTACTTCTATCACCAGGTAAGCTAATAAAAAAGTTTCCTAACTGTATTGGCTTACTGAAAAAAATCATGTGTTGGTAATGTAAAAAGACCTACAGGACATTGTATTAGCAGGGGGTCTTAAATTAAACTACTAAAGAGACTCAACACTGTTTAGCTGCCAAAAGCAGTTGAAATTGGGCCTAAACAGTGTGCTAAGTCTTTAGGTGATGGCTATTGTGTCTGTTTGACCTATTCCAAATGTCAGTGCTGGCAATAAAAAGAAAAAGTTTCCAATTTAAATAGCTAGAGAATAAAAACAATTTGCCAGTAATGTGAAAAGACCTAGAGCACCTGATGTTCCCATGTGGTCTCCCACCCAAGTACTAACCAGGCCCAACACTGCTTAGATTCCAAAATCAGACGAGATTGGGCCTATCCAATGTGGTATGGCTGTAGGTGAAATACAGGCACTTTTTTGCCCTCTTCTACTTCTATCACCAGGTAAGCTAATAAAAATTTTCCTAACTATATTGGCTTACTGAAAAAAATCATGTGTTGGTAATGTAAAAAGACCTACAGGACATCATATTAGCAGGGGGTCTTAAATTAAACTACTAAAGAGGCTCAACACTGTTTAGCTGCCAAAAGCAGTTGGAATTGGGCCTAAACAGTGTGGTAAGTCTTTAGGTGATGGCTATTGTGTCTGTTTGACCTCTTCCAAATGTCTGTGCTGGCAATAAAAAGAAAAAGTTTCCAATTTAAATAGCTAGAGAATAAAAACAATTTGCCAGTAATGTGAAAAAACCTACAGCACCTGGTATTCCCATGTGGTCTCCCACCCAAGTACTAACCAGGCCCAACACTGCTTAGCTTCCAAGATCGGACGAGGTTGGGCCTATGCAATGTGGTATGGCTAGTTGAGATACAGGCACTTTTTTGCCCTCTTCTACTTCTATCACCAGGTAAGCTAATAAAAAAGTTTCCTAACTGTATTGGCTTACTGAAAAAAATCATGTGTTGGTAATGTAAAAAGACCTACAGGACATGATATTAGCAGGGGGTCTTAAATTAAACTACTAAAGAGGCTCTACACTGTTTAGCTGCCAAAAGCAGTTGGAATTGGCCCTAAACAGTGTGGTAAGTCTTTAGGTGATGGCTATTGTGTCTGTTTGACCTCTTCCAAATGTCTGTGCTGGCAATAAAAAGAAAAAGTTTCCAATTTAAATAGCTAGAGAATAAAAACAATTTGCCAGTAATGTGAAAAGACCTAGAGCACCTGGTGTTCCCATGTGGTCTCCCACCCAAGTACTAACCAGGCCCAACACTGCTTAGATTCCAAAATCAGACAAGATTGGGCCTATCCAATGTGGTATGGCTGTAGGTGAAATACAGGCACTTTTTTGCCCTCTTCTACTTCTATCACCAGGTAAGCTAATAAAAATTTTCCTAACTATATTGGCTTACTGAAAAAAATCATGTGTTGGTAATGTAAAAAGACCTACAGGACATCATATTAGCAGGGGGTCTTAAATTAAACTACTAAAGAGGCTCAACACTGTTTAGCTGCCAAAAGCAGTTGGAATTGGGCCTAAACAGTGTGGTAAGTCTTTAGGTGATGGCTATTGTGTCTGTTTGACCTCTTCCAAATGTCTGTGCTGGCAATAAAAAGAAAAAGTTTCCAATTTAAATAGCTAGAGAATAAAAACAATTTGCCAGTAATGTGAAAAAACCTATAGCACCTGGTATTCCCATGTGGTCTCCCACCCAAGTACTAACCAGGCCCAACACTGCTTAGCTTCCAAGATCAGACGAGATTGGGCCTATCCAATGTGGTATGGCTGTAGGTGAGATACAGGCACTTTTTTGCCCTCTTCTACTTCTATCACCAGGTAAGCTAATAAAAAAGTTTCCTAACTGTATTGGCTTACTGAAAAAAATCATGTGTTGGTAATGTAAAAAGACCTACAGGACATGATATTAGCAGGGGGTCTTAAATTTAACTACTAAAGAGGCTCTACACTGTTTAGCTGCCAAAAGCAGTTGGAATTGGCCCTAAACAGTGTGGTAAGTCTTTAGGTGATGGCTATTGTGTCTGTTTGACCTCTTCCAAATGTCTGTGCTGGCAATAAAAAGAAAAAGTTTCCAATTTAAATAGCTAGAGAATAAAAACAATTTGCCAGTAATGTGAAAAGACCTAGAGCACCTGGTGTTCCCATGTGGTCTCCCACCCAAGTACTAACCAGGCCCAACACTGCTTAGCTTCCAAGATCAGGCGAGATTGGGCCTATCCAATGTGGTATGGCTGTAGGTGATATAAAGGCACTTTTTTGCCCTCTTCTACTTCTATCACCAGGTAAGCTAATAAAAAAGTTTCCTAACTGTATTGGCTTACTGAAAAAAATCATATGTTGGTAATGTAAAAAGACCTACAGGACATTGTATTAGCAGGGGGTCTTAAATTAAACTACTAAAGAGACTCAACACTGTTTAGCTGCCAAAAGCAGTTGGAATTGGGCCTAAACAGTGTGCTAAGTCTTTAGGTGATGGCTATTGTGTCTGTTTGACCTCTTCCAAATGTCAGTGCTGGCAATAAAAAGAAAAAGTTTCCAATTTAAATAGCTAGAGAATAAAAACAATTTGCCAGTAATGTGAAAAGACCTAGAGCACCTGGTGTTCCTATGTGGTCTCCCACCCAAGTACTAACCAGGCCCAACACTGCTCAGATTCCAAAATCAGACGAGATTGGGCCTATCCAATGTGGTATGGCTGTAGGTGAAATACAGGCACTTTTTTGCCCTCTTCTACTTCTATCACCAGGTAAGCTAATAAAAAATTTCCTAACTATATTGGCTTACTGAAAAAAATCATGTGTTGGTAATGTAAAAAGACCTACAGGACATCATATTAGCAGGGGGTCTTAAATTAAACTACTAAAGAGGCTCAACACTGTTTAGCTGCCAAAAGCAGTTGGAATTGGGCCTAAACAGTGTGGTAAGTCTTTAGGTGATGGCTATTGTGTCTGTTTGACCTCTTCCAAATGTCTGTGCTGGCAATAAAAAGAAAAAGTTTCCAATTTAAATAGCTAGAGAATAAAAACAATTTGCAAGTAATGTGAAAAAACCTACAGCACCTGGTGTTACCATGTGGTCTCCCACCCAAGTACTAACCAGGCCCAACACTGCTTAGCTTACAAGATCAGGCGAGATTGGGCCTATCCAATGTGGTATGGCTGTAGGTGAGATAAAGGCACTTTTTTGCCCTCTTATACTTCTATCACCAGGTAAGCTAATAAAAAAGTTTCCTAACTGTATTGGCTTACTGAAAAAAATCATGTGTTGGTAATGTAAAAAGACCTACAGGACATGATATTAGCAGGGGGTCTTAAATTAAACTACTAAAGAGGCTCTACACTGTTTTGCTGCCAAAAGCATTTGGAATTGGGCCTAAACAGTGTGGTAAGTCTTTAGGTGATGGCTATTGTGTCTGTTTCACCTCTTCCAAATGTCTGTACTGGCAATAGAAAGAAAAAGTTTCCAATTTAAATAGCTAGAGAATAAAAACAATTTGCAAGAAATGTGAAAAAACCTACAGCACCTGGTGTTCCCATGTGGTCTCCCACCCAAGTACTAACCAGGCCCAACACTGCTTAGCTTCCAAGATCAGACGAGATTGGGCCTATCCAATGTGGTATGGCTGTAGACGAGATAAAGGCACTTTTTTGCTCTCTTCTACTTCTATCACCAGGTAAGCTAATACAAAAGTTTCCTAACTGTATTGGCTTACTGAAAAAAATCATGTGTTGGTAATGTAAAAAGACCTACAGGACATGATATTAGCAGGGGGTCTTAAATTAAACTACTAAAGAGGCTCAACACTGTTTAGCTGCCAAAAGCAGTTGGAATTGGCCCTAAACAGTGTGGTAAGTCTTTAGGTGATGGCTATTTTGTCTGTTTGACCTCTTCCAAATGTCTGTGCTGGCAATAAAAAGAAAAAGTTTCCAATTTAAATAGCTAGAGAATAAAAACAATTTGCCAGTAATGTGAAAAGACCTAGAGCACCTGGTGTTCCCATGTGGTCTCCCACCCAAGTACTAACCAGGCCCAACACTGCTTAGCTTCCAAGACCAGATGAGATTGGGCCTATCCAATGTGGTATGGCTGTAGGTGAAATACAGGCACTTTTTTGCCCTCTTCTACTTCTATCAGCAGGTAAGCTAATAAAAATTTTCCTAACTATATTGGCTTACTGAAAAAAATCATGTGTTGGTAATTTAAAAAGACCTACAGGACATGATATTAGCAGGGGGTCTTAAATTAAACTACTAAAGAGGCTCAACACTGTTTAGCTGCCAAAAGCAGTTGAATTGGGCCTAAACAGTGTGGTAAGTCTTTAGGTGATGGCTATTGTGTCTGTTTGACCTCTTCCAAATGTCTGTGCTGGCAATAAAAAGAAAAATTTTCCAATTTAAATAGCTAGAGAATAAAAACAATTTGCCAGTAATGTGAAAAAAACCTACAGCACCTGGTGTTCCCAAGTGGTCTCCCACCCAAGTACTAACCAGGCCCAACACTGCTTAGCTTCCAAGATCAGATGAGATTGGGCCTATCCAATGTGGTATGGCTGTAGTTGAGATACAGGCACTTTTTTGCCCTCTTCTACTTCTATCACCAGGTAAGCTAATAAAAAAGTTTCCTAACTGTATTGGCTTACTGAAAAAAATCATGTGTTGGTAATGTAAAAAGACCTACAGGACATTATATTAGCATGGGGTCTTAAATTAAACTAATAAAGAGACTCAACACTGTTTAGCTGCCAAAAGCAGTTGGAATTGGGCCTAAACAGAGTGGTAAGACTTTAGGTGATGGCTATTGTGTCTGTTTGACCTCTTCCAAATGTCTGTGCTGGCAATAAAAAGAAAAAGTTTCCAATTTAAATAGCTAGAGAATAAAAACAATTTGCAAGTAATGTGAAAAAAACCTACAGCACCTGGTGTACCCATGTGGTCTCCCACCCAAGTACTAACCAGGCCCAACACTGCTTAGCTTCCAAGATCAGACGAGATTGGGACTATCCAATTTGGTATGGCTGTAGGTGAAATGCAGGCACTTTTTTGCCCTCTTCTACTTCTATCACCAGGTAAGCTAATAAAAATTTTCCTAACTATATTGGCTTACTGAAAAAAATCATGTGTTGGTAATGTAAAAAGACCTACAGGACATGATATTAGCAGGGGGTCTTAAATTAAACTAATAAAGAGACTCAACACTGTTTAGCTGCCAAAAGCAGTTGGAATTGGGCCTAAACAGTGTGGTAAGTCTTTAGGTGATGGCTACTGTGTCTGTTTGACCTCTTCCAAATGTCTGTGCTGGCAATAAAAATAAAAAGTTTCCAATTTAAATAGCTAGAGAATAAAAACAATTTGCCAGTAATGTGAAAAAACCTACAGCACCTGGTGTTCCGATGTGGTCTCCCACCCAAGTACTAACCAGCCCCAACACTGCTTAGCTTCCAAGATCAGGCGAGATTGTGCCTATCCAATGTGGTATGGCTGTAGGTGAGATAAAGGCACTTTTTTGCCCTCTTCTACTTCTATCACCAGGTAAGCTAATAAAAAAGTTTCCTAACTGTATTGGCTTACTGAAAAAAATCATGTGTTGGTAATGTAAAAAGACCTACAGGACATGATATTAGCAGGGGGTCTTAAATTAAACTACTAAAGAGGCTCTACACTGTTTAGCTGCCAAAAGCAGTTGGAATTGGCCCTAAACAGTGTGGTAAGTCTTTAGGTGATGGCTATTGTGTCTGTTTGACCTCTTCCAAATGTCTGTGCTGGCAATAAAAAGAAAAAGTTTCCAATTTAAATAGCTAGAGAATAAAAACAATTTGCCAGTAATGTGAAAAGACCTAGAGCACCTGGTGTTCCCATGTGGTCTCCCACCCAAGTACTAACCAGGCCCAACACTGCTTAGCTTCCAAGATCAGGCGAGATTGGGCCTATCCAATGTGGTATGGCTGTAGGTGATATAAATGCACTTTTTTGCCCTCTTCTACTTCTATCACCAGGTAAGCTAATAAAAAAGTTTCCTAACTGTATTGGCTTACTGAAAAAAATCATGTGTTGGTAATGTAAAAAGACCTACAGGACATTGTATTAGCAGGGGGTCTTAAATTAAACTACTAAAGAGACTCAACACTGTTTAGCTGCCAAAAGCAGTTGGAATTGGGCCTAAACAGTGTGCTAAGTCTTTAGGTGATGGCTATTGTGTCTGTTTGACCTATTCCAAATGTCAGTGCTGGCAATAAAAAGAAAAAGTTTCCAATTTAAATAGCTAGAGAATAAAAACAATTTGCCAGTAATGTGAAAAGACCTAGAGCACCTGATGTTCCCATGTGGTCTCCCACCCAAGTACTAACCAGGCCCAACACTGCTTATATTCCAAAATCAGACGAGATTGGGCCTATCCAATGTGGTATGGCTGTAGGTGAAATACAGGCACTTTTTTGCCCTCTTCTACTTCTATCACCAGGTAAGCTAATAAAAATTTTCCTAACTATATTGGCTTACTGAAAAAAATCATGTGTTGGTAATGTAAAAAGACCTACAGGACATCATATTAGCAGGGGGTCTTAAATTAAACTACTAAAGAGGCTCAACACTGTTTAGCTGCCAAAAGCAGTTGGAATTGGGCCTAAACAGTGTGGTAAGTCTTTAGGTGATGGCTATTGTGTCTGTTTGACCTCTTCCAAATGTCTGTGCTGGCAATAAAAAGAAAAAGTTTCCAATTTAAATAGCTAGAGAATAAAAACAATTTGCCAGTAATGTGAAAAAACCTACAGCACCTGGTATTCCCATGTGGTCTCCCACCCAAGTACTAACCAGGCCCAACACTGCTTAGCTTCCAAGATCGGACGAGGTTGGGCCTATGCAATGTGGTATGGCTAGTTGAGATACAGGCACTTTTTTGCCCTCTTCTACTTCTATCACCAGGTAAGCTAATAAAAAAGTTTCCTAACTGTATTGGCTTACTGAAAAAAATCATGTGTTGGTAATGTAAAAAGACCTACAGGACATGATATTAGCAGGGGGTCTTAAATTAAACTACTAAAGAGGCTCTACACTGTTTAGCTGCCAAAAGCAGTTGGAATTGGCCCTAAACAGTGTGGTAAGTCTTTAGGTGATGGCTATTGTGTCTGTTTGACCTCTTCCAAATGTCTGTGCTGGCAATAAAAAGAAAAAGTTTCCAATTTAAATAGCTAGAGAATAAAAACAATTTGCCAGTAATGTGAAAAGACCTAGAGCACCTGGTGTTCCCATGTGGTCTCCCACCCAAGTACTAACCAGGCCCAACACTGCTTAGATTCCAAAATCAGACAAGATTGGGCCTATCCAATGTGGTATGGCTGTAGGTGAAATACAGGCACTTTTTTGCCCTCTTCTACTTCTATCACCAGGTAAGCTAATAAAAATTTTCCTAACTATATTGGCTTACTGAAAAAAATCATGTGTTGGTAATGTAAAAAGACCTACAGGACATCATATTAGCAGGGGGTCTTAAATTAAACTACTAAAGAGGCTCAACACTGTTTAGCTGCCAAAAGCAGTTGGAATTGGGCCTAAACAGTGTGGTAAGTCTTTAGGTGATGGCTATTGTGTCTGTTTGACCTCTTCCAAATGTCTGTGCTGGCAATAAAAAGAAAAATTTTCCAATTTAAATAGCTAGAGAATAAAAACAATTTGCCAGTAATGTGAAAAAACCTACAGCACCTGGTGTTCCCAAGTGGTCTCCCACCCAAGTACTAACCAGGCCCAACACTGCTTAGCTTCCAAGATCAGACGAGATTGGGCCTATCCAATGTGGTATGGCTGTAGGTGAGATACAGGCACTTTTTTGCCCTCTTCTACTTCTATCACCAGGTAAGCTAATAAAAAAGTTTCCTAACTGTATTGGCTTACTGAAAAAAATCATGTGTTGGTAATGTAAAAAGACCTACAGGACATGATATTAGCAGGGGGTCTTAAATTTAACTACTAAAGAGGCTCTACACTGTTTAGCTGCCAAAAGCAGTTGGAATTGGCCCTAAACAGTGTGGTAAGTCTTTAGGTGATGGCTATTGTGTCTGTTTGACCTCTTCCAAATGTCTGTGCTGGCAATAAAAAGAAAAAGTTTCCATTTTAAATAGCTAGAGAATAAAAACAATTTGCCAGTAATGTGAAAAGACCTAGAGCACCTGGTGTTCCCATGTGGTCTCCCACCCAAGTACTAACCAGGCCCAACACTGCTTAGCTTCCAAGATCAGGCGAGATTGGGCCTATCCAATGTGGTATGGCTGTAGGTGATATAAAGGCACTTTTTTGCCCTCTTCTACTTCTATCACCAGGTAAGCTAATAAAAAAGTTTCCTAACTGTATTGGCTTACTGAAAAAAATCATGTGTTGGTAATGTAAAAAGACCTACAGGACATTGTATTAGCAGGGGGTCTTAAATTAAACTACTAAAGAGACTCAACACTGTTTAGCTGCCAAAAGCAGTTGGAATTGGGCCTAAACAGTGTGCTAAGTCTTTAGGTGATGGCTATTGTGTCTGTTTGACCTCTTCCAAATGTCAGTGCTGGCAATAAAAAGAAAAAGTTTCCAATTTAAATAGCTAGAGAATAAAAACAATTTGCCAGTAATGTGAAAAGACCTAGAGCACCTGGTGTTCCCATGTGGTCTCCCACCCAAGTACTAACCAGGCCCAACACTGCTCAGATTCCAAAATCAGACGAGATTGGGCCTATCCAATGTGGTATGGCTGTAGGTGAAATACAGGCACTTTTTTGCCCTCTTCTACTTCTATCACCAGGTAAGCTAATAAAAAATTTCCTAACTATATTGGCTTACTGAAAAAAATCATGTGTTGGTAATGTAAAAAGACCTACAGGACATCATATTAGCAGGGGGTCTTAAATTAAACTACTAAAGAGGCTCAACACTGTTTAGCTGCCAAAAGCAGTTGGAATTGGGCCTAAACAGTGTGGTAAGTCTTTAGGTGATGGCTATTGTGTCTGTTTGACCTCTTCCAAATGTCTGTGCTGGCAATAAAAAGAAAAAGTTTCCAATTTAAATAGCTAGAGAATAAAAACAATTTGCAAGTAATGTGAAAAAACCTACAGCACCTGGTGTTACCATGTGGTCTCCCACCCAAGTACTAACCAGGCCCAACACTGCTTAGCTTACAAGATCAGGCGAGATTGGGCCTATCCAATGTGGTATGGCTGTAGGTGAGATAAAGGCACTTTTTTGCCCTCTTATACTTCTATCACCAGGTAAGCTAATAAAAAAGTTTCCTAACTGTATTGGCTTACTGAAAAAAATCATGTGTTGGTAATGTAAAAAGACCTACAGGACATGATATTAGCAGGGGGTCTTAAATTAAACTACTAAAGAGGCTCTACACTGTTTTGCTGCCAAAAGCATTTGGAATTGGGCCTAAACAGTGTGGTAAGTCTTTAGGTGATGGCTATTGTGTCTGTTTCACCTCTTCCAAATGTCTGTACTGGCAATAGAAAGAAAAAGTTTCCAATTTAAATAGCTAGAGAATAAAAACAATTTGCAAGTAATGTGAAAAAACCTACAGCACCTGGTGTTCCCATGTGGTCTCCCACCCAAGTACTAACCAGGCCCAACACTGCTTAGCTTCCAAGATCAGACGAGATTGGGCCTATCCAATGTGGTATGGCTGTAGACGAGATAAAGGCACTTTTTTGCTCTCTTCTACTTCTATCACCAGGTAAGCTAATACAAAAGTTTCCTAACTGTATTGGCTTACTGAAAAAAATCATGTGTTGGTAATGTAAAAAGACCTACAGGACATGATATTAGCAGGGGGTCTTAAATTAAACTACTAAAGAGGCTCAACACTGTTTAGCTGCCAAAAGCAGTTGGAATTGGCCCTAAACAGTGTGGTAAGTCTTTAGGTGATGGCTATTTTGTCTGTTTGACCTCTTCCAAATGTCTGTGCTGGCAATAAAAAGAAAAAGTTTCCAATTTAAATAGCTAGAGAATAAAAACAATTTGCCAGTAATGTGAAAAGACCTAGAGCACCTGGTGTTCCTATGTGGTCTCCCACCCAAGTACTAACCAGGCCCAACACTGCTTAGCTTCCAAGATCAGATGAGATTGGGCCTATCCAATGTGGTATGGCTGTAGGTGAAATACAGGCACTTTTTTGCCCTCTTCTACTTCTATCAGCAGGTAAGCTAATAAAAATTTTCCTAACTATATTGGCTTACTGAAAAAAATCATGTGTTGGTAATGTAAAAAGACCTACAGGACATGATATTAGCAGGGGGTCTTAAATTAAACTACTAAAGAGGCTCAACACTGTTTAGCTGCCAAAAGCAGTTGGAATTGGGCCTAAACAGTGTGGTAAGTCTTTAGGTGATGGCTATTGTGTCTGTTTGACCTCTTCCAAATGTCTGTGCTGGCAATAAAAAGAAAAATTTTCCAATTTAAATAGCTAGAGAATAAAAACAATTTGCCAGTAATGTGAAAAAACCTACAGCACCTGGTGTTCCCAAGTGGTCTCCCACCCAAGTACTAACCAGGCCCAACACTGCTTAGCTTCCAAGATCAGATGAGATTGGGCCTATCCAATGTGGTATGGCTGTAGTTGAGATACAGGCACTTTTTTGCCCTCTTCTACTTCTATCACCAGGTAAGCTAATAAAAAAGTTTCCTAACTGTATTGGCTTACTGAAAAAAATCATGTGTTGGTAATGTAAAAAGACCTACAGGACATTATATTAGCATGGGGTCTTAAATTAAACTAATAAAGAGACTCAACACTGTTTAGCTGCCAAAAGCAGTTGGAATTGGGCCTAAACAGAGTGGTAAGACTTTAGGTGATGGCTATTGTGTCTGTTTGACCTCTTCCAAATGTCTGTGCTGGCAATAAAAAGAAAAAGTTTCCAATTTAAATAGCTAGAGAATAAAAACAATTTGCAAGTAATGTGAAAAAAACCTACAGCACCTGGTGTACCCATGTCGTCTCCCACCCAAGTACTAACCAGGCCCAACACTGCTTAGCTTCCAAGATCAGACGAGATTGGGACTATCCAATATGGTATGGCTGTAGGTGAAATGCAGGCACTTTTTTGCCCTCTTCTACTTCTATCACCAGGTAAGCTAATAAAAATTTTCCTAACTATATTGGCTTACTGAAAAAAATCATGTGTTGGTAATGTAAAAAGACCTACAGGACATGATATTAGCAGGGGGTCTTAAATTAAACTACTAAAGAGGCTCAACACTGTTTAGCTGCCAAAAGCAGTTGGAATTGGGCCTAAACAGTGTGGTAAGTCTTTAGGTGATGGCTATTGTGTCTGTTTGATCTCTTCCAAATGTCTGTGCTGGCAATAAAAAGAAAAAGTTTCCAATTTAAATAGCTAGAGAATAAAAACAATTTGCCAGTAATGTGAAAAAACCTACAGCACCTGGTGTTCCGATGTGGTCTCCCACCCAAGTACTAACCAGGCCCAACACTGCTTAGCTTCCAAGATCAGGCGAGATTGGGCCTATCCAATGTGGTATGGCTGTAGGTGAGATAAAGGCACTTTTTTGCCCTCTTCTTCTTCTATCACCAGGTAAGCTAATAAAAAAGTTTCCTAACTGTATTGGCTTACTGAAAAAAATCATGTGTTGGTAATGTAAAAAGACCTACAGGACATGATATTAGCAGAGGGTCTTAAATTAAACTACTAAAGAGGCTCAACACTGTTTAGCTGCCAAAAGCATTTGGAATTGGGCCTAAACAGTGTGGTAAGTCTTTAGGTGATGGCTATTGTGTCTGTTTGACCTCTTCCAAATGTCTGTACTGGCAATAGAAAGAAAAAGTTTCCAATTTAAATAGCTAGAGAATAAAAACAATTTGCCAGTAATGTGAAAAAACCTACAGCACCTGGTGTTCCCATATGGTCTCCCACCCAAGTACTAACCAGGCCCAACACTGCTTAGCTTCCAAGATCGGACGAGGTTGGGCCTATGCAATGTGGTATGGCTGTAGTTGAGATACAGGCACTTTTTTGCCCTCTTCTACTTCTATCACCAGGTAAGCTAATAAAAAAGTTTCCTAACTGTATTGGCTTACTGAAAAAAATCATGTGTTGGTAATGTAAAAAGACCTACAGGACATGATATTAGCAGGGGGTCTTAAATTAAACTACTAAAGAGGCTCTACACTGTTTAGCTGCCAAAAGCAGTTGGAATTGGCCCTAAACAGTGTGGTAAGTCTTTAGGTGATGGCTATTGTGTCTGTTTGACCTCTTCCAAATGTCTGTGCTGGCAATAAAAAGAAAAAGTTTCCAATTTAAATAGCTAGAGAATAAAAACAATTTGCCAGTAATGTGAAATGACCTAGAGCACCTGGTGTTCCCATGTGGTATCCCACCCAAGTACTAACCAGGACCAACACTGCTTAGCTTCCAAGATCAGACGAGATTGGGCCTATCCAATGTGGTATGGCTGTAGGCGAGATAAAGGCACTTTTTTGCCCTCTTCTACTTCTATCACCAGGTAAGCTAATACAAAAGTTTCCTAACTGTATTGGCTTACTGAAAAAAATCATGTGTTGGTAATGTAAAAAGACCTACAGGACATGATATTAGCAGGGGGTCTTAAATTAAACTACTAAAGAGGCTCAACACTGTTTAGCTGCCAAAAGCAGTTGGAATTGGCCCTAAGCAGTGTGGTAAGTCTTTAGGTGATGGCTATTGTGTCTGTTTGACCTCTTCCAAATGTCTGTGCTGGCAATAAAAAGAAAAAGTTTCCAATTTAAATAGCTAGAGAATAAAAACAATTTGCCAGTAATGTGAAAAGACCTAGAGCACCTGGTGTTCCCATGTGGTCTCCCACCCAAGTACTAACCAGGCCCAACACTGCTTAGCTTCCAAGATCAGACGAGATTGGGCCTATTCAATGTGGTATGGCTGTAGGTGAAATACAGGCACTTTTTTGCCCTCTTCTACTTCTATCACCAGGTAAGCTAATAAAAATTTTCCTAAATATATTGGCTTACTGAAAAAAATCATGTGTTGGTAATGTAAAAAGACCTACAGGACATGATATTAGCAGGGGGTCTTAAATTAAACTACTAAAGAGGCTCAACACTGTTTAGCTGCCAAAAGCAGTTGGAATTGGGCCTAAACAGTGTGGTAAGTCTTTAGGTGATGGCTATTGTGTCTGTTTGACCTCTTCCAAATGTCTGTGCTGGCAATAAAAATAAAAAGTTTCCAATTTAAATAGCTAGAGAATAAAAACAATTTGCCAGTAATGTGAAAAAACCTACAGCACCTGGTGTTCCGATGTGGTCTCCCACCCAAGTACTAACCAGGCCCAACACTGCTTAGCTTCCAAGATCAGGCGAGATTGGGCCTATCCAATGTGGTATGGCTGTAGGTGAGATAAAGGCACTTTTTTGCCCTCTTCTACTTCTATCACCAGGTAAGCTAATAAAAAAGTTTCTTAACTGTATTGGCTTACTGAAAAAAATCATGTGTTGGTAATGTAAAAAGACCTACAGGACATGATATTAGCAGGGGGTCTTAAATTAAACTACTAAAGAGGCTCTACACTGTTTAGCTGCCAAAAGCAGTTGGAATTGGCCCTAAACAGTGTGGTAAGTCTTTAGGTGATGGCTATTGTGTCTGTTTGACCTCTTCCAAATGTCTGTGCTGGCAATAAAAAGAAAAAGTTTCCAATTTAAATAGCTAGAGAATAAAAACAATTTGCCAGTAATGTGAAAAGACCTAGAGCACCTGGTGTTCCCATGTGGTCTCCCACCCAAGTACTAACCAGGCCCAACACTGCTTAGCTTCCAAGATCAGGCGAGATTGGGCCTATCCAATATGGTATGGCTGTAGGTGATATAAAGGCACTTTTTTGCCCTCTTCTACTTCTATCACCAGGTAAGCTAATAAAAAAGTTTCCTAACTGTATTGGCTTACTGAAAAAAATCATGTGTTGGTAATGTAAAAAGACCTACAGGACATTGTATTAGCAGGGGGTCTTAAATTAAACTACTAAAGAGACTCAACACTGTTTAGCTGCCAAAAGCAGTTGGAATTGGGCCTAAACAGTGTGCTAAGTCTTTAGGTGATGGCTATTGTGTCTGTTTGACCTCTTCCAAATGTCAGTGCTGGCAATAAAAAGAAAAAGTTTCCAATTTAAATAGCTAGAGAATAAAAACAATTAGCCAGTAATGTGAAAAGACCTAGAGCACCTGGTGTTCCCATGTGGTTTCCCACCCAAGTACTAACCAGGCCCAACACTGCTTAGATTCCAAAATCAGACGAGATTGGGCCTATCCAATGTGGTATGGCTGTAGGTGAAATACAGGCACTTTTTTGCCCTCTTCTACTTCTATCAACAGGTAAGCTAATGAAAATTTTCCTAACTATATTGGCTTACTGAAAAAAATCATGTGTTGGTAATGTAAAAAGACCTACAGGACATGATATTAGCAGGGGGTCTTAAATTAAACTACTAAAGAGGCTCTACACTGTTTAGCTGCCAAAAGCAGTTGGAATTGGCCCTAAACAGTGTGGTAAGTCTTTAGGTGATGGCTATTGTGTCTTTTTGACCTCTTCCAAATGTCTGTGCTGGCAATAAAAAGAAAAAGTTTCCAATTTAAATAGCTAGAGAATAAAAACAATTTGCCAGTAATGTGAAAAGACCTAGAGCACCTGGTGTTCCCATGTGGTCTCCCACCCAATTACTAACCAGGACCAACACTGCTTAGCTTCCAAGATCAGACGAGATTGGGCCTATCCAATGTGGTATGGCTGTAGGCGAGATAAAGGCACTTTTTTGCCCTCTTCTACTTCTATCACCAGGTAAGCTAATACAAAAGTTTCCTAACTGTATTGGCTTACTGAAAAAAATCATGTGTTGGTAATGTAAAAAGACCTACAGGACATGATATTAGCAGGGGGTCTTAAATTAAACTACTAAAGAGGCTCAACACTGTTTAGCTGCCAAAAGCAGTTGGAATTGGCCCTAAGCAGTGTGGTAAGTCTTTAGGTGATGGCTATTGTGTCTGTTTGACCTCTTCCAAATGTCTGTGCTGGCAATAAAAAGAAAAAGTTTATAATTTAAATAGCTAGAGAATAAAAACAATTTGCCAGTAATGTGAAAAGACCTAGAGCACCTGGTGTTCCCATGTGGTCTCCCACCCAAGTACTAACCAGGCCCAACACTGCTTAGCTTCCAAGATCAGACGAGATTGGGCCTATCCAATGTGGTATGGCTGTAGGTGAAATACAGGCACTTTTTTGCCCTCTTCTACTTCTATCACCAGGTAAGCTAATAAAAATTTTCCTAAATATATTGGCTTACTGAAAAAAATCATGTGTTGGTAATGTAAAAAGACCTACAGGACATGATATTAGCAGGGGGTCTTAAATTAAACTACTAAAGAGGCTCAACACTGTTTAGCTGCCAAAAGCAGTTGGAATTGGGCCTAAACAGTGTGGTAAGTCTTTAGGTGATGGCTATTGTGTCTGTTTGACCTCTTCCAAATGTCTGTGCTGGCAATAAAAATAAAAAGTTTCCAATTTAAATAGCTAGAGAATAAAAACAATTTGCCAGTAATGTGAAAAAACCTACAGCACCTGGTGTTCCGATGTGGTCTCCCACCCAAGTACTAACCAGGCCCAACACTGCTTAGCTTCCAAGATCAGGCGAGATTGGGCCTATCCAATGTGGTATGGCTGTAGGTGATATAAAGGCACTTTTTTGCCCTCTTCTACTTCTATCACCAGGTAAGCTAATAAAAAAGTTTCCTAACTGTATTGGCTTACTGAAAAAAATCATGTGTTGGTAATGTAAAAAGACCTACAGGACATGATATTAGCAGGGGGTCTTAAATTAAACTACTAAAGAGGCTCTACACTGTTTAGCTGCCAAAAGCAGTTGGAATTGGCCCTAAACAGTGTGGTAAGTCTTTAGGTGATGGCTATTGTGTCTGTTTGACCTCTTCCAAATGTCTGTGCTGGCAATAAAAAGAAAAAGTTTCCAATTTAAATAGCTAGAGAATAAAAACAATTTGCCAGTAATGTGAAAAGACCTAGAGCACCTGGTGTTCCCATGTGGTCTCCCACCCAAGTACTAACCAGGCCCAACACTGCTTAGCTTCCAAGATCAGGCGAGATTGGGCCTATCCAATGTGGTATGGCTGTAGGTGATATAAAGGCACTTTTTTGCCCTCTTCTACTTCTATCACCAGGTAAGCTAATAAAAAAGTTTCCTAACTGTATTGGCTTACTGAAAAAAATCATGTGTTGGTAATGTAAAAAGACCTACAGGACATTGTATTAGCAGGGGGTCTTAAATTAAACTACTAAAGAGACTCAACACTGTTTAGCTGCCAAAAGCAGTTGGAATTGGGCCTAAACAGTGTGCTAAGTCTTTAGGTGATGGCTATTGTGTCTGTTTGACCTCTTCCAAATGTCAGTGCTGGCAATAAAAAGAAAAAGTTTCCAATTTAAATAGCTAGAGAATAAAAACAATTTGCCAGTAATGTGAAAAGACCTAGAGCACCTGATGTTCCCATGTGGTCTCCCACCCAAGTACTAACCAGGCCCAACACTGCTTAGATTCCAAAATCAGACGAGATTGGGCCTATCCAATGTGGTATGGCTGTAGGTGAAATACAGGCACTTTTTTGCCCTCTTCTACTTCTATCACCAGGTAAGCTAATAAAAATTTTCCTAACTATATTGGCTTACTGAAAAAAATCATGTGTTGGTAATGTAAAAAGACCTACAGGACATCATATTAGCAGGGGGTCTTAAATTAAACTACTAAAGAGGCTCAACACTGTTTAGCTGCCAAAAGCAGTTGGAATTGGGCCTAAACAGTGTGGTAAGTCTTTAGGTGATGGCTATTGTGTCTGTTTGACCTCTTCCAAATGTCTGTGCTGGCAATAAAAAGAAAAAGCTTCCAATTTAAATAGCTAGAGAATAAAAACAATTTGCCAGTAATGTGAAAAAACCTACAGCACCTGGTGTTCCGATGTGGTCTCCCACCCAAGTACTAACCAGGCCCAACACTGCTTAGCTTCCAAGATCAGGCGAGATTGGGCCTATCCAATGTGGTATGGCTGTAGGTGATATAAAGGCACTTTTTTGCCCTCTTCTACTTCTATCACCAGGTAAGCTAATAAAAAAGTTTCCTAACTGTATTGGCTTACTGAAAAAAATCATGTGTTGGTAATGTAAAAAGACCTACAGGACATGATATTAGCAGGGGGTCTTAAATTAAACTACTAAAGAGGCTCTACACTGTTTAGCTGCCAAAAGCAGTTGGAATTGGCCCTAAACAGTGTGGTAAGTCTTTAGGTGATGGCTATTGTGTCTGTTTGACCTCTTCCAAATGTCTGTGCTGGCAATAAAAAGAAAAAGTTTCCAATTTAAATAGCTAGAGAATAAAAACAATTTGCCAGTAATGTGAAAAGACCTAGAGCACCTGGTGTTCCCATGTGGTCTCCCACCCAAGTACTAACCAGGCCCAACACTGCTTAGCTTCCAAGATCAGGCGAGATTGGGCCTATCCAATGTGGTATGGCTGTAGGTGATATAAAGGCACTTTTTTGCCCTCTTCTACTTCTATCACCAGGTAAGCTAATAAAAAAGTTTCCTAACTGTATTGGCTTACTGAAAAAAATCATGTGTTGGTAATGTAAAAAGACCTACAGGACATTGTATTAGCAGGGGGTCTTAAATTAAACTACTAAAGAGACTCAACACTGTTTAGCTGCCAAAAGCAGTTGGAATTGGGCCTAAACAGTGTGCTAAGTCTTTAGGTGATGGCTATTGTGTCTGTTTGACCTCTTCCAAATGTCAGTGCTGGCAATAAAAAGAAAAAGTTTCCAATTTAAATAGCTAGAGAATAAAAACAATTTGCCAGTAATGTGAAAAGACCTAGAGCACCTGATGTTCCCATGTGGTCTCCCACCCAAGTACTAACCAGGCCCAACACTGCTTAGATTCCAAAATCAGACGAGATTGGGCCTATCCAATGTGGTATGGCTGTAGGTGAAATACAGGCACTTTTTTGCCCTCTTCTACTTCTATCACCAGGTAAGCTAATAAAAATTTTCCTAACTATATTGGCTTACTGAAAAAAATCATGTGTTGGTAATGTAAAAAGACCTACAGGACATCATATTAGCAGGGGGTCTTAAATTAAACTACTAAAGAGGCTCAACACTGTTTAGCTGCCAAAAGCAGTTGGAATTGGGCCTAAACAGTGTGGTAAGTCTTTAGGTGATGGCTATTGTGTCTGTTTGACCTCTTCCAAATGTCTGTGCTGGCAATAAAAAGAAAAAGTTTCCAATTTAAATAGCTAGAGAATAAAAACAATTTGCCAGTAATGTGAAAAAACCTACAGCACCTGGTATTCCCATGTGGTCTCCCACCCAAGTACTAACCAGGCCCAACACTGCTTAGCTTCCAAGATCAGACGAGATTGGGCCTATCCAATGTGGTATGGCTGTAGGTGAGATACAGGCACTTTTTTGCCCTTTTCTACTTCTATCACCAGGTAAGCTAATAAAAAAGTTTCCTAACTGTATTGGCTTACTGAAAAAAATCATGTGTTGGTAATGTAAAAAGACCTACAGGACATGATATTAGCAGGGGGTCTTAAATTAAACTACTAAAGAGGCTCTACACTGTTTAGCTGCCAAAAGCAGTTGGAATTGGCCCTAAACAGTGTGGTAAGTCTTTAGGTGATGGCTATTGTGTCTGTTTGACCTCTTCCAAATGTCTGTGCTGGCAATAAAAAGAAAAAGTTTCCAATTTAAATAGCTAGAGAATAAAAACAATTTGCCAGTAATGTGAAAAGACCTAGAGCACCTGGTGTTCCCATGTGGTCTCCCACCCAAGTACTAACCAGGCCCAACACTGCTTAGCTTCCAAGATCAGGCGAGATTGGGCCTATCCAATGTGGTATGGCTGTAGGTGATATAAAGGCACTTTTTTGCCCTCTTCTACTTCTATCACCAGGTAAGCTAATAAAAAAGTTTCCTAACTGTATTGGCTTACTGAAAAAAATCATGTGTTGGTAATGTAAAAAGACCTACAGGACATTGTATTAGCAGGGGGTCTTAAATTAAACTACTAAAGAGACTCAACACTGTTTAGCTGCCAAAAGCAGTTGGAATTGGGCCTAAACAGTGTGCTAAGTCTTTAGGTGATGGCTATTGTGTCTGTTTGACCTCTTCCAAATGTCAGTGCTGGCAATAAAAAGAAAAAGTTTCCAATTTAAATAGCTAGAGAATAAAAACAATTTGCCAGTAATGTGAAAAAACCTAGAGCACCTGGTGTTCCCATGTGGTCTCCCACCCAAGTACTAACCAGGCCCAACACTGCTCAGATTCCAAAATCAGACGAGATTGGGCCTATCCAATGTGGTATGGCTGTAGGTGAAATACAGGCACTTTTTTGCCCTCTTCTACTTCTATCACCAGGTAAGCTAATAAAAAATTTCCTAACTATATTGGCTTACTGAAAAAAATCATGTGTTGGTAATGTAAAAAGACCTACAGGACATCATATTAGCAGGGGGTCTTAAATTAAACTACTAAAGAGGCTCAACACTGTTTAGCTGCCAAAAGCAGTTGGAATTGGGCCTAAACAGTGTGGTAAGTCTTTAGGTGATGGCTATTGTGTCTGTTTGACCTCTTCCAAATGTCTGTGCTGGCAATAAAAAGAAAAAAGTTTCCAATTTAAATAGCTAGAGAATAAAAACAATTTGCAAGTAATGTGAAAAAACCTACAGCACCTGGTGTTACCATGTGGTCTCCCACCCAAGTACTAACCAGGCCCAACACTGCTTAGCTTACAAGATCAGGCGAGATTGGGCCTATCCAATGTGGTATGGCTGTAGGTGAGATAAAGGCACTTTTTTGCCCTCTTCTACTTCTATCACCAGGTAAGCTAATAAAAAAGTTTCCTAACTGTATTGGCTTACTGAAAAAAATCATGTGTTGGTAATGTAAAAAGACCTACAGGACATGATATTAGCAGGGGGTCTTAAATTAATCTACTAAAGAGGCTCTACACTGTTTAGCTGCCAAAAGCATTTGGAATTGGGCCTAAACAGTGTGGTAAGTCTTTAGGTGATGGCTATTGTGTCTGTTTCACCTCTTCCAAATGTCTGTACTGGCAATAGAAAGAAAAAGTGTCCAATTTAAATAGCTAGAGAATAAAAACAATTTGCAAGTAATGTGAAAAAACCTACAGCACCTGGTGTTCCCATGTGGTCTCCCACCCAAGTACTAACCAGGCCCAACACTGCTTAGCTTCCAAGATCAGACGAGATTGGGCCTATCCAATGTGGTATGGCTGTAGACGAGATAAAGGCACTTTTTTGCTCTCTTCTACTTCTATCACCAGGTAAGCTAATACAAAAGTTTCCTAACTGTATTGGCTTACTGAAAAAAATCATGTGTTGGTAATGTAAAAAGACCTACAGGACATGATATTAGCAGGGGGTCTTAAATTAAACTACTAAAGAGGCTCAACACTGTTTAGCTGCCAAAAGCAGTTGGAATTGGCCCTAAACAGTGTGGTAAGTCTTTAGGTGATGGCTATTTTGTCTGTTTGACCTCTTCCAAATGTCTGTGCTGGCAATAAAAAGAAAAAGTTTCCAATTTAAATAGCTAGAGAATAAAAACAATTTGCCAGTAATGTGAAAAGACCTAGAGCACCTGGTGTTCCCATGTGGTCTCCCACCCAAGTACTAACCAGGCCCAACACTGCTTAGCTTCCAAGATCAGATGAGATTGGGCCTATCCAATGTGGTATGGCTGTAGGTGAAATACAGGCACTTTTTTGCCCTCTTCTACTTCTATCACCAGGTAAGCTAATAAAAATGTTCCTAACTATATTGGCTTACTGAAAAAAATCATGTGTTGGTAATGTAAAAAGACCTACAGGACATGATATTAGCAGGGGGTCTTAAATTAAACTACTAAAGAGGCTCAACACTGTTTAGCTGCCAAAAGCAGTTGGAATTGGGCCTAAACAGTGTGGTAAGTATTTAGGTGATGGCTATTGTGTCTGTTTGACCTCTTCCAAATGTCTGTGCTGGCAATAAAAAGAAAAATTTTCCAATTTAAATAGCTAGAGAATAAAAACAATTTGCCAGTAATGTGAAAAAACCTACAGCACCTGGTGTTCCCAAGTGGTCTCCCACCCAAGTACTAACCAGGCCCAACACTGCTTAGTTTCCAAGATCAGACGAGATTGGGCCTATCCAATGTGGTATGGCTGTAGTTGAGATACAGGCACTTTTTTGCCCTCTTCTACTTCTATCACCAGGTAAGCTAATAAAAAAGTTTCCTAACTGTATTGGCTTACTGAAAAAAATCATGTGTTGGTAATGTAAAAAGACCTACAGGACATTATATTAGCAGGGGGTCTTAAATTAAACTAATAAAGAGACTCAACACTGTTTAGCTGCCAAAAGCAGTTGGAATTGGGCCTAAACAGAGTGGTACGACTTTAGGTGATGGCTTTGTGTCTGTTTGACCTCTTCCAAATGTCTGTGCTGGCAATAAAAAGAAAAAGTTTCCAATTTAAATAGCTAGAGAATAAAAACAATTTGCAAGTAATGTGAAAAAAACCTACAGCACCTGGTGTACCCATGTGGTCTCCCACCCAAGTACTAACCAGGCCCAACACTGCTTAGCTTCCAAGATCAGACGAGATTGGGACTATCCAATGTGGTATGGCTGTAGGTGAAATGCAGGCACTTTTTTGCCCTCTTCTACTTCTATCACCAGGTAAGCTAATAAAAATTTTCCTAACTATATTGGCTTACTGAAAAAAATCATGTGTTGGTAATGTAAAAAGACCTACAGGACATGATATTAGCAGGGGGTCTTAAATTAAACTACTAAAGAGGCTCAACACTGTTTAGCTGCCAAAAGCAGTTGGAATTGGGCCTAAACAGTGTGGTAAGTCTTTAGGTGATGGCTATTGTGTCTGTTTGACCTCTTCCAAATGTCTGTGCTGGCAATAAAAAGAAAAAGTTTCCAATTTAAATAGCTAGAGAATAAAAACAATTTGCCAGTAATGTGAAAAAACCTACAGCACCTGGTGTTCCGATGTGGTCTCCCACCCAAGTACTAACCAGGCCCAACACTGCTTAGCTTCCAAGATCAGGCGAGATTGGGCCTATCCAATGTGGTATGGCTGTAGGTGAGATAAAGGCACTTTTTTGCCCTCTTCTTCTTCTATCACCAGGTAAGCTAATAAAAAAGTTTCCTAACTGTATTGGCTTACTGAAAAAAATCATGTGTTGGTAATGTAAAAAGACCTACAGGACATGATATTAGCAGAGGGTCTTAAATTAAACTACTAAAGAGGCTCAACACTGTTTAGCTGCCAAAAGCATTTGGAATTGGGCCTAAACAGTGTGGTAAGTCTTTAGGTGATGGCTATTGTGTCTGTTTGACCTCTTCCAAATGTCTGTACTGGCAATAGAAAGAAAAAGTTTCCAATTTAAATAGCTAGAGAATAAAAACAATTTGCCAGTAATGTGAAAAAACCTACAGCACCTGGTGTTCCCATATGGTCTCCCACCCAAGTACTAACCAGGCCCAACACTGCTTAGCTTCCAAGATCGGACGAGGTTGGGCCTATGCAATGTGGTATGGCTGTAGTTGAGATACAGGCACTTTTTTGCCCTCTTCTACTTCTATCACCAGGTAAGCTAATAAAAAAGTTTCCTAACTGTATTGGCTTACTGAAAAAAATCATGTGTTGGTAATGTAAAAAGACCTACAGGACATGATATTAGCAGGGGGTCTTAAATTAAACTACTAAAGAGGCTCTACACTGTTTAGCTGCCAAAAGCAGTTGGAATTGGCCCTAAACAGTGTGGTAAGTCTTTAGGTGATGGCTATTGTGTCTGTTTGACCTCTTCCAAATGTCTGTGCTGGCAATAAAAAGAAAAAGTTTCCAATTTAAATAGCTAGAGAATAAAAACAATTTGCCAGTAATGTGAAAAGACCTAGAGCACCTGGTGTTCCCATGTGGTATCCCACCCAAGTACTAACCAGGACCAACACTGCTTAGCTTCCTAGATCAGACGAGATTGGGCCTATCCAATGTGGTATGGCTGTAGGCAAGATAAAGGCACTTTTTTGCCCTCTTCTACTTCTATCACCAGGTAAGCTAATACAAAAGTTTCCTAACTGTATTGGCTTACTGAAAAAAACCATGTGTTGGTAATGTAAAAAGACCTACAGGACATGATATTAGCAGGGGGTCTTAAATTAAACTACTAAAGAGGCTCAACACTGTTTAGCTGCCAAAAGCAGTTGGAATTGGCCCTAAGCAGTGTGGTAAGTCTTTAGGTGATGGCTATTGTGTCTGTTTGACCTCTTCCAAATGTCTGTGCTGGCAATAAAAAGAAAAAGTTTCCAATTTAAATAGCTAGAGAATAAAAACAATTTGCCAGTAATGTGAAAAGACCTAGAGCACCTGGTGTTCCCATGTGGTCTCCCACCCAAGTACTAACCAGGACCAACACTGCTTAGCTTCCAAGATCAGACGAGATTGGGCCTATCCAATGTGGTATGGCTGTAGGTGAAATACAGGCACTTTTTTGCCCTCTTCTACTTCTATCACCAGGTAAGCTAATAAAAATTTTCCTAAATATATTGGCTTACTGAAAAAAATCATGTGTTGGTAATGTAAAAAGACCTACAGGACATGATATTAGCAGGGGGTCTTAAATTAAACTACTAAAGAGGCTCAACACTGTTTAGCTGCCAAAAGCAGTTGGAATTGGGCCTAAACAGTGTGGTAAGTCTTTAGGTGATGGCTATTGTGTCTGTTTGACCTCTTCCAAATGTCTGTGCTGGCAATAAAAATAAAAAGTTTCCAATTTAAATAGCTAGAGAATAAAAACAATTTGCCAGTAATGTGAAAAAACCTACAGCACCTGGTGTTCCCATATGGTCTCCCACCCAAGTACTAACCAGGCCCAACACTGCTTAGCTTCCAAGATCGGACGAGGTTGGGCCTATGCAATGTGGTATGGCTGTAGTTGAGATACAGGCACTTTTTTGCCCTCTTCTACTTCTATCACCAGGTAAGCTAATAAAAAAGTTTCCTAACTGTATTGGCTTACTGAAAAAAATCATGTGTTGGTAATGTAAAAAGACCTACAGGACATGATATTAGCAGGGGGTCTTAAATTAAACTACTAAAGAGGCTCTACACTGTTTAGCTGCCAAAAGCAGTTGGAATTGGCCCTAAACAGTGTGGTAAGTCTTTAGGTGATGGCTATTGTGTCTGTTTGACCTCTTCCAAATGTCTGTGCTGGCAATAAAAAGAAAAAGTTTACAATTTAAATAGCTAGAGAATAAAAACAATTTGCCAGTAATGTGAAAAGACCTAGAGCACCTGGTGTTCCCATGTGGTATCCCACCCAAGTACTAACCAGGACCAACACTGCTTAGCTTCCTAGATCAGACGAGATTGGGCCTATCCAATGTGGTATGGCTGTAGGCGAGATAAAGGCACTTTTTTGCCCTCTTCTACTTCTATCACCAGGTAAGCTAATACAAAAGTTTCCTAACTGTATTGGCTTACTGAAAAAAATCATGTGTTGGTAATGTAAAAAGACCTACAGGACATGATATTAGCAGGGGGTCTTAAATTAAACTACTAAAGAGGCTCAACACTGTTTAGCTGCCAAAAGTAGTTGGAATTGGGCCTAAACAGTGTGGTAAGTCTTTAGGTGATGGCTATTGTGTCTGTTTGACCTCTTCCAAATGTCTGTGCTGGCAATAAAAATAAAAAGTTTCCAATTTAAATAGCTAGAGAATAAAAACAATTTGCCAGTAATGTGAAAAAACCTACAGCACCTGGTGTTCCGATGTGGTCTCCCACCCAAGTACTAACCAGGCCCAACACTGCTTAGCTTCCAAGATCAGGCGAGATTGGGCCTATCCAATGTGGTATGGCTGTAGGTGAGATAAAGGCACTTTTTTGCCCTCTTCTACTTCTATCACCAGGTAAGCTAATAAAAAAGTTTCCTAACTGTATTGGCTTACTGAAAAAAATCATGTGTTGGTAATGTAAAAAGACCTACAGGACATGATATTAGCAGGGGGTCTTAAATTAAACTACTAAAGAGGCTCTACACTGTTTAGCTGCCAAAAGCAGTTGGAATTGGCCCTAAACAGTGTGGTAAGTCTTTAGGTGATGGCTATTGTGTCTGTTTGACCTCTTCCAAATGTCTGTGCTGGCAATAAAAAGAAAAAGTTTCCAATTTAAATAGCTAGAGAATAAAAACAATTTGCAAGTAATGTGAAAAAAACCTACAGCACCTGGTGTTCCCATGTGGTCTCCCACCCAAGTACTAACCAGGCCCAACACTGCTTAGCTTCCAAGATCAGACGAGATTGGGCCTATCCAATGTGGTATGGCTGTAGGCGAGATAAAGGCACTTTTTTGCCCTCTTCTACTTCTATCACCAGGTAAGCTAATACAAAAGTTTCCTAACTGTATTGGCTTACTGAAAAAAATCATGTGTTGGTAATGTAAAAAGACCTACAGGACATGATATTAGCAGGGGGTCTTAAATTAAACTACTAAAGAGGCTCAACACTGTTTAGCTGCCAAAAGCAGTTGGAATTGGCCCTAAGCAGTGTGGTAAGTCTTTAGGTGATGGCTATTGTGTCTGTTTGACCTCTTCCAAATGTCTGTGCTGGCAATAAAAAGAAAAAGTTTATAATTTAAATAGCTAGAGAATAAAAACAATTTGCCAGTAATGTGAAAAGACCTAGAGCACCTGGTGTTCCCATGTGGTCTCCCACCCAAGTACTAACCAGGCCCAACACTGCTTAGCTTCCAAGATCAGACGAGATTGGGCCTATCCAATGTGGTATGGCTGTAGGTGAAATACAGGCACTTTTTTGCCCTCTTCTACTTCTATCACCAGGTAAGCTAATAAAAATTTTCCTAAATATATTGGCTTACTGAAAAAAATCATGTGTTGGTAATGTAAAAAGACCTACAGGACATGATATTAGCAGGGGGTCTTAAATTAAACTACTAAAGAGGCTCAACACTGTTTAGCTGCCAAAAGCAGTTGGAATTGGGCCTAAACAGTGTGGTAAGTCTTTAGGTGATGGCTATTGTGTCTGTTTGACCTCTTCCAAATGTCTGTGCTGGCAATAAAAATAAAAAGTTTCCAATTTAAATAGCTAGAGAATAAAAACAATTTGCCAGTAATGTGAAAAAACCTACAGCACCTGGTGTTCCGATGTGGTCTCCCACCCAAGTACTAACCAGGCCCAACACTGCTTAGCTTCCAAGATCAGGCGAGATTGGGCCTATCCAATGTGGTATGGCTGTAGGTGATATAAAGGCACTTTTTTGCCCTCTTCTACTTCTATCACCAGGTAAGCTAATAAAAAAGTTTCCTAACTGTATTGGCTTACTGAAAAAAATCATGTGTTGGTAATGTAAAAAGACCTACAGGACATGATATTAGCAGGGGGTCTTAAATTAAACTACTAAAGAGGCTCTACACTGTTTAGCTGCCAAAAGCAGTTGGAATTGGCCCTAAACAGTGTGGTAAGTCTTTAGGTGATGGCTATTGTGTCTGTTTGACCTCTTCCAAATGTCTGTGCTGGCAATAAAAAGAAAAAGTTTCCAATTTAAATAGCTAGAGAATAAAAACAATTTGCCAGTAACGTGAAAAGACCTAGAGCACCTGGTGTTCCCATGTGGTCTCCCACCCAAGTACTAACCAGGCCCAACACTGCTTAGCTTCCAAGATCAGGCGAGATTGGGCCTATCCAATGTGGTATGGCTGTAGGTGATATAAAGGCACTTTTTTGCCCTCTTCTACTTCTATCACCAGGTAAGCTAATAAAAAAGTTTCCTAACTGTATTGGCTTACTGAAAAAAATCATGTGTTGGTAATGTAAAAAGACCTACAGGACATTGTATTAGCAGGGGGTCTTAAATTAAACTACTAAAGAGACTCAACACTGTTTAGCTGCCAAAAGCAGTTGGAATTGGGCCTAAACAGTGTGCTAAGTCTTTAGGTGATGGCTATTGTGTCTGTTTGACCTCTTCCAAATGTCAGTGCTGGCAATAAAAAGAAAAAGTTTCCAATTTAAATAGCTAGAGAATAAAAACAATTTGCCAGTAATGTGAAAAGACCTAGAGCACCTGATGTTCCCATGTGGTCTCCCACCCAAGTACTAACCAGGCCCAACACTGCTTAGATTCCAAAATCAGACGAGATTGGGCCTATCCAATGTGGTATGGCTGTAGGTGAAATACAGGCACTTTTTTGCCCTCTTCTACTTCTATCACCAGGTAAGCTAATAAAAATTTTCCTAACTATATTGGCTTACTGAAAAAAATCATGTGTTGGTAATGTAAAAAGACCTACAGGACATCATATTAGCAGGGGGTCTTAAATTAAACTACTAAAGAGGCTCAACACTGTTTAGCTGCCAAAAACAGTTGGAATTGGGCCTAAACAGTGTGGTAAGTCTTTAGGTGATGGCTATTGTGTCTGTTTGACCTCTTCCAAATGTCTGTGCTGGCAATAAAAAGAAAAAGCTTCCAATTTAAATAGCTAGAGAATAAAAACAATTTGCCAGTAATGTGAAAAAACCTACAGCACCTGGTGTTCCGATGTGGTCTCCCACCCAAGTACTAACCAGGCCCAACACTGCTTAGCTTCCAAGATCAGGCGAGATTGGGCCTATCCAATGTGGTATGGCTGTAGGTGATATAAAGGCACTTTTTTGCCCTCTTCTACTTCTATCACCAGGTAAGCTAATAAAAAAGTTTCCTAACTGTATTGGCTTACTGAAAAAAATCATGTGTTGGTAATGTAAAAAGACCTACAGGACATGATATTAGCAGGGGGTCTTAAATTAAACTACTAAAGAGGCTCTACACTGTTTAGCTGCCAAAAGCAGTTGGAATTGGCCCTAAACAGTGTGGTAAGTCTTTAGGTGATGGCTATTGTGTCTGTTTGACCTCTTCCAAATGTCTGTGCTGGCAATAAAAAGAAAAAGTTTCCAATTTAAATAGCTAGAGAATAAAAACAATTTGCCAGTAATGTGAAAAGACCTAGAGCACCTGGTGTTCCCATGTGGTCTCCCACCCAAGTACTAACCAGGCCCAACACTGCTTAGCTTCCAAGATCAGGCGAGATTGGGCCTATCCAATGTGGTATGGCTGTAGGTGATATAAAGGCACTTTTTTGCCCTCTTCTACTTCTATCACCAGGTAAGCTAATAAAAAAGTTTCCTAACTGTATTGGCTTACTGAAAAAAATCATGTGTTGGTAATGTAAAAAGACCTACAGGACATTGTATTAGCAGGGGGTCTTAAATTAAACTACTAAAGAGACTCAACACTGTTTAGCTGCCAAAAGCAGTTGGAATTGGGCCTAAACAGTGTGCTAAGTCTTTAGGTGATGGCTATTGTGTCTGTTTGACCTCTTCCAAATGTCAGTGCTGGCAATAAAAAGAAAAAGTTTCCAATTTAAATAGCTAGAGAATAAAAACAATTTGCCAGTAATGTGAAAAGACCTAGAGCACCTGATGTTCCCATGTGGTCTCCCACCCAAGTACTAACCAGGCCCAACACTGCTTAGATTCCAAAATCAGACGAGATTGGGCCTATCCAATGTGGTATGGCTGTAGGTGAAATACAGGCACTTTTTTGCCCTCTTCTACTTCTATCACCAGGTAAGCTAATAAAAATTTTCCTAACTATATTGGCTTACTGAAAAAAATCATGTGTTGGTAATGTAAAAAGACCTACAGGACATCATATTAGCAGGGGGTCTTAAATTAAACTACTAAAGAGGCTCAACACTGTTTAGCTGCCAAAAGCAGTTGGAATTGGGCCTAAACAGTGTGGTAAGTCTTTAGGTGATGGCTATTGTGTCTGTTTGACCTCTTCCAAATGTCTGTGCTGGCAATAAAAAGAAAAAGTTTCCAATTTAAATAGCTAGAGAATAAAAACAATTTGCCAGTAATGTGAAAAAACCTACAGCACCTGGTATTCCCATGTGGTCTCCCACCCAAGTACTAACCAGGCCCAACACTGCTTAGCTTCCAAGATCAGACGAGATTGGGCCTATCCAATGTGGTATGGCTGTAGGTGAGATACAGGCACTTTTTTGCCCTTTTCTACTTCTATCACCAGGTAAGCTAATAAAAAAGTTTCCTAACTGTATTGGCTTACTGAAAAAAATCATGTGTTGGTAATGTAAAAAGACCTACAGGACATGATATTAGCAGGGGGTCTTAAATTAAACTACTAAAGAGGCTCTACACTGTTTAGCTGCCAAAAGCAGTTGGAATTGGCCCTAAACAGTGTGGTAAGTCTTTAGGTGATGGCTATTGTGTCTGTTTGACCTCTTCCAAATGTCTGTGCTGGCAATAAAAAGAAAAAGTTTCCAATTTAAATAGCTAGAGAATAAAAACAATTTGCCAGTAATGTGAAAAGACCTAGAGCACCTGGTGTTCCCATGTGGTCTCCCACCCAAGTACTAACCAGGCCCAACACTGCTTAGCTTCCAAGATCAGGCGAGATTGGGCCTATCCAATGTGGTATGGCTGTAGGTGATATAAAGGCACTTTTTTGCCCTCTTCTACTTCTATCACCAGGTAAGCTAATAAAAAAGTTTCCTAACTGTATTGGCTTACTGAAAAAAATCATGTGTTGGCAATGTAAAAAGACCTACAGGACATTGTATTAGCAGGGGGTCTTAAATTAAACTACTAAAGAGACTCAACTCTGTTTAGCTGCCAAAAGCAGTTGGAATTGGGCCTAAACAGTGTGCTAAGTCTTTAGGTGATGGCTATTGTGTCTGTTTGACCTCTTCCAAATGTCAGTGCTGGCAATAAAAAGAAAAAGTTTCCAATTTAAATAGCTAGAGAATAAAAACAATTTGCCAGTAATGTGAAAAAACCTAGAGCACCTGGTGTTCCCATGTGGTCTCCCACCCAAGTACTAACCAGGCCCAACACTGCTCAGATTCCAAAATCAGACGAGATTGGGCCTATCCAATGTGGTATGGCTGTAGGTGAAATACAGGCACTTTTTTGCCCTCTTCTACTTCTATCACCAGGTAAGCTAATAAAAAATTTCCTAACTATATTGGCTTACTGAAAAAAATCATGTGTTGGTAATGTAAAAAGACCTACAGGACATCATATTAGCAGGGGGTCTTAAATTAAACTACTAAAGAGGCTCAACACTGTTTAGCTGCCAAAAGCAGTTGGAATTGGGCCTAAACAGTGTGGTAAGTCTTTAGGTGATGGCTATTGTGTCTGTTTGACCTCTTCCAAATGTCTGTGCTGGCAATAAAAAGAAAAAAGTTTCCAATTTAAATAGCTAGAGAATAAAAACAATTTGCAAGTAATGTGAAAAAACCTACAGCACCTGGTGTTACCATGTGGTCTCCCACCCAAGTACTAACCAGGCCCAACACTGCTTAGCTTACAAGATCAGGCGAGATTGGGCCTATCCAATGTGGTATGGCTGTAGGTGAGATAAAGGCACTTTTTTGCCCTCTTCTACTTCTATCACCAGGTAAGCTAATAAAAAAGTTTCCTAACTGTATTGGCTTACTGAAAAAAATCATGTGTTGGTAATGTAAAAAGACCTACAGGACATGATATTAGCAGGGGGTCTTAAATTAAACTACTAAAGAGGCTCTACACTGTTTAGCTGCCAAAAGCAGTTGGAATTGGCCCTATACAGTGTGGTAAGTCTTTAGGTGATGGCTATTGTGTCTGTTTGACCTCTTCCAAATGTCTGTGCTGGCAATAAAAAGAAAAAGTTTCCAATTTAAATAGCTAGAGAATAAAAACAATTTGCCAGTAATGTGAAAAGACCTAGAGCACCTGGTGTTCCCATGTGGTCTCCCACCCAAGTACTAACCAGGCCCAACACTGCTTAGCTTCCAAGATCAGGCGAGATTGGGCCTATCCAATGTGGTATGGCTGTAGGTGATATAAAGGCACTTTTTTGCCCTCTTCTACTTCTATCACCAGGTAAGCTAATAAAAAAGTTTCCTAACTGTATTGGCTTACTGAAAAAAATCATGTGTTGGTAATGTAAAAAGACCTACAGGACATTGTATTAGCAGGGGGTCTTAAATTAAACTACTAAAGAGACTCAACTCTGTTTAGCTGCCAAAAGCAGTTGGAATTGGGCCTAAACAGTGTGCTAAGTCTTTAGGTGATGGCTATTGTGTCTGTTTGACCTCTTCCAAATGTCAGTGCTGGCAATAAAAAGAAAAAGTTTCCAATTTAAATAGCTAGAGAATAAAAACAATTTGCCAGTAATGTGAAAAAACCTAGAGCACCTGGTGTTCCCATGTGGTCTCCCACCCAAGTACTAACCAGGCCCAACACTGCTCAGATTCCAAAATCAGACGAGATTGGGCCTATCCAATGTGGTATGGCTGTAGGTGAAATACAGGCACTTTTTTGCCCTCTTCTACTTCTATCACCAGGTAAGCTAATAAAAAATTTCCTAACTATATTGGCTTACTGAAAAAAATCATGTGTTGGTAATGTAAAAAGACCTACAGGACATCATATTAGCAGGGGGTCTTAAATTAAACTACTAAAGAGGCTCAACACTGTTTAGCTGCCAAAAGCAGTTGGAATTGGGCCTAAACAGTGTGGTAAGTCTTTAGGTGATGGCTATTGTGTCTGTTTGACCTCTTCCAAATGTCTGTGCTGGCAATAAAAAGAAAAAAGTTTCCAATTTAAATAGCTAGAGAATAAAAACAATTTGCAAGTAATGTGAAAAAACCTACAGCACCTGGTGTTACCATGTGGTCTCCCACCCAAGTACTAACCAGGCCCAACACTGCTTAGCTTACAAGATCAGGCGAGATTGGGCCTATCCAATGTGGTATGGCTGTAGGTGAGATAAAGGCACTTTTTTGCCCTCTTCTACTTCTATCACCAGGTAAGCTAATAAAAAAGTTTCCTAACTGTATTGGCTTACTGAAAAAAATCATGTGTTGGTAATGTAAAAAGACCTACAGGACATGATATTAGCAGGGGGTCTTAAATTAATCTACTAAAGAGGCTCTACACTGTTTAGCTGCCAAAAGCATTTGGAATTGGGCCTAAACAGTGTGGTAAGTCCTTAGGTGATGGCTATTGTGTCTGTTTCACCTCTTCCAAATGTCTGTACTGGCAATAGAAAGAAAAAGTGTCCAATTTAAATAGCTAGAGAATAAAAACAATTTGCAAGTAATGTGAAAAAACCTACAGCACCTGGTGTTCCCATGTGGTCTCCCACCCAAGTACTAACCAGGCCCAACACTGCTTAGCTTCCAAGATCAGACGAGATTGGGCCTATCCAATGTGGTATGGCTGTAGACGAGATAAAGGCACTTTTTTGCTCTCTTCTACTTCTATCACCAGGTAAGCTAATACAAAAGTTTCCTAACTGTATTGGCTTACTGAAAAAAATCATGTGTTGGTAATGTAAAAAGACCTACAGGACATGATATTAGCAGGGGGTCTTAAATTAAACTACTAAAGAGGCTCAACACTGTTTAGCTGCCAAAAGCAGTTGGAATTGGCCCTAAACAGTGTGGTAAGTCTTTAGGTGATGGCTATTTTGTCTGTTTGACCTCTTCCAAATGTCTGTGCTGGCAATAAAAAGAAAAAGTTTCCAATTTAAATAGCTAGAGAATAAAAACAATTTGCCAGTAATGTGAAAAGACCTAGAGCACCTGGTGTTCCCATGTGGTCTCCCACCCAAGTACTAACCAGGCCCAACACTGCTTAGCTTCCAAGATCAGATGAGATTGGGCCTATCCAATGTGGTATGGCTGTAGGTGAAATACAGGCACTTTTTTGCCCTCTTCTACTTCTATCACCAGGTAAGCTAATAAAAATGTTCCTAACTATATTGGCTTACTGAAAAAAATCATGTGTTGGTAATGTAAAAAGACCTACAGGACATGATATTAGCAGGGGGTCTTAAATTAAACTACTAAAGAGGCTCAACACTGTTTAGCTGCCAAAAGCAGTTGGAATTGGGCCTAAACAGTGTGGTAAGTATTTAGGTGATGGCTATTGTGTCTGTTTGACCTCTTCCAAATGTCTGTGCTGGCAATAAAAAGAAAATTTTTCCAATTTAAATAGCTAGAGAATAAAAACAATTTGCCAGTAATGTGAAAAAACCTACAGCACCTGGTGTTCCCAAGTGGTCTCCCACCCAAGTACTAACCAGGCCCAACACTGCTTAGTTTCCAAGATCAGACGAGATTGGGCCTATCCAATGTGGTATGGCTGTAGTTGAGATACAGGCACTTTTTTGCCCTCTTCTACTTCTATCACCAGGTAAGCTAATAAAAAAGTTTCCTAACTGTATTGGCTTACTGAAAAAAATCATGTGTTGGTAATGTAAAAAGACCTACAGGACATTATATTAGCAGGGGGTCTTAAATTAAACTAATAAAGAGACTCAACACTGTTTAGCTGCCAAAAGCAGTTGGAATTGGGCCTAAACAGAGTGGTACGACTTTAGGTGATGGCTTTGTGTCTGTTTGACCTCTTCCAAATGTCTGTGCTGGCAATAAAAAGAAAAAGTTTCCAATTTAAATAGCTAGAGAATAAAAACAATTTGCAAGTAATGTGAAAAAAACCTACAGCACCTGGTGTACCCATGTGGTCTCCCACCCAAGTACTAACCAGGCCCAACACTGCTTAGCTTCCAAGATCAGACAAGATTGGGACTATCCAATGTGGTATGGCTGTAGGTGAAATGCAGGCACTTTTTTGCCCTCTTCTACTTCTATCACCAGGTAAGCTAATAAAAATTTTCCTAACTATATTGGCTTACTGAAAAAAATCATGTGTTGGTAATGTAAAAAGACCTACAGGACATGATATTAGCAGGGGGTCTTAAATTAAACTACTAAAGAGGCTCAACACTGTTTAGCTGCCAAAAGCAGTTGGAATTGGGCCTAAACAGTGTGGTAAGTCTTTAGGTGATGGCTATTGTGTCTGTTTGACCTCTTCCAAATGTCTGTGCTGGCAATAAAAAGAAAAAGTTTCCAATTTAAATAGCTAGAGAATAAAAACAATTTGCCAGTAATGTGAAAAAACCTACAGCACCTGGTGTTCCGATGTGGTCTCTCACCCAAGTACTAACCAGGCCCAACACTGCTTAGCTTCCAAGATCAGGCGAGATTGGGCCTATCCAATGTGGTATGGCTGTAGGTGAGATAAAGGCACTTTTTTGCCCTCTTCTTCTTCTATCACCAGGTAAGCTAATAAAAAAGTTTCCTAACTGTATTGGCTTACTGAAAAAAATCATGTGTTGGTAATGTAAAAAGACCTACAGGACATGATATTAGCAGAGGGTCTTAAATTAAACTACTAAAGAGGCTCAACACTGTTTAGCTGCCAAAAGCATTTGGAATTGGGCCTAAACAGTGTGGTAAGTCTTTAGGTGATGGCTATTGTGTCTGTTTGACCTCTTCCAAATGTCTGTACTGGCAATAGAAAGAAAAAGTTTCCAATTTAAATAGCTAGAGAATAAAAACAATTTGCCAGTAATGTGAAAAAACCTACAGCACCTGGTGTTCCCATATGGTCTCCCACCCAAGTACTAACCAGGCCCAACACTGCTTAGCTTCCAAGATCGGACGAGGTTGGGCCTATGCAATGTGGTATGGCTGTAGTTGAGATACAGGCACTTTTTTGCCCTCTTCTACTTCTATCACCAGGTAAGCTAATAAAAAAGTTTCCTAACTGTATTGGCTTACTGAAAAAAATCATGTGTTGGTAATGTAAAAAGACCTACAGGACATGATATTAGCAGGGGGTCTTAAATTAAACTACTAAAGAGGCTCTACACTGTTTAGCTGCCAAAAGCAGTTGGAATTGGCCCTAAACAGTGTGGTAAGTCTTTAGGTGATGGCTATTGTGTCTGTTTGACCTCTTCCAAATGTCTGTGCTGGCAATAAAAAGAAAAAGTTTCCAATTTAAATAGCTAGAGAATAAAAACAATTTGCCAGTAATGTGAAAAGACCTAGAGCACCTGGTGTTCCCATGTGGTATCCCACCCAAGTACTAACCAGGACCAACACTGCTTAGCTTCCTAGATCAGACGAGATTGGGCCTATCCAATGTGGTATGGCTGTAGGCGAGATAAAGGCACTTTTTTGCCCTCTTCTACTTCTATCACCAGGTAAGCTAATACAAAAGTTTCCTAACTGTATTGGCTTACTGAAAAAAACCATGTGTTGGTAATGTAAAAAGACCTACAGGACATGATATTAGCAGGGGGTCTTAAATTAAACTACTAAAGAGGCTCAACACTGTTTAGCTGCCAAAAGCAGTTGGAATTGGCCCTAAGCAGTGTGGTAAGTCTTTAGGTGATGGCTATTGTGTCTGTTTGACCTCTTCCAAATGTCTGTGCTGGCAATAAAAAGAAAAAGTTTCCAATTTAAATAGCTAGAGAATAAAAACAATTTGCCAGTAATGTGAAAAGACCTAGAGCACCTGGTGTTCCCATGTGGTCTCCCACCCAAGTACTAACCAGGACCAACACTGCTTAGCTTCCAAGATCAGACGAGATTGGGCCTATCCAATGTGGTATGGCTGTAGGTGAAATACAGGCACTTTTTTGCCCTCTTCTACTTCTATCACCAGGTAAGCTAATAAAAATTTTCCTAAATATATTGGCTTACTGAAAAAAATCATGTGTTGGTAATGTAAAAAGACCTACAGGACATTATATTAGCAGGGGGTCTTAAATTAAACTAATAAAGAGACTCAACACTGTTTAGCTGCCAAAAGCAGTTGGAATTGGGCCTAAACAGAGTGGTACGACTTTAGGTGATGGCTTTGTGTCTGTTTGACCTCTTCCAAATGTCTGTGCTGGCAATAAAAAGAAAAAGTTTCCAATTTAAATAGCTAGAGAATAAAAACAATTTGCAAGTAATGTGAAAAAAACCTACAGCACCTGGTGTACCCATGTGGTCTCCCACCCAAGTACTAACCAGGCCCAACACTGCTTAGCTTCCAAGATCAGACGAGATTGGGACTATCCAATGTGGTATGGCTGTAGGTGAAATGCAGGCACTTTTTTGCCCTCTTCTACTTCTATCACCAGGTAAGCTAATAAAAATTTTCCTAACTATATTGGCTTACTGAAAAAAATCATGTGTTGGTAATGTAAAAAGACCTACAGGACATGATATTAGCAGGGGGTCTTAAATTAAACTACTAAAGAGGCTTAACACTGTTTAGCTGCCAAAAGCAGTTGGAATTGGGCCTAAACAGTGTGGTAAGTCTTTAGGTGATGGCTATTGTGTCTGTTTGACCTCTTCCAAATGTCTGTGCTGGCAATAAAAAGAAAAAGTTTCCAATTTAAATAGCTAGAGAATAAAAACAATTTGCCAGTAATGTGAAAAAACCTACAGCACCTGGTGTTCCGATGTGGTCTCCCACCCAAGTACTAACCAGGCCCAACACTGCTTAGCTTCCAAGATCAGGCGAGATTGGGCCTATCCAATGTGGTATGGCTGTAGGTGAGATAAAGGCACTTTTTTGCCCTCTTCTTCTTCTATCACCAGGTAAGCTAATAAAAAAGTTTCCTAACTGTATTGGCTTACTGAAAAAAATCATGTGTTGGTAATGTAAAAAGACCTACAGGACATGATATTAGCAGAGGGTCTTAAATTAAACTACTAAAGAGGCTCAACACTGTTTAGCTGCCAAAAGCATTTGGAATTGGGCCTAAACAGTGTGGTAAGTCTTTAGGTGATGGCTATTGTGTCTGTTTGACCTCTTCCAAATGTCTGTACTGGCAATAGAAAGAAAAAGTTTCCAATTTAAATAGCTAGAGAATAAAAACAATTTGCCAGTAATGTGAAAAAACCTACAGCACCTGGTGTTCCCATATGGTCTCCCACCCAAGTACTAACCAGGCCCAACACTGCTTAGCTTCCAAGATCGGACGAGGTTGGGCCTATGCAATGTGGTATGGCTGTAGTTGAGATACAGGCACTTTTTTGCCCTCTTCTACTTCTATCACCAGGTAAGCTAATAAAAAAGTTTCCTAACTGTATTGGCTTACTGAAAAAAATCATGTGTTGGTAATGTAAAAAGACCTACAGGACATGATATTAGCAGGGGGTCTTAAATTAAACTACTAAAGAGGCTCTACACTGTTTAGCTGCCAAAAGCAGTTGGAATTGGCCCTAAACAGTGTGGTAAGTCTTTAGGTGATGGCTATTGTGTCTGTTTGACCTCTTCCAAATGTCTGTGCTGGCAATAAAAAGAAAAAGTTTCCAATTTAAATAGCTAGAGAATAAAAACAATTTGCCAGTAATGTGAAAAGACCTAGAGCACCTGGTGTTCCCATGTGGTATCCCACCCAAGTACTAACCAGGACCAACACTGCTTAGCTTCCTAGATCAGACGAGATTGGGCCTATCCAATGTGGTATGGCTGTAGGCGAGATAAAGGCACTTTTTTGCCCTCTTCTACTTCTATCACCAGGTAAGCTAATACAAAAGTTTCCTAACTGTATTGGCTTACTGAAAAAAACCATGTGTTGGTAATGTAAAAAGACCTACAGGACATGATATTAGCAGGGGGTCTTAAATTAAACTACTAAAGAGGCTCAACACTGTTTAGCTGCCAAAAGCAGTTGGAATTGGCCCTAAGCAGTGTGGTAAGTCTTTAGGTGATGGCTATTGTGTCTGTTTGACCTCTTCCAAATGTCTGTGCTGGCAATAAAAAGAAAAAGTTTCCAATTTAAATAGCTAGAGAATAAAAACAATTTGCCAGTAATGTGAAAAGACCTAGAGCACCTGGTGTTCCCATGTGGTCTCCCACCCAAGTACTAACCAGGACCAACACTGCTTAGCTTCCAAGATCAGACGAGATTGGGCCTATCCAATGTGGTATGGCTGTAGGTGAAATACAGGCACTTTTTTGCCCTCTTCTACTTCTATCACCAGGTAAGCTAATAAAAATTTTCCTAAATATATTGGCTTACTGAAAAAAATCATGTGTTGGTAATGTAAAAAGACCTACAGGACATGATATTAGCAGGGGGTCTTAAATTAAACTACTAAAGAGGCTCAACACTGTTTAGCTGCCAAAAGCAGTTGGAATTGGGCCTAAACAGTGTGGTAAGTCTTTAGGTGATGGCTATTGTGTCTGTTTGACCTCTTCCAAATGTCTGTGCTGGCAATAAAAATAAAAAGTTTCCAATTTAAATAGCTAGAGAATAAAAACAATTTGCCAGTAATGTGAAAAAACCTACAGCACCTGGTGTTCCCATATGGTCTCCCACCCAAGTACTAACCAGGCCCAACACTGCTTAGCTTCCAAGATCGGACGAGGTTGGGCCTATGCAATGTGGTATGGCTGTAGTTGAGATACAGGCACTTTTTTGCCCTCTTCTACTTCTATCACCAGGTAAGCTAATAAAAAAGTTTCCTAACTGTATTGGCTTACTGAAAAAAATCATGTGTTGGTAATGTAAAAAGACCTACAGGACATGATATTAGCAGGGGGTCTTAAATTAAACTACTAAAGAGGCTCTACACTGTTTAGCTGCCAAAAGCAGTTGGAATTGGCCCTAAACAGTGTGGTAAGTCTTTAGGTGATGGCTATTGTGTCTGTTTGACCTCTTCCAAATGTCTGTGCTGGCAATAAAAAGAAAAAGTTTACAATTTAAATAGCTAGAGAATAAAAACAATTTGCCAGTAATGTGAAAAGACCTAGAGCACCTGGTGTTCCCATGTGGTATCCCACCCAAGTACTAACCAGGACCAACACTGCTTAGCTTCCTAGATCAGACGAGATTGGGCCTATCCAATGTGGTATGGCTGTAGGCGAGATAAAGGCACTTTTTTGCCCTCTTCTACTTCTATCACCAGGTAAGCTAATACAAAAGTTTCCTAACTGTATTGGCTTACTGAAAAAAATCATGTGTTGGTAATGTAAAAAGACCTACAGGACATGATATTAGCAGGGGGTCTTAAATTAAACTACTAAAGAGGCTCAACACTGTTTAGCTGCCAAAAGCAGTTGGAATTGGGCCTAAACAGTGTGGTAAGTCTTTAGGTGATGGCTATTGTGTCTGTTTGACCTCTTCCAAATGTCTGTGCTGGCAATAAAAATAAAAAGTTTCCAATTTAAATAGCTAGAGAATAAAAACAATTTGCCAGTAATGTGAAAAAACCTACAGCACCTGGTGTTCCGATGTGGTCTCCCACCCAAGTACTAACCAGGCCCAACACTGCTTAGCTTCCAAGATCAGGCGAGATTGGGCCTATCCAATGTGGTATGGCTGTAGGTGAGATAAAGGCACTTTTTTGCCCTCTTCTACTTCTATCACCAGGTAAGCTAATAAAAAAGTTTCCTAACTGTATTGGCTTACTGAAAAAAATCATGTGTTGGTAATGTAAAAAGACCTACAGGACATGATATTAGCAGGGGGTCTTAAATTAAACTACTAAAGAGGCTCTACACTGTTTAGCTGCCAAAAGCAGTTGGAATTGGCCCTAAACAGTGTGGTAAGTCTTTAGGTGATGGCTATTGTGTCTGTTTGACCTCTTCCAAATGTCTGTGCTGGCAATAAAAAGAAAAAGTTTCCAATTTAAATAGCTAGAGAATAAAAACAATTTGCCAGTAATGTGAAAAGACCTAGAGCACCTGGTGTTCCCATGTGGTCTCCCACCCAAGTACTAACCAGGCCCAACACTGCTTAGCTTCCAAGATCAGGCGAGATTGGGCCTATCCAATATGGTATGGCTGTAGGTGATATAAAGGCACTTTTTTGCCCTCTTCTACTTCTATCACCAGGTAAGCTAATAAAAAAGTTTCCTAACTGTATTGGCTTACTGAAAAAAATCATGTGTTGGTAATGTAAAAAGACCTACAGGACATTGTATTAGCAGGGGGTCTTAAATTAAACTACTAAAGAGACTCAACACTGTTTAGCTGCCAAAAGCAGTTGGAATTGGGCCTAAACAGTGTGCTAAGTCTTTAGGTGATGGCTATTGTGTCTGTTTGACCTCTTCCAAATGTCAGTGCTGGCAATAAAAAGAAAAAGTTTCCAATTTAAATAGCTAGAGAATAAAAACAATTTGCCAGTAATGTGAAAAGACCTAGAGCACCTGGTGTTCCCATGTGGTCTCCCACCCAAGTACTAACCAGGCCCAACACTGCTTAGATTCCAAAATCAGACGAGATTGGGCCTATCCAATGTGGTATGGCTGTAGGTGAAATACAGGCACTTTTTTGCCCTCTTCTACTTCTATCACCAGGTAAGCTAATAAAAATTTTCCTAACTATATTGGCTTACTGAAAAAAATCATGTGTTGGTAATGTAAAAAGACCTACAGGACATCATATTAGCAGGGGGTCTTAAATTAAACTACTAAAGAGGCTCAACACTTTTTAGCTGCCAAAAGCAGTTGGAATTGGGCCTAAACAGTGTGGTAAGTCTTTAGGTGATGGCTATTGTGTCTGTTTGACCTCTTCCAAATGTCTGTGCTGGCAATAAAAAGAAAAAGTTTCCAATTTAAATAGCTAGAGAATAAAAACAATTTGCCAGTAATGTGAAAAAACCTACAGCACCTGGTGTTACCATGTGGTCTCCCACCCAAGTACTAACCAGGCCCAACACTGCTTAGCTTACAAGATCAGGCGAGATTGGGCCTATCCAATGTGGTATGGCTGTAGGTGAGATAAAGGCACTTTTTTGCCCTCTTCTACTTCTATCACCAGGTAAGCTAATAAAAAAGTTTCCTAACTGTATTGGCTTACTGAAAAAAATCATGTGTTGGTAATGTAAAAAGACCTACAGGACATGATATTAGCAGGGGGTCTTAAATTAAACTACTAAAGAGGCTCAACACTGTTTAGCTGCCAAAAGCAGTTGGAATTGGCCCTAAACAGTGTGGTAAGTCTTTAGGTGATGGCTATTTTGTCTGTTTGACCTCTTCCAAATGTCTGTGCTGGCAATAAAAAGAAAAAGTTTCCAATTTAAATAGCTAGAGAATAAAAACAATTTGCCAGTAATGTGAAAAGATCTAGAGCACCTGGTGTTCCCATGTGGTCTCCCACCCAAGTACTAACCAGGCCCAACACTGCTTAGCTTCCAAGATCAGATGAGATTGGGCCTATCCAATGTGGTATGGCTGTAGGTGAAATACAGGCACTTTTTTGCCCTCTTCTACTTCTATCACCAGGTAAGCTAATAAAAATTTTCCTAACTATATTGGCTTACTGAAAAAAATCATGTGTTGGTAATGTAAAAAGACCTACAGGACATGATATTAGCAGGGGGTCTTAAATTAAACTACTAAAGAGGCTCAACACTGTTTAGCTGCCAAAAGCAGTTGGAATTGGGCCTAAACAGTGTGGTAAGTCTTTAGGTGATGGCTATTGTGTCTGTTTGACCTCTTCCAAATGTCTGTGCTGGCAATAAAAAGAAAAAGTTTCCAATTTAAATAGCTAGAGAATAAAAACAATTTGCCAGTAATGTGAAAAAACCTACAGCACCTGGTGTTCCCAAGTGGTCTCCCACCCAAGTACTAACCAGGCCCAACACTGCTTAGCTTCCAAGATCAGACGAGATTGGGCCTATCCAATGTGGTATGGCTGTAGTTGAGATACAGGCACTTTTTTGCCCTCTTCTACTTCTATCACCAGGTAAGCTAATAAAAAAGTTTCCTAACTGTATTGGCTTACTGAAAAAAATCATGTGTTGGTAATGTAAAAAGACCTACAGGACATTATATTAGCAGGGGGTCTTAAATTAAACTAATAAAGAGACTCAACACTGTTTAGCTGCCAAAAGCAGTTGGAATTGGGCCTAAACAGAGTGGTAAGACTTTAGGTGATGGCTATTGTGTCTGTTTGACCTCTTCCAAATGTCTGTGCTGGCAATAAAAATAAAAAGTTTCCAATTTAAATAGCTAGAGAATAAAAACAATTTGCAAGTAATGTGAAAAAAACCTACAGCACCTGGTGTACCCATGTGGTCTCCCACCCAAGTACTAACCAGGCCCAACACTGCTTAGCTTCCAAGATCAGACGAGATTGGGACTATCCAATGTGGTATGGCTGTAGGTGAAATGCAGGCACTTTTTTGCCCTCTTCTACTTCTATCACCAGGTAAGCTAATAAAAATTTTCCTAACTATATTGGCTTACTGAAAAAAATCATGTGTTGGTAATGTAAAAAGACCTACAGGACATGATATTAGCTGGGGGTCTTAAATTAAACTACTAAAGAGGCTCAACACTGTTTAGCTGCCAAAAGCAGTTGGAATTGGGCCTAAACAGTGTGGTAAGTCTTTAGGTGATGGCTATTGTGTCTGTTTGACCTCTTCCAAATGTCTGTGCTGGCAATAAAAAGAAAAAGTTTCCAATTTAAATAGCTAGAGAATAAAAACAATTTGCCAGTTATGTGAAAAAACCTACAGCACCTGGTGTTCCGATGTGGTCTCCCACCCAAGTACTAACCAGGCCCAACACTGCTTAGCTTCCAAGATCAGGCGAGATTGGGCCTATCCAATGTGGTATGGCTGTAGGTAAGATAAAGGCACTTTTTTGCCCTCTTCTTCTTCTATCACCAGGTAAGCTAATAAAAAAGTTTCCTAACTGTATTGGCTTACTGAAAAAAATCATGTGTTGGTAATGTAAAAAGACCTACAGGAAATGATATTAGCAGGGGGTCTTAAATTAAACTACTAAAGAGGCTCAACACTGTTTAGCTGCCAAAAGCATTTGGAATTGGGCCTAAACAGTGTGGTAAGTCTTTAGGTGATGGCTATTGTGTCTGTTTGACCTCTTCCAAATGTCTGTACTGGCAATAGAAAGAAAAAGTTTCCAATTTAAATAGCTAGAGAATAAAAACAATTTGCCAGTAATGTGAAAAATCCTACAGCACCTGGTGTTCCCATATGGTCTCCCACCCAAGTACTAACCAGGCCCAACACTGCTTAGCTTCCAAGATCGGACGAGGTTGGGCCTATGCAATGTGGTATGGCTGTAGTTGAGATACAGGCACTTTTTTGCCCTCTTCTACTTCTATCACCAGGTAAGCTAATAAAAAAGTTTCCTAACTGTATTGGCTTACTGAAAAAAATCATGTGTTGGTAATGTAAAAAGACCTACAGGACATGATATTAGCAGGGGGTCTTAAATTAAACTACTAAAGAGGCTTAACACTGTTTAGCTGCCAAAAGCAGTTGGAATTGGGCCTAAACAGTGTGGTAAGTCTTTAGGTGATGGCTATTGTGTCTGTTTGACCTCTTCCAAATGTCTGTGCTGGCAATAAAAAGAAAAAGTTTACAATTTAAATAGCTAGAGAATAAAAACAATTTGCCAGTAATGTGAAAAAACCTACAGCACCAGGTGTTCCCATGTGGTCTCCCACCCAAGTACTAACCAGGCCCAACACTGCTTAGCTTCCAAGATCAGACAAGATTGGGCCTATCCAATGTGGTATGGCTGTAGGTGAGATACAGGCACTTTTTTGCCCTCTTCTACTTCTATCACCAGGTAAGCTAATAAAAAAGTTTCCTAACTGTATTGGCTTACTGAAAAAAATTAATGTGTTGGTAATGTGAAAAGACCTACAGGACATGATATTAGCAGGGGGTCTTAAATTAAACTACTAAAGAGGCTCAACACTGTTTAGCTGCCAAAAGCAGTTGGAATTGGGCCTAAACAGTGTGGTAAGTCTTTAGGTGATGGCTATTGTGTCTGTTTGACCTCTTCCAAATGTCTGTGCTGGCAATAAAAAGAAAAAGTTTCCAATTTAAATAGCTAGAGAATAAAAACAATTTGCCAGTAATGTGAAAAAACCTACAGCACCTGGTGTTACCATGTGGTCTCCCACCCAAGCACTAACCAGGCCCAACACTGCTTAGCTTACAAGATCAGGCGAGATTGGGCCTATCCAATGTGGTATGGCTGTAGGTGAGAAAAAGGCACTTTTTTGCCCTCTTCTACTTCTATCACCAGGTAAGCTAATAAAAAAGTTTCCTAACTGTATTGGCTTACTGAAAAAAATCATGTGTTGGTAATGCAAAAAGACCTACAGGACATAATATTAGCAGGGGGTCTTAAATTAAACTACTAAAGAGGCTCAACACTGTTTAGCTGCCAAAAGCATTTGGAATTGGGCCTAAACAGTGTGGTAAGTCTTTAGGTGATGGCTATTGTGTCTGTTTCACCTCTTCCAAATGTCTGTACTGGCAATAGAAAGAAAAAGTTTCCAATTTAAATAGCTAGAGAATAAAAACAATTTGCAAGTAATGTGAAAAAAACCTACAGCACCTGGTGTTCCCATGTGGTCTCCCACCCAAGTACTAACCAGGCCCAACACTGCTTAGCTTCCAAGATCAGACGAGATTGGGCCTATCCAATGTGGTATGGCTGTAGGCGAGATAAAGGCACTTTTTTGCTCTCTTCTACTTCTATCACCAGGTAAGCTAATACAAAAGTTTCCTAACTGTATTGGCTTACTGAAAAAAATCATGTGTTGGTAATGTAAAAAGACCTACAGGACATCATATTAGCAGGGGGTCTTAAATTAAACTACTAAAGAGGCTCAACACTGTTTAGCTGCCAAAAGCAGTTGGAATTGGCCCTAAACAGTGTGGTAAGTCTTTAGGTGATGGCTATTTTGTCTGTTTGACCTCTTCCAAATGTCTGTGCTGGCAATAAAAAGAAAAAGTTTCCAATTTAAAAAGCTAGAGAATAAAAACAATTTGCCAGTAATGTGAAAAGACCTAGAGCACCTGGTGTTCCCATGTGGTCTCCCACCCAAGTACTAACCAGGCCCAACACTGCTTAGCTTCCAATATCAGACGAGATTGGGCCTATCCAATGTGGTATGGCTGTAGGTGAAATACAGGCACTTTTTTGCCCTCTTCTACTTCTATCACCAGGTAAGCTAATAAAAATTTTCCTAACTATATTGGCTTACTGAAAAAAATCATGTGTTGGTAATGTAAAAAGACCTACAGGACATGATATTAGCAGGGGGTCTTAAATTAAACTACTCAAGAGGCTTAACACTGTTTAGCTGCCAAAAGCAGTTGGAATTGGGCCTAAACAGTGTGGTCAGTCTTTAGGTGATGGCTATTGTGTCTGTTTGACCTCTTCCAAATGTCTGTGCTGGCAATAAAAAGAAAAAGTTTCCAATTTAAATAGCTAGAGAATAAAAACAATTTGCCAGTAATGTGAAAAAACCAACAGCACCTGGTGTTACCATGTGGTCTCCCACCCAAGTACTAACCAGGCCCAACACTGCTTAGCTTACAAGATCAGGCGAGATTGGGCCTATCCAATGTGGTATGGCTGCAGGTGAGATAAATGCACTTTTTTGCCCTCTTCTACTTCTATCACCAGGTAAGCTAATAATAAAGTTTCCTAACTGTATTGGCTTACTGAAAAAAATCATGTGTTGGTAATGTAAAAAGACCTACAGGACATGATATTAGCAGGGGGTCTTAAATTAAACTACTAAAGAGGCTCAACACTGTTTAGCTGCCAAAAGCATTTGGAATTGGGCCTAAACAGTGTGGTAAGTCTTTAGGTGATGGCTATTGTGTCTATTTCACCTCTTCCAAATGTCTGTACTGGCAATAGAAAGAAAAAGTTTCCAATTTAAATAGCTAGAGAATAAAAACAATTTGCAAGTAATGTGAAAAAACCTACAGCACCTGGTGTTCCCATGTGGTCTCCCACCCAAGTACTAACCAGGCCCAACACTGCTTAGCTTACAAGATCAGGCGAGATTGGGACTATCCAATGTAGTATGGCTGTAGGTGAGATAAAGGCACTTTTTTGCCCTCTTCTACTTCTATCACCAGGTAAGCTAATAAAAAAGTTTCCTAACTGTATTGGCTTACTGAAAAAAATCATGTGTTGGTAATGTAAAAAGACCTACAGGACATGATATTAGCAGGGGGTCTTAAATTAAACTACTAAAGAGGCTCAACACTGTTTAGCTGCCAAAAGCAGTTGGAATTGGCCCTAAACAGTGTGGTAAGTATTTAGGTGATGGCTATTTTGTCTGTTTGACCTCTTCCAAATGTCTGTGCTGGCAATAAAAAGAAAAAGTTTCCAATTTAAATAGCTAGAGAATAAAAACAATTTGCCAGTAATGTGAAAAGACCTAGAGCACCTGGTGTTCCCAGGTGGTCTCCCACCCAAGTACTAACCAGGCCCAACTCTGCTTAGCTTCCAAGATCAGACGAGATTGGGCCTATCCAATGTGGTATAGCTGTAGGTGAAATACAGGCACTTTTTTGCCCTCTTCTACTTCTATCACCAGGTAAGCTAATACAAAAGTTTCCTAACTATATTGGCTTACTGAAAAAAATCATGTGTTGGTAATGTAAAAAGACCTACAGGACATGATATTAGCAGGGGGTCTTAAATTAAACTACTAAAGAGGCTCAACACTGTTTAGCTGCCAAAAGCAGTTGGAATTGGGCCTAAACAGTGTGGTAAGTCTTTAGGTGATGGCTATTGTGTCTGTTTGACCTCTTCCAAATGTCTGTGCTGGCAATAAAAAGAAAAAGTTTCCAATTTAAATAGCTAGAGAATAAAAACAATTTGCCAGTAATGTGAAAAAACCTACAGCACCTGGTGTTCCCAAGTGGTCTCCCACTCAAGTACTAACCAGGACCAACACTGCTTAGCTTCCAAGATCAGACAAGATTGGGCCTATCCAATGTGGTATGGCTGTAGTTGAGATACAGGCACTTTTTTGCCCTCTTCTACTTCTATCACCAGGTAAGCTAATAAAAAAGTTTCCTAACTGTATTGGCTTACTGAAAAAAATCATGTGTTGGTAATGTAAAAAGACCTACAGGACATTATATTAGCAGGGGGTCTTAAATTAAACTAATAAAGAGACTCAACACTGTTTAGCTGCCAAAAGCAGTTGGAATTGGGCCTAAACAGAGTGGTAAGACTTTAGGTGATGGCTATTGTGTCTGTTTGACCTCTTCCAAATGTCTGTGCTGGCAATAAAAAGAAAAAGTTTCCAATTTAAATAGCTAGAGAATAAAAACAATTTGCAAGTAATGTGAAAAAACCTACAGCACCTGGTGTACCCATGTGGTCTCCCACCCAAGTACTAACCAGTACCAACACTGCTTAGCTTCCAAGATCAGACGAGATTGGGACTATCCAATGTGGTATGGCTGTAGGTGAAATACAGGCACTTTTTTGCCCTCTTCTACTTCTATCACCAGGTAAGCTAATAAAAATTTTCCTAACTATATTTGCCTACTGAAAAAAATCATGTGTTGGTAATGTAAAAAGACCTACAGGACATGATATTAGCAGGGGATCTTAAATTAAACTACTAAAGAGGCTCAACACTGTTTAGCTGCCAAAAGCAGTTGGAATTGGGCCTAAACAGTGTGGTAAGTCTTTAGGTGATGGCTATTGTGTCTGTTTGACCTCTTCCAAATGTCTGTGCTGGCAATAAAAAGAAAAAGTTTCCAATTTAAATAGCTAGAGAATAAAAACAATTTGCCAGTAATGTGAAAAAACCTACAGCACCTGGTGTTCCGATGTGGTCTCCCACCCAAGTACTACCCAGGCACAACACTGCTTAGCTTCCAAAATCAGGCGAGATTGGGCCTATCCAATGTGGTATGGCTGTAGGTGAGATAAAGGCACTTTTTTGCCCTCTTCTACTTCTATCACAAGGTAAGCTAATAAAAAAGTTTCCTAACTGTATTGGCTTACTGAAAAAAACCGCGTGTTGGTAATGTAAAAAGACCTACAGGACATAATATTAGCAGGGGGTCTTAAATTAAACTACTAAAGAGGCTCAACACTGTTTAGCTGCCAAAAGCAGTTGGAATTGGGCCTAAACAGTGTGGTAAGTCTTTAGGTGCTGGCTATTGTGTCTGTTTGACCTCTTCCAACTGTCTGTGCTGGCAATAAAAAGAAAAAGTTTCCAATTTAAATAGCTAGAGAATAAAAACAATTTGCCAGTAATGTGAAAAAAGCTACAGCACCTGGTGTTCCCATGTGGTCTCCCACCCAAGTACTAACCAGGCCCAACACTGCTTAGCTTCCAAGATCAGACGAGATTGGGCCTATCCAATGTGGTATGGCTGTAGGTGAGATACCGGCACTTTTTTGCCCTCTTCTACATCTATCACCAGGTAAGCTAATAAAAAAGTTTCCTAACTGTATTGGCTAACTGAAAAAAATCATGTGTTGGTAATGTAAAAAGACCTACAGGACATGATATTAGCAGGGGGTCTTAAATTAAACTACTAAAGAGGCTCAACACTGTTTAGCTGCCAAAAGCAGTTGGAATTGGGCCTAAACAGTGTGGTAAGTCTTTAGGTGATAGCTATTGTGTCTGTTTGACCTCTTCCAAATGTCTGTGCTGGCAATAAAAAGAAAAAGTTTCCAATTTAAATAGCTAGAGAATAAAAACAATTTGCCAGTAATGTGAAAAAACCTACAGCACCTGGTGTTCCCATGTGGTCTCCCACACAAGTACTAACCAGGCCCAACACTGCTTAGCTTCCAAGATCAGACGAGATTGGGCCTATCCAATGTGGTATGGCTGTAGGTGAGATAAAGGCACTTTTTTGCCCTCTTCTACTTCTATCACCAGGTAAGCTAATACAAAAGTTTCCTAACTGTATTGGCTTACTGAAAAAAATCATGTGTTGGTAATGTAAAAAGACCTACAGGACATGATATTAGCAGGGGGTCTTAAATTAAACTACTAAAGAGGCTCAACACTGTTTAGCTGCCAAAAGCATTTTGAATTCGGCATAAACAGTGTGGTAAGTCTTTAGGTGATGGCTATTGTGTCTGTTTGACCTCTTCCAAATGTCTGTACTGGCAATAGAAAGAAAAAGTTTCCAATTTAAATAGCTAGAGAATAAAAACATTTTGCCAGTAATGTGAAAAAACCTACAGCACCTGGTGTTCCCATGTGGTCTCCAACCCTAGTGCTAACCAGGCCCAACACTGATTAGCTTCCAAGATCAGGCCTATCCAATGTGGTATGGCTGTAGGTCAGATACAGGCACTTTTTTGCCCTCTTCTACTTCTATCACCAGGTAAGCTAATAAAAAAGTTTCCTAACTGTATTGGCTTACTGAAAAAAATCATGTGTTGGTAATGTAAAAAGACCTATAGGACATTATATTAGCAGGGGGTCTTAAATTAAACTACTAAAGAGACTCAACACTGTTTAGCTGCCAAAAGCAGTTGGAATTGGGCCTAAACAGTGTGTTAAGTCTTTAGGTGATGGCTATTGTGTCTGTTTGACCTCTTCCAAATGTCAGTGCTGGCAATAAAAAGAAAAAGTTTCCAATTTAAATAGCTAGAGAATAAAAACAATTTGCCAGTAATGTGAAAAAACCTACAGCACCTGGTGTTCCCATGTGGTCTCCCACCCAAGTACTAACCAGGCCCAACACTGCTTAGCTTCCAAGATCAGACGAGATTGGGCCTATCCAATGTGGTATTGCTGTAGGTGAGATAAAGGCACTTTTTTGCCCTCTTCTACTTCTATCACCAGGTAAGCTAATACAAAAGTTTCCTAACTGTATTGGCTTACTGAAAAAAATCATGTGTTGGTAATGTAAAAAGACCTACAGGACATTATTTTAGCAGGGGGTCTTAAATTAAACTACTAAAGAGACTCAACACTGTTTAGCTGCCATAAGCAGTTGGAATTGGGCCTAAACTTTGTGTTAAGTCTTTAGGTGATGGTTATTGTGTCTGTTTGACCTCTTCCAAATGTCAGTGCTGGCAATGAAAAGAAAAAGTTTCCAATTTAAATAGCTAGAGAATAAAAACAATTTGCCAGTAATGTGAAAAATCCTACAGCACCTGGTGTTCCCATGTGGTCTCCCACCCAAGTACTAACCAGGCCCAACACTGCTTAGCTTCCAAGATCAGACGAGATTGGGCCTATCCAATGTGGTATGGCTGTAGGTGAGATACAGGCACTTTTTTGCCCTCTTCTACATCTATCACCAGGTAAGCTAATAAAAAAGTTTCCTAACTGTATTGGCTTACTGAAAAAAATTAATGTGTTGGTAATGTAAAAAGACCTACAGGACATGATATTAGCAGGGGGTCTTAAATTAAACTACTAAAGAGGCTCAACACTGTTTAGCTGCCAAAAGCAGTTGGAATTGGGCCTAAACAGTGTGGTAAGTCTTTAGGTGATGGCTATTGTGTCTGTTTGACCTCTTCCAAATGTCTGTGCTGGCAATAAAAAGAAAAAGTTTCCAATTTAAATAGCTAGAGAATAAAAACAATTTGCCAGTAATGTGAAAAAACCTACAGCACCTGGTGTTCCCATGTGGTCTCCCACCCAAGTACTAACCAGGCCCAACACTGCTTAGCTTCCAAGATCAGACGAGATTGGGCCTATCCAATGTGATATGGCTGTAGGTGAGATAAAGGCACTTTTTTGCCCTCTTCTACTTCTATCACCAGGTAAGCTAATACAAAAGTTTCCTAACTGTATTGGCTTACTGAAAAAAACCGCGTGTTGGTAATGTAAAAAGACCTACAGGACATAATATTAGCAGGGGGTCTTAAATTAAACTACTAAAGAGGCTCAACACTGTTAAGCTGCCAAAAGCAGTTGGAATTGGGCCTAAACAGTGTGGTAAGTCTTTAGGTGCTGGCTATTGTGTCTGTTTGACCTCTTCCAACTGTCTGTGCTGGCAATAAAAAGAAAAAGTTTCCAATTTAAATAGCTAGAGAATAAAAACAATTTGCCAGTAATGTGAAAAAAGCTACAGCACCAGGTGTTCCCATGTGGTCTCCCACCCAAGTACTAACCAGTCCCAACACTGCTTAGCTTCCAAGATCAGACGAGATTGGGCCTTTCCAATGTGGTATGGCTGTAGGTGAGATACAGGCACTTTTTTGCCCTCTTCTACTTCTATCACCAGGTAAGCTAATAAAAAAGTTTCCTAACTGTATTGGCTTACTGAAAAAAATTAATGTGTTGGTAATGTAAAAAGACCTACAGGACATGATATTAGCAGGGGGTCTTAAATTAAACTACTAAAGAGGCTCAACACTGTTTAGCTGCCAAAAGCAGTTGGAATTGGGCCTAAACAGTGTGGTAAGTCTTTAGGTGATGGCTATTGTGTCTGTTTGACCTCTTCCAAATGTCTGTGCTGGCAATAAAAAGAAAAAGTTTCCAATTTAAATAGCTAGAGAATAAAAACAATTTGCCAGTAATGTGAAAAAACCTACAGCACCTGGTGTTCCCATGTGGTCTCCCACCCAAGTACTAACCAGGCCCAACACTGCTTAGCTTCCAAGATCAGACGAGATTGGGCCTATCCAATGTGGTATGGCTGTAGGTGAGATAAAGGCACTTTTTTGCCCTCTTCTACTTCTATCACCAGGTAAGCTAATACAAAAGTTTCCTAACTGTATTGGCTTACTGAAAAAAACCATGTGTTGGTAATGTAAAAAGACCTACAGGACATGATATTAGCAGGGGGTCTTAAATTAAACTACTAAAGAGGCTCAACACTGTTTAGCTGCCAAAAGCAGTTGGAATTGGGCCTAAACCGTGTGGTAAGTCTTTAGGTGATGGCTATTGTGTCTGTTTGACCTCTTCCAAATGTCTGTGCTGGCAATAAAAAGAAAAAGTTTCCAATTTAAATAGCTAGAGAATAAAAACAATTTGCCAGTAATGTGAAAAAACCTTCAGCACCTGGTGTTCCCATGTGGTCTCCCAGCCAAGTACTAAACAGGCCCAACACTGCTTAGCTCCAAGATCAGGCAAGATTGGGCCTATCCAATGTGGTATGGCTGTAGGTGAGATACAGGCACTTTTTTGCCCTCTTCTACTTCTATCACCAGGTAAGCTAATAAAAAAGTTTCCTAACTGTATTGGCTTACTGAAAAAAATCATGTTTTGGTAATGTAAAAAGACCTACAGGACATGATATTAGCAGGGGGTCTTAAATTAAACTACTAAAGAGGCTCAACACTGTTTAGCTGCCAAAAGCAGTTGGAATTGGGCCTAAACAGTGTGGTAAGTCTTTAGGTGATGGCTATTGTGTCTGTTTGACCTCTTCCAAATGTCTGTACTGGCAATGAAAAGAAAAAGTTTCCAATTTAAATAGCTAGAGAATAAAAACAATTTGCCAGTAATGTGAAAAAACCTACAGCACCTGGTGTTCCCATGTGGTCTCCCACCTAAGTACTAACCAGGCCCAACACTGCTTAGCTTCCAAGATCAGACGAGATTGGGCCTATCCAATGCGGTATGGCTGTAGGTGAGATACAGGCACTTTTTTGCCCTCTTCTACTTCTATCACCAGGTAAGCTAATAAAAAAGTTTCCTAACTGTATTGGCTTACTAAAAAAATCATGTGTTGGTAATGTAAAAAGACCTACAGGACATGATATTAGCAGGGGGTCTTAAATTAAACTACTAAAGAGGCTCAACACTGTTTAGCTGCCAAAAGCAGTTGTAATTGGGCCTAAACAGTGTGGTAAGTCTTTAGGTGATGGCTATTGTGTCTGTTTGACCTCTTCCAAATGTCTGTGCTGGCAATAAAAAGAAAAAGTTTCCAATTTAAATAGCTAGAGAATAAAAACAATTTGGCAGTAATGTGAAAAAACCTACAGCACCTGGTGTTCCCATGTGGTCTCCCACCCAAGTACTAACCAGGCCCAACACTGCTTAGCTTCCAAGATCAGACGAGATTGGGCTTATCCAATGTGGTATGGCTGTAGGTGAGATAAAGGCACTTTTTTGCCCTCTTCTACTTCTATCACCAGGTAAGCTAATACAAAAGTTTCCTAACTGTATTGGCTTACTGAAAAAAATCATGTGTTGGTAATGTAAAAAGACCTACAGGACATGATATTAGCAGGGGGTCTTAAATTAAACTACTAAAGAGGCTCAACACTGTTTAGCTGCCAAAAGCAGTTGGAATTGGGCCTAAACCGTGTGGTAAGTCTTTAGGTGATGGCTATTGTGTCTGTTTGACCTCTTCCAAATGTCTGTGCTGGCAATAAAAAGAAAAAGTTTCCAATTTAAATAGCTAGAGAATAAAAACAATTTGCCAGTAATGTGAAAAAACCTTCAGCACCTGGTGCTCCCATGTGGTCTCCCACCCAAGTACTAAGCAGGCACAACACTGCTTAGCTTCCAAGATCAGACGAGATTGGGCCTATCCAATGTGGAATGGCTGTAGGTGAAATACAGGCACTTTTTTGCCCTCTTCTACTTCTATCACCAGGTAAGCTAAAAAAAAGTTTCCTAACTGTATTGGATTACTGAAAAAAATCATGTGTTGGTAATGTGAAAAGACCTACAGAACATGATATTAGCAGGGGGTCTTAAATTAAACTACTAAAGAGGCTCAACACTGTTTAGCTGCCAAAAGCATTTGGAATTGGGCCTAAACAGTGTGGTAAGTCTTTAGGTGATGGCTATTGTGTCTGTTTGACCTCTTCCAAATGTCAGTGCTGGCAATAAAAAGAAAAAGTTTCCAATTTAAATAGCTAGATAATAAAAACAATTTGCCAGTAATGTGAAAAAACCTACAGCACCTGGTGTTCCCATGTGGTCTCCCACCCAAGTACTAACCAGGCCCAACACTGCTTAGCTTCCAAGATCAGACAAGATTGGGCCTATCCAATGTGGTATGGCTGTAGGTGAGATACAGGCACTTTTTTGCCCTCTTCTACTTCTATCACCAGGTAAGCTAATAAAAAAGTTTCCTAACGGTATTGGCTTACTGAAAAAAATCATGTGTTGGTAATGTAAAAAGACCTACAGGACATAATATTAGCAGGGGGTCTTAAATTAAACTACTAAAGAGGCTCAACACTGTTTAGCTGCCAAAAGCAGTTGGAATTGGGCCTAAACAGTGTGGTAAGTCTTTAGGTGATGGCTATTTTGTCTGTTTGACCTCTTCCAAATGTCTGTGCTGGCAATAAAAAGAAAAAGTTTCCAAATAAAATAGCTAGAGAATAAAAACAATTTGCCAGTAATGTGAAAAAACCTACAGCACCTGGTGTTCCGATGTGGTCTCCCACCCAAGTACAAACCAGGCCCAACACTGCTTAGCTTCCAAGATCAGGCGAGATTGGGCCTATCCAATGTGGTATGGCTGTAGGTGAGATAAAGGCACTTTTTTGCCCTCTTCTACTTCTATCACCAGGTAAGATAATACAAAAGTTTCCTAACTGTATTGGCTTACTGAAAAAAATCATGTGTTGGTAATGTAAAAAGACCTACAGGACATGATATTAGCAGGGGGTCTTAAATTAAACTACTAAAGAGGCTCAACACTGTTTAGCTGCCAAAAGCAGTAGGAATTGGGCCTAAACCGTGTGGTAAGTCTTTAGGTGATGGCTATTGTGTCTGTTTGACCTCTTCCAAATGTCTGTGCTGGCAATAAAAAGAAAAAGTTTCCAATTTAAATAGCTAGAGAATAAAAACAATTTGCCAGTAATGTGAAAAAACCTTCAGCACCTGGTGTTCCCATGTGGTCTCCCACCCAAGTACCAACCAGGCACAACACTGCTTAGCTTCCAAGATCAGACGAGATTGGGCCTATCCAATGTGGTATGGCTGTAGGTGAAATACAGGCACTTTTTTGCCCTCTTCTACTTCTATCACCAGGTAAGCTAATAAAAAAGTTTCCTAACTGTATTGGCTTACTGAAAAAAATCATGTGTTGGTAATGTAAAAAGACCTACAGAACATGATATTAGCAGGGGGTCTTAAATTAAACTACTAAAGAGGCTCAACACTGTTTAGCTGCCAAAAGCATTTGGAATTGGGCCTAAACAGTGTGGTAAGTCTTTAGGTGATGGCTATTGTGTCTGTTTGACCTCTTCCAAATGTCTGTGCTGGCAATAAAAAGAAAAAGTTTCCAATTTAAATAGCTAGAGAATAAAAACAATTTGCCAGTAATGTGAAAAAACCTTCAGCACCTGGTGTTCCCATGTGGTCTCCCACCCAAGTACTAACCAGGCCCAACACTGCTTAGCTTCCAAGATCAGACGAGATTGGGCCTATCCAATCTGGTATGGCTGTAGATGAAATACAGGCACTTTTTTGCCCTCTTCTACTTCTATCACCAGGTAAGCTAATACAAAAGTTTCCTAACTGTATTGGCTTACTGAAAAAAATCATGTGTTGGTAATGTAAAAAGACCTACAGGACATGATATTAGCAGGGGGTCTTAAATTAAACTACTAAAGAGGCTCAACACTGTTTAGCTGCCAAAAGCATTTTGAATTGGGCATAAACAGTGTGGTAAGTCTTCAGGTGATGGCTATTGTGTCTGTTTGACCTCTTCCAAATGTCTGTACTGGCAATAGAAAGAAAAAGTTTCCAATTTAAATAGCTAGAGAATAAAAACAATTTGCCAGTAATGTGAAAAAACCTACAGCACCTGGTGTTCCCATGTGGTCTCCAACCCTAGTACTAACCAGGCCCAACACTGCTTAGCTTCCAAGATCAGACAAGATTGAGCCTATCCAATGTGGTATGGCTGTAGGTGAGATACAGGCACTTTTTTGCCCTCTTCTACTTCTATCACCAGGTAAGCTAATAAAAATGTTTCCTAACTGTATTGGCTTACTGAAAAAAATCATGTGTTGGTAATGTAAAAAGACCTATAGGACATTATATTAGCAGGGGGTCTTAAATTAAACTACTAAAGAGACTCAACACTGTTTAGCTGCCAAAAGCAGTTGGAATTGGGCCTAAACAGTGTGTTAAGTCTTTAGGTGATGGCTATTGTGTCTGTTTGACCTCTTCGAAATGTCAGTGCTGGCAATAAAAAGAAAAAGTTTCCAATTTAAATAGCTAGAGAATAAAAACAATTTGCCAGTAATGTGAAAAAACCTACAGCACCTGGTGTTCCCATGTGGTCTCCCACCCAAGTACTAACCAGGCCCAACACTGCTTAGCTTCCAAGATCAGACGAGATTGGGCCTATCCAATGTGGTATGGCTGTAGGTGAGATACAGGCACTTTTTTGCCCTCTTCTACATCTATCACCAGGTAAGCTAATAAAAAAGTTTCCTAACTGTATTGGCTTACTGAAAAAAATCATGTGTTGGTAATGTAAAAAGACCTACAGGACATGATATTAGCAGGGGGTCTTAAATTAATCTACTAAAGAGGCTCAACACTGTTTCGCTGCCAAAAGCAGTTGGAATTGGGCCTAAACAGTGTGGTAAGTCTTTAGGTGCTGGCTATTGTGTCTGTTTGACCTCTTCCAAATGTCTGTGCTGGCAATAAAAAGAAAAAGTTTCCAATTTAAATAGCTAGAGAATAAAAACAATTTGCCAGTAATGTGAAAAAAGCTACAGCACCAGGTGTTCCCATGTGGTCTCCCACCCAAGTACTAACCAGTCCCAACACTGCTTAGCTTCCAAGATCAGACGAGATTGGGCCTTTCCAATGTGGTATGGCTGTAGGTGAGATACAGGCACTTTTTTGCCCTCTTCTACTTCTATCACCAGGTAAGCTAATAAAAAAGTTTCCTAACTGTATTGGCTTACTGAAAAAAATTAATGTGTTGGTAATGTAAAAAGACCTACAGGACATGATATTAGCAGGGGGTCTTAAATTAAACTACTAAAGAGGCTCAACACTGTTTAGCTGCCAAAAGCAGTTGGAATTGGGCCTAAACAGTGTGGTAAATCTTTAGGTGATGGCTATTGTGTCTGTTTGACCTCTTCCAAATGTCTGTGCTGGCAATAAAAAGAAAAAGTTTCCAATTTAAATAGCTAGAGAATAAAAACAATTTGCCAGTAATGTGAAAAAACCTACAGCACCTGGTGTTCCCATGTGGTCTCCAACCCAAGTACTAACCAGGCCCAACACTGCTTAGCTTCCAAGATCAGACGAGATTGGGCCTATCCAATGTGATATGGCTGTAGGTGAGAAAAAAGCACTTTTTTGCCCTCTTCTACTTCTATCACCAGGTAAGCTAATACAAAAGTTTCCTAACTGTATTGGCTTACTGAAAAAAAACACGTGTTGGTAATGTAAAAAGACCTACAGGACATGATATTAGCAGGGGGTCTTAAATTAAACTACTAAAGAGGCTCAACACTGTTTAGCTGCCAAAAGCAGTTGGAATTGGGCCTAAACAGTGTGGTAAGTCTTTAGGTGCTGGCTATTGTGTCTGTTTGACCTCTTCCAACTGTCTGTGCTGGCAATAAAAAGAAAAAGTTTCCAATTTAAATAGCTAGAGAATAAAAACAATTTGCCAGTAATGTGAAAAAAGCTACAGCACCAGGTGTTCCCATGTGGTCTCCCACCCAAGTACTAACCAGTCCCAACACTGCTTAGCTTCCAAGATCAGACGAGATTGGGCCTTTCCAATGTGGTATGGCTGTAGGTGAGATACAGGCACTTTTTTGCCCTCTTCTACTTCTATCACCAGGTAAGCTAATAAAAAAGTTTCCTAACTGTATTGGCTTACTGAAAAAAATTAATGTGTTGGTAATGTAAAAAGACCTACAGGACATGATATTAGCAGGGGGTCTTAAATTAAACTACTAAAGAGGCTCAACACTGTTTAGCTGCCAAAAGCAGTTGGAATTGGGCCTAAACAGTGTGGTAAGTCTTTAGGTGATGGCTATTGTGTCTGTTTGACCTCTTCCAAATGTCTGTGCTGGCAATAAAAAGAAAAAGTTTCCAATTTAAATAGCTAGAGAATAAAAACAATTTGCCAGTAATGTGAAAAAACCTACAGCACCTGGTGTTCCCATGTGGTCTCCAACCCAAGTACTAACCAGGCCCAACACTGCTTAGCTTCCAAGATCAGACGAGATTGGGCCTATCCAATGTGATATGGCTGTAGGTGAGAAAAAGGCACTTTTTTGCCCTCTTCTACTTCTATCACCAGGTAAGCTAATACAAAAGTTTCCTAACTGTATTGGCTTACTGAAAAAAAACACGTGTTGGTAATGTAAAAAGACCTACAGGACATGATATTAGCAGGGGGTCTTAAATTAAACTACTAAAGAGGCTCAACACTGTTTAGCTGCCAAAAGCAGTTGGAATTGGGCCTAAACAGTGTGGTAAGTCTTTAGGTGCTGGCTATTGTGTCTGTTTGACCTCTTCCAACTGTCTGTGCTGGCAATAAAAAGAAAAAGTTTCCAATTTAAATAGCTAGAGAATAAAAACAATTTGCCAGTAATGTGAAAAAAGCTACAGCACCAGGTGTTCCCATGTGGTCTCCCACCCAAGTACTAACCAGTCCCAACACTGCTTAGCTTCCAAGATCAGACGAGATTGGGCCTTTCCAATGTGGTATGGCTGTAGGTGAGATACAGGCACTTTTTTGCCCTCTTCTACTTCTATCACCAGGTAAGCTAATAAAAAAGTTTCCTAACTGTATTGGCTTACTGAAAAAAATTAATGTGTTGGTAATGTAAAAAGACCTACAGGACATGATATTAGCAGGGGGTCTTAAATTAAACTACTAAAGAGGCTCAACACTGTTTAGCTGCCAAAAGCAGTTGGAATTGGGCCTAAACAGTGTGGTAAGTCTTTAGGTGATGGCTATTGTGTCTGTTTGACCTCTTCCAAATGTCTGTGCTGGCAATAAAAAGAAAAAGTTTCCAATTTAAATAGCTAGAGAATAAAAACAATTTGCCAGTAATGTGAAAAAACCTACAGCACCTGGTGTTCCCATGTGGTCTCCCACCCAAGTACTAACCAGGCCCAACACTGCTTAGCTTCCAAGATCAGACGAGATTGGGCCTATCCAATGTGGTATGGCTGTAGGTGAGATAAAGGCACTTTTTTGCCCTCTTCTACTTCTATCACCAGGTAAGCTAATACAAAAGTTTCCTAACTGTATTGGCTTACTGAAAAAAACCATGTGTTGGTAATGTAAAAAGACCTACAGGACATGATATTAGCAGGGGGTCTTAAATTAAACTACTAAAGAGGCTCAACACTGTTTAGCTGCCAAAAGCAGTTGGAATTGGGCCTAAACCGTGTGGTAAGTCTTTAGGTGATGGCTATTGTGTCTGTTTGACCTCTTCCGAATGTCTGTGCTGGCAATAAAAAGAAAAAGTTTCCAATTTAAATAGCTAGAGAATAAAAACAATTTGCCAGTAATGTGAAAAAACCTTCAGCACCTGGTGTTCACATGTGGTCTCCCAGCCAAGTACTAACCAGGCCCAACACTGCTTAGCTCCAAGATCAGGCAAGATTGGGCCTATCCAATGTGGTATGGCTGTAGGTGAGATACAGGCACTTTTTTGCCCTCTTCTACTTCTATCACCAGGTAAGCTAATAAAAAAGTTTCCTAACTGTATTGGCTTACTGAAAAAAATCATGTTTTGGTAATGTAAAAAGACCTACAGGACATGATATTAGCAGGGGGTCTTAAATTAAACTACTAAAGAGGCTCAACACTGTTTAGCTGCCAAAAGCAGTTGGAATTGGGCCTAAACAGTGTGGTAAGTCTTTAGGTGATGGCTATTGTGTCTGTTTGACCTCTTCCAAATGTCTGTACTGGCAATGAAAAGAAAAAGTTTCCAATTTAAATAGCTAGAGAATAAAAACAATTTGCCAGTAATGTGAAAAAACCTACAGCACCTGGTGTTCCCATGTGGTCTCCCACCTAAGTACTAACCAGGCCCAACACTGCTTAGCTTCCAAGATCAGACGAGATTGGGCCTATCCAATGCGGTATGGCTGTAGGTGAGATACAGGCACTTTTTTGCCCTCTTCTACTTCTATCACCAGGTAAGCTAATAAAAAAGTTTCCTAACTGTATTGGCTTACTAAAAAAATCATGTGTTGGTAATGTAAAAAGACCTACAGGACATGATATTAGCAGGGGGTCTTAAATTAAACTACTAAAGAGGCTCAACACTGTTTAGCTGCCAAAAGCAGTTGTAATTGGGCCTAAACAGTGTGGTAAGTCTTTAGGTGATGGCTATTGTGTCTGTTTGACCTCTTCCAAATGTCTGTGCTGGCAATAAAAAGAAAAAGTTTCCAATTTAAATAGCTAGAGAATAAAAACAATTTGGCAGTAATGTGAAAAAACCTACAGCACCTGGTGTTCCCATGTGGTCTCCCACCCAAGTACTAACCAGGCCCAACACTGCTTAGCTTCCAAGATCAGACGAGATTGGGCTTATCCAATGTGGTATGGCTGTAGGTGAGATAAAGGCACTTTTTTGCCCTCTTCTACTTCTATCACCAGGTAAGCTAATACAAAAGTTTCCTAACTGTATTGGCTTACTGAAAAAAATCATGTGTTGGTAATGTAAAAAGACCTACAGGACATGATATTAGCAGGGGGTCTTAAATTAAACTACTAAAGAGGCTCAACACTGTTTAGCTGCCAAAAGCAGTTGGAATTGGGCCTAAACCGTGTGGTAAGTCTTTAGGTGATGGCTATTGTGTCTGTTTGACCTCTTCCAAATGTCTGTGCTGGCAATAAAAAGAAAAAGAAAAAGTTTCCAATTTAAATAGCTAGAGAATAAAAACAATTTGCCAGTAATGTGAAAAAACCTTCAGCACCTGGTGTTCCCATGTGGTCTCCCACCCAAGTACTAAGCAGGCACAACACTGCTTAGCTTCCAAGATCAGACGAGATTGGGCCTATCCAATGTGGTATGGCTGTAGGTGAGATACAGGCACTTTTTTGCCCTCTTCTACTTCTATCACCAGGTAAGCTAATAAAAAAGTTTCCTAACGGTATTGGCTTACTGAAAAAAATCATGTGTTGGTAATGTAAAAAGACCTACAGGACATAATATTAGCATGGGGTCTTAAATTAAACTACTAAAGAGGCTCAACACTGTTTAGCTGCCAAAAGCAGTTGGAATTGGGCCTAAACAGTGTGGTAAGTCTTTAGGTGATGGCTATTTTGTCTGTTTGACCTCTTCCAAATGTCTGTGCTGGCAATAAAAAGAAAAAGTTTCCAAATAAAATAGCTAGAGCATAAAAACAATTTGCCAGTAATGTGAAAAAACCTACAGCACCTGGTGTTCCCATGTGGTCTCCCACCCAAGTACTAACCAGGCCCAACACTGCTTAGCTTCCAAGATCAGACGAGATTGGGCCTATCCAATGTGGTATGGCTGTAGGTGAGATAAAGGCACTTTTTTGCCCTCTTCTACTTCTATCACCAGGTAAGATAATACAAAAGTTTCCTAACTGTATTGGCTTACTGAAAAAAATCATGTGTTGGTAATGTAAAAAGACCTACAGGACATGATATTAGCAGGGGGTCTTAAATTAAACTACTAAAGAGGCTCAACACTGTTTAGCTGCCAAAAGCAGTAGGAATTGGGCCTAAACCGTGTGGTAAGTCTTTAGGTGATGGCTATTGTGTCTGTTTGACCTCTTCCAAATGTCTGTGCTGGCAATAAAAAGAAAAAGTTTCCAATTTAAATAGCTAGAGAATAAAAACAATTTGCCAGTAATGTGAAAAAACCTTCAGCACCTGGTGTTCCCATGTGATCTCCCACCCAAGTACTAACCAGGCCCAACACTGCTTAGCTTCCAAGATCAGACGAGATTGGGCCTATCCAATGTGGTATGGCTGTAGGTGAAATACAGGCACTTTTTTGCCCTCTTCTACTTCTATCACCAGGTAAGCTAATAAAAAAGTTTCCTAACTGTATTGGCTTACTGAAAAAAATCATGTGTTGGTAATGTAAAAAGACCTACAGAACATGATATTAGCAGGGGGTCTTAAATTAAACTACTAAAGAGGCTCAACACTGTTTAGCTGCCAAAAGCATTTGGAATTGGGCCTAAACAGTGTGGTAAGTCTTTAGGTGATGGCTATTGTGTCTGTTTGACCTCTTCCAAATGTCAGTGCTGGCAATAAAAAGAAAAAGTTTCCAATTTAAATAGCTAGAGAATAAAAACAATTTGCCAGTAATGTGAAAAAACCTTCAGCACCTGGTGTTCCCATGTGGTCTCCCACCCAAGTACTAACCAGGCCCAACACTGCTTAGCTTCCAAGATCAGACGAGATTGGGCCTATCCAATCTGGTATGGCTGTAGGTGAAATACAGGCACTTTTTTGCCCTCTTCTACTTCTATCACCAGGTAAGCTAATACAAAAGTTTCTTAACTGTATTGGCTTACTGAAAAAAATCATGTGTTGGTAATGTAAAAAGACCTACAGGACATGATATTAGCAGGGGGTCTTAAATTAAACTACTAAAGAGGCTCAACACTGTTTAGCTGCCAAAAGCATTTTGAATTGGGCATAAACAGTGTGGTAAGTCTTTAGGTGATGGCTATTGTGTCTGTTTGACCTCTTCCAAATGTCTGTACTGGCAATAGAAAGAAAAAGTTTCCAATTTAAATAGCTAGAGAATAAAAACAATTTGCCAGTAATGTGAAAAAACCTACAGCACCTGGTGTTCCCATGTGGTCTCCAACCCTAGTACTAACCAGGCCCAACACTGCTTAGCTTCCAAGATCAGACAAGATTGGGCCTATCCAATGTGGTATGGCTGTAGGTGAGATACAGGCACTTTTTTGCCCTCTTCTACTTCTATCACCAGGTAAGCTAATAAAAATGTTTCCTAACTGTATTGGCTTACTGAAAAAAATCATGTGTTGGTAATGTAAAAAGACCTATAGGACATTATATTAGCAGGGGGTCTTAAATTAAACTACTAAAGAGACTCAACACTGTTTAGCTGCCAAAAGCAGTTGGAATTGGGCCTAAACAGTGTGTTAAGTCTTTAGGTGATGGCTATTGTGTCTGTTTGACCTCTTCCAAATGTCAGTGCTGGCAATAAAAAGAAAAAGTTTCCAATTTAAATAGCTAGAGAATAAAAACAATTTGCCAGTAATGTGAAAAAACCTACAGCACCTGGTGTTCCCATGTGGTCTCCCACCCAAGTACTAACCAGGCCCAACACTGCTTAGCTTCCAAGATCAGACGAGATTGGGCCTATCCAATGTGGTATGGCTGTAGGTGAGATACAGGCACTTTTTTGCCCTCTTCTACATCTATCACCAGGTAAGCTAATAAAAAAGTTTCCTAACTGTATTGGCTTACTGAAAAAAAATCATGTGTTGGTAATGTAAAAAGACCTACAGGACATGATATTAGCAGGGGGTCTTAAATTAAACTACTAAAGAGGCTCAACACTGTTTCGCTGCCAAAAGCAGTTGGAATTGGGCCTAAACAGTGTGGTAAGTCTTTAGGTGCTGGCTATTGTGTCTGTTTGACCTCTTCCAAATGTCTGTGCTGGCAATAAAAAGAAAAAGTTTCCAATTTAAATAGCTAGAGAATAAAAACAATTTGCCAGTAATGTGAAAAAAGCTACAGCACCAGGTGTTCCCATGTGGTCTCCCACCCAAGTACTAACCAGTCCCAACACTGCTTAGCTTCCAAGATCAGACGAGATTGGGCCTTTCCAATGTGGTATGGCTGTAGGTGAGATACAGGCACTTTTTTGCCCTCTTCTACTTCTATCACCAGGTAAGCTAATAAAAAAGTTTCCTAACTGTATTGGCTTACTGAAAAAAATTAATGTGTTGGTAATGTAAAAAGACCTACAGGACATGATATTAGCAGGGGGTCTTAAATTAAACTACTAAAGAGGCTCAACACTGTTTAGCTGCCAAAAGCAGTTGGAATTGGGCCTAAACAGTGTGGTAAGTCTTTAGGTGATGGCTATTGTGTCTGTTTGACCTCTTCCAAATGTCTGTGCTGGCAATAAAAAGAAAAAGTTTCCAATTTAAATAGCTAGAGAATAAAAACAATTTGCCAGTAATGTGAAAAAACCTACAGCACCTGGTGTTCCCATGTGGTCTCCAACCCAAGTACTAACCAGGCCCAACACTGCTTAGCTTCCAAGATCAGAAGAGATTGGGCCTATCCAATGTGATATGGCTGTAGGTGAGATAAAGGCACTTTTTTGCCCTCTTCTACTTCTATCACCAGGTAAGCTAATACAAAAGTTTCCTAACTGTATTGGCTTACTGAAAAAAAACACGTGTTGGTAATGTAAAAAGACCTACAGGACATGATATTAGCAGGGGGTCTTAAATTAAACTACTAAAGAGGCTCAACACTGTTTAGCTGCCAAAAGCAGTTGGAATTGGGCCTAAACAGTGTGGTAAGTCTTTAGGTGCTGGCTATTGTGTCTGTTTGACCTCTTCCAACTGTCTGTGCTGGCAATAAAAAGAAAAAGTTTCCAATTTAAATAGCTAGAGAATAAAAACAATTTGCCAGTAATGTGAAAAAAGCTACAGCACCAGGTGTTCCCATGTGGTCTCCCACCCAAGTACTAACCAGTCCCAACACTGCTTAGCTTCCAAGATCAGACGAGATTGGGCCTTTCCAATGTGGTATGGCTGTAGGTGAGATACAGGCACTTTTTTGCCCTCTTCTACTTCTATCACCAGGTAAGCTAATAAAAAAGTTTCCTAACTGTATTGGCTTACTGAAAAAAATTAATGTGTTGGTAATGTAAAAAGACCTACAGGACATGATATTAGCAGGGGGTCTTAAATTAAACTACTAAAGAGGCTCAACACTGTTTAGCTGCCAAAAGCAGTTGGAATTGGGCCTAAACAGTGTGGTAAGTCTTTAGGTGATGGCTATTGTGTCTGTTTGACCTCTTCCAAATGTCTGTGCTGGCAATAAAAAGAAAAAGTTTCCAATTTAAATAGCTAGAGAATAAAAACAATTTGCCAGTAATGTGAAAAAAACTACAGCACCTGGTGTTCCCATGTGGTCTCCCACCCAAGTACTAACCAGGCCCAACACTGCTTAGCTTCCAAGATCAGACGAGATTGGGCCTATCCAATGTGGTATGGCTGTAGGTGAGATACAGGCACTTTTTTGCCCTCTTCTACATCTATCACCAGGTAAGCTAATAAAAAAGTTTCCTAACTGTATTGGCTTACTGAAAAAAATCATGTGTTGGTAATGTAAAAAGACCTACAGGACATGATATTAGCAGGGGGTCTTAAATTAAACTACTAAAGAGGCTCAACACTGTTTCGCTGCCAAAAGCAGTTGGAATTGGGCCTAAACAGTGTGGTAAGTCTTTAGGTGCTGGCTATTGTGTCTGTTTGACCTCTTCCAAATGTCTGTGCTGGCAATAAAAAGAAAAAGTTTCCAATTTAAATAGCTAGAGAATAAAAACAATTTGCCAGTAATGTGAAAAAAGCTACAGCACCAGGTGTTCCCATGTGGTCTCCCACCCAAGTACTAACCAGTCCCAACACTGCTTAGCTTCCAAGATCAGACGAGATTGGGCCTTTCCAATGTGGTATGGCTGTAGGTGAGATACAGGCACTTTTTTGCCCTCTTCTACTTCTATCACCAGGTAAGCTAATAAAAAAGTTTCCTAACTGTATTGGCTTACTGAAAAAAATTAATGTGTTGGTAATGTAAAAAGACCTACAGGACATGATATTAGCAGGGGGTCTTAAATTAAACTACTAAAGAGGCTCAACACTGTTTAGCTGCCAAAAGCAGTTGGAATTGGGCCTAAACAGTGTGGTAAGTCTTTAGGTGATGGCTATTGTGTCTGTTTGACCTCTTCCAAATGTCTGTGCTGGCAATAAAAAGAAAAAGTTTCCAATTTAAATAGCTAGAGAATAAAAACAATTTGCCAGTAATGTGAAAAAACCTACAGCACCTGGTGTTCCCATGTGGTCTCCCACCCAAGTACTAACCAGGCCTAACACTGCTTAGCTTCCAAGATCAGACGAGATTGGGCCTATCCAATGTGATATGGCTGTAGGTGAGATAAAGGCACTTTTTTGCCCTCTTCTACTTCTATCACCAGGTAAGCTAATACAAAAGTTTCCTAACTGTATTGGCTTACTGAAAAAAAACACGTGTTGGTAATGTAAAAAGACCTACAGGACATGATATTAGCAGGGGATCTTAAATTAAACTACTAAAGAGGCTCAACACTGTTTAGCTGCCAAAAGCAGTTGGAATTGGGCCTAAACAGTGTGGTAAGTCTTTAGGTGCTGGCTATTGTGTCTGTTTGACCTCTTCCAACTGTCTGTGCTGGCAATAAAAAGAAAAAGTTTCCAATTTAAATAGCTAGAGAATAAAAACAATTTGCCAGTAATGTGAAAAAAGCTACAGCACCAGGTGTTCCCATGTGGTCTCCCACCTAAGTACTAACCAGTCCCAACACTGCTTAGCTTCCAAGATCAGACGAGATTGGGCCTTTCCAATGTGGTATGGCTGTAGGTGAGATACAGGCACTTTTTTGCCCTCTTCTACTTCTATCACCAGGTAAGCTAATAAAAAAGTTTCCTAACTGTATTGGCTTACTTAAAAAATTAATGTGTTGGTAATGTAAAAAGACCTACAGGACATGATATTAGCAGGGGGTCTTAAATTAAACTACTAAAGAGGCTCAACACTGTTTAGCTGCCAAAAGCAGTTGGAATTGGGCCTAAACAGTGTGGTAAGTCTTTAGGTGATGGCTATTGTGTCTGTTTGACCTCTTCCAAATGTCTGTGCTGGCAATAAAAAGAAGAAGTTTCCAATTTAAATAGCTAGAGAATAAAAACAATTTGCCAGTAATGTGAAAAAACCTACAGCACCTGGTGTTCCCATGTGGTCTCCCACCCAAGTACTAACCAGGCCCAACACTGCTTAGCTTCCAAGATCAGACGAGATTGGGCCTATCCAATGTGGTATGGCTGTAGGTGAGATAAAGGCACTTTTTTGCCCTCTTCTACTTCTATCACCAGGTAAGCTAATACAAAAGTCTCCTAACTATATTGGCTTACTGAAAAAAACCATGTGTTGGTAATGTAAAAAGACCTACAGGACATGATATTAGCAGGGGGTCTTAAATTAAACTACTAAAGAGGCTCAACACTGTTTAGCTGCCAAAAGCAGTTGGAATTGGGCCTAAACCGTGTGGTAAGTCTTTAGGTGATGGCTATTGTGTCTGTTTGACCTCTTCCAAATGTCTGTGCTGGCAATAAAAAAAAGTTTCCAATTTAAATAGCTAGAGAATAAAAACAATTTGCCAGTAATGTGAAAAATCCTTCAGCACCTGGTGTTCCCATGTGGTCTCCCAGCCAAGTACTAACCAGGCCCAACACTGCTTAGCTCCAAGATCAGGCAAGATTGGGCTTATCCAATGTGGTATGGCTGTAGGTGAGATACAGGCACTTTTTTGCCCTCTTCTACTTCTATCACCAGGTAAGCTAATAAAAAAGTGTCCTAACTGTATTGGCTTACTGAAAAAAATCATGTTTTGGTAATGTAAAAAGACCTACAGGACATGATATTAGCAGGGGGTCTTAAATTAAACTACTAAAGAGGCTCAACACTGTTTAGCTGCCAAAAGCAGTTGGAATTGGGCCTAAACAGTGTGGTAAGTCTTTAGGTGATGGCTATTGTGTCTGTTTGACCTCTTCCAAATGTCTGTACTGGCAATGAAAAGAAAAAGTTTCCAATTTAAATAGCTAGAGAATAAAAACAATTTGCCAGTAATGTGAAAAAACCTACAGCACCTGGTGTTCCCATGTGGTCTCCCACCTAAGTACTAATCAGGCCCAACACTGCTTAGCTTCCAAGATCAGACGAGATTGGGCCTATCCAATGCGGTATGGCTGTAGGTGAGATACAGGCACTTTTTTGCCCTCTTCTACTTCTATCACCAGGTAAGCTAATAAAAAAGTTTCCTAACTGTATTGGCTTACTAAAAAAATCATGTGTTGGTAATGTAAAAAGACCTACAGGACATGATATTAGCAGGGGGTCTTAAATTAAACTACTAAAGAGGCTCAACACTGTTTAGCTGCCAAAAGCAGTTGGAATTGGGCCTAAACAGTGTGGTAAGTCTTTAGGTGATGGCTATTGTGTCTGTTTGACCTCTTCCAAATGTCTGTGCTGGCAATAAAAAGAAAAAGTTTCCAATTTAAATAGCTAGAGAATAAAAACAATTTGCCAGTAATGTGAAAAAACCTACAGCACCTGGTGTTCCCATGTGGTCTCCCACCCAAGTACTAACCAGGCCCAACACTGCTTAGCTTCCAAGATCAGACGAGATTGGGCTTATCCAATGTGGTATGGCTGTAGGTGAGATAAAGGCACTTTTTTGCCCTCTTCTACTTCTATCACCAGGTAAGCTAATACAAAAGTTTCCTAACTGTATTGGCTTACTGAAAAAAATCATGTGTTGGTAATGTAAAAAGACCTACAGGACATGATATTAGCAGGGGGTCTTAAATTAAACTACTAAAGAGGCTCAACACTGTTTAGCTGCCAAAAGCAGTTGGAATTGGGCCTAAACCGTGTGGTAAGTCTTTAGGTGATGGCTATTGTGTCTGTTTGACCTCTTCCAAATGTCTGTGCTGGCAATAAAAAGAAAAAGTTTCCAATTTAAATAGCTAGAGAATAAAAACAATTTGCCAGTAATGTGAAAAAACCTTCAGCACCTGGTGTTCCCATGTGGTCTCCCACCCAAGTACTAAGCAGGCACAACACTGCTTAACTTCCAAGATCAGACGAGATTGGGCCTATCCAATGTGGAATGGCTGTAGGTGAAATACAGGCACTTTTTTGCCCTCTTCTACTTCTATCACCAGGTAAGCTAAAAAAAAGTTTCCTAACTGTATTGGATTACTGAAAAAAATCATGTGTTGGTAATGTGAAAAGACCTACAGAACATGATATTAGCAGGGGGTCTTAAATTAAACTACTAAAGAGGCTCAACACTGTTTAGATGCCAAAAGCATTTGGAATTGGGCCTAAACAGTGTGGTAAGTCTTTAGGTGATGGCTATTGTGTCTGTTTGACCTCTTCCAAATGTCAGTGCTGGCAATAAAAAGAAAAAGTTTCCAATTTAAATAGCTAGATAATAAAAACAATTTGCCAGTAATGTGAAAAAACCTACAGCACCTGGTGTTCCCATGTGGTCTCCCACCCAAGTACTAACCAGGCCCAACACTGCTTAGCTTCCAAGATCAGACGAGATTGGGCCTATCCAATGTGGTATGGCTGTAGGTGAGATACAGGCACTTTTTTGCCCTCTTCTACTTCTATCACCAGGTAAGCTAATAAAAAAGTTTCCTAACGGTATTGGCTTACTGAAAAAAATCATGTGTTGGTAATGTAAAAAGACCTACAGGACATAATATTAGCAGGGGGTCTTAAATTAAACTACTAAAGAGGCTCAACACTGTTTAGCTGCCAAAAGCAGTTGGAATTGGGCCTAAACCGTGTGGTAAGTCTTTAGGTGATGGCTATTTTGTCTGTTTGACCTCTTCCAAATGTCTGTGCTGGCAATAAAAAGAAAAAGTTTCCAATTTAAATAGCTAGAGAATAAAAACAATTTGCCAGTAATGTGAAAAAACCTTCAGCACCTGGTGTTCCCATTTGGTCTCCCACCCAAGTACTAACCAGACCCAACACTGCTTAGCTTCCAAGATCAGACGAGATTGGGCCTATCCAATGTGGTATGGCTGTAGGTGAAATACAGGCACTTTTTTGCCCTCTTCTACTTCTATCACCAGGTAAGCTAATAAAAAAGTTTCCTAACTGTATTGGCTTACTGAAAAAAATCATGTGTTGGTAATGTAAAAATACCTACAGAACATGATATTAGCAGGGGGTCTTAAATTAAACTACTAAAGAGGCTCAACACTGTTTAGCTGCCAAAAGCATTTGGAATTGGGCCTAAACAGTGTGGTAAGTCTTTAGGTGATGGCTATTGTGTCTGTTTGACCTCTTCCAAATGTCAGTGCTGGCAATAAAAAGAAAAAGTTTCCAATTTAAATAGCTAGAGAATAAAAACAATTTGCCAGTAATGTGAAAAAACCTTCAGCACCTGGTGTTCCCATGTGGTCTCCCACCCAAGTACTAACCAGGCCCAACACTGTTTAGCTTCCAAGATCAGACGAGATTGGGCCTATCCAATGTGGTATGGCTGTAGGTGAAATACAGGCACTTTTTTGCCCTCTTCTACTTCTATCACCAGGTGGGCTAATACAAAAGTTTCCTAACTGTATTGGCTTACTGAAAAAAATCATGTGTTGGTAATGTAAAAAGACCTACAGGACATGATATTAGCAGGGGGTCTTAAATTAAACTACTAAAGAGGCTCAACACTGTTTAGCTGCCAAAATCAGTTGGAATTGGGCCTAAACCGTGTGGTAAGTCTTTAGGTGATGGCTATTGTGTCTGTTTGACCTCTTCCAAATGTCTGTACTGGCAATAGAAAGAAAAAGTTTCCAATTTAAATAGCTAGAGAATAAAAACAATTTGCCAGTAATGTTAAAAAACCTACAGCACCTGGTGTTCCCATGTGGTCTCCCACCCAAGCACTAACTAGGCCCAACACTGCTTAGCTTCCAAGATCAGACGAGATTGGGCTTATCCAATGTGGTATGGCTGTAGGTGAGATAAAGGCACTTTTTTGCCCTCTTCTACTTCTATCACCAGGTAAGCTAATACAAAAGTTTCCTAACTGTATTGGCTTACTGAAAAAAATCATGTGTTGGTAATGTAAAAAGACCTACAGGACATGATATTAGCAGGGGGTCTTAAATTAAATTACTAAAGAGGCTCAACACTGTTTAGCTGCCAAAAGCAGTTGGAATTGGGCCTAAACAGTGTGGTAAGTCTTTAGGTGATGGCTATTGTGTCTGTTTGACCTCTTCCAAATGTCTGTGCTGGCAATAAAAAGAAAAAGTTTCCAATTTAAATAGCTAGAGAATAAAAACAATTTGCCAGTAATGTGAAAAAACCTACAGCACCTGGTGTTCCCATGTGGTCTCCCACCCAAGTACTAACCAGGCCCAACACTGCTTAGCTTCCAAGATCAGACAAGATTGGGCCTATCCAATGTGTTATGGCTGTAGGTGAGATAAAGGCACTTTTTTGCCCTCTTCTACTTCTATCACCAGGTAAGCTAATACAAAAGTTTCCTAACTGTATTGGCTTACTGAAAAAAACCATGTGTTGGTAATGTAAAAAGACCTACAGGACATGATATTAGCAGGGGGTCTTAAATTAAACTACTAAAGAGGCTCAACACTGTTTAGCTGCCAAAAGCAGTTGGAATTGGGCCTAAACTGTGTGGTAAGTCTTTAGGTGATGGCTATTGTGTCTGTTTGACCTCTTCCAAATGTCTGTGCTGGCAATAAAAAGAAAAAGTTTCCAATTTAAATAGCTAGAGAATAAAAACAATTTGCCAGTAATGTGAAAAAACCTTCAGCACCTGGTGTTCCCATGTGGTCTCCCACCCAAGTACTAACCAGTCCCAACACTGCTTAGCTTCCAAGATCAGACAAGATTGGGCCTTTCCAATGTGGTATGGCTGTAGGTGAGATACAGGCACTTTTTTGCCCTCTTCTACTTCTATCACCAGGTAAGCTAATAAAAAAGTTTCCTAACTGTATTGGCTTACTGAAAAAAAATAATGTGTTGGTAATGTAAAAAGACCTACAGGACATGATATTAGCAGGGGGTCTTAAATTAAACTACTAAAGAGGCTCAACACTGTTTAGCTGCCAAAAGCAGTTGGAATTGGGCCTAAACAGTGTGGTAAGTCTTTAGGTGATGGCTATTGTGTCTGTTTGACCTCTTCCAAATGTCTGTGCTGGCAATAAAAAGAAAAAGTTTCCAATTTAAATAGCTAGAGAATAAAAACAATTTGCCAGTAATGTGAAAAAACCTACAGCACCTGGTGTTCCCATGTGGTCTCCCACCCAAGTACTAACCAGGCCCAACACTGCTTAGCTTCCAAGATCAGACGAGATTGGGCCTATCCAATGTGGTATGGCTGTAGGTGAGATAAAGGCACTTTTTTGCCCTCTTCTACTTCTATCACCAGGTAAGCTAATACAAAAGTCTCCTAACTGTATTGGCTTACTGAAAAAAACCATGTGTTGGTAATGTAAAAAGACCTACAGGACATGATATTAGCAGGGGGTCTTAAATTAAACTACTAAAGAGGCTCAACACTGTTTAGCTGCCAAAAGCAGTTGGAATTGGGCCTAAACCGTGTGGTAGGTCTTTAGGTGATGGCTATTGTGTCTGTTTGACCTCTTCCAAATGTCTGTGCTGGCAATAAAAAAAAGTTTCCAATTTAAATAGCTAGAGAATAAAAACAATTTGCCAGTAATGTGAAAAATCCTTCAGCACCTGGTGTTCCCATGTGGTCTCCCAGCCAAGTACTAACCAGGCCCAACACTGCTTAGCTCCAAGATCAGGCAAGATTGGGCTTATCCAATGTGGTATGGCTGTAGGTGAGATACAGGCACTTTTTTGCCCTCTTCTACTTCTATCACCAGGTAAGCTAATAAAAAAGTTTCCTAACTGTATTGGCTTACTGAAAAAAATCATGTTTTGGTAATGTAAAAAGACCTACAGGACATGATATTAGCAGGGGGTCTTAAATTAAACTACTAAAGAGGCTCAACACTGTTTAGCTGCCAAAAGCAGTTGGAATTGGGCCTAAACAGTGTGGTAAGTCTTTAGGTGATGGCTATTGTGTCTGTTTGACCTCTTCCAAATGTCTGTACTGGCAATGAAAAGAAAAAGTTTCCAATTTAAATAGCTAGAGAATAAAAACAATTTGCCAGTAATGTGAAAAAACCTACAGCACCTGGTGTTCCCATGTGGTCTCCCACCTAAGTACTAATCAGGCCCAACACTGCTTAGCTTCCAAGATCAGACGAGATTGGGCCTATCCAATGCGGTATGGCTGTAGGTGAGATACAGGCACTTTTTTGCCCTCTTCTACTTCTATCACCAGGTAAGCTAATAAAAAAGTTTCCTAACTGTATTGGCTTACTAAAAAAATCATGTGTTGGTAATGTAAAAAGACCTACAGGACATGATATTAGCAGGGGGTCTTAAATTAAACTACTAAAGAGGCTCAACACTGTTTAGCTGCCAAAAGCAGTTGGAATTGGGCCTAAACAGTGTGGTAAGTCTTTAGGTGATGGCTATTGTGTCTGTTTGACCTCTTCCAAATGTCTGTGCTGGCAATAAAAAGAAAAAGTTTCCAATTTAAATAGCTAGAGAATAAAAACAATTTGCCAGTAATGTGAAAAAACCTACAGCACCTGGTGTTCCCATGTGGTCTCCCACCCAAGTACTAACCAGGCCCAACACTGCTTAGCTTCCAAGATCAGACGAGATTGGGCTTATCCAATGTGGTATGGCTGTAGGTGAGATAAAGGCACTTTTTTGCCCTCTTCTACTTCTATCACCAGGTAAGCTAATACAAAAGTTTCCTAACTGTATTGGCTTACTGAAAAAAATCATGTGTTGGTAATGTAAAAAGACCTACAGGACATGATATTAGCAGGGGGTCTTAAATTAAACTACTAAAGAGGCTCAACACTGTTTAGCTGCCAAAAGCAGTTGGAATTGGGCCTAAACCGTGTGGTAAGTCTTTAGGTGATGGCTATTGTGTCTGTTTGACCTCTTCCAAATGTCTGTGCTGGCAATAAAAAGAAAAAGTTTCCAATTTAAATAGCTAGAGAATAAAAACAATTTGCCAGTAATGTGAAAAAACCTTCAGCACCTGGTGTTCCCATGTGGTCTCCCACCCAAGTACTAAGCAGGCACAACACTGCTTAACTTCCAAGATCAGACGAGATTGGGCCTATCCAATGTGGAATGGCTGTAGGTGAAATACAGGCACTTTTTTGCCCTCTTCTACTTCTATCACCAGGTAAGCTAAAAAAAAGTTTCCTAACTGTATTGGATTACTGAAAAAAATCATGTGTTGGTAATGTGAAAAGACCTACAGAACATGATATTAGCAGGGGGTCTTAAATTAAACTACTAAAGAGGCTCAACACTGTTTAGATGCCAAAAGCAGTTGGAATTGGGCCTAAACAGTGTGGTAAGTCTTTAGGTGATGGCTATTGTGTCTGTTTGACCTCTTCCAAATGTCAGCGCTGGCAATAAAAAGAAAAAGTTTCCAATTTAAATAGCTAGATAATAAAAACAATTTGCCAGTAATGTGAAAAAACCTACAGCACCTGGTGTTCCCATGTGGTCTCCCACCCAAGTACTAACCAGGCCCAACACTGCTTAGCTTCCAAGATCAGACGAGATTGGGCCTATCCAATGTGGTATGGCTGTAGGTGAGATACAGGCACTTTTTTGCCCTCTTCTACTTCTATCACCAGGTAAGCTAATAAAAAAGTTTCCTAACGGTATTGGCTTACTGAAAAAAATCATGTGTTGGTAATGTAAAAAGACCTACAGGACATAATATTAGCAGGGGGTCTTAAATTAAACTACTAAAGAGGCTCAACACTGTTTAGCTGCCAAGAGCAGTTGGAATTGGGCCTAAACCGTGTGGTAAGTCTTTAGGTGATGGCTATTTTGTCTGTTTGACCTCTTCCAAATGTCTGTGCTGGCAATAAAAAGAAAAAGTTTCCAATTTAAATAGCTAGAGAATAAAAACAATTTGCCAGTAATGTGAAAAAACCTTCAGCACCTGGTGTTCCCATGTGGTCTCCCACCCAAGTACTAACCAGACCCAACACTGCTTAGCTTCCAAGATCAGACGAGATTGGGCCTATCCAATGTGGTATGGCTGTAGGTGAAATACAGGCACTTTTTTGCCCTCTTCTACTTCTATCACCAGGTAAGCTAATAAAAAAGTTTCCTAACTGTATTGGCTTACTGAAAAAAATCATGTGTTGGTAATGTAAAAAGACCTACAGAACATGATATTAGCAGGGGGTCTTAAATTAAACTACTAAAGAGGCTCAACACTGTTTAGCTGCCAAAAGCATTTGGAATTGGGCCTAAACAGTGTGGTAAGTCTTTAGGTGATGGCTATTGTGTCTGTTTGACCTCTTCCAAATGTCAGTGCTGGCAATAAAAAGAAAAAGTTTCCAATTTAAATAGCTAGAGAATAAAAACAATTTGCCAGTAATGTGAAAAAACCTTCAGCACCTGGTGTTCCCATGTGGTCTCCCACCCAAGTACTAACCAGGCCCAACACTGTTTAGCTTCCAAGATCAGACGAGATTGGGCCTATCCAATGTGGTATGGCTGTAGGTGAAATACAGGCACTTTTTTGCCCTCTTCTACTTCTATCACCAGGTGGGCTAATACAAAAGTTTCCTAACTGTATTGGCTTACTGAAAAAAATCATGTGTTGGTAATGTAAAAAGACCTACAGGACATGATATTAGCAGGGGGTCTTAAATTAAACTACTAAAGAGGCTCAACACTGTTTAGCTGCCAAAATCAGTTGGAATTGGGCCTAAACCGTGTGGTAAGTCTTTAGGTGATGGCTATTGTGTCTGTTTGACCTCTTCCAAATGTCTGTACTGGCAATAGAAAGAAAAAGTTTCCAATTTAAATAGCTAGAGAATAAAAACAATTTGCCAGTAATGTTAAAAAACCTACAGCACCTGGTGTTCCCATGTGGTCTCCCACCCAAGCACTAACTAGGCCCAACACTGCTTAGCTTCCAAGATCAGACGAGATTGGGCTTATCCAATGTGGTATGGCTGTAGGTGAGATAAAGGCACTTTTTTGCCCTCTTCTACTTCTATCACCAGGTAAGCTAATACAAAAGTTTCCTAACTGTATTGGCTTACTGAAAAAAATCATGTGTTGGTAATGTAAAAAGACCTACAGGACATGATATTAGCAGGGGGTCTTAAATTAAATTACTAAAGAGGCTCAACACTGTTTAGCTGCCAAAAGCAGTTGGAATTGGGCCTAAACAGTGTGGTAAGTCTTTAGGTGATGGCTATTGTGTCTGTTTGACCTCTTCCAAATGTCTGTGCTGGCAATAAAAAGAAAAAGTTTCCAATTTAAATAGCTAGAGAATAAAAACAATTTGCCAGTAATGTGAAAAAACCTACAGCACCTGGTGTTCCCATGTGGTCTCCCACCCAAGTACTAACCAGGCCCAACACTGCTTAGCTTCCAAGATCAGACAAGATTGGGCCTATCCAATGTGGTATGGCTGTAGGTGAGATAAAGGCACTTTTTTGCCCTCTTCTACTTCTATCACCAGGTAAGCTAATACAAAAGTTTCCTAACTGTATTGGCTTACTGAAAAAAACCATGTGTTGGTAATGTAAAAAGACCTACAGGACATGATATTAGCAGGGGGTCTTAAATTAAACTACTAAAGAGGCTCAACACTGTTTAGCTGCCAAAAGCAGTTGGAATTGGGCCTAAACTGTGTGGTAAGTCTTTAGGTGATGGCTATTGTGTCTGTTTGACCTCTTCCAAATGTCTGTGCTGGCAATAAAAAGAAAAAGTTTCCAATTTAAATAGCTAGAGAATAAAAACAATTTGCCAGTAATGTGAAAAAACCTTCAGCACCTGGTGTTCCCATGTGGTCTCCCACCCAAGTACTAACCAGGCCCAACACTGCTTAGCTCCAAGATCAGGCAAGATTGGGCCTATCCAATGTGGTATGGCTGTAGGTGAGATACAGGCACTTTTTTGCCCTCTTCTACTTCTATCACCAGGTAAGCTAATAAAAAAGTTTCCTAACTGTATTGGCTTACTGAAAAAAATCATGTTTTGGTAATGTAAAAAGACCTACAGGACATGATATTAGCAGGGGGTCTTAAATTAAACTACTAAAGAGGCTCAACACTGTTTAGCTGCCAAAAGCAGTTGGAATTGGGCCTAAACAGTGTGGTAAGTCTTTAGGTGATGGCTATTGTGTCTGTTTGACCTCTTCCAAATGTCTGTACTGGCAATGAAAAGAAAAAGTTTCCAATTTAAATAGCTAGAGAATAAAAACAATTTGCCAGTAATGTGAAAAAACCTACAGCACCTGGTGTTCCCATGTGGTCTCCCACCTAAGTACTAACCAGGCCCAACACTGCTTAGCTTCCAAGATCAGACGAGATTGGGCCTATGCAATGCGGTATGGCTGTAGGTGAGATACAGGCACTTTTTTGCCCTCTTCTACTTCTATCACCAGGTAAGCTAATAAAAAAGTTTCCTAACTGTATTGGCTTACTAAAAAAATCATGTGTTGGTAATGTAAAAAGACCTACAGGACATGATATTAGCAGGGGGTCTTAAATTAAACTACTAAAGAGGCTCAACACTGTTTAGCTGCCAAAAGCAGTTGGAATTGGGCCTAAACAGTGTGGTAAGTCTTTAGGTGATGGCTATTGTGTCTGTTTGACCTCTTCCAAATGTCTGTGCTGGCAATAAAAAGAAAAAGTTTCCAATTTAAATAGCTAGAGAATAAAAACAATTTGCCAGTAATGTGAAAAAACCTACAGCACCTGGTGTTCCCATGTGGTCTCCCACCCAAGTACTAACCAGGCCCAACACTGCTTAGCTTCCAAGATCAGACGAGATTGGGCTTATCCAATGTGGTATGGCTTTAGGTGAGATAAGGGCACTTTTTTGCCCTCTTCTACTTCTATCACCAGGTAAGCTAATACAAAAGTTTCCTAACTGTATTGGCTTACTGAAAAAAATCATGTGTTGGTAATGTAAAAAGACCTACAGGACATGATATTAGCAGGGGGTCTTAAATTAAACTACTAAAGAGGCTCAACACTGTTTAGCTGCCAAAAGCAGTTGGAATTGGGCCTAAACCGTGTGGTAAGTCTTTAGGTGATGGCTATTGTGTCTGTTTGACCTCTTCCAAATGTCTGTGCTGGCAATAAAAAGAAAAAGTTTCCAATTTAAATAGCTAGAGAATAAAAACAATTTGCCAGTAATGTGAAAAAACCTTCAGCACCTGGTGTTCCCATGGGGTCTCCCACCCAAGTACTAACCAGGCACAACACTGCTTAGCTTCCAAGATCAGACGAGATTGGGCCTATCCAATGTGGAATGGCTGTAGGTGAAATACAGGCACTTTTTTGCCCTCTTCTACTTCTATCACCAGGTAAGCTAAAAAAAAGTTTCCTAACTCTATTGGATTACTGAAAAAAATCATGTGTTGGTAATGTGAAAAGACCTACAGAACATGATATTAGCAGGGGGTCTTAAATTAAACTACTAAAGAGGCTCAACACTGTTTAGCTGCCAAAAGCATTTGGAATTGGGCCTAAACAGTGTGGTAAGTCTTTAGGTGATGGCTATTGTGTCTGTTTGACCTCTTCCAAATGTCAGTGCTGGCAATAAAAAGAAAAAGTTTCCAATTTAAATAGCTAGATAATAAAAACAATTTGCCAGTAATGTGAAAAAACCTACAGCACCTGGTGTTCCCATGTGGTCTCCCACCCAAGTACTAACCAGGCCCAACACTGCTTAGCTTCCAAGATCAGACGAGATTGGGCCTATCCAATGTGGTATGGCTGTAGGTGAGATACAGGCACTTTTTTGCCCTCTTCTACTTCTATCACCAGGTAAGCTAATAAAAAAGTTTCCTAACAGTATTGGCTTACTGAAAAAAATCATGTGTTGGTAATGTAAAAAGACCTACAGGACATAATATTAGCAGGGGGTCTTAAATTAAACTACTAAAGAGGCTCAACACTGTTTAGCTGCCAAAAGCAGTTGGAATTGGGCCTAAACCGTGTGGTAAGTCTTTAGGTGATGGCTATTTTGTCTGTTTGACCTCTTCCAAATGTCTGTGCTGGCAATAAAAAGAAAAAGTTTCCAATTTAAATAGCTAGAGAATAAAAACAATTTGCCAGTAATGTGAAAAAACCTACAGCACCTGGTGTTCCCATGTGGTCTCCCACCCAAGTACTAACCAGGCCCAACACTGCTTAGCTTCCAAGATCAGACGAGATTGGGCCTATCCAATGTGGTATGGCTGTAGGTGAGATAAAGGCACTTTTTTGCCCTCTTCTACTTCTATCACCAGGTAAGATAATACAAAAGTTTCCTAACTGTATTGGCTTACTGAAAAAAATCATGTGTTGGTAATGTAAAAAGACCTACAGGACATGATATTAGCAGGGGGTCTTAAATTAAACTACTAAAGAGGCTCAACACTGTTTAGCTGCCAAAAGCAGTAGGAATTGGGCCTAAACCGTGTGGTAAGTCTTTAGGTGATGGCTATTGTGTCTGTTTGACCTCTTCCAAATGTCTGTGCTGGCAATAAAAAGAAAAAGTTTCCAATTTAAATAGCTAGAGAATAAAAACAATTTGCCAGTAATGTGAAAAAACCTACAGCACCTGGTGTTCCCATGTGGTCTCCCACCCAAGTACTAACCAGGCACAACACTGCTTAGCTTCCAAGATCAGACGAGATTGGGCCTATCCAATGTGGAATGGCTGTAGGTGAAATACAGGCACTTTTTTGCCCTCTTCTACTTCTATCACCAGGTAAGCTAAAAAAAAGTTTCCTAACTGTATTGGATTACTGAAAAAAATCATGTGTTGGTAATGTGAAAAGACCTACAGAACATGATATTAGCAGGGGGTCTTAAATTAAACTACTAAAGAGGCTCAACACTGTTTAGCTGCCAAAAGCATTTGGAATTGGGCCTAAACAGTGTGGTAAGTCTTTAGGTGATGGCTATTGTGTCTGTTTCACCTCTTCCAAATGTCAGTGCTGGCAATAAAAAGAAAAAGTTTCCAATTTAAATAGCTAGAGAATAAAAACAATTTGCCAGTAATGTGAAAAAACCTTCAGCACCTGGTGTTCCCATGTGGTCTCCCACCCAAGTACTAACCAGGCCCAACACTGCTTAGCTCCAAGATCAGGCAAGATTGGGCCTATCCAATGTGGTATGGCTGTAGGTGAGATACAGGCACTTTTTTGCCCTCTTCTACTTCTATCACCAGGTAAGCTAATAAAAAAGTTTCCTAACTGTATTGGCTTACTGAAAAAAATCATGTTTTGGTAATGTAAAAAGACCTACAGGACATGATATTAGCAGGGGGTCTTAAATTAAACTACTAAAGAGGCTCAACACTGTTTAGCTGCCAAAAGCAGTTGGAATTGGGCCTAAACAGTGTGGTAAGTCTTTAGGTGATGGCTATTGTGTCTGTTTGACCTCTTCCAAATGTCTGTACTGGCAATGAAAAGAAAAAGTTTCCAATTTAAATAGCTAGAGAATAAAAACAATTTGCCAGTAATGTGAAAAAACCTACAGCACCTGGTGTTCCCATGTGGTCTCCCACCTAAGTACTAACCAGGCCCAACACTGCTTAGCTTCCAAGATCAGACGAGATTGGGCCTATGCAATGCGGTATGGCTGTAGGTGAGATACAGGCACTTTTTTGCCCTCTTCTACTTCTATCACCAGGTAAGCTAATAAAAAAGTTTCCTAACTGTATTGGCTTACTAAAAAAATCATGTGTTGGTAATGTAAAAAGACCTACAGGACATGATATTAGCAGGGGGTCTTAAATTAAACTACTAAAGAGGCTCAACACTGTTTAGCTGCCAAAAGCAGTTGGAATTGGGCCTAAACAGTGTGGTAAGTCTTTAGGTGATGGCTATTGTGTCTGTTTGACCTCTTCCAAATGTCTGTGCTGGCAATAAAAAGAAAAAGTTTCCAATTTAAATAGCTAGAGAATAAAAACAATTTGCCAGTAATGTGAAAAAACCTACAGCACCTGGTGTTCCCATGTGGTCTCCCACCCAAGTACTAACCAGGCCCAACACTGCTTAGCTTCCAAGATCAGACGAGATTGGGCTTATCCAATGTGGTATGGCTTTAGGTGAGATAAGGGCACTTTTTTGCCCTCTTCTACTTCTATCACCAGGTAAGCTAATACAAAAGTTTCCTAACTGTATTGGCTTACTGAAAAAAATCATGTGTTGGTAATGTAAAAAGACCTACAGGACATGATATTAGCAGGGGGTCTTAAATTAAACTACTAAAGAGGCTCAACACTGTTTAGCTGCCAAAAGCAGTTGGAATTGGGCCTAAACCGTGTGGTAAGTCTTTAGGTGATGGCTATTGTGTCTGTTTGACCTCTTCCAAATGTCTGTGCTGGCAATAAAAAGAAAAAGTTTCCAATTTAAATAGCTAGAGAATAAAAACAATTTGCCAGTAATGTGAAAAAACCTTCAGCACCTGGTGTTCCCATGTGGTCTCCCACCCAAGTACTAACCAGGCACAACACTGCTTAGCTTCCAAGATCAGACGAGATTGGGCCTATTTAATGTGGAATGGCTGTAGGTGAAATACAGGCACTTTTTTGCCCTCTTCTACTTCTATCACCAGGTAAGCTAAAAAAAAGTTTCCTAACTCTATTGGATTACTGAAAAAAATCATGTGTTGGTAATGTGAAAAGACCTACAGAACATGATATTAGCAGGGGGTCTTAAATTAAACTACTAAAGAGGCTCAACACTGTTTAGCTGCCAAAAGCATTTGGAATTGGGCCTAAACAGTGTGGTAAGTCTTTAGGTGATGGCTATTGTGTCTGTTTGACCTCTTCCAAATGTCAGTGCTGGCAATAAAAAGAAAAAGTTTCCAATTTAAATAGCTAGATAATAAAAACAATTTGCCAGTAATGTGAAAAAACCTACAGCACCTGGTGTTCCCATGTGGTCTCCCACCCAAGTACTAACCAGGCCCAACACTGCTTAGCTTCCAAGATCAGACGAGATTGGGCCTATCCAATGTGGTATGGCTGTAGGTGAGATACAGGCACTTTTTTGCCCTCTTCTACTTCTATCACCAGGTAAGCTAATAAAAAAGTTTCCTAACAGTATTGGCTTACTGAAAAAAATCATGTGTTGGTAATGTAAAAAGACCTACAGGACATAATATTAGCAGGGGGTCTTAAATTAAACTACTAAAGAGGCTCAACACTGTTTAGCTGCCAAAAGCAGTTGGAATTGGGCCTAAACCGTGTGGTAAGTCTTTAGGTGATGGCTATTTTGTCTGTTTGACCTCTTCCAAATGTCTGTGCTGGCAATAAAAAGAAAAAGTTTCCAATTTAAATAGCTAGAGAATAAAAACAATTTGCCAGTAATGTGAAAAAACCTACAGCACCTGGTGTTCCCATGTGGTCTCCCACCCAAGTACTAACCAGGCCCAACACTGCTTAGCTTCCAAGATCAGACGAGATTGGGCCTATCCAATGTGGTATGGCTGTAGGTGAGATAAAGGCACTTTTTTGCCCTCTTCTACTTCTATCACCAGGTAAGATAATACAAAAGTTTCCTAACTGTATTGGCTTACTGAAAAAAATCATGTGTTGGTAATGTAAAAAGACCTACAGGACATGATATTAGCAGGGGGTCTTAAATTAAACTACTAAAGAGGCTCAACACTGTTTAGCTGCCAAAAGCAGTAGGAATTGGGCCTAAACCGTGTGGTAAGTCTTTAGGTGATGGCTATTGTGTCTGTTTGACCTCTTCCAAATGTCTGTGCTGGCAATAAAAAGAAAAAGTTTCCAATTTAAATAGCTAGAGAATAAAAACAATTTGCCAGTAATGTGAAAAAACCTACAGCACCTGGTGTTCCCATGTGGTCTCCCACCCAAGTACTAACCAGGCACAACACTGCTTAGCTTCCAAGATCAGACGAGATTGGGCCTATCCAATGTGGAATGGCTGTAGGTGAAATACAGGCACTTTTTTGCCCTCTTCTACTTCTATCACCAGGTAAGCTAAAAAAAAGTTTCCTAACTGTATTGGATTACTGAAAAAAATCATGTGTTGGTAATGTGAAAAGACCTACAGAACATGATATTAGCAGGGGGTCTTAAATTAAACTACTAAAGAGGCTCAACACTGTTTAGCTGCCAAAAGCATTTGGAATTGGGCCTAAACAGTGTGGTAAGTCTTTAGGTGATGGCTATTGTGTCTGTTTGACCTCTTCCAAATGTCAGTGCTGGCAATAAAAAGAAAAAGTTTCCAATTTAAATAGCTAGATAATAAAAACAATTTGCCAGTAATGTGAAAAAACCTACAGCACCTGGTGTTCCCATGTGGTCTCCCACCCAAGTACTAACCAGGCCCAACACTGCTTAGCTTCCAAGATCAGACGAGATTGGGCCTATCCAATGTGGTATGGCTGTAGGTGAGATAAATGCACTTTTTTGCCCTCTTCTACTTCTATCACCAGGTAAGATAATACAAAAGTTTCCTAACTGTATTGGCTTACTGAAAAAAATCATGTGTTGGTAATGTAAAAAGACCTACAGGACATGATATTAGCAGGGGGTCTTAAATTAAACTACTAAAGAGGCTCAACACTGTTTAGCTGCCAAAAGCAGTAGGAATTGGGCCTAAACCGTGTGGTAAGTCTTTAGGTGATGGCTATTGTGTCTGTTTGACCTCTTCCAAATGTCTGTGCTGGCAATAAAAAGAAAAAGTTTCCAATTTAAATAGCTAGAGAATAAAAACAATTTGCCAGTAATGTGAAAAAACCTTCAGCACCTGGTGTTCCCATGTGGTCTCCCACCCAAGTACTAACCAGGCCCAACACTGCTTAGCTTCCAAGATCAGACAAGATTGGGCCTATCCAATGTGGTATGGCTGTAGGTGAAATACAGGCACTTTTTTGCCCTCTTCTACTTCTATCACCAGGTAAGCTAATAAAAAAGTTTTCTAACTGTATTGGCTTACTGAAAAAAATCATGTGTTGGTAATGTAAAAAGACCTACAGAACATGATATTAGCAGGGGGTCTTAAATTAAACTACTAAAGAGGCTCAACACTGTTTAGCTGCCAAAATCAGTTGGAATTGGGCCTAAACCGTGTGGTAAGTCTTTAGGTGATGGCTATTGTGTCTGTTTGACCTCTTCCAAATGTCTGTGCTGGCAATAAAAAGAAAAAGTTTCCAATTTAAATAGCTAGAGAATAAAAAAAAATTGCCAGTAATGTGAAAAGCCTAGAGCACTTGGTGTTCCCATGTGGTCTCCCACACAAGCACTAACCAAGCCCAACACTGCTTAGCTTCCAAGATCAGATAAGATTGGGCCTATCCAATGTGGTATGTCAATAGGTGAGATACAGGCACTTTTTTGCCCTCTTCTACTTCTATCACCAGGTAAGCTAATAAAAAAGTTTCCTAACTGTTTTGGCTTACGGGAAAAAATCATGTGTTGGTAATGTAAAAAGACCTACAGGACATGATATTAGCAGGGGGTCTTAAATTAAACTACTAAAGAGGCTCTACACTGTTTAGCTGCCAAAAGCAGTTGGAATTGGGCCTAAACAGTGTGGTAAGTCTTTAGGTGATGGCTATTGTGTCTGTTTGACCTCTTCCAAATGTCTGTACTGGCAATATAAAGAAAAAGTTTCCAATTTAAATAGCTAGAGAATAAAAACAATTTGCCAGTAATGTGAAAAAACCTTCAGCACCTGGTGTTCCCATGTGGTCTCCCACCCAAGTACTAACCAGGCCCAACACTGCTTAGCTTCCAAGATCAGACGGGATTGGGCCTATCCAATGTGGTATGGCTGTAGGTGAGATACAGGCACTTTTTTGCCCTCTTCTACTTCTATCACCAGGTAAGCTAATAAAAAAGTTTCCTAACTGTATTGGCTTACTGAAAAAAATCATGTGTTGGTAATGTAAAAAGACCTACAGGACATAATATTAGCAGGGGGTCTTAAATTAAACTACTAAAGAGGCTCAACACTGTTTAGCTGCCAAAAGCAGTTGGAATTGGGCCTAAACAGTGTGGTAAGTCTTTAGGTGATGGCTATTTTGTCTGTTTTACCTCTTCCAAATGTCTGTGCTGGCAATAAAAAGAAAAAGTTTCCAATTTAAATAGCTAGAGAATAAAAACAATTTGCCAGTAATGTGAAAAAACCTACAGCACCTGGTGTTCCCATGTGGTCTCCCACCCAAGTACTAACCAGGCCCAACACTGCTTAGCTTCCAAGATCAGACGAGATTGGGCCTATCCAATGCGGTATGGCTGTAGGTGAGATACAGGCACTTTTTTGCCCTCTTCTACTTCTATCACCAGGTAAGCTAATAAAAAAGTTTCCTAACTGTATTGGCTTACTAAAAAAATCATGTGTTGGTAATGTAAAAAGACCTACAGGACATGATATTAGCAGGGAGTCTTAAATTAAACTACTAAAGAGGCTCAACACTGTTTAGCTGCCAAAAGCAGTTGGAATTGGGCCTAAACAGTGTGGTAAGTCTTTAGGTGATGGCTATTGTGTCTGTTTGACCTCTTCCAAATGTCTGTGCTGGCAATAAAAAGAAAAAGTTTCCAATTTAAATAGCTAGAGAATAAAAACAATTTGCCAGTAATGTGAAAAAACCTACAGCACCTGGTGTTCCCATGTGGTCTCCCACCCAAGTACTAACCAGGCACAACACTGCTTAGCTTCCAAGATCAGACGAGATTGGGCCTATCCAATGTGGAATGGCTGTAGGTGAAATACAGGCACTTTTTTGCCCTCTTCTACTTCTATCACCAGGTAAGCTAAAAAAAAGTTTCCTAACTGTATTGGATTACTGAAAAAAATCATGTGTTGGTAATGTGAAAAGACCTACAGAACATGATATTAGCAGGGGGTCTTAAATTAAACTACTAAAGAGGCTCAACACTGTTTAGCTGCCAAAAGCAGTTGGAATTGGGCCTAAACCGTGTGGTAAGTCTTTAGGTGATGGCTATTGTGTCTGTTTGACCTCTTCCAAATGTCTGTGCTGGCAATAAAAAGAAAAAGTTTCCAATTTAAATAGCTAGAGAATAAAAACAATTTGCCAGTAATGTGAAAAAACCTTCAGCACCTGGTGTTCCCATGTGGTCTCCCACCCAAGTACTAACCAGGCACAACACTGCTTAGCTTCCAAGATCAGACGAGATTGGGCCTATCCAATGTGGAATGGCTGTAGGTGAAATACAGGCACTTTTTTGCCCTCTTCTACTTCTATCACCAGGTAAGCTAAAAAAAAGTTTCCTAACTGTATTGGATTACTGAAAAAAATCATGTGTTGGTAATGTGAAAAGACCTACAGAACATGATATTAGCAGGGGGTCTTAAATTAAACTACTAAAGAGGCTCAACACTGTTTAGCTGCCAAAAGCATTTGGAATTGGGCCTAAACAGTGTGGTAAGTCTTTAGGTGATGGCTATTGTGTCTGTTTGACCTCTTCCAAATGTCAGTGCTGGCAATAAAAAGAAAAAGTTTCCAATTTAAATAGCTAGATAATAAAAACAATTTGCCAGTAATGTGAAAAAACCTACAGCACCTGGTGTTCCCATGTGGTCTCCCACCCAAGTACTAACCAGGCCCAACACTGCTTAGCTTCCAAGATCAGACGAGATTGGGCCTATCCAATGTGGTATGGCTGTAGGTGAGATACAGGCACTTTTTTGCCCTATTCTACTTCTATCACCAGGTAAGCTAATAAAAAAGTTTCCTAACGGTATTGGCTTACTGAAAAAAATCATGTGTTGGTAATGTAAAAAGACCTACAGGACATAATATTAGCAGGGGGTCTTAAATTAAACTACTAAAGAGGCTCAACACTGTTTAGCTGCCAAAAGCAGTTGGAATTGGGCCTAAACCGTGTGGTAAGTCTTTAGGTGATGGCTATTTTGTCTGTTTGACCTCTTCCAAATGTCTGTGCTGGCAATAAAAAGAAAAAGTTTCCAATTTAAATAGCTAGAGAATAAAAACAATTTGCCAGTAATGTGAAAAAACCTACAGCACCTGGTGTTCCCATGTGGTCTCCCACCCAAGTACTAACCAGGCCCAACACTGCTTAGCTTCCAAGATCAGACGAGATTGGGCCTATCCAATGTGGTATGGCTGTAGGTGAGATAAAGGCACTTTTTTGCCCTCTTCTACTTCTATCACCAGGTAAGATAATACAAAAGTTTCCTAACTGTATTGGCTTACTGAAAAAAATCATGTGTTGGTAATGTAAAAAGACCTACAGGACATGATATTAGCAGGGGGTCTTAAATTAAACTACTAAAGAGGCTCAACACTGTTTAGCTGCCAAAAGCAGTAGGAATTGGGCCTAAACCGTGTGGTAAGTCTTTAGGTGATGGCTATTGTGTCTGTTTGACCTCTTCCAAATGTCTGTGCTGGCAATAAAAAGAAAAAGTTTCCAATTTAAATAGCTAGAGAATAAAAACAATTTGCCAGTAATGTGAAAAAACCTTCAGCACCTGGTGTTCCCATGTGGTCTCCCACCCAAGTACTAACCAGGCCCAACACTGCTTAGCTTCCAAGATCAGACGAGATTGGGCCTATCCAATGCGGTATGGCTGTAGGTGAGATACAGTCACTTTTTTGCCCTCTTCTACTTCTATCACCAGGTAAGCTAATAAAAAAGTTTCCTAACTGTATTGGCTTACTAAAAAAATCATGTGTTGGTAATGTAAAAAGACCTACAGGACATGATATTAGCAGGGGGTCTTAAATTAAACTACTAAAGAGGCTCAACACTGTTTAGCTGCCAAAAGCAGTTGGAATTGGGCCTAAACAGTGTGGTAAGTCTTTAGGTGATGGCTATTGTGTCTGTTTGACCTCTTCCAAATGTCTGTGCTGGCAATAAAAAGAAAAAGTTTCCAATTTAAATAGCTAGAGAATAAAAACAATTTGCCAGTAATGTGAAAAAACCTACAGCACCTGGTGTTCCCATGTGGTCTCCCACCCAAGTACTAACCAGGCACAACACTGCTTAGCTTCCAAGATCAGACGAGATTGGGCCTATCCAATGTGGAATGGCTGTAGGTGAAATACAGGCACTTTTTTGCCCTCTTCTACTTCTATCACCAGGTAAGCTAAAAAAAAGTTTCCTAACTGTATTGGATTACTGAAAAAAATCATGTGTTGGTAATGTGAAAAGACCTACAGAACATGATATTAGCAGGGGGTCTTTAATTAAACTACTAAAGAGGCTCAACACTGTTTAGCTGCCAAAAGCATTTGGAATTGGGCCTAAACAGTGTGGTAAGTCTTTAGGTGATGGCTATTGTGTCTGTTTGACCTCTTCCAAATGTCAGTGCTGGCAATAAAAAGAAAAATTTTCCAATTTAAATAGCTAGATAATAAAAACAATTTGACAGTAATGTGAAAAAACCTACAGCACCTGGTGTTCCCATGTGGTCTCCCACCCAAGTACTAACCAGGCCCAACACTGCTTAGCTTCCAAGATCAGACGAGATTGGGCCTATCCAATGTGGTATGGCTGTAGGTGAGATAAAGGCACTTTTTTGCCCTCTTCTACTTCTATCACCAGGTAAGATAATACAAAAGTTTCCTAACTGTATTGGCTTACTGAAAAAAATCATGTGTTGGTAATGTAAAAATACCTACAGGACATGATATTAGCAGGGGGTCTTAAATTAAACTACTAAAGAGGCTCAACACTGTTTAGCTGCCAAAAGCAGTAGGAATTGGGCCTAAACCGTGTGGTAAGTCTTTAGGTGATGGCTATTGTGTCTGTTTGACCTCTTTCAAATGTCTGTGCTGGCAATAAAAAGAAAAAGTTTCCAATTTAAATAGCTAGAGAATAAAAACAATTTGCCAGTAATGTGAAAAAACCTTCAGCACCTGGTGTTCCCATGTGGTCTCCCACCCAAGTACTAACCAGGCCCAACACTGCTTAGTTTCCAAGATCAGATGAGATTGGGCCTATCCAATGTGGTATGGCTGTAGGTGAAATACAGGCACTTTTTTGCCCTCTTCTACTTCTATCACCAGGTAAGCTAATAAAACAGTTTCCTAACTGTATTGGCTTACTGAAAAAAATCATGTGTTGGTAATGTAAAAAGACCTACAGAACATGATATTAGCAGGGGGTCTTAAATTAAACTACTAAAGAGGCTCAACACTGTTTAGCTGCCAAAAGCATTTGGAATTGGGCCTAAACAGTGTGGTAAGTCTTTAGGTGATGGCTATTGTGTCTGTTTGACCTCTTCCAAATGTCAGTGCTGGCAATAAAAAGAAAAAGTTTCCAATTTAAATAGCTAGAGAATAAAAACAATTTGCCAGTAATGTGAAAAAACCTTCAGCACCTGGTGTTCCCATGTGGTCTCCCACCCAAGTACTAACCAGGCCCAACACTGCTTAGCTTCCAAGATCAGACGAGATTGGGCCTATCCAATGTGGTATGGCTGTAGGTGAAATACAGGCACTTTTTTGCCCTCTTCTACTTCTATCACCAGGTGGGCTAATACAAAAGTTTCCTAACTGTATTGGCTTACTGAAAAAAATCATGTGTTGGTAATGTAAAAAGACCTACAGGACATGATATTAGCAGGGGGTCTTAAATTAAACTACTAAAGAGGCTCAACACTGTTTAGCTGCCAAAATCAGTTGGAATTGGGCCTAAACCGTGTGGTAAGTCTTTAGGTGATGGCTATTGTGTCTGTTTGACCTCTTCCAAATGTCTGTGCTGGCAATAAAAAGAAAAAGTTTCCAATTTAAATAGCTAGAGAATAAAAACAATTTGCCAGTAATGTGAAAAAACCTACAGCACCTGGTGTTCCCATGTGGTCTCCCACCCAAGTACTAACCAGGCCCAACACTGCTTAGCTTCCAAGATCAGATGAGATTGGGCCTATCCAATGTGGTATGGCTGTAGGTGAGATAAAGGCACTTTTTTGCCCTCTTCTACTTCTATCACCAGGTGGGCTAATACAAAAGTTTCCTAACTGTATTGGCTTACTGAAAAAAATCATGTGTTGGTAATGTAAAAAGACCTACAGGACATGATATTAGCAGGGGGTCTTAAATTAAACTACTAAAGAGGCTCAACACTGTTAAGCTGCCAAAAGCAGTTGGAATTGGGCCTAAACCGTGTGGTAAGTCTTTAGGTGATGGCTATTGTGTCTGTTTGACCTCTTCCAAATGTCTGTGCTGGCAATAAAAAGAAAAAGTTTCCAATTTAAATAGCTAGAGAATAAAAACAATTTGCCAGTAATGTGAAAAAACCCACAGCACCTGGTGTTCCCATGTGGTCTCCCACCCAAGTTCTAAACATGCCCAACTTAGCTTCCAAGATCAGGCAAGATTGGGCCTATCCAATGTGGTATGGCTGTAGGTGAGATACAGGCACTTTTTTGCCCTCTTCTACTTCTATCACCAGGTAAGCAAATAAAAAAGTTTCCTAACTGTATTGGCTTACTGAAAAAAATCATGTGTTGGTAATGTAAAAAGACCTACAGGACATGATATTAGCAGGGGGTCTTAAATTAAACTACTAAAGAGGCTCAACACTGTTTAGCTGCCAAAAGCAGTTGGAATTGGGCCTAAACAGTGTGGTAAGTCTTTAGGTGATGGCTATTGTGTCTGTTTGACCTCTTCCAAATGTCAGTGCTGGCAATAAAAAGAAAATGTTTCCAATTTAAATAGCTAGAGAATAAAAAAAAATTGCCAGTAATGTGAAAAACCTACAGCACTTGGTGTTCCCATGTGGTCTCCCACCCAAGTACTAACCAGGCCCAACACTGCTTAGCTTCCAAGATCAGACGAGATTGGGCCTATCCAATGTGGTATGGCTGTAGGTGAAATACAGGCACTTTTTTGCCCTCTTCTACTTCTATCACCAGGTAAGCTAATAAAAAATTTTCCTAACTGTATTGGCTTACTGAAAAAAATCATGTGTTGGTAATGTAAAAAAACCTACAGAACATGATATTAGCAGGGGGTCTTAAATTAAACTACTAAAGAGGCTCAACACTGTTTAGCTGCCAAAAGCATTTGGAATTGGGCCTAAACAGTGTGGTAAGTCTTTATTTGATGGCTATTGTGTCTGTTTGACCTCTTCCAAATGTCAGTGCTGGCAATAAAAAGAAAAAGTTTCCAATTTAAATAGCTAGATAATAAAAACAATTTGCCAGTAATGTGAAAAAACCTACAGCACCTGGTGTTCCCATGTGGTCTCCCACCCAAGTACTAACCAGGCCCAACACTGCTTAGCTTCCAAGATCAGACGAGATTTGGCCTATCCAATGTGGTATGGCTGTAGGTGAGATACAGGCACTTTTTTGCCCTCTTCTACTTCTATCACCAGGTAAGCTAATAAAAAAGTTTCCTAACGGTATTGGCTTACTGAAAAAAATCATGTGTTGGTAATGTAAAAAGACCTACAGGACATAATATTAGCAGGGGGTCTTAAATTAAACTACTAAAGAGGCTCAACACTGTTTAGCTGCCAAAAGCAGTTGGAATTGGGCCTAAACCGTGTGGTAAGTCTTTAGGTGATGGCTATTTTGTCTGTTTGACCTCTTCCAAATGTCTGTGCTGGCAATAAAAAGAAAAAGTTTCCAATTTAAATAGCTAGAGAATAAAAACAATTTGCCAGTAATGTGAAAAAACCTACAGCACCTGGTGTTCCCATGTGGTCTCCCACTCAAGTACTAACCAGGCCCAACACTGCTTAGCTTCCAAGATCAGACGAGATTGGGCCTATCCAATGTGGTATGGCTGTAGGTGAGATAAAGGCACTTTTTTGCCCTCTTCTACTTCTATCACCAGGTAAGATAATACAAAAGTTTCCTAACTGTATTGGCTTACTGAAAAAAATCATGTGTTGGTAATGTAAAAATACCTACAGGACATGATATAAGCAGGGGGTCTTAAATTAAACTACTAAAGAGGCTCAACACTGTTTAGCTGCCAAAAGCAGTAGGAATTGGGCCTAAACCGTGTGGTAAGTCTTTAGGTGATGGCTATTGTGTCTGTTTGACCTCTTCCAAATGTCTGTGCTGGCAATAAAAAGAAAAAGTTTCCAATTTAAATAGCTAGAGAATAAAAACAATTTGCCAGTAATGTGAAAAAACCTTCAGCACCTGGTGTTCCCATGTGGTCTCCCACCCAAGTACTAACCAGGCCCAACACTGCTTAGTTTCCAAGATCAGACGAGATTGGGCCTATCCAATGTGGTATGGCTGTAGGTGAAATACAGGCACTTTTTTGCCCTCTTCTACTTCTATCACCAGGTAAGCTAATAAAACAGTTTCCTAACTGTATTGGCTTACTGAAAAAAATCATGTGTTGGTAATGTAAAAAGACCTACAGAACATGATATTAGCAGGGGGTCTTAAATTAAACTACTAAAGAGGCTCAACACTGTTTAGCTGCCAAAAGCATTTGGAATTGGGCCTAAACAGTGTGGTAAGTCTTTAGGTGATGGCTATTGTGTCTGTTTGACCTCTTCCAAATGTCAGTGCTGGCAATAAAAAGAAAAAGTTTCCAATTTAAATAGCTAGAGAATAAAAACAATTTGCCAGTAATGTGAAAAAACCTTCAGCACCTGGTGTTCCCATGTGGTCTCCCACCCAAGTACTAACCAGGCCCAACACTGCTTAGCTTCCAAGATCAGACGAGATTGGGCCTATCCAATGTGGTATGGCTGTAGGTGAAATACAGGCACTTTTTTGCCCTCTTCTACTTCTATCACCAGGTGGGCTAATACAAAAGTTTCCTAACTGTATTGGCTTACTGAAAAAAATCATGTGTTGGTAATGTAAAAAGACCTACAGGACATGATATTAGCAGGGGGTCTTAAATTAAACTACTAAAGAGGCTCAACACTGTTTAGCTGCCAAAATCAGTTGGAATTGGGCCTAAACCGTGTGGTAAGTCTTTAGGTGATGGCTATTGTGTCTGTTTGACCTCTTCCAAATGTCTGTGCTGGCAATAAAAAGAAAAAGTTTCCAATTTAAATAGCTAGAGAATAAAAACAATTTGCCAGTAATGTGAAAAAACCTACAGCACCTGGTGTTCCCATGTGGTCTCCCACCCAAGTACTAACCAGGCCCAACACTGCTTAGCTTCCAAGATCAGATGAGATTGGGCCTATCCAATGTGGTATGGCTGTAGGTGAGATAAAGGCACTTTTTTGCCCTCTTCTACTTCTATCACCAGGTGGGATAATACAAAAGTTTCCTAACTGTATTGGCTTACTGAAAAAAATCATGTGTTGGTAATGTAAAAAGACCTACAGGACATGATATTAGCAGGGGGTCTTAAATTAAACTACTAAAGAGGCTCAACACTGTTTAGCTGCCAAAAGCAGTTGGAATTGGGCCTAAACCGTGTGGTAAGTCTTTAGGTGATGGCTATTGTGTCTGTTTGACCTCTTCCAAATGTCTGTGCTGGCAATAAAAAGAAAAAGTTTCCAATTTAAATAGCTAGAGAATAAAAAAATTTGCCAGTAATGTGAAAAAACCCACAGCACCTGGTGTTCCCATGTGGTCTCCCACCCAAGTACTAAACATGCCCAACACTGCTTAGCTTCCAAGATCAGACGAGATTGGGCCTATCCAATGTGGTATGGCTGTAGGTGAGATAAAGGCACTTTTTTGCCCTCTTCTACTTCTATCACCAGGTAAGATAATACAAAAGTTTCCTAACTGTATTGGCTTACTGAAAAAAATCATGTGTTGGTAATGTAAAAAGACCTACAGGACATGATATTAGCAGGGGGTCTTAAATTAAACTACTAAAGAGGCTCAACACTGTTTAGCTGCCAAAAGCAGTTGGAATTGGGCCTAAACCGTGTGGTAAGTCTTTAGGTGATGGCTATTGTGTCTGTTTGACCTCTTCCAAATGTCTGTGCTGGCAATAAAAAGAAAAAGTTTCCAATTTAAATAGCTAGAGAATAAAAAAATTTGCCAGTAATGTGAAAAAACCCACAGCACCTGGTGTTCCCATGTGGTCTCCCACCCAAGTACTAAACATGCCCAACACTGCTTAGCTTCCAAGATCAGACGAGATTGGGCCTATCCAATGTGGTATGGCTGTAGGTGAGATAAAGGCACTTTTTTGCCCTCTTCTACTTCTATCACCAGGTAAGATAATACAAAAGTTTCCTAACTGTATTGGCTTACTGAAAAAAATCATGTGTTGGTAATGTAAAAATACCTACAGGACATGATATAAGCAGGGGGTCTTAAATTAAACTACTAAAGAGGCTCAACACTGTTTAGCTGCCAAAAGCAGTAGGAATTGGGCCTAAACCGTGTGGTAAGTCTTTAGGTGATGGCTATTGTGTCTGTTTGACCTCTTCCAAATGTCTGTGCTGGCAATAAAAAGAAAAAGTTTCCAATTTAAATAGCTAGAGAATAAAAACAATTTGCCAGTAATGTGAAAAAACATTCAGCACCTGGTGTTCCCATGTGGTCTCCCACCCAAGTACTAACCAGGCCCAACACTGCTTAGTTTCCAAGATCAGACGAGATTGGGCCTATCCAATGTGGTATGGCTGTAGGTGAAATACAGGCACTTTTTTGCCCTCTTCTACTTCTATCACCAGGTAAGCTAATAAAACAGTTTCCTAACTGTATTGGCTTACTGAAAAAAATCATGTGTTGGTAATGTAAAAAGACCTACAGAACATGATATTAGCAGGGGGTCTTAAATTAAACTACTAAAGAGGCTCAACACTGTTTAGCTGCCAAAAGCATTTGGAATTGGGCCTAAACAATGTGGTAAGTCTTTAGGTGATGGCTATTGTGTCTGTTTGACCTCTTCCAAATGTCAGTGCTGGCAATAAAAAGAAAAAGTTTCCAATTTAAATAGCTAGAGAATAAAAACAATTTGCCAGTAATGTGAAAAAACCTTCAGCACCTGGTGTTCCCATGTGGTCTCCCACCCAAGTACTAACCAGGCCCAACACTGCTTAGCTTCCAAGATCAGACGAGATTGGGCCTATCCAATGTGGTATGGCTGTAGGTGAAATACAGGCACTTTTTTGCCCTCTTCTACTTCTATCACCAGGTGGGCTAATACAAAAGTTTCCTAACTGTATTGGCTTACTGAAAAAAATCATGTGTTGGTAATGTAAAAAGACCTACAGGACATGATATTAGCAGGGGGTCTTAAATTAAACTACTAAAGAGGCTCAACACTGTTTAGCTGCCAAAATCAGTTGGAATTGGGCCTAAACCGTGTGGTAAGTCTTCAGGTGATGGCTATTGTGTCTGTTTGACCTCTTCCAAATGTCTGTGCTGGCAATAAAAAGAAAAAGTTTCCAATTTAAATAGCTAGAGAATAAAAACAATTTGCCAGTAATGTGAAAAAACCTACAGCACCTGGTGTTCCCATGTGGTCTCCCACCCAAGTACTAACCAGGCCCAACACTGCTTAGCTTCCAATATCAGATGAGATTGGGCCTATCCAATGTGGTATGGCTGTAGGTGAGATAAAGGCACTTTTTTGCCCTCTTCTACTTCTATCACCAGGTGGGCTAATACAAAAGTTTCCTAACTGTATTGGCTTACTGAAAAAAATCATGTGTTGGTAATGTAAAAAGACCTACAGGACATGATATTAGCAGGGGGTCTTAAATTAAACTACTAAAGAGGCTCAACACTGTTTAGCTGCCAAAAGCAGTTGGAATTGGGCCTAAACCGTGTGGTAAGTCTTTAGGTGATGGCTATTGTGTCTGTTTGACCTCTTCCAAATGTCTGTGCTGGCAATAAAAAGAAAAAGTTTCCAATTTAAATAGCTAGAGAATAAAAACAATTTGCCAGTAATGTGAAAAAACCCACAGCACCTGGTGTTCCCATGTGGTCTCCCACCCAAGTACTAAACATGCCCAACTTAGCTTCCAAGATCAGGCAAGATTGGGCCTATCCAATGTGGTATGGCTGTAGGTGAGATACAGGCACTTTTTTGCCCTCTTCTACTTCTATCACCAGGTAAGCAAATAAAAAAGTTTCCTAACTGTATTGGCTTACTGAAAAAAATCATGTGTTGGTAATGTAAAAAGACCTACAGGACATGATATTAGCAGGGGGTCTTAAATTAAACTACTAAAGAGGCTCAACACTGTTTAGCTGCCAAAAGCAGTTGGAATTGGGCCTAAACAGTGTGGTAAGTCTTTAGGTGATGGCTATTGTGTCTGTTTGACCTCTTCCAAATGTCTGTGCTGGCAATAAAAAGAAAAAGTTTCCAATTTAAATAGCTAGAGAATAAAAAAAAATTGCCAGTAATGTGAAAAACCTACAGCACTTGGTGTTCCCATGTGGTCTCCCACCCAAGTACTAACCAGGCCCAACACTGCTTAGCTTCCAAGATCAGACGAGATTGGGCCTATCCAATGTGGTATGGCTGTAGGTGAAATACAGGCACTTTTTTGCCCTCTTCTACTTCTATCACCAGGTAAGCTAATAAAAAAGTTTCCTAACTGTATTGGCTTACTGAAAAAAATCATGTGTTGGTAATGTAAAAAGACCTACAGAACATGATATTAGCAGGGGGTCTTAAATTAAACTACTAAAGAGGCTCAACACTGTTTAGCTGCCAAAAGCATTTGGAATTGGGCCTAAACAGTGTGGTAAGTCTTTACGTGATGGCTATTGTGTCTGTTTGTCCTCTTCCAAATGTCAGTGCTGGCAATAAAAAGAAAAAGTTTCCAATTTAAATAGCTAGAGAATAAAAACAATTTGCCAGTAATGTGAAAAAACCTACAGCACCAGGTGTTCCCATGTGGTCTCCCACTCAAGTACTAACCAGGCCTACCACTGCTTAGCTTCCAAGATCAGGCAAGATTGGGCCTATCCAATGTGGTATGGCTGTAGGTGAGATACAGGCACTTTTTTGCCCTCTTCTACTTCTATCACCAGGTAAGCTAATAAAAAAGTTTCCTAACTGTATTGGCTTACTGAAAAAAATCATGTGTTGGTAATGTAAAAAGACCTACAGGACATGATATTAGCAGGGGGTCTTAAATTAAACTACTAAAGAGGCTCAACACTGCTTAGCTGCCAAAAGCAGTTGGAATTGGGCCTAAACAGTGTGGTAAGTCTTTAGGTGATGGCTATTTTGTCTGTTTGACCTCTTCCAAATGTCTGTGCTGGCAATAAAAAGAAAAAGTTTCCAATTTAAATAGCTAGAGAATAAAAAAAAATTGCCAGTAATGTGAAAAACCTACAGCACTTGGTGTTCCCATGTGCTCTCCCACCCAAATACTAACCAGGCCCAACACTGCTTAGCTTCCAAGATCAGACGAGATTGGGCCTATCCAATGTGGTATGGCTGTAGGTGAGATAAAGGCACTTTTTTGCCCTCTTCTACTTCTATCACCAGGTAAGATAATACAAAAGTTTCCTAACTGTATTGGCTTACTGAAAAAAATCATGTGTTGGTAATGTAAAAATACCTACAGGACATGATATTAGCAGGGGGTCTTAAATTAAACTACTAAAGAGGCTCAACACTGTTTAGCTGCCAAAAGCAGTAGGAATTGGGCCTAAACCGTGTGGTAAGTCTTTAGGTGATGGCTATTGTGTCTGTTTGACCTCTTCCAAATGTCTGTGCTGGCAATAAAAAGAAAAAGTTTCCAATTTAAATAGCTAGAGAATAAAAAAAAATCGCCAGTAATGTGAAAAACCTAGAGCACTTTGTGTTCCCATGTGGTCTCCCACCCAAGTACTAACCAAGCCCAACACTGCTTAGCTTCCAAGTTTAGATAAGATTGGGCCTATCCAATGTGGTATGTCTATAGTTGAGATAAAGGCACTTTTTTGCCCTCTTCTACTTCTATCACCAGGTGGGCTAATACAAAAGTTTCCTAACTGTATTGGCTTACTGAAAAAAATCATGTGTTTGTAATGTAAAAAGACCTACAGGACATGATATTAGCAGGGGGTCTTAAATTAAACTACTAAAGAGGCTCAACACTGTTCAGCTGCCAAAAGCAGTTGGAATTGGGCCTAAACCGTGTGGTAAGTCTTTAGGTGATGGCTATTGTGTCTGTTTGACCTCTTCCAAATGTCTGTGCTGGCAATAAAAAGAAAAAGTTTCCAATTTAAATAGCTAGAGAATAAAAACAATTTGCCAGTAATGTGAAAAAAACCTTCAGCACCTGGTGTTCCCATGTGGTCTCCCACCCAAGTACTAACCAGGCCCAACACTGCTTAGCTTCCAAGATCAGACGAGATTGGGCCTATCCAATGTGGTATAGCTGTAGGTGAAATACAGGCACTTTTTTGCCCTCTTCTACTTCTATCACCAGGTAAGCTAATAAAAAAGTTTCCTAACTGTATTGGCTTACTGAAAAAAATCATGTGTTGGTAATGTAAAAAGACCTACAGAACATGATATTAGCAAGGGGTCTTAAATTAAACTACTAAAGAGGCTCAACACTGTTTAGCTGCCAAAAGCATTTGGAATTGGGCCTAAACAGTGTGGTAAGTCTTTAGGTGATGGCTATTGTGTCTGTTTGACCTCTTCCAAATGTCAGTGCTGGCAATAAAAAGAAAAACTTTCCAATTTAAAGCGCTAGAGAATAAAAACAATTTGCCAGTAATGTGAAAAAACCTACAGCACCTGGTGTTCCCATGTGGTCTCCCACCCTAGTACTAACCAGGCCCAACACTGCTTAGCTTCCAAGATCAGGCAAGATTGGGCCTATCCAATGTGGTATGGCTGTAGGTGAGATACAGGCACTTTTTTGCCCTCTTCTACTTCTATCACCAGGTAAGCTAATAAAAAAGTTTCCTAACTGCATTGGCTTACTGAAAAAAATCATGTGTTGGTAATGTAAAAAGACCTACAGGACATGATATTAGCAGGGGGTCTTAAATTAAACTACTAAAGAGGCTCAACACTGTTTAGCTGCCAAAAGCAGTTGGAATTGGGCCTAAACAGTGTGGTAAGTCTTTAGGTGATGGCTATTGTGTCTGTTTGACCTCTTCCAAATGTCTGTGCTGGCAATAAAAAGAAAAAGTTTCCAATTTAAATAGCTAGAGAATAAAAAAAAATTGCCAGTAATGTGAAAAACCTACAGCACTTGGTGTTCCCATGTGGTCTCCCACCCAAGTACAAACCAAGCCCAACACTGCTTAGCTTCCAAGATCAGATAAGATTGGGCCTATCCAATGTGGTATGTCTATAGGTACGATACAGGCACTTTTTTGCCCTCTTCTACTTCTATCACCAGGTAAGCTAATAAAAAAGTTTCCTAACTGTATTGGCTTACTGGAAAAAATCATGTGTTGGTAATGTAAAAAGACCTACAGGACATGATATTAGCAGGGGGTCTTAAATTAAACTACTAAAGAGGCTCTACACTGTTTAGCTGCCAAAAGCAGTTGGAATTGGGCCTAAACAGTGTGGTAAGTCTTTAGGTGATGGCTATTGTGTCTGTTTGACCTCTTCCAAATGTCTGTACTGGCAATATAAAGAAAAAGTTTCCAATTTAAATAGCTAGAGAATAAAAACAATTTGCCAGTAATGTGAAAAAACCTTCAGCACCTGGTGTTCCCATGTGGTCTCCCACCCAAGTACTAACCAGGCCCAACACTGCTTAGCTTCCAAGATCAGACGAGATTGGGCCTATCCAATGTGGTATGGCTGTAGGTGAGATACAGGCACTTTTTTGCCCTCTTCTACTTCTATCACCAGGTAAGCTAATAAAAAAGTTTCCTAACTGTATTGGCTTACTGAAAAAAATCATGTGTTGGTAATGTAAAAAGACCTACAGAACATGATATTAGCAGGGGGTCTTAAATTAAACTACTAAAGAGGCTCAACACTGTTTTGCTGCCAAAAGCATTTGGAATTGGGCCTAAACAGTGTGGTAAGTCTTTAGGTGATGGCTATTGTGTCTGTTTGACCTCTTCCAAATGTCTGTGCTGGCAATAAAAAGAAAAAGTTTCCAATTTAAATAGCTAGAGAATAAAAAAAAATTGCCAGTAATGTGAAAAACCTACAGCACTTGGTGTTCCCATGTGGTCTCCCACCCAAGTACTAACCAAGCCCAACACTGCTTAGCTTCCAAGATCAGATAAGGTTGGGCCTATTCAATGTGGTATGTCTATAGGTGATATACAGGCACTTTTTTGCCCTCTTCTACTTCTATCACCAGGTAAGCTAATAAAAAAGTTTCCTAACTGTATTGGCTTACTGGAAAAAATCATGTGTTGGTAATGTAAAAAGACCTACAGGACATGATATTAGCAGGGGGTCTTAAATTAAACTACTAAAGAGGCTCTACAATGTTTAGCTGCCAAAAGCAGTTGGAATTGGGCCTAAACAGTGTGGTAAGTCTTTAGGTGATGGCTTTTGTGTCTGTTTGACCTCTTCCAAATGTCTGTACTGGCAATATGAAGAAAAAGTTTCCAATTAAAATAGCTAGAGAATAAAAAAAAAATTGCCAGTAATGTGAAAAAACCTTCAGCACCTGGTGTTCCCATGTGGTCTCCCACCCAAGTACTAACCAGGCCCAACACTGCTTAGCTTCCAAGATCAGACGGGATTGGGCCTATCCAATGTGGTATGGCTGTAGGTGAGATACAGGCACTTTTTTGCCCTCTTCTACTTCTATCACCAGGTAAGCTAATAAAAAAGTTTCCTAACTGTATTGGCTTACTGGAAAAAATCATGTGTTGGTAATGTAAAAAGACCTACAGGACATGATATTAGCAGGGGGTCTTAAATTAAACTACTAAAGAGGCTCTACACTGTTTAGCTGCCAAAAGCAGTTGGAATTGGGCCTAAACAGTGTGGTAAGTCTTTAGGTGATGGCTATTGTGTCTGTTTGACCTCTTCCAAATGTCTGTGCTGGCAATAAAAAGAAAAAGTTTCCAATTTAAATAGCTAGAGAATAAAAACAATTTGCCAGTAATGTGAAAAAGCCTTCAGCACCTGGTGTTCCCATGTGGTCTCCCACCCAAGTACTAACCAGGCCCAACACTGCTTAGCTTCCAAGATCAGACGAGATTGGGCCTATCCAATGTGGTATGGCTGTAGTTGAAATACAGGCACTTTTTTGCCCTCTTCTACTTCTATCACCAGGTAAGCTAATAAAAAAGTTTCCTAACTGTATTGGCTTACTGAAAAAAATCATGTGTTGGTAATGTAAAAAGACCTACAGAACATGATATTAGCAGGGGGTCTTAAATTAAACTACTAAAGAGGCTCAACACTGTTTAGCTGCCAAAAGCATTTGGAATTGGTCCTAAACAGTGTGGTAAGTCTTTTGGTGATGGCTATTGTGTCTGTTTGACCTCTTCCAAATGTCAGTGCTGGCAATAAAAAGAAAAAGTTTCCAATTTAAATAGCTAGAGAATAAAAACAATTTGCCAGTAATGTGAAAAAACCCACAGCACCTGGTGTTCCCATGTGGTCTCCCACCCAAGTACTAAACATGCCCAACTTAGCTTCCAAGATCAGGCAAGATTGGGCCTATCCAATGTGGTATGGCTGTAGGTGAGATACAGGCACTTTTTTGCCCTCTTCTACTTCTATCACCAGGTAAGCAAATAAAAAAGTTTCCTAACTGTATTGGCTTACTGAAAAAAATCATGTGTTGGTAATGTAAAAAGACCTACAGGACATGATATTAGCAGGGGGTCTTAAATTAAACTACTAAAGAGGCTCAACACTGTTTAGCTGCCAAAAGCAGTTGGAATTGGGCCTAAACAGTGTGGTAAGTCTTTAGGTGATGGCTATTGTGTCTGTTTGACCTCTTCCAAATGTCTGTGCTGGCAATAAAAAGAAAAAGTTTCCAATTTAAATAGCTAGAGAATAAAAACAATTTGCCAGTAATGTGAAAAAACCTTCAGCACCTGGTGTTCCCATGTGGTCTCCCACCCAAGTACTAACCAGGCCCAACACTGCTTAGCTTCCAAGATCAGACGAGATTGGGCCTATCCAATGTGGTATAGCTGTAGGTGAAATACAGGCACTTTTTTGCCCTCTTCTACTTCTATCACCAGGTAAGCTAATAAAAAAGTTTCCTAACTGTATTGGCTTACTGAAAAAAATCATGTGTTGGTAATGTAAAAAGACCTACAGAACATGATATTAGCAAGGGGTCTTAAATTAAACTACTAAAGAGGCTCAACACTGTTTAGCTGCCAAAAGCATTTGGAATTGGGCCTAAACAGTGTGGTAAATCTTTAGGTGATGGCTATTGTGTCTGTTTGACCTCTTCCAAATGTCAGTGCTGGCAATAAAAAGAAAAACTTTCCAATTTAAAGCGCTAGAGAATAAAAACAATTTGCCAGTAATGTGAAAAAACCTACAGCACCTGGTGTTCCCATGTGGTCTCCCACCCAAGTACTAACCAGGCCCAACACTGCTTAGCTTCCAAGATAAGGCAAGATTGGGCCTATCCAATGTGGTATGGCTGTAGGTGAGATACAGGCACTTTTTTGCCCTCTTCTACTTCTATCACCAGGTAAGCTAATAAAAAAGTTTCCTAACTGCATTGGCTTACTGAAAAAAATCATGTGTTGGTAATGTAAAAAGACCTACAGGACATGATATTAGCAGGGGGTCTTAAATTAAACTACTAAAGAGGCTCAACACTGTTTAGCTGCCAAAAGCAGTTGGAATTGGGCCTAAACAGTGTGGTAAGTCTTTAGGTGATGGCTATTGTGTCTGTTTGACCTCTTCCAAATGTCTGTGCTGGCAATAAAAAGAAAAAGTTTCCAATTTAAATAGCTAGAGAATAAAAAAAAATTGCCAGTAATGTGAAAAACCTACAGCACTTGGTGTTCCCATGTGGTCTCCCACCCAAGTACAAACCAAGCCCAACACTGCTTAGCTTCCAAGATCAGATAAGATTGGGCCTATCCAATGTAGTATGTCTATAGGTAAGATACAGGCACTTTTTTGCCCTCTTCTACTTCTATCACCAGGTAAGCTAATAAAAAAGTTTCCTAACTGTATTGGCTTACTGGAAAAAATCATGTGTTGGTAATGTAAAAAGACCTACAGGACATGATATTAGCAGGGGGTCTTAAATTAAACTACTAAAGAGGCTCTACAATGTTTAGCTGCCAAAAGCAGTTGGAATTGGGCCTAAACAGTGTGGTAAGTCTTTAGGTGATGGCTTTTGTGTCTGTTTGACCTCTTCCAAATGTCTGTACTGGCAATATAAAGAAAAAGTTTCCAATTAAAATAGCTAGAGAATAAAAAAAAAATTGCCAGTAATGTGAAAAAACCTTCAGCACCTGGTGTTCCCATGTGGTCTCCCACCCAAGTACTAACCAGGCCCAACACTGCTTAGCTTCCAAGATCAGACGGGATTGGGCCTATCCAATGTGGTATGGCTGTAGGTGAGATACAGGCACTTTTTTGCCCTCTTCTACTTCTATCACCAGGTAAGCTAATAAAAAAGTTTCCTAACTGTATTGGCTTACTGGAAAAAATCATGTGTTGGTAATGTAAAAAGACCTACAGGACATGATATTAGCAGGGGGTCTTAAATTAAACTACTAAAGAGGCTCTACACTGTTTAGCTGCCAAAAGCAGTTGGAATTGGGCCTAAACAGTGTGGTAAGTCTTTAGGTGATGGCTATTGTGTCTGTTTGACCTCTTCCAAATGTCTGTGCTGGCAATAAAAAGAAAAAGTTTCCAATTTAAATAGCTAGAGAATAAAAACAATTTGCCAGTAATGTGAAAAAACCTTCAGCACCTGGTGTTCCCATGTGGTCTCCCACCCAAGTACTAACCAGGCCCAACACTGCTTAGCTTCCAAGATCAGACGAGATTGGGCCTATCCAATGTGGTATGGCTGTAGTTGAAATACAGGCACTTTTTTGCCCTCTTCTACTTCTATCACCAGGTAAGCTAATAAAAAAGTTTCCTAACTGTATTGGCTTACTGAAAAAAATCATGTGTTGGTAATGTAAAAAGACCTACAGAACATGATATTAGCAGGGGGTCTTAAATTAAACTACTAAAGAGGCTCAACACTGTTTAGCTGCCAAAAGCATTTGGAATTGGGCCTAAACAGTGTGGTAAGTCTTTAGGTGATGGCTATTGTGTCTGTTTGACCTCTTCCAAATGTCAGTGCTGGCAATGAAAAGAAAAAGTTTCCAATTTAAATAGCTAGAGAATAAAAACAATTTGCCAGTAATGTGAAAAAACCCACAGCACCTGGTGTTCCCATGTGGTCTCCCACCCAAGTACTAAACATGCCCAACTTAGCTTCCAAGATCAGGCAAGATTGGGCCTATCCAATGTGGTATGGCTGTAGGTGAGATACAGGCACTTTTTTGCCCTCTTCTACTTCTATCACCAGGTAAGCAAATAAAAAAGTTTCCTAACTGTATTGGCTTACTGAAAAAAATCATGTGTTGGTAATGTAAAAAGACCTACAGGACATGATATTAGCAGGGGGTCTTAAATTAAACTACTAAAGAGGCTCAACACTGTTTAGCTGCCAAAAGCAGTTGGAATTGGGCCTAAACAGTGTGGTAAGTCTTTAGGTGATGGCTATTGTGTCTGTTTGACCTCTTCCAAATGTCTGTGCTGGCAATAAAAAGAAAAAGTTTCCAATTTAAATAGCTAGAGAATAAAAACAATTTGCCAGTAATGTGAAAAAACCTTCAGCACCTGGTGTTCCCATGTGGTCTCCCACCCAAGTACTAACCAGGCCCAACACTGCTTAGCTTCCAAGATCAGACGAGATTGGGCCTATCCAATGTGGTATAGCTGTAGGTGAAATACAGGCACTTTTTTGCCCTCTTCTACTTCTATCACCAGGTACGCTAATAAAAAAGTTTCCTAACTGTATTGGCTTACTGAAAAAAATCATGTGTTGGTAATGTAAAAAGACCTACAGAACATGATATTAGCAAGGGGTCTTAAATTAAACTACTAAAGAGGCTCAACACTGTTTAGCTGCCAAAAGCATTTGGAATTGGGCCTAAACAGTGTGGTAAATCTTTAGGTGATGGCTATTGTGTCTGTTTGACCTCTTCCAAATGTCAGTGCTGGCAATAAAAAGAAAAACTTTCCAATTTAAAGCGCTAGAGAATAAAAACAATTTGCCAGTAATGTGAAAAAACCTACAGCACCTGGTGTTCCCATGTGGTCTCCCACCCAAGTACTAACCAGGCCCAACACTGCTTAGCTTCCAAGATCAGGCAAGATTGGGCCTATCCAATGTGGTATGGCTGTAGGTGAGATACAGGCACTTTTTTGCCCTCTTCTACTTCTATCACCAGGTAAGCTAATAAAAAAGTTTCCTAACTGCATTGGCTTACTGAAAAAAATCATGTGTTGGTAATGTAAAAAGACCTACAGGACATGATATTAGCAGGGGGTCTTAAATTAAACTACTAAAGAGGCTCAACACTGTTTAGCTGCCAAAAGCAGTTGAAATTGGGCCTAAACAGTGTGGTAAGTCTTTAGGTGATGGCTATTGTGTCTGTTTGACCTCTTCCAAATGTCTGTGCTGGCAATAAAAAGAAAAAGTTTCCAATTTAAATAGCGAGAGAATAAAAAAAAATTGCCAGTAATGTGAAAAACCTACAGCACTTGGTGTTCCCATGTGGTCTCCCACCCAAGTACAAACCAAGCCCAACACTGCTTAGCTTCCAAGATCAGATAAGATTGGGCCTATCCAATGTAGTATGTCTATAGGTAAGATACAGGCACTTTTTTGCCCTCTTCTACTTCTATCACCAGGTAAGCTAATAAAAAAGTTTCCTAACTGTATTGGTTTACTGAAAAAAATCATGTGTTGGTAATGTAAAAAGACCTACAGAACATGATATTAGCAAGGGGTCTTAAATTAAACTACTAAAGAGGCTCAACACTGTTTAGCTGCCAAAAGCATTTGGAATTGGGCCTAAACAGTGTGGTAAATCTTTAGGTGATGGCTATTGTGTCTGTTTGACCTCTTCCAAATGTCTGTACTGGCAATATAAAGAAAAAGTTTCCAATTAATATAGCTAGAGAATAAAAAAAAATTGCCAGTAATGTGAAAAAACCTTCAGCACCTGGTGTTCCCATGTGGTCTCCCACCCAAGTACTAACCAGGCCCAACACTGCTTAGCTTCCAAGATCAGACGGGATTGGGCCTATCCAATGTGGTATGGCTGTAGGTGAGATACAGGCACTTTTTTGCCCTCTTCTACTTCTATCACCAGGTAAGCTAATAAAAAAGTTTCCTAACTGTATTGGCTTACTGGAAAAAATCATGTGTTGGTAATGTAAAAAGACCTACAGGACATGATATTAGCAGGGGGTCTTAAATTAAACTACTAAAGAGGCTCTACACTGTTTAGCTGCCAAAAGCAGTTGGAATTGGGCCTAAACAGTGTGGTAAGTCTTTAGGTGATGGCTATTGTGTCTGTTTGACCTCTTCCAAATGTCTGTGCTGGCAATAAAAAGAAAAAGTTTCCAATTTAAATAGCTAGAGAATAAAAACAATTTGCCAGTAATGTGAAAAAACCTTCAGCACCTGGTGTTCCCATGTGGTCTCCCACCCAAGTACTAACCAGGCCCAACACTGCTTAGCTTCCAAGATCAGACGAGATTGGGCCTATCCAATGTGGTATGGCTGTAGTTGAAATACAGGCACTTTTTTGCCCTCTTCTACTTCTATCACCAGGTAAGCTAATAAAAAAGTTTCCTAACTGTATTGGCTTACTGAAAAAAATCATGTGTTGGTAATGTAAAAAGACCTACAGAACATGATATTAGCAGGGGGTCTTAAATTAAACTACTAAAGAGGCTCAACACTGTTTAGCTGCCAAAAGCATTTGGAATTGGGCCTAAACAGTGTGGTAAGTCTTTAGGTGATGGCTATTGTGTCTGTTTGACCTCTTCCAAATGTCAGTGCTGGCAATAAAAAGAAAAAGTTTCCAATTTAAATAGCTAGAGAATAAAAACAATTTGCCAGTAATGTGAAAAAACCTTCAGCACCTGGTGTTCCCATGTGGTCTCCCACCCAAGTACTAACCAGGCCCAACACTGCTTAGCTTCCAAGATCAGACGAGATTGGGCCTATCCAATGTGGTATAGCTGTAGGTGAAATACAGGCACTTTTTTGCCCTCTTCTACTTCTATCACCAGGTAAGCTAATAAAAAAGTTTCCTAACTGTATTGGCTTACTGAAAAAAATCATGTGTTGGTAATGTAAAAAGACCTACAGGACATGATATTAGCAGGGGGTCTTAAATTAAACTACTAAAGAGGCTCAACACTGTTTAGCTGCCAAAAGCAGTTGGAATTGGGCCTAAACAGTGTGGTAAGTCTTTAGGTGATGGCTATTGTGTCTGTTTGACCTCTTCCAAATGTCAGTGCTGGCAATAAAAAGAAAAACTTTCCAATTTAAAGCGCTAGAGAATAAAAACAATTTGCCAGTAATGTGAAAAAACCTACAGCACCTGGTGTTCCCATGTGGTCTCCCACCCAAGTACTAAACATGCCCAACTTAGCTTCCAAGATCAGGCAAGATTGGGCCTATCCAATGTGGTATGGCTGTAGGTGAGATACAGGCACTTTTTTGCCCTCTTCTACTTCTATCACCAGGTAAGCAAATAAAAAAGTTTCCTAACTGTATTGGCTTACTGAAAAAAATCATGTGTTGGTAATGTAAAAAGACCTACAGGACATGATATTAGCAGGGGGTCTTAAATTAAACTACTAAAGAGGCTCAACACTGTTTAGCTGCCAAAAGCAGTTGGAATTGGGCCTAAACAGTGTGGTAAGTCTTTAGGTGATGGCTATTGTGTCTGTTTGACCGCTTCCAAATGTCTGTGCTGGCAATAAAAAGAAAAAGTTTCCAATTTAAATAGCTAGAGAATAAAAAAAATTGCCAGTAATGTGAAAAACCTACAGCACTTGATGTTCCCATGTGGTCTCCCACCCAAGTACTAACCAGGCCCAACACTGCTTAGCTTCCAAGATCAGACGGGATTGGGCCTATCCAATGTGGTATGGCTGTAGGTGAGATACAGGCACTTTTTTGCCCTCTTCTACTTCTATCACCAGGTAAGCTAATAAAAAAGTTTCCTAACTGTATTGGCTTACTGGAAAAAATCATGTGTTGGTAATGTAAAAAGACCTACAGGACATGATATTAGCAGGGGGTCTTAAATTAAACTACTAAAGAGGCTCTACACTGTTTAGCTGCCAAAAGCAGTTGGAATTGGGCCTAAACAGTGTGGTAAGTCTTTAGGTGATGGCTATTGTGTCTGTTTGACCTCTTCCAAATGTCTGTGCTGGCAATAAAAAGAAAAAGTTTCCAATTTAAATAGCTAGAGAATAAAAACAATTTGCCAGTAATGTGAAAAAACCTTCAGCACCTGGTGTTCCCATGTGGTCTCCCACCCAAGTACTAACCAGGCCCAACACTGCTTAGCTTCCAAGATCAGACGAGATTGGGCCTATCCAATGTGGTATGGCTGTAGTTGAAATATAGGCACTTTTTTGCCCTCTTCTACTTCTATCACCAGGTAAGCTAATAAAAAAGTTTCCTAACTGTATTGGCTTACTGAAAAAAATCATGTGTTGGTAATGTAAAAAGACCTACAGAACATGATATTAGCAGGGGGTCTTAAATTAAACTACTAAAGAGGCTCAACACTGTTTAGCTGCCAAAAGCATTTGGAATTGGGCCTAAACAGTGTGGTAAGTCTTTAGGTGATGGCTATTGTGTCTGTTTGACCTCTTCCAAATGTCAGTGCTGGCAATAAAAAGAAAAAGTTTCCAATTTAAATAGCTAGAGAATAAAAACAATTTGCCAGTAATGTGAAAAAACCTTCAGCACCTGGTGTTCCCATGTGGTCTCCCACCCAAGTACTAACCAGGCCCAACACTGCTTAGCTTCCAAGATCAGACGAGATTGGGCCTATCCAATGTGGTATAGCTGTAGGTGAAATACAGGCACTTTTTTGCCCTCTTCTACTTCTATCACCAGGTAAGCTAATAAAAAAGTTTCCTAACTGTATTGGCTTACTGAAAAAAATCATGTGTTGGTAATGTAAAAAGACCTACAGGACATGATATTAGCAGGGGGTCTTAAATTAAACTACTAAAGAGGCTCAACACTGTTTAGCTGCCAAAAGCAGTTGGAATTGGGCCTAAACAGTGTGGTAAGTCTTTAGGTGATGGCTATTGTGTCTGTTTGACCTCTTCCAAATGTCAGTGCTGGCAATAAAAAGAAAAACTTTCCAATTTAAAGCGCTAGAGAATAAAAACAATTTGCCAGTAATGTGAAAAAACCTACAGCACCTGGTGTTCCCATGTGGTCTCCCACCCAAGTACTAAACATGCCCAACTTAGCTTCCAAGATCAGGCAAGATTGGGCCTATCCAATGTGGTATGGCTGTAGGTGAGATACAGGCACTTTTTTGCCCTCTTCTACTTCTATCACCAGGTAAGCAAATAAAAAAGTTTCCTAACTGTATTGGCTTACTGAAAAAAATCATGTGTTGGTAATGTAAAAAGACCTACAGGACATGATATTAGCAGGGGGTCTTAAATTAAACTACTAAAGAGGCTCAACACTGTTTAGCTGCCAAAAGCAGTTGGAATTGGGCCTAAACAGTGTGGTAAGTCTTTAGGTGATGGCTATTGTGTCTGTTTGACCGCTTCCAAATGTCTGTGCTGGCAATAAAAAGAAAAAGTTTCCAATTTAAATAGCTAGAGAATAAAAAAAATTGCCAGTAATGTGAAAAACCTACAGCACTTGATGTTCCCATGTGGTCTCCCACCCAAGTACTAACCAGGCCCAACACTGCTTAGCTTCCAAGATCAGACGAGATTGGGCCTATCCAATGTGGTATGGCTGTAGGTGAAATACAGGCACTTTTTTGCCCTCTTCTACTTCTATCACCAGGTAAGCTAATAAAAAAGTTTCCTAACTGTATTGGCTTACTGAAAAAAATCATGTGTTGGTAATGTAAAAAGACCTACAGGACATGATATTAGCAGGGGGTCTTAAATTAAACTACTAAAGAGGCTCAACACTGTTTAGCTGCCAAAAGCAGTTAGAATTGGGCCTAAACCGTGTGGTAAGTCTTTAGGTGATGGCTATTGTGTCTGTTTGACCTCTTCCAAATGTCTGTGCTGGCAATAAAAAGAAAAAGTTTCCAATTTAAATAGCTAGAGAATAAAAACAATTTGCCAGTAATGTGAAAAAACTTTCAGCACCTGGTGTTCCCATGTGGTCTCCCACCCAAGTACTAACCAGGCCCAACACTGCTTAGCTTCCAAGATCAGACGAGATTGGGCCTATCCAATGTGGTATAGCTGTAGGTGAAATACAGGCACTTTTTTGCCCTCTTCTACTTCTATCACCAGGTAAGCTAATAAAAAAGTTTCCTAACTGTATTGGCTTACTGAAAAAAATCATGTGTTGGTAATGTAAAAAGACCTACAGGACATGATATTAGCAGGGGGTCTTAAATTAAACTACTAAAGAGGCTCAACACTGTTTAGCTGCCAAAAGCAGTTGGAATTGGGCCTAAACAGTGTGGTAAGTCTTTAGGTGATGGCTATTGTGTCTGTTTGACCGCTTCCAAATGTCTGTGCTGGCAATAAAAAGAAAAAGTTTCCAATTTAAATAGCTAGAGAATAAAAAAAATTGCCAGTAATGTGAAAAACCTACAGCACTTGATGTTCCCATGTGGTCTCCCACCCAAGTACTAACCAGGCCCAACACTGCTTAGCTTCCAAGATCAGACGAGATTGGGCCTATCCAATGTGGTATGGCTGTAGGTGAAATACAGGCACTTTTTTGCCCTCTTCTACTTCTATCACCAGGTAAGCTAATAAAAAAGTTTCCTAACTGTATTGGCTTACTGAAAAAAATCATGTGTTGGTAATGTAAAAAGACCTACAGGACATGATATTAGCAGGGGGTCTTAAATTAAACTACTAAAGAGGCTCAACACTGTTTAGCTGCCAAAAGCAGTTGGAATTGGGCCTAAACAGTGTGGTAAGTCTTTAGGTGATGGCTATTGTGTCTGTTTGACCGCTTCCAAATGTCTGTGCTGGCAATAAAAAGAAAAAGTTTCCAATTTAAATAGCTAGAGAATAAAAAAAATTGCCAGTAATGTGAAAAACCTACAGCACTTGATGTTCCCATGTGGTCTCCCACCCAAGTACTAACCAGGCCCAACACTGCTTAGCTTCCAAGATCAGACGAGATTGGGCCTATCCAATGTGGTATGGCTGTAGGTGAAATACAGGCACTTTTTTGCCCTCTTCTACTTCTATCACCAGGTAAGCTAATAAAAAAGTTTCCTAACTGTATTGGCTTACTGAAAAAAATCATGTGTTGGTAATGTAAAAAGACCTACAGGACATGATATTAGCAGGGGGTCTTAAATTAAACTACTAAAGAGGCTCAACACTGTTTAGCTGCCAAAAGCAGTTAGAATTGGGCCTAAACCGTGTGGTAAGTCTTTAGGTGATGGCTATTGTGTCTGTTTGACCTCTTCCAAATGTCTGTGCTGGCAATAAAAAGAAAAAGTTTCCAATTTAAATAGCTAGAGAATAAAAACAATTTGCCAGTAATGTGAAAAAACTTTCAGCACCTGGTGTTCCCATGTGGTCTCCCACCCAAGTACTAACCAGGCCCAACACTGCTTAGCTTCCAAGATCAGACGAGATTGGGCCTATCCAATGTGGTATAGCTGTAGGTGAAATACAGGCACTTTTTTGCCCTCTTCTACTTCTATCACCAGGTAAGCTAATAAAAAAGTTTCCTAACTGTATTGGCTTACTGAAAAAAATCATGTGTTGGTAATGTAAAAAGACCTACAGAACATGATATTAGCAAGGGGTCTTAAATTAAACTACTAAAGAGGCTCAACACTGTTTAGCTGCCAAAAGGGTACTTATGTAATATCTGGGCTCCCGTTTTTCTTATGAGACTGCGTCCCCTCGCGGGGCTCGCTACGCTCGCCACGCTTCGGGCACGGTGGCTCGCTGCGCTCGCCACACTATATAAAATCAACTCCATGCGTATTTGGATAGTAGGGGTATGAAAAAATGGGGTGTATTTAACATGGGAGCCCAGATAATACATAAGTACCGCCAAAAGCATTTGGAATTGGGCCTAAACAGTGTGGTAAATCTTTAGGTGATGGCTATTGTGTCTGTTTGACCTCTTCCAAATGTCAGTGCTGGCAATAAAAAGAAAAACTTTCCAATTTAAAGCGCTAGAGAATAAAAACAATTTGCCAGTAATGTGAAAAAACCTACAGCACCTGGTGTTCCCATGTGGTCTCCCACCCAAGTACTAACCAGGCCCAACACTGCTTAGCTTCCAAGATAAGGCAAGATTGGGCCTATCCAATGTGGTATGGCTGTAGGTGAGATACAGGCACTTTTTTGCCCTCTTCTACTTCTATCACCAGGTAAGCTAATAAAAAAGTTTCCTAACTGCATTGGCTTACTGAAAAAAATCATGTGTTGGTAATGTAAAAAGACCTACAGGACATGATATTAGCAGGGGGTCTTAAATTAAACTACTAAAGAGGCTCAACACTGTTTAGCTGCCAAAAGCAGTTGGAATTGGGCCTAAACAGTGTGGTAAGTCTTTAGGTGATGGCTATTGTGTCTGTTTGACCTCTTCCAAATGTCTGTGCTGGCAATAAAAAGAAAAAGTTTCCAATTTAAATAGCTAGAGAATAAAAAAAAATTGCCAGTAATGTGAAAAACCTACAGCACTTGGTGTTCCCATGTGGTCTCCCACCCAAGTACAAACCAAGCCCAACACTGCTTAGCTTCCAAGATCAGATAAGATTGGGCCTATCCAATGTAGTATGTCTATAGGTAAGATACAGGCACTTTTTTGCCCTCTTCTACTTCTATCACCAGGTAAGCTAATAAAAAAGTTTCCTAACTGTATTGGCTTACTGGAAAAAATCATGTGTTGGTAATGTAAAAAGAACTACAGGACATGATATTAGCAGGGGGTCTTAAATTAAACTACTAAAGAGGCTCTACAATGTTTAGCTGCCAAAAGCAGTTGGAATTGGGCCTAAACAGTGTGGTAAGTCTTTAGGTGATGGCTTTAGTGTCTGTTTGACCTCTTCCAAATGTCTGTACTGGCAATATAAAGAAAAAGTTTCCAATTAAAATAGCTAGAGAATAAAAAAAAAATTGCCAGTAATGTGAAAAAACCTTCAGCACCTGGTGTTCCCATGTGGTCTCCCACCCAAATACTAACCAGGCCCAACACTGCTTAGCTTCCAAGATCAGACGGGATTGGGCCTATCCAATGTGGTATGGCTGTAGGTGAGATACAGGCACTTTTTTGCCCTCTTCTACTTCTATCACCAGGTAAGCTAATAAAAAAGTTTCCTAACTGTATTGGCTTACTGGAAAAAATCATGTGTTGGTAATGTAAAAAGACCTACAGGACATGATATTAGCAGGGGGTCTTAAATTAAACTACTAAAGAGGCTCTACACTGTTTAGCTGCCAAAAGCAGTTGGAATTGGGCCTAAACAGTGTGGTAAGTCTTTAGGTGATGGCTATTGTGTCTGTTTGACCTCTTCCAAATGTCTGTGCTGGCAATAAAAAGAAAAAGTTTCCAATTTAAATAGCTAGAGAATAAAAACAATTTGCCAGTAATGTGAAAAAACCTTCAGCACCTGGTGTTCCCATGTGGTCTCCCACCCAAGTACTAACCAGGCCCAACACTGCTTAGCTTCCAAGATCAGACGAGATTGGGCCTATCCAATGTGGTATGGCTGTAGTTGAAATACAGGCACTTTTTTGCCCTCTTCTACTTCTATCACCAGGTAAGCTAATAAAAAAGTTTCCTAACTGTATTGGCTTACTGAAAAAAATCATGTGTTGGTAATGTAAAAAGACCTACAGAACATGATATTAGCAGGGGGTCTTAAATTAAACTACTAAAGAGGCTCAACACTGTTTAGCTGCCAAAAGCATTTGGAATTGGGCCTAAACAGTGTGGTAAGTCTTTAGGTGATGGCTATTGTGTCTGTTTGACCTCTTCCAAATGTCAGTGCTGGCAATAAAAAGAAAAAGTTTCCAATTTAAATAGCTAGAGAATAAAAACAATTTGCCAGTAATGTGAAAAAACCCACAGCACCTGGTGTTCCCATGTGGTCTCCCACCCAAGTACTAAACATGCCCAACTTAGCTTCCAAGATCAGGCAAGATTGGGCCTATCCAATGTGGTATGGCTGTAGGTGAGATACAGGCACTTTTTTGCCCTCTTCTACTTCTATCACCAGGTAAGCAAATAAAAAAGTTTCCTAACTGTATTGGCTTACTGAAAAAAATCATGTGTTGGTAATGTAAAAAGACCTACAGGACATGATATTAGCAGGGGGTCTTAAATTAAACTACTAAAGAGGCTCAACACTGTTTAGCTGCCAAAAGCAGTTGGAATTGGGCCTAAACAGTGTGGTAAGTCTTTAGGTGATGGCTATTGTGTCTGTTTGACCTCTTCCAAATGTCTGTGCTGGCAATAAAAAGAAAAAGTTTCCAATTTAAATAGCTAGAGAATAAAAACAATTTGCCAGTAATGTGAAAAAACCTTCAGCACCTGGTGTTCCCATGTGGTCTCCCACCCAAGTACTAACCAGGCCCAACACTGCTTAGCTTCCAAGATCAGACGAGATTGGGCCTATCCAATGTGGTATAGCTGTAGGTGAAATACAGGCACTTTTTTGCCCTCTTCTACTTCTATCACCAGGTAAGCTAATAAAAAAGTTTCCTAACTGTATTGGCTTACTGAAAAAAATCATGTGTTGGTAATGTAAAAAGACCTACAGAACATGATATTAGCAAGGGGTCTTAAATTAAACTACTAAAGAGGCTCAACACTGTTTAGCTGCCAAAAGCATTTGGAATTGGGCCTAAACAGTGTGGTAAATCTTTAGGTGATGGCTATTGTGTCTGTTTGACCTCTTCCAAATGTCAGTGCTGGCAATAAAAAGAAAAACTTTCCAATTTAAAGCGCTAGAGAATAAAAACAATTTGCCAGTAATGTGAAAAAACCTACAGCACCTGGTGTTCCCATGTGGTCTCCCACCCAAGTACTAACCAGGCCCAACACTGCTTAGCTTCCAAGATCAGGCAAGATTGGGCCTATCCAATGTGGTATGGCTGTAGGTGAGATACAGGCACTTTTTTGCCCTCTTCTACTTCTATCACCAGGTAAGCTAATAAAAAAGTTTCCTAACTGCATTGGCTTACTGAAAAAAATCATGTGTTGGTAATGTAAAAAGACCTACAGGACATGATATTAGCAGGGGGTCTTAAATTAAACTACTAAAGAGGCTCAACACTGTTTAGCTGCCAAAAGCAGTTGAAATTGGGCCTAAACAGTGTGGTAAGTCTTTAGGTGATGGCTATTGTGTCTGTTTGACCTCTTCCAAATGTCTGTGCTGGCAATAAAAAGAAAAAGTTTCCAATTTAAATAGCTAGAGAATAAAAAAAAATTGCCAGTAATGTGAAAAACCTACAGCACTTGGTGTTCCCATGTGGTCTCCCACCCAAGTACAAACCAAGCCCAACACTGCTTAGCTTCCAAGATCAGATAAGATTGGGCCTATCCAATGTAGTATGTCTATAGGTAAGATACAGGCACTTTTTTGCCCTCTTCTACTTCTATCACCAGGTAAGCTAATAAAAAAGTTTCCTAACTGTATTGGTTTACTGAAAAAAATCATGTGTTGGTAATGTAAAAAGACCTACAGAACATGATATTAGCAAGGGGTCTTAAATTAAACTACTAAAGAGGCTCAACACTGTTTAGCTGCCAAAAGCATTTGGAATTGGGCCTAAACAGTGTGGTAAATCTTTAGGTGATGGCTATTGTGTCTGTTTGACCTCTTCCAAATGTCTGTACTGGCAATATAAAGAAAAAGTTTCCAATTAATATAGCTAGAGAATAAAAAAAAATTGCCAGTAATGTGAAAAAACCTTCAGCACCTGGTGTTCCCATGTGGTCTCCCACCCAAGTACTAACCAGGCCCAACACTGCTTAGCTTCCAAGATCAGACGGGATTGGGCCTATCCAATGTGGTATGGCTGTAGGTGAGATACAGGCACTTTTTTGCCCTCTTCTACTTCTATCACCAGGTAAGCTAATAAAAAAGTTTCCTAACTGTATTGGCTTACTGGAAAAAATCATGTGTTGGTAATGTAAAAAGACCTACAGGACATGATATTAGCAGGGGGTCTTAAATTAAACTACTAAAGAGGCTCTACACTGTTTAGCTGCCAAAAGCAGTTGGAATTGGGCCTAAACAGTGTGGTAAGTCTTTAGGTGATGGCTATTGTGTCTGTTTGACCTCTTCCAAATGTCTGTGCTGGCAATAAAAAGAAAAAGTTTCCAATTTAAATAGCTAGAGAATAAAAACAATTTGCCAGTAATGTGAAAAAACCTTCAGCACCTGGTGTTCCCATGTGGTCTCCCACCCAAGTACTAACCAGGCCCAACACTGCTTAGCTTCCAAGATCAGACGAGATTGGGCCTATCCAATGTGGTATGGCTGTAGTTGAAATACAGGCACTTTTTTGCCCTCTTCTACTTCTATCACCAGGTAAGCTAATAAAAAAGTTTCCTAACTGTATTGGCTTACTGAAAAAAATCATGTGTTGGTAATGTAAAAAGACCTACAGAACATGATATTAGCAGGGGGTCTTAAATTAAACTACTAAAGAGGCTCAACACTGTTTAGCTGCCAAAAGCATTTGGAATTGGGCCTAAACAGTGTGGTAAGTCTTTAGGTGATGGCTATTGTGTCTGTTTGACCTCTTCCAAATGTCAGTGCTGGCAATAAAAAGAAAAAGTTTCCAATTTAAATAGCTAGAGAATAAAAACAATTTACCAGTAATGTGAAAAAACCCACAGCACCTGGTGTTCCCATGTGGTCTCCCACCCAAGTACTAAACATGCCCAACTTAGCTTCCAAGATCAGGCAAGATTGGGCCTATCCAATGTGGTATGGCTGTAGGTGAGATACAGGCACTTTTTTGCCCTCTTCTACTTCTATCACCAGGTAAGCAAATAAAAAAGTTTCCTAACTGTATTGGCTTACTGAAAAAAATCATGTGTTGGTAATGTAAAAAGACCTACAGGACATGATATTAGCAGGGGGTCTTAAATTAAACTACTAAAGAGGCTCTACACTGTTTAGCTGCCAAAAGCAGTTGGAATTGGGCCTAAACAGTGTGGTAAGTCTTTAGGTGATGGCTATTGTGTCTGTTTGACCTCTTCCAAATGTCTGTGCTGGCAATAAAAAGAAAAAGTTTCCAATTTAAATAGCTAGAGAATAAAAACAATTTGCCAGTAATGTGAAAAAACCTTCAGCACCTGGTGTTCCCATGTGGTCTCCCACCCAAGTACTAACCAGGCCCAACACTGCTTAGCTTCCAAGATCAGACGAGATTGGGCCTATCCAATGTGGTATGGCTGTAGTTGAAATACAGGCACTTTTTTGCCCTCTTCTACTTCTATCACCAGGTAAGCTAATAAAAAAGTTTCCTAAATGTATTGGCTTACTGAAAAAAATCATGTGTTGGTAATGTAAAAAGACCTACAGAACATGATATTAGCAGGGGGTCTTAAATTAAACTACTAAAGAGGCTCAACACTGTTTAGCTGCCAAAAGCATTTGGAATTGGGCCTAAACAGTGTGGTAAGTCTTTAGGTGATGGCTATTGTGTCTGTTTGACCTCTTCCAAATGTCAGTGCTGGCAATAAAAAGAAAAAGTTTCCAATTTAAATAGCTAGAGAATAAAAACAATTTACCAGTAATGTGAAAAAACCCACAGCACCTGGTGTTCCCATGTGGTCTCCCACCCAAGTACTAAACATGCCCAACTTAGCTTCCAAGATCAGGCAAGATTGGGCCTATCCAATGTGGTATGGCTGTAGGTGAGATACAGGCACTTTTTTGCCCTCTTCTACTTCTATCACCAGGTAAGCAAATAAAAAAGTGTCCTAACTGTATTGGCTTACTGAAAAAAATCATGTGTTGGTAATGTAAAAAGACCTACAGGACATGATATTAGCAGGGGGTCTTAAATTAAACTACTAAAGAGGCTCAACACTGTTTAGCTGCCAAAAGCAGTTGGAATTGGGCCTAAACAGTGTGGTAAGTCTTTAGGTGATGGCTATTGTGTCTGTTTGACCTCTTCCAAATGTCTGTGCTGGCAATAAAAAGAAAAAGTTTCCAATTTAAATAGCTAGAGAATAAAAAAAAATTGCCAGTAATGTGAAAAACCTACAGCACTTGGTGTTCCCATGTGGTCTCCCACCCAAGTACCAACCAAGCCCAACACTGCTTAGCTTCCAAGATCAGATAAGGTTGGGCCTATTCAATGTGGTATGTCTATAGGTGAGATACAGGCACTTTTTTGCCCTCTTCTACTTCTATCACCAGGTAAGCTAATAAAAAAGTTTCCTAACTGTATTGGCTTACTGGAAAAAATCATGTGTTGGTAATGTAAAAAGACCTACAGGACATGATATTAGCAGGGGGTCTTAAATTAAACTACTAAAGAGGCTCTACACTGTTTAGCTGCCAAAAGCAGTTAGAATTGGACCAAAACAGTGTGGTAAGTCTTTAGGTGATGGCTATTGTGTCTGTTTGACCTCTTCCAAATGTCTGTACTGGCAATATAAAGAAAAAGTTTCCAATTTAAATAGCTAGAGAATAAAAACTATTTGCCAGTAATGTGAAAAAACCTTCAGCACCTGGTGTTCCCATGTGGTCTCCCACCCAAGTACTAACCAGGCCCAACACTGCTTAGCTTCCAAGATCAGATGAGATTGGGCCTATCCAATGTGGTATGGCTGTAGGTGAGATACAGGCACTTTTTTGCCCTCTTCTACTTCTATCACCAGGTAAGCTAATAAAAAAGTTTCCTAACTGTATTGGCTTACTGAAAAAAATCATGTGTTGGTAATGTAAAAAGACCTACAGGACATGATATTAGCAGGGGGTCTTAAATTAAACTACTAAAGAGGCTCAACACTGTTTAGCTGCCAAAAGCAGTTGGAATTGGGCCTAAACAGTGTGGTAAGTCTTTAGGTGATGGCTATTGTGTCTGTTTGACCTCTTCCAAATGTCTGTGCTGGCAATAAAAAGAAATAGTTTCCAATTTAAATAGCTAGAGAATTAAAAAAATATTGCCAGTAATGTGAAAAACCTACAGCACTTGGTGTTCCCATGTGGTCTCCCACCCAAGTACAACACTGCGTTGCTTCCAAGATCAGATAAGATTGGGCCTATCCAATGTAGTATGTCTATAGGTGAGATACAGGCACTTTTTTGCCCTCTTCTACTTCTATCACCAGGTAAGCTAATAAAAAAGTTTCCTAACTGTATTGGCTTACTGGAAAAAATCATGTGTTGGTAATGTAAAAAGACCTACAGGACATGATATTAGCAGGGGGTCTTAAATTAAACTACTAAAGAGGCTCTACACTGTTTAGCTGCCAAAAGCAGTTGGAATTGGGCTTAAACAGTGTGGTAAGTCTTTAGGTGATGGCTATTGTGTCTGTTTGACCTCTTCCAAATGTCAGTGCTGGCAATAAAAAGAAAAAGTTTCCAATTTAAATAGCTAGAGAATAAAAACAATTTGCCAGTAATGTGAAAAATCCTACAGCACCTGGTGTTCCCATGTGGTCTCCCACCCAAGTACTAACCAGGCCCAACACTGCTTAGCTTCCAAGATGAGAAGAGATTGGGCCTATCCAATGTGGTATGGCTGTAGGTGAGACACAGGCACTTTTTTGCCCTCTTCTACATCTATCACCAGGTACGCTAATAAAAAAGTTTCCTAAATGTACTGGCTTACTGAAAAAAATCATGTGTTGGTAATGTAAAAAGACCTACAGGACATGATATTAGCAGGGGGTCTTAAATTAAACTACTAAAGAGGCTCAACACTGTTTAGCTGCCAAAAGCAGTTGGAATTGGGCCTAAACAGTGTGGTAAGTCTTTAGGTGCTGGCTATTGCGTCTGTTTGACCTCTTCCAAATGTCTGTGCTGGCAATAAAAAGAAAAAGTTTCCAATTTAAATAGCTAGAGAATAAAAACAATTTGCCAGTAATGTGAAAAAAGCTACAGCACCAGGTGTTCCCATGTGGTCTCCCACCCAAGTACTAACCAGTCCCAACACTGCTTAGCTTCCAAGATCAGACGAGATTGGGCCTTTCCAATGTGGTATGGCTGTAGGTGAGATACAGGCACTTTTTTGCCCTCTTCTACTTCTATCACCAGGTAAGCTAATAAAAAAGTTTCCTAACTGTATTGGCTTACTAAAAAAAATTAATGTGTTGGTAATGTAACACTGTTTAGCTGCCAAAAGCAGTTGGAATTGGGCCTAAACAGTGTGGTAAGTCTTTCGGTGATGGCTATTGTGTCTGTTTGACCTCTTCCAAATGTCAGTGCTGGCAATAAAAAGAAAAAGTTTCCAATTTAAATAGCTAGAGAATAAAAACAATTTGCCAGTAATGTGAAAAGACCTAGAGCACCTGGTGTTCTTATGTGGTCTCCCACCACAGTACTAACCAGGCCCAACACTGCTTAACTTCCAAGATCAGACGAGATTGGGCCTATCCAATGTGGTATGGCTGTAGGTGAAATATAGGCACTTTTTGCCCTCTTCTACTTCTATCACCAGGTAAGCTAATAAAAAAGTTTCCTAAATGTATTGGCTTACTGAAAAAAATCATGTGTTGGTAATGTAAAAAGACCTACAGGACATGATATTAGCAGGGGGTCTTAAATTAAACTACTAAAGAGGCTCAACACTGTTTAGCTGCCAAAAGCAGTTGGAATTGGGCCTAAACAGTGTGGTAAGTCTTTAGGTGATGGCTATTGTGTCTGTTTGACCTCTTCCAAATGTCTGTACTGGCAATAAAAAGAAAAAGTTTCAATTTAAATAGCTAGAGAATAAAAACAATTTGCCAGTAATGTGAAAAAACCTACAGCACCTGGTGTTCCCATGTGGTCTCCCACCCAAGTACTAACCAGGCCCAACACTGCTTAGCTTCCAAGATCAGACGAGATTGGGCCTATCCAATGTGGTATGGCTGTAGGTGAGATACAGGCACTTTTTTGCTCTCTTCTACTTCTATCACCAGGTAAGCTAATAAAAAATTTTCCTAACTGTATTGGCTTACTGAAAAAAATCATGTGTTGGTAATGTAAAAAGACCTACAGGACATGATATTAGCAGGGGGTCTTAAATTAAACTACTAAAGAGGCTCAACACTGTTTAGCTGCCAAAAGCAGTTGGAATTGGCCCTAAAGAGTGTGGTAAGTCTTTAGGTGATGGCTATTGTGTCTGTTTGACCTCTTCCAAATGTCTGTGCTGGCAATAAAAATAAAAAGTTTCCAATTTAAATAGCTAAAGAATAAAAACAATTTGCCAGTAATGTGAAAAGACCTAGAGCACCTGGTGTTCTTATGTGGTCTCCCACCAAAGTACTAACCAGGCCCAACACTGCTTAACTTCCAAGATCAGACGAGATTGGGCCTATCCAATGTGGTATGGCTGTAGGTGAAATATAGGCACTTTTTGCCCTCTTCTACTTCTATCACCAGGTAAGCTAATAAAAAAGTTTTCTAAATGTATTGGCTTACTGAAAAAAATCATGTGTTGGTAATGTAAAAAGACCTACAGGACATGATATTAGCAGGGGGTCTTAAATTAAACTACTAAAGAGGCTCAACACTGTTTAGCTGCCAAAAGCAGTTGGAATTGGGCCTAAACAGTGTGGTAAGTCTGTAGGTGATGGCTATTGTGTCTGTTTGACCTCTTCCAAATGTCTGTACTGGCAATAAAAAGAAAAAGTTTCAATTTAAATAGCTAGAGAATAAAAACAATTTGCCAGTAATGTGAAAAAACCTACAGCACCTGGTGTTCCCATGTGGTCTCCCACCCAAGTACTAACCAGGCCCAACACTGCTTAGCTTCCAAGATCAGACGAGATTGGGCCTATCCAATGTGGTATGGCTGTAGGTGCGATACAGGCACTTTTTTGATCTCTTCTACTTCTATCAACGGGTAAGCTAATAAAAAAGTTTCCTAACTGTATTGGCTTACTGAAAAAAATCATGTGTTGGTAATGTAAAAAGACCTACAGGACATGATATTAGCAGGGGGTCTTAAATTAAACTACTAAAGAGGCTCAACACTGTTTAGCTGCCAAAAGCAGTTGGAATTGGGCCTAAACAGTGTGGTAAGTCTTTAGTTGATGGCTATTGTGTCTGTTTGACCTCTTCCAAATGTCTGTACTGGCAATAAAATAAAAAAAGTTTCCAATTTAAATAGCTAGAGAATAAAAACAATGTGCCAGTAATGTGAAAAAACCTACAGCACCTGGTGTTCCCATGTCGTCTCCCACCCAAGTACTAACCAGGCCCAACACTGCTTAGCTTTCAAGATAAGACAAGATTGGGCCTATCCAATGTGGTATGGCTGTATGTGAGATACAGTCACTTTTTTGCCCTCTTCTACTTCTATCACCGGGTAAGCTAATACAAAAGTTTCCTAACTGTATTGGCTTACTGAAAAAAATCATGTGTTGGTAATCTAAAAAGACCTACACGACATGATATTAGCAGGGGGTCTTAAATTAAACTACTAAAGAGGCTCAACACTGTTTAGCTGCAAAAAGCAGTTGGAATTGGGCCTAAACAGTGTGGTAAGTCTTTAGGTGATGGCTATTGTGTCTGTTTGACCTCTTCCAAATGTCTGTGCTGGCAAAAAAAAGAAAAAGTTTCCAATTTAAATAGCTAGAGAATAAAAACAATTTGCCAGTAATGTGAAAAGACCTAGAGCACCTGGTGTTCCCATGTGGTCTCCCACCAAAGTACTAACCAGGCCCAACACTGCTTAACTTCCAAGATCAGACGAGATTGGGCTTATCCAATGTGGTATGGCTGTAGGTGAAATACAGGCACTTTTTTGCCCTCTTCTACTTCTATCACCAGGTAAGCTAATAAAAAAGTTTCCTAACTGTATTGGATTACTGAAAAAAATCATGTGTTGGTAATGTAAAAAGACCTACAGAACATGATATTAGCAGGAGGTCTTAAATTAAACCACTAAAGAGGCTCAACACTGTTTAGCTGCCAAAAGCATTTGGAATTGGGCCTAAACAGTGTGGTAAGTCTTTAGGTGATGGCTATTGTGTCTGTTTGACCTCTTCCAAATGTCAGTGCTGGCAATAAAAAGAAAAAGTTTCCAATTTAAATAGCTAGAGAATAAAAACAATTTGCCAGTAATGTGAAAAAACCTACAGCACCTGGTGTTCCCATGTGGTCTCCCACCCAAGTACTAACCAGGCCCAACACTGCTTAGCTTCCAAGATCAGGCCTATCCAATGTGGTATGGCTGTAGGTGAGATACAGGCACTTTTTTGCCCTCTTCTACTTCTATCACCAGGTAAGCTAATAAAAAAGTTTCCTAACTGTATTGGCTTACTGAAAAAAATCATGTGTTGGTAATGTAAAAAGACCTACAGGACATGATATTAGCAGGGGGTCTTAAATTAAACTACTAAAGAGGCTCAACACTGTTTAGCTGCCAAAAGCAGTTGGAATTGGGACTAAACAGTGTGGTAAGTCTTTAGGTGATGGTTATTGTGTCTGTTTGACGTCTTCCAAATGTCTGTGCTGGCAATAAAAAGAAAAAGTTTCCAATTTAAATAGCTAGAGAATAAAAACAATTTGCCAGTAATGTGAAAAGACCTAGAGCACCTGGTGTTCCCATGTGGTCTCCCACCAAAGTACTAACCAGGCCCAACACTGCTTAACTTCCAAGATCAGACGAGATTGGGCCTATCCAATGTGGTATGGCTGTAGGTAAAATTCAGGCACTTTTTTGCCCTCTTCTACTTCTATCACCAGGTAAGCTAATAAAAAAGTTTCCTAACTGTATTGGCTTACTGAAAAAAATCATGTGTTGGTAATGTAAAAAGACCTACAGGACATGATATTAGCAGGGGGTCTTAAATTAAACTACTAAAGAGGCTCTACACTGTTTAGCTGACAAAAGCAGTTGGAATTGGGCCTAAACAGTGTGGTAAGTCTTTAGGTGATGGCTATTGTGTCTGTTTGACCTCTTCCAAATGTCTGTACTGGCAATATAAAGAAAAAGTTTCCAATTTAAATAGCTAGAGAATAAAAACAATTTGCCAGTAATGTGAAAAAAGCTACAGCACCTGGTGTTCCCATGTGGTCTCCCATCCAAGTACTAACCAGGCCCAACACTGCTTAGCTTCCAAGATCAGGCCTATCCAATGTGGTATGGCTGTAGGTGAGATACAAGCACTTTTTTGCCCTCTTCTACTTCTATCACCAGGTAAGCTAATAAAAAAGTTTCCTAACTGTATTGGCTTACTGAAAAAAATCATGTGTTGGTAATGTAAAAAGACCTACAGGACATGATATTAGCAGGGGGTCTTAAATTAAACTACTAAAGAGGCTCAACACTGTTTAGCTGCCAAAAGCAGTTGGAATTGGGCCTAAACAGTGTGGTAAGTCTTTAGGTGATGGTTATTGTGTCTGTTTGACGTCTTCCAAATGTCTGTGCTGGCAATAAAAAGAAAAAGTTTCCAATTTAAATAGCTAGAGAATAAAAACAATTTGCCAGTAATGTGAAAAGACCTAGAGCACCTGGTGTTCCCATGTGGTCTCCCACCAAAGTACTAACCAGGCCCAACACTGCTTAACTTCCAAGATCAGACGAGATTGGGCCTATCCAATGTGGTATGGCTGTAGGTAAAATACAGGCACTTTTTGCCCTCTTCTACTTCTATCACCAGGTAAGCTAATAAAAAAGTTTCCTAAATTATTGGCTTACTGAAAAAAATCATGTGTTGGTAATGTAAAAAGACCTACAGGACATGATATTAGCAGGGGGTCTTAAATTAAACTACTAAAGAGGCTCAACACTGTTTAGCTGCCAAAAGCAGTTGGAATTGGGCCTAAACAGTGTGGTAAGTCTTTAGGTGATGGCTATTGTGTCTGTTTGACCTCTTCCAAATGTCTGTGCTGGCAATAAAAAGAAAAAGTTTCCAATTTAAATAGCTAGAGAATAAAAACAATTTGCCAGTAATGTGAAAAGACCTAGAGCACCTGGTGTTCCCATGTGGTCTCCCACCAAAGTACTAACCAGGCCCAACACTGCTTAACTTCCAAGATCAGACAAGATTGGGCTTATCCAATGTGGTATGGCTGTAGGTGAGATAAAGGCACTTTTTTGCCCTCTTCTACTTCTATCACCAGGTAAGCTAATACAAAAGTTTTCTAAATGTATTGGCTTACTGAAAAAAATCATGTGTTGGTAATGTAAAAAGACCTACAGGACATGATATTAGCAGGGGGTCTTAAATTAAACTACTAAAGAGGCTCAACACTGTTTAGCTGCCAAAAGCAGTTGGAATTGGGCCTAAACAGTGTGGTAAGTCTGTAGGTGATGGCTATTGTGTCTGTTTGACCTCTTCCAAATGTCTGTACTGGCAATAAAAAGAAAAAGTTTCAATTTAAATAGCTAGAGAATAAAAACAATTTGCCAGTAATGTGAAAAAACCTACAGCACCTGGTGTTCCCATGTGGTCTCCCACCCAAGTACTAACCAGGCCCAACACTGCTTAGCTTCCAAGATCAGACGAGATTGGGCCTATCCAATGTGGTATGGCTGTAGGTGCGATACAGGCACTTTTTTGATCTCTTCTACTTCTATCAACGGGTAAGCTAATAAAAAAGTTTCCTAACTGTATTGGCTTACTGAAAAAAATCATGTGTTGGTAATGTAAAAAGACCTACAGGACATGATATTAGCAGGGGGTCTTAAATTAAACTACTAAAGAGGCTCAACACTGTTTAGCTGCCAAAAGCAGTTGGAATTGGGCCTAAACAGTGTGGTAAGTCTTTAGTTGATGGCTATTGTGTCTGTTTGACCTCTTCCAAATGTCTGTACTGGCAATAAAATAAAAAAAGTTTCCAATTTAAATAGCTAGAGAATAAAAACAATGTGCCAGTAATGTGAAAAAACCTACAGCACCTGGTGTTCCCATGTCGTCTCCCACCCAAGTACTAACCAGGCCCAACACTGCTTAGCTTTCAAGATAAGACAAGATTGGGCCTATCCAATGTGGTATGGCTGTATGTGAGATACAGTCACTTTTTTGCCCTCTTCTACTTCTATCACCGGGTAAGCTAATACAAAAGTTTCCTAACTGTATTGGCTTACTGAAAAAAATCATGTGTTGGTAATCTAAAAAGACCTACACGACATGATATTAGCAGGGGGTCTTAAATTAAACTACTAAAGAGGCTCAACACTGTTTAGCTGCAAAAAGCAGTTGGAATTGGGCCTAAACAGTGTGGTAAGTCTTTAGGTGATGGCTATTGTGTCTGTTTGACCTCTTCCAAATGTCTGTGCTGGCAAAAAAAAGAAAAAGTTTCCAATTTAAATAGCTAGAGAATAAAAACAATTTGCCAGTAATGTGAAAAGACCTAGAGCACCTGGTGTTCCCATGTGGTCTCCCACCAAAGTACTAACCAGGCCCAACACTGCTTAACTTCCAAGATCAGACGAGATTGGGCTTATCCAATGTGGTATGGCTGTAGGTGAAATACAGGCACTTTTTTGCCCTCTTCTACTTCTATCACCAGGTAAGCTAATAAAAAAGTTTCCTAACTGTATTGGATTACTGAAAAAAATCATGTGTTGGTAATGTAAAAAGACCTACAGAACATGATATTAGCAGGAGGTCTTAAATTAAACCACTAAAGAGGCTCAACACTGTTTAGCTGCCAAAAGCATTTGGAATTGGGCCTAAACAGTGTGGTAAGTCTTTAGGTGATGGCTATTGTGTCTGTTTGACCTCTTCCAAATGTCAGTGCTGGCAATAAAAAGAAAAAGTTTCCAATTTAAATAGCTAGAGAATAAAAACAATTTGCCAGTAATGTGAAAAAACCTACAGCACCTGGTGTTCCCATGTGGTCTCCCACCCAAGTACTAACCAGGCCCAACACTGCTTAGCTTCCAAGATCAGGCCTATCCAATGTGGTATGGCTGTAGGTGAGATACAGGCACTTTTTTGCCCTCTTCTACTTCTATCACCAGGTAAGCTAATAAAAAAGTTTCCTAACTGTATTGGCTTACTGAAAAAAATCATGTGTTGGTAATGTAAAAAGACCTACAGGACATGATATTAGCAGGGGGTCTTAAATTAAACTACTAAAGAGGCTCAACACTGTTTAGCTGCCAAAAGCAGTTGGAATTGGGACTAAACAGTGTGGTAAGTCTTTAGGTGATGGTTATTGTGTCTGTTTGACGTCTTCCAAATGTCTGTGCTGGCAATAAAAAGAAAAAGTTTCCAATTTAAATAGCTAGAGAATAAAAACAATTTGCCAGTAATGTGAAAAGACCTAGAGCACCTGGTGTTCCCATGTGGTCTCCCACCAAAGTACTAACCAGGCCCAACACTGCTTAACTTCCAAGATCAGACGAGATTGGGCCTATCCAATGTGGTATGGCTGTAGGTAAAATTCAGGCACTTTTTTGCCCTCTTCTACTTCTATCACCAGGTAAGCTAATAAAAAAGTTTCCTAACTGTATTGGCTTACTGAAAAAAATCATGTGTTGGTAATGTAAAAAGACCTACAGGACATGATATTAGCAGGGGGTCTTAAATTAAACTACTAAAGAGGCTCTACACTGTTTAGCTGACAAAAGCAGTTGGAATTGGGCCTAAACAGTGTGGTAAGTCTTTAGGTGATGGCTATTGTGTCTGTTTGACCTCTTCCAAATGTCTGTACTGGCAATATAAAGAAAAAGTTTCCAATTTAAATAGCTAGAGAATAAAAACAATTTGCCAGTAATGTGAAAAAACCTACAGCACCTGGTGTTCCCATGTGGTCTCCCATCCAAGTACTAACCAGGCCCAACACTGCTTAGCTTCCAAGATCAGGCCTATCCAATGTGGTATGGCTGTAGGTGAGATACAAGCACTTTTTTGCCCTCTTCTACTTCTATCACCAGGTAAGCTAATAAAAAAGTTTCCTAACTGTATTGGCTTACTGAAAAAAATCATGTGTTGGTAATGTAAAAAGACCTACAGGACATGATATTAGCAGGGGGTCTTAAATTAAACTACTAAAGAGGCTCAACACTGTTTAGCTGCCAAAAGCAGTTGGAATTGGGCCTAAACAGTGTGGTAAGTCTTTAGGTGATGGTTATTGTGTCTGTTTGACGTCTTCCAAATGTCTGTGCTGGCAATAAAAAGAAAAAGTTTCCAATTTAAATAGCTAGAGAATAAAAACAATTTGCCAGTAATGTGAAAAGACCTAGAGCACCTGGTGTTCCCATGTGGTCTCCCACCAAAGTACTAACCAGGCCCAACACTGCTTAACTTCCAAGATCAGACGAGATTGGGCCTATCCAATGTGGTATGGCTGTAGGTAAAATACAGGCACTTTTTGCCCTCTTCTACTTCTATCACCAGGTAAGCTAATAAAAAAGTTTCCTAAATTATTGGCTTACTGAAAAAAAATCATGTGTTGGTAATGTAAAAAGACCTACAGGACATGATATTAGCAGGGGGTCTTAAATTAAACTACTAAAGAGGCTCAACACTGTTTAGCTGCCAAAAGCAGTTGGAATTGGGCCTAAACAGTGTGGTAAGTCTTTAGGTGATGGCTATTGTGTCTGTTTGACCTCTTCCAAATGTCTGTGCTGGCAATAAAAAGAAAAAGTTTCCAATTTAAATAGCTAGAGAATAAAAACAATTTGCCAGTAATGTGAAAAGACCTAGAGCACCTGGTGTTCCCATGTGGTCTCCCACCAAAGTACTAACCAGGCCCAACACTGCTTAACTTCCAAGATCAGACGAGATTGGGCTTATCCAATGTGGTATGGCTGTAGGTGAGATAAAGGCACTTTTTTGCCCTCTTCTACTTCTATCACCAGGTAAGCTAATACAAAAGTTTCCTAACTGTATTGGCTTACTGAAAAAAATCATGTGTTGGTAATGTAAAAAGACCTACAGGACATGATATTAGCAGGGGGTCTTAAATTAAACTACTAAAGAGGCTCTACACTGTTTAGCTGCCAAAAGCAGTTGGAATTGGGCCTAAACCGTGTGGTAAGTCTTTAGGTGATGGCTATTGTGTCTGTTTGACCTCTTCCAAATGTCTGTACTGGCAATATAAAGAAAAAGTTTCCAATTTAAATAGCTAGAGAATAAAAACAATTTGCTAGTAATGTGAAAAAACCTACAGCACCTGGTGTTCCCATGTGGTCTCCCACCCAAGTACTAACCAGGCCCAACACTGTTTAGCTTCCAAGATCAGACGAGATTGGGCCTATCCAATGTGGTGTGGCTGTAGGTGAGATACAGGCACTTTTTTGCCCTCTTCTACTTCTATCACCAGGTAAGCTAATAAAAAAGTTTCCTAACTGTATTGTCTTACTGAAAAAAATCATGTGTTGGTAATGTAAAAATACCTACAGGACATGATATTAGCAGGGGGTCTTAAATTAAACTACTAAAGAGGCTCAACACTGTTTAGCTGCCAAAAGCAGTTGGAATTGGGCCTAAACAGTGTGGTAAGTCTTTAGGTGATGGTTATTGTGTCTGTTTGACCTCTTCCAAATGTCTGTGCTGGCAATAAAAAGAAAAAGTTTCCAATTTAAATAGCTAGAGAATAAAAACAATTTGCCAGTAATGTGAAAAGACCTAGAGCACCTGGTGTTCCCATGGGGTCTCCCACCAAAGTACTAACCAGGCCCAACACTGCTTAACTTCCAAGATCAGACGAGATTGGGCCTATCCAATGTGGTATGGCTGTAGGTGAAATACAGTCACTTTTTTGCCCTCTTCTACTTCTATCACCAGGTAAGCTAATAAAAAAGTTTCCTAACTGTATTGGCTTACTGAAAAAAATCATGTGTTGGTAATGTAAAAAGACCTACAGGACATGATATTAGCAGGGGGTCTTAAATTAAACTACTAAAGAGGCTCAACACTGTTTAGCTGCCAAAAGCAGTTGGAATTGGGCCTAAACAGTGTGGTAAGTCTTTAGGTCAGGGGTTCCCAATCTTTTTTAAATCACGGCACCCTAGAGTACAAGAGTTTTTTCACTGCACCCCAAGGCCAAAAAAATTTAGAAAAAATATATAAAATGAAGTGATTTGTGTTTATATGTGATCCTAAGGTTCATTTATATTGTAAAGGGTTCTGTTTGTACACATATTTTATGACTGGCAGTCACCAGAACTGGTTTTGTCCATAAATAATGGACCATAAATTATTTTAGTTGGTCTTGTACCATCAACCCGAGGCACCCCTGCAAGTGTCCCGGGGCACCCCATGGAGTCACGGCACACAGTTTGGGAACCACTGCTTTAGGTGATGGCTATTGTGTCTGTTTGACCTCTTCCAAATGTCTGTGCTGGCAATAAAAAGAAAAAGTTTCCAATTTAAATAGCTAGAGAATAAAAAAAAATTGCCAGTAATGTGAAAAAATCTACAGCATCTGGTGTTCCCATGTGGTCTCCCACCCAAGTACTAACCAGGCCCAACACTGCTTAGCTTCCAAGATCAGACGAGATTGGGCCTATCCAATGTGGTATGGCTGTAGGTGAGATACAGGCACTTTTTTGCCCTCTTCTACTTCTATCACCATGTAAGCTAATAAAAAAGTTTCCTAACTGTATTGGCTTACTGAAAAAAATCATGTGTTGGTAATGTAAAAAGACCTACAGGACATGATATTAGCAGGGGGTCTTAAATTAAACTACTAAAGAGGCTCAACACTGTTTAGCTGCCAAAAGCAGTTGGAATTGGCCCTAAACAGTGTGGTAAGTCTTTAGGTGATGGGTATTGTGTCTGTTTGACCTCTTCCAAATGTCTGTGCTGGCAATAAAAATAAAAAGTTTCCAATTTAAATAGCTAGAGAATAAAAACAATTTGCCAGTAATGTGAAAAGACCTAGAGCACCTGGTGTTCTTATGTGTTCTCCCACCAAAGTACTAACCATTCCCAACACTGCTTAATTTCCAAGATCAGACGAGATTGGGCCTATCCAATGTGGTATGGCTGTAGGTGAGATACAGGCACTTTTTTGCCCTCTTCTACTTCTATCACCAGGTAAGCTAATAAAAAAGTTTCCTAACTGTATTGGCTTACTGAAAAAAATCATGTGTTGGTAATGTAAAAAGACCTACAGGACATGATATTAGCAGGGGGTCTTAAATTAAACTACTAAAGAGGCTCAACACTGTTTAGCTGCCAAAAGCAGTTGGAATTGGGCCTAAACAGTGTGGTAAGTCTTTAGGTGATGGCTATTGTGTCTGTTTGACCTCTTCCAAATGTCAGTGCTGGCAATAAAAAGAAAAACTTTCCAATTTAAAGCGCTAGAGAATAAAAACAATTTGCCAGTAATGTGAAAAAACCTACAGCACCTGGTGTTCCCATGTGGTCTCCCACCCAAGTACTAAACATGCCCAACTTAGCTTCCAAGATCAGGCAAGATTGGGCCTATCCAATGTGGTATGGCTGTAGGTGAGATACAGGCACTTTTTTGCCCTCTTCTACTTCTATCACCAGGTAAGCAAATAAAAAAGTTTCCTAACTGTATTGGCTTACTGAAAAAAATCATGTGTTGGTAATGTAAAAAGACCTACAGGACATGATATTAGCAGGGGGTCTTAAATTAAACTACTAAAGAGGCTCAACACTGTTTAGCTGCCAAAAGCAGTTGGAATTGGGCCTAAACAGTGTGGTAAGTCTTTAGGTGATGGCTATTGTGTCTGTTTGACCGCTTCCAAATGTCTGTGCTGGCAATAAAAAGAAAAAGTTTCCAATTTAAATAGCTAGAGAATAAAAAAAATTGCCAGTAATGTGAAAAACCTACAGCACTTGATGTTCCCATGTGGTCTCCCACCCAAGTACTAACCAGGCCCAACACTGCTTAGCTTCCAAGATCAGACGAGATTGGGCCTATCCAATGTGGTATGGCTGTAGGTGAAATACAGGCACTTTTTTGCCCTCTTCTACTTCTATCACCAGGTAAGCTAATAAAAAAGTTTCCTAACTGTATTGGCTTACTGAAAAAAATCATGTGTTGGTAATGTAAAAAGACCTACAGGACATGATATTAGCAGGGGGTCTTAAATTAAACTACTAAAGAGGCTCAACACTGTTTAGCTGCCAAAAGCAGTTAGAATTGGGCCTAAACCGTGTGGTAAGTCTTTAGGTGATGGCTATTGTGTCTGTTTGACCTCTTCCAAATGTCTGTGCTGGCAATAAAAAGAAAAAGTTTCCAATTTAAATAGCTAGAGAATAAAAACAATTTGCCAGTAATGTGAAAAAACTTTCAGCACCTGGTGTTCCCATGTGGTCTCCCACCCAAGTACTAACCAGGCCCAACACTGCTTAGCTTTCAAGATCAGACGAGATTGGGCCTATCCAATGTGGTATAGCTGTAGGTGAAATACAGGCACTTTTTTGCCCTCTTCTACTTCTATCACCAGGTAAGCTAATAAAAAAGTTTCCTAACTGTATTGGCTTACTGAAAAAAATCATGTGTTGGTAATGTAAAAAGACCTACAGAACATGATATTAGCAAGGGGTCTTAAATTAAACTACTAAAGAGGCTCAACACTGTTTAGCTGCCAAAAGCATTTGGAATTGGGCCTAAACAGTGTGGTAAATCTTTAGGTGATGGCTATTGTGTCTGTTTGACCTCTTCCAAATGTCAGTGCTGGCAATAAAAAGAAAAACTTTCCAATTTAAAGCGCTAGAGAATAAAAACAATTTGCCAGTAATGTGAAAAAACCTACAGCACCTGGTGTTCCCATGTGGTCTCCCACCCAAGTACTAACCAGGCCCAACACTGCTTAGCTTCCAAGATAAGGCAAGATTGGGCCTATCCAATGTGGTATGGCTGTAGGTGAGATACAGGCACTTTTTTGCCCTCTTCTACTTCTATCACCAGGTAAGCTAATAAAAAAGTTTCCTAACTGCATTGGCTTACTGAAAAAAATCATGTGTTGGTAATGTAAAAAGACCTACAGGACATGATATTAGCAGGGGGTCTTAAATTAAACTACTAAAGAGGCTCAACACTGTTTAGCTGCCAAAAGCAGTTGGAATTGGGCCTAAACAGTGTGGTAAGTCTTTAGGTGATGGCTATTGTGTCTGTTTGACCTCTTCCAAATGTCTGTGCTGGCAATAAAAAGAAAAAGTTTCCAATTTAAATAGCTAGAGAATAAAAAAAAATTGCCAGTAATGTGAAAAACCTACAGCACTTGGTGTTCCCATGTGGTCTCCCACCCAAGTACAAACCAAGCCCAACACTGCTTAGCTTCCAAGATCAGATAAGATTGGGCCTATCCAATGTAGTATGTCTATAGGTAAGATACAGGCACTTTTTTGCCCTCTTCTACTTCTATCACCAGGTAAGCTAATAAAAAAGTTTCCTAACTGTATTGGCTTACTGGAAAAAATCATGTGTTGGTAATGTAAAAAGAACTACAGGACATGATATTAGCAGGGGGTCTTAAATTAAACTACTAAAGAGGCTCTACAATGTTTAGCTGCCAAAAGCAGTTGGAATTGGGCCTAAACAGTGTGGTAAGTCTTTAGGTGATGGCTTTAGTGTCTGTTTGACCTCTTCCAAATGTCTGTACTGGCAATATAAAGAAAAAGTTTCCAATTAAAATAGCTAGAGAATAAAAAAAAAATTGCCAGTAATGTGAAAAAACCTTCAGCACCTGGTGTTCCCATGTGGTCTCCCACCCAAGTACTAACCAGGCCCAACACTGCTTAGCTTCCAAGATCAGACGGGATTGGGCCTATCCAATGTGGTATGGCTGTAGGTGAGATACAGGCACTTTTTTGCCCTCTTCTACTTCTATCACCAGGTAAGCTAATAAAAAAGTTTCCTAACTGTATTGGCTTACTGGAAAAAATCATGTGTTGGTAATGTAAAAAGACCTACAGGACATGATATTAGCAGGGGGTCTTAAATTAAACTACTAAAGAGGCTCTACACTGTTTAGCTGCCAAAAGCAGTTGGAATTGGGCCTAAACAGTGTGGTAAGTCTTTAGGTGATGGCTATTGTGTCTGTTTGACCTCTTCCAAATGTCTGTGCTGGCAATAAAAAGAAAAAGTTTCCAATTTAAATAGCTAGAGAATAAAAAAAAATTGCCAGTAATGTGAAAAAATCTACAGCATCTGGTGTTCCCATGTGGTCTCCCACCCAAGTACTAACCAGGCCCAACACTGCTTAGCTTCCAAGATCAGACGAGATTGGGCCTATCCAATGTGGTATGGCTGTAGGTGAGATACAGGCACTTTTTTGCCCTCTTCTACTTCTATCACCATGTAAGCTAATAAAAAAGTTTCCTAACTGTATTGGCTTACTGAAAAAAATCATGTGTTGGTAATGTAAAAAGACCTACAGGACATGATATTAGCAGGGGGTCTTAAATTAAACTACTAAAGAGGCTCAACACTGTTTAGCTGCCAAAAGCAGTTGGAATTGGCCCTAAACAGTGTGGTAAGTCTTTAGGTGATGGGTATTGTGTCTGTTTGACCTCTTCCAAATGTCTGTGCTGGCAATAAAAATAAAAAGTTTCCAATTTAAATAGCTAGAGAATAAAAACAATTTGCCAGTAATGTGAAAAGACCTAGAGCACCTGGTGTTCTTATGTGTTCTCCCACCAAAGTACTAACCATTCCCAACACTGCTTAATTTCCAAGATCAGACGAGATTGGGCCTATCCAATGTGGTATGGCTGTAGGTGAGATACAGGCACTTTTTTGCCCTCTTCTACTTCTATCACCAGGTAAGCTAATAAAAAAGTTTCCTAACTGTATTGGCTTACTGAAAAAAATCATGTGTTGGTAATGTAAAAAGACCTACAGGACATGATATTAGCAGGGGGTCTTAAATTAAACTACTAAAGAGGCTCAACACTGTTTAGCTGCCAAAAGCAGTTGGAATTGGGCCTAAACAGTGTGGTAAGTCTTTAGGTGATGGCTATTGTGTCTGTTTGACCTCTTCCAAATGTCAGTGCTGGCAATAAAAAGAAAAACTTTCCAATTTAAAGCGCTAGAGAATAAAAACAATTTGCCAGTAATGTGAAAAAACCTACAGCACCTGGTGTTCCCATGTGGTCTCCCACCCAAGTACTAAACATGCCCAACTTAGCTTCCAAGATCAGGCAAGATTGGGCCTATCCAATGTGGTATGGCTGTAGGTGAGATACAGGCACTTTTTTGCCCTCTTCTACTTCTATCACCAGGTAAGCAAATAAAAAAGTTTCCTAACTGTATTGGCTTACTGAAAAAAATCATGTGTTGGTAATGTAAAAAGACCTACAGGACATGATATTAGCAGGGGGTCTTAAATTAAACTACTAAAGAGGCTCAACACTGTTTAGCTGCCAAAAGCAGTTGGAATTGGGCCTAAACAGTGTGGTAAGTCTTTAGGTGATGGCTATTGTGTCTGTTTGACCGCTTCCAAATGTCTGTGCTGGCAATAAAAAGAAAAAGTTTCCAATTTAAATAGCTAGAGAATAAAAAAAATTGCCAGTAATGTGAAAAACCTACAGCACTTGATGTTCCCATGTGGTCTCCCACCCAAGTACTAACCAGGCCCAACACTGCTTAGCTTCCAAGATCAGACGAGATTGGGCCTATCCAATGTGGTATGGCTGTAGGTGAAATACAGGCACTTTTTTGCCCTCTTCTACTTCTATCACCAGGTAAGCTAATAAAAAAGTTTCCTAACTGTATTGGCTTACTGAAAAAAATCATGTGTTGGTAATGTAAAAAGACCTACAGGACATGATATTAGCAGGGGGTCTTAAATTAAACTACTAAAGAGGCTCAACACTGTTTAGCTGCCAAAAGCAGTTAGAATTGGGCCTAAACCGTGTGGTAAGTCTTTAGGTGATGGCTATTGTGTCTGTTTGACCTCTTCCAAATGTCTGTGCTGGCAATAAAAAGAAAAAGTTTCCAATTTAAATAGCTAGAGAATAAAAACAATTTGCCAGTAATGTGAAAAAACTTTCAGCACCTGGTGTTCCCATGTGGTCTCCCACCCAAGTACTAACCAGGCCCAACACTGCTTAGCTTCCAAGATCAGACGAGATTGGGCCTATCCAATGTGGTATAGCTGTAGGTGAAATACAGGCACTTTTTTGCCCTCTTCTACTTCTATCACCAGGTAAGCTAATAAAAAAGTTTCCTAACTGTATTGGCTTACTGAAAAAAATCATGTGTTGGTAATGTAAAAAGACCTACAGAACATGATATTAGCAAGGGGTCTTAAATTAAACTACTAAAGAGGCTCAACACTGTTTAGCTGCCAAAAGCATTTGGAATTGGGCCTAAACAGTGTGGTAAATCTTTAGGTGATGGCTATTGTGTCTGTTTGACCTCTTCCAAATGTCAGTGCTGGCAATAAAAAGAAAAACTTTCCAATTTAAAGCGCTAGAGAATAAAAACAATTTGCCAGTAATGTGAAAAAACCTACAGCACCTGGTGTTCCCATGTGGTCTCCCACCCAAGTACTAACCAGGCCCAACACTGCTTAGCTTCCAAGATAAGGCAAGATTGGGCCTATCCAATGTGGTATGGCTGTAGGTGAGATACAAACACTTTTTTGCCCTCTTCTACTTCTATCACCAGGTAAGCTAATAAAAAAGTTTCCTAACTGCATTGGCTTACTGAAAAAAATCATGTGTTGGTAATGTAAAAAGACCTACAGGACATGATATTAGCAGGGGGTCTTAAATTAAACTACTAAAGAGGCTCAACACTGTTTAGCTGCCAAAAGCAGTTGGAATTGGGCCTAAACAGTGTGGTAAGTCTTTAGGTGATGGCTATTGTGTCTGTTTGACCTCTTCCAAATGTCTGTGCTGGCAATAAAAAGAAAAAGTTTCCAATTTAAATAGCTAGAGAATAAAAAAAAATTGCCAGTAATGTGAAAAACCTACAGCACTTGGTGTTCCCATGTGGTCTCCCACCCAAGTACAAACCAAGCCCAACACTGCTTAGCTTCCAAGATCAGATAAGATTGGGCCTATCCAATGTAGTATGTCTATAGGTAAGATACAGGCACTTTTTTGCCCTCTTCTACTTCTATCACCAGGTAAGCTAATAAAAAAGTTTCCTAACTGTATTGGCTTACTGGAAAAAATCATGTGTTGGTAATGTAAAAAGAACTACAGGACATGATATTAGCAGGGGGTCTTAAATTAAACTACTAAAGAGGCTCTACAATGTTTAGCTGCCAAAAGCAGTTGGAATTGGGCCTAAACAGTGTGGTAAGTCTTTAGGTGATGGCTTTAGTGTCTGTTTGACCTCTTCCAAATGTCTGTACTGGCAATATAAAGAAAAAGTTTCCAATTAAAATAGCTAGAGAATAAAAAAAAAATTGCCAGTAATGTGAAAAAACCTTCAGCACCTGGTGTTCCCATGTGGTCTCCCACCCAAGTACTAACCAGGCCCAACACTGCTTAGCTTCCAAGATCAGACGGGATTGGGCCTATCCAATGTGGTATGGCTGTAGGTGAGATACAGGCACTTTTTTGCCCTCTTCTACTTCTATCACCAGGTAAGCTAATAAAAAAGTTTCCTAACTGTATTGGCTTACTGGAAAAAATCATGTGTTGGTAATGTAAAAAGACCTACAGGACATGATATTAGCAGGGGGTCTTAAATTAAACTACTAAAGAGGCTCTACACTGTTTAGCTGCCAAAAGCAGTTGGAATTGGGCCTAAACAGTGTGGTAAGTCTTTAGGTGATGGCTATTGTGTCTGTTTGACCTCTTCCAAATGTCTGTGCTGGCAATAAAAAGAAAAAGTTTCCAATTTAAATAGCTAGAGAATAAAAACAATTTGCCAGTAATGTGAAAAAACCTTCAGCACCTGGTGTTCCCATGTGGTCTCCCACCCAAGTACTAACCAGGCCCAACACTGCTTAGCTTCCAAGATCAGACGAGATTGGGCCTATCCAATGTGGTATGGCTGTAGTTGAAATACAGGCACTTTTTTGCCCTCTTCTACTTCTATCACCAGGTAAGCTAATAAAAAAGTTTCCTAACTGTATTGGCTTACTGAAAAAAATCATGTGTTGGTAATGTAAAAAGACCTACAGAACATGATATTAGCAGGGGGTCTTAAATTAAACTACTAAAGAGGCTCAACACTGTTTAGCTGCCAAAAGCATTTGGAATTGGGCCTAAACAGTGTGGTAAGTCTTTAGGTGATGGCTATTGTGTCTGTTTGACCTCTTCCAAATGTCAGTGCTGGCAATAAAAAGAAAAAGTTTCCAATTTAAATAGCTAGAGAATAAAAACAATTTGCCAGTAATGTGAAAAAAACCACAGCACCTGGTGTTCCCATGTGGTCTCCCACCCAAGTACTAAACATGCCCAACTTAGCTTCCAAGATCAGGCAAGATTGGGCCTATCCAATGTGGTATGGCTGTAGGTGAGATACAGGCACTTTTTTGCCCTCTTCTACTTCTATCACCAGGTAAGCAAATAAAAAAGTTTCCTAACTGTATTGGCTTACTGAAAAAAATCATGTGTTGGTAATGTAAAAAGACCTACAGGACATGATATTAGCAGGGGGTCTTAAATTAAACTACTAAAGAGGCTCAACACTGTTTAGCTGCCAAAAGCAGTTGGAATTGGGCCTAAACAGTGTGGTAAGTCTTTAGGTGATGGCTATTGTGTCTGTTTGACCTCTTCCAAATGTCTGTGCTGGCAATAAAAAGAAAAAGTTTCCAATTTAAATAGCTAGAGAATAAAAACAATTTGCCAGTAATGTGAAAAAACCTTCAGCACCTGGTGTTCCCATGTGGTCTCCCACCCAAGTACTAACCAGGCCCAACACTGCTTAGCTTCCAAGATCAGACGAGATTGGGCCTATCCAATGTGGTATAGCTGTAGGTGAAATACAGGCACTTTTTTGCCCTCTTCTACTTCTATCACCAGGTAAGCTAATAAAAAAGTTTCCTAACTGTATTGGCTTACTGAAAAAAATCATGTGTTGGTAATGTAAAAAGACCTACAGAACATGATATTAGCAAGGGGTCTTAAATTAAACTACTAAAGAGGCTCAACACTGTTTAGCTGCCAAAAGCATTTGGAATTGGGCCTAAACAGTGTGGTAAATCTTTAGGTGATGGCTATTGTGTCTGTTTGACCTCTTCCAAATGTCAGTGCTGGCAATAAAAAGAAAAACTTTCCAATTTAAAGCGCTAGAGAATAAAAACAATTTGCCAGTAATGTGAAAAAACCTACAGCACCTGGTGTTCCCATGTGGTCTCCCACCCAAGTACTAACCAGGCCCAACACTGCTTAGCTTCCAAGATCAGGCAAGATTGGGCCTATCCAATGTGGTATGGCTGTAGGTGAGATACAGGCACTTTTTTGCCCTCTTCTACTTCTATCACCAGGTAAGCTAATAAAAAAGTTTCCTAACTGCATTGGCTTACTGAAAAAAATCATGTGTTGGTAATGTAAAAAGACCTACAGGACATGATATTAGCAGGGGGTCTTAAATTAAACTACTAAAGAGGCTCAACACTGTTTAGCTGCCAAAAGCAGTTGAAATTGGGCCTAAACAGTGTGGTAAGTCTTTAGGTGATGGCTATTGTGTCTGTTTGACCTCTTCCAAATGTCTGTGCTGGCAATAAAAAGAAAAAGTTTCCAATTTAAATAGCTAGAGAATAAAAAAAAATTGCCAGTAATGTGAAAAACCTACAGCACTTGGTGTTCCCATGTGGTCTCCCACCCAAGTACAAACCAAGCCCAACACTGCTTAGCTTCCAAGATCAGATAAGATTGGGCCTATCCAATGTAGTATGTCTATAGGTAAGATACAGGCACTTTTTTGCCCTCTTCTACTTCTATCACCAGGTAAGCTAATAAAAAAGTTTCCTAACTGTATTGGTTTACTGAAAAAAATCATGTGTTGGTAATGTAAAAAGACCTACAGAACATGATATTAGCAAGGGGTCTTAAATTAAACTACTAAAGAGGCTCAACACTGTTTAGCTGCCAAAAGCATTTGGAATTGGGCCTAAACAGTGTGGTAAATCTTTAGGTGATGGCTATTGTGTCTGTTTGACCTCTTCCAAATGTCTGTACTGGCAATATAAAGAAAAAGTTTCCAATTAATATAGCTAGAGAATAAAAAAAAATTGCCAGTAATGTGAAAAAACCTTCAGCACCTGGTGTTCCCATGTGGTCTCCCACCCAAGTACTAACCAGGCCCAACACTGCTTAGCTTCCAAGATCAGACGGGATTGGGCCTATCCAATGTGGTATGGCTGTAGGTGAGATACAGGCACTTTTTTGCCCTCTTCTACTTCTATCACCAGGTAAGCTAATAAAAAAGTTTCCTAACTGTATTGGCTTACTGGAAAAAATCATGTGTTGGTAATGTAAAAAGACCTACAGGACATGATATTAGCAGGGGGTCTTAAATTAAACTACTAAAGAGGCTCTACACTGTTTAGCTGCCAAAAGCAGTTGGAATTGGGCCTAAACAGTGTGGTAAGTCTTTAGGTGATGGCTATTGTGTCTGTTTGACCTCTTCCAAATGTCTGTGCTGGCAATAAAAAGAAAAAGTTTCCAATTTAAATAGCTAGAGAATAAAAACAATTTGCCAGTAATGTGAAAAAACCTTCAGCACCTGGTGTTCCCATGTGGTCTCCCACCCAAGTACTAACCAGGCCCAACACTGCTTAGCTTCCAAGATCAGACGAGATTGGGCCTATCCAATGTGGTATGGCTGTAGTTGAAATACAGGCACTTTTTTGCCCTCTTCTACTTCTATCACCAGGTAAGCTAATAAAAAAGTTTCCTAACTGTATTGGCTTACTGAAAAAAATCATGTGTTGGTAATGTAAAAAGACCTACAGAACATGATATTAGCAGGGGGTCTTAAATTAAACTACTAAAGAGGCTCAACACTGTTTAGCTGCCAAAAGCATTTGGAATTGGGCCTAAACAGTGTGGTAAGTCTTTAGGTGATGGCTATTGTGTCTGTTTGACCTCTTCCAAATGTCAGTGCTGGCAATAAAAAGAAAAAGTTTCCAAGTTAAATAGCTAGAGAATAAAAACAATTTACCAGTAATGTGAAAAAACCCACAGCACCTGGTGTTCCCATGTGGTCTCCCACCCAAGTACTAAACATGCCCAACTTAGCTTCCAAGATCAGGCAAGATTGGGCCTATCCAATGTGGTATGGCTGTAGGTGAGATACAGGCACTTTTTTGCCCTCTTCTACTTCTATCACCAGGTAAGCAAATAAAAAAGTTTCCTAACTGTATTGGCTTACTGAAAAAAATCATGTGTTGGTAATGTAAAAAGACCTACAGGACATGATATTAGCAGGGGGTCTTAAATTAAACTACTAAAGAGGCTCTACACTGTTTAGCTGCCAAAAGCAGTTGGAATTGGGCCTAAACAGTGTGGTAAGTCTTTAGGTGATGGCTATTGTGTCTGTTTGACCTCTTCCAAATGTCTGTGCTGGCAATAAAAAGAAAAAGTTTCCAATTTAAATAGCTAGAGAATAAAAACAATTTGCCAGTAATGTGAAAAAACCTTCAGCACCTGGTGTTCCCATGTGGTCTCCCACCCAAGTACTAACCAGGCCCAACACTGCTTAGCTTCCAAGATCAGACGAGATTGGGCCTATCCAATGTGGTATGGCTGTAGTTGAAATACAGGCACTTTTTTGCCCTCTTCTACTTCTATCACCAGGTAAGCTAATAAAAAAGTTTCCTAACTGTATTGGCTTACTGAAAAAAATCATGTGTTGGTAATGTAAAAAGACCTACAGAACATGATATTAGCAGGGGGTCTTAAATTAAACTACTAAAGAGGCTCAACACTGTTTAGCTGCCAAAAGCATTTGGAATTGGGCCTAAACAGTGTGGTAAGTCTTTAGGTGATGGCTATTGTGTCTGTTTGACCTCTTCCAAATGTCAGTGCTGGCAATAAAAAGAAAAAGTTTCCAATTTAAATAGCTAGAGAATAAAAACAATTTACCAGTAATGTGAAAAAACCCACAGCACCTGGTGTTCCCATGTGGTCTCCCACCCAAGTACTAAACATGCCCAACTTAGCTTCCAAGATCAGGCAAGATTGGGCCTATCCAATGTGGTATGGCTGTAGGTGAGATACAGGCACTTTTTTGCCCTCTTCTACTTCTATCACCAGGTAAGCAAATAAAAAAGTTTCCTAACTGTATTGGCTTACTGAAAAAAATCATGTGTTGGTAATGTAAAAAGACCTACAGGACATGATATTAGCAGGGGGTCTTAAATTAAACTACTAAAGAGGCTCAACACTGTTTAGCTGCCAAAAGCAGTTGGAATTGGGCCTAAACAGTGTGGTAAGTCTTTAGGTGATGGCTATTGTGTCTGTTTGACCTCTTCCAAATGTCTGTGCTGGCAATAAAAAGAAAAAGTTTCCAATTTAAATAGCTAGAGAATAAAAAAAAATTGCCAGTAATGTGAAAAACCTACAGCACTTGGTGTTCCCATGTGGTCTCCCACCCAAGTACCAACCAAGCCCAACACTGCTTAGCTTCCAAGATCAGATAAGGTTGGGCCTATTCAATGTGGTATGTCTATAGGTGAGATACAGGCACTTTTTTGCCCTCTTCTACTTCTATCACCAGGTAAGCTAATAAAAAAGTTTCCTAACTGTATTGGCTTACTGGAAAAAATCATGTGTTGGTAATGTAAAAAGACCTACAGGACATGATATTAGCAGGGGGTCTTAAATTAAACTACTAAAGAGGCTCTACACTGTTTAGCTGCCAAAAGCAGTTAGAATTGGACCAAAACAGTGTGGTAAGTCTTTAGGTGATGGCTATTGTGTCTGTTTGACCTCTTCCAAATGTCTGTACTGGCAATATAAAGAAAAAGTTTCCAATTTAAATAGCTAGAGAATAAAAACTATTTGCCAGTAATGTGAAAAAACCTTCAGCACCTGGTGTTCCCATGTGGTCTCCCACCCAAGTACTAACCAGGCCCAACACTGCTTAGCTTCCAAGATCAGATGAGATTGGGCCTATCCAATGTGGTATGGCTGTAGGTGAGATACAGGCACTTTTTTGCCCTCTTCTACTTCTATCACCAGGTAAGCTAATAAAAAAGTTTCCTAACTGTATTGGCTTACTGAAAAAAATCATGTGTTGGTAATGTAAAAAGACCTACAGGACATGATATTAGCAGGGGGTCTTAAATTAAACTACTAAAGAGGCTCAACACTGTTTAGCTGCCAAAAGCAGTTGGAATTGGGCCTAAACAGTGTGGTAAGTCTTTAGGTGATGGCTATTGTGTCTGTTTGACCTCTTCCAAATGTCTGTGCTGGCAATAAAAAGAAAAACTTTCCAATTTAAAGCGCTAGAGAATAAAAACAATTTGCCAGTAATGTGAAAAAACCTACAGCACCTGGTGTTCCCATGTGGTCTCCCACCCAAGTACTAACCAGGCCCAACACTGCTTAGCTTCCAAGATCAGGCAAGATTGGGCCTATCCAATGTGGTATGGCTGTAGGTGAGATACAGGCACTTTTTTGCCCTCTTCTACTTCTATCACCAGGTAAGCTAATAAAAAAGTTTCCTAACTGTATTGGCTTACTGAAAAAAATCATGTGTTGGTAATGTAAAAAGACCTACAGGACATGATATTAGCAGGGGGTCTTAAATTAAACTACTAAAGAGGCTCAACACTGTTTAGCTGCCAAAAGCAGTTGGAATTGGGCCTAAACAGTGTGGTAAGTCTTTAGGTGATGGCTATTGTGTCTGTTTGACCTCTTCCAAATGTCTGTGCTGGCAATAAAAAGAAATAGTTTCCAATTTAAATAGCTAGAGAATTAAAAAAATATTGCCAGTAATGTGAAAAACCTACAGCACTTGGTGTTCCCATGTGGTCTCCCACCCAAGTACAACACTGCGTTGCTTCCAAGATCAGATAAGATTGGGCCTATCCAATGTAGTATGTCTATAGGTGAGATACAGGCACTTTTTTGCCCTCTTCTACTTCTATCACCAGGTAAGCTAATAAAAAAGTTTCCTAACTGTATTGGCTTACTGGAAAAAATCATGTGTTGGTAATGTAAAAAGACCTACAGGACATGATATTAGCAGGGGGTCTTAAATTAAACTACTAAAGAGGCTCTACACTGTTTAGCTGCCAAAAGCAGTTGGAATTGGGCTTAAACAGTGTGGTAAGTCTTTAGGTGATGGCTATTGTGTCTGTTTGACCTCTTCCAAATGTCAGTGCTGGCAATAAAAAGAAAAAGTTTCCAATTTAAATAGCTAGAGAATAAAAACAATTTGCCAGTAATGTGAAAAATCCTACAGCACCTGGTGTTCCCATGTGGTCTCCCACCCAAGTACTAACCAGGCCCAACACTGCTTAGCTTCCAAGATGAGACGAGATTGGGCCTATCCAATGTGGTATGGCTGTAGGTGAGACACAGGCACTTTTTTGCCCTCTTCTACATCTATCACCAGGTACGCTAATAAAAAAGTTTCCTAAATGTATTGGCTTACTGAAAAAAATCATGTGTTGGTAATGTAAAAAGACCTACAGGACATGATATTAGCAGGGGGTCTTAAATTAAACTACTAAAGAGGCTCAACACTGTTTAGCTGCCAAAAGCAGTTGGAATTGGGCCTAAACAGTGTGGTAAGTCTTTAGGTGCTGGCTATTGCGTCTGTTTGACCTCTTCCAAATGTCTGTGCTGGCAATAAAAAGAAAAAGTTTCCAATTTAAATAGCTAGAGAATAAAAACAATTTGCCAGTAATGTGAAAAAAGCTACAGCACCAGGTGTTCCCATGTGGTCTCCCACCCAAGTACTAACCAGTCCAAACACTGCTTAGCTTCCAAGATCAGACGAGATTGGGCCTTTCCAATGTGGTATGGCTGTAGGTGAGATACAGGCACTTTTTTGCCCTCTTCTACTTCTATCACCAGGTAAGCTAATAAAAAAGTTTCCTAACTGTATTGGCTTACTAAAAAAAATTAATGTGTTGGTAATGTAACACTGTTTAGCTGCCAAAAGCAGTTGGAATTGGGCCTAAACAGTGTGGTAAGTCTTTCGGTGATGGCTATTGTGTCTGTTTGACCTCTTCCAAATGTCAGTGCTGGCAATAAAAAGAAAAAGTTTCCAATTTAAATAGCTAGAGAATAAAAACAATTTGCCAGTAATGTGAAAAGACCTAGAGCACCTGGTGTACTTATGTGGTCTCCCACCACAGTACTAACCAGGCCCAACACTGCTTAACTTCCAAGATCAGACGAGATTGGGCCTATCCAATGTGGTATGGCTGTAGGTGAAATATAGGCACTTTTTGCCCTCTTCTACTTCTATCACCAGGTAAGCTAATAAAAAATTTTCCTAACTGTATTGGCTTACTGAAAAAAATCATGTGTTGGTAATGTAAAAAGACCTACAGGACATGATATTAGCAGGGGGTCTTAAATTAAACTACTAAAGAGGCTCAACACTGTTTAGCTGCCAAAAGCAGTTGGAATTGGCCCTAAAGAGTGTGGTAAGTCTTTAGGTGATGGCTATTGTGTCTGTTTGACCTCTTCCAAATGTCTGTGCTGGCAATAAAAATAAAAAGTTTCCAATTTAAATAGCTAAAGAATAAAAACAATTTGCCAGTAATGTGAAAAGACCTAGAGCACCTGGTGTTCTTATGTGGTCTCCCACCAAAGTACTAACCAGGCCCAACACTGCTTAACTTCCAAGATCAGACGAGATTGGGCCTATCCAATGTGGTATGGCTGTAGGTGAAATATAGGCACTTTTTGCCCTCTTCTACTTCTATCACCAGGTAAGCTAATAAAAAAGTTTTCTAAATGTATTGGCTTACTGAAAAAAATCATGTGTTGGTAATGTAAAAAGACCTACAGGACATGATATTAGCAGGGGGTCTTAAATTAAACTACTAAAGAGGCTCAACACTGTTTAGCTGCCAAAAGCAGTTGGAATTGGGCCTAAACAGTGTGGTAAGTCTTTAGTTGATGGCTATTGTGTCTGTTTGACCTCTTCCAAATGTCTGTACTGGCAATAAAATAAAAAAAGTTTCCAATTTAAATAGCTAGAGAATAAAAACAATGTGCCAGTAATGTGAAAAAACCTACAGCACCTGGTGTTCCCATGTCGTCTCCCACCCAAGTACTAACCAGGCCCAACACTGCTTAGCTTTCAAGATAAGACAAGATTGGGCCTATCCAATGTGGTATGGCTGTATGTGAGATACAGTCACTTTTTTGCCCTCTTCTACTTCTATCACCGGGTAAGCTAATACAAAAGTTTCCTAACTGTATTGGCTTACTGAAAAAAATCATGTGTTGGTAATCTAAAAAGACCTACACGACATGATATTAGCAGGGGGTCTTAAATTAAACTACTAAAGAGGCTCAACACTGTTTAGCTGCAAAAAGCAGTTGGAATTGGGCCTAAACAGTGTGGTAAGTCTTTAGGTGATGGCTATTGTGTCTGTTTGACCTCTTCCAAATGTCTGTACTGGCAATAAAAAGAAAAAGTTTTCAATTTAAATAGCTAGAGAATAAAATCAATTTGACAGTAATGTGAAAAAAACTACAGCACCTAGTGTTCCCATGTGGTCTCCCACCCAAGTACTAACCAGACCCAACACTGCTTAGCTTCCAAGATCAGACGAGATTGTGTCTATCCAATGTGGTATGGCTGTAGGTGAGATACATGCACTTTTTTTCCCCTCTTCTACTTCTATCACCAGGTAAGCTAATAAAAAAGTTTCCTAACTGTATTGGCTTACTGAAAAAAATCATGTGTTGGTAATGTAAAAAGACCTACAGGACATGATATTAGCAGGGGGTCTTAAATTAAACTAGTAAAGAGGCTCAACACTGTTTAGCTGCCAAAAGCAGTTGGAATTGGGCCTAAACAGTGTGGTAAGTCTTTAGGTGATGGCTATTGTGTCTGTTTGACCTCTTCCAAATGTCTGTGCTGGCAATAAAAAGAAAAAGTTTCCAATTTAAATAGCTAGAGAATAAAAACAATTTGCCAGTAATGTGAAAAGACCTAGAGCACCTGGTGTTCCCATGTGGTCTCCCACCAAAGTACTAACCAGGCCCAACACTGCTTAACTTCCAAGATCAGACGAGATTGGGCTTATCCAATGTGGTATGGCTGTAGGTGAAATACAGGCACTTTTTTGCCCTCTTCTACTTCTATCACCAGGTAAGCTAATAAAAAAGTTTCCTAACTGTATTGGATTACTGAAAAAAATCATGTGTTGGTAATGTAAAAAGACCTACAGAACATGATATTAGCAGGAGGTCTTAAATTAAACCACTAAAGAGGCTCAACACTGTTTAGCTGCCAAAAGCATTTGGAATTGGGCCTAAACAGTGTGGTAAGTCTTTAGGTGATGGCTATTGTGTCTGTTTGACCTCTTCCAAATGTCAGTGCTGGCAATAAAAAGAAAAAGTTTCCAATTTAAATAGCTAGAGAATAAAAACAATTTGCCAGTAATGTGAAAAAACCTACAGCACCTGGTGTTCCCATGTGGTCTCCCACCCAAGTACTAACCAGGCCCAACACTGCTTAGCTTCCAAGATCAGGCCTATCCAATGTGGTATGGCTGTAGGTGAGATACAGGCACTTTTTTGCCCTCTTCTACTTCTATCACCAGGTAAGCTAATAAAAAAGTTTCCTAACTGTATTGGCTTACTGAAAAAAATCATGTGTTGGTAATGTAAAAAGACCTACAGGACATGATATTAGCAGGGGGTCTTAAATTAAACTACTAAAGAGGCTCAACACTGTTTAGCTGCCAAAAGCAGTTGGAATTGGGACTAAACAGTGTGGTAAGTCTTTAGGTGATGGTTATTGTGTCTGTTTGACGTCTTCCAAATGTCTGTGCTGGCAATAAAAAGAAAAAGTTTCCAATTTAAATAGCTAGAGAATAAAAACAATTTGCCAGTAATGTGAAAAGACCTAGAGCACCTGGTGTTCCCATGTGGTCTCCCACCAAAGTACTAACCAGGCCCAACACTGCTTAACTTCCAAGATCAGACGAGATTGGGCCTATCCAATGTGGTATGGCTGTAGGTAAAATTCAGGCACTTTTTTGCCCTCTTCTACTTCTATCACCAGGTAAGCTAATAAAAAAGTTTCCTAACTGTATTGGCTTACTGAAAAAAATCATGTGTTGGTAATGTAAAAAGACCTACAGGACATGATATTAGCAGGGGGTCTTAAATTAAACTACTAAAGAGGCTCTACACTGTTTAGCTGACAAAAGCAGTTGGAATTGGGCCTAAACAGTGTGGTAAGTCTTTAGGTGATGGCTATTGTGTCTGTTTGACCTCTTCCAAATGTCTGTACTGGCAATATAAAGAAAAAGTTTCCAATTTAAATAGCTAGAGAATAAAAACAATTTGCCAGTAATGTGAAAAAACCTACAGCACCTGGTGTTCCCATGTGGTCTCCCACCCAAGTACTAACCAGGCCCAACACTGCTTAGCTTCCAAGATCAGGCCTATCCAATGTGGTATGGCTGTAGGTGAGATACAGGCACTTTTTTGCCCTCTTCTACTTCTATCACCAGGTAAGCTAATAAAAAAGTTTCCTAACTGTATTGGCTTACTGAAAAAAATCATGTGTTGGTAATGTAAAAAGACCTACAGGACATGATATTAGCAGGGGGTCTTAAATTAAACTACTAAAGAGGCTCAACACTGTTTAGCTGCCAAAAGCAGTTGGAATTGGGCCTAAACAGTGTGGTAAGTCTTTAGGTGATGGTTATTGTGTCTGTTTGACGTCTTCCAAATGTCTGTGCTGGCAATAAAAAGAAAAAGTTTCCAATTTAAATAGCTAGAGAATAAAAACAATTTGCCAGTAATGTGAAAAGACCTAGAGCACCTGGTGTTCCCATGTGGTCTCCCACCAAAGTACTAACCAGGCCCAACACTGCTTAACTTCCAAGATCAGACGAGATTGGGCCTATCCAATGTGGTATGGCTGTAGGTAAAATACAGGCACTTTTTGCCCTCTTCTACTTCTATCACCAGGTAAGCTAATAAAAAAGTTTCCTAACTGTATTGGCTTACTGAAAAAAATCATGTGTTGGTAATGTAAAAAGACCTACAGGACATGATATTAGCAGGGGGTCTTAAATTAAACTACTAAAGAGGCTCAACACTGTTTAGCTGCAAAAAGCAGTTGGAATTGGGCCTAAACAGTGTGGTAAGTCTTTAGGTGATGGCTATTGTGTCTGTTTGACCTCTTCCAAATGTCTGTACTGGCAATAAAAAGAAAAAGTTTTCAATTTAAATAGCTAGAGAATAAAATCAATTTGACAGTAATGTGAAAAAAACTACAGCACCTAGTGTTCCCATGTGGTCTCCCACCCAAGTACTAACCAGACCCAACACTGCTTAGCTTCCAAGATCAGACGAGATTGTGTCTATCCAATGTGGTATGGCTGTAGGTGAGATACATGCACTTTTTTTCCCCTCTTCTACTTCTATCACCAGGTAAGCTAATAAAAAAGTTTCCTAACTGTATTGGCTTACTGAAAAAAATCATGTGTTGGTAATGTAAAAAGACCTACAGGACATGATATTAGCAGGGGGTCTTAAATTAAACTAGTAAAGAGGCTCAACACTGTTTAGCTGCCAAAAGCAGTTGGAATTGGGCCTAAACAGTGTGGTAAGTCTTTAGGTGATGGCTATTGTGTCTGTTTGACCTCTTCCAAATGTCTGTGCTGGCAATAAAAAGAAAAAGTTTCCAATTTAAATAGCTAGAGAATAAAAACAATTTGCCAGTAATGTGAAAAGACCTAGAGCACCTGGTGTTCCCATGTGGTCTCCCACCAAAGTACTAACCAGGCCCAACACTGCTTAACTTCCAAGATCAGACGAGATTGGGCTTATCCAATGTGGTATGGCTGTAGGTGAAATACAGGCACTTTTTTGCCCTCTTCTACTTCTATCACCAGGTAAGCTAATAAAAAAGTTTCCTAACTGTATTGGATTACTGAAAAAAATCATGTGTTGGTAATGTAAAAAGACCTACAGAACATGATATTAGCAGGAGGTCTTAAATTAAACCACTAAAGAGGCTCAACACTGTTTAGCTGCCAAAAGCATTTGGAATTGGGCCTAAACAGTGTGGTAAGTCTTTAGGTGATGGCTATTGTGTCTGTTTGACCTCTTCCAAATGTCAGTGCTGGCAATAAAAAGAAAAAGTTTCCAATTTAAATAGCTAGAGAATAAAAACAATTTGCCAGTAATGTGAAAAAACCTACAGCACCTGGTGTTCCCATGTGGTCTCCCACCCAAGTACTAACCAGGCCCAACACTGCTTAGCTTCCAAGATCAGGCCTATCCAATGTGGTATGGCTGTAGGTGAGATACAGGCACTTTTTTGCCCTCTTCTACTTCTATCACCAGGTAAGCTAATAAAAAAGTTTCCTAACTGTATTGGCTTACTGAAAAAAATCATGTGTTGGTAATGTAAAAAGACCTACAGGACATGATATTAGCAGGGGGTCTTAAATTAAACTACTAAAGAGGCTCAACACTGTTTAGCTGCCAAAAGCAGTTGGAATTGGGACTAAACAGTGTGGTAAGTCTTTAGGTGATGGTTATTGTGTCTGTTTGACGTCTTCCAAATGTCTGTGCTGGCAATAAAAAGAAAAAGTTTCCAATTTAAATAGCTAGAGAATAAAAACAATTTGCCAGTAATGTGAAAAGACCTAGAGCACCTGGTGTTCCCATGTGGTCTCCCACCAAAGTACTAACCAGGCCCAACACTGCTTAACTTCCAAGATCAGACGAGATTGGGCCTATCCAATGTGGTATGGCTGTAGGTAAAATTCAGGCACTTTTTTGCCCTCTTCTACTTCTATCACCAGGTAAGCTAATAAAAAAGTTTCCTAACTGTATTGGCTTACTGAAAAAAATCATGTGTTGGTAATGTAAAAAGACCTACAGGACATGATATTAGCAGGGGGTCTTAAATTAAACTACTAAAGAGGCTCTACACTGTTTAGCTGACAAAAGCAGTTGGAATTGGGCCTAAACAGTGTGGTAAGTCTTTAGGTGATGGCTATTGTGTCTGTTTGACCTCTTCCAAATGTCTGTACTGGCAATATAAAGAAAAAGTTTCCAATTTAAATAGCTAGAGAATAAAAACAATTTGCCAGTAATGTGAAAAAACCTACAGCACCTGGTGTTCCCATGTGGTCTCCCACCCAAGTACTAACCAGGCCCAACACTGCTTAGCTTCCAAGATCAGGCCTATCCAATGTGGTATGGCTGTAGGTGAGATACAGGCACTTTTTTGCCCTCTTCTACTTCTATCACCAGGTAAGCTAATAAAAAAGTTTCCTAACTGTATTGGCTTACTGAAAAAAATCATGTGTTGGTAATGTAAAAAGACCTACAGGACATGATATTAGCAGGGGGTCTTAAATTAAACTACTAAAGAGGCTCAACACTGTTTAGCTGCCAAAAGCAGTTGGAATTGGGCCTAAACAGTGTGGTAAGTCTTTAGGTGATGGTTATTGTGTCTGTTTGACGTCTTCCAAATGTCTGTGCTGGCAATAAAAAGAAAAAGTTTCCAATTTAAATAGCTAGAGAATAAAAACAATTTGCCAGTAATGTGAAAAGACCTAGAGCACCTGGTGTTCCCATGTGGTCTCCCACCAAAGTACTAACCAGGCCCAACACTGCTTAACTTCCAAGATCAGACGAGATTGGGCCTATCCAATGTGGTATGGCTGTAGGTGAAATACAGGCACTTTTTGCCCTCTTCTACTTCTATCACCAGGTAAGCTAATAAAAAAGTTTCCTAAATTATTGGCTTACTGAAAAAAATCATGTGTTGGTAATGTAAAAAGACCTACAGGACATGATATTAGCAGGGGGTCTTAAATTAAACTACTAAAGAGGCTCAACACTGTTTAGCTGCCAAAAGCAGTTGGAATTGGGCCTAAACAGTGTGGTAAGTCTTTAGGTGATGGCTATTGTGTCTGTTTGACCTCTTCCAAATGTCTGTGCTGGCAATAAAAAGAAAAAGTTTCCAATTTAAATAGCTAGAGAATAAAAACAATTTGCCAGTAATGTGAAAAGACCTAGAGCACCTGGTGTTCCCATGTGGTCTCCCACCAAAGTACTAACCAGGCCCAACACTGCTTAACTTCCAAGATCAGACGAGATTGGGCTTATCCAATGTGGTATGGCTGTAGGTGAGATAAAGGCACTTTTTTGCCCTCTTCTACTTCTATCACCAGGTAAGCTAATACAAAAGTTTCCTAACTGTATTGGCTTACTGAAAAAAATCATGTGTTGGTAATGTAAAAAGACCTACAGGACATGATATTAGCAGGGGGTCTTAAATTAAACTACTAAAGAGGCTCTACACTGTTTAGCTGCCAAAAGCAGTTGGAATTGGGCCTAAACCGTGTGGTAAGTCTTTAGGTGATGGCTATTGTGTCTGTTTGACCTCTTCCAAATGTCTGTACTGGCAATATAAAGAAAAAGTTTCCAATTTAAATAGCTAGAGAATAAAAACAATTTGCTAGTAATGTGAAAAAACCTACAGCACCTGGTGTTCCCATGTGGTCTCCCACCCAAGTACTAACCAGGCCCAACACTGTTTAGCTTCCAAGATCAGACGAGATTGGGCCTATCCAATGTGGTGTGGCTGTAGGTGAGATACAGGCACTTTTTTGCCCTCTTCTACTTCTATCACCAGGTAAGCTAATAAAAAAGTTTCCTAACTGTATTGTCTTACTGAAAAAAATCATGTGTTGGTAATGTAAAAATACCTACAGGACATGATATTAGCAGGGGGTCTTAAATTAAACTACTAAAGAGGCTCAACACTGTTTAGCTGCCAAAAGCAGTTGGAATTGGGCCTAAACAGTGTGGTAAGTCTTTAGGTGATGGTTATTGTGTCTGTTTGACCTCTTCCAAATGTCTGTGCTGGCAATAAAAAGAAAAAGTTTCCAATTTAAATAGCTAGAGAATAAAAACAATTTGCCAGTAATGTGAAAAGACCTAGAGCACCTGGTGTTCCCATGGGGTCTCCCACCAAAGTACTAACCAGGCCCAACACTGCTTAACTTCCAAGATCAGACGAGATTGGGCCTATCCAATGTGGTATGGCTGTAGGTGAAATACAGTCACTTTTTTGCCCTCTTCTACTTCTATCACCAGGTAAGCTAATAAAAAAGTTTCCTAACTGTATTGGCTTACTGAAAAAAATCATGTGTTGGTAATGTAAAAAGACCTACAGGACATGATATTAGCAGGGGGTCTTAAATTAAACTACTAAAGAGGCTCTACACTGTTTAGCTGCCAAAAGCAGTTGGAATTGGGCCTAAACCGTGTGGTAAGTCTTTAGGTGATGGCTATTGTGTCTGTTTGACCTCTTCCAAATGTCTGTACTGGCAATATAAAGAAAAAGTTTCCAATTTAAATAGCTAGAGAATAAAAACAATTTGCTAGTAATGTGAAAAAACCTACAGCACCTGGTGTTCCCATGTGGTCTCCCACCCAAGTACTAACCAGGCCCAACACTGTTTAGCTTCCAAGATCAGACGAGATTGGGCCTATCCAATGTGGTGTGGCTGTAGGTGAGATACAGGCACTTTTTTGCCCTCTTCTACTTCTATCACCAGGTAAGCTAATAAAAAAGTTTCCTAACTGTATTGTCTTACTGAAAAAAATCATGTGTTGGTAATGTAAAAATACCTACAGGACATGATATTAGCAGGGGGTCTTAAATTAAACTACTAAAGAGGCTCAACACTGTTTAGCTGCCAAAAGCAGTTGGAATTGGGCCTAAAAAGTGTGGTAAGTCTTTAGGTGATGGTTATTGTGTCTGTTTGACCTCTTCCAAATGTCTGTGCTGGCAATAAAAAGAAAAAGTTTCCAATTTAAATAGCTAGAGAATAAAAACAATTTGCCAGTAATGTGAAAAGACCTAGAGCACCTGGTGTTCCCATGGGGTCTCCCACCAAAGTACTAACCAGGCCCAACACTGCTTAACTTCCAAGATCAGACGAGATTGGGCCTATCCAATGTGGTATGGCTGTAGGTGAAATACAGTCACTTTTTTGCCCTCTTCTACTTCTATCACCAGGTAAGCTAATAAAAAAGTTTCCTAACTGTATTGGCTTACTGAAAAAAATCATGTGTTGGTAATGTAAAAAGACCTACAGGACATGATATTAGCAGGGGGTCTTAAATTAAACTACTAAAGAGGCTCAACACTGTTTAGCTGCCAAAAGCAGTTGGAATTGGGCCTAAACAGTGTGGTAAGTCTTTAGGTGATGGCTATTGTGTCTGTTTGACCTCTTCCAAATGTCTGTGCTGGCAATAAAAAGAAAAAGTTTCCAATTTAAATAGCTAGAGAACAAAAAAAAATTGCCAGTAATGTGAAAAAATCTACAGCATCTGGTGTTCCCATGTGGTCTCCCACCCAAGTACTAACCAGGCCCAACACTGCTTAGCTTCCAAGATCAGACGAGATTGGGCCTATCCAATGTGGTATGGCTGTAGGTGAGATACAGGCACTTTTTTGCCCTCTTCTACTTCTATCACCATGTAAGCTAATAAAAAAGTTTCCTAACTGTATTGGCTTACTGAAAAAAATCATGTGTTGGTAATGTAAAAAGACCTACAGGACATGATATTAGCAGGGGGTCTTAAATTAAACTACTAAAGAGGCTCAACACTGTTTAGCTGCCAAAAGCAGTTGGAATTGGCCCTAAACAGTGTGGTAAGTCTTTAGGTGATGGGTATTGTGTCTGTTTGACCTCTTCCAAATGTCTGTGCTGGCAATAAAAATAAAAAGTTTCCAATTTAAATAGCTAGAGAATAAAAACAATTTGCCAGTAATGTGAAAAGACCTAGAGCACCTGGTGTTCTTATGTGTTCTCCCACCAAAGTACTAACCATTCCCAACACTGCTTAATTTCCAAGATCAGACGAGATTGGGCCTATCCAATGTGGTATGGCTGTAGGTGAAATACAGGCACTTTTTGCCCTCTTCTACTTCTTTCACCAGGTAAGATAATAAAATAATTTCCTAAATGTATTGGCTTACTGAAAAAAATCATGTGTTGGTAATGTAAAAAGACCTACAGGACATGATATTAGCAGGGGGTCTTAAATTAAACTACTAAAGAGGCTCAACACTGTTTAGCTGCCAAAAGCAGTTGGAATTGGGCCTAAACAGTGTGGTAAGTCTTTAGGTGATGGCTATTGTGTCTATTTGACCTCTTCCAAATGTCTGTACTGGCAATGAAAAGAAAAAGTTTCTATTTTAAATAGCTAGAGAATAAAAACAATTTGCCAGTAATGTGAAAAAACCTACAGCACCTGGTGTTCCCATGTGGTCTCCCACGCAAGTACTAACCAGGCCCAACACTGCTTAGCTTCCAAGATCAGACGAGATTGGGCCTATCCAATGTGGTATGGCTACAGGCGAGATACAGGCACTTTTTTGCTCTCTTCTACTTCTATCACCAGGTAAGCTAATAAAAAAGTTTCCGAACTGTATTGGCTTACTGAAAAAAATCATGTGTTGGTAATGTAAAAAGACCTACAGGACACGATATTAGCAGGGGGTCTTAAATTAAACTACTAAAGAGGCTCTACACTGTTTAGCTGACAAAAGCAGTTGGAATTGGGCCTAAACAGTGTGGTAAGTCTTTAGGTGATGGCTATTGTGTCTGTTTGACCTCTTCCAAATGTCTGTGCTGGCAATAAAAATAAAAAGTTTCCAATTTAAATAGCTAAAGAATAAAAACAATTTGCCAGTAATGTGAAAAGACCTAGAGCACCTGGTGTTCTTATGTGGTCTCCCACCAAAGTACTAACCAGGCCCAACACTGCTTAACTTCCAAGATCAGACGAGATTGGGCCTATCCAATGTGGTATGGCTGTAGGTGAAATATAGGCACTTTTTGCCCTCTTCTACTTCTATCACCAGGTAAGCTAATAAAAAAGTTTTCTAAATGTATTGGCTTACTGAAAAAAATCATGTGTTGGTAATGTAAAAAGACCTACAGGACATGATATTAGCAGGGGGTCTTAAATTAAACTACTAAAGAGGCTCAACACTGTTTAGCTGCCAAAAGCAGTTGGAATTGGGCCTAAACAGTGTGGTAAGTCTGTAGGTGATGGCTATTGTGTCTGTTTGACCTCTTCCAAATGTCTGTACTGGCAATAAAAAGAAAAAATATCAAATTTAAATAGCTAGAGAATAAAAACAATTTGCCAGTAATGTGAAAAAACCTACAGCACCTGGTGTTCCCATGTGGTCTCCCACCCAAGTACTAACCAGGCCCAACACTGCTTAGCTTCCAAGATCAGACGAGATTGGGCCTATCCAATGTGGTATGGCTGTAGGTGCGATACAGGCACTTTTTTGATCTCTTCTACTTCTATCACCAGGTAAGCTAATAAAAAAGTTTCCTAACTGTATTGGCTTACTGAAAAAAATCATGTGTTGGTAATGTAAAAAGACCTACAGGACATGATATTAGCAGGGGGTCTTAAATTAAACTACTAAAGAGGCTCAACACTGTTTAGCTGCCAAAAGCAGTTGGAATTGGGCCTAAACAGTGTGGTAAGTCTTTAGTTGATGGCTATTGTGTCTGTTTGACCTCTTCCAAATGTCTGTACTGGCAATAAAATAAAAAAAGTTTCCAATTTAAATAGCTAGAGAATAAAAACAATGTGCCAGTAATGTGAAAAAACCTACAGCACCTGGTGTTCCCATGTCGTCTCCCACCCAAGTACTAACCAGGCCCAACACTGCTTAGCTTTCAAGATAAGACAAGATTGGGCCTATCCAATGTGGTATGGCTGTATGTGAGATACAGTCACTTTTTTGCCCTCTTCTACTTCTATCACCGGGTAAGCTAATACAAAAGTTTCCTAACTGTATTGGCTTACTGAAAAAAATCATGTGTTGGTAATCTAAAAAGACCTACACGACATGATATTAGCAGGGGGTCTTAAATTAAACTACTAAAGAGGCTCAACACTGTTTAGCTGCAAAAAGCAGTTGGAATTGGGCCTAAACAGTGTGGTAAGTCTTTAGGTGATGGCTATTGTGTCTGTTTGACCTCTTCCAAATGTCTGTACTGGCAATAAAAAGAAAAAGTTTTCAATTTAAATAGCTAGAGAATAAAATCAATTTGACAGTAATGTGAAAAAAACGACAGCACCTAGTGTTCCCATGTGGTCTCCCACCCAAGTACTAACCAGGCCCAACACTGCTTAGCTTCTAAGATCAGACGAGATTGTGTCTATCCAATGTGGTATGGCTGTAGGTGAGATACATGCACTTTTTTTCCCCTCTTCTACTTCTATCACCAGGTAAGCTAATAAAAAAGTTTCCTAACTGTATTGGCTTACTGAAAAAAATCATGTGTTGGTAATGTAAAAAGACCTACAGGACATGATATTAGCAGGGGGTCTTAAATTAAACTAGTAAAGAGGCTCAACACTGTTTAGCTGCCAAAAGCAGTTGGAATTGGGCCTAAACAGTGTGGTAAGTCTTTAGGTGATGGCTATTGTGTCTGTTTGACCTCTTCCAAATGTCTGTGCTGGCAATAAAAAGAAAAAGTTTCCAATTTAAATAGCTAGAGAATAAAAACAATTTGCCAGTAATGTGAAAAGACCTAGAGCACCTGGTGTTCCCATGTGGTCTCCCACCAAAGTACTAACCAGGCCCAACACTGCTTAACTTCCAAGATCAGACGAGATTGGGCTTATCCAATGTGGTATGGCTGTAGGTGAAATACAGGCACTTTTTTGCCCTCTTCTACTTCTATCACCAGGTAAGCTAATAAAAAAGTTTCCTAACTGTATTGGATTACTGAAAAAAATCATGTGTTGGTAATGTAAAAAGACCTACAGAACATGATATTAGCAGGAGGTCTTAAATTAAACCACTAAAGAGGCTCAACACTGTTTAGCTGCCAAAAGCATTTGGAATTGGGCCTAAACAGTGTGGTAAGTCTTTAGGTGATGGCTATTGTGTCTGTTTGACCTCTTCCAAATGTCAGTGCTGGCAATAAAAAGAAAAAGTTTCCAATTTAAATAGCTAGAGAATAAAAACAATTTGCCAGTAATGTGAAAAAACCTACAGCACCTGGTGTTCCCATGTGGTCTCCCACCCAAGTACTAACCAGGCCCAACACTGCTTAGCTTCCTAGATCAGACGAGATTGGGCCTATCCAATGTGGTATGGCTGTAGGTGAGATACAGGCACTTTTTTGCCCTCTTCTACTTCTATCACCAGGTAAGCTAATAAAAAAGTTTCCTAACTGTATTGGCTTACTGAAAAAAATCATGTGTTGGTAATGTAAATAGACCTACAGGACATGATATTAGCAGGGGGTCTTAAATTAAACTACTAAAGAGGCTCAACACTGTTTAGCTGACAAAAGCAGTTGGAATTGGGCCTAAACAGTGTGGTAAGTCTTTAGGTGATGGCTATTGTGTCTGTTTGACCTCTTCCAAATGTCTGTACTGGCAATATAAAGAAAAAGTTTCCAATTTAAATAGCTAGAGAATAAAAACAATTTGCCAGTAATGTGAAAAAACCTACAGCACCTGGTGTTCCCATGTGGTCTCCCACCTAAGTACTAACCAGGCCCAACACTGCTTAGCTTCCAAGATCAGGCCTATCCAATGTGGTATGGCTGTAGGTGAGATACAGGCACTTTTTTGCCCTCTTCTACTTCTATCACCAGGTAAGCTAATAAAAAAGTTTCCTAACTGTATTGGCTTACTGAAAAAAATCATGTGTTGGTAATTTAAAAAGACCTACAGGACATGATATTAGCAGGGGGTCTTAAATTAAACTACTAAAGAGGCTCAACACTGTTTAGCTGCCAAAAGCAGTTGGAATTGGGACTAAACAGTGTGGTAAGTCTTTAGGTGATGGTTATTGTGTCTGTTTGACGTCTTCCAAATGTCTGTGCTGGCAATAAAAAGAAAAAGTTTCCAATTTAAATAGCTAGAGAATAAAAACAATTTGCCAGTAATGTGAAAAGACCTAGAGCACCTGGTGTTCCCATGTGGTCTCCCACCAAAGTACTAACCAGGCCCAACACTGCTTAACTTCCAAGATCAGACGAGATTGGGCCTATCCAATGTGGTATGGCTGTAGGTAAAATTCAGGCACTTTTTTGCCCTCTTCTACTTCTATCACCAGGTAAGCTAATAAAAAAGTTTCCTAACTGTATTGGCTTACTGAAAAAAATCATGTGTTGGTAATGTAAAAAGACCTACAGGACATGATATTAGCAGGGGGTCTTAAATTAAACTACTAAAGAGGCTCTACACTGTTTAGCTGACAAAAGCAGTTGGAATTGGGCCTAAACAGTGTGGTAAGTCTTTAGGTGATGGCTATTGTGTCTGTTTGACCTCTTCCAAATGTCTGTACTGGCAATATAAAGAAAAAGTTTCCAATTTAAATAGCTAGAGAATAAAAACAATTTGCCAGTAATGTGAAAAAACCTACAGCACCTGGTGTTCCCATGTGGTCTCCCACCCAAGTACTAACCAGGCCCAACACTGCTTAGCTTCCAAGATCAGGCCTATCCAATGTGGTATGGCTGTAGGTGAGATACAGGCACTTTTTTGCCCTCTTCTACTTCTATCACCAGGTAAGCTAATAAAAAAGTTTCCTAACTGTATTGGCTTACTGAAAAAAATCATGTGTTGGTAATGTAAAAAGACCTACAGGACATGATATTAGCAGGGGGTCTTAAATTAAACTACTAAAGAGGCTCTACACTGTTTAGCTGACAAAAGCAGTTGGAATTGGGCCTAAACAGTGTGGTAAGTCTTTAGGTGATGGTTATTGTGTCTGTTTGACGTCTTCCAAATGTCTGTGCTGGCAATAAAAAGAAAAAGTTTCCATTTTAAATAGCTAGAGAATAAAAACAATTTGCCAGTAATGTGAAAAGACCTAGAGCACCTGGTGTTCCCATGTGGTCTCCCACCAAAGTACTAACCAGGCCCAACACTGCTTAACTTCCAAGATCAGACGAGATTGGGCCTATCCAATGTGGTATGGCTGTAGGTAAAATACAGGCACTTTTTGCCCTCTTCTACTTCTATCACCAGGTAAGCTAATAAAAAAGTTTCCTAAATTATTGGCTTACTGAAAAAAATCATGTGTTGGTAATGTAAAAAGACCTACAGGACATGATATTAGCAGGGGGTCTTAAATTAAACTACTAAAGAGGCTCAACACTGTTTAGCTGCCAAAAGCAGTTGGAATTGGGCCTAAACAGTGTGGTAAGTCTTTAGGTGATGGCTATTGTGTCTGTTTGACCTCTTCCAAATGTCTGTGCTGGCAATAAAAAGAAAAAGTTTCCAATTTAAATAGCTAAAGAATAAAAACAATTTGCCAGTAATGTGAAAAGACCTAGAGCACCTGGTGTTCCCATGTGGTCTCCCACCAAAGTACTAACCAGGCCCAACACTGCTTAACTTCCAAGATCAGACGAGATTGGGCTTATCCAATGTGGTATGGCTGTAGGTGAGATAAAGGCACTTTTTTGCCCTCTTCTACTTCTATCACCAGGTAAGCTAATACAAAAGTTTCCTAACTGTATTGGCTTACTGAAAAAAATCATGTGTTGGTAATGTAAAAAGACCTACAGGACATGATATTAGCAGGGGGTCTTAAATTAAACTACTAAAGAGGCTCTACACTGTTTAGCTGCCAAAAGCAGTTGGAATTGGGCCTAAACCGTGTGGTAAGTCTTTAGGTGATGGCTATTGTGTCTGTTTGACCTCTTCCAAATGTATGTACTGGCAATATAAAGAAAAAGTTTCCAATTTAAATAGCTAGAGAATAAAAACAATTTGCTAGTAATGTGAAAAAACCTACAGCACCTGGTGTTCCCATGTGGTCTCCCACCCAAGTACTAACCAGGCCCAACACTGTTTAGCTTCCAAGATCAGACGAGATTGGGCCTATCCAATGTGGTGTGGCTGTAGGTGAGATACAGGCACTTTTTTGCCCTCTTCTACTTCTATCACCAGGTAAGCTAATAAAAAAGTTTCCTAACTGTATTGTCTTACTGAAAAAAATCATGTGTTGGTAATGTAAAAATACCTACAGGACATGATATTAGCAGGGGGTCTTAAATTAAACTACTAAAGAGGCTCAACACTGTTTAGCTGCCAAAAGCAGTTGGAATTGGGCCTAAACAGTGTGGTAAGTCTTTAGGTGATGGTTATTGTGTCTGTTTGACCTCTTCCAAATGTCTGTGCTGGCAATAAAAAGAAAAAGTTTCCAATTTAAATAGCTAGAGAATAAAAACAATTTGCCAGTAATGTGAAAAGACCTAGAGCACCTGGTGTTCCCATGGGGTCTCCCACCAAAGTACTAACCAGGCCCAACACTGCTTAACTTCCAAGATCAGACGAGATTGGGCCTATCCAATGTGGTATGGCTGTAGGTGAATTACAGTCACTTTTTTGCCCTCTTCTACTTCTATCACCAGGTAAGCTAATAAAAAAGTTTCCTAACTGTATTGGCTTACTGAAAAAAATCATGTGTTGGTAATGTAAAAAGACCTACAGGACATGATATTAGCAGGGGGTCTTAAATTAAACTACTAAAGAGGCTCAACACTGTTTAGCTGCCAAAAGCAGTTGGAATTGGGCCTAAACAGTGTGGTAAGTCTTTAGGTGATGGCTATTGTGTCTGTTTGACCTCTTCCAAATGTCTGTGCTGGCAATAAAAAGAAAAAGTTTCCAATTTAAATAGCTAGAGAATAAAAAAAAATTGCCAGTAATGTGAAAAAATCTACAGCATCTGGTGTTCCCATGTGGTCTCCCACCCAAGTACTAACCAGGCCCAACACTGCTTAGCTTCCAAGATCAGACGAGATTGGGCCTATCCAATGTGGTATGGCTGTAGGTGAGATACAGGCACTTTTTTGCCCTCTTCTACTTCTATCACCATGTAAGCTAATAAAAAAGTTTCCTAACTGTATTGGCTTACTGAAAAAAATCATGTGTTGGTAATGTAAAAAGACCTACAGGACATGATATTAGCAGGGGGTCTTAAATTAAACTACTAAAGAGGCTCAACACTGTTTAGCTGCCAAAAGCAGTTGGAATTGGCCCTAAACAGTGTGGTAAGTCTTTAGGTGATGGGTATTGTGTCTGTTTGACCTCTTCCAAATGTCTGTGCTGGCAATAAAAATAAAAAGTTTCCAATTTAAATAGCTAGAGAATAAAAACAATTTGCCAGTAATGTGAAAAGACCTAGAGCACCTGGTGTTCTTATGTGTTCTCTCACCAAAGTACTAACCATTCCCAACACTGCTTAATTTCCAAGATCAGACGAGATTGGGCCTATCCAATGTGGTATGGCTGTAGGTGAAATACAGGCACTTTTTGCCCTCTTCTACTTCTTTCACCAGGTAAGCTAATAAAAAAGTTTCCTAAATGTATTGGCTTACTGAAAAAAATCATGTGTTGGTAATGTAAAAAGACCTACAGGACATGATATTAGCAGGGGGTCTTAAATTAAACTACTAAAGAGGCTCAACACTGTTTAGCTGCCAAAAGCAGTTGGAATTGGGCCTAAACAGTGTGGTAAGTCTTTAGGTGATGGCTATTGTGTCTATTTGACCTCTTCCAAATGTCTGTACTGGCAATGAAAAGAAAAAGTTTCCAATTTAAATAGCTAGAGAATAAAAACAATTTGCCAGTAATGTGAAAAAACCTACAGCACCTGGTGTTCCCATGTGGTCTCCCACGCAAGTACTAACCAGGCCCAACACTGCTTAGCTTCCAAGATCAGACGAGATTGGGCCTATCCAATGTGGTATGGCTACAGGCGAGATACAGGCACTTTTTTGCTCTCTTCTACTTCTATCACCAGGTAAGCTAATAAAAAAGTTTCCGAACTGTATTGGCTTACTGAAAAAAATCATGTGTTGGTAATGTAAAAAGACCTACAGGACACGATATTAGCAGGGGGTCTTAAATTAAACTACTAAAGAGGCTCTACACTGTTTAGCTGACAAAAGCAGTTGGAATTGGGCCTAAACAGTGTGGTAAGTCTTTAGGTGATGGCTATTGTGTCTGTTTGACCTCTTCCAAATGTCTGTACTGGTAATATAAAGAAAAAGTTTCCAATTTAAATAGCTAGAGAATAAAAACAATTTGCCAGTAATGTGAAAAAACCTACAGCACCTGGTGTTCCCATGTGGTCTCCCACCCAAGTACTAACCAGGCCCAACACTGCTTAGCTTCCAAAATCAGGCCTATCCAATGTGGTATGGCTGTAGGCGAGATACAGGCACTTTTTTGCCCTCTTCTACTTCTATCACCAGGTAAGCTAATAAAAAAGTTTCCTAACTGTATTGGCTTACTGAAAAAAATCATGTGTTGGTAATGTAAAAAGACCTACAGGACATGATATTAGCAGGGGGTCTTAAATTAAACTACTAAAGAGGCTCAACACTGTTTAGCTGCCAAAAGCAGTTGGAATTGGGCCTAAACAGTGTGGTAAGTCTTTAGGTGATGGTTATTGTGTCTGTTTGACCTCTTCCAAATGTCTGTGCTGGCAATAAAAAGAAAAAGTTTCCAATTTAAATAGCTAGAGAATAAAAACAATTTGCCAGTAATGTGAAAAGACCTAGAGCACCTGGTGTTCCCATGTGGTCTCCCACCAAAGTACTAACCAGTCCCAACACTGCTTAACTTCCAAGATCAGACGAGATTGGGCCTATCCAATGTGGTATGGCTGTAGGTGAAATACAGGCACTTTTTGCCCTCTTCTACTTCTATCACCAGGTAAGCTAATAAAAAAGTTTCCTAAATTATTGGCTTACTGAAAAAAATCATGTGTTGGTAATGTAAAAAGACCTACAGGACATGATATTAGCAGGGGGTCTTAAATTAAACTACTAAAGAGGCTCAACACTGTTTAGCTGCCAAAAGCAGTTGGAATTGGGCCTAAACAGTGTGGTAAGTCTTTAGGTGATGGCTATTGTGTCTGTTTGACCTCTTCCAAATGTCTGTACTGGCAATAGAAAGAAAAAGTTTCCAATTTAAATAGCTAGAGAATAAAAACAATTTGCCAGTAATGTGAAAAAACCTACAGGACCTGGTGTTCCCATGTGGTCTCCCACCCAAGTACTAACCAGGCCCAACACTGCTTAGCTTCCAAGATCAGACGAGATTGGGCCTATCCAATGTGGTATGGCTGTAGGTGAGATACAGGCACTTTTTTGCCCTCTTCTACTTCTATCACCATGTAAGCTAATAAAAAAGTTTCCTACCTGTATTGGCTTACTGAAAAAAATCATGTGTTTGTAATTTAAAAAGACCTACAGGACATGATATTAGCAGGGGGTCTTAAATTAAACTACTAAAGAGGCTCAACACTGTTTAGCTGCCAAAAGCAGTTGGAATTGGCCCTAAACAGTGTGGTAAGTCTTTAGGTGATGGGTATTGTGTCTGTTTGACCTCTTCCAAATGTCTGTGCTGGCAATAAAAATAAAAAGTTTCCAATTTAAATAGCTAGAGAATAAAAACAATTTGCCAGTAATGTGAAAAGACCTAGAGCACCTGGTGTTCTTATGTGTTCTCCCACCAAAGTACTAACCATTCCCAACACTGCTTAATTTCCAAGATCAGACGAGATTGGGCCTATCCAATGTGCTATGGCTGTAGGTGAAATACAGGCACTTTTTGCCCTCTTCTACTTCGTTCACCAGGTAAGCTAATAAAAAAGTTTCCTAAATGTATTGGCTTACTGAAAAAAATCATGTGTTGGTAATGTAAAAAGACCTACAGGACATGATATTAGCAGGGGGTCTTAAATTAAACTACTAAAGAGGCTCAACACTGTTTAGCTGCCAAAAGCAGTTGGAATTGGGCCTAAACAGTGTGGTAAGTCTTTAGGTGATGGCTATTGTGTCTGTTTGACCTCTTCCAAATGTCTGTACTGGCAATGAAAAGAAAAAGTTTCCAATTTAAATAGCTAGAGAATAAAAACAATTTGCCAGTAATGTGAAAAAACCTACAGCACCTGGTGTTCCCATGTGGTCTCCCACGCAAGTACTAACCAGGCCCAACACTGCTTAGCTTCCAAGATCAGACGAGATTGGGCCTATCCAATGTGGTATGGCTACAGGCGAGATACAGGCACTTTTTTGCTCTCTTCTACTTCTATCACCAGGTAAGCTAATAAAAAAGTTTCCGAACTGTATTGGCTTACTGAAAAAAATCATGTGTTGGTAATGTAAAAAGACCTACAGGACACGATATTAGCAGGGGGTCTTAAATTAAACTACTAAAGAGGCTCTACACTGTTTAGCTGACAAAAGCAGTTGGAATTGGGCCTAAACAGTGTGGTAAGTCTTTAGGTGATGGCTATTGTGTCTGTTTGACCTCTTCCAAATGTCTGTACTGGCAATATAAAGAAAAAGTTTCCAATTTAAATAGCTAGAGAATAAAAACAATTTGCCAGTAATGTGAAAAAACCTACAGCACCTGGTGTTCCCATGTGGTCTCCCACCCAAGTACTAACCAGGCCCAACACTGCTTAGCTTCCAAGATCAGGCCTATAAAATGTGGTATGGCTGTAGGTGAGATACAGGCACTTTTTTGCCCTCTTCTACTTCTATCACCAGGTAAGCTAATAAAAAAGTTTCCTAACTGTATTGGCTTACTGAAAAAAATCATGTGTTGGTAATGTAAAAAGACCTACAGGACATGATATTAGCAGGGGGTCTTAAATTAAACTACTAAAGAGGCTCAACACTGTTTAGCTGCCAAAAGCAGTTGGAATTGGGCCTAAACAGTGTGGTAAGTCTTTAGGTGATGGTTATTGTGTCTGTTTGACCTCTTCCAAATGTCTGTGCTGGCAATAAAAAGAAAAAGTTTCCAATTTAAATAGCTAGAGAATAAAAACAATTTGCCAGTAATGTGAAAAGACCTAGAGCACCTGGTGTTCCCATGTGGTCTCCCACCAAAGTACTAACCAGTCCCAACACTGCTTAACTTCCAAGATCAGACGAGATTGGGCCTATCCAATGTGGTATGGCTGTAGGTGAAATACAGGCACTTTTTGCCCTCTTCTACTTCTATCACCAGGTAAGCTAATAAAAAAGTTTCCTAAATTATTGGCTTACTGAAAAAAATCATGTGTTGGTAATGTAAAAAGACCTACAGGACATGATATTAGCAGGGGGTCTTAAATTAAACTACTAAAGAGGCTCAACACTGTTTAGCTGCCAAAAGCAGTTGGAATTGGGCCTAAACAGTGTGGTAAGTCTTTAGGTGATGGCTATTGTGTCTGTTTGACCTCTTCCAAATGTCTGTGCTGGCAATAAAAAGAAAAAGTTTCCAATTTAAATAGCTAGAGAATAAAAACAATTTGCCAGTAATGTGAAAAAACCTTACGCACCTCGTGTTCCCATGTGGTCTCCCACCCACGTACTAACCAGGCGCAACACTGCTTAGCTTTCAAGATCAGACGAGATTGGGCCTATCCAATGTTGAATGGCTGTAGGTGAAATACAGGCACTTTTTTGCCCTCTTCTACTTCTATCACCAGGTAAGCTAATAAAAAAGTTTCCTAACTGTATTGGATTACTGAAAAAAATCATGTGTTGGTAATGTAAAAAGACCTACAGAACATGATATTAGCAGGAGGTCTTAAATTAAACCACTAAAGAGGCTCAACACTGTTTAGCTGCCAAAAGCATTTGGAATTGGGCCTAAACAGTGTGGTAAGTCTTTAGGTGATGGCTATTGTGTCTGTTTGACCTCTTCCAAATGTCAGTGCTGGCAATAAAAAGAAAAAGTTTCCAATTTAAATAGCTAGAGAATAAAAACAATTTGCCAGTAATGTGAAAAAACCTACAGCACCTGGTGTTCCCATGTGGTCTCCCACCCAAGTACTAACCAGGCCCAACACTGCTTAGCTTCCTAGATCAGACGAGATTGGGCCTATCCAATGTGATCTGGCTGTAGGTGAGATACAGGCACTTTTTTGCCCTCTTCTACTTCTATCACCAGGTAAGCTAATAAAAAAGTTTCCTAACTGTATTGGATTACTGAAAAAATCATGTATTGGTAATGTAAAAAGACCTATAGGACATTATATTAGCAGGGGGTCTTAAATTAAACTACTAAAGAGGCTCAACACTGTTTAGCTGCCAAAAGCAGTTGGAATTGGCCCTAAACAGTGTGGTAAGTCTTTAGGTGATGGCTATTGTATTTGTTTGACCTCTTCCAAATGTCTGTGCTGGCAATAAAAATAAAAAGTTTCCAATTTAAATAGCTAGAGAATAAAAACAATTTGCCAGTTATGTGAAAAGACCTAGAGCACCTGGTGTTCTTATGTGGTCTCCCACCAAAGTACTAACCAGGCCCAACACTGCTTAACTTCCAAGATCAGACGAGATTGGGCCTATCCAATGTGGTATGGCTGTAGGTGAAATACAGGCACTTTTTGCCCTCTTCTACTTCTATTACCAGGTAAGCTAATAAAAAGGTTTCCTAAATGTATTGGCTTACTGAAAAAAATCATGTGTTGGTAATGTAAAAAGACCTACAGGACATGATATTAGCAGGGGGTCTTAAATTAAACTACTAAAGAGGCTCAACACTCTTTAGCTGCCAAAAGCAGTTGGAATTGGGCCTAAACAGTGTGGTAAGTCTTTAGGTGATGGCTATTGTGTCTGTTTGACCTCTTCCAAATGTCTGTACTGGCAATAAAAAGAAAAAGTTTAAATTTAAATAGCTAGAGAATAAAAACAATTTGCCAGTAATGTGAAAAAACCTACAGCACTTGGTGTTCCCATGTGGTCTCCCACCCAAGTACTAACAAGGCCCAACACTGCTTAGCTTCCAAGATCAGACGAGATTGGGCCTATCCAATGAGGTATGGCTGTAGGTGAAATACTGTCACTTTTTTGCCCTCTTCTACTTCTATCACCAGGTAAGCTAATAAAAAAGTTTCCTAACTGTATTGGCTTACTGAAAAAAATCATGTGTTGGTAATGTAAAAAGACCTACAGGACATGATATTAGCAGTGGGTCTTAAATTAAACTACTAAAGAGGCTCAACACTGTTTAGCTGCCAAAAGCAGTTGGAATTGGGCCTAAACAGTGTGGTAAGTCTTTAGGTGATGGCTATTGTGTCTGTTTGACCTCTTCCAAATGTCTGTGCTGGCAATAAAAAGAAAAAGTTTCCAATTTAAATAGCTAGAGAATAAAAACAATTTGCCAGTAATGTGAAAAAACCTTCAGCATCTGGTGTTCCCATGTGGTCTCCCACCCAAGTACTAACCAGGCCCAACACTGCTTAGCTTCCAAGATCAGACGAGATTGGGCCTATCCAATGTGGTATGGCTGTAGGTGAGACACAAGCACATTTTTGCCCTCTTCTACTTCTATCACCAGGTAAGCTAATAAAAAAGTTTCCTAACTGTATTGGCTTACTGAAAAAAATCATGTGTTGGTAATGTAAAAAGACCTACAGGACATGATATTAGCAGGGGGTCTTAAATTAAACTACTAAAGAGGCTCAACACTGTTTTGCTGCCAAAAGCAGTTGGAATTGGGCCTAAACAGTGTGGTAAGTCTTTAGGTGATGGCTATTGTGTCTGTTTGACCTCTTCCAAATGTCTGTACTGGCAATAGAAAGAAAAAGTTTCCAATTTAAATAGCTAGAGAATAAAAACAATTTGCCAGTAATGTGAAAAAACCTACAGGACCTGGTGTTCCCATGTGGTCTCCCACCCAAGTACTAACCAGGCCCAACACTGCTTAGCTTCCAAGATCAGACGAGATTGGGCCTATCCAATGTGGTATGGCTGTAGGTGAGATCCAGGCACTTTTTTGCCCTCTTCTACTTATATCACCAGGTAAGCTAATAAAAAAGTTTCCTAACTGTATTGGATTACTGAAAAAATCATGTGTTGGTAATGTAAAAAGACCTACAGGACATGATATTAGCAGGGGGTCTTAAATTAAACTACTAAAGAGGCTCAACACTGTTTAGCTGCCAAAAGCAGTTGGAATTGGGCCTAAACAGTGTGGTAAGTCTTTAGGTGATGGCTATTGTGTCTGTTTGACCTCTTCCAAATGTCTGTACTGGCAATAAAAAGAAAAAGTTTAAATTTAAATAGCTAGAGAATAAAAACAATTTGCCAGTAATGTGAAAAAACCTACAGCACTTGGTATTCCCATGTGGTCTCCCACCCAAGTACTAACAAAGCCCAACACTGCTTAGCTTCCAAGATCAGACGAGATTGGGCCTATCCAATGTGGTATGGCTGTAGGTGAAATACAGTCACTTTTTTGCCCTCTTCTACGTCTATCACCAGGTAAGCTAATAAAAAAGTTTCCTAACTGTATTGGCTTACTGAAAAAAATCATGTGTTGGTAATGTAAAAAGACCTACAGGACATGATATTAGCAGGGGGTCTTAAATTAAACTACTAAAGAGGCTCAACACTGTTTAGCTGCCAAAAGCAGTTGGAATTGGGCCTAAACAGTGTGGTAAGTCTTTAGGTGATGGCTATTGTGTCTGTTTGACCTCTTCCAAATGTCTGTGCTGGCAATAAAAAGAAAAAGTTTCCAATTTAAATAGCTAGAGAATAAAAACAATTTGCCAGTAATGTGAAAAAATCTACAGCATCTGGTGTTCCCATGTGGTCTCCCACCCAAGTACAAACCAGGCCCAACACTGCTTAGCTTCCCAGATCAGACGAGATTGGGCCTATCCAATGTGGTATGGCTGTAGGTGAGACACAGGCACTTTTTTGCCCTCTTCTACTTCTATCACCAGGTAAGCTAATAAAAAAGTTTCCTAACTGTATTGGCTTACTGAAAAAAATCATGTGTTGGTAATGTAAAAAGACCTACTGGACATGATATTAGCAGGGGGTCTTAAATTAAACTACTAAAGAGGCTCAACACTGTTTAGCTGCCAAAAGCAGTTGGAATTGGGCCTAAACAGTGTGGTAATTCTTTAGGTGATGGCTATTGTGTCTGTTTGACCTCTTCCAAATGTCTGTACTGGCAATAGAAAGAAAAAGTTTCCAATTTAAATAGCTAGAGAATAAAAACAATTTGCCAGTAATGTGAAAAAACCTACAGGACCTGGTGTTCCCATGTGGTCTCCCACCCAAGTACTAACCAGGCCCAACACTGCTTAGCTTCCAAGATCAGACGAGATTGGGCCTATCCAATGTGGTATGGCTGTAGGTGAGACACAGGCACTTTTTTGCCCTCTTCTACTTCTATCACCAGGTAAGCTAATAAAAAAGTTTCCTAACTGTATTGGCTTACTGAAAAAAATCATGTGTTGGTAATGTAAAAAGACCTACAGGACATGATATTAGCAGGGGGTCTTAAATTAAACTACTAAAGAGGCTCAACACTGTTTAGCTGCCAAAAGCAGTTGGAATTGGCCCTAAACAGTGTGGTAAGTCTTTAGGTGATGGGTATTGTGTCTGTTTGACCTCTTCCAAATGTCTGTGCTGGCAATAAAAATAAAAAGTTTCCAATTTAAATAGCTAGAGAATAAAAACAATTTGCCAGTAATGTGAAAAGACCTAGAACACCTGGTGTTCTTATGTGGTCTCCCACCAAAGTACTAACCATTCCCAACACTGCTTAACTTCCAAGATCAGACGAGATTGGGCCTATCCAATGTGGTATGGCTGTAGGTGAAATACAGGCACTTTTTGCCCTCTTCTACTTCTATCACCAGGTAAGCTAATAAAAAAGTTTTCTAAATGTATTGGCTTACTGAAAAAAATCATGTGTTGGTAATGTAAAAAGACCTACAGGACATGATATTAGCAGGGGGTCTTAAATTAAACGACTAAAGAGGCTCTACACTGTTTAGCTGCCAAAAGCAGTTGGAATTGGGCCTAAACAGTGTGGTAAGTCTTTAGGTGATGGCTATTGTGTCTGTTTGACCTCTTCCAAATGTCTGTACTGGCAATATAAAGAAAAAGTTTCCAATTTAAATAGCTAGAGAATAAAAACAATTTGCTAGTAATGTGAAAAAACCTACAGCACCTGGTGTTCCCATGTGGTCTCCCACCCAAGTACTAACCAGGCCCAACACTGCTTAGCTTCCAAGATCAGACGAGATTGGGCCTATCCAATGTGGTATGGCTGTAGGTGAGATACAGGCACTTTTTTGCCCTCTTCTACTTCTATCACCAGGTAAGCTAATAAAAAAGTTTCCTAACTGTATTGTCTTACTGAAAAAAATCATGTGTTGGTAATGTAAAAATACCTACAGGACATGATATTAGCAGGGGGTCTTAAATTAAACTACTAAAGAGGCTCAACACTGTTTAGCTGCCAAAAGCAGTTGGAATTGGGCCTAAACAGTGTGGTAAGTCTTTAGGTGATGGTTATTGTGTCTGTTTGACCTCTTCCAAATGTCTGTGCTGGCAATAAAAAGAAAAAGTTTCCAATTTAAATAGCTAGAGAATAAAAACAATTTGCCAGTAATGTGAAAAGACCTAGAGCACCTGGTGTTCCCATGGGGTCTCCCACCAAAGTACTAACCAGGCCCAACACTGCTTAACTTCCAAGATCAGACGAGATTGGGCCTATCCAATGTGGTATGGCTGTAGGTGAAATAAAGGCACTTTTTGCCCTCTTCTACTTCTATCACCAGGTAAGCTAATAAAAAACTTTCCTAAATGTATTGGCTTACTGAAAAAAATCATGTGTTGGTAATGTAAAAAGACCTACAGGACATGATATTAGCAGGGGGTCTTAAATTAAACTACTAAAGAGGCTCAACACTGTTTAGCTGCCAAAAGCAGTTGGAATTGGGCCTAAACAGTGTGGTAAGTCTTTAGGTGATGGCTATTGTGTCTGTTTGACCTCTTCCAAATGTCTGTACTGGCAATAAAAAGAAAAAGTTTAAATTTAAATAGCTAGAGAATAAAAACAATTTGCCAGTAATGTGAAAAAACCTACAACACTTGGTATTCCCATGTGGTCTCCCACCCAAGTACTAACAAAGCCCAACACTGCTTAGCTTCCAAGATCAGACGAGATTGGGCCTATCCAATGTGGTATGGCTGTAGGTGAAATACAGTCACTTTTTTGCCCTCTTCTACGTCTATCACCAGGTAAGCTAATAAAAAAGTTTCCTAACTATATTGGCTTACTAAAAAAAAATCATGTGTTGGTAATGTAAAAAGACCTACAGGACATGATATTAGCAGGGGGTCTTAAATTAAACTACTAAAGAGGCTCAACACTGTTTAGCTGCCAAAAGCAGTTGGAATTGGGCCTAAACAGTGTGGTAAGTCTTTAGGTGATGGCTATTGTGTCTGTTTGACCTCTTCCAAATGTCTGTGCTGGCAATAAAAAGAAAAAGTTTCCAATTTAAATAGCTAGAGAATAAAAACAATTTGCCAGTAATGTGAAAAAATCTACAGCATCCATTGTTCCCATGTGGTCTCCCACCCAAGTACAAACCAGGCCCAACACTGCTTAGCTTCCCAGATCAGACGAGATTGGGCCTATCCAATGTGGTATGGCTGTAGGTGAGACACAGGCACTTTTTTGCCCTCTTCTACTTCTATCACCAGGTAAGCTAATAAAAAAGTTTCCTAACTGTATTGGCTTACTGAAAAAAATCATGTGTTGGTAATGTAAAAAGACCTACTGGACATGATATTAGCAGGGGGTCTTAAATTAAACTACTAAAGAGACTCAACACTGTTTAGCTGCCAAAAGCAGTTGGAATTGGGCCTAAACAGTGTGGTAATTCTTTAGGTGATGGCTATTGTGTCTGTTTGACCTCTTCCAAATGTCTGTACTGGCAATAGAAAGAAAAAGTTTCCAATTTAAATAGCTAGAGAATAAAAACAATTTGCCAGTAATGTGAAAAAACCTACAGGACCTGGTGTTCCCATGTGGTCTCCCACCCAAGTACTAACCAGGCCCAACACTGCTTAGCTTCCAAGATCAGACGAGATTGGGCCTATCCAATGTGGTATTGCTGTAGGTGAGACACAGGCACTTTTTTGCCCTCTTCTACTTCTATCACCAGGTAAGCTAATAAAAAAGTTTCCTAACTGTATTGGCTTACTGAAAAAAATCATGTGTTGGTAATGTAAAAAGACCTACAGGACATGATATTAGCAGGGGGTCTTAAATTAAACTACTAAAGAGGCTCAACACTGTTTAGCTGCCAAAAGCAGTTGGAATTGGCCCTAAACAGTGTGGTAAGTCTTTAGGTGATGGGTATTGTGTCTGTTTGACCTCTTCCAAATGTCTGTGCTGGCAATAAAAATAAAAAGTTTCCAATTTAAATAGCTAGAGAATAAAAACAATTTGCCAGTAATGTGAAAAAAGCTAGAGCACTTGGTGTTCTTATGTGGTCTCCCACCAAAGTACTAACCATTCCCAACACTGCTTAACTTCCAAGATCAGACGAGATTGGGCCTATCCAATGTGGTATGGCTGTAGGTGAAATACAGGCACTTTTTGCCCTCTTCTACTTCTATCACCAGGTAAGCTAATAAAAAAGTTTCCTAAATGTATTGGCTTACTGAAAAAAATCATGTGTTGGTAATGTAAAAAGAAATACAGGACATGATATTAGCAGGGGGTCTTAAATTAAACTACTAAAGAGGCTCAACACTGTTTAGCTGCCAAAAGCAGTTGGAATTGGGCCTAAACAGTGTGGTAAGTCTTTAGGTGATGGCTATTGTGTCTGTTTGACCTCTTCCAAATGTCTGTACTGGCAATGAAAAGAAAAAGTTTCCAATTTAAATAGCTAGAGAATAAAAACAATTTGCCAGTAATGTGAAAAAACCTACAGCACCTGGTGTTCCCATGTGGTCTCCCACCCAAGTACTAACCAGGCCCAACACTGCTTAGCTTCCAAGATCAGACGAGATTGGGCCTATCCAATGTGGTATGGCTGTAGGCGAGATACAGGCACTTTTTTGCTCTCTTCTACTTCTGTCACCAGGTAAGCTAATAAAAAAGTTTCCGAACTGTATTGGCTTACTGAAAAAAATCATGTGTTGGTAATGTAAAAAGACCTACAGGACACGATATTAGCAGGGGGTCTTAAATTAAACTACTAAAGAGGCTCAACACTGTTTAGCTGCCAAAAGCAGTTGGAATTGGGCCTAAACAGTGTGGTAATTCTTTAGGTGATGGCTATTGTGTCTGTTTGACCTCTTCCAAATGTCTGTGCTGGCAATAAAAAGAAACAGTTTCCAATTTAAATAGCTAGAGAATAAAAACAATTTGCCACTAATGTGAAAAAACCTACAGCACCTGGTGTTCCCATGTGCTCTCCCACCCAAGTACTAACCAGGCCCAACACTGCTTAGCTTCCAAGATCAGACGAGATTAGGCCTATCCAATGTGGTATGGCTGTAGGTGAGACACAGGCACTTTTTTGCCCTCTTCTACTTCTATCACCAGGTAAGCTAATAAAAAAGTTTCCTAACTGTATTGGCTTACTGAAAAAAATCATGTGTTGGTAATGTAAAAAGACCTACAGGACATGATATTAGCAGGGGGTCTTAAATTAAACTACTAAAGAGGCTCAACACTGTTTAGCTGCCAAAAGCAGTTGGAATTGGGCCTAAACAGTGTGGTAAGTCTTTAGGTGATGGCTATTGTGTCTGTTTGACCTCTTCCAAATGTCTGTACTGGCAATAGAAAGAAAAAGTTTCCAATTTAAATAGCTAGAGAATAAAAACAATTTGCCAGTAATGTGAAAAAACCTACAGGACCTGGTGTTCCCATGTGGTCTCCCACCCAAGTACTAACCAGGCCCAACACTGCTTAGCTTCCAAGACCAGACGAGATTGGGCCTATCCAATGTGGTATGGCTGTAGGTGAGATACAGGCACTTTTTTGCCCTCTTCTACTTCTATCACCAGGTAAGCTAATAAAAAAGTTTCCTAACTGTATTGGCTTACTGAAAAAAATCATGTGTTGGTAATGTAAAAAGACCTACAGGACATGATATTAGCAGGGGGTCTTAAATTAAACTACTAAAGAGGCTCAACACTGTTTAGCTGCCAAAAGCAGTTGGAATTGGCCCTAAAGAGTGTGGTAAGTCTTTAGGTGATGGCTATTGTGTCTTTTTGACCTCTTCCAAATGTCTGTGCTGGCAATAAAAATAAAAAGTTTCCAATTTAAATAGCTAGAGAATAAAAACAATTTGCCAGTAATGTGAAAAGACCTAGAGCACCTGGTGTTCCCATGTGGTCTCCCACCAAATTACTAACCAGGCCCAACACTGCTTAACTTCCAAGATCAGACGAGATTGGGCCTATCCAATGTGGTATGGCTGTAGGTGAAATATAGGCACTTTTTGCCCTCTTCTACTTCTATCACCAGGTAAGCTAATAAAAAAGTTTAATAAATGTATTGGCTTACTGAAAAAAATCATGTGTTGGTAATGTAAAAAGACCTACAGGACATGATATTAGCAGGGGGTCTTAAATTAAACTACTAAAGAGGCTCAACACTGTTAAGCTGCCAAAAGCAGTTGGAATTGGGCCTAAACAGTGTGGTAAGTCTTTCGGTGATGGCTATTGTGTCTGTTTGACCTCTTCCAAATGTCTGTACTGGCAATAAAAAGAAAAAAGTTCAATTTAAATAGCTAGAGAATAAAAACAATTTGCCAGTAATGTGAAAAAACCTACAGCACCTGGTGTTCCCATGTGGTCTCCCACCGAAGTACTAACCAGGCCCAACACTGCTTAGCTTCCAAGATCAGACGAGATTGGGACTATCCAATGTGGTATGGCTGTAGGTGAGATCCAGGCACTTTTTTGCTCTCTTCTACTTCTATCACCAGGTAAGCTAATAAAAAAGTTTCCGAACTGTATTGGCTTACTGAAAAAAATCATGTGTTGGTAATGTAAAAAGACCTACAGGACACGATATTAGCAGGGGGTCTTAAATTAAACTACTAAAGAGGCTCAACACTGTTTAGCTGCCAAAAGCAGTTGGAATTGGGCCTAAACAGTGTGGTAATTCTTTAGGTGATGGCTATTGTGTCTGTTTGACCTCTTCCAAATGTCTGTGCTGGCAATAAAAAGAAACAGTTTCCAATTTAAATAGCTAGAGAATAAAAACAATTTGCCAGTAATGTGAAAAAACCTACAGCACCTGGTGTTCCCATGTGGTCTCCCACCCAAGTACTAACCAGGCCCAACACAGCTTAGCTTCCAAGATCAGACGAGATTGGGCCTATCCAATGTGGTACGGCTGTAGGTGAGATACAGGCACTTTTTTGCCCTCTTCTACTTCTATCACCGGGTAAGCTAATACAAAAGTTTCCTAACTGTATTGGCTTACTGAAAAAAATCATGTGTTGGTAATGTAAAAAGACCTACAGGACATGATATTAGCAGGGGGTCTTAAATTAAACTACTAAAGAGGCTCAACACTGTTTAGCTGCCAAAAGCAGTTGGAATTGGGCCTAAACAGTGTGGTAAGTCTTTAGGTGATGGCTATTGTGTCTGTTTGACCTCTTCCAAATGTCTGTACTGGCAATAAAAAGAAAAAGTTTCCAATTTAAATAGCTAGAGAATAAAAACAATTTGCCAGTAATGTGAAAAAATCTACAGCATCTGGTGTTCCCATGTGGTCTCCCACCCAAGTACAAACCAGGCCCAACACTGCTTAGCTTCCCAGATCAGACGAGATTGGGCCTATCCAATGTGGTATGGCTGTAGGTGAGACACAGGCACTTTTTTGCCCTCTTCTACTTCTATCACCAGGTAAGCTAATAAAAAAGTTTCCTAACTGTATTGGCTTACTGAAAAAAATCATGTGTTGGTAATGTAAAAAGACCTACTGGACATGATATTAGCAGGGGGTCTTAAATTAAACTACTAAAGAGGCTCAACACTGTTTAGCTGCCAAAAGCAGTTGGAATTGGGCCTAAACAGTGTGGTAATTCTTTAGGTGATGGCTATTGTGTCTGTTTGACCGCTTCCAAATGTCTGTACTGGCAATAGAAAGAAAAAGTTTCCAATTTAAATAGCTAGAGAATAAAAACAATTTGCCAGTAATGTGAAAAAACCTACAGGACCTGGTGTTCCCATGTGGTCTCCCACCCAAGTACTAACCAGGCCCAACACTGCTTAGCTTCCCAGATCAGACGAGATTGGGCCTATCCAATGTGGTATGGCTGTAGGTGAGACACAGGCACTTTTTTGCCCTCTTCTACTTCTATCACCAGGTAAGCTAATAAAAAAGTTTCCTAACTGTATTGGCTTACTGAAAAAAATCATGTGTTGGTAATGTAAAAAGACCTACTGGACATGATATTAGCAGGGGGTCTTAAATTAAACTACTAAAGAGGCTCAACACTGTTTAGCTGCCAAAAGCAGTTGTAATTGGGCCTAAACAGTGTGGTAATTCTTTAGGTGATGGCTATTGTGTCTGTTTGACCTCTTCCAAATGTCTGTACTGGCAATAGAAAGAAAAAGTTTCCAATTTAAATAGCTAGAGAATAAAAACAATTTGCCAGTAATGTGAAAAAACCTACAGGACCTGGTGTTCCCATGTGGTCTCCCACCCAAGTACTAACCAGTCCCAACACTGCATAGCTTCCAAGATCAGACGAGATTGGGCCTATCCAATGTGGTATGGCTGTAGGTGAGACACAGGCACTTTTTTGCCCTCTTCTACTTCTATCACCAGGTAAGCTAATAAAAAAGTTTCCTAACTGTATTGGCTTACTGAAAAAAATCATGTGTTGGTAATGTAAAAAGACCTACAGGACATGATATTAGCAGGGGGTCTTAAATTAAACTACTAAAGAGGCTCAACACTGTTTAGCTGCCAAAAGCAGTTGGAATTGGCCCTAAACAGTGTGGTAAGTCTTTAGGTGATGGGTATTGTGTCTGTTTGACCTCTTCCAAATGTCTGTGCTGGCAATAAAAATAAAAAGTTTCCAATTTAAATAGCTAGAGAATAAAAACAATTTGCCAGTAATGTGAAAAGACCTAGAGCACCTGGTGTTCTTATGTGGTCTCCCACCAAAGTACTAACCATTCCCAACACTGCTTAACTTCCAAGATCAGACGAGATTGGGCCTATCCAATGTGGTATGGCTGTAGGTGAAATACAGGCACTTTTTGCCCTCTTCTACTTCTATCACCAGGTAAGCTAATAAAAAAGTTTCCTAAATGTATTGGCTTACTGAAAAAAATCATGTGTTGGTAATGTAAAAAGACCTACAGGACATGATATTAGCAGGGGGTCTTAAATGAAACTACTAAAGAGGCTCAACACTGTTTAGCTGCCAAAAGCAGTTGGAATTGGGCCTAAACAGTGTGGTAAGTCTTTAGGTGATGGCTATTGTGTCTGTTTGACCTCTTCCAAATGTCTGTACTGGCAATGAAAAGAAAAAGTTTCCAATTTAAATAGCTAGAGAATAAAAACAATTTGCCAGTAATGTGAAAAAACCTACAGCACCTGGTGTTCCCATGTGGTCTCCCACCCAAGTACTAACCAGGCCCAACACTGCTTAGCTTCCAAGATCAGACGAGATTGGGCCTATCCAATGTGGTATGGCTGTAGGCGAGATACAGGCACTTTTTTGCTCTCTTCTACTTCTATCACCAGGTAAGCTAATAAAAAAGTTTCCGAACTGTATTGGCTTACTGAAAAAAATCATGTGTTGGTAATGTAAAAAAACCTACAGGACACGATATTAGCAGGGGGTCTTAAATTAAACTACTAAAGAGGCTCAACACTGTTTAGCTGCCAAAAGCAGTTGGAATTGGGCCTAAACAGTGTGGTAATTCTTTAGGTGATGGCTATTGTGTCTGTTTGACCTCTTCCAAATGTCTGTGCTGGCAATAAAAAGAAACAGTTTCCAATTTAAATAGCTAGAGAATAAAAACAATTTGCCACTAATGTGAAAAAACCTACAGCACCTGGTGTTCCCATGTGCTCTCCCACCCAAGTACTAACCAGGCCCAACACTGCTTGGCTTCCAAGATCAGACGAGATTGGGCCTATCCAATATGGTATGGCTGTAGGTGAGACACAGGCACTTTTTTGCCCTCTTCTACTTCTATCACCAGGTAAGCTAATAAAAAAGTTTCCTAACTGTATTGGCTTACTGAAAAAAATCATGTGTTGGTAATGTAAAAAGACCTACAGGACATGATATTAGCAGGGGGTCTTAAATTAAACTACTAAAGAGGCTCAACACTGTTTAGCTGCCAAAAGCAGTTGGAATTGGCCCTAAACAGTGTGGTAAGTCTTTAGGTGATGGCTATTGTGTCTGTTTGACCTCTTCCAAATGTCTGTGCTGGCAATAAAAAGAAAAAGTTTCCAATTTAAATAGCTAGAGAATAAAAACAATTTGCCAGTAATGTGAAAAAACCTTCAGCATCTGGTGTTCCCATGTGGTCTCCCACCCAAGTACTAACCAGGCCCAACACTGCTTAGCTTCCAAGATCAGACAAGATTGGGCCTATCCAATGTGGTATGGCTGTAGGTGAGACACAGGCACATTTTTGCCCTCTTCTACTTCTATCACCAGGTAAGCTAATAAAAAAGTTTCCTAACTGTATTGGCTTACTGAAAAAAATCATGTGTTGGTAATGTAAAAAGACCTACAGGACATGATATTAGCAGGGGGTCTTAAATTAAACTACTAAAGAGGCTCAACACTGTTTAGCTGCCAAAAGCAGTTGGAATTGGGCCTAAACAGTGTGGTAAGTCTTTAGGTGATGGCTATTGTGTCTGTTTGACCTCTTCCAAATGTCTGTACTGGCAATGAAAAGAAAAAGTTTCCAATTTAAATAGCTAGAGAATAAAAACAATTTGCCAGTAATGTGAAAAAACCTACAGCACCTGGTGTTCCCATGTGGTCTCCCACCCAAGTACTAACCAGGCCCAACACTGCTTAGCTTCCAAGATCAGACGAGATTGGGCCTATCCAATGTGGTATGGCTGTAGGCGAGATACAGGCACTTTTTTGCTCTCTTCTACTTCTATCACCAGGTAAGCTAATAAAAAAGTTTCCGAACTGTATTGGCTTACTGAAAAAAATCATGTGTTGGTAATGTAAAAAGACCTACAGGACACGATATTAGCAGGGGGTCTTAAATTAAACTACTAAAGAGGCTCAACACTGTTTAGCTGCCAAAAGCAGTTGGAATTGGGCCTAAACAGTGTGGTAATTCTTTAGGTGATGGCTATTGTGTCTGTTTGACCTCTTCCAAATGTCTGTGCTGGCAATAAAAAGAAACAGTTTCCAATTTAAATAGCTAGAGAATAAAAACAATTTGCCACTAATGTGAAAAAACCTACAGCACCTGGTGTTCCCATGTGCTCTTCCACCCAAGTACTAACCAGGCCCAACACTGCTTAGCTTCCAAGATCAGACGAGATTGGGCCTATCCAATGTGGTATGGCTGTAGGTGAGACACAGGCACTTTTTTGCCCTCTTCTACTTCTATCACCAGGTAAGCTAATAAAAAAGTTTCCTAACTGTATTGGCTTACTGAAAAAAATCATGTGTTGGTAATGTAAAAAGACCTACAGGACATGATATTAGCAGGGGGTCTTAAATTAAACTACTAAAGAGGCTCAACACTGTTTAGCTGCCAAAAGCAGTTGGAATTGGGCCTAAACAGTGTGGTAAGTCTTTAGGTGATGGCTATTGTGTCTGTTTGACCTCTTCCAAATGTCTGTACTGGCAATAGAAAGAAAAAGTTTCCAATTTAAATAGCTAGAGAATAAAAACAATTTGCCAGTAATGTGAAAAAACCTACAGGACCTGGTGTTCCCATGTGGTCTCCCACCCGAGTACTAACCAGGCCCAACACTGCTTAGCTTCCAAGACCAGACGAGATTGGGCCTATCCAATGTGGTACGGCTGTAGATGAGATACAGGCACTTTTTTGCCCTCTTCTACTTCTATCACCAGGTAAGCTAATAAAAAAGTTTCCTAACTGTATTGGCTTACTGAAAAAAATCATGTGTTGGTAATGTAAAAAGACCTACAGGACATGATATTAGCAGGGGGTCTTAAATTAAACTACTAAAGAGGCTCAACACTGTTTAGCTGCCAAAAGCAGTTGGAATTGGGCCTAAACAGTGTGGTAAGTCTTTAGGTGATGGTTATTGTGTCTGTTTGACCTCTTCCAAATGTCTGTGCTGGCAATAAAAAGAAAAAGTTTCCAATTTAAATAGCTAGAGAATAAAAACAATTTGCCAGTAATGTGAAAAGACCTAGAGCACCTGGTGTTCCCATGGGGTCTCCCACCAAAGTACTAACCAGGCCCAACACTGCTTAACTTCCAAGATTAGACGAGATTGGGCCTATCCAATGTGGTATGGCTGTAGGTGAAATAAAGGCACTTTTTGCCCTCTTCTACTTCTATCACCAGGTAAGCTAATAAAAAACTTTCCTAAATGTATTGGCTTACTGAAAAAAATCATGTGTTGGTAATGTAAAAAGACCTACAGGACATGATATTAGCAGGGGGTCTTAAATTAAACTACTAAAGAGGCTCAACACTGTTTAGCTGCCAAAAGCAGTTGGAATTGGGCCTAAACAGTGTGGTAAGTCTTTAGGTGATGGCTATTGTGTCTGTTTGACCTCTTCCAAATGTCTGTACTGGCAATAAAAAGAAAAAGTTTAAATTTAAATAGCTAGAGAATAAAAACAATTTGCCAGTAATGTGAAAAAACCTACAGCACTTGGTATTCCCATGTGGTCTCCCACCCAAGTACTAACAAAGCCCAACACTGCTTAGCTTCCAAGATCAGACGAGATTGGGCCTATCCAATGTGGTATGGCTGTAGGTGAAATACAGTCACTTTTTTGCCCTCTTCTACGTCTATCACCAGGTAAGCTAATAAAAAAGTTTCCTAACTGTATTGGCTTACTGAAAAAAATCATGTGTTGGTAATGTAAAAAGACCTACAGGACATGATATTAGCAGGGGGTCTTAAATTAAACTACTAAAGAGGCTCAACACTGTTTAGCTGCCAAAAGCAGTTGGAATTGGGCCTAAACAGTGTGGTAAGTCTTTAGGTGATGGCTATTGTGTCTGTTTGACCTCTTCCAAATGTCTGTGCTGGCAATAAAAAGAAAAAGTTTCCAATTTAAATAGCTAGAGAATAAAAACAATTTGCCAGTAATGTGAAAAAATCTACAGCATCTGGTGTTCCCATGTGGTCTCCCACCCAAGTACAAACCAGGCCCAACACTGCTTAGCTTCCCAGATCAGACGAGATTGGGCCTATCCAATGTGGTATGGCTGTAGGTGAGACACAGGCACTTTTTTGCCCTCTTCTACTTCTATCACCAGGTAAGCTAATAAAAAAGTTTCCTAACTGTATTGGCTTACTGAAAAAAATCATGTGTTGGTAATGTAAAAAGACCTACTGGACATGATATTAGCAGGGGGTCTTAAATTAAACTACTAAAGAGACTCAACACTGTTTAGCTGCCAAAAGCAGTTGGAATTGGGCCTAAACAGTGTGGTAATTCTTTAGGTGATGGCTATTGTGTCTGTTTGACCTCTTCCAAATGTCTGTACTGGCAATAGAAAGAAAAAGTTTCCAATTTAAATAGCTAGAGAATAAAAACAATTTGCCAGTAATGTGAAAAAACCTACAGGACCTGGTGTTCCCATGTGGTCTCCCACCCAAGTACTAACCAGGCCCAACACTGCTTAGCTTCCAAGATCAGACGAGATTGGGCCTATCCAATGTGGTATTGCTGTAGGTGAGACACAGGCACTTTTTTGCCCTCTTCTACTTCTATCACCAGGTAAGCTAATAAAAAAGTTTCCTAACTGTATTGGCTTACTGAAAAAAATCATGTGTTGGTAATGTAAAAAGACCTACAGGACATGATATTAGCAGGGGGTCTTAAATTAAACTACTAAAGAGGCTCAACACTGTTTAGCTGCCAAAAGCAGTTGGAATTGGCCCTAAACAGTGTGGTAAGTCTTTAGGTGATGGGTATTGTGTCTGTTTGACCTCTTCCAAATGTCTGTGCTGGCAATAAAAATAAAAAGTTTCCAATTTAAATAGCTAGAGAATAAAAACAATTTGCCAGTAATGTGAAAAAAGCTAGAGCACTTGGTGTTCTTATGTGGTCTCCCACCAAAATACTAACCATTCCCAACACTGCTTAACTTCCAAGATCAGACGAGATTGGGCCTATCCAATGTGGTATGGCTGTAGGTGAAATACAGGCACTTTTTGCCCTCTTCTACTTCTATCACCAGGTAAGCTAATAAAAAAGTTTCCTAAATGTATTGGCTTACTGAAAAAAATCATGTGTTGGTAATGTAAAAAGAAATACAGGACATGATATTAGCAGGGGGTCTTAAATTAAACTACTAAAGAGGCTCAACACTGTTTAGCTGCCAAAAGCAGTTGGAATTGGGCCTAAACAGTGTGGTAAGTCTTTAGGTGATGGCTATTGTGTCTGTTTGACCTCTTCCAAATGTCTGTACTGGCAATGAAAAGAAAAAGTTTCCAATTTAAATAGCTAGAGAATAAAAACAATTTGCCACTAATGTGAAAAAACCTACAGCACCTGGTGTTCCCATGTGCTCTCCCACCCAAGTACTAACCAGGCCCAACACTGCTTACCTTCCAAGATCAGACGAGATTGGGCCTATCCAATATGGTATGGCTGTAGGTGAGACACAGGCACTTTTTTGCCCTCTTCTACTTCTATCACCAGGTAAGCTAATAAAAAAGTTTCCTAACTGTATTGGCTTACTGAAAAAAACATGTGTTGGTAATGTAAAAAGACCTACAGGACATGATATTAGCAGGGGGTCTTAAATTAAACTACTAAAGAGGCTCAACACTGTTTAGCTGCCAAAAGCAGTTGGAATTGGCCCTAAACAGTGTGGTAAGTCTTTAGGTGATGGCTATTGTGTCTGTTTGACCTCTTCCAAATGTCTGTGCTGGCAATAAAAATAAAAAGTTTCCAATTTAAATAGCTAGAGAATAAAAACAATTTGCCAGTAATGTGAAAAAAGCTAGAGCACTTGGTGTTCTTATGTGGTCTCCCACCAAAGTACTAACCATTCCCAACACTGCTTAACTTCCAAGATCAGACGAGATTGGGCCTATCCAATGTGGTATGGCTGTAGGTGAAATACAGGCACTTTTTGCCCTCTTCTACTTCTATCACCAGGTAAGCTAATAAAAAAGTTTCCTAAATGTATTGGCTTACTGAAAAAAATCATGTGTTGGTAATGTAAAAAGAAATACAGGACATGATATTAGCAGGGGGTCTTAAATTAAACTACTAAAGAGGCTCAACACTGTTTAGCTGCCAAAAGCAGTTGGAATTGGGCCTAAACAGTGTGGTAAGTCTTTAGGTGATGGCTATTGTGTCTGTTTGACCTCTTCCAAATGTCTGTACTGGCAATGAAAAGAAAAAGTTTCCAATTTAAATAGCTAGAGAATAAAAACAATTTGCCAGTAATGTGAAAAAACCTACAGCACCTGGTGTTCCCATGTGGTCTCCCACCCAAGTACTAACCAGGCCCAACACTGCTTAGCTTCCAAGATCAGACAAGATTGGGCCTATCCAATGTGGTATGGCTGTAGGCGAGATACAGGCACTTTTTTGCTCTCTTCTACTTCTATCACCAGGTAAGCTAATAAAAAAGTTTCCGAACTGTATTGGCTTACTGAAAAAAATCATGTGTTGGTAATGTAAAAAGACCTACAGGACACGATATTAGCAGGGGGTCTTAAATTAAACTACTAAAGAGGCTCAACACTGTTTAGCTGCCAAAAGCAGTTGGAATTGGGCCTAAACAGTGTGGTAATTCTTTAGGTGATGGCTATTGTGTCTGTTTGACCTCTTCCAAATGTCTGTGCTGGCAATAAAAAGAAACAGTTTCCAATTTAAATAGCTAGAGAATAAAAACAATTTGCCACTAATGTGACTAAACCTACAGCACCTGGTGTTCCCATGTGCTCTTCCACCCAAGTACTAACCAGGCCCAACACTGCTTAGCTTCCAAGATCAGACGAGATTGGGCCTATCCAATGTGGTATGGCTGTAGGTGAGACACAGGCACTTTTTTGCCCTCTTCTACTTCTATCACCAGGTAAGCTAATAAAAAAGTTTCCTAACTGTATTGGCTTACTGAAAAAAATCATGTGTTGGTAATGTAAAAAGACCTACAGGACATGATATTAGCAGGGGGTCTTAAATTAAACTACTAAAGAGGCTCAACACTGTTTAGCTGCCAAAAGCAGTTGGAATTGGGCCTAAACAGTGTGGTAAGTCTTTAGGTGATGGCTATTGTGTCTGTTTGACCTCTTCCAAATGTCTGTACTGGCAATAGAAAGAAAAAGTTTCCAATTTAAATAGCTAGAGAATAAAAACAATTTGCCAGTAATGTGAAAAAACCTACAGGACCAGGTGTTCCCATGTGGTCTCCCACCCAAGTACTAACCAGGCCCAACACTGCTTAGCTTCCAAGACCAGACGAGATTGGGCCTATCCAATGTGGTATGGCTGTAGATTAGATACAGGCACTTTTTTGCCCTCTTCTACTTCTATCACCAGGTAAGCTAATAAAAAAGTTTCCTAACTGTATTGGCTTACTGAAAAAAATCATGTGTTGGTAATGTAAAAAGACCTACAGGACATGATATTAGCAGGGGGTCTTAAATTAAACTACTAAAGAGGCTCAACACTGTTTAGCTGCCAAAAGCAGTTGGAATTGGGCCTAAACAGTGTGGTAATTCTTTAGGTGATGGCTATTGTGTCTGTTTGACCTCTTCCAAATGTCTGTGCTGGCAATAAAAAGAAACAGTTTCCAATTTAAATAGCTAGAGAATAAAAACAATTTGCCAGTAATGTGAAAAAACCTACAGCACCTGGTGTTCCCATGTGGTCTCCCACCCAAGTACTAACCAGGCCCAACACAGCTTAGCTTCCAAGATCAGACGAGATTGGGCCTATCCAATGTGGTACGGCTGTAGGTGAGATACAGGCACTTTTTTGCCCTCTTCTACTTCTATCACCGGGTAAGCTAATACAAAAGTTTCCTAACTGTATTGGCTTACTGAAAAAAATCATGTGTTGGTAATGTAAAAAGACCTACAGGACATGATATTAGCAGGGGGTCTTAAATTAAACTACTAAAGAGGCTCAACACTGTTTAGCTGCCAAAAGCAGTTGGAATTGGGCCTAAACAGTGTGGTAAGTCTTTAGGTGATGGCTATTGTGTCTGTTTGACCTCTTCCAAATGTCTGTGCTGGCAATAAAAAGAAAAAGTTTCCAATTTAAATAGCTAGAGAATAAAAACAATTTGCCAGTAATGTGAAAAAATCTACAGCATCTGGTGTTCCCATGTGGTCTCCCACCCAAGTACAAACCAGGCCCAACACTGCTTAGCTTCCCAGATCAGACGAGATTGGGCCTATCCAATGTGGTATGGCTGTAGGTGAGACACAGGCACTTTTTTGCCCTCTTCTACTTCTATCACCAGGTAAGCTAATAAAAAAGTTTCCTAACTGTATTGGCTTACTGAAAAAAATCATGTGTTGGTAATGTAAAAAGACCTACTGGACATGATATTAGCAGGGGGTCTTAAATTAAACTACTAAAGAGGCTCAACACTGTTTAGCTGCCAAAAGCAGTTGGAATTGGGCCTAAACAGTGTGGTAATTCTTTAGGTGATGGCTATTGTGTCTGTTTGACCGCTTCCAAATGTCTGTACTGGCAATAGAAAGAAAAAGTTTCCAATTTAAATAGCTAGAGAATAAAAACAATTTGCCAGTAATGTGAAAAAACCTACAGGACCTGGTGTTCCCATGTGGTCTCCCACCCAAGTACTAACCAGGCCCAACACTGCTTAGCTTCCCAGATCAGACGAGATTGGGCCTATCCAATGTGGTATGGCTGTAGGTGAGACACAGGCACTTTTTTGCCCTCTTCTACTTCTATCACCAGGTAAGCTAATAAAAAAGTTTCCTAACTGTATTGGCTTACTGAAAAAAATCATGTGTTGGTAATGTAAAAAGACCTACTGGACATGATATTAGCAGGGGGTCTTAAATTAAACTACTAAAGAGGCTCAACACTGTTTAGCTGCCAAAAGCAGTTGTAATTGGGCCTAAACAGTGTGGTAATTCTTTAGGTGATGGCTATTGTGTCTGTTTGACCTCTTCCAAATGTCTGTACTGGCAATAGAAAGAAAAAGTTTCCAATTTAAATAGCTAGAGAATAAAAACAATTTGCCAGTAATGTGAAAAAACCTACAGGACCTGGTGTTCCCATGTGGTCTCCCACCCAAGTACTAACCATTCCCAACACTGCTTAACTTCCAAGATCAGACGAGATTGGGCCTATCCAATGTGGTATGGCTGTAGGTGAAATACAGGCACTTTTTGCCCTCTTCTACTTCTATCACCAGGTAAGCTAATAAAAAAGTTTCCTAAATGTATTGGCTTACTGAAAAAAATCATGTGTTGGTAATGTAAAAAGACCTACAGGACATGATATTAGCAGGGGGTCTTAAATGAAACTACTAAAGAGGCTCAACACTGTTTAGCTGCCAAAAGCAGTTGGAATTGGGCCTAAACAGTGTGGTAAGTCTTTAGGTGATGGCTATTGTGTCTGTTTGACCTCTTCCAAATGTCTGTACTGGCAATGAAAAGAAAAAGTTTCCAATTTAAATAGCTAGAGAATAAAAACAATTTGCCAGTAATGTGAAAAAACCTACAGCACCTGGTGTTCCCATGAGGTCTCCCACCCAAGTACTAACCAGGCCCAACACTGCTTAGCTTCCAAGATCAGACGAGATTGGGCCTATCCAATGTGGTATGGCTGTAGGCGAGATACAGGCACTTTTTTGCTCTCTTCTACTTCTATCACCAGGTAAGCTAATAAAAAAGTTTCCGAACTGTATTGGCTTACTGAAAAAAATCATGTGTTGGTAATGTAAAAAGACCTACAGGACACGATATTAGCAGGGGGTCTTAAATTAAACTACTAAAGAGGCTCAACACTGTTTAGCTGCCAAAAGCAGTTGGAATTGGGCCTAAACAGTGTGGTAATTCTTTAGGTGATGGCTATTGTGTCTGTTTGACCTCTTCCAAATGTCTGTGCTGGCAATAAAAAGAAACAGTTTCCAATTTAAATAGCTAGAGAATAAAAACAATTTGCCACTAATGTGAAAAAACCTACAGCACCTGGTGTTCCCATGTGCTCTCCCACCCAAGTACTAACCAGGCCCAACACTGCTTAGCTTCCAAGATCAGACGAGATTGGGCCTATCCAATATGGTATGGCTGTAGGTGAGACACAGGCACTTTTTTGCCCTCTTCTACTTCTATCACCAGGTAAGCTAATAAAAAAGTTTCCTAACTGTATTGGCTTACTGAAAAAAATCATGTGTTGGTAATGTAAAAAGACCTACAGGACATGATATTAGCAGGGGGTCTTAAATTAAACTACTAAAGAGGCTCAACACTGTTTAGCTGCCAAAAGCAGTTGGAATTGGCCCTAAACAGTGTGGTAAGTCTTTAGGTGATGGCTATTGTGTCTGTTTGACCTCTTCCAAATGTCTGTGCTGGCAATAAAAAGAAAAAGTTTCCAATTTAAATAGCTAGAGAATAAAAACAATTTGCCAGTAATGTGAAAAAACCTTCAGCATCTGGTGTTCCCATGTGGTCTCCCACCCAAGTACTAACCAGGCCCAACACTGCTTAGCTTCCAAGATCAGACAAGATTGGGCCTATCCAATGTGGTATGGCTGTAGGTGAGACACAGGCACATTTTTGCCCTCTTCTACTTCTATCACCAGGTAAGCTAATAAAAAAGTTTCCTAACTGTATTGGCTTACTGAAAAAAATCATGTGTTGGTAATGTAAAAAGACCTACAGGACATGATATTAGCAGGGGGTCTTAAATTAAACTACTAAAGAGGCTCAACACTGTTTAGCTGCCAAAAGCAGTTGGAATTGGGCCTAAACAGTGTGGTAAGTCTTTAGGTGATGGCTATTGTGTCTGTTTGACCTCTTCCAAATGTCTGTACTGGCAATGAAAAGAAAAAGTTTCCAATTTAAATAGCTAGAGAATAAAAACAATTTGCCAGTAATGTGAAAAAACCTACAGCACCTGGTGTTCCCATGTGGTCTCCCACCCAAGTACTAACCAGGCCCAACACTGCTTAGCTTCCAAGATCAGACGAGATTGGGCCTATCCAATGTGGTATGGCTGTAGGCGAGATACAGGCACTTTTTTGCTCTCTTCTACTTCTATCACCAGGTAAGCTAATAAAAAAGTTTCCGAACTGTATTGGCTTACTGAAAAAAATCATGTGTTGGTAATGTAAAAAGACCTACAGGACACGATATTAGCAGGGGGTCTTAAATTAAACTACTAAAGAGGCTCAACACTGTTTAGCTGCCAAAAGCAGTTGGAATTGGGCCTAAACAGTGTGGTAATTCTTTAGGTGATGGCTATTGTGTCTGTTTGACCTCTTCCAAATGTCTGTGCTGGCAATAAAAAGAAACAGTTTCCAATTTAAATAGCTAGAGAATAAAAACAATTTGCCACTAATGTGAAAAAACCTACAGCACCTGGTGTTCCCATGTGCTCTTCCACCCAAGTACTAACCAGGCCCAACACTGCTTAGCTTCCAAGATCAGACGAGGTTGGGCCTATCCAATGTGGTATGGCTGTAGGTGAGACACAGGCACTTTTTTGCCCTCTTCTACTTCTATCACCAGGTAAGCTAATAAAAAAGTTTCCTAACTGTATTGGCTTACTGAAAAAAATCATGTGTTGGTAATGTAAAAAGACCTACAGGACATGATATTAGCAGGGGGTCTTAAATTAAACTACTAAAGAGGCTCAACACTGTTTAGCTGCCAAAAGCAGTTGGAATTGGGCCTAAACAGTGTGGTAAGTCTTTAGGTGATGGCTATTGTGTCTGTTTGACCTCTTCCAAATGTCTGTACTGGCAATAGAAAGAAAAAGTTTCCAATTTAAATAGCTAGAGAATAAAAACAATTTGCCAGTAATGTGAAAAAACCTACAGGACCTGGTGTTCCCATGTGGTCTCCCACCCGAGTACTAACCAGGCCCAACACTGCTTAGCTTCCAAGACCAGACGAGATTGGGCCTATCCAATGTGGTATGGCTGTAGGTGAGATACAGGCACTTTTTTGCCCTCTTCTACTTCTATCACCAGGTAAGCTAATAAAAAAGTTTCCTAACTGTATTGGCTTACTGAAAAAAATCATGTGTTGGTAATGTAAAAAGACCTACAGGACATGATATTAGCAGGGGGTCTTAAATTAAACTACTAAAGAGGCTCAACACTGTTTAGCTGCCAAAAGCAGTTGGAATTGGGCCTAAACAGTGTGGTAAGTCTTTAGGTGATGGTTATTGTGTCTGTTTGACCTCTTCCAAATGTCTGTGCTGGCAATAAAAAGAAAAAGTTTCCAATTTAAATAGCTAGAGAATAAAAACAATTTGCCAGTAATGTGAAAAGACCTAGAGCACCTGGTGTTCCCATGGGGTCTCCCACCAAAGTACTAACCAGGCCCAACACTGCTTAACTTCCAAGATCAGACGAGATTGGGCCTATCCAATGTGGTATGGCTGTAGGTGAAATAAAGGCACTTTTTGCCCTCTTCTACTTCTATCACCAGGTAAGCTAATAAAAAACTTTCCTAAATGTATTGGCTTACTGAAAAAAATCATGTGTTGGTAATGTAAAAAGACCTACAGGACATGATATTAGCAGGGGGTCTTAAATTAAACTACTAAAGAGGCTCAACACTGTTTAGCTGCCAAAAGCAGTTGGAATTGGGCCTAAACAGTGTGGTAAGTCTTTAGGTGATGGCTATTGTGTCTGTTTGACCTCTTCCAAATGTCTGTACTGGCAATAAAAAGAAAAAGTTTAAATTTAAATAGCTAGAGAATAAAAACAATTTGCCAGTAATGTGAAAAAACCTACAGCACTTGGTATTCCCATGTGGTCTCCCACCCAAGTACTAACAAAGCCCAACACTGCGTAGCTTCCAAGATCAGACGAGATTGGGCCTATCCAATGTGGTATGGCTGTAGGTGAAATACAGTCACTTTTTTGCCCTCTTCTACGTCTATCACCAGGTAAGCTAATAAAAAAGTTTCCTAACTGTATTGGCTTACTGAAAAAAATCATGTGTTGGTAATGTAAAAAGACCTACAGGACATGATATTAGCAGGGGGTCTTAAATTAAACTACTAAAGAGGCTCAACACTGTTTAGCTGCCAAAAGCAGTTGGAATTGGGCCTAAACAGTGTGGTAAGTCTTTAGGTGATGGCTATTGTGTCTGTTTGACCTCTTCCAAATGTCTGTGCTGGCAATAAAAAGAAAAAGTTTCCAATTTAAATAGCTAGAGAATAAAAACAATTTGCCAGTAATGTGAAAAAATCTACAGCATCTGGTGTTCCCATGTGGTCTCCCACCCAAGTACAAACCAGGCCCAACACTGCTTAGCTTCCCAGATCAGACGAGATTGGGCCTATCCAATGTGGTATGGCTGTAGGTGAGACACAGGCACTTTTTTGCCCTCTTCTACTTCTATCACCAGGTAAGCTAATAAAAAAGTTTCCTAACTGTATTGGCTTACTGAAAAAAATCATGTGTTGGTAATGTAAAAAGACCTACTGGACATGATATTAGCAGGGGGTCTTAAATTAAACTACTAAAGAGACTCAACACTGTTTAGCTGCCAAAAGCAGTTGGAATTGGGCCTAAACAGTGTGGTAATTCTTTAGGTGATGGCTATTGTGTCTGTTTGACCTCTTCCAAATGTCTGTACTGGCAATAGAAAGAAAAAGTTTCCAATTTAAATAGCTAGAGAATAAAAACAATTTGCCAGTAATGTGAAAAAACCTACAGGACCTGGTGTTCCCATGTGGTCTCCCACCCAAGTACTAACCAGGCCCAACAATGCTTAGCTTCCAAGATCAGACGAGATTGGGCCTATCCAATGTGGTATTGCTGTAGGTGAGACACAGGCACTTTTTTGCCCTCTTCTACTTCTATCACCAGGTAAGCTAATAAAAAAGTTTCCTAACTGTATTGGCTTACTGAAAAAAATCATGTGTTGGTAATGTAAAAAGACCTACAGGACATGATATTAGCAGGGGGTCTTAAATTAAACTACTAAAGAGGCTCAACACTGTTTAGCTGCCAAAAGCAGTTGGAATTGGCCCTAAACAGTGTGGTAAGTCTTTAGGTGATGGGTATTGTGTCTGTTTGACCTCTTCCAAATGTCTGTGCTGGCAATAAAAATAAAAAGTTTCCAATTTAAATAGCTAGAGAATAAAAACAATTTGCCAGTAATGTGAAAAAAGCTAAAACACTTGGTGTTCTTATGTGGTCTCCCACCAAAATACTAACCATTCCCAACACTGCTTAACTTCCAAGATCAGACGAGATTGGGCCTATCCAATGTGGTATGGCTGTAGGTGAAATACAGGCACTTTTTGCCCTCTTCTACTTCTATCACCAGGTAAGCTAATAAAAAAGTTTCCTAAATGTATTGGCTTACTGAAAAAAATCATGTGTTGGTAATGTAAAAAGAAATACAGGACATGATATTAGCAGGGGGTCTTAAATTAAACTACTAAAGAGGCTCAACACTGTTTAGCTGCCAAAAGCAGTTGGAATTGGGCCTAAACAGTGTGGTAAGTCTTTAGGTGATGGCTATTGTGTCTGTTTGACCTCTTCCAAATGTCTGTACTGGCAATGAAAAGAAAAAGTTTCCAATTTAAATAGCTAGAGAATAAAAACAATTTGCCACTAATGTGAAAAAACCTACAGCACCTGGTGTTCCCATGTGCTCTCCCACCCAAGTACTAACCAGGCCCAACACTGCTTAGCTTCCAAGATCAGACGAGATTGGGCCTATCCAATATGGTATGGCTGTAGGTGAGACACAGGCACTTTTTTGCCCTCTTCTACTTCTATCACCAGGTAAGCTAATAAAAAAGTTTCCTAACTGTATTGGCTTACTGAAAAAACCATGTGTTGGTAATGTAAAAAGACCTACAGGACATGATATTAGCAGGGGGTCTTAAATTAAACTACTAAAGAGGCTCAACACTGTTTAGCTGCCAAAAGCAGTTGGAATTGGCCCTAAACAGTGTGGTAAGTCTTTAGGTGATGGCTATTGTGTCTGTTTGACCTCTTCCAAATGTCTGTGCTGGCAATAAAAATAAAAAGTTTCCAATTTAAATAGCTAGAGAATAAAAACAATTTGCCAGTAATGTGAAAAAAGCTAGAGCACTTGGTGTTCTTATGTGGTCTCCCACCAAAGTACTAACCATTCCCAACACTGCTTAACTTCCAAGATCAGACGAGATTGGGCCTATCCAATGTTGTATGGCTGTAGGTGAAATACAGGCACTTTTTGCCCTCTTCTACTTCTATCACCAGGTAAGCTAATAAAAAAGTTTCCTAAATGTATTGGCTTACTGAAAAAAATCATGTGTTGGTAATGTAAAAAGAAATACAGGACATGATATTAGCAGGGGGTCTTAAATTAAACTACTAAAGAGGCTCAACACTGTTTAGCTGCCAAAAGCAGTTGGAATTGGGCCTAAACAGTGTGGTAAGTCTTTAGGTGATGGCTATTGTGTCTGTTTGACCTCTTCCAAATGTCTGTACTGGCAATGAAAAGAAAAAGTTTCCAATTTAAATAGCTAGAGAATAAAAACAATTTGCCAGTAATGTGAAAAAACCTACAGCACCTGGTGTTCCCATGTGGTCTCCCACCCAAGTACTAACCAGGCCCAACACTGCTTAGCTTCCAAGATCAGACGAGATTGGGCCTATCCAATGTGGTATGGCTGTAGGCGAGATACAGGCACTTTTTTGCTCTCTTCTACTTCTATCACCAGGTAAGCTAATAAAAAAGTTTCCGAACTGTATTGGCTTACTGAAAAAAATCATGTGTTGGTAATGTAAAAAGACCTACAGGACACGATATTAGCAGGGGGTCTTAAATTAAACTACTAAAGAGGCTCAACACTGTTTAGCTGCCAAAAGCAGTTGGAATTGGGCCTAAACAGTGTGGTAATTCTTTAGGTGATGGCTATTGTGTCTGTTTGACCTCTTCCAAATGTCTGTGCTGGCAATAAAAAGAAACAGTTTCCAATTTAAATAGCTAGAGAATAAAAACAATTTGCCACTAATGTGACTAAACCTACAGCACCTGGTGTTCCCATGTGCTCTTCCACCCAAGTACTAACCAGGCCCAACACTGCTTAGCTTCCAAGATCAGACGAGATTGGGCCTATCCAATGTGGTATGGCTGTAGGTGAGACACAGGCACTTTTTTGCCCTCTTCTACTTCTATCACCAGGTAAGCTAATAAAAAAGTTTCCTAACTGTATTGGCTTACTGAAAAAAATCATGTGTTGGTAATGTAAAAAGACCTACAGGACATGATATTAGCAGGGGGTCTTAAATTAAACTACTAAAGAGGCTCAACACTGTTTAGCTGCCAAAAGCAGTTGGAATTGGGCCTAAACAGTGTGGTAAGTCTTTAGGTGATGGCTATTGTGTCTGTTTGACCTCTTCCAAATGTCTGTACTGGCAATAGAAAGAAAAAGTTTCCAATTTAAATAGCTAGAGAATAAAAACAATTTGCCAGTAATGTGAAAAAACCTACAGGACCAGGTGTTCCCATGTGGTCTCCCACCCAAGTACTAACCAGGCCCAACACTGCTTAGCTTCCAAGACCAGACGAGATTGGGCCTATCCAATGTGGTATGGCTGTAGGTGAGATACAGGCACTTTTTTGCCCTCTTCTACTTCTATCACCAGGTAAGCTAATAAAAAAGTTTCCTAACTGTATTGGCTTACTGAAAAAAATCATGTGTTGGTAATGTAAAAAGACCTACAGGACATGATATTAGCAGGGGGTCTTAAATTAAACTACTAAAGAGGCTCAACACTGTTTAGCTGCCAAAAGCAGTTGGAATTGGGCCTAAACAGTGTGGTAAGTCTTTAGGTGATGGCTATTGTGTCTGTTTGACCTCTTCCAAATGTCTGTGCTGGCAATAAAAAGAAACAGTTTCCAATTTAAATAGCTAGAGAATAAAAACAATTTGCCAGTAATGTGAAAAAACCTACAGCACCTGGTGTTCCCATGTGGTCTCCCACCCAAGTACTAACCAGGCCCAACACAGCTTAGCTTCCAAGATCAGACGAGATTGGGCCTATCCAATGTGGTATGGCTGTAGGTGAGATACAGGCACTTTTTTGCCCTCTTCTACTTCTATCACCGGGTAAGCTAATACAAAAGTTTCCTAACTGTATTGGCTTACTGAAAAAAATCATGTGTTGGTAATGTAAAAAGACCTACAGGACATGATATTAGCAGGGGGTCTTAAATTAAACTACTAAAGAGGCTCAACACTGTTTAGCTGCAAAAAGCAGTTGGAATTGGGCCTAAACAGTGTGGTAAGTCTTTAGGTGATGGCTATTGTGTCTGTTTGACCTCTTCCAAATGTCTGTACTGGCAATAAAAAGAAAAAGTTTCCAATTTAAATAGCTAGAGAATAAAAACAATTTGCCAGTAATGTGAAAAAACCTACAGCACCTGGTGTTCCCATGTGGTCTCCCACCCAAGTACTAACCAGGCCCAACACTGCTTTGCTTCCAAGATCAGACAAGATTGGGCCTATCCAATGTGGTATGGCTGTAGGTGAGACAAAGGCACTTTTTTGCCCTCTTCTACTTCTATCACCAGGTAAGCTAATAAAAAAGTTTCCTAACTGTATTGGCTTAATGAAAAAAATCATGTGTTGGTAATGTAAAAAGACCTACAGGACATGATATTAGCAGGGGGTCTTAAATTAAACTACTAAAGAGGCTCAACACTGTTTAGCTGGAAAAAAAAGTTGGAATTGGGCCTAAACAGTGTGGTAAGTCTTTAGGTGATGGCTATTGTGTCTGTTTGACCTCTTCCAAATGTCTGTACTGGCAATAGAAAGAAAAAGTTTCCAATTTAAATAGCTAGAGAATAAAAACAATTTGCCAGTAATGTGAAAAAACCTACAGGACCTGGTGTTCCCATGTGGTCTCCCACCCAAGTACTAACCAGGCCCAACACTGCTTAGCTTCCAAGATCAGATGAGATTGGGCCTATCCAATGTGGTATGGCTGTAGGTGAGATACAGGCACTTTTTTGCCCTCTTCTACTTCTATCACCAGGTAAGCTAATAAAAAAGTTTCCTAACTGTATTGGCTTACTGAAAAAAATCATGTGTTGGTAATGTAAAAAGACCTACAGGACATGATATTAGCAGGGGGTCTTAAATTAAACTACTAAAGAGGCTCAACACTGTTTAGCTGCCAAAAGCAGTTGGAATTGGCCCTAAAGAGTGTGGTAAGTCTTTAGGTGATGGCTATTGTGTCTGTTTGACCTCTTCCAAATGTCTGTGCTTGCAATAAAAATAAAAAGTTTCCAATTTAAATAGCTAGAGAATAAAAACAATTTGCCAGTAATGTGAAAAGACCTAGAGCACCTGGTGTTCTTATGTGGTCTCCCACCACAGTACTAACCAGGCCCAACACTGCTTAACTTCCAAGATCAGACGAGATTGGGCCTATCCAATGTGGTATGGCTGTAGGTGAAATATAGGCACTTTTTGCCCTCTTCTACTTCTATCACCAGGTAAGCTAATAAAAAAGTTTCCTAAATGTATTGGCTTACTGAAAAAAATCATGTGTTGGTAATGTAAAAAGACCTACAGGACATGATATTAGCAGGGGGTCTTAAATTAAACTACTAAAGAGGCTCAACACTGTTTAGCTGCCAAAAGCAGTTGGAATTGGGCCTAAACAGTGTGGTAAGTCTTTAGGTGATGGCTATTGTGTCTATTTGACCTCTTCCAAATGTCTGTACTGGCAATAAAAAGAAAAAGTTTCAATTTAAATAGCTAGAGAATAAAAACAATTTGCCAGTAATGTGAAAAAACCTACAGCACCTGGTGTTCCCATGTGGTCTCCCACCCAAGTACTAACCAGGCCCAACACTGCTTAGCTTCCAAGATCAGACGAGATTGGGCCTATCCAATGTGGTATGGCTGTAGGTGAGATACAGGCACTTTTTTGCTCTCTTCTACTTCTATCACCAGGTAAGCTAATAAAAAAGTTTCCTAACTGTATTGGCTTACTGAAAAAAATCATGTGTTGGTAATGTAAAAAGACCTACAGGACATGATATTAGCAGGGGGTCTTAAATTAAACTACTAAAGAGGCTCAACACTGTTTAGCTGCCAAAAGCAGTTGGAATTGGCCCTAAAGAGTGTGGTAAGTCTTTAGGTGATGGCTATTGTGTCTGTTTGACCTCTTCCAAATGTCTGTGCTGGCAATAAAAATAAAAAGTTTCCAATTTAAATAGCTAAAGAATAAAAACAATTTGCCAGTAATGTGAAAAGACCTAGAGCACCTGGTGTTCTTATGTGGTCTCCCACCAAAGTACTAACCAGGCCCAACACTGCTTAACTTCCAAGATCAGACGAGATTGGGCCTATCCAATGTGGTATGGCTGTAGGTGAAATATAGGCACTTTTTGCCCTCTTCTACTTCTATCACCAGGTAAGCTAATAAAAAAGTTTTCTAAATGTATTGGCTTACTGAAAAAAATCATGTGTTGGTAATGTAAAAAGACCTACAGGACATGATATTAGCAGGGGGTCTTAAATTAAACTACTAAAGAGGCTCAACACTGTTTAGCTGCCAAAAGCAGTTGGAATTGGGCCTAAACAGTGTGGTAAGTCTGTAGGTGATGGCTATTGTGTCTGTTTGACCTCTTCCAAATGTCTGTACTGGCAATAAAAAGAAAAAGTTTCAATTTAAATAGCTAGAGAATAAAAACAATTTGCCAGTAATGTGAAAAAACCTACAGCACCTGGTGTTCCCATGTGGTCTCCCACCCAAGTACTAACCAGGCCCAACACTGCTTAGCTTCCAAGATCAGACGAGATTGGGCCTATCAAATGTGGTATGGCTGTAGGTGAGATACAGGCACTTTTTTGATCTCTTCTACTTCTATCAACGGGTAAGCTAATACAAAAGTTTCCTAACTGTATTGGCTTACTGAAAAAAATCATGTGTTGGTAATGTAAAAAGACCTACAGGACATGATATTAGCAGGGGGTCTTAAATTAAACTACTAAAGAGGCTCAACACTGTTTAGCTGCCAAAAGCAGTTGGAATTGGGCCTAAACAGTGTGGTAAGTCTTTAGTTGATGGCTATTGTGTCTGTTTGACCTCTTCCAAATGTCTGTACTGGCAATAAAATAAAAAAAGTTTCCAATTTAAATAGCTAGAGAATAAAAACAATGTGCCAGTAATGTGAAAAAACCTACAGCACCTGGTGTTCCCATGTCGTCTCCCACCCAAGTACTAACCAGGCCCAACACTGCTTAGCTTCCAAGATAAGACAAGATTGGGCCTATCCAATGTGGTATGGCTGTATGTGCGATACAGTCACTTTTTTGCCCTCTTCTACTTCTATCACCGGGTAAGCTAATACAAAAGTTTCCTAACTGTATTGGCTTACTGAAAAAAATCATGTGTTGGTAATCTAAAAAGACCTACAGGACATGATATTAGCAGGGGGTCTTAAATTAAACTACTAAAGAGGCTCAACACTGTTTAGCTGCAAAAAGCAGTTGGAATTGGGCCTAAACAGTGTGGTAAGTCTTTAGGTGATGGCTATTGTGTCTGTTTGACCTCTTCCAAATGTCTGTACTGGCAATAAAAAGAAAAAGTTTTCAATTTAAATAGCTAGAGAATAAAATCAATTTGCCAGTAATGTGAAAAAAACTACAGCACCTAGTGTTCCCATGTGGTCTCCCACCCAAGTACTAACCAGGCCCAACACTGCTTAGCTTCCAAGACCAGACGAGATTGTGTCTATCCAATGTGGTATGGCTGTAGGTGAGATACAGGCACTTTTTTGCCCTCTTCTACTTCTATCACCGGGTAAGCTAATACAAAAGTTTCCTAACTGTATTGGCTTACTGAAAAAAATCATGTGTTGGTAATGTAAAAAGACCTACAGGACATGATATTAGCAGGGGGTCTTAAATTAAACTAGTAAAGAGGCTCAACACTGTTTAGCTGCCAAAAGCAGTTGGAATTGGGCCTAAACAGTGTGGTAAGTCTTTAGGTGATGGCTATTGTGTCTGTTTGACCTCTTCCAAATGTCTGTACTGGCAATAAAAAGAAACAGTTTCAATTTAAATAGCTAGAGAATAAAAACAATTTGCCAGTAATGTGAAAAAACCTACAGCACCTGGTGTTCCCATGTGGTCTCCCACCCAAGTACTAACCAGGCCCAACACTGCTTAGCTTCCAAGATCAGACGAGATTGGGCCTATCCAATGTGGTATGGCTGTAGGTGAGATACAGGCACTTTTTTGCTCTCTTCTACTTCTATCACCAGGTAAGCTAATAAAAAAGTTTCCTAACTGTATTGGCTTACTGAAAAAAATCATGTGTTGGTAATGTAAAAAGACCTACAGGACATGATATTAGCAGGGGGTCTTAAATTAAACTACTAAAGAGGCTCAACACTGTTTAGCTGCCAAAAGCAGTTGGAATTGGCCCTAAAGAGTGTGGTAAGTCTTTAGGTGATGGCTATTGTGTCTGTTTGACCTCTTCCAAATGTCTGTGCTGGCAATAAAAATAAAAAGTTTCCAATTTAAATAGCTAAAGAATAAAAACAATTTGCCAGTAATGGGAAAAGACCTAGAGCATCTGGTGTTCTTATGTGGTCTCCCACCAAAGTACTAACCAGGCCCAACACTGCTTAACTTCCAAGATCAGACGAGATTGGGCCTATCCAATGTGGTATGGCTGTAGGTGAAATATAGGCACTTTTTGCCCTCTTCTACTTCTATCACCAGGTAAGCTAATAAAAAAGTTTCCTAAATGTATTGGCTTACTGAAAAAAATCATGTGTTGGTAATGTAAAAAGACCTACAGGACATGATATTAGCAGGGGGTCTTAAATTAAACTAGTAAAGAGGCTCAACACTGTTTAGCTGCCAAAAGCAGTTGGAATTGGGCCTAAACAGTGTGGTAAGTCTGTAGGTGATGGCTATTGTGTCTGTTTGACCTCTTCCAAATGTATGTACTGGCAATAAAAAGAAAAAGTTTCAATTTAAATAGCTAGAGAATAAAAACAATTTGCCAGTAATGTGAAAAAACCTACAGCACCTGGTGTTCCCATGTGGTCTCCCACCCAAGTACTAACCAGGCCCAACACTGCTTAGCTTCCAAGATCAGACGAGATTGGGCCTATCCAATGTGGTATGGCTGTAGGTGAGATACAGGCACTTTTTTGATCTCTTCTACTTCTATCACCAGGTAAGCTAATAAAAAAGTTTCCGAACTGTATTGGCTTACTGAAAAAAATCATGTGTTGGTAATGTAAAAAGACCTACAGGACACGATATTAGCAGGGGGTCTTAAATTAAACTACTAAAGAGGCCCAACACTGTTTAGCTGCCAAAAGCAGTTGGAATTGGGCCTAAACAGTGTGGTAATTCTTTAGGTGATGGCTATTGTGTCTGTTTGACCTCTTCCAAATGTCTGTGCTGGCAATAAAAAGAAACAGTTTCCAATTTAAATAGCTAGAGAATAAAAACAATTTGCCAGTAATGTGAAAAAAACCTACAGCACCTGGTGTTCCCATGTGGTCTCCAACCCAAGTACTAACCAGGCCCAACACAGCTTAGCTTCCAAGATCAGACGAGATTGGGCCTATCCAATGTGGTATGGCTGTAGGTGAGATACAGGCACTTTTTTGCCCTCTTCTAATTCTATCAACGGGTAAGCTAATACAAAAGTTTCCTAACTGTATTGGCTTACTGAAAAAAATCATGTGTTGGTAATGTAAAAAGACCTACAGGACATGATATTAGCAGGGGGTCTTAAATTAAACTACTAAAGAGGCTCAACACTGTTTAGCTGCCAAAAGCAGTTGGAATTGGGCCTAAACAGTGTGGTAAGTCTTTAGTTGATGGCTATTGTGTCTGTTTGACCTCTTCCAAATGTCTGTACTGGCAATAAAATAAAAAAAGTTTCCAATTTAAATAGCTAGAGAATAAAAACAATGTGCCAGTAATGTGAAAAAACCTACAGCACCTGGTGTTCCCATGTCGTCTCCCACCCAAGTACTAACCAGGCCCAACACTGCTTAGCTTCCAAGATAAGACAAGATTGGGCCTATCCAATGTGGTATGGCTGTAGGTGAGATACAGGCACTTTTTTGCCCTCTTCTACTTCTATCACCGGGTAAGCTAATACAAAAGTTTCCTAACTGTATTGGCTTACTGAAAAAAATCATGTGTTGGTAATGTAAAAAGACCTACAGGACATGAAATTAGCAGGGGGTCTTAAATTAAACTACTAAAGAGGCTCAACACTGTTTAGCTGCAAAAAGCAGTTGGAATTGGGCCTAAACAGTGTGGTAAGTCTTTAGGTGATGGCTATTGTGTCTGTTTGACCTCTTCCAAATGTCTATACTGGCAATAAAAAGAAAAAGTTTCCAATTTAAATAGCTAGAGAAAAAAAACAATTTGCCAGTAATGTGAAAAAACCTACAGCATCTGGTGTTCCCATGTGGTCTCCCACCCAAGTACTAACCAGGCCCAACACTGCTTAGCTTCCAAGATCAGACGAGATTGGGCCTATCCAATGTGGTATGGCTGTAGGTGAGATACAGGCACTTTTTTGCCCTCTTCTACTTCTATCACCAGGTAAGCTAATAAAAAAGTTTCCGAACTGTATTGGCTTACTGAAAAAAATCATGTGTTGGTAAGGTAAAAAGACCTACAGGACACGATATTAGCAGGGGGTCTTAAATTAAACTACTAAAGAGGCTCAACACTGTTTAGCTGCCAAAAGCAGTTGGAATTGGGCCTAAACAGTGTAGTAATTCTTTAGGTGATGGCTATTGTGTCTGTTTGACCTCTTCCAAATGTCTGTGCTGGCAATAAAAAGAAAAAGTTTCCAATTTAAATAGCTAGAGAATAGAAACAATTTGCCAGTAATGTGAAAAAAACTACAGCACCTGGTGTTCCCATGTGGTCTCCCACCCAAGTACTAACCAGGCCCAACACTGCTTAGCTTCCAAGATCAGACGAGATTGGGCCTATCCAATGTGGTATGGCTGTAGGTGAGATACAGCCACTTTTTTTGCCCTCTTCTACTTCTATCACCAGGTAAGCTAATAAAAAAGTTTCCTAACTGTATTGGCTTACTGAAAAAAATCATGTGTTGGTAATGTAAAAAGACCTACAGGACATGATATTAGCAGGGGTCTTAAATTAAACAAGTAAAGAGGCTCAACACTGTTTAGCTGCCAAAAGCAGTTGGAATTGGGCCTAAACAGTGTGGTAAGTCTTTAGGTGATGGCTATTGTGTCTGTTTGACCTCTTCCAAATGTCTGTACTGGCAATAAAAAGAAAAAGTTTCCAATTTAAATAGCTAGAGAATAAAAACAATTTGCCAGTAATGTGAAAAAACCTACAGCACCTGGTGTTCCCATGTGGTCTCCCACCCAAGTACTAACCAGGCCCAACACTGCTTAGCTTCCAAGATCAGACGAGATTGGGCCTTTCCAATTTGGTATGGCTGTAGGTGAGATACAGGCACTTTTTTGCCCTCTTCTACTTCTATCACCAGGTAAGCTAATAAAAAAGTTTCCTAACTGTATTGGCTTACTGAAAAAAATCATGTGTTGGTAATGTAAAAAGACCTACAGGACATGATATTAGCAGGGGGTCTTAAATTAAACTACTAAAGAGGCTCAACACTGTTTAGCTGCCAAAAGCAGTTGGAATTGGGCCTAAACAGTGTGGTAATTCTTTAGGTGATGGCTTACTTAGGTCCTTCCACACCCTAGTCTAATTGAAAACCTACAAAACCAACCAAAGATGGTTGATAACAAGAACATTTTTGACCAATTGGCTTTGTGGTTGAAGACTATTGCATGATGGTCCCATCAAAAGTAGTAAAATAGAAAACTATTGACTGACAGTACATAAACCAATCGGAATGGATTGTTTTGAATGCGTATTAATGATGGCCATTGTGGCCTTTCCATCGATGTAGTTACATATCAGTGGTCATCCATTGGATTTGACTGACTGGCCTGTGGGCCAATCAGAATATGGGGGCGGGGCTTCACTGGTGTTGTGGGTGGAGCTATGCTCCGTGTACCAGGAAATAGCAAAACAAAACTAGTCATTTGAGCTTGACATTGATGGTGTGAAACCATCTGGTTCTCCCCCATTAATGTCAAAACTATTGAACATCGACCATAACCCATCGATGGTTTATAAACATCGATGGCCGATGGCCATCCCTAATTTGAATTGCATCAACCAATCAGATGGTCTAATTTCTAAAATAATTTGCATAAGGAATTTATTTGCTCTACATAACTTACTTAGGTCCTTCCTCACCCTAGTCTAATTGAAAACCTAAAAACCAGCCAAAGACGGTTGATAAGAAGAACATTCTTGACCAATTGGCTTCCTGGTTGAAGACTATTGCATGATGGTCCCATCAAAAGTAATAAAATAGAAAACTGTTGACTAACAGTACATAAACCAATTTGAATGATTTGTTTTGAATGAGTATTAATGATGGCCATTGTTGCCTTTGCCATCAATGTTGTAACATATCGATTTTCATCCATTGTATTTCACTGACTGGCCTGTGGGCCTATCAAAATACAGGGGCGGGGCTTCACTGGTGTGGTGGGTGGAGCTATGCTCCTTGTCCCAGGAAATAGCAAAACAAAACTAGTCATTTGAGCTTGACATTGATGGTGTGAAACTATCTGGTTCTCCCCCATCGATGTCAAAACTATTGAACATCGACCATAACCGATCGATGGTTTATAAATATTGAGGGTCATCCCTAATGAGAATTGCATCAACCAATCAGATGGTCTAATTTCCAAACTAATTTGAATAAGGCATTTATTTGCTCTCCATAACTTACTTAGGTCCTTCCTCACCCTAGTCTAATTGAAAACCTACAAAACCAGCCAAAGATGGTTGATAACAAGAACATTCTTGACCAATTGGCTTCCTGGGTGAAGACTATTGCATGATGGTCCCATCAAAAGTAGTAAAATAGAAAACTGTTGAATGACAGTACATAAACCAATCGGAATGGATTGTTTTGAATGAGTATTAATGATGGCCATTGTTGCCTTTGCCATCGACGTTGTTACATATCAGTGGTCATCCATTGTATTTGACTGACTGGCCAGTGGGCCAATCAGAATATGGGTGCGGGGCTTCGTGGGTGGAGCTATGCTCCGTGTACCAGGAAATAGCAAAACAAAACTAGTCGTTTTAACTTGACATTGATGGTGTGAAACCATCTGGTTCTCCATCATCGATGTCAAAACTATTGAACATCGACCATAACCTATTGAGGGTTCATAAACATCGATGATCGATGGCCGATGGCCATCCCTAATGAGAATTGCATCAACCAATCAGATGGTCTAATGTCTAAACTAATTTGCATAAGGAATTTATTTGCTCTCCATAGCTTACTTAGGTCCTTCCTCACCCTAGTCTAATTTAAAACCTACAAAACCAGCCAAAGATGGTTGATAACAAGAACATTCTTGACCAATTGGCTTTGTGTGTGAAGACTATTGTATGATGGTCCCATCAAAAGTAGTAAAATAGAAAACTGTTGACTGACAGTACATAAACCAATCGGAATGGATTGTTTTGAATGAGTATTAGTGATGGCCATTGTTGCCTTTGCCATCGATGTTGTTACATATCAGTGGTCATCCATTGTATTTCACTGAGTGGCCTGTGGGCCAATCAGAATATGGGGGCGGGGCTTCACTGGTGTCGTGGGTGGAGCTATGCTCCGTGTACCAGGAAATTGCAAAACAAAACTAGTCGTTTTAACTTGACATTGATGGTGTGAAACCATCTGGTTCTCCCCCATCGATGTCAAAACTATTGAACATCGACCATAACCCATCGATGGTTTATAAACATCGATGACCGATGGCCATCCCTAATGAGAATTGCATCAACCAATCAGATGGTATAATTTCTAAAATAATTTGCATAAGGAATTTATTTGCTCTCCGTAACTTACTTAGGTCCTTCCTCACCCTAGTCTAATTGCAAACCAACAAAACCAGCCAAAAAAGGTTGATAACAAGAACATTCTTGACAAATTGGCTTCCTGGTTGAAGACTATTGCATGATGGTCTCATCAAAAGAAGTAAAATAGAAAACTGTTGTCTGACAGTAAATAAACCAATCGGAAAGGATTGTTTTGAATGAGTATTAATGATGGCCATTGTGGCCTTTGCCATCGATGTTGTTACATATCAGTGGTCATCCATTGTATTTAACTGACTGGCCTGTGGGCCAATCAGAATATGGGGGCGGGGCTATGCTCCATGTCCCAGGAAATAGCAAATCAAAACTAGTCATTTTAACTTGACATTGATGGTGTGAAACCATCTGGTTCTCCCCCATCGATGCCAAAACTATTGAACATCGACCATAACCCATCGATGGTTTATAAACGTCGATGGCCGATGGCCATCCCTAATGAGAATTGCATCAACCAATCAGATGGTCTAATTTCTAAACTAATTTGCATAAGGGCTTTATTTGTTTTCCATAACTTACTTAGGTCTTTCCTCACCCTAGTCTAATTGAAAACCTACAAAACCAGCCAAATATGGTTGATAACAAGAACATTCTTGACCAATTGGCTTGCTTGTTGAAGACTATTGCATGATGGTCCCAGCTAAAGTAGTAAAATAGAAAACTGTTGACTGACAGTACATAAACCAGTTAGAATCGATTATTTTTAATGAGAATTAGTGATGCCCAAAGTTGCCTTTGCCATCGATGTGGTAACATATCGATTTTCATCCATTGTATTTGACTGACTGGACTGTGGGCCAATCAGAATACAGGGGCGGGTCTTCACTGGTGTTGTGGGAGGAGCTATGCTCCTTGTCCCAGGAAATAGCAAAAAAAATAGTCATTTGAGCTTGACATTGATGGTGTGAAACCATCTGGTTCTCCCCCCATCGATGTCAAAACTATTGAACATCGACCATAACTCATAGATGTTTTATAATTATTGAGGGTCATCCCTAATGAGAATTGCATCAACCAATCAGAAGGTCTAATTTCCAAACTAATTTGCATAAGGAATTTATTTGCTCTCCATAACTTACTTAGGTCCTTCCTCACCCTAGTCCAGTGATTTTCAACCTTTTTACCTTGTGGCACACTAAATAAGATTTTAAAATTGCCAAGGCACACCATGAGATCCCCACAGGAAAAAAACAAACCTATTGGTCCCCATATAAAAAACAATCACCCTGGTCCCCACAGGTATCAAAAATAAAATACATTGGCCCTTTAAGTGAAAAGAGACCAGTAAATAACAGTTGAGCTGGTGGTGGCTGTAAACTGGTTTGGGCATCTCTAGATCTGGGGGCACACTTGAGAACAGTTCAAGGCACACTAGTGTGCCACGGCACAGTGGTTGAAAAACACTGCCCTAGTCTAATTGAAAACCTACAAAACCAGCCAAAGATGGTTGATAACAAAAACATTCTTGACCAATTGGCTTCCTGGGTTAAGACTATTGCATGATGGTCCCATCAAAAGTAGTAAAATAGAAAACTGTTGACTGACAGTACATAAACCAATCGGAATGGATTGTTTTGAATGAGTATTAATGATAGCCATTGTTGCCTTTGCCATCGATGTTGTTACATATCAGTGGTCATCCATTGTATTTGACTGACTGGCCTTTGGGCCAATCAGCATATGGGGCCGGGGCTTCACTGTTGTCGTGGGTGGAGCTATGCTCCGTGTCCCAGGAAATAGCAAAACAAAACTAGTAGTTTGAGCTTGACATTGATGGTGTGAAACCATCTGGTTCTCCCCCATCGATGTAAAAACTACTAAACATCGACCATAACCAATTGATGGTTTATAAACATCGATGGCCGATGGCCATCCCTATTGAGAATTGCATCAACCAATCAGATGGTCTAATTTCTAAACTAATTTGCATAAGGAATTTATTTGTTTTCCATAACTTACATAGGTCTTTCCTCACCATAATCTAATTGAAAATCTACAAAACTAGCCAAAGATGGTGGATGATAAGAACATACTTGACCAACTGGCTTGCTGGTTGAAGACTATTGCATGATATTCCCACCTAAAGTAGTAAAATAGAAAACTGTTGACTGACAGTACATAAACCAATCAGAATTGATTATTTTCAATGAGAATTAGTGATGCCCATAGTTGCCTTTGCCATCGATGTTGTAACATATCGATTTTCATCCATTGTATAAGACTGACTGGCCTGTGGGCCAATCAGAATACAGGGGCGGGGCTTTACTGGTGTTGTGGGTGGAGCTATGCTCCTTGTCCCAGGAAATAGCAAAACAAAACTAGTCATTTGAGCTTTACATTGATGATGTGAAACCATCTGGTTCTCCCCCCATCGATGTCAAAACTATTGAACATCGACCATAACTCATAGATGTTTTATAAATATTGAGGGTCATACCTAATGAGAATTGCATCAACCAATCAGAAGGTCTAATTTCCAAACTAATTTGCATAGGGAATTTATTTGCTCTCCATAACTTACTTAGGTCCTTCCTCGCCCTAGTCTAATTGAAAACCTACAAAACCTACACAACCAGCCAAAGATTGTTGAAAACAAGAACATTCTTGACCAATTGGCTTCCTGGATGAAGACTATTGCATGATGGTCCCATCAAAAGTAGTAAAATAGAAAACTGTTGACTGACAGTACATAAACCAATCGGAATGGATTGTTTTGAATGAGTATTAATGATGGCCATTGTTGCCTTTGCCATCGATGTTGTTACATATCAGTGGTCATCCATTGTATTCACTGACTGGCCTGTGGGCCAATCAGAATATGGGGGTGGGGCTATGCTCCGTGTCCCAGGAAATAGCAAAACAAAACTAGTATTTTGAGCTTGACATTGATGGTGTGAAACCATCTGGTTCTCCACCCATCGATGTCAAAACTATTGAACATCGACCATAACTCATAGATGTTTTATAATTATTGAGGGTCATCCCTAATGAGAATTGCATCAACCAATCAGATGGTCTAATTTCCAAACAAATTTGCATAAGGAATTTATTTGCTCTCCATAACTTACTTAGGTCCTTCCTCACCCTAGTCTAATTGAAAACCTACAAAACCAGCCAAAGATGGTTGAGAACAAGAACATTCTTGGCCAATTGGCTTCCTGGTTGAAGACTATTGCATGATGGTCCCATCAAAAGTAGTAAAATTGAAAACTGTTGACTTACAGTACATAAACCAATCGGAATGGATTGTTTTGAATGAGTATTAATGATGGACATTGTTGCCTTTGCAAACGATGTTGTTACATATCAGTGGTCATCCATTGTATTTGACTGACTCGCCTGTGGGCCAATCAGAATATGGGGGCGGGGCTATGCTCCATGTACCAGGAAATAGCAAAACAAAACTAGTCATTTTAACTTGACATTGATGGTGTAAAAACATCTGGTTCTCCCCCATCGATGTAAAAACTATTGAACATCGACCATAACCCATCGATGGTTTATAAACATCGATGGCCGATGGCTATCCCTAATGAGAATTGCATCAACCAATCAGATGGTCTAATTTCTAAACTAATTTGCATAAGGAATTTATTTGCTCTCCATAACTTACTTAGGTCCTTCCTCACCCTAGTCTAAATAAAAACTATATAACCAGCCAAAGATGGTTGATGAGAAAAACATTCTTGACCAATTGGCTGCCTGATTGAAGACCGTTGCATGATGGTCCCATCAAAAGTAGTAAAATAGAAAACTGTTGACTGACAGTACATAAACCAATCGGAATGTATTGTTTTGAATGAGTATTAATGATGGTCATTGTTGCCTTTGCCATCAATGTTTTTACATATCAGTGATCATCCATTGTATTTGACTGACTAGCCTGTGGGCCAATCAGAATATGGGGGCGGGGCTTCACTGGTGTCGTGGGTGGAGCTATGCTCCGTGTCCCAGGAAATAGCAAAACAAAACTAGTAGTTCGAGCTTGACATTGATGGTGTGAAACCATCTGGTTCTCCCCCATCGATGTAAAAACTATTGGACATCGACCATAACCCATCGATGGTTTATAAACATCGATGGTCGATGGCCATCCCTAATGAGAATTGCATCAACCAATCAGATGGTCTAATTTCCAAAATTATTTGCAGAAGGCATTTATTTGCTCTCCATATCTTACTTAGGTCTTTCCTCACCCTAGTCTAATTGAAAACCTACAAAACTAGCTAAAGGTGGTGGATGACAAGAACAATTTTGACCAATTGGCTTGCTGGTTGAAGACTATTGCATGATGGTCCCACCTAAAGTAGTAAAATAGAAAACTGTTGACTGACAGTACATATACCAATCGGAATGGATTGTTTTGAATGAGTATTAATGATGGCCATTGTTGCCTTTGCCAACGAGGTTGTTACATATCAGTGGTCATCCATTGTATTTGACTGACTGGCCTGTGGGCCAATCAGAATATGGGGGCGGGGCTATGCTCCATGTACCAGGAAATAGCAAAACAAAACTAGTCATTTTAACTTGACATTGATGGTGTGAAACCATCTGGTTCTCCCCCATCGATGTAAAAACTATTGGATATCGACCATAACCCATCGATGGTTTATAAACATCGATGGCCGATGGCCATCCCTAATGAGAATTGCATCAACTAATCAGATGGTCTAATTTCTAAACTAATTTGCATAAGGGCTTTATTTGTTTTCCATAACTTACTTAGGTTTTTCCTCACCCTAGTCTAATTGAAAACCTACAAAACTAGCTAAAGATGGTGGAAGACAAGAACAATTTTGACCAATTTGCTTGCTGGTTGAAGACTATTGCATGATGGTCCACCTAAAGTAGTAAAATAGAAAACTGTTGACTGACAGTACATAAACCAATCAGAATTAGTGATGCCCATAGTTGCCTTTGCCATCGATGTTGTAAAATATTAATTTCCATCCATTGTGTTTGACTGACTGGCCTGTGGGCTAATCAGAATACAGGGGTGGGGCTATGCTCCTTGTCCCAGGAAATAGCAAAACAAAACTAGTCATTTGAGCTTGACATTGATGGTGTGAAACCATCTGGATCTCCCCCCATCGATGTCAAAACTATTGAACATCGACCATAACTCATAGATGTTTTATAAATATTGAGGGTCATCCCTAATGAGAATTGCATCAACCAATCAGATGGTCTAATTTCCAAACTAATTTGCATAAGGAATTTATTTGCTCTCCATAACTTACTTAGGTCCTTCCTCACCCTAGTCTAATTGAAAACCTATAAAACCAGCCAAAGATGGTTGATGAGAAGAACATTCTTGACCAATTGGCTTCCTGGTTGAAGACTATTGCATGATGGTCCCATCAAAAGTAGTAAAATAGAAAACTGTTGACTGACAGTACATAAACATATCGGAATGGATTGTTTTGAATGAGTATTAATGATGGCCATTGTTGCCTTTGCCATCAATGTTTTTACATATTAGTGGTCATCCATTGCATTTGACTGACTGGCCTGTGGGCCAATCAGAATATGGGGGCGGGGCTTCACTGGTGTCATGGGTGGAGCTATGCTCCGTGTACCAGGAAATAGCAAAACAAAACTAGTAGTTTGAGCTTGACATTGATGGTGTGAAACCATCTGGTTCTCCCCCATCGATGTAAAAACTATTGGACATCGACCATAACCCATCGATGTTGTATAAACATCGATGGCCGATGGCCTATGGCCATCCCTAATGAGAATTGCATCAACCAATCAGATGGTCTAATTTCCAAACTAATTTGCATAAGAAATTTATTTGCTCTCCATAACTTACTTAGGTCCTTCCTCACCCTAGTCTAATTGAAAACCCACAAAACCAGCAAAGATTGTTGATAGCAAGAATATTTTTTTTTTTTTACCAATTGGCTTCCTGGTTGAAGAGTATTGCATGATGGTCCCATCAAAAGTAGTAAAATAGAAAACTGTTGACTGACAGTACATAAACCAATCGGAATTGATTGTTTTGAATGAGTGTAAATGATGGCCATTGTTGCCTTTGCCATGGATATTACATATCAATGGCCATCCATTGCATTTGACTGACTGGCCTGTGGGCCAATCAGAATATGGGGGCGGGTCTTTACTGGTGTCGTGGGTGGAGCTATGCTCCGTGTACCAGGAAATAGCAAAACAAAACTAGTCGTTTTAACTTGACATTGATGGTGTGAAACCATCTGGTTCTCCCCCATCGATGTCAAAACTATTGAACATCGACCATAACACATCGATGGTTTATAAACATCGATGGTCGATGGCCATCCCTAATGAGAATTGCATCAACCAATCAGATGGTCTAATTTCTAAACTAATTTGCATAAGTGCTTTATTTGTTTTCCATAACTTACTTAGGTTTTTCCTCACCCTAGTCTAATTGAAAACCTACAAAACCAGCTAAAGATGGTGGAAGACAAGAACAATTTTGACCAATTGGATTGTTGGTTGAAGACTATTGCATGATGGTCCCACCTAAAGTAGTAAAATAGAAAACTGTTGACTGACAGTACATAAACCAATCAGAAATGATAATTTTCAATGAGAATTAGTGATGCCCATAGTTGCCTTTGCCATCGATGTTGTAAAATATCAATTTTCATCCATTATATTTGACTGACTGGCCTGTGGGCTAATCAGAATACAGGGGTGGGGCTATGCTCCTTGTCCCAGGAAATAGCAAAACAAAACTAGTCATTTGAGCTTGACATTGATGGTGTGAAACCATCTGGTTCTCCCCCCATCGATGTCAAAACTATTGAACATCGACCATAACTCATAGATGTTTTATAAATATTGAGGGTCATCCCTAATGAGAATTGCATCAACCAATCAGATGGTCTAATTTACAAACTAATTTGCGTAAGAAATTTATTTGCTCTCCATAACTTACTTAGGTCCTTCCTCACTCTATTCTAATTGAAAACCTACAAAACCAGCCGAAGATGGTTGATAACAAGAACATTCTTGACCAATTGGCTTCCTGGTTGAAGACTATTGCATGATGGTTCCATCAAAAGTAGTAAAATAGAAAACTGTTGACTGACAGTACATAAACCAATCGGAATGGATTGTTTTGAATGAGTATTAATGATGGCCATTGTTGCCTTTGCCATCGATGTTGTTACATATCAGTGGTCATCCATTGTATTTGACTGACTGGCCTTTGGGCCAATCAGAATATGGGGGCGGGACTTTACTGCTGTCGTGGGTGGAGCTATGCTCCGTGTCCCAGGAAATAGCAAAACAAAACTAGTAGTTTGAGCTTGACATGGATGGTGTGAAACCATCTGGTTCTCCCCCATCGATGTAAAAACTGTTAAACATCGACCATAACCCATCGATGGCCGATGGCCATCCCTAATGAGAATTGCATCAACCAATCAGATGGTCTAATTTCCAAAATAATTTGCATAGGGAATTTATTTGCTCTCCATAACTTACTTAGGTCCATCCTCATCCTAGTCTAATTGAAAACCTACAAAACCAGCCAAAGATGGTGGATGACAAGAACATTCTTGACCAATTCGCATGCTGGTTGAAGACTATTGCATGATGCTCCCAGCTAAAGTAGTAAAATAGAAAACTGTTGACTGACATTACATAAACCAATCAGAATCGATTATTTTCAATGAGAATTAGCGATGCCCATAGTTGCCTTTGAAATCGATGTTGTAACATATCGATTTCCATCCATTGTATTTGACTGACTGCCAATCAGAATACAGGGGCGGGGCTTCACTGGTGTTGTGGGTGGAGCTATGCTCCTTGTCCCAGGAAAAAGCAAAACAAAACTAGTCGTTTTAACTTGACATTGATGGTGTGAAACCATATGGTTCTCCCCCATCGATGTCAAAACTATTGAACATCGACCATAACCCAACGATGGTTTATAAATATCGATGGTTGATGGCCGATGGCCATCCGTAATGAGAATTGCATCAACCAATCAGATGGTCTAATTTCTAAACTAATTTGCATAAGGGCTTTATTTTTTTTCCAAAACTTAATTAGGTCTTTCCTCACCCTAGTCTAATTGAAAACCTACAAAACTAGCCAAAGATGGTGGATGACAAGAACATTCTTGACCAATTGGCTTGCTGGTTGAAGACTATTGCATGATGGTCCCAGCTAAAGTAGTAAAATAGAAAACTGTTGACTGACAGTACATAAACCAATCAGAATCGATTATTTTCAATGAGAATTAGTGATGCCTATAGTTGCCTTTGCCATTGATGTTGTAACATATCGATTTTCATCCATTGTATTTGACTGACTGGCCTGTGGGCCAATTGAGAATACAGGGACGGGGCTTCACTGGTGTTGTGGGTGGAGCTATGCTCCTTGTCCCAGGAAATAGCAAAAAAAAAACTAGTCATTTGAGCTTGACATTGATGGTGTGAAACCATCTAGTTCTCCCCCCATCGATGTCAAAACTATTGAACATCGACCATAACTCATAGATGTTTTATAAATATTGAGGGTCATCCCTAATGAGAATTGCATCAACCAATCAGATGGTCTAATTTCCAAACTAATTTGCATAAGGAATTTATTTGCTCTCCATAGCTTACTTAGGTCCTTCCTCACCCTAGTCTAATTGAAAACCTACAAAACCAGCCAAAGATGGTTGATAACAAGAACATTCTTGACCAATTGGCTTTGTGTGTGAAGACTATTGCATGATGGTCCCATCAAAAGTAGTAAAATAGAAAACTATTGACTGACAGTACATAAACCAATCGGAATGGATTGTTTTGAATGAGTATTAATGATAGCCATTGTTGCCTTTGCCATCGATGTTGTTACATATCAGTGGTCATCCATTGTATTTGACTGACTGGCCTGTAGGCCAATCAGAATATGGGGGCGGGGCTTCACTGGTGTCGTTAGTGGAGCTATGCTCCGTGTACCAGGAAATAGCAAAACAAAACTAGTGGTTTAACTTGACATTGATGGTGTGAAACCATCTGGTTCTCCCCCATCGATGTAAAAACTATTGAACATCGACCATAACCCATCGATGGTTTATAAACATCAATGGTCAATGGCCGATGGCCATCCCTACTGAGAATTTCATCAACAAATCAGATGGTCTTATTTCTAAACTAATTTTATAAGGGCTTTATTTATTTTCTATAACTTACTTAGGTCTTTCCTCACCCTAGTCTATTTGAAAACCTACAAAACTAGCTAAAGATGGTGGATGACAAGAACAATTTTGACCAATTGGTTTGCTGGTTGAAGACTATTGCATGATGGTCCCACCTAAAGTAGTAAAAAAGAAAACTGTTGACTGACAGTACATAAACCAATCAGAATCGATTATTTTCAATGAGAATTAGTGATGCATATAGTTGCCTTTGCCATCGATGTTGTAACATATCGATTTTAATCCATTGTATTTGACTGACTGGCCTGTGGGCCAATCAGAATAGAGGGACTGGGCTTCACTGGTGTTGTGGGTGGAGCTATGCTCGGTGTACCAGGAAATAGCAAAACAAAACTAGTCGTTTTAACTTGACATTGATGGTGTAAAACCATCTGGTTCTCCCCCATCGATGTCAAAACTATTGAACATCGACCATAACTCATAGATGTTTTATAAATATTGAGGGTCATCCCTAATGAGAATTGCATCAACCAATCAGATGGTCTAATTTCCAAACTAATTTGCATAAGGAATTGATTTGCTCTCCATAACTTACTTAGGTCCTTCCTCACCCTAGTCTAATTGAAAACCTACAAAATCAGCCAAAGATGGTTGATAACAAGAACATTTTCGACCAATTGGCTTCCTGGTTGAAGACTATTGCATGATGGTCCCATCAAAAGTAGTAAAATAGAAAACTGTTGACTGACGGTACATAAACCAATCGGAATCGATTATTTTCAATGAGTATTAATGATGGCCATTGTTGCCTTTGCCATCAATGTTTTTACATATCAGTGATCATCCATTGTATTTGACTGACTAGCCTGTGGGCCAATCAGAATATGGGGGCGGGGCTTCACTGGTGTCCTGGGTGGAGCTATGCTCCGTGTCCCAGGAAATAGCAAAACAAAACTAGTAGTTCGAGCTTGACATTGATGGTGTGAAACCATCTGGTTCTCCCCCATCGATGTAAAAACTATTGGACATCGACCATAACCCATCGATGGTTTATAAACATCGATGGTCGATGGCCATCCCTAATGAGAATTGCATCAACCAATCAGATGGTCTAATTTCCAAAATTATTTGCAGAAGGCATTTATTTGCTCTCCATATCTTACTTAGGTCTTTCCTCACCCTAGTCTAATTGAAAACCTACAAAACTAGCTAAAGGTGGTGGATGACAAGAACAATTTTGACCAATTGGCTTGCTGGTTGAAGACTATTGCATGATGGTCCCACCTAAAGTAGTAAAATAGAAAACTGTTGACTGACAGTACATATACCAATCAAAATGGATTGTTTTGAATGAGTATTAATGATGGCCATTGTTGCCTTTGCCAACGAGGTTGTTACATATCAGTGGTCATCCATTGTATTTGACTGACTGGCCTGTGGGCCAATCAGAATATGGGGGCGGGGCTATGCTCCATGTACCAGGAAATAGCAAAACAAAACTAGTCATTTTAACTTGACATTGATGGTGTGAAACCATCTGGTTCTCCCCCATCGATGTAAAAACTATTGGATATCGACCATAACCCATCGATGGTTTATAAACATCGATGGCCGATGGCCATCCCTAATGAGAATTGCATCAACTAATCAGATGGTCTAATTTCTAAACTAATTTGCATAAGGGCTTTATTTGTTTTCCATAACTTACTTAGGTTTTTCCTCACCCTAGTCTAATTGAAAACCTACAAAACTAGCTAAAGATGGTGGAAGACAAGAACAATTTTGACCAATTTGCTTGCTGGTTAAAGACTATTGCATGATGGTCCACCTAAAGTAGTAAAATAGAAAACTGTTGACTGACAGTACATAAACCAATCAGAATTAGTGATGCCCATAGTTGCCTTTGCCATCGATGTTGTAAAATATTAATTTCCATCCATTGTGTTTGACTGACTGGCCTGTGGGCTAATCAGAATACAGGGGTGGGGCTATGCTCCTTGTCCCAGGAAATAGCAAAACAAAACTAGTCATTTGGGCTTGACATTGATGGTGTGAAACCATCTGGATCTCCCCCCATCGATGTCAAAACTATTGAACATCGACCATAACTCATAAATGTTTTATAAATATTGAGGGTCATCCCTAATGAGAATTGCATCAACCAATCATATGGTCTAATTTCCAAACTAATTTGCATAAGGAATTTATTTGCTCTCCATAACTTACTTAGGTCCTTCCTCACCCTAGTCTAATTGAAAACCTATAAAACCAGCCAAAGATGGTTGATGAGAAGAACATTCTTGACCAATTGGCTTCCTGGTTGAAGACTATTGCATGATGGTCCCATCAAAAGTAGTAAAATAGAAAACTGTTGACTGACAGTACATAAACCAATCGGAATGGATTGTTTTGAATGAGTATTAATGATGGCCATTGTTGCCTTTGCCATCAATGTTTTTACATATTAGTGGTCATCCATTGCATTTGACTGACTGGCCTGTGGGCCAATCAGAATATGGGGGCTGGGCTTCACTGGTGTCATGGGTGGAGCTATGCTCCGTGTACCAGGAAATAGCAAAACAAAACTAGTAGTTTGAGCTTGACATTGATGGTGTGAAACCATCTGGTTCTCCCCCATCGATGTAAAAACTATTGGACATCGACCATAACCCATCGATGTTGTATAAACATCGATGGCCGATGGCCTATGGCCATCCCTAATGAGAATTGCATCAACCAATCAGATGGTCTAATTTCCAAACTAATTTGCATAAGGAATTTATTTGCTCTCCATAACTTACTTAGGTCCTTCCTCACCCTAGTCTAATTGAAAACCCACAAAACCAGCAAAGATTGTTGATAGCAAGAATATTTTTTTTTTTTTACCAATTGGCTTCCTGGTTGAAGACTATTGCATGATGGTCCCATCAAAAGTAGTAAAATAGAAAACTGTTGACTGACAGTACATAAACCAATCGGAATTGATTGTTTTGAATGAGTGTAAATGATGGCCATTGTTGCCTTTGCCATGGATATTACATATCAATGGTCATCCATTGCATTTGACTGACTGGCCTGTGGGCCAATCAGAATATGGGGGCGGGTCTTTACTGGTGTCGTGGGTGGAGCTATGCTCCGTGTACCAGGAAATAGCAAAACAAAACTAGTCGTTTTAACTTGACATTGATGGTGTGAAACCATCTGGTTCTCCCCCATCGATGTCAAAACTATTGAACATCGACCATAACACATCGATGGTTTATAAACATCGATGGTCGATGGCCATCCCTAATGAGAATTGCATCAACCAATCAGATGGTCTAATTTCTAAACTAATTTGCATAAGTGCTTTATTTGTTTTCCATAACTTACTTAGGTTTTTCCTCACCCTAGTCTAATTGAAAACCTACAAAACCAGCTAAAGATGGTGGAAGACAAGAACAATTTAGACCAATTGGCTTGTTGGTTGAAGACTATTGCATGATGGTCCCACCTAAAGTAGTAAAATAGAAAACTGTTGCCTGACAGTACATAAACCAATCAGAAACGATAATTTTCAATGAGAATTAGTGATGCCCATAGTTGCCTTTGCCATCGATGTTGTAAAATATCAATTTTCATCCATTATGTTTGACTGACTGGCCTGTGGGCTAATCAGAATACAGGGGTGGGGCTATGCTCCTTGTCCCAGGAAATAGCAAAACAAAACTAGTCATTTGAGCTTGACATTGATGGTGTGAAACCATCTGGATCATCCCCCATCGATGTCAAAACTATTGAACATCGACCATAACTCATAGATGTTTTATAAATATTGTGGGTCATCCCTAATGAGAATTGCATCAACCAATCAGATGGTCTAATTTCCAAACTAATTTGCATAAGGAATTTATTTGCTCTCCATAACTTACTTAGCTCCTTCCTCACCCTGGTCTAATTGAAAACCTACAAAACCAGCCAAAGATGGTTGATAACAAGAACATTCTTGACCAATTGGCTTCCTGGTTATATACTATTGCATGATGGTCCCATCAAAAGTAGTAAAATAGAAAACTGTTGACTGACAGTACATAAACAAATTGGAATGGATTGTTTTGAATGAGTATTAATGATGGCCATAGTTGCCTTTGCCATCGATGTTGTAACATATCGATTCTCATCCATTGTATTTGACTGACTGGCCTGTGCGCCAATCACAATACAGGGGCGGGGCTTCACTGGTGTTGTGGGTGGAGCTATGCTCCTTGTCAAAGGAAATAGCAAAACAAAACTAGTCATTTGAGCTTGACATTGATGGTGTGAAACCATCTGGTTCTCCCCCCATCGATGTCAAAACTATTGAACATCGACCATGACTCATAGATGTTTTATAAATATTGAGGGTCATCCCTAATGAGAATTGCATCAACCAATCAGATGGTCTAATTTACAAACTAATTTGCGTAAGGAATTTATTTGCTCTCCATAACTTACTTAGGTCCTTCCTCACTCTAGTCTAATTGAAAACCTACAAAACCAGCCGAAGATGGTTGATAACAAGAACATTCTTGACCAATTGGCTTCCTGGTTGAAGACTATTGCATGATGGTTCCATCAAAAGTAGTAAAATAGAAAACTGTTGACTGACAGTACATAAACCAATCAGAATGGATTGTTTTGAATGAGTATTAATGATGGCCATTGTTGCCTTTGCCATCGATGTTGTTACATATCAGTGGTCATCCATTGTATTTGACTGACTGGCCTTTGGGCCAATCAGAATATGGGGGCGGGACTTTACTGCTGTCGTGGGTGGAGCTATGCTCCGTGTCCCAGGAAATAGCAAAACAAAACTAGTAGTTTGAGCTTGACATGGATGGTGTGAAACCATCTGGTTCTCCCCCATCGATGTAAAAACTGTTAAACATCGACCATAACCCATCGATGGCCGATGGCCATCCCTAATGAGAATTGCTTCAACCAATCAGATGGTCTAATTTCCAAAATAATTTGCATAGGGAATTTATTTGCTCTCCATAACTTACTTAGGTCCATCCTCACCCTAGTCTAATTGAAAACCTACAAAACCAGCCAAAGATGGTGGATGACAAGAACATTCTTGACCAATTTGCATGCTGGTTGAAGACTATTGCATGATGGTCCCAGCTAAAGTAGTAAAATAGAAAACTGTTGACTGACATTACATAAACCAATCAGAATCGATTATTTTCAATGAGTATTAGCGATGCCCATAGTTGCCTTTGAAATCGATGTTGTAACATATCGATTTCCATCCATTGTATTTGACTGACTGCCAATCAGAATACAGGGGCGGGGCTTCACTGGTGTTGTGGGTGGAGCTATGCTCCTTGTCCCAGGAAATAGCAAAACAAAACTAGTCGTTTTAACTTGACATTGATGGTGTGAAACCATATGGTTCTCCCCCATCGATGTCAAAACTATTGAACATCGACCATAACCCAACGATGGTGTATAAATATCGATGGTTGATGGCCGATGGCAATCCGTAATGAGAATTGCATCAACCAATCCGATGGTCTAATTTCTAAAATAATTTGCATAAGGGCTTTATTTTTTTTCCAAAACTTAATTAGGTCTTTCCTCACCCTAGTCTAATTGAAAACCTACAAAACTAGCCAAAGATGGTGGATGACAAGAACATTCTTGACCAATTGGCTTGCTGGTTGAAGACTATTGCATGATGGTCCCAGCTAAAGTAGTAAAATAGAAAACTGTTGACTGACAGTACATAAACCAATCAGAATCGATTATTTTCAATGAGAATTAGTGATGCCCATAGTTGCCTTTGCCATTGATGTTGTAACATATCGATTTTCATCCATTGTATTTGACTGACTGGCCTGTGGGCCAATTGAGAATACAGGGACGGGGCTTCACTGGTGTTGTGGGTGGAGCTATGCTCCTTGTCCCAAGAAATAGCAAAAAAAAAACTAGTCATTTGAGCTTGACATTGATGGTGTGAAACCATCTAGTTCTCCCCCCATCGATGTCAAAACTATTGAACATCGACCATAACTCATAGATGTTTTATAAATATTGAGGGTCATCCCTAATGAGAATTGCATCAACCAATCAGATGGTCTAATTTCCAAACTAATTTGCATAAGGAATTTATTTGCTCTCCATAGCTTACTTAGGTCCTTCCTCACCCTAGTCTAATTGAAAACCTACAAAACCAGCCAAAGATGGTTGATAACAAGAACATTCTTGACCAATTGGCTTTGTGTGTGAAGACTATTGCATGATGGTCCCATCAAAAGTAGTAAAATAGAAAACTGTTGACTGACAGTACATAAACCAATCGGAATGGATTGTTTTGAATGAGTATTAATGATAGCCATTGTTGCCTTTGCCATCGATGTTGTTACATATCAGTGGTCATCCATTGTATTTGACTAACTGGCCTGTGGGCCAATCAGAATATGGGGGCGGGGCTTCACTGGTGTCGTTAGTGGAGCTATGCTCCGTGTACCAGGAAAAAGCAAAACAAAACTAGTCGTTTTAACTTGACATTGATGGTGTGAAACCATCTGGTTCTCCCCCATCGATGTAAAAACTATTGAACATCGACCATAACCCATCGATGGTTTATAAACATCAATGGTCAATGGCCGATGGCCATCCCTACTGAGAATTTCATCAACAAATCAGATGGTCTAATTTCTAAACTAATTTTATAAGGGCTTTATTTATTTTCTATAACTTACTTAGGTCTTTCCTCACCCTAGTCTAATTGAAAACCTACAAAACTAGCTAAAGATGGTGGATGACAAGAACAATTTTGACCAATTGGTTTGCTGGTTGAAGACTATTGCATGATGGTCCCACCTAAAGTAGTAAAAAAGAAAACTGTTGACTGACAGTACATAAACCAATCAGAATCGATTATTTTCAATGAGAATTAGTGATGCACATAGTTGCCTTTGCCATCGATGTTGTAACATATCGATTTTAATCAATTGTATTTGACTGACTGGCCTGTGGGCCAATCAGAATAGAGGGGCTGGGCTTCACTGGTGTTGTGGGTGGAGCTATGCTCGGTGTACCAGGAAATAGCAAAACAAAACTAGTCGTTTTAACTTGACATTGATGGTGTAAAACCATCTGGTTCTCCCCCATCGATGTCAAAACTATTGAACATCGACCATAACTCATAGATGTTTTATAAATATTGAGGGTCATCCCTAATGAGAATTGCATCAACCAATCAGATGGTCTAATTTCCAAACTAATTTGCATAAGGAATTGATTTGCTCTCCATAACTTACTTAGGTCCTTCCTCACCCTAGTCTAATAGAAAACCTACAAAACCAGCCAAAGATGGTTGATAACAAGAACATTTTCGACCAATTGGTTTCCTGGTTGAAGACTATTGCATGATGGTCCCATCAAAAGTAGTAAAATAGAAAACTGTTGACTGACAGTACATAAACCAATCGGAATCGATTATTTTTAATGAGTATTAATGATGGCCATTGTTGCCTTTGCCATCGATGTTGTTACATATCAGTGGTCATCCATTGTATTTGACTGACTGGCCTGAGGGACAATCAGAATCTGGGGGCGGGGCTTCACTGGTGTCATGGGTGGAGCTATGCTCGGTGTACCAGGAAATAGCAAAACAAAACTAGTCGTTTTAACTTGACATTAATGGTGTGAAACCATCTGGTTCTCCCTCATCGATGTCAAAACTATTGAACATCGACCATAACCCATCGATGGTTTATAATCATCAATGGTCAATGGCCGATGGCCATCCCTAATGAGAATTTCATCAACCAATCAGATGGTCTAATTTCTAAACTAATTTTATAAGGGCTTTATTTATTTTCCATAACTTACTTAGGTCTTTCCTCACCCTAGTCTAATTGAAAACCTACAAAACTAGCTAAAGATGGTGGATGACAAGAACAATTTTGACCAATTGGTTTGCTGGTTGAAGACAATTGCATGATGGTCCCACCTAAAGTAGTTAAATAGAAAACTGTTGACTGACAGTACATAAACCAATTAGAATCGATTATTTTCAATGAGAATTAGTGATGCACATAGTTGCCTTTGCCATCGATGTTGTAACATATCGATTTTAATCCATTGTATTTGACTGACTGGCCTGTGGGCCAATCAGAATATGGGGGCGGGGCTTCACTGGTGTCGTGGGTGGAGCTATGCTCTATGTACCAGGAAATAGCAAAACAAAACTAGTCATTTTAACTTGACATTGATGGTGTGAAACCATCTGGTTCTCCCCCATCGATGTAAAAACTATTGAACATCGACCATAACCCATAGATGGTTTATAACCATCGATGGCAGATGGCCGATGGCCATCCCTAATTAGAATTGCATCAACCAATCAGATGGTCTAATTTCCAAACTAATTTGCATAAGGAATGTCTTTGCTCTCCACAACTTACTTAGGTCCTTCCTCACCCTAGTCTAATTGAAAACCAGCCAAAGATGGTTGATGAGAAGAACATTCTTGACCAATTGGCTTCCTGGTTGAAGACTATTGCATGATGGTCCCATCAAAAGTAGTAAAATAGAAAACTGTTGGCTGACAGTACATAAACCAATCGGAATGGATTGTTTTGAATGAGTATTAATGATGGCCATTGTTGCCTTTGCCATCAATGTTTTTACATATCAGTGGTCATCCATTGTATTTGACTGACTGGCCTGTGGGCCAATCAGAATATGGGGGCGGGGCTTCACAGGTGTCGTGGGTTGAGCTATGCTCCATGTACCAGGAAATAGCAAAACAAAACTAGTCATTTTAACTTGACATTGATGGTGTGAAACCATCTGGTTCTCCCACATCGATGTAAAAACTATTGAACATCGACAATAACCCATCGATGGTTTATAAACATCGATGGCCGATGGCCGATGGCCATCCCTAATGAGAATTGCATCAACCAATCAGATGGTCTAATTTCTAAACTATTTTGCATAAGGAATTTATTTGCTCTCCATAACTTACTTAGGTCCTTCCTCACCCTAGCCTAATTGAAAACCTATAAAACCAGCCAAAGATTGTTGATGAGAAGAACATTCTTGAGCAATTGGCTTCCTGGTTGAAGACTATTGCATGATGGTCCCTTCAAAAGTAGTAAAATAGAAAACTGTTGACTGACAGTACATAAACCAATCGGAATTGATTGTTTTGAATGAGTATTAATAATGGCCATTGTTGCCTTTGCCATCGATGTTGTTACATATCAGTGGTCATCCATTGTATTTGACTGACTGGCCTGTGGGCCAATCAGAATATGGGGGCGGGGCTATGTTCCATGTACCAGGAAATAGCAAAACAAAACTAGTCATTTTAACTTGACATTGATGGTGTGAAACCATCTGGTTCTCCCCCATCGATGTAAAAACTATTGAACATCGACAATAACCCATCGATGGTTTATAAACATCGATGGCCGATGGCCATCCCTAATGAGAATTGCATCAACCAATCAGATGGTCTAATTTCTAAACTAATTTGCATAAGGAATTTATTTGCTCTCCATAACTTACTTAGGTCCTTCCTCACCCTAGTCTAATTGAAAACCTATAAAACCAGCCAAAGATTGTTGATGAGAAAAACATTCTTGATCTATTGGCTTCCTGGTTGAAGACTATTGCATGATGGTCCCATCAAAAGTAGTAAAATAGAAAACTGTTGACTGACAGTACATAAACCAATCGGAATTGATTGTTTTGAATGAGTATTAATAATGGCCTTTGTTGCCTTTGCTATCGATGTTGTTACATTTCAGTTGTCATCCATTGTATTTGACTGACTGGCCTGTGGGCCAATCAGAATATGGGGGCGGGGCTTCACTGGTGTCGTGGGTGGAGCTATGCTCTGTGTACCAGGAAATAGCAAAACAAAACTAGTCTTTTTAACTTGACATTGATGGTGTGAAACCGTCTGGTTCTCCCCCATCGATGTCAAAACTATTGAACATCGACCATAACCCATCGATGGTTTATAAACATCGATGGCCGATGGCCATCCCTAATGAGAATTGCATCAACTAATCAGATGGTCTAATTTCTAAACTAATTTGCATAAGGAATTTATTTGCTCTCCATAACTTACTTAGGACCTTCCTCACCCTAGTCTAATTGAAAACCTATAAAATCAGCCAAAGATGTTTAATAACAAGAACATTCTTGACTAATTGGCTTCCTGGTTGAAGACTATTGCATAATGGTCCCATCAAAAGTAGTAAAATAGAAAATTGTTGACTGACAGTACATAAACCAATCAGAATCGATTATTTTCAATGAGAATTAGTGATGCCCATAGTTGCCTTTGCCATCGATGTTGTAACGTATCGATTTTAATCCATTGTATTTGACTGACTGGCCTGTGGGCCAATCAGAATAGAGGGGCTGGGCTTCACTGGTGTTGTGGGTGGAGCTATGCTCCTTGTCCCAGGAAATAGCAAAACAAAACTAGTCATTTGAGCTTGACATTGATGGTGTGAAACCATCTGGTTCCCCCCATCGATGTAAAAACTATTGAACATCGACCATACCCATCGATGGTTTATATACATCGATGGCCGATGGCCATCCCTAATGAGAATTGCATCAACTAATCAGATGGTCTAATTTCCAAACTAGTTTGCATAAGGAATTTATTTGCTCTCCATAACTTACTTAGGTCCTACCTCACCCTAGTCTAATTGAAAACCTATAAAACCAGCCAAAGATGGTTGATAACAAGAACATTCTTGACCAATTGGCTTCCTGGTTAAAGACTATTGCATGATGGTCCCATCAAAAGTAGTAAAATAGAAAACTGTTGACTGACAGTACATAAACCAATTGGAATGGATTGTTTTGAATGAGTATTAATGATGGCCATTGTTGCCTTTGCCATCGATGTTGTTACATATCAGTGGTCATCCATTGTATTTGACCGACTGGCCTGTGGGCCAATCAGAATCTGGGGGTGGGGCTATTGTCCATGTACCAGGAAATCAAAACAAAACTAGTCATTTTAACTTGACATTGATGGTGTGAAACCATCTGGTTCTCCCCCATCGATGTAAAAACTATTGAACATCGACCATAACCCATCGATGGTTTATAAACATCGATGGCCATCCCTAATGAGAATTGCATCTACCAATCAGATGGTCTAATTTCCCAACTAGTTTCCATAAGGAATTTATTTGCTCTCCATAACTTACTTAGGTCCTTCCTCACCCTAGTCTAATTAAAAACCTATAAAACCAGCCAAAGATGGTTGATAACAAGAACATTCTTGACCAATTGGCTTCCTGGTTGAAGACTATTGCATGATGGTCCCATCAAAAGTAGTAAAATAGAAAACTGTTGACTGACAGTACATAAACCAATTGGAATGGATTGTTTTGAATGAGTATTAATGATGGCCATTGTTGCCTTTGCCATCGATGTTGTTACATATCAGTGGTCATCCATTGTATTTGACCGACTGGCCTGTGGGCCAATCAGAATCTGGGGGTGGGGCTATTGTCCATGTACCAGGAAATCAAAACAAAACTAGTCATTTTAACTTGACATTGATGGTGTGAAACCATCTGGTTCTCCCCCATCGATGTAAAAACTATTGAACATCGACCATAACCCATCGATGGTTTATAAACATCGATGGCCATCCCTAATGAGAATTGCATCAACCAATCAGATGGTCTAATTTCCCAACTAGTTTCCATAAGGAATTTATTTGCTCTCCATAACTTACTTAGGTCCTTCCTCACCCTAGTCTAATTAAAAACCTACAAAACCAGCCAAAGATGGTTGATTACAAGAACATTCTTGACCAATTTGCTTCCTGGTTGAAGGCTATTGCATGATGGTCCCATCAAAAATAGTAAAATAGAAAACTGTTGGCTGACAGTACATAAACCAATCGGAATGGATTGTTTTGAATGAGTATTAATGATGGCCATTGTTGCCTTTGCCATCAATGTTTTTACATATCAGTGGTCATCCATTGTATTTGACTGACTGGCCTGTGGGCCAATCAGAATATGGGGGCGGGGCTTCACTGGTGTCGTGGGTGGAGCTATGCTCCGTGTCCCAGGAAATAGCAAAACTAAACTAGTAGTTTGAGCTTGACATTGATGGTGTGAAACATCTAGTTCTCCCCCATCGATGTAAAAACTATTGAACATCGACCATAACCCATCGATGGTTTATAAACATCGATGGCCATCCCTAATGAGAATTGCATCAACCAATCAGATGGTCTAATTTCCAAACTAATATGCATAAGGAATTTATTTGCTCTCCATAACTTACTTAGTTACTTCCTCACCCTAGTCTAATTGAAAACCTACAAAACCAGCCAAAGAGGGTTGATAACAAGAACATTCCTGACCAATTGGCTTCCTGGTTGAAGACTATTGTATGATGGTCCCATCAAAAATAGTAAAATAGAAAACTGTTGGCTGACAGTACATAAACCAATCGGAATGGATTGTTTTGAATGAGTATTAATGATGGCCATTGTTCCCTTTGCCATCAATGTTTTTACATATCAGTGGTCATCCATTGTATTTGACTGACTGGCCTGTGGGCCAATCAGAATATGGGGGCGGGGCTTCACTGGTGTCGTGGGTGGAGCTATGCTCCGTGTCCCAGGAAATAGCAAAACAAAACTAGTCGTTTTAACTTGACATTGATGGTATGAAACCATCTGGTTCTCCCCCATCGATGTAAAAACTATTAAACATCGACCATAACCAAACGATGGTTTATAAACATCGATGGCCGATGGCCGATGGCCATCCCTAATGAGGATTGCATCAACCAATCAGATGGTCTAATTTCCAAACTAATTTGCATAAAGAATTTATTTGCTCTCCATAACTTACTTAGGTCCTTCCTCACTCTAGTCTAATTGAAAACCTTCAAAACCAGCCAAAGATGGTTGATAACAAGAACATTCTTGGCCAATTGGCTTCCTGGTTGTAGACTATTGCATGATGCATCAGAATACACTGGTGTTGTGGGTGGAGCTATGCTCCTTGTCCCAGGAAATAACAAAACTAGTCATTTGAGCTTGACATTGATGGTGTGAAACCATCTGGTTCTCCCCCCATCGATGTCAAAACTCTTGAACATCGATCATAACCCATCGATGGTTTATAAACATCGATGGCAGATGGCTATCCCTAATGAGAATTGTATCAACCAATTAGAGGGTCTACTTTCCAAACTAATTTGCATAAGGAATTTATTTGTTTTCCATAACTTACTTAGGTCTTTCCTCACTCTAGTCTAATTGAAAACCTACAAAACTAGCTAAAGATGGTGGATGACAAGAACAATTTTGACCAATTGGCTTGCTGTTTGCAGACTATTGCATGATGGTCCCACCTAAAGTAGTAAAATAGAAAACTGTTGACTGACAGTACATAAACCAATCAGAATCGATTATTTTCAATGAGAATTAGTGATGCCCATAGTTGCCTTTGCCATCGATGTTGTAACATATCAATTTTCATCCATTGTATTTGACTGACTGGCCTGTGGGCCAATCAGAATACAGGGGCTGGGCTTCACTGGTGTTGTGGGTGGAGCTATGCTCCTTGTCCCAGGAAATAGCAAAACAAAACTAGTCATTTGAGCTTGACATTGATGGTGTGAAACCATCTGGTTCTCCCCCATCGATGTAAAAACTATTGAACATCGACCATAACCCATCGATGGTTTATAAACATCGATGGCCGATGGCCGATGGCCATCCCTAATGAGAATTGCATCAACCAATCAGATGGCCTAATTTCCAAACTAATTTGCATAAGGAATTTATTTGCTCTCTATAACTTACTTAGGTCCTTCCTCACCCTAGTCTAATTGAAAACCTACAAAACCAGCCAAAGACGGTTGATAGCAAGAACATTCTTGACCAATTGGCTTCCTGGTTGAAGACTATTGCATGATGGTCCCATCAAAAGTAGTAAAATAGAAAACTGTTGACTGACAGTACATAAACCAATTGGAATGGATTGTTTTGAATGAGTATTAATAATGGCCATTGTTGCCTTTGCCATCGACGTTGTTACATATCAGTGGTCATCTGTTGTATTTGACTGACTGGCCTGTGGGCCAATCAGAACATGGGGGCGGGGCTTCACTGGTGTCGTGGGTGGAGCTATGCTCCGTGTCCCAGGAAATAGCAAAACAAAACAAAACTAGTCGTTTTAACTTGACATTGATGGTGTGAAACCATCTGGTTCTACCCCATCGATGTCAAAATTATTGAACATCGACCATAACCCATCGAAGGTTTATAAACATCGATGGCCGATGGCCATCCCTAATGAGAATTGCATCAACCAATCAGATGGTCTAATTTCTAAACTAATTTGCATAATGGATTTATTTTTTTTCCATAACTTACTTAGGTCTTTCCTCACCCTAGTCTAATTGAAAACCTACAAATTTGCCAAAGATGGTGGATGACAAGAACATTCATGACTGATTGCCTTGCCTTGGTCTTGGCCGGGGAAATTCGGGGGTCCTTCCATTTGGAGGGCCCCTATGATAAAGAGAGGGTGAGGTTGAGCCTGTATTCTGAGCAACCATGGCTGGTATTCGAAATACTTTTCGGCTTCAGGTTGATATACAGAAGAAAGAGAGCAATAGTTTGGAGTTCGTGATGAAGGAGATTTTGTTTGGTGCAGCCAACTTTAAGATGGACGATATATTCTGCGTTCAGGATTTTCCAACTACTGGTATTTCTGATGTGACCTTGGACGATGACCACTTGTGCCTACCTGTGTATGTGAAATTGCGTGAGTACAAATCTAAACCTTTGATGGATGGCATAGAAGTGATTCCGCTTTTTCTGACCAATGAGCGGCCTGTAATTGTACATGTGTACAACCCATACACACCTTTGGACATGGTAAGAGCCTTTCTTGCAAGATATTGTGTGTCTGTGAGAGGTGGTATACCACAGAAAAATACTTTTGAGATATTTAATGGAAAATAAAAATTTTGGATACAATTAAGGACAGTTTCAGGAGGAATTGGAGGGGTCTCACACCCCCCGGCTAATTTTTCTGTGGGAGGATACAGAGGTTTCCTGTATTATCCAGTACAGCCGAGATAATGCAGATTGTGCTTAATATACGGACATGTACGAGAGGAGTCCCCTAAAGGGAAATGTTGTAGAAACTGCAGACAGACAGGTCATGAGGCAGGGGACTGTCCTCAGCCAAGGGCTTGTGATGTTTGTGGCAAGAGTAGTCATTCGGCTAGAGGGTGCCCAGGTATGGGAGAAGAGGAAGCCCCAAAAGAAAAGGGGAGCGGTATTTCTGAAACAGTAGAGCCACAAAAGCAAAGGAGAAAAGACCAGGAAAAGTACTGATGGTGGAATTCCAGGTGGGGTTCTGTGTGATGTGGAAGGAATAGACATTTCTGTTATACCAGAAGAAGCAGAATCAGAGCAAGATAGTATGGAAACTGTTAGTGGCTGTACATCGTCTGAAGTTAGTGATCAAGAAAGTTTAAAAATGGAGGAAGAAATGGTCAAGAAAAAGTCTAAAAGAAAAGAAAGTGGAAATCAGTCAGGGGAGAGTTCTAAAGTTAAGAAAGCCAAAGTAAAGGAGGAAGTTGTAAAGAAGAAATAAGAGTGGTGACTGTATGTAGAGTTACTGGATTTCCAGAAGAGGGAAAAGAGAAGCTTTTGAGTTCTGGTTACCGAAGAATTAAGAACAATGAAGATTTTTTTTTTGAGGCAACAGAAGAGATTTTGAGTAATCCTGTAATTAAAAAGAATGTAGCTCATATGTTTGAGACTTTAGAAGTGTCAGACTAAAATGGCCGCTGATTGCTTTGTTTGGGGTGGGGTTGATGTGTTTTGGAGGGGAAAAGTGGGTTGGATTATGCAAATTTTAATTTGTCTGTCAATCTTTTTAAATTAAATAAAGACCACGTTGAAGATAAAGTATTATTAGCTATGGATTTCAAAGTTTCCTTTTGGGAACAGAACGGTTATAATACCACTGAGTGGTTAAAAAAAATTGTCTTGCTGGTTGAAGACTATTGCATGATGGTCCCATCAAAAGTAGTAAAATAGAAAACTGTTGACTGACAGTACATAAACCAATTGGAATGGATTGTTTTGAATGAGAATTAGTGATGGCCATTGTTGCCTTTGCCATCAATGTTTTTAGATATCGATGTTCATCCATTGTATTTGACTGACTGACCTGTGGGCCAATCAGAATACGGGGGCGGGGCTTCACTGGTGTCGTAGGTGGAGCTATGGTCCGTGTCCCAGGAAATAGCAAAACAAAACTAGTCGTTTGAGCTTGACATTGATGGTGTGAAACCATCTGGTTCTCCCCCATCGATGTCAAAACTATTAAACATCGACCATAACCCATCGATGGCCGATGGCCATCCCTAATGAGAATTGCATCAACCAATCAGATGATCTAATTTCTAAACTAATTTGCATAAGGGCTTTATTTGCTCTCCATAACTTACTTAGGTCTTTCCTCACCCTAGTCTAATTGAAAACCTACAAAACTAGCCAAAGATGGTGGATGACAAGAACATTCATGACTGAGTGTCTATTTGGTTGAAAACTGTTTCATGATTGTCCCACCTAAAGTAGTAAAATAGGAAACTGTTGACTAACGGTACATAAACCAATCAGAATGGATTATTTTCAATGAGAATTAGTTATGCCCATTGTTGCAATTACCATTGATGTTTTTACATAACAATGGTCATCCATTGTATTGGCTTGTGGGCCAATCAGAATATGGAGGCGGGGCTTCACGGGTGTCGGGGGTGGAGCTATGCTCCATGTCCCAGTAAATATCACAACAAATGTCAAAACTATGAACATCGACCATATTCCATCGATGTTTTATAAACATCGATGGTCATCCCTAATGAGAATTGCATTAAACAATCAGATGGTCTAATTTCCAAACTAATTTGCATAAGAAATTTATTTGCTCTCCATAACTTACTTAGGTCCTTCCTCACCTAGTCTAATTGAAAACCTACAAAACCAGCCAATGATGGTTGATAACAAGAATGTTCTTGACCAATTGTCTTGCTGGTTGAAGACTATTGCATGATGGTCCAATCAAAAGTAGTAAAATAGAAAACTGATGGAATGGATTGTTTTAAATGAGAATTAGTGATGGCCATTGTTGCCTTTGCCATCGATGTTGTTACATATCTATGTTCATCCATTGTATTTGACTGACTGGCCTGTGGGCCAATCAGAATACAGGGGCGGGGCTTCACGGGTGTCGTGGGTGGAGCTATGCTCCGTGTCCTAGGAAATAACAAAAAAAAACTAGTCGTTAGAGCTTGACATTGATGGTGTGAAACCATCTGGTTCTCCCCATCGACCATAACCCATAGATGTTTTATAAACATCGATGGCCGATGGCCATCCCTAATGAGAATTGCATCAACCAATAAGATGGTCTAATTTCTAAACTAATTTGCATAAGTGCTTTATTTGTTTTCCATAACTTACTTAGGTCTTTCCTCACCCTAGTATAATTGAAAATCTACAAAACTAGCCAAAGATGGTGTATGAAAAGAACATTCTTGACTGATTGTCTTGTTTGTTGAAGACTATTGCGTGATGGTCATTGCTAAAGTAGTAAAATAGAAGGTACTGGTTACCTAGAACAGCGGGCATCGCATGCCATTATAATGGCATGTGATGCGATGCCCGCGATCTTACATGGAAATGCATGTTAAAATGTAAATCGCGTCGGTCGAATCGCATGTGGCCAAAAAATCGCATGCGATGTGACCGACGCGATTACCGCGATTTTACATAGGGAACAATGTTAAATGGCCCAATTGACCCGATTTTACATAGGAAACAATGTTAAATGGGCCACAGACACCAAATAGCCACCCTGAAGTGTGAAATGGCTCCCCCAATTGTTAACGCCACCCCACGATCAACGTCAACCCGAAGCGTGGCGAGCGGCGGCGGTACGCGTCCTCCGACCTTTTCATACCCCCACTATCCACGTTGGCGTGGAGTTGAGGATAGAACGTGTGGCGAGCGCAGCGAGCCCGAAGCGTGGCGAGTATACGCGGATACCTATGAAGCCCGCGAGGGGATGCGGATACAGGTATCCGCGTCCCCTCACGGGGCTCGCTGCGCTCGCCACGCTTCAGGCTCGGAGGCTCGCTGCGCTCGCCACACTTTCTATTCTCAACTCCACGCCGACGTGGATAGTGGGGGTATGAAAAGGTCGGAGGACGCGTACCACCGCCCCTCACTGCGCTCGCCACGCTTCGGGTTGACGTTGATCTTGGGGTGGTGTTAACAATTGGGGGGGCCATTTCACACTTCAGGGTGGCTATTTGGGGCTGTGGGCCATTTTACATTGTTTCCTATGTAAAATTGGGTCAATCAGGGCATTTAACATTGTTCCCTATGTGTAATCGCGTCGGTCGCATCGCATGCAATTTTTTGGCTGCATGCGATGCGACCGACGCGATTTTTTACTTTGCGATGCCTAAGATCAAAATCGTGGGCGCCGCTCTAGGTAAACAGTACCAAATAGAAAACTGTTGACGGACAGTACATAAACCAATCAGAATGGATTATTTTCAATGAGAATTAGTGATGCCCATTGTTGCCTTTGCCATCGATATTTACCATCGATGGCAAATGTGCAACTGGACATCGATGTTTTTACATAACGATGGTCATCCATCTCCAGAGGATGGATGCCAGGTTGGTTGTCTGGTGGAATTTCAATTGTGGCTGTATTATATCCTGATAATGGTCCAGTTTGGATCGAAACATCACGTTATGTCGATGGCATGTAGGCTTATGCTTACTTTAATGGAATAAAATTATTTTGAAAATGCTACTACAATGATGAGTGCCCTTTTTCTCTTCTATATGCTATGATGTTCAGTCATCTGTAGTAGCACCCCCCAAACAATGGATGTCTAATTGAACTGCGGACTCTGTGTAAAATTTTTATTTATTTTTATATATATATATATATATATATATCCACACTATCTCCGGCACTCGCCTCAATCTCTGAATAAAACTCACATCCTAAATGTGTGCATTTAGTGCAACGTTTCGGACCGATTTATTTCAGTCCGTCGCCAGGCAGCATAGTATCAATAATGAATATTACAGAACATACCTTTATACCTGAAGCGTCTCCTCTCCTCACGCTTTGCCCGGCTCCTGACATCCGCCCCCTCTACCGGAAGTGTGGAACTCACGTCACTCCCCCTGCATCCAGGAGCTTGGTGCGTCGCCTTGGTAACCTGGTGCGTTCAGACAGGACGCATATGAACAAATACAATCACCTGTGTACAAAAAAGACATACATATAAATTTCTACATATCTACAAATATATACAATAATGGAATATCTGTGCTTTACTATTTTACTCTGCACACACATCATTACACAAAAATCCTAAATGCTGGTACATATATATATATATATATATATATATATATATATATATATATATAACAAGAATAGCAGGCAGGCGGCGGAACTCCAAGGATTTTTATTCGTGCAAAAAGGAGGTGAGCATTTTATCTTTTCTGAAGATGATAGTGAGAGACTTCTCTTCAAACAACGCCTACACCTGATGGATGAGCAGCCCAATTTAGACGTACTGTATAAACAGTGGTACCGCCTCAAGAAGAGGGAGGTCGACTTTTTGCTGCACGGAGTATCGTTATCTGAATACCATCGTGAAAGAATGATCCCTAGGGGGTTCCGGGTCAGAAACACCCCGACCATCGGACGGCATAATCCAGATTTTTGCCGCCGGTGGATCGGCATTTTAAACAAATGCAGCCATGACCTGATGCTCCTTGTAATAGAAGAGGCCGGGCATGAACTAACTGCAGCTAAGGAAGCAAGCAAAGATTTTGAGCATAAACACAAATCTACTTTTACCCAGGATTCCACCCAAGATTGGCTCACCAAGATGCAGTCACAAGTTGACAATTATCAGAAAGACCTTCTCAAATTTAAGAGAAACAAATACTACACGGTCAAAGAGGACTACGACAGTAACCGTGTATACCGTTGGCTGGCAGGTGTCGACACGGAAAGTCGCAGCTACAACAGAACTCAGAAACATCGCCCCTTCAGGAGAACACATAGCAATTACAACAAAAGGAAGCAAGCGTCATCTAACAGTGACAGTGAGTTCAATGTCGACTCTGACACTGCTGACCAATCGGCCCCTTTAGGGACCCCCAGGGGAGAGGAAGAGCCACCACCCAGCACCAAGAGAAGAGGAGGCGGGCGACCACCCGCAGGGGCGGGCAGGGGGCGCGCATCAAAAAAGACACCAGAGTAGTCGACTCTCTGGTCTACAATCTGTCAAGCCGTTCCTTTACTGACACCGAATTGAGAGTCCTGGAACACGGACTATCCTTTGTCTCCACCACCCCCCATGACGACCTCTTGTGGAAGGTTGATTTGCATAGACACTCTCGTAATTTGAGGTTAAAAGAGTACTTTCAGGATCGGGCAAATAAGGCCCCTGAAGTCCCCCATCATGACTTCATTAGAAGCAAAAGCAAGTCTACCTTTGATCCGCAGTCTCAGAACCCGGCGATCTCCACATATACCCGTTTACTGGACTCTGCCATAACGAGATTCACGAAAGCTCCTCACCCGACTCACAGCAATCTTACAAGAACTGAACAGATGGCTCTTTCACAGATGAGCAAATACAGGGACGTGGTCTTTCGGGCTGCAGACAAAGGGGGAGGCCTGGTTATCCAGGACCTGACCTCCTACATCAATGAATGTGACCGTCAGTTGAATGACAGGCTAGTGTATGAATGTCTCACACACGATCCTACTGACCACTTCAAGAAAGTGCTCGATTCCCGTCTGCTTCAAGCTTTGAGACAAGGCCACATCACAGACCAATTACTGCGAGCCCTCACGCAGGATAACCCCACAGTTCCTACCTTTTTTACCCTCCCGAAAATACATAAGAGGCTAGAAGATCCGCCTGGGCGCCCCATCATCTCGGCACAAGGCTCCATATTCCAACCAATCTCTCAATTCTTGGATTCCATTCTTCAGCCAATTATATGTGCGCAACCGTCCTACATTAAAGACACGACCGACTTCCTGAATGTGCTCAGATCGACCCCAGTGATTCCTAAAGGCGCTCTACTCTGCGTCATGGATGTAAATAGCTTATACACCAGCATACCCCACGAGGAAGGCCTCACTGCCATGGAAGACTTCTTAACTGCCAATCAGATGGTCTCTCTGAACTTGGAATTATTCATCGATCTATTAAGAATGACGTTGACTAAGAACTACTTCCTATTTAATGGCAGATATTACAAACAACTTTCCGGCTGCTCGATGGGCAGCAATGTATCGCCTTCCTTTGCGAACGTATATATGTTTAGGGAGGAACAAATCATGTTCTTCAACAACATCTTGGCTCGCGACAAGATCATCACCTTCACCCGTTACATTGATGATCTGTTCATGATCTGGGACGGCAGTATGCATGAATTTGAAAACCTCATGACAGATGTAAATGGGATGAATTCGCCTATCAAATTCACATACCAGGCTTCTAACAAAGAAATCAGCTACCTGGATGTCTTGGTTCGTCTAGAGGATGGAAGAATCAGCACCACCTTGTATACTAAACCAACAGACAAAAATAACATCCTAAAAGCAAATAGCTTTCATCCCATGTCATTAAGGAAGGCCTTACCCAAGTCACAGATGCTACGAGCAGCCCGCATTGTAAGTCAGCATGAGGAACTACCTATTGTACTTGACACAATGGTCGACAGGTTTGTTCAGAGGGGTTACGACAGGACGGCGTTGGAGAAACAGAAAGTGGAAACTATCAAGGTCCCAAGAGAGTCACTACTGACCTCCAAGGTTGACATCACCAGGGGTGACCACATGCAGAATAAACTCCCCTTTGTCTCTAGATATTGCACATCCAGCTATGTATTGCCTAGAGCCGCCAGGGCCCTGTGGCCAATTATTAGAACAGATGAAAATCTGCCTTCTCTAAAAAACAAGACTCCCCTTATATGTCATACTCGTGGTAGAAATATAAAAGACGTGCTGGTCCGGAATGACATTACCGGGTTTTCAATCCCTCCAGTCCAGAATTCCAGTAACTTTCTGAGAAAATCTAACGGATGCTACAAGTGCATTAATTGCACAACTTGCCACCACATGTTGACCGGTCCTATATTCGTCCATCCAATTGATGGCAGAAGGTTCCCCATTAACCATATTGTTACGTGCACCACCACCCACATAATATATGTCATCCAGTGTCCATGCAAGTTACTGTATGTGGGTAAAACTGTAAGATCTCTCAGAACCAGGATGGCACTACATCGCTCAGCAATCGGGAAAGCACTGGCTGGCAAAGAGAACGACCAACCAGTGGCCAGGCATTTCTCTACAAGTTCACATCGTCTCTCAGATTTGAAGCATACCATCATTGACCACATCCCTGAATCACAGAGAAGAGGCGACAGAGATGGAGCCTTACTCAAAAGAGAGGCTGTTTGGATACACCGTCTCAACAGCATGAAGCCACATGGGCTCAATGACAAACTCCCTTTGAGCATCTTTTTATAAGTACTCAGGAGTGAGTGAGAGCACCCATATATGTGAGCTGAATGGAGACTGCTTGATGTATGACATTGACTTGATACTCGCAGCTGGGCCTGATAGGCCGATCGTTGTTTGCTTTGTCTTCTTCTCCGACTTACTCTCTATCCTATCTTTTCCTATTTTGAGTGTTATTTTTGATGTAGGACGTATACTGGCCAAGTCTTGGTCATATAGTGACTCTCTCATATTCGATTTATCTGGCCCTTTTAAGGCCGATCGTAGTGTGCTTTCTTCTTCATCTCTGGCTTACTTCCTATCCTATCTTTTCCTCATTTGAGTGTTGGTATCATGTATATAAACTTGCTAGACGTTCCACTCAGGGGCCCCTTTAGGCCGATCGCAGTGTGCTTTCCTTTCATCTCCGACTTGCTCTCTATCCTATCTCTTCCACATTTGAATGTTATTTTCATGTGCAAATATTGGGTAAAATTCCCATACAGTTGGCCTTTCAGGCCGATCGCAGTGTGCTATGTTTTCTTCTCCGACTTTCTCGCTATTCTATCTTTTTTCTGATTTGAGTGTTATGATATATGTATAGAGAACTAATACTTCTCCACTAGTCCAATGTGGAACTTTTGGCCCCACTTTGTGAGCTGCCGTAGAGTTACACATCTCAACATAAGCCATTGATAGCTTAGATTGACAATATTGGCTTAATACTAGTACCTGCTGAGGTATGTGGACAACTTGACTTTGTAGCACACACTGGGTAAAACCTTTAATGAATGCCCCTTCTGTTGTGACTTACATGTGTAACGCCCACAGCCTTTAACCCCGATTTCCAACACCATGTCAGGTATTTGACATCTAAGGAGAACGTCCCAGGACTGACGCTACTCTTTCCATGTCACAGTCGACATCTCCATAGCCGACATCTCTATAGTCATCATTTGTATACACGTCTGCAGCCTGTTTCCATTTCCTTCCCTGTTTCCTCCCCTTGTGTCACACACAGTGGTTCTTTTCTTTTTTACACACCATTCAGCAATAGATATTGTTTCACATTTATATTCGCGACATGTCAGTTCCGCGATCTTATTCATTTCATGTTACACTATTGTCTCACGGTGTTATTTTGTATATTCTAACCAGGTTGTCCCCCAGCGGCTGGATTACCGCTCCCGGCGGTTGGTTTCCATAACTACGCTGGGACGCTTGCGTTCCAGACGCGCTGTTCACTACCCTACAGTGACGCGCCTTTGACGTCCGACTTCCGGTTGATCCACTTCCGGCAGCGGTCCCCACCACGCTGAGAGACGACTCACGGTAATTAGTATCTGATCACCTCCCTATATATACTGTTATGTTTTAATGCACGTTTGTATATCACCTTGACAAAGGGGCTAGTCCCCGAAACGTTGGAGATTCCTTTTTGCACGAATAAAAATCCTTGGAGTGCCGCCGCCTGCCTGCTATTCTTGTTACATCACCGACCCGGAGGGCACCCAGGTACTACTTAATTCAAGTTGGAGTGCCGATCCGCCCCACTTCTCTATATATATATATATATATATATATATATATATATATATATAATGTCTTTTTTGTACACAGGTGACTGTATTTGTTCATATGCATCCTGTCTGAACGCACCAGGTTACCATGGCGGCGCACCAAGCTCCTGGATGCAGGGGGAGTGACGTGAGCTCCACACTTCCAGTAGAGGGGGCGGATGTCAGGAGCCGGGCAAAGCGTGAGGAGAGGAGACGCTTCAGGTATAAAGGTATGTGCTGTAATATTCATTATTGATACTATGCTGCCTGACGACGGACTGAAATAAATCGGTCCGAAACGTTGCACTAAATGTACACATTGAGTATGTGAGTTTTATTCAGAGATTGAGGCAAATGCTGGAGATAGTGTGGATACGTATGAGTTTTGTCTTGTCCTGTGCACCGCCGCGCTGACACCAGGTTGTAAGTGCCGACTGATCGCATCATATGTAGCTGGGATACCGTCTAAGGAGTTCCGGTAATAGTCTGAGCACTACAGCATTTGAATTTACATTGAAGCAGCTTGTATATGTGCTTATTTCATCACCTGAGAAACATCTAGTCTGCACGGACGTGCAGTGAATATTGGTGACTACAATGACTGTGTCGTTTTGGCTGCCAGCAAGTGATTACCAGCTACTGTGGCTATAAGAGTCCCTGCTCCGTTCAGGAGTGCACGGTCAGAACCAGACAACCAGCGCAGCTGACACATCAAGGAATCACTCTGGGTTGATTTTCATCTGTGTGGGAATAAGAGACACCACTGCATACACACGATGGATGAGGCCAGTGGATTCAATTGGAATGATGTACCGATTGGAGAGATTTTGAGTCTTTCGGAAAGTGAAACAGAAGCAGCACTTTTCAAGGAAAGGCTCCGTGATCCCTCTGACAAAATTGATAAAGATGAATTTTACAATACTATGTTGAAATATAAGAAAAAGGAGGTGGACTTTTTGCTCCATGGAGTAACTCTTTCAGAGTACATTAGGGAGAAAAAAATCCCAAGGGGATTTAGGGTGAAGAATTCACCCACCATTGGGAGATACAACAAGGACTTTGTCAGAAGGTGGATAGCAGTCATGAACAAATGTTCACTAGACCTCATGACACTAGTGGTAGAGGAATCTGCCCGGGAACTAGCTGTCATGAGGAAAAAGATAGATGAATACCAACTGAGTCATATTACAGTATATTCGCCGACTGCAGAGACCGCCCTGTTTGACAAACTACAAACGCAAGTTACCAACTACAAAAAAGAACTTGTGGCGTTTAAAAAGAAAAAATTTGAAATAGTTGACAGAGATTACCAGGAGCAGAGGGTCTACAGATGGCTATCAGGGGGACCGGAGAACCAACAAGCATACTCCCACCGGAGAAGACAACAGAACTGGAGAGGGAGGAGAGAAATGTCTTCAAGTGACTATGTAAATTCCTCCGAAGATTCTGATCATTCATCAAAAAAGTCACAAACCGCCCAGAGACCCCCTTTAGGGGTGCAGACACGAAAAGGACGAGGAACAAAAAACAAAGCATCAGAAGAGGAGGCCAGTGTCAGCAGGGTCAGAAAGAACAAGGGCGGAGGACGGAAGAGACCTTAGTATTTAATTTGTCCAGTGGACAATTCTCTGAAGCCGAAATTACTGTGTTAAACAAGGGTTTGGGTTATGTGCCTACCAACCCCTTTAATTCATTCGATTGGCGTGTGGACCAATATAGATTTAACAGGACATTGAGGCTTAAAGAATATTTTGGAGATAAAGGAGATACTGCCAATTATACATCCACACAATTTCGCAGGAAATCCAAATTCGACCCTGTGTCGACTAATGCAGCCATACATGGGTTCTCCAAAGCAATGGACAACCAAATACTAGAGGCGACAAAAAAACCCAAAGCATACCGCAACAACCTCAGTCCCACGGAGTGGAAAGCATTGAAACAACTTGGCACCTACAGAGATGTGGTATTCCAAAGTGCGGACAAAGGGGGAGGTGTGGTTATACAAGATGTGGGAACTTATATGGAGGAAATATATCGACAGTTGAGTGTTGAAGAGACATATCTCAAATTAAGTAGAGAGCCAACCCACAGATATAAGGTGGAATTGGATGGGGTTCTCAAAGAGATGCATAGAGATGGAGCTATCAATGATGCCACTCTCCAATATCTCACAGTCGACTTCCCGCGTGTCCCCCTATTGTACACGTTACCAAAAATACACAAGGACAGCATAAGACCGCCCGGAAGGCCGATCATATCGGCGAGAGATTCCTTGTACAGCAATGTGTCTAAATTTCTAGACTTTCATCTACAACCGTGTGTACAAGCAGGGGACACGTACATCAAGGACACTTCAGATCTGCTAACATGTCTTCAAGAGATGGGGGAGCTTCCAGAAAATGTATGGTTAGTGACTCTGGACATTACAAGTCTGTACACCAGCATACCACACATTGATGGTGTACTGGCGGTGAAGGATTTGTTAACGGACAATATGTTGTATAAAGGTCCAGAGGTAAAATGGTTCTTGAAATTATTAACACTGATATTGGAAGGTAATTATTTTTATTTCAATGGAAAGTACTATGCCCAGTCCACGGGAGTTGCGATGGGTTCACACGTAGCTCCCACGTATGCAAACGCCTATATGGCGGTGGTTGAAAAGGTGCTGTTCTTTAACAGAGAGGTCAGAGATAGAATCCTATTTTTTAGGAGGTTTATCGATGACCTGTTCTTAATTTGGTTGGGGAGTTATGATCAATTCCATGAGCTCATGACTTCCATCAACAATAGAAACAGTCCCATCAAATTCACATTTGAAATGAACCGTGAGTGTGTATCCTTCCTTGATGTCAATATTCGTATAGAGGACAACAAGATAGTGACCAGTCTGTTTACAAAGCCCACAGATCGCAACACTCTCCTTAGAGCAGACAGTTTCCACCCCCTGCCCACCCTTTATAGTCTCCCCTACTCCCAGTTATTAAGAGGATGGCGACGCACCAAGCTCCTGGATGCAGGGGGAGTGACGTGAGCTCCACACTTCCGGTAGAGGGGGCAGATGTCAGGAGCCGAGCAAAGCGTGAGGAGAGGAGACGCTTCAGGTATAAAGGTATGTGCTGAAATATTCATTATTGATACTATGCTGCCTGACGACGGACTGAAATAAATTGGTCCGAAACGTTGCACTAAATGCACACATTGAGTATGTGAAATGTGGCCAAGTAGTAGAGGGCATACATTAATTTCTGCAGCCCAGACACTACATAGTTGGCCCCCCCGTAAGGGTCCAAATCATCTCTCACCTGCTCATATAAGTCCAACAGGTTACTGCGGTTCAGCCGAAACATCCCCACATCCTGTTGATCCGAGAGGGAGTCCAGGTACAGCCTAGCACGATACATACATGAAGCACGCAGTAGTCGGGGTACCTGGATCTGGTGCACAGCTTCCTCCCTCCTCCTGCGCAGCTCCTCCAAATGGCCATAATCACATAGAGCCAACTACTCTGCAATATCTCCATCTCTCAAACCCTCAAAGGTGTCCCTAGTGATGTTGGGGTATATGTGGGGGAGTTTCTGATTAAAAATGAGGACACCTGTAATCAAATTAACCATTAGTGCACTTGACCAAAGATAGTTGTGGGCCAAATCGCCAATCAGAACCTGGTCTGAAAAAAGTGTGATTTATATTGACCAAAAAAATGTGATTTCCATTTGCGCATGCCATTAAATAAGCGATTTGTATACTTTTCTGTGCGAAAACATCTGGATGCGAATTAAGTGCGATTTTTGTTACCCACTTTTAGAAAGTGCGATTTATCGCCCCAAAAATTTTAAAAACGGGCCGTTGCGCGATTTGGCCAAATGTGCGATTTGGCCAAAAAATTTGATAAAATGAGAAATCGCAGTTTTTATGCGAAAGTATCGCAAAAAAACACAAACTCCTATTAAATGTCACCCGGTGTGTTTGTTTACAATGAGACTTGATTTATTTTTTAAAAATAGTAAACAATACAAAAATGTGTACTAAAAATTAGAAATGTGCAGGCTCTGATTTACTCTGATTTCAAAGCAGGATCTTATTGGCTATCAACAGTCAACAACTGTCATGTGATTTGGAATAGCCAATAAGATCCTGTTTTGAAATCAGAGTAAATCAGAACCTGCACATCTCTACTAAAAATATAGCAAAGAGAATAAATAGATTCATAAAACATATATTGGAAGCAGTGGTGGTTTTTACCCTCCAGGTAAAAATTTTCCATTGTGTTCTGTGTATATGAAGCCAGATGCAGTCTGTGAGTCTGCACTGGCTTCACTGTGACTGGCAGTCAAAACTGGAAGTAGCAGTTCTCAGTGAGGAAGAACTTTCTGTAATGTATCCATCTTGACACACCATCGATTGAGGGAAGGACCAGGGGCATTACTAACACTTTGTGGGCCCAATAGCAAAACCGGGAAAGAGCACCCCTCCCCCTGGGGGGGGGGGGGGACAAAAGCAAGAGTGAATGAGAAAAAGAGGGTGTTGGAAAAAGAGAAAGAACAGGGAAGATATGGAGTGAGAGAGGGTGCCATGGAGAGAAAGGGGGAGAGACAGGAAGTGAGAGAGTGGGGGGATGTCAGGGAGAGAAAGGATTAGAGATAAAGGGTGTCAGGGTGAGAGAAAGGGAGAGAGAGAATGTTTCATGGAGCCAGATGTATCAAGCTTCAAAAAGTTATAAAATGGAGAGTTATAAACAGCCAGCCAATCAGCTCCTACTTGCCATGTTACAGGCTGGTTTTGAAAAAAGTCAGGTAAGAGCTGATTGGCTGGTTGTTTATCACTCTTACCACTTTATCACTTTGTGAAGCTTGATACATCTGTCCCATGGAGAGACAGGGAGTGAGAGGGTGTCGGAGAGAAATGGGGAGATACTAAGGGGGTTATTCTGATTCATTCGGAAAGTCACAATCACTCTCTAATGAAAAAGAAATTTAAAATAAATGGGAGCCGGGATCAAGTGCCGCTGCAGTGGTCTCTGACACTGAATACAGCAGCTGCTTGGGGAGCCAATGCCGGTGGGGACTGCAGGGAGCGCAGGGAACTTCTGCACTAAGGCACTGGGGAAATGCAAAGAGCCGGTGGGAGGCTGGGAGCTGAAGTGCGCACCGTGGAGCGGGAGGAAGCTACCGCCTGATTAACAGGAACAGGGGCATAGCGTGTGCGCACTGCGCGTCCTTCCCTCCTGACTTCTGCATGTCACACCAGACTCCAGAGGTGAGCTGCTATCACTAATACCCACGTGTCCCCCTCTCTGAAAGCCTGTCCTGCCACGGCTTTGGTCGGGCGCAACGCAGGCTGCAATGGATGAGACTGAGAGTCTATCACACAGCCGCGGCTGTTAGAGGGGCACTTTACCTCCTCTGCCCGCCCATCTGCTATCTGCCGCATGCGGCACTCCCCATCCTCCGTCTGCTGTCTACATTAACTTAGGTAAATAGAATTTCTGCTTAGTAATTTTTATGTTTTGTATGTACAGTACATTTTATTTGAGTACCATAAAGAAATGCAGGGAGGACAGAGAGATGCAGGGGAATAAAGGTGAAGGGGGGATGGAGGGGTAAAGGGGGACAGAGAGGTGCAGGGGGACAGGAGGATGGAGAGGTAAAGGGGGGACAGAGAGGTGCAGAGGGGACAGGAGGATGGAGAGTAGCAGAGGAGGACAGAGGAGGACAGAGGTACCAAGAGGTTCAGGAGTTGAGAAGGTGCAGCAGAGAACAGAGGGACATAGAGGTGCAGGGGTATGGAGAGGTACAGGTAGGACAGGGGATGGAGAGGTGCATGGGGAACCGAGAGAGATGCAGTGGGGATCAGGGTCAGTGTGTTCGTACAGATAGGTTATATCACCTTATTCCCCCCCCCCACACACACAGTCTACCCTTCCCACTAGTGCCTAATCCTAACCCTCCCATTGCCCAGCATTACCCTACCCTGTGCAGAATGTGTAAGAGAGGCATTAAGATGTGAGATCTATTGTCTAATGGGCATTATGGCATGTGGCATAATGTGTAATGGACATTGTAGTGTTTAGCGGCGCGCAACGTCCTTCTTTGTTGGCCATGTTGTGAATTTTTATATAATCTGTGTGGCATGTGAATTTTGGCTCAATCCATGTAGCATTATGTCAATTTTGTGTACAATAATGTGTAGAAGTGGTATATGGTGTGGTACACTACACTCAAGGACACTCCCCCTTTTCACGAGGCCACACACCCTTTTTTCAAACCGCGCGCACACAAATGTATCTTTTGTGTTTGATGCCAAGGTGGGCCTGTGTATTTAAAGGCCAGGGCCTATTTATAATCCCATTCCCACCCTCTTTCTGCTCTCCTCCTCTATCTCTGTGCAATGCAGTGCCTCCGCACTCGTTCTCACTAATACCGTCCAGAAATGTGCACGAATTGACTCTGGAAATATGGGAGTAATTTGGGCGTCATTCGGGCCTACACAAGGGCATGCTTTCAAAGTGGGCAAAACTGGGCGTAAATCTGGGCGTACACGAGGGAGTGCACGAACTGTGGTAGGCGTGCATTCGGACAGGACACCGACTGCAAACGAACCAACACGCATGAAATATGCGGTCTTCATAAGCAAGTTTCACTTTGCGGAGAGCACTTGTTCATGCGTTAGGCATTCGGCTCGCCCAATTAGTACGCCCGCACCGGAAGCACTCTCAGCTGACCACAATACAATCCACTCCTCTACTCATTAGTGACTAATTACACTCTTTGCACAGGTTCAATTGGAAGCATTGCTGCCTAAATGACCCATTACAAAATACAAAAATATATGCTGCAAACACGACTGCATTGTTGCTATTTGACCCACATTTACACTGCAAGCAATGGACCGAACTTTGGCCCTTATTCTGATCGGTGCGGATATTCCCGCATGCGGACGGACCGCCGATGTTGATCGTCTGCGCATGTGCAGAGGTCACTCTGCGCATGTGCAGGCGATTTCGCCGCACGGATTCTTTATACGCCGCACAGGGGGCGTAGAGGGGCGTGAGGGGCTACTTATCCTCATTACCCTATGCATACGCCCCCCGTTTCATGGGCGTTCCCATGCAAACGCGGGGCGTATGCATGGTAATGAGGCCGTGACGCGTGGGTACGGGGCGGGCATCTGACATCGCCGGATGTCAGCTGCCCGCCCCCATACATGTTTTCACACGGACAAGTGTCCGTGTGGTCTTGTGTTGCGGGACCTGGTGGAGCGTGCGGCCCTGCATTCGATGTTCGGCGACCATCGAATGCAGGGGCAGCTCCCAAGACGGAGGAGGCGTATCCCCGTCCAATTTCATGCGGATCGCCACATATCCGCGTACGGACGGCAGGTGGCGATCCGTATGGAAGGCGGGGATTCGCCTGCACGGTTGCGGCCGCATATTCTGATCGGGCCGCACCGATCAGAATAAGGGCCTTTGTAAACCAAATATAAATGTACATTTCACTTTTACATTCAGCAATAACAGCACACGGGGGGGTAAAATAAAAAATTATTACATTCTAAAAAAACATAAGAACTTTTGACCATGTTAATTGGCACATGGGTAAAAATAAAGGGAACTTAATAATAATGACAAATAATATACAGAATGTACAAAATGTATTTCATTTTATACATAGCCACAGCAGAATCATTAGGAACACATCAGGTGGCTTCACAAGAAAAGTATAGGACCAACACTTCGAGAACAGAAGCCAGTAATGATAGCAGAAAGAGGGCAACAGGGGAACCAACCAAAATATTCCAACCGAAGGCACCACAAATGTGGGTACCCTTTGCATGGGATTGGGTTGCACACATGAAGTTGACACACACAGCAAAATGAAAGATTTGGGATGACATAAGGGCGGAGATTAATGTGGATGCCACCTCACTTGCATGGCCGTTTGGCCCTGGTAGGGGCCTGGCCATGTGCAGCAGCTCTTCGGCCACGTTGTGCTGGTGGGTTGGGTGGACCAGTTGCTGTGGAAGGGGGTGATGGTGTTGGAAAAGCACCAGAAACGGCTGATAATAGGGCCCTATTGGTTGTGATTAGCTCCGCCACAAGCTCATTATGGTGGAGGAGGAGGTCATTTTGGCGCACCAGCAGGTCATTTTGGCGAACGGCTTGATCAGCTATTGCCTGCTGGCTCCCAGCTATTGCCTGCTGGGTGCCGACAATAGCCTGCATGACCTCCTCGGTCCTACTCAGCCGCTCTGCTGCTAACTCTCCCTGCTGCTGAATGGTGTTAAGCAGCTGCGTCCACCCGTGCACATCCAGTGTGGCCGGTGGCGGCTGCTGCACCTGACTGCCACTGGTGGCAGGTGGCACTGTCTCCTCCTCCTCCTCCTCAAGAGTATCACTCCCGCATGTTGGAGATGGTGCTGAAATAGGAACGGACAATTACACTACAACACATTCTTTGAAACTTATTACAAACTAGTTATGTCATGCTAACAAATTACCTTCAAGTTCAGCCACAAATACATCCACTGGGGCCTCACTGTCCATGTTGCTCACCCCCCGGACCTCCTCGATAGCAATACAATCGACGGCCAACTCCTCCAGGGGGGTGAGCTTAAGTCGGCCTGGCATGGGGCCAGCCGTGTGGCTGTGTTCCCAACGTGCGGTCATTTTCCTCTTGAGATTGCTTTTGAAGTCATGCCACCTGCAACCAAAGTTTTAAAATTATTACATCTCACACCTGAAGTTTGTATCAGCATGCCTTGTTATATGCTACAGATTTTTAAGGCTGCTTCATTCAACAGAACTTACATTAGGTTAAAGCTTAAAATAATCACCTTGAACATACATTCAACATCTAATATATATTGAATAAGTGACATGCCAATCATGTCTGTTGCTCCTATCAACGTGACCTGGCATTTACCAATTGCATCTACCTTTATATAAACACATTACTGGTATTGTTAAACTATAACTTTACACACTTGAACTTGCCTTTTCTTCACACACTCTGATTCTCTAACTCTGGGGTAGCCAACCCTAGTCCTCGAGAGCTACCAACAGTGCATGTTTTGCAGGTCTCCTCACAGAATCACAAGTGAGTTAATTAGCTCCATCTGTGTATCTTTTAAAATGTGTCAGTGATTAATGAGTGCAGCTGTGCAGCAGCTAAGTTGTCTGGAAAATGTGTACTGTTGGTAGCTCTCGAGGGCTAGGGTTGGCTACCACTGCTCTAACTTGTGGAGCAACTGCATTAATCTCCGCAGTGATGTCGTCCCAAATATTCCATCTCATTGTGGGTGTCAACCTTGTGTGTGTCAACTCTATCAAATCCCGTGCACGGGGTACCAGTATTTGTAGTTCCTCCGGTTGGAATGCTTTGTTCTTAGTGGTTGGTTCCTCTGTTGGCCTCTTCCGGCCACGCCCATGGCTACCAGTTGCTGTACTCAAAGTGCTGGCCTGGCTACTCGCTTCTAAAGCCACCTGCTGTGTCCCCAATGATTCTGCTGAGGTCAAATTGGCCCTGCAGAAGATGGGCCTGCAGACACCATTGCCTGGTCACCTCTCAATGGCTGATTTGTGCTCAGGTGCACTTTGGTGGTTATGGACTCCAGACGAGCCATGAGGAGCTCCTGCTCATGAGCATTGTCTGACTCTGTCCCAGATATGTTTGCAGCAAAATCTACTTCTTCTTGCACACCTATATATATATATATATATATATATATACCCATTTATCTAATTGCCGTACATCACCCCCACCCAGCGTTCTGTACTGCTACGTAACGTGCGGCAGCGTACCGTGCGGCAGCGTACACCGTGGTGATTGTGCGGCGCAAACGCCACGCCCATACCAGCGGGAAAAGAACTTTACAAAACCAGGCGACAATTCCGAGGTTGTTTTTCTATACATAGCCTAAATTTTTCATCATTGAACAACTACAACTTTTCACACTCATACATGTAATATGTGAATGGTGATTTGTAATGTGCACTTGTATTGTAGGTACAACAAATGTAACTAACCCATTCAAGATTAAATCCAGTCCACAACACATTCAATACTAATCACTGATTGCATCCAAATCACATGTGATAGGCCTATAAATACTGGCTTGATGCTAGGAACATTTTAATCCAGATCTCTAGTGTGGCCAGGTATAAGGTAAGGTTTTACATGCCACCATGGCCTATTAATGCAAAATGCTATTGCACTATTTTTCTTCTACGATCCCCATGGCAGCCATAACACTGGGATGTTTCCCTTCCCCCATAGATCAGACAGGAGTTTTTTCTCTAGGACTGCCCACCTTGGGTATAACAGCCTCCTCCTCCTTCACCTCAGTGTCTTTTTTTCCTGTCTCCGTTTAGAGAGGACAGAGTAGGAGTATTTGTTTTATTTCAAACAGGGTTACCTCTTATTATGGAGTGGCTTCCTGGGGAGGAGAAGATGTGAGGGGGATTGGATTTATCTATACCCCTGCACATACGCCCGTTTTACGTCTACATAAAGTAATTGGTATGTACATACATTCTGGAGTTTGGAGTCCGGCAAGGAGACAGCAGCTGTAGCCGGGAGTCAAGGGCAGCGTGGGCTAGAGACATGCAGAAGTCCAGGCTGTAAGCCGCGACTGCACGCTGCAGTGTTAAGCACTGTAAGGGCGGAAGTACGCGGCGGCGTCTGACTTCCGCCCAGAGCGCACTAAGTGTGCGCACTAAGTGTGTTCCTGGGAAACAGGGGAAACACTTTCTGTTACGCTCAGCCATCCTGACTGCTGCACGGATGGCGCTTTAAGGGTTATGGCGCCCTATTTAAACACAGCATAAACGCTACTCATGGCATCACACGCTGCACTGGAGTTAGCTGTTGTTGATATGGATGTGCCTTCTCCCCCTAAGCTGGATAATGCCCCTGTGAGGTAAGCCCTTTGGTTTTGGGCATTTAGAGGTTTTTATTTTCTAGTTACTCAGTATACTTATTATTTCTTATAGTGTGCCTACAGAAGGTACCCCTGTACCGAAGAAAAGGCTTTCTAAGAAGAAATATATTGAGACAAATTGCATGTCATGTGACAAGGTGTTTTCTGCCAGTCAAAACAAATCATTATGTGAAGATTGTGAAGTAAGACATAAGGATCCCATAAGGGAAGTTATAAAGAAGAAATCAGAACATACTGAGATATTAAGGGAACTTATGTCATGGATGAAGCAAAATTTCGTATCTAAAGATGAATTTGTACAGTCTCAGACAGCAAAGAGATCCAGATCACAAGCTGGACTGAGTCAGGATGATGGTTCATCAGGAATGGAGGATCCAATAAAGGATTCCACGGATGAATCGGGTGAAATTGAGGATGATAGAACCTTCAATCTTGATATTGTGGAAAACGTATTAAAGAACATATATAAGGCGATGAACTACCAGGAAGCTCCAGGTACTTCAGTTGAAAAGGATCCTCTATTCGAAGACAGATCCAGAAAGGGAAGGTCCTTCCCAGTTAACAAAGTAGTAAGAGAAATATTTGCTAAGGAGTGGACTAATGTGGACAAGAAGCTCACCCTTAGTAACAGAGTGGATAAGATGTATCTGTATAAGGATGAAGAATTTTTAGGATGGTGTAAAATTCCAAAGGTGGATGCAGCGGTTGCAGAACTCACGTCGAGATCAACAATACCGGTAGAAGATGCAGCAGCCTTCAAGGATTCTATGGACAAGAAGGTAGAAACCTCTCTACGAAAGGTGCATACTGCTTCCTCAGGAGCGCTCAGATCATCGGTGGCGATTGCATCTGTATCCCGTGCCCTTAGACTCTGGGCAGCCAACCTACATACTGATGTAGAAGACAAAATATCTAAGGCATATATATTACGCAGCTTAGAAATAATGCAGAAATCCATTGACTATTTATGTGAAGCATCGCTTGACTCTGTATCCTTTGCGTCAAAGTCCATGGCAGCTGGAGTAACAGCAAGAAGGGCATTGTGGCTAAAGCCATGGAGTGCCGACGCAAATTCCAAAAATAAATTAACAGCATTACCCTTTGAGGGAAATTATTTATTCGGGTCCAAACTTGACGCCATGATCCAGAAACTATCAGGAGGTAAATCTGGCCGACTCCCACAGGACAGAAGAAATTGGTTTCCTTACCCAGGAACACCTAAACCATCTTTTAAAGAGGCGAGAAGTTACAGGCCTGGAAAACCATATTATAGAAGAGGGAATCCAAACCTATCTCGTCAGTCCTTTCGGCAACCATTTCGGGGAAGATTTCAGTCTGACAGAGGTGGAAGACTATGACTATCAACAAGGAATCAAGATAGGAGCGAGACTATTGAATTTCCCAGAGGTCTGTAGAAAGACGATTGGGGACAGATGGGTCCTGAATATAATACAGAAAGGTTATTCAATAGAATTTGCAAGATATCCGAGACAAGATCGTTTTTTAAGATCCAGAACACCAAGATTGATGGAAGAAAGGAGAGAGTTGTCACTGAAGATAGAACAACTACTAGAAATAAACGCTATAGAAGAAATTCCCAGGCGATATCACAGTAGGGGGTTTTACTCAAACTTATTTCTGGTGAAGAAGACCAATGGAGAATACAGGACAATCCTGGATCTGAGGGACCTGAAAAAGAACATAAAGAAGATAAAGTTCAGGATGGAGAATTTGACATCTATAGTGGCTGGAATAAAGAAAGGGGCATTCTTAGCTTCAATAGACTTAAAGGACGCTTATTATCACATTCCAGTAAACACCTATCACAGAAGATTCCTCAGGTTCTCGGTGTCAAACAGGCACTTCCAGTTCGCTTGCCTACCCTTTGGGCTAAGAACATCTCCGAGGGTATTCACAAAGGTCCTGGTCACCCTGATTGCAGAATTGAGAAAACTAGGAGTCCTGATATGGCCATATCTGGACGATCTGTTAATCGCGGGAGATTCAGAGGAAGAAGTTCTACAAAGTATAGATCTGACATTGTCAACTCTACAGAGGCACGGTTGGGTCATAAACGAAGCCAAGAGTCGTCTTTCACCAAGCCAAAATATTCAGTTCCTGGGCATCCTAATAGATACTGTAAACTTCAACATTGCTCTTTCACCAGAGAGATGTTTGAGAATTCAGGGAATGATAGAGACAGTTCTATATTCAAAGAAGGTGACACTGATTATGGCAGTACAATTGTTGGGCATGATGACATCCTGCATAAAAGTTATACAATGGGCCCAGGCAAATATGAGGAAACTACAAGGGTACCTGTTACCTCTGATTCGAAGAGGATGCAGGGACCATCCTCTAATAGTACTAAAAGACTCAATAAGATCCATATTATGGTGGACAAGAGACCTGGAGGAGAAGAAATCCAGTCTGGAGAGTCCGAATTATGTGGTATTAACCACAGATGCCAGCCTAACTGGTTGGGGTGCACACATGACGAATGCATCAGTACAAGGAGTATGGTCCCTGGAAGAAGCAATGAATTCCTCAAATGTAAGAGAACTTCAAGCGGTTTGGGAAGCAATAAGACAATTGAAGAATTACACAGAGGGGAATCATGTCAGAATCATGTCAGACAATGTGACGGTGGTCTCACACATAAGTCATCAAGGAGGCACGAGGAGCAGAAAACTGATGAGAATGTCAGAGGATATTATGACATGGGCGGAGAGATATCTTCTTTCAATCTCGGCAGTGTACAGTGTACATACCAGGCAGATTTCCTGAGTCGAAAGTTACTGGATCCAGGAGAATGGGAACTGAATGAAGATGTATTCAGAGAGATAATACAGAAGTTCGGAGTTCCGGAGGTAGACCTGATGGCTACTCACTCCAACAGAAAGGTGAGGACATTCTGCTCAAAATATTATCATGCCCAAGCAGCGACGTTGGATGCCTTTACAATCAAATGGCAGTTCAAACTAGGGTACATATTTCCACATTTTCCCTTGATAGGCAGGGTGATAAAGAAGATACAAGAGGACAAGGTAGACCTGGTGGCAATCCTACCATATTGGCCTCGGAGGGGTTGGTTCTCGAATGCCCTAAGACTATCTGTACAGAAACCATGGGAGTTGCCCAACAGACCGGATCTGCTGAAGCAAGTTCCAGTACTATACTCAGAACCCGCAAAATTATGTCTAAGGGCGTGGAGATTGAGCGGCAAATACTAAAGAAGCATAATCTCTCATCACAGGTCACTGACATGATGCTGAAGGCCAGAAAATACGTCTCCTCATTAGCATATTACAGGACATGGATAAAATTCATCGAATGGGGTCAGTTCTCAGGTGAATATTCCAAGATTTCCACTGGAGAAGTATTACAATTCCTGTTTGACGGTTTCCTATTAGGTTTAGCAACAGCCAACATCAATGCACAAGTTTCGGCCTTAAGTGTTCTGCTGGACAGACCATTAGCTGAAGAGAAGATGGTAAAGAGGTTCAGCAGGGCCATGAAGAGAATTAGGCCTCCGATCAAGTCAATTGTGGCCCCGTGGGACTTAAACCTATTGCTTACAGTATTAACCAAGCATCCATTTGAACCACTTATAGACATTCCGCTCAAACTACTTACTTGGAAAGTGGTCTTTCTCGTAGCAGTCACCTCAGCTAGAAGGGTGAGTGAGCTACAGGCGCTGTGGATTGAGGAACTCTATCTTATTGTGTTTCCTGATAGGGTGGTGCTGAGAACACACCCACAATTCTTACCTAAGGTTATCTCAAGATTTCACCTCAATCAAGAGATAACACTTCCCGAGTTCTATCCAAATCCTCAGAATGAAGAGGAAGAAATGTGGCACAAATTAGATCTGGTGAGAGCCATCTCTATATATCTGGAAAGAACCAAGACTTTTAGATCCACTAAGCATCTATTCGTAATTCCAGAAGGGATAAAGAAAGGAGGAGCACCAGTTAAGCAAACTATCTAAAGGTGGATAAGAGAGGTTATCCTATTTGCCTACAAGAAGGAAAACAAAGTGGCGCGCCCTATCGTCCAGGCACATTCCACTAGGGCAGTCTCCACATCATGGGCGAATAAGGCAAAGGCATCTATTACAGAGATTTGTAGGGCTGCTACCTGGTCCTCGGTCCATACTTTCTCTAACCATTACGCACTTAATTTATCTACTGCCCACTTTGGGAACCATGTTCTGCAAGGAGCTCTGTCCGTTTGACTGGCTTCGCCATATTAAATATTTCATGCAGCTATCCCTCCCGTGTGTTTTTACTTGGGTATGTCCCAGTGTTATGGCTGCCATGGGGATCGTAGAAGAAAGAGTAGAATTATACTCACCGATAATTTATTTTTTCTTCCTAGAGATCCCATGGCAGCCACTTATTGCCCTCCCGTGTTATTATTGTGTTTTTTCTCCAGGAGTACGGAGACACTCAAAAGACACTGAGGTGAAGGAGGCTGTTATACCCAAGGTGGGCGGTCCTAGAGAAAAAACTCCTGTCTGATCTATGGGGGAAGGGAAACATCCCAGTGTTATGGCTGCCATGGGACCTCTAGGAAGAAAAAGGAATTATCAGTGAGTATAATTCGACTCTTTAATGTTTGAAGTGTGTTGGTTTTACACCAATATGGGTGTTAACATTTATACCTTGTAGAGATATGTTAAACTGTATATTTTTTACCACTATTTCAGCTGATGTTTTCATCCATGTTTGGTGAGTATATTGGTTCTCCTACTTCTTTCACCCTGTCTGTTTTGTATGTGTTGGTGCTGTTGTTATTTGTGCAAATATTATTTGGTTTTACATAATATATATATATATATATTAATATATATATATATGTGTATATATATATATATATATATATATATATATATATACAAAAATCCAGTAGACCGGCACCCTCCTTCACATACTGCTGCCGCGGTGCTAGGAAGACAAACTTAGTATACCATCTCCAACATCCTGCACCCACGGTCATTCTCAGGAAAAATTCATACCACACAGGCTCTTTAAATCGACAAGCTTTCGGACTTTATTGTCCTTCGTCAGGTCAGCAAAACAGAATGATACATAATGTGCAAAATTTCTACCTTATATCTCTAAGTCACTCACCCCTTCCGTCCGGTCCGTCCGCCATTGATCCGCCCCTCGCGGCGTGGACATTTCCGGGTGCGTCACCACGTCACTCCGCTCTCACCGGAAGCTCCGGGTGCGCTCCCCAGTTCCAACGTCGCCAGCATCACGTAACCATGGCAACCCGGCCAAACCAGGAAGTGAGCTTTAAAATGAAAACAAAATAAAATAAAACCCAGTGAATACATATATACAAATTGTAACATACATAACATGCAAATCAGTGCTTAATGTGGATATACAGTTATGCCCAGGTACATCATGGTTTACAACGCGCCTTTGAGGGCTCTGACTCGCGAGTTGCAGATCGCGTTATGTCCTGCGTTATGTACCACGCCATGCAATACATAGTTTAACCACTGGGTGACTAATGCTCCACGTTAAGACTTTACGCTACGGATTTCTGCTAACCAGACACTTTTCACTACGGATTTTGTCCTTACTTTACGGACAGATTGTTTTGTATTTATTCGCAGAAGCAGCTACGTACGGTCATTTATGTAATTGGTACAGAAGCCATGCTAACCTTTGCTATTGCTGGATGACTACTTAAAACATTATTTGAGGACCTACAGTATCATACTTTACACTACGGATTTTGTCCTTACTTTACGGACAGAGTTTTTTTATTTTATTCGCAGCCGCAGTGACGTACGGTAATTTATGTAATTGGTGCAGAAGCCATTGTAACCTTTGCTATTGCTGGATGACTACAGTACTTCAAACATTATTTGAAGACCTACAGTATCATACGGAGCATGTCATACAGTACGTTCAGTACTACTGTATACTTTATGGGGCATGTCTTGTATTGGACGTTGCTGTACAGTATATCATACACCAAGGGAGCACAGTTAATCACAGGCAACAGTGGCCTAGAGGGTAGAGGCACAACTTCACCATGTCAGTATCAGTAGTTCGATCCTCAGTTGGTTACAATATATTTTTATTTTTTAAACGTTCTTTTTTTTTTTAAACCAATACAGGTACTGTACTGTAGTTACAGTAGTTGGTGCTTATCAAATTCTTTCTGACTTTTCCACAAACAAAAATTCACAATGGCAGGCCTCCATATACACGATAGTTAATACCCATACTGTACATACTGTACTGCGCTACAGAGAACGTTTTTTTTCGCAAAATAGATTTAGCTTTTCAGGTAAAACTCCTTGCCTTGAGGACCGTGTTTCGGGATTAAATTCGCTAACCATTGCTAACCAGCCACTTTTCACCTACGGATTTTGTCCTTACTTTACGGACAAAGTGTTAGTACAGTATTTATTCGCAGAAGCAGCTACGTACGGTCATTTATGTAATTGGTACAGAAGCCATGCTAACCTTTGCTATAGCTAGATGACTACTTAAAACATTATTTGAGGACCTACAGTATCATACTTTACACTACGGATTTTGTCCTTACTTTACGGACAGAGTTATTTTATTTTATTCGCAGCCGCAGTGACGTACTGGCTGGTCATGAACTGTATTTGGTTGGTACAGAAGCAATCCTAACCATCTGCCAGTAGTAAAATCACAGGCAATAGTGGCCTAGCGGGTAGAGGCACGGCTTCACTGTCTCAGTATCAGTAGTTCGATCCTCAGTTGGTTACATTATATTTTTATTTTTTAAACGTTCTTTTTTTTTTTTTTAATTAATACAGGTAATGTAGTTACAGTAGTTGGTGCTTATCAAATTCTTTCTGACTTTTCCACAAACAAAAATTCACAATGGCAGGCCTCCATGTACAGTACACGATAGTTAATACCCATACATACTGTACTGCGCTACAGAGAACGTTTTTTTTTTTCGCAAAATAGATTTAGCTTTTCAGGTAAAACTCCTTGCCTTGAGGACCGTGTTTCGGGATTAAATTCGCTAACCATTGCTAACCAGCCACTTTTCACTACGGATTTTGTCCTTACTTTACGGACAGATTGTTAGTACAGTATTTATTCGCAGAAGCAGCTACGTACGGTCATTTATGTAATTGGTACAGAAGCCATGCTAACCTTTGCTATAGCTGGATGACTACTTAAAACATTATTTGAGGACCTACAGTATCATACTTTACACTACGGATTTTGTCCTTACTTTACGGACATACTGTAGTTATTTTATTTTATTCGCAGCCGCAGTGACGTACTGGCTGGTCATGAACTGTATTTGATTGGTGCAGAAGCCATGCTAACCATCTGCTGGTAGTAAAATCACAGGCAATAGTGGCCTAGCGGGTAGAGGCACGGCTTCACTGTCTCAGTATCAGTAGTTCGATCCTCAGTTGGTTACATTATATTTTTATTTTTTAAACGTTCTTTTTTTTTTTTTAAACTAATACAGGTACTGTAGTTACAGTAGTTGGTGCTTATCAAATTCTTTCGGACTTTTCCACAAACACAAACGATAGTTAATACCCATACTGTACATACTGCGCTACAGAGACCGTTTTTTTTCCGCAACAATAGATTTCTCCAAACTCAGACACAGACCGACACCTCAGACAATAAGATGTTGATTGCAGTCATATGTTAATTGCAGTCTGCCTTTTTGTTTCGCTGGTAATTGTACATAATTCAAATGCACCTATCAGCTTCATGAAGGATTTCCTTTGTCTCTGCCAGCATAAATTCAGCTACAGATATTAAAATTGTCAAACAATCCAGTTTGTTTTTCTGCATCTAAACCGTGTAGAATTGCTACGGATCGTCTCTTCATCTCTTGCCTGTATACAAGCACGAGATTGTACCTGTACACCTGGACTATTCATTCTGCTGAATCCAAAGTCAAGTTGTTGCTGCGTTCCTGTTCTACCAAGTTTTACCATCATACTGCCTTCCTTCCGCAAGAAGAGTACAGTACTGTATCTTCTCGCTGGAGCAGTAAGTACACTATACAGTAGTACAGTCATTTGTACATTTCACTGATTGCTGCATTACAGTATACAGTAAGCAGCACTACAAAACGGTCCCTGCGCGGAAGCGCTCGGTTCCCACCCTTCCCTGAATGAAGCTGTTTCCCTTCTTTTCCTACTGTTCAAATGCACCCGGTGCAGAATACTGTATACAATCGCTTGCTGTGTATACTGTATTCAGATACTGCAGGCTGCCGCTATGAGTATTGGGGCAGATGTATTAAGCCTTAACAAGAGATTCAATCCAAGGGTGAAAAGGAGAGATAAACGTCCAGCCAATCATCTCCTTTCTGACTTTTTTCAAACACAGCCTGTAACATGGCAGTTAGGAGGTGATTGGCTGGATGTTTATCTCTCCTTATCACCCTTGGATTTACGTCTTGTTAAAGCTTAATACACCTGCCCCACTGTCCGTAAATACTAGAGTCTGTTTAGCAGACTTACTGTATACAGTATCTAGTAGTGATATCGTGATTTTTGATGCCTTACACGTTCAGTGCAGTGCAGTAGAGATAGCGCCATTGAGAATATTGTACAATGTGTTAAAATTGCCTGGTGTGTATGGGCCGCAGATCCCCGACTAGCGATGACAGTACTCTATTAGGGTGGGCTACTTTAGGCTGCTAAATACAGTACTGTACTACAGTAGTTCTCTCCGTAATACCATTGGTGTAATACCGTAAATAACGTATTTTTTCCTCAAACGAGGGGACCAGTGTTTTTCTCATGTTTACGGACTGTTTCGCAGGCTTAGTCAGCAATAGGAGCACATGTGATATCGTGATTTTCAGCCATGTTGGGAATCGACATTGCTGCACAGTGCAGTAGAGATAGCGCCATGTGGAATATTGTACAATGTGTTAAAATTGCCTGGTGTGTATGGGCCGCAGATCCCTGACTAGCGATGACAGTACTCTATTAGGGTGGGCTACTTTAGGCTGCTAAATACTAGTTCTCTCCGTAATACAATTGGTGTAATACTGTAAATAACGTATTTTTTCGCTATTTTGCACTCAGTCATACTGTATTTGTGTAAAAAAATACCCTAGCTGTGTACAAAATCCCCTAGCTGTGGGTGTTCGTATTGTAAGTACGAGGGGCGGCAGTACGCATCCTCTGACCTTTTCATACCCACACTATCCACGTCGGCGTGAAGTTGATCTTACTGTACAGTATATACTGTAGCGTGGCGCGCGCAGCGAGCCCCGCGAGGGCACGCGCATTACTTCACAAGTATTACGCGTCCCCTCACGGGTCTTGCTGCGCTCGTCACGCTTCAGGTTCAGTGGCTCGCTGCGCTCTATATACTGTACTGTAAAATCAACTCCAAACTCCACGCCGACGTGTGTAGTGGGGGTATAAAAAGGTCAGAGGACGCGTACCGCCGCCCCTCGCGGGCTGGCTGCGCTCGCCACGCTTCGGGTTGGTGTTGATAATGGGGTCTCGTTAACAATGGTGGTGCATTTAAAATAGTCATTACCCATCAGGGTACTCATCTGGTTGCCTGTACAATTAAAAATCGGTCCTATCGCTTCATATCACATGCGATGCGATTTTTGGTTGTACAATGCCCTGCGATGGAAATGGTGGGCGCCTTGATAATACACAAGTACCCCATTTTTTTTTAATCATGCTACTTTTTGCCAATTTTCCGATCTACAGTAAATCTCCAAGTGTGTATAGTGTAGGCCACCAATGGGAGACACAACACTAGCAAAGTCTCCCGTCTGCTGATTTGACCAGCATGCCAGCGATGATGGATAATTTTTCATCCATCATCGCTGTGTGTGTGTGTACACCGCGCGTGCTTTCAACTTGCGGACCGCCTCTGCGCCTCCCCTTCTCCTGTCCCTGCTCCTTCCCCCTGCTCTGTGTTGTTATGAGCCACACATTACCGGCCGCTAGGGTTGCCACCTCATCCCTTTAATCCTGGAGACTGTACTGTATTTGGTACTTGTCTATTATCATCGCATCGCATACCACTAATTAAGGGAAGGCAACCCTACCGGCAGCACGTCCGGCCCCAACTTCACTCCTGCCTGCCCGGCTGACAGCCAGTCGACTTGTTGCCGAAGTACCAAAATTTCCATTACTGGTCAGTACTGTATTTACGGTACATTACTGTACAGTATCTTGTCTCCACAGTTCCTGAGATTAAACATGCCGCCAAAAATCACCAAAGAAATGAGCCAGATCATCGTCAAGATGAAGCAAGATAACAAGACAACACGAGAGATCCAGGCTTGGCTGAAAGAAAGTGGTACTGAAGTTCATTTACAGACTGCGCAATCATGCTTCTATGAGGATGCGCCCCAGATACAGAACTCCTTCTCACTGCACATTGTAAGTACAGTACTCTATACAGTATTAGCAGATTCTATAATTACTGTACTGTACATTACTACTGTATACTGTACTGTACCAGGCGGCTTCAAGCTGTGGCCCTCCAGCCGTTGTGAAACTACTGTACAATTGCCATCATGCTGTGCCATCGATTTGCTATTAGAGAAAGATACTGTACTGTACTGTAAAGTACAATTACAGTGTGGCAAGGCATGCCTGGATGTGTAGTTTCACAACAGCTGGAGGTCCACAGTTTGGACATGCCTGCTGTACTGTATGCTGTACAATCATTTTTGTCTGTGTTATACTATAGGAAAGTCCAAAAGATTGTAGAAGAATTAACTTGTGGTGATGATGAGCGTACTGCTGGAAAAATAAAAAACATTCTTCATTCGGACTATGATATGGACGTTTCAGTTTCCAGTGTGAAACGGATGCGAAGAACAATGGGATGGAGATATCGTCGCACAAGGTAATGTAAAATACTGTACTGTACAGTACATCAACCTTAATTTTACAATACTGTATACTGCAAGTCATAAGCATTTAATGCCTCAATGGTCCTAATTTTTCTTTACTTACTGTACCTCTAGGCTGCATCCCATGATAAGAGATGTCAATAAAGAAAAGAGAGTGATACAAGCTCAACAGTGGATTGACAGTGCCGAAAAATTTAATGATGTACTTTTCACAGATGAAACTTCTGTTTCTATGGAGAGGTTCTCAAGAATGTCCTTCCGCAAACCTACCTTTATCTCATTGAAACCACGAGCAAAGTTTCCATTAAAAGTCCACGTATGGGGAGGTATATCTCGCAGGGGTGCTGGACCTATGTTAGATTTTGAAGGTACTGTACTGTACATTTCTACTGTACTGTAGTTTTAAACAACTCAGAACCCTGAAATGTGTACATGTTAATGGCATCTTACTGTACTGTATCTCTGTAGGGATTATGGATAAGATCTTCTTCCAAGAACAAATAGTCGATCGTGTTTTGGTGCCATTTATCAGAAAATACTATCCATCTGGACACAGAGTATTCCAAGATAATGACCCAAAACATTCTGCTTCTGCAAAATACATGGAAGAGAGAGGAATAATTTGGCAACGCACACCACCAGAGTGAGTATTATTCGAACAGCATTTACTGAACTACAGTACACTACTTATTGTACAGTTGTGATTTTATTACTACTGTACTGTACAGTATGTTAATACAGTAGTACTTAACTTTTGTATGTACTGTACTACGTATACTTTAGGTCACCGGACATGAACCCAATTGAAATGGTCTGGGCACAAATGAAGAAGTTCATCAGGAATGAAGTGAAACCGAAAAATAAACAAGAACTTTTGGATGGGATCAGGACTTTTTGGGAAAAAAAACTGACACGTGTCCAGTGTATTAAGTACATAAACCATCTGGACACCGTCTTGCCTGTCGTCATTGAGCGAAATGGGCATGCAACTGCTATGTAGATTCTCCAGTACTGTATAATACAGTATAAAGTACTGTACCTGTAAAAATGAACCCCTCGCAGCAGTCTCTTACAGTACAGTATACTGTCCACCTCACAACTTACTGTATTTCCCTCCCTTCAATGTTTACTTGACATGTACTACACATTGCAGTTTGCTTGGGTCAGAGAACAAGGAAGAACCACTGGCCTGAAAAAAGTAAGTTTATGATCTTACTGTACAACACTCTTACAGATTGTCATGTGTACTGTATCTCTACCTCGCTATTATTTTTTCTACTCTACCATGAGCAAAATCAAGCGTGTTTGGGCCAGAGAACAAAGGACAGGCAATGAAATGGAAAAAAAGTAAGTTTATGATCTTACTGTACATTATCTCTCTCCCTCTCTCCCATCCCCTTCCCCTGCCAACATGTCCCCCCCCCCCCCGAAACCCTTGTGACCATTCAGTACTAACGCTATTCTTTTTTCTTCTCCCCTTATCCACCACATGCCACTCTACCATGAGCAAAATCAAGCGAGTTTGGGACAGAGTGCAAAGGACAGGCAATGAAATGGAAAAAAGTAAGTTTATGGGGCGAGATTTATTGTGTTTACCGTTTTTCCGAAAATGCAATTTTTGCTCAAATCGCCCTTTATCGGCGTTTTTTAAAATCGCTTTTTTTTCCAGAACTAGAATATTTAATGAGGTGTGTATTCCGGCATGAAAAGTGCGAGAAAGTGCGATGTACAGTAGGGCGATTTTCGGGATGAGAATTGCGATGAATTTGAGTTTGACACCCCTGCCCTAGTGGATGATAGGGCATGAAATACAGTTTCGCCTGTCAGCACATGGCGGATTCCAAAAACACTGGAATATACCATGTCGACCTTTTGAATGTTGACATACTGTAATGCTTGTGTCAATTTAATCACATGTCCACCTTGGCCCATGTCGACCTTCCTGCCAGTCGACCTAGTGGGGTCGACCTAATGACTGTAGACCTAAGTTCCTTCTGACCGATGTCCCGATTCCCTTTTTTCACAGTAAACCACATGGGCGGATTGGCCCACCGGGAAACCGGGCTATTTCCCGGGGGGCCGGCCCATTTCAGCCATGTAGCGGCCGCTCGTCCCCCCTGGCTGGGCCGCGGACCACCCGACCGCTATCCCCACGGTTAGCGGCCGCGGCCACAGCACTTTTGCCCACAACTAAGATGGCTGCGGCCGGCCTCATCCCGTGCATCCCGTGCCCACAACTAAGATGGCCGCGGGAGCGCTGGTGCGCATGCGCGGCCGCACGCAGCAGCTCCCGCGGCCCCTCTGAGCATCAGCGATGCTGTTGAATTGATCCCTCCCCAGCAGGCAGCGCAAGTTTTCAAAACAGGATGGGCGGCAGAATTAATGAGTAGTGTGCAGCGCCGCCCACCCTTCTACTATCCACCCTATAGCAGCAGCAGCAGCCTGGCAGCCACAGCCATACACTGGAAGAGCCAGCCAGGCATGGGCAGAGCCAGGAGCAGTTCTACAGCAAGCCAGCCAGGTATGTAATGTGGGCTGGGGATGGGCATTATATGTTAATGTGCTTGGGAGGGGTGTGTGTACTGTGTAACATGTTAATATGTGTGTGTGTGTGTGTGTGGGGGGGGTTGACATGTTCATATGTGCAGGGAGGGGGGGTTGTCATGTAAATGTGTGCTGCTATTGGCTGGCAACCCATCACGGTGTGTGGCATATGTATAATGGGCATCACGGTGTGCGGCATATGTATAATGGGAATCAGAGTGTGCGGTATATGTATAAGGGGCATCACGGTGTGCGGCATATGTATAATGGGCATCACGGTGTGTGGCATATGTATAATGGGCATCACGGTGTGTGGCATATGTATAATGGGCATCACGGTGTGCGGCATATGTATAATGGGCATCACGGTGTGCGGCATATGTATAATGGAGCATCACGGTGTGTGACATATGTATAATGGGCATCACGGTATGTGGCATATGTATAATGGGCATCACGGTGTGTGGCATATGTATAATGGGCATCACGGTGTGCGGCATATGTATAATGGAGCATCACACTGTGTGGTATATGTATAATGGGCATCAGGGTGTGTGGCATATGTATAATGGGCATCAGGGTGTGTGGCATATGTATAATGGGCATCACGGTGTGTGGCATATGTATAATGGAGCATCACGGTGTGTGACATATGTATAATGGGCATCACGGTGAGCAGCATATGTATAATGGAGCATCACGGTGTGTGACATATGTATAATGGGCATCACGGTGTGTGGCATATGTATAATGGAGTATCACGGTGTGGAATATGTATAATGGGCATCACAGTGTGCGGCATATGTATAATGGGCATCACGGTGTGCGGCATATGTATAATGGAGCATCACGGTGTGTGACATATGTATAATGGGCATCACGGTGAGCAGCATATGTATAATGGAGCATCACGGTGTGTGACATATGTATAATGGGCATCACGGTGTGTGGCATATGTATAATGGAGTATCACGGTGTGGCATATGTATAATGGGCATCACAGTGTGCGGCATATGTATAATGGGCATCACGGTGTGCGGCATATGTATAATGGCATCAGGGTGTGCGGCATATTATAATGGAGCATCACGGTGTGTGACATATGTATAATGGGCATCACGGTGAGCAGCATATGTATAATGGAGCATCACGGTGTGCGGCATATGTATAATGGCATCAGGATGTGTGGCATATGTATAATGGGCATCACGGTGTGTGGCATATGTATAATGGGCATCACGGTGTGCGGCATATGTATAATGGCATCAGGGTGTGCGGCATATGTATAATGGAGCATCACGGTGTGTGACATATGTATAATGGGCATCACGGTGTGTGGCATATGTATAAGGGAGTATCACGGTGTGGCATATGTATAATGGGCATCAGGGTGTGCGGCATATGTATAATGGGCATCACGGTGTGCGGCATATGTATAATGGCATCAGGGTGTGCGGCATATGTATAATGGGCATCACGGTGTGCGGCATATGTATAATGGGCATAAAGGTGTGCGGCATATGTATAATGGGCATCAGGGTGTGCGGCATATGTATAATGGAGCATCACGGTGTGTGACATATGTATAATGGGCATCACGGTGTGTGGCATATGTATAATGGAGTATCACGGTGTGGCATATGTATAATGGGCATCACGGTGTGCGGCATATGTATAATGGGCATCACGGTGTGCGGCATATGTATAATGGGCATCACGGTGTGCGGCATATGTATAATGGGCATCACGGTGTGCGGCATATGTATAATGGGCATCACGGTGTGCAGCATATGTATAATGGGCATCACGGTGTGTGGCATATGTATAATGGGCATCACGGTGTGCGGCATATGTATAATGGAGCATCACACTGTGTGGTATATGTATAATGGGCATCAGGGTGTGTGGCATATGTATAATGGGCATCAGGGTGTGTGGCATATGTATAATGGGCATCACGGTGTGCGGCATATGTATAATGGAGCATCACACTGTGTGGTATATGTATAATGGGCATCAGGGTGTGTGGCATATGTATAATGGGCATCAGGGTGTGTGGCATATGTATAATGTGCATCACGGTGTGCGGCATATGTATAATGGGCATCACGGTGTGTAGCATATGTATAATGGGCATCAGGGTGTGCGGCATATGTATAATGGGCATCACGGTGTGCGGCATATGTATAATGGCATCAGGGTGTGCGGCATATGTATAATGGGCATCACGGTGTGCGGCATATGTATAATGTATATGTATATGCAAAAATGGGGCATGGTGAAATAGGCCACGCCCACACCAATAGGCCACGCCCCCAAAAAATTTGGGCGCGCCTGCGGCGCGCAACATTGACGCCCCCCCCCCCCCCCCCGGTTTAGGGCTGCAGCGAGATATTTCCCGGGCTGGTTTGATTTCCCAATCCGCCCCTGGTAAACCACCCCCACTATCAACGCCGACCCGAAGCGTGGCGAGCGCATCGAGCCCACGAGGGGCGGCGTTACGTGTCCAACGACCTTTTCATAACCCCACTATCCACGTCGCCGTGGAGTTCAGAACAGAAAGTGTGGCGAGCGCAGCGAGCCACCGAACCCAGCGAGCACCGGGCGCGAGGGGACACGGATACCTGTACAGATAAACGCTTACCCACGCGGGCTTCACAGGTGTCCGCGTCCCCTTGCGTTTGTGTCTATCCAATTATCCATACCCGCTATAATAACAGTAAATACTGTACTACAGTACTAATGTACTTTAATTTTGTTAATGTCATGTACTGTACAGTACCTCTGCTCAGCTTGGCCCTCAATTTGGCCAGTTTATCTGGCTGTCTCCGAAGCAGGTCACTCCACCTCTTCTGCAGCGAGAGGATACTCCTATCCCTGTGCAGGACTTCCTCAATCTCCTCCTTTGCGCTCCTGTATGCGCTGTGCTTCTCGGCATTACTGGCCAAGGATTTGTCCACATGCCGCAGCAAAATCAGGAGCTCCGCATCAGAGAAGTTCCTGTTTCTGTGCGCCATGTTGCCTACAGTATACTGTAATGGTGGCCGCCTTCCACGCATGTCACATGTCGACACAGGTCACATGTCAAACACAGCAAGTCCCATCATTCAAGTTTTTGTCTCTACATTAGTGTACTACTTACGGAAGCCCTCCACTATAAAAACGGAAAAATTCGCAGAACAAATTTGTGTTACTTACGGAAGCCCTCCACTAAAAACGGAAAAATTCGCAGCACAAATTTGTACCACTTACGGAAGCCCTCCACTATTATCACGGAAAAATTCGCAGAACTAATTGGTGCTACTTACGGAAGCGCTCCACTAAAAACGGAAAAATTCGCAGAACAAATTTGCGCCAAACACACGACTACTACAGTAAACCAATCACTGATTAAGGAAGCCCTCCGCTAAAATCGGAAAAATTCGCAGGACTAAAAACAAAATAAAGTACAGTATGCTGTAGTAACGTATATTGAGTACTAAATCACCTGCAACGCACAGTTTATTAAATTAAATTAATACAGTATGAGGCCTCCCATATACTGTACTGTACGGTATGAAGACACAATTTTATTAAAGTTAAGAAACTCATTCACTGTATAGTACTGTACAGTATGTCTCCTGGATTGATTACTTTAGCCTACTGACTACCATGCGTACTGCGTTTTGTGTCATGCGCTGGGGAGTGTTCACTTCCAAAATGGATTCTGCTCGGAGGCTGCGTTACAGCTACAGTGAGCTGATCATTTTAGTTAGCTGCCGGGACAAGCCTCTGAGCAGTAACCGGGAGAAGCGCAATGCTTATAAGGATGCGCGCAGGATAATAATGCGCAAGTACTGCCGGCTGCGCAGGATTAGGTCGCTTCAAAGAAAATGGAGCGACCTAGTCACAAGGCAGCCTTTGAAGCTGGAGGCCCTGCGCCGTTCCGTCGCCAGTAAGTACTGTACACTACTCCTGTTAGGTACTTTACATTGAACTCTACTGTACAGTATTTAGATTGTGTACTGATCCTGTACCTACAGTACGTACAGTACACCAACTACTGTAGGTTGACAAGCATTGTGTCGACACCCATAGGTTAACAGACAGCAAGGTCTACATGTGTTTAGGCCAACATGGGTCAAGGTGGACATGTGGTTAGATTGACACAAGCATTACAGTACAGTATGTCAACATTCAGAAGGTCGACATGGTGTTTTCCAGTGTTTTGGGGATCCGCCATGTACTGACAGGCGAAACGGTATTTCATGCCCTAACATCCACTAGGGCAGGGGTGTCAAACTCAAATTCATCCGGGGCCACATCAGCAGTTTGGTCACCCTCAAAGGGCCAGTTCTACATCTTCCCCAATATTTGCAGATACAGTAATAATTACCCCGAAACACCATTTTTAAGGGCATATCCACAAATACTGTATTAGGTAATGCAGCACACAGTACTGTATACAGTATTTTTTTTAAAAATTACTACAGTATACAGGTACTGTACTGTATATTCGGCTAGCCCATGGTACAGTCAGAGCCGGCCTTAGGCATAGGCAAACTAGGCAATTGCCTAGGGCATTTGGAATGCCTGGGGGCATCAGCAGCTTCTGCTGATTAAAATGATATGCAGCATGCCTATGTTCTGTGTGTGAGTGAGGCTGTATCTGCATATAAATTGTGTAATCATGGAAATCACTGTAACATAGCATTCTGTATGCAGGTACAGCCACAGTCGCACACAAAATACAGTATAGGCATGCTGCATATCATTTTAATCATGGGAAGCTCCTTGTGTGTCCTGGTCACATAACAATGCAAATAAGATGAATTTTCAGCAAAAAATGCACCCAACGTTAGCAGAACTGGCCAGGAGCTGCATGGCTTATTGAGTCAAGATATACAGTATGAGGAAACATCTGTATCCAAGCAGAGGCAGAGGTCACAGTGTTAGCGGCTGTGCGAGTGCTGTCTGTGGGTGGGTTGGTTGTGCCATAGTGTTCGGCATATGTCTAAGGGGCATTATGTGTGTCATGTACAGTATAAATGCATTAATAATGTGCGACATATGTGTAACAGGCATTAGTGTATGTGTGTCATGTGTATACGGCCATTAATAATGTGCAACATACTGTACTGTACAGTATGTGTAATGGGCATTGTGTGTGTCATTATGTGTATGAAGGGCATTAATAAAGGTTGGCATAATGTGTAAGGGGCATTATGGTTATAAGGACATTAATAACATGTGTCATGTGTAAGGGGCATTACTGTGTGGTATTATCAGGGGTGCCGAGAGAAAGGGGTAGGGGGTACAAATTACCCAGGCCAAAGTCTGATGGATGATGTCCCTGATCACATGACGGTACAAACATTGTCTGGCGGGAATGCTGTAATACTGTAGGTGAAGGCTGCGTGGGCCACATGTCGAGGTCTTGCGGGCCAGATTTGGCCCATGGGCCTTGTGTTTGACACCCGTGCACTAGAGCGTGGTGGGATAATAAAATACAGTACTTGTACTTTACTGTACTAATGTTTGAAAGGACACTACAGTATACTGTAAATGTTATTTTTACACAGGACGTCAGAGGAGGAGGAGGGAAAGGGCACGTCCACTGTTGTCATCAAGTGGAAGCGTGGCAAGCGGTATGTGTCCTATCCCCTTTGGTGGGGAGTGGATTTTATAACGTACAGTATGGCATACGCAGCACTTTATAAAATCCAGTCCACGCCTTTTTGTAAACCCACCCCTTCCCCATTTACAGTAATAAGAGTAGAGTAACTTTATGAAAACAGCACATTTTCTAATTTTTCTAATTTTCCCACAGTGCCTCCGCTTGAAAGTTTGCAGGCCGCTACAGCCGCCCCACCCGGCTCAACAGGCGCTGCTGCTGCCCAGTTTGAGAGTTAGTCCTGCCATTTCTTAATTGTGTTTACAGTACAGGTACTGTACAGTACTGTATGTGTGTGTTTTTCTTCTTTAGAACTTGTGTCTTTTCTAGCCGTGCCGTTGGCCGAGGCTGAGGGGACGCAATGCACTTTTCTAGTGTCCATGTTGACTGTGTCGACATTCAGGCAACAATAGTGAAAAACTCGATGGTGAACTTTTTGAATGTTGACCATACCCATGTCGACCTAATAATTTAGTTTTCCTAATGACCATGTCTCCCTAACCCATGTTGACCTTCAGTCATGTCGACCTTCATGCACGTCAACATTCAGTGGTCGACCTAATGCTTGTAGACCTAATGTCTGTCTTTCCTATGACCCATCTTTGTTTGCTACTACAGTACAGTATACAGGTTGAGTATCCGGTATCCGGACATCCCTTATCCGAATGATTCCAAAAACCGTGGTTTTTGGAATCATTTGAATTTTTTTTCTATTTTTTATATTTTAACCCCTAACCCTCTTTTCATACTTACCAAGTCCCCGGGCGTCCACAGCAGGCCTCCGGCATCTTCTCCAGGGTCTCCAGCGGTCCCAGGAATGCATTGCGCGAATGTGCGCGCGCGCCGGTGACTTCACCCGCGCGCGCGCACACTCGCGCAATGCATTCCTGGGACCGCTGGAGACCAGGATAAAATGTCGGAGGCCTGCTGTGGACGCCCGGGGACTGCGCGGATGCCGAGGGACGCCCGGGGACCATCAGGGGACAGGTAAGTATGGCTGCAAAAAAAATATTCAAAAAACCGGAAAATTCCCCTATCCGAAATGCTCGCGGTCCCGAGCATTTCGGATAGGGGATACTCAACCTGTACTGTACTGTATTTGTGAAAATCTGAAAGTTTTCTTCAAATGTGATGACTGGATTCCCCTTTTCAAAGCTGCATACTAGAGATGCCAGTTCACCCTCCTTTCTGTAGTGTTAAGTGCAGACAGATAATTTGATTAAGGGTCACTATAGTACACCAGGACTGCATTGTCTAAAAAGGACATTTACATTTGAATCTTGTATCTGTGAAAGGAAAAATCACACTATTAGCCTCCCCACTCCAAGTACACTAACTCATTAGCATTTCTATCTGGTACCAACCCCCACTAATGTATTGTCGTTTATAGGATACTGTACTGTATTTGTGAGAAACTGAAGCCAACCTTCCCTCGATGATTTAAATAAAAATTAAAAGACATGAAAAGTTAGCATTGAAAAATGTTGGTTGGTTTATTTAGCAAAATATTTTGTCAAAAAGTTATATTCAGTGATGAAGCGCACATACTGTAGCGGTATAAAAGTGCAGCATCACCCATGTGCTCCCCCCAGTCCTCTGCCCCTGCAGCAGCATTCAGTTGGTCGACCTAAAGATGGTCGACAGTCATTAGGGCCTCACCACTAGGTCGACATACTGCAAGGTCCACATGGGACAAGGTCAACAAGTCATTAGGTCGACACAAGCATTAGGTCGGCATAGGATTTTTCACTGTTTAAAGAGCCGACAGGCGGTATTTCATGCCCTAATATCCACTAGGGCAGTGATGGCTAACCTTGACACTCCAGCTGTTATTGAACTACACATCCCAGCATGCCCTGCTACAGTTTTACTATTTGGCCATGCTAAAACTGATGCAGGGCATGCTGGGATGTGTAGTTCAACAACAGCTGGAGTGTTAAGGTTAGCCATCACTGCACTGGGGCATTGTGGGAGAATAAAATAGTGTGCCGAGTGCATGGACACTTAAAACTACAGTATGTCGACATTCGGGTAAAAAAAAACAGTGAAAAACCCCATGTTGACCTTTTGACTGTCGACCTAGACCATGTCGACCTAATGCTTGTGTCGACCTGATGACCTGTCGATCTTATCCCATGTCGACCTAGACACCTGTCGACCTTGCAGTATGTCGACCTTATGACTGTCGACAATCTTTAGGTCGACCATACAATCCATACCCCTCCCCCCAGCCCCCCCCAAAACATACATACTGTACTGTAAATGATTTCTGTAGGTAGAGTACTGTACTGCATTCCCACATGCCAGAGCCACAGCAGCCTCCTTCCCTTTTGAGCTGCTGCCATATGCTGCACGTCATTTTTGTAAAGCCACCCCCGCCCTATTTACAGTAATAAGAGTACGGTAAGTTTATTAACAGTAAACAGAACTTGTTCTCATTTTTGACATTTTCCCACAGTGACTCCGATTGAAGAACAGGTCACCGTGCCCTGCGGGCATGCTACAGACCCCCCACCACCTCAGCCGCTCCGTCTGAGAGTAAGTCCTGTCATTTCTTTATTGAGTTTGTGTTTTTTTTTTCTTTCTCTCCTACTGTAATTGTGTCTTTTCTTGGCGTGCCATTGGCCGACGCTGGCAGCGTCGGCCAATGGCAGCCTAGCGCAGCCCTGCGTAGTCAGCGTTGTGTCCATGTCAGGGGGTGGGGGTGGAGCGTTGCGCCAATGCCTCTGATGCACAAAAGGAGGCAATTGCCACTGGCAGTACTAGTGTGCATCCGGTACTGCACTGGCAAATGCCTCCTTTTGAAACAACCACTATCCAGGACAGCCGTAAGCAGGGAATGCGCAGCGGTATGTGTCCTATCCACTTTGGAGCAGAGTGGATTTTCTAAAGTATAGTATGGCGGGCGCAGCACTTTATAAAATTCAGTCCACGCCTTTTTGTAAAGCCACCCCAGCCCTATTTACAGTAATAAGAGTACGGTAAGTTTATTAACAGTAAACAGCACTTGTTCTCATTTTTGACATTTTCCCACAGTGACTCCGATTGAAGAACAGGTCACCGTGCCCTGCGGGCATGCTACAGGCCCCCCCCACCACCTCAGCCGCTCCGTCTGAGAGTAAGTCCTGTCATTTCTTTATTGAGTTTGTGTTTTTTTTTTCTTTCTCTCCTACTGTAATTGTGTCTTTTCTTGGCGTGCCATTGGCCGACGCTGGCAGCGTCGGCCAATGGCAGCCTAGCGCAGCCCTGCGTAGTCAGCGTTGTGTCCATGTCAGGGGGTGGGGGTGGAGCGTTGCGCCAATGCCTCTGATGCACAAAAGGAGGCAATTGCCACTGGCAGTACTAGTGTGCATCCGGTACTGCACTGGCAAATGCCTCCTTTTGAAACAACCACTATCCAGGACAGCCATAAGCAGGGAATGCGCAGCGGTATGTGTCCTATCCACTTTGGAGCAGAGTGGATTTTCTAAAGTATAGTATGGCGGGCGCAGCACTTTATAAAATTCAGTCCACGCCTTTTTGTAAAGCCACCCCAGCCCTATTTACAGTAATAAGAGTAATGTAAGTTTATTAACAGTAAACAGCACTTGTTCTCATTTTTGACATTTTCCCACAGTGACTCCGATTGAAGAACAGGTCACCGTGCCCTGCGGGCATGCTACAGGCCCCCCCACCACCTCAGCTGCTCCGTCTGAGAGTAAGTCCTGTCATTTCTTTATTGAGTTTGTGTTTTTTTTTTCTTTCTCTCCTAATTGTGTCTTTTCTTGGCGTGCCATTGGCCCACGCTGGTACCCTGCGGGCATTCTACAGGCCCCCCCACCAATTGTTAATGTTGATTTACTGTATTATGACAAATACTGTAAATGATAAATAAAAAACATTTTCCCATAGTGCCTCAGCTTGAAGACGAGGGCACCCTGCCGATGGAGGCCGAAACAGCCGCTCCGTCTGAGAGTAAGTCCTGTCATTTCTTTATTGAGTTTGTGTTTTTTTTTTCTTTCTCTCCTACTGTACTGTAATTGTGTCTTTTCTTGGCGTGCCATTGGCCGACGCTGGCAGCGTCGGCCAATGGCAGCCTAGCGCAGCCCTGCGTAGTCAGCGTTGTGTCCATGTCAGGGGGTGGGGGTGGAGCGTTGCGCCAATGCCTCTGATGCACAAAAGGAGGCAATTGCCACTGGCAGTACTAGTGTGCATCCGGTACTGCACTGGCAAATGCCTCCTTTTGAAACAACCACTACAGTATCCAGGGCAGCCGTAAGCAGGGAATGCGCAGCGGTACATTATGTGTCCTATCCACTTTGGAGCGGAGTGGATTTTCTAAAGTATAGTATGGCGGGCGCAGCACTTTATAAAATTCAGTCCACGCCTTTTTGTAAAGCCACCCCAGCCCTATTTACAGTAATAAGAGTACGGTAAGTTTATTAACAGTAAACAGCACTTGTTCTCATTTTTGACATTTTCCCACAGTGACTCCGATTGAAGAACAGGTCACCGTGCCCTGCGGGCATGCTACAGGCCCCCCCACCACCTCAGCCGCTCCGTCTGAGAGTAAGTCCTGTCATTTCTTTATTGAGTTTGTGTTTTTGTTTTCTTTCTCTCCTACTGTAATTGTGTCTTTTCTTGGCGTGCCATTGGCCGACGCTGGCAGCGTCGGCCAATGGCAGCCTAGCGCAGCCCTGCGTAGTCAGCGTTGTGTCCATGTCAGGGGGTGGGGGTGGAGCGTTGCGCCAATGCCTCTGATGCACAAAAGGAGGCAATTGCCACTGGCAGTACTAGTGTGCATCCGGTACTGCACTGGCAAATGCCTCCTTTTGAAACAACCACTATCCAGGGCAGCCGTAAGCAGGGAATGCGCAGCGGTACATTACAGTATGTGTCCTATCCACTTTGGAGCGGAGTGGATTTTCTAAAGTATAGTATGGTGGGCGCAGCACTTTATAAAATTCAGTCCACGCCTTTTTGTAAAGCCACCCCCGCCCTATTTACAGTAATAAGAGTACGGTAAATTTATTAACAGTAAACAGCACTTGTTCTCATTTTTGACATTTTCCCACAGTGACTCCGATTGCAGACCAGGGCACCATAACAGCCCCCACCGCCTCAGCCGCTCCGTCTGAGAGTAAGTCCTGTCATTTCTTTATTGAGTTTGTGTTTTTTTTTTCTTTCTCTCCTACAGTAATTGTGTCTTTTCTTGGCGTGCCATTGGCCCACGCTGGTAACCTGCGGGCATTCTACAGGCCCCCCCACCAATTGTTAATGTTGATTTATTATGACCAAAGGACAATAAGTGAAAAGCCTAGGTTACGTATTATGACGTATACTTGAAGACCAGGGCACCCTGCCCTTGATGGCCGCTACTGCCATTACAGCCCCCACCGCCTCAGCCGCACCGTCTGAGAGTAAGTCCTGTCCTTTCTGTATTGTACTGTACTGTATTTGTGTTTTTTTTTTCTTTCGAACTTGTATCTTTTGTTGGTGTGCCGTTGGGCGACGCTGTCAGCGTCGGCCAACGGCAGCCTAGCGCAGTCAGCGTAGTGTCCCCGCTGCAGCCCTGCGTAGTCAGCATAGTGTCCATGTCAGGGGGGGTGGGGGTGGAGCGTTGCACCAATGCCTCTGATGCACAACAAAGGAGGCACTTGCCAGTGGCAGTACAAAATCCTGTACTGCACTGGCAAATGCCTCCATTTGAAACAACCACTATCCAGGGCAGCCGTAAGCAGGGAATGCGCAGTGGTACATTACATTATGTGTCCTATCCACTTTGGAGCAGAGTGGATTTTCTAAAGTACAGTATGGCGGGCGCAGCACTTTATAAAATTCAGTCCACGCCTTTTTGTAAACCCAGTAATGAGTACAGTAACTTTATTTAAACAGCACACTTTCTCATTTTTCTCATTTTCACACAGTGCCTCCGCTTGAAGACCAGGGCACCCTGCCCTTGATGTGGCTGAACACCCCTCCTCGTCCTCTTTACCCCTTCGAATATGACAGTCCCTGTGCTTCCATCCACCATGAAGAAGGTAAGCATTGCTGCGCATACTGTACAGTATAGTAGGTGTGCGTAGCCCATTTTATTAGGGGGTGCACCATTCCAGGGGCATGTCAATCACTGGACATTTCCATCACCGCCTATTATTACACAAAATGCCACACACTTTAATGCCCATTAGAGATACTGTAATTACACACACAGTAATGCCAATTCCACATACTGTAATGCCATGCACAGTAATGTCCATTCCACATAATGCCACACACAGTAATGCCCATTCCACATAATGCCACCCAACATACAGTACAGTAATGCCAATTACACATAATGCCACACACCGTAATGGCCAACACTCATACTGTAATGCTACACACAGTAATGACCATTTTACATAATGCTACACACCATACTGCCCATGACACATTATGCCAGGGCTTGACCAATGTTTGTAAAACAGGGATAATAGAAAATGTGCGTTCCAATGGTGCACGTCAAAAATTTACACCGTAATGCCGATTACATGTCACACAGCCAATACATACTGTAGTATACCACATGCCATAATGCCCATTACACGTTATGCCATACACCGTAATGCCCATTGCACTGCAAACTGTGATGCCCTCACTGTGATGCCCATTACATGGTACACCTCACACTTCGTAATGCCTATTACATGTCACACAGACATTACACATTATGCCTCAGCCCGTGATGCCCATTCAACATTAAGCCTCACACCGTGATGCCCATTACACATTATGCCACACACCATGATGCCCATCACACATAATGGTACACACAGTAATGGCCATTACACAGAATGCTATACACTATAATGGCCATTACACATTAGGCCACATACTGTATTGCCCATTACACATTATTTGACACACATTATGCCACACACCGTAATGCCCATTACATACTGTACTGTACAGTATTATGCCACACAACTGCGGCTTACCTACAGTGCATTCTCATTGCTAGATGTTACATGCTTGATGCCAGGGATTTATTGCTCGATGCCAGGGATTACATCTTATTGCCCTGGTCTACATGCTCCATTCCAGGTGTCTCATGCTCGTTGCCAGAGGGTGTGAAATGCTAATTGCCAGGGGGGTGGGGTGAACTGCTCATTTCCAGGGGTAACATGCATTTTACCAGGGGTTCCATGCTACCTGAGAAGGGGGTGGTTAAATGCTAATTGACAGTGGAAGTTTCATGCTCATTGCTTGGGGGCACACTGCACACACTTTCGGAAAGCATTAAGCACTCTTCGTATCAGATACCTGCCGGAGCCGCAGCCTTCTTCCTTTTTAAACTGCATTCCCACATGCCAGAGCCACAGCAGCCTCCTTCCCTTTTGAGCTGCTGCCATATGCTGCACGTCATTTTTGTAAAGCCACCCCCGCCCTATTCACAGTAATAAGAGTACGGTAAGTTTATTAACAGTAAACAGCACTTGTTCTCATTTTTGTCATTTTCCCACAGTGACTCCAATTGAAGACCAGGGCACCCTTCCAGCCCCCACCGCCTCAGCCGCTCCATCTGAGAGTAAGTCCTGTCATTTCTTTATTGAGTTTGTGTTTTTTTTTTCTTTCTCTCCTACTGTAATTGTGTCTTTTCTTGGCGTGCCATTGGCCCACGCTGGTAGCGTGGGCCAATGGCAGCCTAGCGCAGCCCTGCGTAGTCAGCGTTGTGTCCATGTCAGGGGGGTGGGGGTGGAGCGTTGCGCCAATGCCTCTGATGCACAAAAGGAGGCAATTGCCACTGGCAGTACTAGTGTACATCCGGTACTGCACTGGCAAATGCCTCCTTTTGAAACAACCACTATCCAGGGCAGCCGTAAGCAGGGAATGCGCAGCGGTATGTGTCCTATCCACTTTGGAGCAGAGTGGATTTTCTAAAGTACAGTATGGCGGGCGCAGCACTTTATAAAAATTCAGTCCACGCCTTTTTGTAAAGCCACCCCAGCCCTATTTACAGTAATAAGAGTACGGTAAGTTTATTAACAGTAAACAGCACTTGTTCTCATTTTTGACATTTTCCCACAGTGACTCCGATTGCAGACCAGGGCACCATAACAGCCCCCACCGCCTCAGCCGCTCCGTCTGAGAGTAAGTCCTGTCATTTCTTTATTGAGTTTGTGTTTTTTTTTTCTTTCTCTCCTACAGTAATTGTGTCTTTTCTTGGCGTGCCATTGGCCCACGCTGGTAACCTGCGGGCATTCTACAGGCCCCCCCACCAATTGTTAATGTTGATTTATTATGACCAAAGGACAATAAGTGAAAAGCCTAGGTTACGTATTATGTCCGTAACCAGCGTACCTTTTATACCTACAGTAGGTACGTGCGAACAAATCGTGGCGCAGCGTAGCATACCTTTATTGTGTATTATACACCAAAGAACCAATACCTTAATAATAGATCCCTTCGCAGTACTCTGTCTCTAATCTGCGAATACACCTTTAAGGACAGTGTCCGTAATATACCTTATCGCTATATGCGAATAACAGACGAGACCACAGTATAGAAGTAAGGAGATAGAAACTCCGTAAATGATGTATTAAAGTCCCTAATGGACAAAAGGGGGTTACAGGAATAGGAAATAACAGGTATACTGTAACAAGTAATACAATAGTCTAACAATGAGTATAATAATCAAGCTCTGCTAGGGGAAGAAAAACAGACACAGGATACAATCAGCCAACAATACACCGTTACACGTTATGCCACACACCGTAATGCCCATTGCACTGCAAACTGTGATGCCCTCACTGTGATGCCCATTACATGGTACACCTCACACTTCGTAATGCCTATTACATGTCACACAGACATTACACATTATGCCTCAGCCCGTGATGCCCATTCAACATTAAGCCTCACACCGTGATGCCCATTACACATTATGCCACACACCATGATGCCCATCACACATAATGGTACACACAGTAATGGCCATTACACAGAATGCTATACACTATAATGGCCATTACACATTAGGCCACATACTGTATTGCCCATTACACATTATTTGACACACATTATACCACACACCGTAATGCCCATTACATACTGTACTGTACAGTATTATGCCACACAACTGCGGCTTACCTACAGTGCATTCTCATTGCTAGATGTTACATGCTTGATGCCAGGGATTTATTGCTCGATGCCAGGGATTACATCTTATTGCCCTGGCAGCAGCCTCCTTCCCTTTTGAGCTGCTGCCATATGCTGCACGTCATATCGCACACTTACTGTACTTTACAGTAATAACCATACAGTAACTAGTGTATTACAAGTAATAATAATAATAATACTACAGTAATAAAAACTTTATTTTTAAAGCATATTTTCTCATTTTTCCACAGTGCCAAGGGTACAAGAGGACGAGGCAGCCTCCACCCCTCATCCAAATCCACCCATGGATAGAGGTAAAGTACAGTACAGTATACTGTAGTAATAGTAATGCTTACTGTACTGTAAAGTACAGTATTCAACATGTACAGTATTTCTGTTCTAAAACTGTACATTGTTTGTTTGTTTATTTTCACAGAAGAATTAAGAAGAGTGGTACAAATGCTGCAGGGGATAATAAATCATATTTTCAATTTATTATTAAGATTAATATAATTTTTTTTTTTTTTTAATAAAAAATTTATAACAATCATTACTGTCAGTACGTTTCATTAAAGATGGTTTGCAGTTTGTAATTATTACAGTACAGTCTACTGGGCAGGTGTCAGTACAGTACATCTTTCCAAAACTTCTTTACACAGTACCATACAATTTGAATCATGTGTGGGGACTTCAAATACAGTATAATAAAAAATAAAATAAAAAAAACACAGCACATTAATTTAAACAGGACAAAGTCATACAGTATTTTAGGTACAATAATTTAAAGTACTGTAGGTGACAAGAAAGCTTTTTCCAAGGCAGTGGGTCTCTCTTTTTCTCTGTCCCAAACACGCTTGATTTTGCTCATGGTAGAGTGGTATGGGGAGAGAAGAAAAAAAGAATAGCGTTAGTACTGAATGGTCACAAGGATTTCGGGGGGGGGGGGGGAGACACATGTTGCAGGGGAAGGGGATGGGAGAGAGGGAGAGAGATACAGTAGTGTACAGTAAGATCATAAACGTACTTTTTTTCCATTTCATTGCCTGTCCTTTGTTCTCTGTCCCAAACACGCTTGATTTTGCTCATGGTAGAGTGTCATGGTGGATAATGGGAGAGAAGAATAAAGAATAACGTTAGTACTGAATGGTCACAAGGGTTTCGGGGGGGGGGGGAGACACATGTTGGCAGGGGAAGGGGATGGGAGAGAGGGAGAGAGATACAGTAGTGTACAGTAAGATCATAAACGTACTTTTTTTCCATTTCATTGCCAGTCCTTTGTTCTCGGTCCCAAACTCGCTTGATTTTGCTCATTGTAGAGTGGCATGTGGTGGATAAGGGGAGAAGAAAAAAGAATAGCATTAGTACTGAATGGTCACAAGGGTTTCGGGGGGGGGGGGGACATGTTGGCAGGGGAAGGGGATGGGAGAGAGGGAGAGAGATAATGTACAGTAAGATCATAAACTTACTTTTTTTCCATTTCATTGCCTGTCCTTTGTTCTCTGTCCCAAACACGCTTGATTTTGCTCATGGTAGAGTGTCATGGTGGATAAGGGGAGAGAAGAATAAAGAATAACGTTAGTACTGAATGGTCACAAGGGTTTCGGGGGGGGGGAAACATGTTGGCAGGGGAAGGGGATGGGAGAGAGGGAGAGAGATCCAGTAATGTACAGTAAGATCATAAACATACTTTTTTTCCATTTCATTGCCTGTCCTTTGTTCTGTGAGTACTGTAGATGCCAGTTTGAAGAGACGCTTCCAGTTGCTGTGCTACAGTAAGCACGTCCAGCGTGTAACTCTGGGCATCCGTAGCAATCCATTTAAAGTGTCCTTTATCTTTGTACAATCAGCCTTTGTAAGCTCAAATTTCCCCATGAGCCGTGTCACTATATCGAGGCGCAGATTTTCTGGGATTGCAAATTTATTACGTTGCCCATCATAATTGACCCGATTGCACCAATTCTTATACAGGTCAAAAGAAACATGCTCTTGGAAAATCTGTTGTGCATAACGGTGCATTTCCATCTTCGCTGCTTCAAAGAGAGTGTTGACACCCTCAGCTGTGATGACTTTGAGTGGCATGTCAGGCAAGGAAATCCCCACAGCGCACAATTCTTTGGGTATGCTTCTAGGTGTTCTTTCATGTAGAGGTGATGTTCTTTGATGTTGAGGTAAGGTTGCGACGATCATATTTCCAGGGGACAATTGGGATGATGCAACCATTGCAGTGTCCATGTTGTTAGAGGCTTGGGATGGTGCATTGTGTCTGTCAGCCAACCAGTGAGATGTCAGTGTGGTACTTGTTAAGTTGGTCTGACGTTGTTGTGTATCTGAAGCATTATGTGTGGCAGGCAACCAGTGAGATGACACTGGTGTTGTGTCCATGTTCACCAATTCATTTGGTAAAACAGTTTCTGTGTCCACGCTAGGGCTGGCCAATCGGTTGGATGAAGCTGGTGTCATCTCCAAATCAGAAAAGTGGAAAGATGTGGTTGGTTGGGTCATTTCCAAGTCAAAATCCTCTGTTTCAAATGCATCAGGGCAGTCAAATTGTGATTGTACTGGATTAGATGTTGTGGGTGTAATGGGTGGCCCTGTAGCAGCTTGCCATTGTTTGGCTTGAGCAAGCATGTCATTCAGACCTCCTGACAGCACTTTAATTTGTCCTGTCAGTACATGAATTTCCGCTTTCAGTTCATCCACATGTACAGACAGTCCATTGTTTTGGGTTTCCAGGCGGGTCATCTTGCCCAAAATGTCTCTCACCAGCCCTGTGCAGCTACATTGTGGTGGGTTGTGATCCAGAAAGTTAAGTTTCCTACGGGACGGTGATTGAGATTTTTGTTCAAGAGGTGTAATGTGAAGCTCCAAAGGGTGCAAGTCATTATCTACGGGAACTGACACATCTGTCACTGTGTTAATGTCTTGCTGTGCATCAGTGTTAATGTCTTGCACCAGACAGTCATCGTGAGATTCTCCTGTAGTCGCGAACAAAGACTTGTTCTTGGCCTTGGCATTTTTCCGTAGTTTGACAACAGGAATATTTTCTTTTCCTGCTTTCTTCTTAACGATATTATTTTTAATGTTTGGCACTAATGCAGCCATTCTCTTGGGACATGCAAGTGTAGGTTCTCCAGAATAGAATTTTTTTGTTTTCACCATCTTCAGTAGGCAGTGCACTCTACAATACACAACAATAAGATTCAAGTTAATACAGTACATACAGTACAGTACAGTACATTAGTTACAGTACAATACAGTAGCATACAGTATTGTATTATGGTATTACAGTAGTGAAAATTAGGTACTTGTGACTTATTTGGGCGCCCGATTTTCTTCATCGCACCTAAAAATCGCGTCAAATTGCATCGCATACAATCATACAATTGACCCCATTTTTTTATTGTATTCCCACCCTGATGGCTAAATGCCCCCATTGTTAACGCCACCCCACTTGCGCTCGCCACACTATATAAAATCAACTCCACGCCGACGTGGATTGTGGGGGTATGAAAAGGTCGGAGGACGCGTAACGCCGTCGCTCGCCATGCTTCGGGTTGGCGTTGATAGTGGGGTGGCGTTAACAATGGGGGCATTTAGCCATCAGGGTGGGAATACAATTAAAAATGGGGTCTGGGGGGCCATTTCACATATGAAACAGGCATCTGGGTACATCTGTACATACAGTATTAAAATCGCATCAAATCGCATCTCATGCAATACAATAGCATACAATGCAACAGCAATTTTCTCTTCAAAGGAATTTCAAGGGAAATCGCATCAAATCGCATGCTTAGGGTACTGGCATACAATTTCAACATTGGCTGCCCAGATACTGTAAGTCACAAGTACCGAAAATTATGTGATCGTACTGCATAGACATGAGCTTTTTTTTTCAATAAAAGGGATGAAGCGATAAACAAAAGTACAGTACGTTAACAGATGGGGCTTAGACAGACAGACTAGGAGGGGTGGAGGCAGGGGCGGGCTGGGCCGGGGGGCAGGGTGCCATCTGCCCCCCAGGCCGCTCTGGCAGGTGTGCTGCGGGCCGCGCCGCCGCGCCCGTTTCTGAGGCCGCATTGCCGTGTTTTTTTTTTTCACTGCCGGCGGCCATGTTCCTGTGGTTTTTTAAATGATGTCTGAGGCCACAGCAACATGGCCGCCGGCCTCCACGGCTACGTGGAGGAGGGCTCCGGCCGGCAGCCTGTTCCCTCTTATCCCCAGTTGCAGTCGGCAGACGCTGGGTGCGGTGTGGACGTCATGACGTTGACGCCTCCCACCCACGCGTCTGCACTCAGAGACTGGAGGAAGGCTGGGGCCGCCCGCAGAGCAACTCGTGGGGGACGCTTCAGGAGGCCGCAGAGAGGGGAACAGAAATTTGTGGAGCCGCAGCAGGACAGGAGGAGCCTGGTCGAGGATAAAACACAGGATAGTAGTAAGTTAACATGATCTAAAACGACATACAGTACAGTATCTGCTGTGCTGTTTCATGTATATTAATAATAATGCAATGACACCACAGGCTGCTCCACCTGTATAATAATTTGTGTCATGGCATTACTATTAATAATAGTAATGCCATGACACAAATTATTATACAGGGGGAGCAGCCTGTGGTCATGGCATTACTTTTATATTATACAGGTGGAGCACCCTGTGGTGTCATTATTATTGTACAGGGGGAGCAGCCTGTGGTGTCATGGCATTATGCCATGACACCACAGGCTGCTCCCTCTGCATAATAATAATGCCATGACACCACAGGCTGCTACCCCTGTATACTGTAATATAAAAGTAATGCCATGACACCACAGACTGCTCCCTCTGTATAATAATAATGCAATGACACCACAGGCTGCTCCCCCTGTATAATAATTTGTGTCATGGTATTACTATTGTTACAGTATATTATACAGCGGGAGTAGCCTGTGGTGTCATTGCATTATTATTATACAGCAGGAACAGCATGTGGTGTCATTGCATTATTATTATTATACAGAGCAGGGGCGGATTGGCCATTATATTTACAGGGAAGTTTCCCGGGAGGCCAATGTCAGTGAGGCCGAATAACAGTAACAGATACAGTGACTCCTCACATCCCCCCCCCCCCCCGTGTTTCAACCAGCAGCAGCGCTGCACAGTGCCCCACTGCTGGATGTGGCCTCAAATCATCCCACCCACTCTCCGTATAATCAATCCCTGGGTCCTCGCCCCTACCCAGGCTTGTGGGGAGCTGATGCTGTAGTAACAATCTGCTGAGAGCTCCGGGGAGGAGGAAGCAGGACTGCGGTGCGCTGCGGAGGTCGGAAGGAGGAAGTGGGGATGCCGGCGGCAGGAGGAAGCAGGACATGTCAGAAGAAGGAAGTGGGGCTGTGGACTGGAGGAAGTGTGGCTGCGGACTGTTCCCAGGGCGTCGGAATGGTTTTTGCTGCTGCAGCCTGTCATACTGTATGACAGGCAGCAGCGGTGCCGGAAACACTCTCCTGTGTAAGGAGGCTCCTCCCCCTGCACTCTCCTCCGCGCTGCCCTGTCATGCTAGCAGCTTACAGACACTCAGACAGTGTCTCCGTCCCCGGGTCCCCCCTCCTCCCTCCCTTCAGTGTAAACACAATGACAGTGACACCTGACCTCTCTGGCTTCCTGAACAGGAAGTCACATGGTGTGCAATGGAGGAGCCCAGCAGACTCAGAGCAGCAGCCACACTACACGGAGCACAGACGCGGACAACAGGGGCTCAGGCAAGTCCTAGTGAAGATGGAGGAGGGTGCCAATAATGTTTGCTGGGAGGGGGTGGGGGTGTCATTAATGTTTTGCTTGGGGTGACAGCAATGTTTACTGGGGGGGTCATATTGATGGGAGGGGGGTTTCAGTAAATGATGTTTGCTGGGGGGTTGTCATTCATGTTTTGCTGGGGGTGTCAGTAATGTATCATGGGAGGGCGGGGGTTGTCAGTAAATGATGTTTGCTGAGGGGGGGGTTGTCTTTAATGCTTTGCTGGGGGTGTCAGTAATGTTTACTGTTTGTCTGTGTGTGTTTAAAATAAATATGGGTCACTAAGCATTGTGTAATGTAAACATGGGACACTACATGCTGTGTAATATTAATATGGGTCAGTATGTGCTGTGTAATGTATCTGTTGAAGACTGCGCTGTGTAATGTGAGTATGGGTAACTACGGGCTGTGTCATGTGACCGTGGGACACTATGCGCTGTGTCATGTGACCGTGGGACACTATGCGCTGTGTCATCTGACTGTGGGTCACTACATGCTGTATAATTTGACTATGGGTCACTACGCGCTGTGTACTCTGACTGTGGGACACTATGCGCTGTGTAATGTGAGTATGGGTAACTACGGGCTGTGTCATGTGACTGTGGGACACTGCGCTGTGTAATTTGACTATGGGTCACTACATGCTGTGTAATTTGACTATGGCTCACTACGCGCTGTGTAATGTTACTGTGGCACACTATGCGGTGTGCAATGTGAGTATGGGTAACTACGGGCTGTGTCATGTGACTGTGGGACACTATGTGCTGTGTCATGTGACTGGGACACTGCGCTGTGTAATTTGACTATGGGTCACTTCGTGCTGTGTAATTTGACTATGGGTCACTACGCACTGTGTAATGTGACTGTGGGACACTATGCGCTGTGTAATGTGAGTATGGGTAACTAGTCATGGGTTCATTTCCCACCATGGCTCTAACTGCGTGAAGTTTGTATATTCTCCCCGTACTTGCGTGGGTTTCCTCTGGGTACTCCGGTTTCCTCCCACAATCCAAAAAAATACTTGTAGGTTAATTGGCTCCCAACAAATGAACCCCAGAATGTCTGTGTGCGTGTACATGTGGTAGGGGATATAGATTGTAAGCTCCACTGGGGCAGGGGAAAGAAAATGTAAAGAGAGCAGTGCCTTTTGCTACAATGAATAACACAAATACAATGAAATAAGATAGTATTTATATAAAAAACACATTAATACATTTATACATGCAATAAATATCGCAGATTAAAACTGATTGGAATGCTAACTCCTGAAGAGAAGTGGAGTAGGGGTTTTAGGGATTTATAAATGAAATAGCAGGTAAGTGCACATTACCAAGGACTGAATATATGGTCACTGTCCATGAAAAGTAATACAGGTCCTCTCTATTCACACGGTCTCCTGATGTTATGCCGCTGGAGGAATCTGCATATGGGTCCAGATGTTTGCTCACCTAGTGTCCCAAGGTCCTCTCTGGTGGTGCGGTGCCGCCGACAAGCTGCTGGAGGAAAGCACAGTGGGACAACTGGATGGTGGGTGGTGGCTTTGAATAGAATATTTCCCGATGGTATTGGTAGATCGTGACCCGAGGGCTCCAAATAGCAGATGGTAACGGTAGTTGGTGACCCGGGGGTTTCAAATAGCAGATGGAGGGTCAAGAATTGCTGTAGGGCCTGTGGTTGGTTCCCACACTTAAGGCACTGGTTGGAGCGACCCAAATTATGTAAAGGCAGTCCAAGGTAACCAAATATTCTCTCCAGGAGTGAGGAAACCACTGACGCGTTTCACTACTGGTTGTAGCTTTATCAAATCACCTTTAATAAAGCTACCTCTCTCTCACCCCCACTCACTTACTCACTCCTCTCATGTCACGCTCTACATTCTCTGTCTTCCCTCTTTCCCCACTATTTTCATATCTCCTACTTACTCTCACCCCCTCTCGTTGTCTCTCACTCACACCCTCCCTGTCCCCTCTCTCCCTGCCCATCACTCTTCCCATCATTATCCCCCTGTCTCTTCCACTGTCACCCCCCCTCTATTTCACTCTCCTCTCTCTCTCTGTGCTTCACTGACTCACTCCCCTACATCTCACCCACCTACTCTCTCCCGTCCCTCTGTACACCTTCCCTAGATACATCTGTCTCTCCCAATCACCCCCTGCTTCACCATCTACCTCTCCCCTGTGGCACTATCTCCCCATTTTTCTCTCTCTCTGTCACTCAGGCTTTCCAAGACATCAACCTACAGTATGCCTCTCTTGATCACCTGTTCGCTGTTACCCACTGCCTCTCCTCGTCATTCCCTTTGAGGCTATGCTCTTGTTTTGAGGCTTGTCAACTGTTTTGGGAACATGCACAACCCCCCCCCCACACACACACACACACACCCCTCCATGTTATGGTACCCCTGTAATTTTGTTCTGGATCCACCCTTGCCAGGCCATGTAAAGCAGCAGCAACACTGCACAGTGCCCTGCTGCTGGATGCGGCCCCGCCATCTCCTGCCCACTGTACTCCACTCTCCCCACTGCTGGCTGCTTCCCTGCCTCCTCCCGCCTCATATCCTACTCCCCATACCCTGCAGTAAATATAAGTCCCATTGCTGCTGGATGCGGCTCCACCTACTGTTATGCTGGCTCCGCCCATTAATGGTTTGCTGCCGCCCACATGAGGCCACTTCCAGAAATTTTCCAGGGCCACTTTCAGTCCCCAATCCGCCCCTGATACAGAGGGAGCAGCCAGTGGTGTCATGGCATTACTTTTACTGTATATTATACAGGGGGAGCCACCTGTGGTGTCATACAGTAATTATTATTGTACAGGGGGAGCAGACTGTGGTGTCATGGCATTATGCCATGACACCACAGGCTGCTCCCTCTGTATAATAATAATGCCATGACACCACAGGCTGCTCCCCCTGTATAATATAAAAGTAATGCCATGACACCACAGGCTGCTCCCTCTGTATAATAATAATAATGCAATGACACCACATGCTGCTCCCCCTGTATAATAATTTGTGTCATGGTATTACTATTGTTACAGTATATTATACCACAGTAGCCTGTGGTGTCATTGCATTATTATTATACAGCAGGAACAGCATGTGGTGTCATTGCATTATTATTATTATACAGAGGGAGCAGCCAGTGGTGTCATGGCATTACTTTTACTGTATATTATACAGGGGGAGCCACCTGTGGTGTCATAATTATTATTGTACAGGGGGAGCAGACTGTGGTGTCATGGCATTATGCCATGACACCACAGGCTGCTCCCTCTGTATAATAATAATGCCATGACACCACAGGCTGCTCCCCCTGTATAATATAAAAGTAATGCCATGACACCACAGGCTGCTCCCTCTGTATAATAATAATAATGCAATGACACCACATGCTGTTCCTGCTGTATAATAATAATGCAATGAATTAATAAAAAATTTAATAAAAAAAATAAAAAAATAAACTGGTACAGTATTCTGGTTCTCCGGATACCTGTAATCTAGTATTACTGTAATTACTGTACAGTACTTACAATACGAACACCCACAGCTAGGGGATTTTGTACACAGCTAGGGGATTTTTTTACACAAATACAGTATGACTGAGTCTGCGAAATAGTCTATTACTATGCGCAAAAATCCCCCCACCTGCGAAAAAATACGTTACTGTATTTACAGTATTACACCAACAGTATTTACAGTTGCACAGATTATACGAGAATACCCATAGTAGCAGCCTGCCAGTAGTAGCCCACCCTAATAGAGTCTTGTCATCGCTAGTCGGGGATCTGCGGCCTACAGTATACACACCAGGCAATTTTAACACGTACAATATTCTAAATGGCGCTATCTCTACTGCACTGCACTGTACTGTATGTGGCATCCATGTTGATTCCTAAAATGGCGGAGAATCACGATACCACGTGATCCTATTGCTGTGACTACTTCAATTACAAGTACAGTATGCGGGAAAAAATGCGAAATGATGCGTTATTTACGGTATTACAACAATATTACTGACAATACCCCAATCCAGGATTTATTACACATTATACGGACAATACCAATAGCGGCAGCCTGCAGTAGCCTAATAAAGTATTCTCATCGCTAGTCGGGGAACTCTGGACCATACACACCAGGCAATTTTCAGATGAAAAACGTCTAGTGTGTATGATCCTCAAGAGAATCATGCACTGTTCATTATGGTACTTACTGTATGTAAGTACTGTATGTACAGTAAGTACCTGAAGCAGAAGTGCAGTAAGGGGGAGGGAAAGTTGATCCTGCCCTCGCAAATGTAGCGGGGGATCTGCGTCCCATACACACCAGGCAATTTTAACACATTGTACAATATTCCACATGGCGCTATCTCTACTGCACTGTGCAGCCATCTCGATTCCCAACATGGCTGAAAATCACGATACTGTATCACATGTGCTCCTATTACTGACTGAGCCTGCGAAACAGTCTGTAAACATGAGAAAAACACCGGTCCCCTCGTTTGAGGAAAAAATACGTGTTTTACGGTATTACACCAATGGTATTACGGAGAGAACTAGTATTTAGCAGCCTACAGTAGCCCACCCTAATAGAGTACTGTCATCGCTAGTCGGGGATTTGCGGCCCATACACACCAGGCAATTTTAACACATTGTACAATATTCTCAATGGCGCTATCTCTACTGCACTGCCCTGAACATCAAAAATCACGATATCACTACTCGATACTGTATACAGTAAGTCTGCGAAACAGACTCTAGTATTTACGGACAATACCTATAGCGGCAGCCTGCAGTATCTGAATACAGTATACACAGCAGGCGATTGTATACAGTATTCTGCACCGGGTGCATTTGAATAGTAGGGAAAGAAGGGAAACATCTTCATTCAGGGAAGGGTGGGAACCGAGCGCTTCCGCGCAGGGACCGTTTTGTAGTGCTGCTTACTGTATACTGTAATGCAGCAATCAGTGAAATGTACAAATGACTGTACTACTGTATAGTGTACTTACTGCTCCAGCGAGAAGATACAGTACTGTTCTTGCGGAAGGAAGGCAGTATGATGGTAAAACTTGGTAGAAACACGAACGCAGCAACAACTTGACTTTGGATTCAGCAGAATGAATAGTCCAGGTGTACAGGTACAATCTCGTGCTTGTATACAGGCAAGAGATGAAGAGACGATCCGTAGCAATTCTACACGGTTTAGATGCAGAAAAACAAACTGGATTGTTTGACAATTTTAATATCTGTAGCTGAATTTATGCTGGCAGAGACAAAGGAAATCCTTCATGAAGCTGATAGGTGCATTTGAATTATGTACAATTACCAGCGAAACAAAAAGGCAGACTGCAATTAACATATGACTGCAATCAACATCTTATTGTCTGAGGTGTCGGTCTGTGTCTGAGTTTGGAGAAATCTATTGTTGCGGAAAAAAAACGTTCTCTGTAGCGCAGTATGTACAGTATGGGTATTAACTATCGTTTGTGTTTGTGGAAAAGTCCGAAAGAATTTGATAAGCACCAACTACTGTAACTACAGTACCTGTATTAGTTTAAAAAAATAAAAAAAAACGTTTAAAAAATAAAAATATAATGTAACCAACTGAGGATCGAACTACGGATACTGAGACAGTGAAGCCGAGCCTCTACCCGCTAGGCCACTATTGCCTGTGATTTTACTGCTGGCAGATGGTTAGCATTGCTTCTGCACCAATCAAATACAGTTCATGACCAGCCAGTACGTCACTGCGGCTGCGAATAAAATAAAATACCTCTGTCCGTAAAGTAAGGACAAAATCCGTAGTGTAAAGTATGATACTGTAGGTCCTCAAATAATGTTTTAAGTAGTCATCCAGCTATAGCAAAGGTTAGCATGGCTTCTGTACCAATTACATAAATGACCGTACGTAGCTGCTACTGCGAATAAATACTGTACTAACAATCTGTCCGTAAAGTAAGGACAAAATCCGTAGGTGAAAAGTGGCTGGTTAGCAATGGTTAGCGAATTTAATCCCGAAACACGGTCCTCAAGGCAAGGAGTTTTACCTGAAAAGCTAAATCTATTTTGCGAAAAAAAAACGTTCTCTGTAGCGCAGTACAGTATGTATGGGTATTAACTATCGTGTACTGTACATGGAGGCCTGCCATTGTGAATTTTTGTTTGTGGAAAAGTCAGAAAGAATTTGATAAGCACCAACTACTGTAACTACAGTACCTGTATTAGTTTAAAAAAAAAAAAGAACGTTTAAAAAATAAAAATATAATGTAACCAACTGAGGATCGAACTACTGATACTGAGATACAGTAGTGAAGCCGTGCCTCTACCCGCTAGGCCACTATTGCCTGTGATTTTACCGCTGGCAGATGGTTAGCATGGCTTCTGCACCAATCAAATACAGTTCATGACCATCCAGTACGTCACTGCGGCTGCGAATAAAATAAAATAACTCTGTCCGTAAAGTAAGGACAAAATCCGTAGTGTAAAGTATGATACTGTAGGTCCTCCAATAATGTTTTAAGTAGTCATCCAGCTATAGCAAAGGTTAGCATGGCTTCTGTACCAATTACATAAATGACCGTACGTAGCTGCTTCTGCGAATAAATACGGTACTAACAATCTGTCCGTAAAGTAAGGACAAAATCCGTAGTGAAAAGTGGCTGGTTAGCAATGGTTAGCGAATTTAATCCCGAAACACGGTCCTCAAGGCAAGGAGTTTTACCTGAAAAGCTAAATCTATTTTGCGAAAAAAACCGTTCTCTGTAGCGCAGTATGTATGGGTATTAACTATCGTGTACTGTACATGGAGGCCTGCCATTGTGAATTTTTGTTTGTGGAAAAGTCCAAAAGATTTTGATAAGCACCAACTACTGTAACTACAGTACCTGTATTAGTTTTAAAAAAAAAAGAACGTTTAAAAAATAAAAATATAATGTAACCAACTGAGGATCGAACTACTGATACTGAGATACTGTAGTGAAGCCGTGCCTCTACCCGCTAGGCCACTATTGCCTGTGATTTTACTGCTGGCAGATGGTTAGCATGGCTTCTGCACCAATCAAATACAGTTCATGACCATCCAGTACGTCACTGCAGCTGCGAATAAAATAAAATAACTCTGTCCGTAAAGTAAGGACAAAATCCGTAGTGTAAAGTATGATACTGTAGGTCCTCCAATAATGTTTTAAGTAGTCATCCAGCTATAGCAAAGGTTAGCATGGCTTCTGTACCAATTACATAAATGACCGTACGTAGCTGCTTCTGCGAATAAATACTGTACAAACTCTGTCCGTAAAGTAAGGACAAAATCCGTAGTGAAAAGTCGTGGCGGCCACTGTTTTGTAGAAGAGATTTTTACGCATGCGCTGTACTGTTTGGGAAAAGTGACATCTGGTGGTCAATGAGTGTAAGTGCAGGTTACATTTACAAGATTACGTTACGTTATAACGCGATCTATAACGGGACTATAGCGCAAGGAGCAGGCGCGATCCAGGCGCGATTTGCATGGCGCACTTTATGCGCAACGCAGCCACGATGTACTTGTGCAGAACTGTATACAATAGCAAATAACAAAGCCTGGCAGTTACTTCAGAAGACACTAAAGATTATTCTAGAACCAAATTAGAGAAACTAATATATATATATAATTCCTCATCAACAACATTAGTGAAAGACTGCCAAGTTTAGATGATCGTTCAAGCCCCTGGGTTTAACCGTGTCTAGGTAATGAATCCACTTTGATTCCATTTGTAATAAAGTTTTATGTCTATCCCCTCTTCTTTTATTTTCAGGTACATGGTCTATAATGATGTGTTTGAAATTAGCGAGACTATGCTTATGTTCAGCAAAATGTCTCGCTAACGGTTGATCAGATGGTTTACCAGCGAGGGCTGCTCTAATTGAGGTCCTGTGCATAGCCATCCGTTCCTTAAAGGCCCGGATGGTTTTGCCAATGTAGCATAACCCACATGGACATTTTACCATGTATACCACGTAGGGTGTGCTACAAGTAAGTATGTGTTTTATGGCATATTTTTTGCCCGTATGAGGATGGAATTTTTTTTTTGTTGCAATCATATGCTGGCACGTCGTGCACCCTGTGCACTTATAGCACCCTGGGCTTCTCCTCAATACCCTCTCATCACGCTGCATGTGTTCTGTAATATCTGAATGTACCAACCAATCCCTTATATTTTTTCCCCGTTTGTAACAGGGCATAAGGGTAGAGTGTTTTAAATTTTTTTAGGTCTCTGTCTGTTTGAATAATGGGCCACAAGGACCTAGATGAAGACCTAACTACTTGGTGGGCAGTGTCAAAGTGTTGAACCCAATGCATTCTATTGGGTACTGTTTTATTCTCCTTGAGTTTTGGAGTTAAGGCCATCTGTCTTGTAACACCCTTTATTTTACTTCTTGCACCTGCAATAATATCACTGGAATAGCCTCTCTTTACAAATTTTGATGACATATCCTCCAAGCATTTCTCATATTCCTGTTCCTCGTTGTGTATTCTCCTAGCTCTGAGGAACTGGGAATATGGAAGGCTTTTTATAGTTGCAGGGGGGTGATAACTTTCGGCTCTTAATAAGGTATTACGGTCCGTGCTTTTTGTAAACAGCCTAGTATTAATTTTGCCTTCTTTTACCATGATTTTAACATCCAGAAAGTCTATCTCCTCTAGACTCATCTGATAGGTGTACTTAATAGGGCAATCATAGCTGTTAATTTTTTCTACATGTTCCGCAAAATCTGATGCAGACCCAGACCATAACAACAGGATGTCGTCTATATCTTTTATAATAGACCACTCTATCTGAAATCCCTTAACAGCTATAGGGATATAGTTATACGTTCAGCGGACAAGGGGGGGGGGGGTGGTGGTCCTTGACGTAAAGGATTACTGTGATGAAATTAATTCACAGTTATCTGATTCTAATGTTTATCAATGTTTAAGGTCAGATCCGACTGATGTGTTTAAGGCTGAGGTGGATCAGCTTTTGGATAAAGCTGTGAAAGATAATCTGATTTCTTCCACTGTATCAGAATATTCGTTTCGTCGTGGGACTTCGTCAGGAGGCGTGTGCTCATTAAACAGCCTATGCTCATTAAATGCTTAGGCTGTTTTGTTATTGACGCTAATGAATGGGCTTTATAAGTGAGACCATACTTACCTAAGACACGCCTCCTGACGAAGTCCCATGACGAAACGCATTGGGGCGTGTCCTCCTGACGTATCAGAACTCCTGTGCTGATTCTTACCTGTCTGTCACCTTGCCGTGCTGAGAACGCTGCCGCCGCCGTCGCTGATCCATCTTGGTCGGAGAGACTGGAGTCCCCAGGTCCCGTACCTTCAGCGTGGTGTGTCGAATACACTGTCACCGCCTGTCACTATTCTGGTCGGAGGTTGCTGGAATCCCCAGATCCCGTGCCATACGTGTCTCCTACCCAGAGAACGCTGCTGCCGCTACACATCTTGGACGGAACACCTGGAGTCCCCAGATCCCATGCCTACAGCGTGCATTTATTGTCGGTGATTATGCTTCTCATGCTGGCTATACTGTATTTACTGTGATGTATGAGCATTGATACAGATTTTTTAGTAAAATCTTAAACTGTTGGCTCTATTGTGCGCTCCTTCTTTCTTTTTCCACATTTTTACTGTTTCTGAGGCCTGACTAGCCCCATTTGAAGTGAGCTGCACTACACAATCAATTGTTGGACAGACTTTCAGCTGATTATTTTTAGTGTGATTTTGCGCAGATTTTGCATTTCCTTATATATATATATATATATATATATATATATATATATATATATATATATATATATATATGACAAAGGTGTACCGGCACTCTTCCTTAAGGATGCAGATACTTGAGGTGCCTTTCCGTTTCTCAAGGAAAAATGTAACCACAAATAGGTAGATGGCACTCACAAGATTTGTATAATTTCTGCGCGGCGGCAGCAATAAAGAAATAAATGAATCAACACAGGCTTGTGTTGATTCATTTATTTCTTTATTGCTGCCGCCGCGCAGAAATTATACAAATCTTGTGAGTGCCATCTACCTATTTGTGGTTATATATATATATATATATATATATATATATAGCTGCGGGTGTTGTCCGGCACTCTCATCAACAAGGTAAGAGTCCAAGGTGCCCTCCTTACATGGGTAGACAGAGAGGAGTTTCACTGGAGCTATTATGATAACAACCCCAGAAGAAAAACAGGCGGCACTCAAGGGATAAATGGACGGTATCCAAAATCCAATTTTATGGCATCAGTGTAACAATACAGACAGCGTCATGTCGACGTTTCAAAGCCGACCAGGCTTTTTCATCAGGACATGTGCGTCTCAGTGGTGCATAAAGTGCTGTGCGATAGAAAGACTCTTACCCATAGATTTTCATTCATTAGTCAATATAATTCTAGACATAGAGAGATAGGAAAGGTTTTTAGGAATAACTGGAAGCTGCTACATAGAGATCCGGTTTTATCTAAAATATTACCTGAAAAACCAAGTTTTATTTACAGAAGAGCATTTAGTTAAAAGTTCATCAGAAACCGCAATAAGAAAAAGCACTAGGACAAAGGGTTTCCACCGTTGCGGTACATGTTTAATGTGCAGAACTGTTAAAAGTGATGAAAGAAAGAAAATCGATTTTTCAATTGATGGTAAAACCTATAAAATCAATAACTTTATCACTTGTCACTCTAAAGGAGTGATATATGCTCTGCAGTGCGAGTGTGGACTGACATACGTCGGGAAAACCTCCCGACAGATGAAGGTCCGCCTTGCGGAGCATGTATATATTATTAAAAAGGGTTTATTAAATCATACAGTCTCTGCCCACTTTAAAGATCATCACGGATCCAATCCTGGAAAATTAAAAAGCTTTTGGGGTATAGAACAAATACTCCCTAGTTGGAGATACAGTGATATGGAGGTGTGGCTTTCTAAAATGGAGATGAAGTGGATTCACCGTTTGAGGACCCTGGTTCCACAGGGACTCAACGGTGAATTCGAGCTTAAACCATTTCTGTTGTAGGCTAGGTCGCTCCACCATTCATGTCCATCTTTACTATCACTCCTCTATGTTGTTAACATTGACAAATTACATTTTATTGACATGTATTTTCCCTTTCTTTTAGAATGAATCAAATTGATGCATATTTTAAATGTTTATTCAGAAGCAAGATGGCCGGAGCTTTTTTAACACGGAACTGCAAGATCAATACTTTTTTGCAGTATTTTGAAGGAATGGCAATCGCCGCGTAAAACCGGCTTGATTTCACCTCCGCGTTCCACTCTAACCAAGTCCGTGACACGCACGGCCATCTTGGTTCCGGTGACGCGAACCGGGAAATCCGGCTTGTTAATCAACGCGGAAGCGTGCACAAGTGTGTACGCTATCCGCAGGACTATATATAGGGACATGTTTCCCTTCTTGGACTATACACACTCCTGAGGAAGAATTTATTTGAAACGCGTTGAGTGTCATTTATGGAGGATTCCCTGGTTTGCTGACAGCTGGCGGTGATGTGGTATCCCTTGTCTCTGATTCCCCTGTTCCGGACGGGTCAGTCATGGACTTTTGAAGAGGATCTGCACGCCATTACATCTTCACCTGTAGCTGTATCTGCCATTGTGGAATCTATCCCTTGCTTTTTTATTGTCTACAATTTGTAAGTGTGGACTTTTATTAAAAAACCCCTGTTTTAAAGGTTAATTTGCACTATATGCTTTTCCTTTATTGTACCCCCTTGTCACATATCCTGTGAAAGGGAGGCTATTTCTACAGGTATCATCCAAATCCTGCTAGCATCTCATTGGAACCAGTGCTGTTAAATGGTGATATAACAACTTTTTGTATCATTCCTTGTATTTGATTACACACTGAGCGCAAGTATAAGTGTGCCATGTGGCAGATGTATGAGTTCCGAATAGAGTAGTGAGGTTTGCTGAAATACACCGAATCCATGCGTACGGTCAGCTTCCCGTCCGTTCGGATGCTGTAAGACCATGCAGAATCTTGGTGTTCACACCGCACACGCACAGTTTGGATGTAGTCCAAAAACACACCCTCTTCTTAGAGAGTCCGTCCGAATGGATGCGGACGACCTGTGGGCGTGTGTTCTTAGTATGTCCGCACAGCGTGGCGTTCGGTCTGTTCCGAAAGAATTCGGAACGGACCGCATTAACCAGAATAAGGCCCTGAGTGAGACAGGGGGCCAGATGTACTAAGCTTCAAAAGTGATACAATGGAGAGTGATAAACAGCCACCCAATCAGCTCCTACCTGACATTTTTCAAACACAGACTGTGACATGGCAGGTAGGAGCTGATTGACTGGCTGTTTAACACTCCATTTTTTCACTTTGAAGCTTAGTACATCTGACACAGGGAGTGAGAGAATAATAGAGAGAGGGTGTCACAGAAGCGAAAGGGGAAAACAGAGACAATGAAAGAGAGAGGGTGTCAGGGAAGAGAGACAATGAAACAGAGAGGATGTCAGGGAAGATAAAGTGGTAGAGAGGTTGGATATCAGGGAGAGAATGCAGAAGAGAAAATTAGAGATGGAAAGAGAGAGATGGGGTTTCAGGGAGAGAAGGGAGAGAGGGTGTAATGGGGAGAGAAAGGGAGTGATAAACACAGCACACTGTATGGATTGTGAAAAAGAGAGAGATGGAAGGTGTGGGAATAGAGGTGGGGAGGAATGAGATAGATGAGAAAGATAGCAGGGAAGAAGAAAAGAGGAGAGGGACAGATAGAGAGTGTGACCGGATGCCTGCCCTTAAGCTCTGGCTACGCCCTTCGGGTCCACAGACAGCGGTTCCTGGTCTCACGGGACCTGGCCAATAGGGGATTCCCTGTTACCATCATTAACCGCCTGTTACTGACTCCGTCTACTACGCAGTGGGCGGGGTTATCGCTGCCACCACCAGACTCCTACTACATGGCGTCTGGAACCACGGATACTGACTCAGGCCCAAACGCTGGCACCTGAGTACTACCTGCGGCGACGCGCTGCTGGCGTCGATTGGTCCCCCACTGGTCACAGACCAGACCTCTGCTTCGGTAGCTGGCAGAGCGGAGACTCAGAGACGCTGGATGCTATGCCCAGAACAGCCGAAGAACGGAACTATTGCAATAATTCTGTTGGTCGCAAGATGAAGCAGTCGTCTTGGGCAAAAGATGGTTTATTGCCAATAGATCTAAAAAGATCTCTTCTTCTTTCAGAGGTAAAGCATACAGATAATGTTACAGCATTCAGATCAGGTAGAGATGTACAATTTGACAGGGAAACCTTGGGTCTTTTTAACCAAAATCCACACACTTCACCACAGGGGGTAATTCCGCCCTGTTCTCCCCACCCACTCAGCGTTGTGCAGGAGGTGTACATGCCTGGGGCATTTACATTCACATATCAATTGGAACATTTTCCTGTCATAAATAGATCCAGATTACATGTCAAAGGGTTCACTCCAATTTCCTTAGAATATTTACTAAATGGACAGGAAAGCATGGATTTGTTGACACATCACATATACAAGTTTCCTTATCAACACCTTTTACACAGGGCCCACAGACACCAAGCCCAAAGGACAATTTAGCATCTCATTTCCTTATCGCAGGAATTCCTTCCTCAAGTAATTTTCAAAGTGCATCTTCACATTTAAAATACATTTAAATTACACTTTATACATCATACGGAGCCTGTGCTCAGCAGACGCTTCTGACACCACATAACACTGCAGCTGCAGACCCTCAGTCCCAGCTCAGTGATTCACATATATTAATACATTTAAAATATCTTTATTTAACCCATTTTGCCCAGCTCTGGGCTCCCTTGAGCCCTGCAGCCCAGCTGCAGGCTACAACTTACAGCAGTACTGCCAAAGGGGTTCTGTCCCAGCTCAGTGCTGCTCATACAGTTTAAAACATGTCAAGAGCCCTTGTGCTGAATAACGGCAAAGCACAGAGAGTTAACCCCTTCAGTGCTGTAGCCGCCATTAACCCCGTGTGCCGGGCTCTCCGGCCACAGAGAGGTAGTGAAAAACAGAGAGGGAGGCAGGCGATGGGGAGAGCAAGTGAGAAGAATAGGAGGAGGGGAAGTGGAGGAAGCATAGAGGAGGAGGAGAGTAGGAGGGGGAGCAGAGGAAGTGGAGAGGAGCAAGGGGAGTGGAGGAGATGAGGCGGGGGGAGTGGAGGACAGGAGAAGGATGAGGGGAAGCGGAGTAGAGGATGAGAGCGAGCAAAAGAGAGGGGGAGCAGAGGAGGGGGAGAGGAAGGAGCAGGGGTTTGAAACAGTTGTGACAGCAGGCATCACTTTGCCCCTCCTTATCTGCCCTGTCATATCCTCCCTCCCTCTGTGTACCTCCTCTCTTTAATACTGCACTCTCTGTCCAGGCTCAGTGTCTCCACCTTCTGCTTCCAATGCAGGGTTCTACTTCACACTGGCGTTGGGTCCACTGCACTTCCAATCTGGCATTAGGTCTCCTCCTCCTGCTTCCAGCGCTGGGTCTTCATCACACTTGCGCCGGGTCCACTGCACTTCTTACCCAGAGCTGTGTCTCTCCTCCTGCTCCCTGAGCCATGTCTGCTTCACACTCACACGGGGGCCACTGCACTTTCTTCTCAGCCCTGGGTCTCCAGCTCCAGATCACTGGCGCTAGGAGCCACTGATGGGTGGCAAAATAAAAAAAAAATGAAAAAAAAAGAAGGTGCAGAGGGGTTGCCTTGGGGTCCCCCAAGCCGCTGGGCCTCATATCAGTTGCATCCCCTGCACCCTCTTTTAGTTATGCCACTGGGTACGACATTTTAAGAAAAATACTTTCAATATATGTTTTATGAATCTATTCTTTTCTGTATGTTTACTACAGGTTTTTATTGTTTACTATTTGTAAAAAATAAATTAAGCCTGATATTGAACAAACACACTGCGCCAAGGCATTGTGTGCTAATATCCTTTTGGTCTATTTGGTCCAGTGCATTGCAGCAAAACTAACAAACTTACATACTGTTTACATGCAACTAAATTATTAATGTTCTCAAACACTACTTTAACATTGTGAAATCGCCAATCAGCGGGGCAAAGAATATTTTTATCTAAAATAGCTGCTGCAGCACGAAACACCATTTTATCACAATGGATTTAATCTAACACATTGTCTATATCTTTACTGGTGCCTCGGATATCCCATCTTTTTCAGATGGACTGGCTCGAGATGTCATTAAATAAGGACGCAAAGGCTAAAAAAAATTTTGCAATCTGGTTACCATATGTAAAGTCCCTACCAGAATCTACAAAAACTAATCTTAGGAAGGCTGTACAACTAACGTCCTGGTATAATCTAATGCTATTACAGTATAATACACCCCCCTTTTGATAGAACTCTCAATTGCTTATTGAAAATATCTTTAAGTGTGCATGCTACTGTTTATTGCCAAAAGACTCGTGTGAAAATGACCCACTATAATGGAAAATATCTGTACTATAATAAGAATTAATCAAAACGTTATTATTGTTGTGGAAAACAAATTTATTCTATGGATAGATTTTATTTTGCATGTGTAAAGTTTACAAAAATTACCTTACAAAAAATTGTATTACAGATGCATATTGATTTTGTACTGTACAGTTCTTCAATAAAAAATGTATAAAAAATAAATAAAAAACATTGTGAAAATTACAATATGAAAAACTCTCCCCAGACTCCATGGGGCCAAATGTAATAGTGGGGCAGATGTATTAAGCCTTAACAAGAGATAAATGCAAGCATGATAAAGAGAGATAAACAATCTCCTCAATTAATCCTCAAATAATGTTTTAAGTAGTCATCCAGCAATAGCAAAGGTTAGCATGGCTTCTGTACCAATTACATAAATGACCGTACGTAGCTGCTTCTGCGAATAAATACTGTACAAACACTCTGTCCGTAAAGTAAGGACAAGATCCGTAGTGAAAAGTGGCTGTTTAGCAAAAATCCGTAGCGTAAAGTCTTAACGTGGAGCATTAGTCACCCAGTGGTTAAACTATGTATTGGACATTTATCTCTCTTTATCACCATTGCATTTATTTCTTGTTAAGGCTTAATACATCTGCCCTAGGGTGTGAGTTTCAGAAAGTGAGAGATTTTGGGAGAGTTTTCCCATTTTTTTTTTAAAGCAGCAATCATTTACATGTCAAAATCACCCTGGTTTTGCATTGACAATGATTGCCACTTTAAAAAAAATGGGAAAACTCTCACTTTCTGAAACTCTCACCCCATTACATTTGGCCCAATGTCTCCTCCTCCTGCTCAGATAACAAACTCAATAAAATCATAACTTCACTGTATGTCTTTTTGATGCTCAAATAATTTTAATGTACATGTTTAAGTAAAGTAATATTTACATATTTGTATGGAAAAATACATATAATAAACAATATCCAAATATATTTAAGCTCGGCCATGCTCTTCCGCCACCTCAAGATGCCCCTCTGCTGAACCATATGTGAAGGCTGAGGAAGTGGCAGGTCAAAATTGGTTGTCTGTGTGTTTAGAGACCAATTTTGAAAAAAGGCTTAGGGGGTTATTCTAGTTCACTCTTTCTGACAAAATCCTTCTTAGATGGACAAAACCATGTGCACTGCAGGGGGGCAGATGTAAAATGTGCAGATTTGAATTAGATTTGGGTGAGTTATTTTGTTTCTGTGCAGGATAAATACTGGCTGCTTTATTTTTACACTGCAACATAGATCTCACTTTAAATTAAAACCCCACCCAAATCTACTTCTCTCGGCACAAGTAACATCTGCCCCACCTGCAGTGCACATGGTTTTGTCCATCTAAGAAGGATTTTGTCAGAAAGAGTGAAGTAGAATAACCCCCTTAATGTGTTCATTTCTTTTTTAGGGGCATCTCCCATGGTGACACCTCCACGAAGGCTCTCAACTGTGCCACCATTGTCCCTTGAACAGCTGCTGATGTCCCCACCACATTAATCATCACCTTCTTCGCCGATGGAAGGTAAGAAACTAGGCAAAAAATTACACAAAAACATTCACATTACAAAACACAAACTACACACATTTTTAGGTGTGTGTTATTTAAAAAAAAACAACCCTAACTCATGTGTAATAAAATAATCTAGATGTTTTAAATTTAGCAGATATAAGGGGGAATCATTCCCTGACAACATTTTCCACTAATGTCATCTTGCCGAAGGATTGTATAACCCCCATTAATTTATTTATTACCTTTTATTTATATAGTACACGCATATTCTGCAGCGCTTTACAGATAATATTTAAACATTAACATCAGTCCCTGCCCCAGTGGGGCTTACAATCTATATTTCCTACCACATGTACACGTGCACAGATATTCTAGGGTTAATTTTAGTTGGGAGCCAATTAACCTACCAGTATATGTTTGGATGCTGGGAGGAAACCGGAGTACCCGGAGTAAACCCACACAAGCACGGAGAGAGTATACAAACTCCGCATCGTTAGGGCGGTGGTGGGAATCAAAACCATGACATCAGAGCTGTGAGATTGCAATGCCGTAAAACAAACTTTTGGGGAAAAAACACCCTTAAAATAGTGGGTACTTGTTTCCTAGCACGGCGCCCATCGCATCGCATACCATAAGGCATACGATGGTATGTGATGCGATGCGATGTTAGCCGATGTTATACAATTTTAAATTGTATACCATCGAATTGTATGCCATTGTATGGCATATACAATGGTATACGATTTTAAATTGTATAAGCACCCCAATGGGTGTTTTCAATGTTAAATGTGCCCCCTATAAGATAAATAATTGTATAAGCACCGTAATAGGTGCTTACAATGTTAAAAGCACCCCCATGCCACCCGTACTATCAACGCCATCTGCCCCCCTGCAGTGCACATGGTTTTGTCCATTTGAAAAGGAATTTGCTTTTGTGAGTGAGCCAAAATAAGGACCTCAGTGTGCAGTTGCTCCTATACAATCTACTGACATGCAGACCGCTGCTGATAATCTGATACAAAGCCGCTGACATGCAGACCGCCACTGACACACCAATACACAGATGCTGACACACAGACTCTGAGACATGGATGCTGACACACAGATGCTAACATGATGACACACAGACAATGACAAACACACAAAGACATTGACAGAGTTTCGCAGAAAAATGCTGACACACAGACTGACACTGACACATGGACACAGGCTGACACTGACTCATAGATGCTAACACATGGACACACACTGATACACAGACAAACACTGACCACTGACAGACTAGGGGAGTGGTAGCACTGCTGCCATTGATGAGGGGGCTGATGACTATGATGACAGGGAAGGGAGGAGTGCTAATGCCAGTAATGTCAGGAAGGAGGCTGCTGTTACTGATGACAGAGGGGGTAACTGATTGCTGGTGGAGGGAAGGGGTTGAGGTGATTGAAGGTACCTTTAGTGGGGGAGTGGGTGCCAGTCATAGATTGTCACCATCAGTCTAATGCATGTCTAACTTTTGTCAATGTCTAACTATTGCATGTCCAACTTTTGGTGTCTACCAGTTGATTGTCTGACTAGACATTTTCTGTCAGCTGTCTGGTACCTGGTTGAGGAAAACTGCCTTAAATGACAGTAAATATCTTGTTTGTTGTATAGATGTGAAAAGCAAATCTTATGAGGTGTACAGATGGCCCAACCTAGCGGTCATCGATATCGATGGGCGCTGGGACCCTTCTGGGTGCCGGCATCGGCTGGAAGCGAAGGATGGCATGGGAGCCATGCTGCTTTGAGTAGCATGGCCCTCCTTTTGATCTAGCAGATCAAACCAGAAATAGACTAGCCGACACAGTCTGTATCTGTGAGGCTGCACATTGGGATTGCATTAAATGTAGCAAACGCCTTGCAATTCAGTGTCACTTTCGACTGTATATGGACTATATAGAAACTATGTCTTCTGGTGCCAGTCATTTGGTCGTCTCCCCCCCCCCCCCCCAAAAAAAAAAAAAAACACCACCACAACAACTATAGATTTTGCCCTAAGATTACAGAAACACCCTTCAGAAATTCAAAACATTTTTTATGTAAGCCCAAAAAAGGAATGTACCTGCTTCACCTATGTGTGCACACTGCTGTGCCCAACAGTGGTGTAACTATAGCCATGCAGCCCCCATGGTGAGAAGGTGTGGGCGCCGGCGGGAATGCGGGGCTATAGTTAGCCGCTGCCGTCTGCCCCTGTTGCCGGCGATTCTGTCTTGCGTGTCCTGGCTCTCCTGGCTCCTGCTACTTATAAAAAAAAGTGACATTCGGAAAATGGCTGCCCCCCTATACGAAAGACAGTTTTTGAGGATGCTAGAGGAGGTGGCGGCCTCCTCTAGCAACCTTAAAAACAGGTCTGCAGTATGGGGCAGCCATTTTCCGAATGTCACTTTGTTTTTATAAGCAGCAGGAGCCAGGACCCGCAAGGCAGCTGCGGCAAGAGGTAAAGGCCGCATGGAGGGGGGGGGTTAACCCTACTGGAGGGGTTTGTTAACCCTACTGGGGGGGGTTGTTAACCCTACTGGGGGGGGGGGGGTCCCAGTGTCCCTGTTCCCCTTCCCCCACAACCCATCCTCCAACTCCTGCACCTCCCCTCAGCCAGCCTGCTGCCCCAGTTATCGCTATAATGGAACCTACTCAGAGATTCACAAGACAATCCTGAAGCAGGTTGTTGCGGCCAGGGCCAGCCCGAGGCAATTTTGTTGGTAAGCGGATATACAGTATTTTGGTGTCCCTTAGTAGAATATATAGGGTGAGACCAAAGAATAGTACCAATTCACATTACATCACATAGTAGTGTCTGCTAGCCATATTTTATTTATTTATTTGCAGTTTCTTATATAGCGCAGCAGATTCCGTTGCACTTTACAATAGTAGACAGTGATAAAACAAACTGTGTAACAACAGACAGACTTGGAGGTTGGAGAGCCCTGCTGCAAGCTTACAATCTATAGCAGTGGTTCCCAACCTTGGTCCTCAAGTACCCCCAACAGTGCATGTTTTGCAGGTCTCACTCAGAATCACAAGTGCTATAATTAGCTCCACCTGTGGATCTTTTCAAATGTGCCTGAATAATGAGTGCACCTGCTGGGTGACCTGGAAAATGTGCACTGTTGAGGGTTCTTGAGGACCAGGGTTGGGAACCACTGATCTATAGGGACAAACAAGTGAAAGCTGCTCAATCAAATTAGTAATGCCCCCCAGGTGCTGCAAGGGAGAGGGATTTAACCCCCAGCACACCAAAGGGAATTAGTAATAAGATTTGAATAACCAACATAATAGAAGGCAATTCAATTTTGCAAAAGATATGATAAGCTTCCGGGCCTCGTCAAGGCTTCTCTGATACCGGAATCTATAGGGACATACAGTAGGAGGGAAACACAAGGACAGGCACCAGTAATAGCATAGCAGTCCCACCAAGTTACAAGTCAAGAAGGGAAGCTATATAATACATAAGTGCCTCAGAGGGTTATGCGTGTAGAACTTAAAAATGATAGGCTTGCCTGAAGAGGTGAGTTTTCAGGGAATGCTTGAAAGTTTGGAGGCCAGTGGAGAGTCTTATTGTGCGTGAAAGGGCATGGGAGGATGGATGGGAGCAGCCCAATGAAAGTCCTGTAACAGTGAGTGGGAGCTAGTGATCCGTGCAGAAGAGAGACGCAGATCTTGTGCAGAGCAGAGTGGTCGAGATGGGAGATATTTTGTGATAAGTAAAGAGATATATGCTGGTGCAGTATGGCTAATAGATAATAGCTTTATATGCGAGTAGAAGAATATTGAATACAGTAATATACAGGCAATATAATATACAGGCAACCAATGGAGGGACTGACCGAGCGGATCAGCAGATGATGAGCATCTTGCAGCATTTAAAATGGATTGCAGTGGTGAGATTCTGTTTTGGGAAGACCAGTTAGGAGACTATTGCAATAATCAATGCGGGATATAATGAGTGCATGGATAAGAGATTTAGTAGTGTCTTGTGTGAGATACGGTCGTATTTTGGATATGTTTTTTAGATGCATGTAACATGATTTGGAGACAGATTGAATGTGGGGAAGAAAGGACAGTTCAGAGTTGAGGATGACCCCTAAGCAACGATATAGGGTAGATTGTTAAGTTGTCAACAGCGATGGAGATATCAGGATGGTAACTGTTCTTAGTTGGCGGAAATATAAGTAATTCCTTTTTGGAAATATTGAGTTTGAGTTGGCGAGAAGACATCCAAGATGAGATGGCAGAGAGACATTAAGAGACTCGGCCCAAAACCACTGGTGACAACTCTGGGGTTGATAGAAAGAGTTGAGTATCATCTGCATATAAGTGATACTGAAATCTGAAAGAGCTGATGTTTGCCAAGAGAGGAAGTATAGATTGAGAAAAGCAGAGGACCTAAGACTGAGCCTTGCGGAACTCCGACTGACAGAGGTAATGAAGAGGAAGTAGAGTCAGAGAAGTGAACACTGAAAGAGGGATCATATAGGTAAGATGTGAACCAGGAAAGGGCTGTATCATTAAGACCCAGGTAGTTTAGTGTTTGCAAGAGAAGAGTGTGATCCAGTGTCAAACGCAGCAGAAAGATCTAGAAGAATAAGTAGTGAGTAATGGTCTTTAGACTTAGCAGTTACCAGATAATTCACCACTTTAGTCAGTGCTGTCTCAGTGGAGTGTTGAGAAATCCTGACAGAAGCGGGTCTAATGTGAGAGTTAAGAAAGTTTGTGAGGCGAGAGTAGACAAGTCTCTCCAGTAGCTTGGAGAGGCATGGGAGCTGAGAGATAGGATGATAGTTAGAGTTATACGGCCTACACACATGCCGATATTAAGGCATTTTCTAAGCGATTTTGCTTAGTTTGGCAAAGTCGCTTAGCAAATGCCCTCACATCGGTGTATGTGTGGGGGCTATATCGGCAGCAGTGCGCGTCCCCGCGCGTCTTTATCGCTGGCCGAGATTGATGGACAGTGTCCATCAATCTCGGCATCGGCAGGGTTCTCCCACCTGAGAACACTGGCGCTGTTTGCTCGCTTAGCACACAGAGCTGACAGCTCGCTCTGTGTGTGGGCTGTCAGCTCTGTATGCGATAGCGGCGCAGCACAGCCCGACCTAGCATAGCTAGGTCGCCCTACACACATCGCTATATGTGTAGGGCCCATTAGGGTCAGAATTGTGTTTTTTCAGAATGGGAGTAATCAATGCATGTTTGACCAGAGAAGAAAAAGTACCAGTAGCAAGAGAGAGATTGCAGATTTTATTTAAGGTTGGAATAAGCACAGGAGATAGATTTTTAATGAATTGTGCAGGTATAGGATCAAGAGGAGAGGTAGTAGAGTAGGAGGATAAGAAGAGTGTGGATACTTCCTTTTCATTTGTAGGCTCAAATGAAGAGAAAGTGCCAGAGAGTTCAGGTGGGGAAGAAAGTGGGTTAGAGGTTGTGGAAGAGCATACCATTTCATCTCGGATGTTATCAATCTTGTCCTTAACGTAGGAGGCAAGTTCTTGTGCATTGATGGTAGCCGGTGGGGGAGGAGGGGGGGTACAGAAGAGACTTAAATGTGTTAAAAAGTTGCTTAGATTTGGTGGCATGAGAAGAGCTGAGTAGTATGTTTGTTTGGCAGTGTCCAAAGCATTGCAGTAGGAGTGGTAGCTAGTTTTATATGTGAGGAAATCAGTCATATTACGAGATTTACGCCATTGGCCTTCTACTTTACGTGACTGGTTTCATAGCCATATTACGTGACATAGTAGAGTTCTTTACACTTTACACCACAGTAGTACCCCTTATACACTATACACCACAAAAGATACACTTCTATGTGTTATGCAACAGTAGATCTGATTTTACACATAATGCCATGGTATAAGATGAACTGCCAATGACTGGAATTGAATAATTCTTAACAGCTGGTTTATAAATGTTTTTCAGAAAGGGCTCTAGATAAACTAGACTAATTTTTCAATTTGGCATAACTGAGGATCCTGAAAAAAATTATAAGGAAGGGGGGGCCATGGTAGAGGAAGGGGAGTGGGTAAAGAGAGATTTTATAAACGATATCGCTAATTTTGGACCTTCTGAGCAATAATGTTTAAAATATCATCCAGTGTGTGTGCTACAAATGATGAAGGGGTAGAGGTAGGGCTGGGACAGGTAAGGGCAGAGGAGAGCTTATACAGGTGGGGGCAGAGGGTGGGCTGGTACAGGTAAGGGGCAGAGGGGGGGTTGGTACAGGTAGGGGCAGAGGGTGGGCTGGTACAAGTAAGGGGCAGAGGAGGGGTTGGTACAACTAGACGGCAGATGGGGGAATGGGACAGGTAGGGGGCAGAGGAAGGACTGGGACAGGTAGGGGGCAGAGGGAGAAAAGAAGAAGTGGTCGACTGCGCTATACAGGAAAAATGAGTAGTAATAATATACTATAATAAATATAAATAGGTCAGGTGTATGGTGAAAAAAGGTTTAGACAATTTATTAAAATTCTTAGAACATCAATTAAAATAAAACAATAAAAACAAGAAATGACACTGATGTTTATAGTCACCCTTTGATCAGTCAGAGAGTCCGGTCCATTAGAACTTTGTAAATTGTAATCCGTTTAGGATATTTGTGTGGATGTGGGTCCGCACTTCACAATATTCCTGTTGGTGGAAAGTTTACAGGGATTGGAGTCAGAGTCACAGCAGAGTGAGGGGCCAATTCACTTTGCTGGTGATGTGATTTCTCAGATTGGTGGGTGGGTGTGCCAGACAAGTCGATGGTATGCACTGGTGGGAAGCACTGGAACCTCTGTTTATCTTTGCCGGGCTGTCTTTAGGGGGTGGCGTACCTCCAGATGTTATTAGCCTCGGATGGATACTGGGACCAAGGTGCCTTGCTCACCGATGGTGCAGGGGTTGTCAGTATAGGCAGCAATCCCACTGAGATTGATGAACTCCTTGTTGGAAAAGTGTGGGATCCCGGATCAAGAGAAAGGACCGTGGGGGCCGATTCTGTAGGGTGGTGGGGGTCACTTGAGCGTTTCACCGCGCTCAGCATCTTTTTCAAGGTGACTTGTGTGGTGAATAGGTAGGGTTTAAATACCCTGAGTAATGAATACAATCACATACACCTGACCATAATTATCGACAGAAAAATGCTTAAAATATTAATAAAAACACATATGACAATTGAGAGGAGACAGACCTATTCATGGCTACTTTATATATGCCAAAATTATCGATATTTACATCCAAATACAGGTATAAAGTCTCCACATGTGAGGATCGTAATACCAGAAGTGCCGTATTATCCGGACTTCCGGTAGTTGGAACGCAAGCCACCGGAAGTTTTGCGGCGCTTGTTATTACGATCCTCACATGTGGAGACTTTATACCTGTATTTGGAGGTAATTATCGATAATTTTGGCATATATAAAGTAGCCATGAATAGGAATGGAATGATCACCCATCACCACCTGTGAATAGTCACAGCCCCGCGCAGCATGCCGCATCGCAGCAAACATTACATTTGAATAAGACAGATTCAACACATTTAATTTTTTTTTTTAAATCAAACATTTGACACTTATTATGTACAGTAGTACATCTCACCAGCAGCAGCCAGCAGGACCATCTTCTCTCATGCTTTCTGTCCCAGGCAGGCACTTGGCTGGCATCATGGGTGGATGGCCCATCTGTCAATCAGGAAGTGGGCGGGCACCATAGGCTCCGTGCGTGTCGCTCCTGCTTCTTTACCCGCCCATCATCTCCCACACGGCACCAACTTCCAACCCCCTCCCCCCCCCCGGCTTCTTCCGCACTGTGCACCACCTCTCACCCCACGCGCTGCCCCCCTCCCGCTATACTTACCCCGCACGCCGCTACCTCCTACACTCCCCACCCAACTATTCATCATTGGGCCGCCCCCTTCTGCATTGCGCCGCCCCCCGCCTGGCTCCTTCTTCATGGCACAACCCCCCCCCCCCCCCCGCCCACCCGGCTCCTTGTACATGGTGCCACCCCCTACCTGCCCTGCAGTGGTGGAGGCGTGGTGAAGCACAGACGGCCAGTGGCCGCGGCGGCTTCTCTGAGTCTCCAACAAAATAATACAACTACGGAGGGTGCAGGGGATTGCTTGCTCTCCATGGGGCCCCCTAGCCACCGGGCCCCATAGCAGCTGCACCCCCTGCACCCTCGGTAGTTCCGCCAGTGCTATTGCACATACACAGTGGGGATGCTGGAGAGGAAAACCGTGCAGTAAGATGTGTAATCAGAGGTGCTGCTGGGCTGAAGATTGCGCCTGTCTAGTAGAGATGGCCATCGACCATTGATGATTAGAAATCATTGATGGTTTATGGCCGATGTTGAATAGTTTTGCCATCGATGGGGGAGAACCAGATGGTTTCCCACCATCGATGTCGAGCTTAAACAAATAGTTTCGTTTTTGCTTTTTGCCCAAGGGGCTGGGACACAGAGAATAGCTCCGCCCCCGGCACATGTGAAGCCCCACCCCCATATATCAATCAAAGAAAATGGATGACCATCGATATGTAAAAACATCGAAGGTCATCCATTGAATATTTCTACACTATCGATGGCCAGTTGCACTTTTGCCATCGATGGTAACCATCGATGGCAAAGGCAACGATGACCATCCCTAGTCAGAAGAGCCATCCGCACTGGGTCCTAGAGCCCACCTGCTTCTGTCAGTGAGTAATGCCTCTGTGTCTCTAGTCTACCCCATCTCCTATAGCAGTCCATGTGCCTTCCCAGGCGCTTTCTCTCTTACCTGCGCTGCTGCCTCTCCGCACTTGATGCAGAGATTAGACAGAGCATGTCTAGTCAGTGCACCCTGGGCAGCACTTGGTAGGGATAGCCATCAACCATCGATTATTCGAAATCCGCGATGGTTCATGGCCGATGTCGAATACTTTTGCCATTGATGGGGGAGAACCAGATGGTTTCCCTCCATCCACAGGCCAATCAATCAAATACAATGGATGACCATCGATATGTAAAAATATCGATGGTCATCCATTGCATAGTTAAGCACTATCGATGGCCAGTTGCAGAATTACCATCGATGGCAACCATCGATGACAATGGCAACGATGGCCATCCCTAGCGCTTGGTGAGTGAGTGCTGTGGACTGGGGTTATCTGCATGGTGGCTGAACGGGACTTCTCAGCAGCGGGCTGGAGTTAAGCTGGGTACACATCTATACAATCCCTATTTTTTGCAACCGTTCGGCCGACCGTACTCCCGTCGGACCGTCCACAAACAACAGCCGACACGCGCGTACACCTGTACAATTTTACTTGCGAAGTCCGATGTACTCCCGTCCAAACAGTTGCAATAAAAAGATTGTACCACCGTACACACTGTCTCGATTTTGGGCTATTGACACGTCACATGTGACCAAAATTATCATAATGGGCTGGGTTAGGGTATAATTATAATTCTAGCAGTCACCCTATTACCTATTAAAAAAAAACGGTGTGGGGTCCCCCCCACAGCCGTAACCAGCACCAGGCTAAAAGAGCCGGGGCTGGTATTAAAAAATCAGGAAACCCAACATATAGGGCTTTGCTGATTTTTTAAAACCAGCCCAAGGCTCCAGGTCCGGGGCTGGTTACCAAAATATGGGTGAAAAAATGACCAGGGGTCCCCCGTATTTTAAGAACCAGCCCCAGGCCAAACCAGCCAGCAGGGTAATGCCACAGCCGGGGGACACTTATTATATAAGGTCCTGCGGCCAAAGCATTCAGCCCTCTGACCGGTCAGCCTGGCCAGGGGTCCTGGGAAAGTGGGGACCCCCCCCCAATAAAGGGGTCCCTCCCCTCCAGGACTTACCTGACCAGGCTGAAGCCTGGTGGTGGCCCTGTGCGGTGGCCACCGGGCTGATTCAGTGTAAAAAAAATAATTAAAAACTATTGTCTTTTCCTGTGGAACTATGAGTCCCAGCAAGCCTCCCCCGCATTCTGTCCCCCGCATTCTGGGACTTGGAGAACCACAAGTCCCAGCATGCGGGGCATTAAAGGGCCCGCTGGCACTTATAGTTCCACAGAAAAAAAAATAGTTAAATAAATACACACTGACACATTAGAAAAATAAAAGTTTAAAACATACATTACACAAACAAACTGATACTTACCTATCTTGAGCCCGTCGGTAGGTCCCAGGGTCCGGTCCGGTGGCTTGGTTCCGGGGCTGGTCCAGGGCTCCAGGGATGAAGAGTCCGGGGTCCTGGATCCGTAGTAATCCAAAGGGGTACCTGGGGAAGGAAATCCTACTCACCTGGTCCTGTGACGACCACCCGGCATCTTCTGTTCAAGTCGCGCTGCTCCCGGCTGCTGGTACCCGCTCCGCCTCAGCTGTACACTAGAGACGCAGAGATCCTTCTTCCTCTGCGTCTCTACTCAGAATGATTTCTGGCCAATCAGGAGCCGACTTTCTCGGCTCCTGATTGGCCAGAAATCATTCTGAGTAGAGACGCAGAGGAAGAAGGATCTCTGCGTCTCTCCAGTGTCCAGCGGAGGCAGAGTGGGTACCAGCAGCCGGAAGCAGACCGACTTGAACAGAAGATGCCGGGGTGGTCGCCAGAGGAGCAGGTGAGTAGGATTTCCTTCCCCAGGTACCCCTTTGGATTACTACGGATCCTGGACCCCGGACTCTTCAGCCCTGGAGCCCCGGACCCGGACCAGCCCCGGAACCAAGCCACCGGACTGGACCCTGGGACCTACCTACGGGATCAAGATAGGTAAGTATCAGTGTGTTTGTGTAATGTATGTATTCAACTTTTATTTTTCTAATGTGTCAGTGTGTATTTATTTAACTATTTTTTTTACTGTGGAACTACAAGACCCAGCGGGCTCTTTAATGCCCCGCAGGCTGGGACTTGTGGTTCTCCAAGTCCCAGCTTGCGGGGGAGGCTTGCTGGGACTCATAGTTCCACAGTTTAAAACAATAGTTTTTTTCATCTATTTTTTTTACACCAGTATCAGCTCGATGCCCACCGCCCAGGGGCATCGAGGACAGCACCAGGCTTCAGCCTGGTCAGGTAAGTCCTGGAGGGGGGGGACCCCTTAATTGGGGGGGTCCCCACTCCCCCAGGACCCCTGGCCAGGCTGACCGGTCAGAGGGCTGAATGCTTTGGCAGGGGGGACTTGTATAAAAAGTCTCCCCCCGGCTATGGCATTACCCTGCTGGCTGGTTTGGCCTGGGGCTGGTTCTTAAAATACGTGGGACCCCTGGTCATTTTGTCCCCCATATTTTGGGAACCAGCCCTGGACCTGGAGCCTGGGGCTGGTTTTAAAAAATCAGCGAAGCCCTATTTGTCGGGTTTCCTGATTTTTTTAATACCAGCCCCGGCTCTTTCAGCCTGGTGCTGGTTACGGCTGTGGGGGGGTAGTCACCCTGCCAGAGATGATGCAGCTATGGAACGCTGTTCCAGCTTTGGCAGTATAGTCGCATACCTCCCAAGTGTCACGAATTTCAGCGGGACAGTCCCGATTTTCGGGTCCTGTCCCGCTGTCCCACCCGCGGCCGGCATTGTCCCGCTGCGGGGGGTGGCAGTTGGGAGCCCCCCGAGCTGATTGAATAGACGCTGTGCGCATACACACAGCGTCTATTCGTGGCCGAAAATGGGGTTGCGGCTAATTTGCATAAGCCACGTCCTCATTTGCATAGGCCCTGCCCCCTTTTCGGGCTTCGCCGCGCGAGTGTCCCTATTCCAGCAGCCAAGAAGTTGGGAGGTATGTAGTCGCAAGGACGGCAGCATATCGGTCGAACGTGCGTACACACTGCACTTTTGTACCGATATGGGGCCGTCCTGTCGGATGAAAATTAAACAGCAAAGAACCGTCGACCGACCGAGTATGGACGGTCAAGACAGTTTTTTGCTGTTTATCGCTCGTACGGGACAGCGTACACACATATACAATTGAACGGCTGTCCAACCCAGAACGGAAGAACGGCCCGACAATTGTATATATGTGTACCCAGCTTTAGCAGCTCACTAGCACCCCTTATCTAGGTAGTTATGGCCCTGCTAAAGCAATGCAGCAGATATAGTGAAAAGTAATGTTCTGTTATATTACTACAGTACAGTATGTGCGTGCTTGTACAGAACTCGGAGGAAGTTTCCTGTACTGCAGTAACTGTGACAAGTTACTATGTGAAGTGGGTGGCGACAACAATACAGCAATTATATCGCCCATAATGACCCAGTTCAGTGAGTAAAAACAAACAGCCAGTATCCTATAGAACGTGCCAGAATACAGTATACCTTATTTTTAGCCCTGCCTGAGCCTTCATGTGGCGCAGGTTCCAGCGTGCTGCTGGCAGACAAGTCAGTGCCAGCGGAAAAACCCGGGCACGGCGCATGCGTGCAGCAACCATCCCAGGACAGGAGTGGTCTGGAGAAAGCTTCTGCTTACAGCGACTGTCACTACTGTATGTAGTAGGGAACCAGGGCGGCGAGGAGGCAGAAAGATCGGAGGGAGCCGCAGAGCCCGTGATGCCCGCGGAGGTCAGTGCTGCTGCCAGGGGACCAGGGCACCCACAGTGTATAGGCTTTGCATAACGCGTTAGTATAATTATATCTGTTGTGGTTCTTGGAGTCGCTGGGCTTTTATATTACAGAACTAGTCTCTGTCCCAGCTATGTAAAAGGGGAGAGCCACAGCTCTCTATGTGGGCACATCACATATACAGCATGAAGGAGACCTGGCGAGTCTGACTCTTGCTGCGCGTACTTTCTAGGTACATGACAGTAACTGCGGCCAATGTCTGGCTGATCAGACTCACGAGCTCTATTCCTGTAGGAGCTCAGTACAGGTGCCATATCACTGTAGGCAGACTCGGCAGGGTACGCGTAGCCGCGGAGCATGCTGTGTACACGGGGGAGCGACTAGAATTGTGACCATTGAATATAAAGCCCCCCAGAGTGGCAGCACCTATATGGAACCTCGCTGTTATGGATGTTCCAAAGAAGGGGAATGGGTGAAAACCGGACCAGGACAAAACCGCCGGACCGGACATCAAACTCTGCATTGTGTAGCTCAGGGGTGGCCAACCGGTCAGAGGTAAAGAGCCGAAAAATATCGGTAGTCAAGCTAAAGAGCCGACATCATGCGTGCGCCGAAGACGCATGCGCCAAAAAAAAGGGGGGTAGTCTATTTTGACCCCTTGGGTGGGTGTGATACAAATATGCCTCCAATAGTGCAGTGCCATATATACATATGCCCCCAATAGTGCCAGATACACATATGCCCCACACGGTGCCAGGTATGCCCCTACGGTGCCAGAAAGCTGGTATGCCCCCACAGTGCCAGAAAGCTGGTATGCCCCCACAGTGCCACAAACTGCTATGCCCCCACAGTGCCACAAACTGCTATGCCCCCACAGTGCAAATTTCCCAGCAGCAGCACTCACCGCTGTTGCTGCTGCTGCCAGGCGGGGAGAGGACAGTCTGGCATCCCCCTGTAGTCCTGTGATGTCACCGAGGGGAGGAGAGCACACCGCGCGTCTCCTTCCCCCTCACTTCCCTATGACTGGGCCGTCCACCAATCAAAGCTCGCTGGCCCAGTCACAAGGATGCACAGTAAGGGGTAGGAGAGATGCGCGATGCGCACTCTCTTCCCCTCAGAAGGAGAAGGGATTCAGGGAACCGGCAACAGGGGGGACTGGGACGGATGGTGGGCGGCGGGCAGCAGTGGGAGCAGGAGCCACACTTTACAAGGGGGAGAGCCGCATGAGGCTCAAGAGCCACGGGTTGGCCACCACTGGTGTAGCTTCTAGCTTGTAGCCTCCGGTCCGGGGGGTGTCCTGTGGGGGGGCTGCCTGTCACACCTGTCACCAGGTAGAGGAGGGGTAGAATAAAGCCTCCCTGTTTGGTCCGGGCATGTAGCAAAAACCAGAAGGTCCGGACTCCGGACCACACGGGGAGGCTGTAATCTCCTCTCCCCCATGTCCCTGGTGATAGCTATCACAGGGACCCCCTGACAGAACACCCCCGGACCGGACCCTACAAACTCCGGACTGCAGATTTTGATGACCTGTCCGGCGGTCCGGAGTCTAGTCCGGGTCCGGTTTTTACATAGTCCCCAATGAAGTGCTTCTATGATTTTGTATCATATATATATATATATATGTATGTATATATATATATATATATATATATATATATATATATATATATATGTAGAAATGGACAACAGCACTCAGAGGGTTTTGGAAAAAATTGTGTATTCAAACATGTGACCAACGTTTCAGGGCACTGTTGCCCATTTGGGCAGTATTCAATGATTATAATTCGCCCTGTTTCACGGCGAATTTGTGCTATTTTCGTGTTGGAAGGTGATTTTTTGGGTCAGAAAGCGAATCACCCTATTCAATGTGCACTTCTCGATGTCTTTCTTAGTGATTTTAGCCGCTCATTAGATATTCATATATTCACTGCACCCGATAATTACATATGCACGATCGGGTGCAGTGAATACCTGGTCCCCTGCTGGCTCTCCCGGGGGGCAGCCTGTGCTGTCTGGCTCCCGGGGAGCCCACCTCCCCCCCACATACGTTCTGGGGCAGGCAGGGAGACTTCCATCTCCCTGCCTGCCACCGTCCTCAGGCTCCCTCCGGCATCCGCCGCAGAGGTTCACACTCACCGTCAGGGGCAGCGAGCCCCTGCGACGTTGAATAGGGGGGACAGCAAGGCTCCGGAACACGGCGGGCAGTGGCGAGTGTGCAGCGCCGTCAATATTCTCATTGAATACGGCCCTTTGTCAGGGTATAATAGTGATTCACTCTTGTACCTTGACAAAGGGGCGACAGCTGTGATTTTCCAAAATCTTCTGAGTGCCGTTGTCCATTTCTACACTACCCATTATCTACAAACGAGCACCGGGTTCCGTTTAACTTCAAGGAGAGTGCCAGCTCATAACCCCAAGCGATATATATATATATATATATATATATATATATATATAGCAATGAGTGTCAAGGGACCCAGAGGGGGCGGCACTCCAACGGATTTCAATAATGAATGAAATGTTTCATTCATTATTGAAATCCGTTGGAGTGCCGCCCCCTCTGTGTCCCTTGACACTCATTGCTATACATTCATTTGGGAGGGCACCCCGGTTGCTGTTCAGAACTTTTCATCCGAGTGCCGGACCCAAACCCCGTATATATATATATATATATATATATATATATATATATATAAAGAATGAAACACTTGCCATCTGTGTAGAATGAAACTCCAAATGTAGGTGTCACTCTGGGACTACAATCTGGTGCAATAATAATTTACTGCTGTGTCTACTCCATTTTGGGCTTGTGCCCATCTTCAGGACATTCATACTGGGTAGACACCGTAGTAAATTGTTTTTGCAACAGATGTTAATCCCGGAGTGTCACTTTCTTTTGATACCTACATTTGGAGACCTATCTATCTATCTATCTATCTATCTATCTATCTATCTATCTATCTATCTATCTATCTAACTATCTATATATACATACTGAGTGGCCAAATTATTATGACCACTTGACACTTATGCGCAGATCGGCCAAAACTTCACGTTGTTGCCGCTCAGTGGTGCAAGTAGAATTTTTTTCTTGGTGGTACTGATAGCCTCCACCAAAAATGGGCATGGTCATGTGTCATCAGGGGGCGTGGTCACACAAAGCTAGAGGAGTGACTAAATGACAATAGAGGCGTGGACACAGGAGACAGGGAATGAGAAACTGGGAATGACTGGGGGTGGGTTGGCTCTTGCTTGGGGGAGAGCCAGGCAGCTTGTGCTTACAATAGTGGAGCCTGCTCTTCATGCTGTCGGCGCTGCTGATGCCTGTCAGTGTGACAGGCTAAATCAGCAGTAGCCGGTAGCTGCATACAGCACCAATCATAACGCTGGGTGGGCGGGCTGCGGATGCATTATATTTAGACTTAAAATGAAAATAGAAATGACAGTGGATCAGGGGTAAGTGGTACTGCGTACCTGCAACATATTTCTTACAGGTACTCCGTACCACACCGTACCCCCTTACTTGCAACACTGTTGCCGCTAGAGGGCGAGATAGCTATAAAAAGGGAATGCAGGACAAGTGAAGCAATGGGCTAAAATGTGATTTTAATGAGTTTGAACATGGGATGATTGTAGGCACTCGAACCGTCAGAACCAGTATCAGCAAAACAGTTCACTTGTGAAGTTTTCAAGAGCAGCAGTTATTAATGTTTACAGAGAGTGGACGACCAAGCAGAAAACCGGGTCTCAACGTCAGGCTTGTGGTTGTCACATGCTACTGAATGCTCTATATGAAAGGAGACTTGCCAGAGTTGTCCAGTCCAAAAGAAGAGCAACTTGCGGGAATCAAGGAGGAACTGGGAAGGTCTCTGAAAGAACTGTTTGCCGCACATTACACCATATAGGCTATGTAAGCCAACGGCCTGTTCGAAAGCCTCTACTGTCTGCCTTGAACTAGAGCAGACGTCTCCAGTTCGCAAAGGAGCACAAGGATTGGACAGTAGATGACTGGAAAAGGATCATGTGGTCCGATGATTCGCATTTTCAATTACACCATGCAGATTGCAGGGAGTGAATATGGAGAAAACAGCACGAAAGCATGGACCCCAACTGCATTGCCACAACACTTCAAGCTGGTTGAGGCAATATTATGGTTTGGGGGATGTTTTCTTGGCATTGCATGGGTCCTTTGATTCCTGTGGAAAAACGTCTGAATGGCCAAGGGAATTTGAGTGTTACTGCAGATCAAGTACATCCTGTTATGTTAATGGTGTACCCTGCCGGGGATGGATACTTCCAGCAGCACAATGCTCCCTGTCATAAAGCTGGCATTGTCCACAGATGTGGAGAAGTAATCAGTGTATAGGGGGCGCTGGATTCTTGTTGACCCAATGTGGTAGCTGTCCAATGGCTCATACAGATTTATGAGGAAAAAACAAAAAATGACAGCAATCAATAAGGGTCTGTGTATGGATAATAGACAGAAGGTTTGAGGGGCACAGTAGAAAAGGCTCCCAAGGGGATATCGTACCCTCACTCACACGAAACAGTGCGTGTACATCCACATCAGGGTATCTTTGGGTTTTTCAGAAAGGACACCTCCGTGTGTGGAAATAGGTTTGAAACAGGTGCGTACCGTACTCACATATGTACAGGTGATGGTACTCCTATCAAGGTATCTTTGGGTCCCAGTTGGTTAATAGGATTTTCAATGATTACCTCCAATTTTCTCGGTATATAGCATGAAAGAAAACAAGTTCTCTCTCAGTATGGATATATATTTGACAGCAAATGCTATTGGACAGTGATAAATGAGGGGTCTGTGTACAAAATTGTAATAACACTGTCCAATAGCATTTGCTGTCAAATATATATATCCATACTGAGAGAGAACTTGTTTTCTTTCATGCTATATACCGAGAAAATTGGAGGTAATCATTGAAAATCCTATTAACCAACTGGGACCCAAAGATACCTTGATAGGAGTACCATCACCTGTACATATGTGAGTACGGTACGCACCTGTTTCAAACCTATTTCCACACACGGAGGTGTCCTTTCTGAAAAACCCAAAGATACCCTGATGTGGATGTACACGCACTGTTTCGTGTGAGTGAGGGTACGATATCCCCTTGGGAGCCTTTTCTACTGTGCCCCTCAAACCTTCTGTCTATTATCCATACACAGACCCTTATTGATTGCTGTCATTTTTTGTTTTTTCCTCATAAATCTGTATGAGCCATTGGACAGCTACCACATTGGGTCAACAAGAATCCAGCGCCCCCTATACACTGATTACTTCTCCACATTTCGACGACTAGAGGTCTTCGGTGATCCTCTTCTTCCAGTGTAAGGCTGCAGGATTCAGGCTTAGCGCCTTGGGACTGATTCATTTCTTGTTGTATTGTCCACAGATGGTTTGAATATCATGACAGAGAATTCACCTTGCTTAGTTGGCCTGCACAATCATCAGATCTCAATCCAATTGAGAATTTGTGAGATGAGATCAAACGGGCCATCAGGCAGCTGGATCCAGTACCATCAAATCTTAAGGAATTGGAAAGTGCAGTTCATCAGATATGGTCTCAAATTCCTCATACCATCTACCAACATCTCATAGAGTCCATGCCAAGAAGAATCCATACAGTATTAAGGGCAAAAGGTGGTCCAATATTGTATTGAGGGGGTGGTCATAATAATTTGCCCATTCAGTGTATATATAAGTTTTAATCGGTACAAATAAAAAGATAATCCTGTCTTTCTTTTTCTACCTTCACTTGTTGTTTTAATCCTAATTGACAGGATTTGCTGTTCTGTTTTGAGCAGCAGCTTGGATTAACAACCTGCTATAACGCCGCTTTATTGTCTAGAGAGATTATGCTGGCTACACACCTACAGATTTATCTGTCCAATCTATCTGGTTGGAACAAAAATCTAGCAATGGATGGGAGCATATGAGACTCAAACATTTTCTCCCAAATGCTGGAAAACAAACAATAATATTTCAGATAAATTGTTTGGTACTTGTTTCCTAGCAGGGCGCCCACTACTCTATTTACGTAATGGGCTATTCAGGGTAAGGAAATCGGATCGCATCGCATCGTATGCCCTTAATGGCATCCAATCAGATGAGATCCAATCAGATGAGATCCAATTTTTTATCTTATCCTATCTTTTTAATGGGCTAAGTCAGAGAATACATTAAAAAGATAGGATAAGATAAAAAAATCGTATGGCATACAATGAGATGGGATCCAATTTTTTTTATCTTATCCTATCTTTTTAATGGTGAAAGCGCCTGACGCCACCCCGCCATCAACGTGAACCCGAAGCGTGGCGAGCGCAGCGAGCCCGCGGGGGGCGGCGGTACGCGTCCTCCGACCTTTTCATGCCCTACTATCCACTAGGGCGTGGAGTGAGAATAGAATAGTGTGGCGAGCGCAGCGAGCCACCGAGCCCGAAGCGTGGCGAGCGGACGCGGATACCTTCACAGGTAAACGCATCCCTTCGCGGGCTTCCCAGGTGTCCGCGTCGCCATGGACACCTGGGAAGCCCGCGAGGGGACGCGTATAACTGTGAAGGTATCCGTGTCCCCTCGCGGGGCTCGCTGCGCTCGCCACGCTTCGGGCTCGGTGGCTCGGTGGCTCGCTGCGCTCGCCACACTATTCTATTCTCACTCCACGCCCTAGTGGATAGTATGGCATGAAAAGGTCGGAGGACGCGTACCGCCGCCCCTCGCGGGCTCGCTGCGCTCGCCACGCTTCGGGTTCACGTTGATGGCGGGGTGGCGTCAGGCGCTTTCACCATTAAAAAGATAGGATAAGATAAAAAAAATTGGATCCCATCTCATTGTATGCCATACGATTTTTTTATCTTATCCTATCTTTTTAATGTATTCTCTGACTTAGCCCATTAAAAAGATAGGATAAGATAAAAAATTGGATCTCATCTGATTGGATCTCATCTGATTGGATGCCATTAAGGGCATACGATGCGATGCGATCCGATTTAGGATAAGATAAAAAATTGGATCTCATCTGATTGGATCTCATCTGATTGGATGCCATTAAGGGCATACGATGCGATGCGATCCGATTTCACTACGGTGCCGTACGTAGAAAATCTGGGCGCCCTGCTAGGAAACAAGTACAACTTGTTTCATTTATCAAATTAAACCGAACAATCATGTTTATACATTTTCAACTGTTTAGGAGCAATTGATCGATTGCCATTTCCTCCCTTTCATTTCCAGATTTTTGTTATCACCAGATTGGACAGATAAATCTTTGTGTGTGTACCCAGCTTTAGATTTTACTTGCTAAATACTGCTTTATTCTTGCTCTAATATTTAGATTTCAGTTTGAACACACCCCTCTCTGCACATGTTACATTTGCCCCCTGCACTGCAGCGTGGTTTTGTCCATCTGCAAAAATGGCAGCCTTGCTAACAGGTCTGATTAATGCTCAGAGTTACAGAAAGGAGCCCATCCCTGCTGTTTGCTTAGTGAGCTGCCAGAGCGACTGCGCATGCACGTTCCAGCTGACCAAACATGCATGTCCCAGCTGACCACACATGCATGTTCCAGCTGACCACACATGCATGGTTCCACTAACCACACATGCACGGTCTCACTGATCGCACATGTACAGTCCCACTGATCACACATGCATGGTCCCTCTGATCACACATGCACGGTCCCACTGATCACACATGCACGGTTCAACTGATCGCACATGTACCTTGTCTATTACCGGTATTGGTTCTGGGGAATCCTCTGCTAGAGAGGTTTGCAAAGTGTAGGCCATATGCTACTGCTTTCTTTAGTTTTTTTGGGTGCCATTTACCATTTAAAGCCACATGTAACCCCCATTAGTGTACTGCGGCCCCTCGCATGATTCGCTTAGCTCGCTACACATAAGGGAAGGTGTGCTCGGCATTGGTTACTAGTTCCAATCATAGTAAATGTGGGTGATGGTAAAGGATGAAAAGTACCGGTAGATGTTAAGCACCATCGACCTAATGACCATGACACCATTTTTACTCCTTTGACCGTTTCAGCCTAATACAGTTCAACAATATGTGTTCGACCTATTGACTTTCAACCGAATTAAGGTTGTCTATTGTATAATAAGTATAGAGTATGATAATATAATTAGTGATATCTATAGTTATTGCAATTTTTATTTAATGGCCAATGATGAATAAATTACGGTACTTATATGTTAGTTGGGCGCCCACTAAGCTATTTGGTTGGTTTTCCGCGTCCGCTCGGCACGCTTCGGGCTCGGTGGCTCGCTACGCTCGCCACACTATATAAAATCAACTCCATGGATAGTAGGGGTATGAGCGTACTAACTATAGAGGGCACCCAACTAACATATAAGTACCTAAATTACTTACAAAACCATTAGGGTAATTTCCATAGCAACAATACACTTCCTGTATTGTGATGGATTATTACTCTGCACCTGTTCTTTCCAGAATTAGACTGTAAGTACTGGAGGAAGCCAACTGAGGCGTTAGCAAATATTAATTCAGGATGACTGTGCGGTCGCTGTCTTTAAATCAATGGATTGTAGTGGATATAATGAGATGCAGGGATATGTTTGGATTCTGCTCAGATATGCAAATGTAAGATTTTGTTTTGCAGAATGATTTAATAAATTGAATGGTAACAGGTTAAAATGATAAAGATAAGATTAACATTATTTGGGTAGAATATCGATCACCTATCTATGTTTTAAAATTAACCTATATTTTAATATATTTGCAATATATGAATACAAATATTTGCATATACTAAATCTTCTTCACTTGGGGATATAATTTCCTCTAGGATATTAAAGATATAGGGAGCAGTTTCTAAAGTTTTCAGGTTAACTGAAAGTACGCCACGTTTCCAGTTAGCTTCATTAGTCCAAATTACTTCCCTTCTGGCAGTGCCGTCCTCCTCCTCCTTCACTTCTTGCGTCATGCTGTAAACTTCCTTCTTGTGTTCCATAGGGAAGTATGAGATCCCCATCAGTGTGTGTAAGGTGCCATAGTATTGTGTATTATCACAGATCAATATGTGTGAGACAGTGTGTGGGTCGGTTATCATTGCAAAATGCTGCACACCAGCCTCTCACCACAGAGGAGCGTCTGAACACAATAGCGAGGAGCTGGTATTCCATGACCTCATCTTTTTTTTTTTATCTGCAGTTTTTTGCTTAAGAATTTTGAAAATATTTTTTATTAATGAAATCCCATTGGTATGTGATGTCTGCAAAACTTTTTGTTGCAAAAATCCTGCCCCATCTGAATATGCACCAAATAATGAAAGTCTTTTGTGATTCACACCTACTGTATGTGGATGCTTCTCAAATAAGAGACACATGTGTTACTTCCAAACAAGAACGCATTTATATACCTCATATAACATAGTATAGTGACCTTTACATATCCCATATATGGTTTAAATAACAATCTAACTCATAATTTGGTAATCTTAAAATAAAGGACACTTAACACATTAACACTAAAGATGCACATACACAGGTCTGATTTGGCCCAATTTCCCCGGATTCCGATGGATAGGGCCAAAATATCGGATGAACATCAAGTGCAAAGTTTGATGGAGCCCTCCCAGGAAGCTGCCAGGAATGACAGGTCCGACTTGTGCCTCAAACAAGTGGGACTTGTGTATGGGTAACTTTAGGGTAGTATGCAAATAGCTATAATAATTTATCACTACTAGTGGATTCCCTGGTGGCTATCCAATTAGCCTCAATAGCCGGCACTTATCAGCAGTGGTGGGCTGGCCAGGGTGGCAGGGTGCCATGTGCCCCCAAGGCCACTGCAATTATGCAGCATAGGGGCTGCTGCTGCATTGACTACATATACCTGTCACCCGGGAAGGCTCTCTTCTTGCCTTCTGGCAGTGTGAGGCAGCTACGACTGCTTCACACTTCTGCTGACTGCTTTGTTGACACCTCAGCAGGCATTTAGCCCAGGGGCTCTGAGAGGGCAGAGCTTATTGGGACCCAAACGGGGGTGGGGCTGCCCAATATATAGTTGCGCCCAGGCAGGCTGACTGGCTGGGTACAGGCAGCAGCTTTCATGAAGCTTATTTCCTCCTCCTCACATGCCCTCCCACAATCCACTCAGTCTTGAGAGATTAGCTTCGCCCTCAACAGACAAGGAAGAGCAGGAGATAGCAATGCTGCTGCCCTGCAAAGAATGATGCTTTCAATTGCAAGGCCAGGAGAGCAATCATCTTGCCCCTGCTCCCCACAGTAACATACCTCCCAACTTTTAAGGGGGGACGAGGGGGGACGAGGAGGGACGTTCTTGCTTGCTGGAGGTGCGACCGAAAATTGTGGGGGTGTGACCTAGTGAAAAGGAGTCATAGCCTATACCCGTGATGTTCCCGAGAGGCCACACCCCTGTTTTGCTGCTGTGGGGGCATGAATAGACACTGTACGCATGCGCATATCGTCTTTTCACGGGCAATGGAGGGGAAACTCCCAACTGCCCCCCCCCCCGCCACAGGACACTGCCGGACCCCGGTGGGATGCGGGAATGACCCCATAAAACTGGACGTTCCTGCAGAAAGGGGGACAGTTGGGAGGTATGCAGTAAGCTGTTGATTTTTACATTTAAAGTTTAAGCTCTTTGGATAAAATGATAAGGATTCCCTATATACAGATGTAGCTACACTCCCCGTGGCTCTGTTGGGGCCAAGCCAGGCTGGCGGCTAATGGAAATCTTACGGCCACAGGTGCGGTATTGACGCATGCGCGTACCTGTGTGCAGATATGCCACAACATATTGCCACACCCACGCCGCAACAGAGCCACGGTAAGTGGCTACATCTATACTGTATATATTCATGAAAGGGTCTATATATATATATATATATATATATATATATAGGGAGCCCTTCATATTTTCTTAGGTCAGTATGTGACATACATACTGTATATGACTGGGTTTTTGCATTTTATTGGACAGATTTGTTGAATGAGAGGGAGCAAAGAGGTTTAGGCCAGGGGGTGCCTATGAAAGAGCAGGGAGCCCTGTCTGTTTTAATGATTTTCACAATGGGCCAGATGTACTAAGCTTGGCTGCCAAACCTGCCTGTTCCTGAGCCTCCAGCGCGAGTCACAGGACCGGGGCTCAGGGATGGCGGCGGTAATGGGAGCCAGTAAGGCCGCCTCCTAACAGAGGAGTCTGAAGGCACAATATTGGCTTGTGGAGGAGTCTGATGGCACAATAGTGACATACGGAGGAGTCTGCTGGCACAATAGTGGCATGAGGAGGAGTCTGATAGCATAGTAGTGGCTTGCAGAGGAGTCTGATTGCACAACAGTGGCATGAGGAGGAGTCTACTAACATATTAGTGGAATGCAGAGGAGTCTGAATGCACAATATTGGCTTGTGGAGGAGTCTGATGGCACAATAGTGACATGCGGAGGAGTCTGATGGCACAATAGTGGCATGAGGAGGAGTCTGATAGCATAGTAGTGGCTTGCAGAGGAGTCTGATTGCACAACAGTGGCATGAGGTGGAGTCTACTAACATATTAGTGGAATGCAGAGGAGTCTTAAGGCACAATAGTGGCATGCAGAGGAAACTTAGGCATAATATTTGCATGCAAAGGACTCAGGTGGCCTAATAGAAGGACTTGGGGGAGTCTGACGATATAATGGAAGCATGTTGTTTAGTCTGATGACATAATAGTGGCATGTGGAGGAGACTGGTGGCATAATAGAGACTTGAGGATTAGTCTGATGGCATAATAGTGACAAGGGGAGAAGACGGATGGCATAATAGTGTATCATGGTGTCTTCACCTACTGTACTGTTCATCATTCATTTTTGTCCTTAGTAATTTCTCTTTGCTGACCTGTGTCTCTGCTCATTCTTGTCAATCTATTAAGCTCCATCACTATATTAAATTTCTCTTGTAATTAATTACTGCCTCATTTTACCCTGCACGCTCTTAGACTGTCTCATTTTCCACTGTAGACGAGGGGTTAATTGTCAAATGTGTTATAACCAGCGCTTTTTCCCACTAGTTACAACAATGCCATGCATGTATAAAACCAGGTAACGTAGAGAAAAATCACCTCTCTACGAATATTTGCAAACATGTAACGATTTTGCCATCACTATATTATTTTATCATTCAGACGTATTACAAAATTATGAGGGCACTTTTTTGCTTATCAGTCCGCATCCCAACGGTCAGGATGCCGGCATTTAATATACCAACATTGGCATCCAGAGTGCCTTAAAAACACTGGCACTGGAACGTTGAATGGTTTTGACAGCATCCCGAATGTTGAGTATGTGGGGCGGCATAGCATTCAGCCTGGGTAGGTTTAAGAACTAGACTAATTTAGGCTGCACAGGGTGGGAAGAAGGTTAGAGTTAGGCTGCGGGAAAGGGGCGGGTTAGGATTAGGCACTTACAAGGGAAAGGGATAGGTCAGGCTGCAAGGCAAGGGGGTCATATTGGTGGAGGGGTATGGGGGTAAGGTTTAGGCACTAGCAGGGATGGTTAGGGCCAGACTGTGGGGGAAGAGTTAGGATTTGGCTGCTAGAAATGAGAAATAGGGTTGGGGGAGGACAGGGGGAGGGTAAGCATACTAACCTGACCCCCTGTCTGGATTCCCTCCTTTGAGATGGTGGCATTGTTATTCTGACAACCGGTCATCCGTATATATCCCTTTCACACATCGCCATTCACGTATACCTTTTCTAGTAGCGAAGATGGGGCCACTTGCTTGTGTTTGCCATCTGGGCTGAAAATTGCCAGCCAGCCCCTGCTTATCAGGCATTATGCTATGCATGCTTAAGACATGTGTAGCAAAATCCCTGATTACCAACCGTAGGATAATCATTTTGCCATGATAATATATGGGTTTTGAAACTTATCCCAGATCCTATGTATTAGTATCCAAAACGGTACATTTTTCAGACGAGAAAAGGGGCTGTAATTGGACAGGCCAGGGATGGGGAACTTTGGCTCTCCAGCTATTGTTGAACTCCACATCCCAGCATGCCCTGCAACATGTAAAAGATTGCGGCATGCATTCGCATCTGCGACTGTGTTCGCATTCCTTACCCACACAAGTCCCTGTACTGTTCTGTCCCCAACTATTCTCTGTGGCAAGATCTGCACGGCATTTCCCTGGGGCCTAGTCAGTGTCCCACACTGATCCCAAGCCAGTCCCACACTGCATGGGCGTCGCCATGACACCTGTAGTCACATTACTGAATCTCCCAATAGTTTTCCTGTGACCTTGACACTCTGACCTGTGCACTGAACCATGTGATGAAGTTGTGCACAGGTTCTTCCTGGATTTGATTGATTCTGCAACTTGCAACCAATCACAAACAGGCAAGGCGGATATAGCTGAGGCCTCTGGCTCTTCTCCCTCACCTTGAACAACTAGTCTGATCCCTGAGTACTTCCACAAGTCAGCATTCTAAGGCTCCATGTTCCCTGTTCCAGAGTTCCTGTGTTACACCTGAGTAATCTGCTGCTGCTGCTTTCATTATCTAAAGCTCCCTGGTTATGATCCACCTGCCAGGTTACCTTCCAAGCTGCTTAACACCTACAGCTCCCAGGGGAAGAGGTCAGAGCATTCCAGCATCCCTTCAGCAGAGGTTGCCATTGGCTCCCAAGCCACTACCATCATCAACTCCCTAGTCAACACAGGTGTTGACTCTAAAGTCCTCAAGTGTCTGTCTACAGCTCCCAGGCCGCCAACATCATGTGTTGGCTCCCAGGCCGTCAACTACCCTGTCGGCTCCCAGGCCGTTGACATCCCTCTAGCTCCCTGGCTGTCAACAATCCACTCGGCATCCAGGCGGTTGACACCCCTCCTGCTCCCAGGCTGACACAGTCCATACATACAAACCTTCAGCAGTTCCTAGATCATCCAAGTACACAAGCACTCATCACTTACCATCTCCTGTGATAGGCCAGTTAGGTGTGGGAACTCGGTCAGAGGGCCACGGCCTCGCCACCGAATGCAGCGGAGTCCAAACCTCCTTGCAGGGTTCCCTGTTGAAAACCATTGGTGGTGTTAGGCTCCGCACCTCTGATCAGAGTCTCATCAACTTCCCCACCTAGCTGTGCTCACAGTGCCCAGTGTATATGAACTACCATTACCTGAGACCTCCTGTGTTCCTGTTCCCAGAACCCTCCACTGGCTCACTGGTATCACAGCCGTGACCACCAGAAACCCAAGCCCTGAGCATGGCCAAATAGCAAAAGTAGAGCAGGGCATGCTGGAATGTGTAGCTCAACAACAGCTGGACACCCATGGTTCCCCATCTCTGGGAAGGGCTGAAAATGGCTATCAGCCCATGTTATTCGGCCTAACAATTAACGTGGCTAATAAGATACCACCTAAGAAGAATAAGAAGAATGTTGTATCAGCATAAATTGAGATCTGCTTTAATCCTACAACCTATTCTACACAGTACATTTCTTAATGACCTTTCTTAAACATAGATGTGACACCCCAGAGTTAGGGATGCCTCCTTTTCCCTACCCAGCCTGGGGGTATCCCGTTTCATAAGGACACCAGCCTTGTAGTGTCCCGCAGGACAACTGTGACAGAAGGGTTGCTAAGCAACCCCAACAACAGGGAGCCGACAGACCACAGGACCTGAAGGGGTTATCTACCCTGCGTACCTGAAGGGCGCGAATAGAGTAGGAGGAGTCATCCTGGGGCGCGAAGATGCAGTGTGTGTGCGCTCAGGACAAAAAAAAAGGTAATCGCAGGACGTGCGCAGGCTGCAGCAATTGGCCGGGTGCAGAGGTCAGAGGTCCCGGCGTGTGAGCGGCTAGTCCAGGACGGAGAGACTAGCAGACTGGGAGCCTCCGTGTGTGTGTGGCGCCAGAAGGAGTGCCCGGTACATACCCCAGCAGCAGCAGGGAAGAGATCCCCAGCCGCGACGTGACAGGCAGGAGAGGAGAGCCGGCGGCCGCACAGCCCTCAGCGGAGACCCAGCGTGAGTGACAGCACAGCCGCCTGAAAGACCCGGCGCGAGTGAGTACAAGTCACCTGACTTGCAGCACCCCGGCATCCAACAGCAGCGCCCCGGCAGTGAGACAGAGGACGTGCCCCAAAGAAAGAGAGCCCAGGTGAAGCGGTGCACCGCAGAACAGCAGCGGTGACCGCCGACAACAGAGACCCGCGGTGATTGACAGCCGCGTCGAGCAGAGACGCCAGCCTGAAGCGCAGATCCCCCTACAGCCCTCATGGTGGCAGCCCAGCAGTGGACCTCAAACGGCAGGTGCCGCACCAATCTGTAAGTGTTGCACTGCTACCCTGCCCCGTGACGCCTCCAGCCAGCCAGGAGACAGTTAGTGGTGGGAAGGGGACCCCATCAGTTACCTATCGGCAAAAAGGCCCTTGTTGACTCTATCAGGCCCTGCTGTGAGGATCCCCACTCCTCACCGCGAAGAACAGGTGACATCTTCCACTATACCCAGTGGCATCATAATGTGTACAAGAGACCGACCCTACTGTTACTGAGGGCCACTGAACTCGGTAGCCCATCGTCCACCTCAGTGCCCCTGCGCTGTGGGGTAGGAATACTCATAGAAGCAAGTGCAGCTTAGGCTGTCCAGACTTGTTGGATAAAAGACCGTACAGTATTTATCTCCTTATTCGGGACATGGCCCAATCAAGTTTTATCCTTTTCTTTCGAGGCGGACTATTCTGAGCCCCACACCCACTGCGCAGTGGTTACCAGAGGCCTCCAACGGACCTTAAAATCCTTGTGCACGGGTCTGTCTTAGAGACAGTAGGTGGTCACAGGAACTGGGTACCCAGTAGCGTAATATCGTTTACAGTAAAGTATTACTAATGTGTTGTTTTAAATGGCTCCGTGAGTTATATAGCATGACCTCACTATTGCGTATAGTTTAATGTGATTGCTAAGTATCGTATGTTTCTACCAAGTGATAACTTTGTTTGATTGAATTATCCAGAAGTGCCTTGTGTTATCACTGTGAACTTGCTGTGTTACATAATGGTGTACCCCTTTCAGTGCTATCTATGCCTTAGGTAGCAGGGCTACCTAATCTCAAGTATCCTATTAAGTCTAAATAAATTCCGTTGCACCATTTCCTTAGTCTGGTTCTTGTCCCGTGTCCAGTAAGAAGAGACGAAGAGGGAATCCCAGAGCGCAAGGTAAAAGGGGTTACTGGCCTGCCGGTTCCGGTTCACCACATCAAACTTTGGCGTCCGCGAACAGGATCGGAAACATGTCGGAACCCGGCACTCCACCACCGTCCCCCCGCAGACGTCTTCCGCCACTACCAGAAGACAGGGAACCGCCGAAGGCAGCAGCGGCACAGATTACGATGCCTTACTACTTCGGGGCCACGTGGCTACTCACATTCTCGGGAGATACGCGGACAAAAGGCACAAGCACTTTTAAGGCATTCAAGGACTGCATGAATTCGACGTTCACCCTATACCAACTGAACGAAGAACAAAGCAAAGAAATATTGCTGACGCAACTGAGAGGGTCTGCCCTGAGAGAAGTCAAATCATGGTCGGAAGGCGACAAGGAGACGGCGGACAAGATATTGAAAAAACTGGCAAAGATCTTCGATGCCAAAACCGTGCCAGTGCTGAAGAGCAGGTTATATGCCAGGAAGCAAAAACAGGGAGAATCACTGCGTGATTTCGCACTGGCATTACACGAGGCCATGAAGGCAGTACAAGCCGCAGACCCGAGAGAAGTACAACTAGCGGATGAAATGCTGATAGACCTCTTCGTAGAAGGGGCAAGAGAAGAGACCACCCGCGCCCAGCTCCGAATGATAAAGCGGCAAGAACAAGGCTGCACATTTGAGGAACTCAAAGAATCGGCACTACAGGTGTTGGAAAAAGCCCAGAATGAGGAGCCGGAAGAAGGAGCTACGGCGGAAGAAGAGGAGACGGAGAGTCACTGTGAAGCCAGACGCCATGGCTCTGGTGTAAAGAGGGGAACAGTACTCCAAGAGGCACAATCACCAGCAGGCCCAGACCCATTGTCCGCCATTAACAGCAAGCTCACAGAACTGGCTCTAGACCTCGCCAGAATGGGGCAAAGACTGGAGCAGAGCAAAGCCAGACACAATGAATGGCGCCTGCGAAGAGAGAGAGGAAGCCGACCGCGGTGGAGCACACCCAGAGAATCGGGAAGAGACCCACTACTAGGTCCGCAGAAACAAGAATGGTGGCCCCGCTTCGTAGAAGATCCATCGACCAGCCCACAAGAGCTCATGCAAAGTCAGACCAAGGCGAAAAGACCACCTGGCACTGAAGAACGACGAGTCAGAGCAAGGAAGTTGACCGGCCAGGTATCGTGGTTCAGTGTAACACGTGGCTATGGCGTCATAAGGTCAGATGATAGGAGAACCATATACGTGCACTATACCGGCATCCAGAAGACCCCTAGGAACAAATACTTCTGAAGCTTAGAAAAAGGAGAATGGGTCGAATTCGAAGTGACCAATGGAAGGAGAGGTGTCAAGGCAACCAACGTAACGGGCCCCGGTGGTGCTGCAGTAAGAGGCAGCAGATATGCAACTAGCCACGGTCAATATCGACGCTTCATGAACCACCACAACGATCCATGCAGTCACCAGCCACATAGTCAGCACAACCTGAAGAGGAGAGGACCACAGGATGTTTATGGCGAGATCGATCGGCCCATCAGTAATCGTCCCCGGCCTGACCAGGTACCACGATCACCAGAACCTAAAGGCTCAATAAGAAAGGAACGGCTGGAGACCAGCGAGAGACCAGACATACGGGGTCAGAGTGAGGCAGTGCAACAGTGCCATGAAAATGCCATTAGACCGCAGGGTCTCCCAGAGCCCATTAGGCCACCGTCTCCACCTAATGTCCTTGTGGAAACCCCAAGGGAAGCGGAGAAGGCCAAAGCCCAGAGGAAAGAAGTGAGGCCAGGAACCGAACACAAGTACACTCCAAGAATGGTAGATACAGGTGGCCGGACAGCAACTCTACAGCAGACAGATATCAGTACCGCCGAACGCAAGAGATGCCTCGAAGTTGTGGCCCACATGACCAGGGCGAAGGAAATAGAGCCATGGGAACCCGAAAGCCCAAAGACAACTGTGCCACCGCCCAAAGCAAAGGTCACTACGGAAATCACCAACACAGCTGAAAAGGCCGAAACCTGTCCCATGGAAGAGAAAACTGATACAGACCAGGAGTACACGACAATTACAGGAGAAGAATTCGTGTGCATGATACAACAGGCCATCAACAGGTCCAGGAAGAGTGGAAAAGGAGCACCACGTGCTCCTTGCAGACCGCATGCTGTGATCTAAGGTGCAGTCGAAGGGCCGTTTCGAAATTTAGGAGGTCTGTGCGCGAAAGGGGTGTTACCAGCCGATATAGAATGTAAATAATACTTGAATGCAAATTCCTTGTAAATTGTGTATATAAACTTGTGTACAGTGTTAAGATTTATGCGACATTTGATGCTATCCGTGGCCCCTCTAAAAGGACATTAAGGGCCTTATCTTCATGTTCCGGACTTTATCCAAGACTTTTGCTGACCCTTAGGGTTGATGCCCGGGGACTGGCATCATTCGAGTAGGGGGACATGTGACACCCCAGAGTTAGGGATGCCTCCTTTTCCCTACCCAGCCTGGGGGTATCCCGTTTCATAAGGACACCAGCCTTGTAGTGTCCCGCAGGACAACTGTGACAGAAGGGTTGCTAAGCAACCCCAACAACAGGGAGCCGACAGACCACAGGACCTGAAGGGGTTAACTACCCTGCGTACCTGAAGGGCGCGAATAGAGTAGGAAGAGTCATCCTGGGGCGCGAAGATGCAGTGTGTGTGCGCTCAGGACAAAAAAAAAGGTAATCGCAGGACGTGCGCAGGCTGCAGCAATTGGCCGGGTGCAGAGGTCAGAGGTCCCGGCGTGTGAGCGGCTAGTCCAGGACGGAGAGACTAGCAGACTGGGAGCCTCCGTGTGTGTGTGGCGCCAGAAGGAGTGCCCGGTACATACCCCAGCAGCAGCAGGGAAGAGATCCCCAGCCGCGACGTGACAGGCAGGAGAGGAGAGCCGGCGGCCGCACAGCCCTCAGCAGAGACCCAGCGTGAGTGACAGCACAGCCGCCTGAAAGACCCGGCGCGAGTGAGTACAAGTCACCTGACTTGCAGCACCCCGGCATCCAACAGCAGCGCCCCGGCAGTGAGACAGAGGACGTGCCCCAAAGAAAGAGAGCCCAGGTGAAGCGGTGCACCGCAGAACAGCAGCGGTGACCGCCGACAACAGAGACCCGCGGTGATTGACAGCCGCGTCGAGCAGAGACGCCAGCCTGAAGCGCAGATCCCCCTACAGCCCTCATGGTGGCAGCCCAGCAGTGGACCTCAAACGGCAGGTGCCGCACCAATCTGTAAGTGTTGCACTGCTACCCTGCCCCGTGACGCCTCCAGCCAGCCAGGAGACAGTTAGTGGTGGGAAGGGGACCCCATCAGTTACCTATCGGCAAAAAGGCCCTTGTTGACTCTATCAGGCCCTGCTGTGAGGATCCCCACTCCTCACCGCGAAGAACAGGTGACATCTTCCACTATACCCAGTGGCATCATAATGTGTACAAGAGACCGACCCTACTGTTACTGAGGGCCACTGAACTCGGTAGCCCATCGTCCACCTCAGTGCCCCTGCGCTGTGGGGTAGGAATACTCATAGAAGCAAGTGCAGCTTAGGCTGTCCAGACTTGTTGGATAAAAGACCGTACAGTATTTATCTCCTTATTCGGGACATGGCCCAATCAAGTTTTATCCTTTTCTTTCGAGGCGGACTATTCTGAGCCCCACACCCACTGCGCAGTGGTTACCAGAGGCCTCCAACGGACCTTAAAATCCTTGTGCACGGGTCTGTCTTAGAGACAGTAGGTGGTCACAGGAACTGGGTACCCAGTAGCGTAATATCGTTTACAGTAAAGTATTACTAATGTGTTGTTTTAAATGGCTCCGTGAGTTATATAGCATGACCTCACTATTGCGTATAGTTTAATGTGATTGCTAAGTATCGTATGTTTCTACCAAGTGATAACTTTGTTTGATTGAATTATCCAGAAGTGCCTTGTGTTATCACTGTGAACTTGCTGTGTTACATAATGGTGTACCCCTTTCAGTGCTATCTATGCCTTAGGTAGCAGGGCTACCTAATCTCAAGTATCCTATTAAGTCTAAATAAATTCCGTTGCACCATTTCCTTAGTCTGGTTCTTGTCCCGTGTCCAGTAAGAAGAGACGAAGAGGGAATCCCAGAGCGCAAGGTAAAAGGGGTTACTGGCCTGCCGGTTCCGGTTCACCACATCGACACACACTATGTTTTCTTCAGTGATCCCGAAAATGACTGTTCAAGTCAATATTAATGTAACCCCTTTAATGGGGCTTAAAGGGTGAGTATTAAGGTATAGAATAGCATTAAATAAATATAGCTATTGTGAGGTAAAAGCAATGTTTATTTATTTCAGGTACTAGCCTGTAATATGTGACTTTATTTAAATTAACATGCTAAATTAACATTTTTTTTGTTCTTATATGTACAATAATTGTAGTGTACTACTTCGATCTGGTTAAAGCCACTTCCTATAACAGACTTGTAAGAGGATGTTTCGGAGGCATGTTATCACAGCAGGAGATATGGTGTGTACACACGTTAGATGTGCCTTAAGATCCTATCCACGATCTGATCAGATAGGATCTTGGATAGGATCTTAAGGCACATCCGATTTGCATCCTATCTTGACTATATAGTGCAGATCTGCACTATATAGACAAGGCAGCCAAGACTTTCTGGCTTCCGATACGTGAACGCGCATCGGGATCGGGATCGCAAGGGTTAAAACCCTTGCGATCTGCATCCGATGTTGATCCGATGCAGATCCGATGTTGACTATATCGTTAACATCGGAAAGGAAATCTGACCGTGTGTACACAGCAATAGTTGGGAGGAGCAAACATCGTAAACACACCTGAATGATTATATAGTGCATATAACTGACACTTTCGTTAGTAAAGGTGCCCATACACTAGTAAGATTTATCTTCAGATCTGGCTGGTTGGAACAAAAACCTGGTTATGGATGAGTGACAGTTTGTCAGTTTTCCAGCATTTCCAAGCAAATGGTCAACTGTCATTTGCTCTCATCCATAACCATGTTTTTGTTCCAACCAGACAAAGCTACAGATAAATCTGCGTGTGTATGGCCACCTTAAGACTTAAACACAGTATATGGAGAAGGAGAAAGGAAAAGTACCATCCAGTACTGTGAAATAATACCTTTATTTAGCAAAGCTTTACAGGACAGAGACACTATAGGGTTAATAGCAGAGAATCAAGGGAGTAGTCAATCTAATTAGTGCATTAATATTCAGTCTACAGTGAAAGACAGATTCATATTGCATTTAAATGCATGCCATTACAATTGCAAATAACTTCTCTCATATAAGAAGTAAAATACCAAGGAGAAATACTAGAGCATTAACTGTGTAATAAGTGTGCATAAGGACTAATATATTACTGGGCTTTAATACTGGCATATGTAACAAGACTGCTATATAGTTGCACTTGAGTTTTAAACAGTTGCCATTACCTCAATAGGAAAAAGCAAGGATTATACTTACGATAATACCTTTTCTTCGGAATACTTCATGGCAGCCATTACATTGGGTTTATCCCCCTCTCTCTCCCAATTAGACAGGTAGTTTTTTCTCCCTAGGACCCGACTCCTCCTCTTCCTTATCCTATATAACTGAGCACCTCCCCTCTGACCATAGTCTTTTAAATGTCTCCGCTCCGATCCTAGGGAAAAAACAGAAACAGGGAGGGCTAAAAAATATAGGCTGCCATGAAGTATTCCGAAGAAAAGGTATTATCGTAAGTATAATCCTTGCTTTCTCCTTCATACTTCATGGCAGCCATTACATTGGGATGTACCAAAGCAGTAGGGAGGGCTATACAATACCTCAAGCCAACGCTTGTCTTAGGACTTCACCACCAAACTGTGCTTCTGCCACATCCAGGGCATAATGCTTAGAAAACGTGTGTAGAGATGACCAAGTAGCTGCTTGACATATCTCTCTGGCTGATACATTCGCCTCTCTCGCCCATGACACCGCCATTGCCCTTGTTGAGTGTGCCTTAATACCCTCAGGGACTGGACGTCCTACTTTTTTGTAGGTAAAGGAAATAACATCTTTAAGCCATCTTGAAATCATTTGTTTAGCCGGAACGCACCTTGCGGAATCACAAACAAATTCTCTGACTGTCTGAAGGCTGCAGACCTGTCCAAATAAATTTTTATGGCTCTAACCACATCTAACGTATGTAAATTCTCTTCTTTTTTACTTGAAGGATTTGGAAAGAAACAAGGCAATATAATTTCTTGATTCAAATTAAAAGAGGATATTACTTTTGGCAAAAAAGATTTTTTTTGTTTTCAAGACCACTTTGTCTGGAAAAATCTTCAGATACTGATCCTGTATGCACAGCGCTTGAAGTTCACCAACCCTTCTGGCTGAGGTGATCGCCACCAGGAAGGCCACTTTCCATGGCATAAATTTAAGACTTGCTCTATCCAATGGCTCAAATGGTGCTGACATAAGTCCATTCAGAACCAAATTAAGGTCCCATTGAGGAACCATAGACGAATCCTTGGACGAATCCTCTTGACAGCCTGACAGAATCTCTTTATCAGACTATGATCCGCCAGCCTTCGGTCTAATAACACACTTAATGCTGATATGTGCACCTTCAATGTAGCCACTGCCAGGCCCTTGTTGAACCCGTCACACAGGAATTGCAGCACATGAGATATGGTCGCCTTTGGAAATTGAAATCTGCCCTTGGACCATTTAGCAAATACTCTCCAGACTCTATAGTAGATGGCGGAGGAAACCTTCTTCCTAGCCTGAAGGAGTATTCTATCACCTCTGGCGATAAATGCTTCTCTCTCAACTGCTGCCTCTCAATTTCCACGCCGTCAATGATGATTTCTGCGGATCTTGGCACCTGATTGGTCCCTGCGACAGAAGATCTGGTGATACTGGCAGAAACAGAGGCCTCGCCACTGCCATGGTCTCCAACATCGGGAACCAAGCCCTTCTGGCCCACAACGGTAGGACTATTATCACATGGCACTTCTCTGATCTGATCTTCCACAGTACCCTGTGAATGAGGGAGAACGGTGGGAAAACGTAGGCTAGAGCATAGCTCCACCTTTGAGACAGGGCATCGACTCCGCATGAACCCGTGTGCTGGGTACCGGGGAACTTTTTTGTTGAGAGACGTCGGCATGAGATCTATTTCTGGCATGCCGAAGTGTTCTATTATAAGCTGAAAAACTGACTGCTTTAGTTCCCATTCGCCTGGAATCAATGTACTGCGACTCAAGAAGTCTGCAATTTGATTTTCTTCTCCTGGAATGTGCAATGCCGAGATAGACTGGAGATTTACTTCGGCCCATGACATTATGTTCTCTACTTCCTCCAACAACACCCGACTTCTTGTGCCCCCTTGACGGTTGATATAAGAGACTGTCGTGACGTTGTCTGAGAATACTCGAACATGTGACCCCTTTATATCTTCTGCGAAGAACCTTACAGCCTGCCACACCGCTCTCAACTCTCTGTGGTTTGATGACCATTCTTTTTCTTGTATCGACCACCTGCCTTGGCACGACCTTTCCATCCCATGTGCCCCCCAACCGGAGGCGCTGGCATCTGTAGTTATTACTACAAATGATTGGCTTTCTAGCGACCACCTTCTTTCTCTCAACCGATCGTAGCTCCACCATTCTAGAGATTCTCTTACTGCGTTTGGGATCCTTATTATTTGATCCAACAATGTATGATTTCTTGAGAACCTTGCCCACGGAGTGACCTCTACTGCTGAGGCCATCATCCCCAGCAGACTCATTGCAGTTCTTAAGGGCAAGCGAGGATCGCCGTGAATGAGTGAAATTAACTGCTGAATTTTCTCGCATCTTCTTTCGGAGAGAGCTATCTGGAAAGAGATTGTGTCCACTAGTACGCCTAGGAATTGAATCTTTCTTGAAGGGATGAGACGACTCTTCTCCCAATTGATCATCCAACCGTGCTCTTGGAGGAACTTGATGGTATAATCTCTTGCTATTACGCTTTCCTCTTCGGATTGTGCTGCTATCAGGATGTCGTCTAGGTATGCCCACACCATAATCTTCTGCCTTCTTAACCTTTCTATTAACACCACTAGAACCTTTGTGAAGATTCGGGGAGATGAAGTTAGACCGAACGGCAGGCATGTAAACTGGAAATGTTTTTCTTTTATGGCAAACCTCAGGTATCTTCTGTCGTTTGGAAAGATGGGGATGTGAAAGTACGCATCTTTTAAGTCGATAGCTACTAGATAATCGTTTTTTCTGATCCCCATCAAGATAGATTTGGTTGTTTCCATGTGAAATTTTTTCTTTCTTAGACGATCGTTCAGACTCCTTAAATCGAGGATAGTCCTGAACCCGCCTGAAACCTTGCTTATGACAAACAACCGGGAGTAATATCCTAGTCCTCTTTCCCTTAATGGGACTTCTTCGACTGCTCTTGTGTCGATTAGATCCTGCACACTTGATTTCAAAACTTCCTTTTCGGTTTCTGATAGAGGAAGTTTGGAACTTAAAAATCTTGCCAACCTTGGCTTCGACAAAAATTCTAACTGGTAGCCTTGGGATACTATCTCTAGCACCCATTTGTCTGAGATGTTTTGTTCCCAGATGTGAGCAAATTCCAGGAGTCTTCCTGCTACCGGGATTTGCTCTATGGGACTTCAGGCGTCACTGCTTTTGAGTTGCGCCAGAACTTTCGCCTCTTTTCTTAATGTACTGGCGAAAAAATTCCTGCGACGTACCTGAGGCGTACTTGTCACGAAATGGCCTACCTGGCCTGTATGATCTGGCCTGTCTATACGACTGCCTGTTGGAATAGGAATTAAACCTACCCCTCCTATCCTGGGGTAATCTCACGGATTTACCACCCGACATCCTTTGAATCATTTGGTCGAGCTTACTTCCGAAAAGAAAGGCTCCTTCATACGGAAGTGTAGCAAGTTTATTTTTAGAATGAGAATCTGCTGACCATGATTTTAACCAAAGGGCCCTTCTGGCTACTACCCCTGATGTCAGGGATTTGGCCGAGAAGTCCAACATGTCTAATGAAGCCTCACAGACATAGTCCACGGCCATTTGGATTTGCGCCAGACTTTTGCCCATCTGGTCACGAGAAGCTCTGTCTTGCAGATCATCCTGCAATGCTGCACACCATATTCGTAATGCTCTGGACAGGGAAGCTATGGCTACGCCAGACTTCATTGACACTGATGTAGATATGTGCAATTGTTTTAAAGCACTCTCCATCCTTTTTTCCATAGGGTCCTTTAAGGACGCCCCATCCTCTAGTGGTATGGTTGTACGGGTAGTCACTTCAGAAACGGATGCGTCTATTTTAGGTACGCTACTCCACTTCAGAAACTCCTCATCCTCTATAGGAAACATCTTATCGATTCTCTTAAAGGACCCCACTCGCTTGTCTACATTATTCCATTCCTTTGTCAATATGTCCTTAACGACTTTATGGACAGGAAAACACCTGCCTTTCCTTGATCTGTCCTCGAATAATGTATCCAACTCTGTTTTAACTGGTTGTTTATAATTCAAGGTTTTATAGAGGTTCTTTAGTACCACTTCCACCAAACCCAGATCAAACAGGCGTTCGTCTTCAACGACTTCTCCAGACTCAGCAGTGGAACCACCTGAACCATCATCAGAACTGGCCACCACTGAACCACAATCATCGTCTAAATCCAAACTGGTCTGAGACCTAGACCTCTTGTTGCTAGCATACTCTTTCTTTGAGACAAAATTTTTCTCCATCCACTCTCTAAGCTCCGATATCTGATTAGACACTGAAGAAGCTTCCTTCTTTTGAAGACAACTTTTACATAACACATTTTCTCCCGTAAACGATTTGTCACATTCCGGGCAATTTTTATCCAATTTCTTCTTAGCTGCTTTCTTTTTTGCAATTACAGACACACTAAAATGAAAGAAAAGATAGACTAACTAACTCCAGCCTCAGCATAAATAAATAACCAGTCCTCAAAAAGAGGACTTACCTGGGCAGCGGTACATTCATATTAGGAGAGGCATCTTCCATAATGCAGAGCTTTAGGATTCACCTCCAGCTGGAAAAAATGCAGCAGCGCCTGTTACACCGACCAGGCGCTATATATACCGGCACTTCCGGTATCTGGAATGCACGCGGACCTGCTGTGGAACGCAGGCCGCATGCTGAAGCGCCGGAAGTGCGTGTCACTTCCCCCACGGCGTCTACAGAAACAACAGACGCCGGGTATACACACGCCGGATACTTCCGGTATCCTGGAACGCACGCGGCCTGCCTGTGAGACGCAGATCGCGCGACAGCTACAAACAGACGCCGGGTACAGTAACCACGCCGGACATGCTGCCGCTGCCTCAGAGTGCTCTGAACTCCACCATATCTGCCCTGGCAACCGCTCCTCAGGCTCCAACTTGGTGAGTTCAAACAGACTATTGGGGCATGAGTTCCACCCAATCTGTCCTGCCACTGTCTGGGTTATAGGCACCGCCAACCCATCAACTTAGCACTGATCCATGCCGCCGGCCTCGGATCAAATATAGGGTAAGGCACCGCCAACCCCTCGCTGCCAGGTTAATACTCTATCTATACTAACCTAACTACCTGCTTACAGACAGAGGAGACAGGAAAAAAGACTATGGTCAGAGGGGAGGTGCTCAGTTATATAGGATAAGGAAGAGGAGGAGTCGGGTCCTAGGGAGAAAAAACTACCTGTCTAATTGGGAGAGAGAGGGGGATAAACCCAATGTAATGGCTGCCATGAAGTATGAAGGAGAAAACAAACATTTTTTTTTTCAAGAACTAGCAACATAAAGCATACTATTGAATTACCTAGGTAGGGGTGTAATTTGATTTTCGTAGGCCCTATAGCAAAACTTTGTAAGGGCCCCTTATTTAGCAACTGATGGTGATTAATGTATGTAAAACATGTTACTCAGACAGTAAAGATGGGCCCCCTTCAGCTCTGGGCCCCATAGCAGCTGCACCCCCTGCACCTATGGTAGTAACGCCCTTGTACCTAGGATAAACATATGCTTATTCTATAGTTATATTTCCTTAGGAGCATAAGCTATATAAACTCTCTATAGCAGTGGTAGCCAACTACGGTCCTCGAGAGCTACCAACAGTTCACATTTTCAAGACAACATAGCTGCTGCACAGGTGCACTCATTACTAGCTGAAACATTTTCAAAGATCCACAGGTGGAGCTAATTACTTCACTTGTGATTCTGTGAGGAGAACTGGAGAACATTAAGGGGGAAATTTACCAATATGAAAAACCTAGTTTTTCGTATTGGTATTTCCCCTCCCACTGCATACGACTGTTTTAGTCGTATGCAAATACGTGTTCCGGAGGGGAAATTACAAAGCAGTCAGATACGACTGCTTTGTAACCCTCCGATGGTGTAACAATTCGTATTAGCGGCCGTATATACGGCTGCTAATATGAATTATTTCTAGCAGTCTGCACGGATCAGTCAGATCCGTGCAGGCTGCAGAGTGTAAAAAAATGTTAAAAAAATAAATAAATGGAAAAAAAATCGGAGTGGGGTCCCCCCCACAGCCGAAACCAGCACCAGGCTGACAGAGCCTGAAGCCGGTAATTAAAAATCAGGGAACCCGACAAATAGGGGTTCCCTGATTTTTAACAACCAGCCCCAGGCTCCTGCTCTGGGGCTGGTTCCCAAAATACGGGGGACAAAATGACTAGGGGTCCCCCGTATTTTAAGAACCAGCCCCAGGCAAAACCAGCCAGCAGGGTAATGCCACAGCCGGGGGGAGACTTTTTATGCAAGTCCCCCCGGCCAAAGCATTCATCCCTACCGACCAGTCAGCCTGGCCAGGGGCCCTGGGGGAGTGGGGACCCCCCCAATGAAGGGGACCCCCCCCCTCCAGGACTTACCTGACCAGGCTGAAGCCTGGTACTGTCCCCGATGCCCCTGGGCGGTGGGCATCGGGCTGATTATGGTGTAAAAAAAAAGATAAAACTATTGTTTTTTACTGTGGCACTACAAGTGCCAGTAAGCCTCCCCAGCAAGCTGGGACTTGGAGAACCACAAGTCCCAGCCTGCTGGGCATTAAAGGGCCCACTGGCACTTGTAGTTCCACAGTTAAAAAAATAGTGCACAAAACACACTGACACACATTTGAAATAAAAGTTTAATACACACATCACAAACACACTGATACTTACCTATCTTGATCCCGTCGGTAGGTCGCTGGCTCCGGTGTCGGCGGCTCCGGTGTCGGCGGCTCCAGTGTCGACGGCTCCGTGTCGGCGGCTCCGAGGTCGGCGTCCTGTCTGAAGAAAATCCATGTTGGACCTGTGGAAGTAAATCCTACTCACCAGGTCCTCCATGGATGGTCTTCTCTCTTCTTTTCCAGGACTTTATTCTTTCTCTTCTGTCTTCTGTCTTCTTCTTTGTTTACGCGCTGCCGGCTGTCGGGACTTTCAGAGCTGGAGAGATGTTGCCTCCTCGACGTCTGGACTAAGAATGAATTCTAGCCAATCAGGAGCCGCCTAGTGGCCAATCAGGAGCCAGTAAAGTCGGCTCCTGATTGGCTAGAATTCATTCTTAGTCCAGACGTCGAGGAGGCAACATCTCTCCAGCTCTGAAAGTCCCGGCAGCGCGTAAACAAAGAAGAAGACAGAAGACAGAAGAGAAAGAATAAAGTCCTGGAAAAGATGAGAGAAGACAGAAGTGCCAGCGGGCCCTTTAATGCCCAGCAGGCTGGGACTTGTGGTTCTCCAAGTCCCAGCTTGCTGGGGAGGCTTGCTGGCACTTGTAGTGCCACAGTAAAAAACAATAGTTTTATCTTTTTTTTTTACACCATAATCAGCCCGATGCTTCAGCCTGGTCAGGTAAGTCCTGGAGGGGGGGGGGACCCCTTCATTGGGGGGTCCCCACTCCCCCAGGGCCCCTGGCCAGGCTGACTGGTCGGTAGGGATGAATGCTTTGGCCGGGGGGATTTGCATAAAAAGTCTCCCCCCGGCTGTGGCATTACCCTGCTGGCTGGTTTTGCCTGGGGCTGGTTCTTAAAATATAGTCATTTTGTCCCCCGTATTTTTAACCTGACTGTGGTTAACGTTTTTTTCCTATTGCAAGAGTTGGTACTGCATTTTTTTTTGTATTGCATGCATTTAAACTATGTATAGGAGGTTAAAGATATATATGGTAGTATATGTGTATTGATTTGTATGCTTAAATATGTATACTTAACTTTTACTTTAAAAGAGTGTGTAGCATCCTATTGCATCAGACCCGTAGGAGAAGCAAAAAACAGGTATTATTGGTAGTGATACAGTATAATAGGAGTATAGAGTGAATACAGTATTATTTACTTAGGACATGCACATCTACAAACCTATATCCCATAATTGTATTTAGGTTAGGTCTTACCAAGTGGACCTAAACGTATTAAAACTCAGTTTTGGGAAAACACATTCAAAAATTAAAGTAATCCAAACCACTTTGAAAGGGGGTTACATTAACTTTTGCACATGGGTGCATGTAAATACAGCCTTTTATTTACTATATTGCAGTGTTTATCTTGCTTAATGCACTATCATCATAAGCAGTACTATTTTTTTGGAAAAATAGGTTCAGGAACTGCAGGTCTGGGGGTGGATCAATTAATTTAAAAAAAAAAAAACATATATAATAGAGAGAGGGAGGGAGAGATAGATGTATATATTGTATTTAGAAACAAAGGCACTCACAGGTGACTTTAAAATAAAACTTATCTTATGGAAAGTACATTTTCAGTTCCTGATGATGTCATATTTAATTAGAGGTTCAGGAACTGAGTTCCTGCTGGTTCCTGCTGAAAAATAGCACTGATCATAAGTAATATTATTGTGGCAACTAGGTTATCCACCTTTTGGCATTTTCAGGTCATTTGATGGTCAACAAATAAGTCCAGTCTTGTATGGTTGGTAATATGTAACCACCATTGGTAGAAACATATAGCCCTGCCGGCTGGCTCAGCCTATCACACTGCAGGCAAGGTGGCTGCTCAGGTTACTATTCCCAATTATAGTCCACATACATAGTAAATCAAGAGAATGTTGGTAAAACATCAAAATATTTTGACTTTTTGAACCTGTGGACCTTTTAACCTGTCAATCTTTTGTACCTGATGACCTAATGCAAGTCATCCAGATGGTCTTAACCAGGGCTATTTTTCAGCAGGCTCCAGCAGGAACTGTGGCCATTATTCTAGTTCACTCTTTCTGACAAAATCTTTCATAAGCAGCCCATACACGCTGCTATGAGGGCGTGCTTTCCGTGCTGTACTAGCACGGATCACATTGCATTGCATTGCCTGTGCACACGTTGTGCATGCAATGCGATGCAATGTGATGAAACCTAAGTACAAAAAGTATGTGCAAGCACATACTTTTTGTACTGTGCGATGAGGTGCACCTCAAAGCACACATCGGAACAGCACGCATAGCAGCGTGTATGGGGAGCATTAGATGGACAAAACCATGTGCACTGCAGGTGGGGCAGGTGTTACTTGTGCAGAGATAATTAGATTTGGGTTGGGTTTTACTTCAAAGTGAGATCTATATTGCAGTGTAAAAATAAAGCAGCCAGTATTTACCCTACACAGAAACAGAATGACTCACCCAAATCTAATTCTCTCTGCACATTTTAAATCTGCCCCCCCCCCCTGCAGTGCACATGGTTTTATCATCTAAGAAATATTTTGTCAGAAAGAGATGAACTAGAATAAGGGCCTCAGTTCCTGCTGGAGCCTGCTGAAAAATAGCCCTGGTCTTAACCTATATACCATCTATCTATCTATCTATCTATCTATCTATCTATCTATCTATCTATCTATCATCCAGGTACCCTTATATTTACCTATCCATTTTGGCTTTTATTGAAAAATAATTTAATATTCATTATAATTCAATGATGTATTTGCGTTTTTATAGTTTTGTATGACTAAATACAGTTTTGGCCTACCCACAGTCAGAGGAGTAGTGTGAGGATTTGGTGCATGCTATGTCACCCCAGGTAAGGGGGCATGATCACCAAGTAGTAGCAAGTTCAAGTGAATACAGGAACAGGCAGGAGTCAATTTATTAAGCTGGGAGTTCTATTGAAGATGGGATGTTGCCCATAGCAACCATTCAGGTTCTATATATTATCTGCTAGAAGGTGCTAAATAAATAAGAAGTAGAATCGGATTGGTTGCTATGGACAACATTTCATCGTCAAATTGGGATGTGGTGGGCCCACTGAGTGATATAAAGTTTATGGGCCATTTAAAAAGTGCTAATGAAGAAAGTTGATAACCTCATAGAGGGGCAGGGGCGGATTGGCCCTGGTGGGAAACGGGGCCATTTCCCAGTGGGCCAGCCCATAATAGTCATGAAAAGGCCGCTTACCCCCTTGGCCGGGCTGCAGACCGCCATCTCTGCGGTTAATGGCCGTGGCCGCAGCACTTTGCCCCAAACAAATATGGCTGCGGCCAGCCTCGGCTATTACAGAAGTAAAAATGGCCACGGGAGTGCTGGTGCACATGTGCGGCCGCACGCAGCTGCTCCTGCGGTTCTGTGTGTGACGTGCACTGTGTGAGGATGGTTGCGTGCAGGGAGTCTCTCTCCCTGCTGTACATCCCTGCTTCTGTCCTCAAGATCTGTGGCAGCACAGAGGTGCCTCCTGACTCCCAACCCCCTTTCATGTCATCAGTCATGACAGCAGGTACTGGAAAGGGGGTGGAGCTACATGGAGGGGAGGGGCAGAGTTACATGAGTGGAAGGGGGCGGAGCTACATGGAAGCACATCTAATGGAAGGAGAAGAAGATGAACTGCTGCCTGCCAGCCAGCCAGCCAGCCAGCTAGATTTTAAGGTAACTAAAGTGTGAGAGAGAGGTTCATACTGTCAGTAACAGGTGCAGGTGTTATGCAGCACTACTACTGTCAGCAACTTTTGCTGGCTTTACGCAGGGATACTACTGTTTAAACTGGTGTGGCAATTATGCAGTGCTACTACTGTCTGTAACTGGTGTGGGAGTTACGCAGCGCCACTACTGTCAGTAACTGGTGTGGGCGTTACACATCGCTACTACTATCGGCAACTGGTGGGGTAATTACACAGCGCCGCTACTGTCAGAAACTATTGCGGGCGTTACGCAACACTACTACTGTCGGTAACTGATGTGGGAGTTCCGCAGCGCCACTACTGTCAGCAACTGGTGTGGGAGTTACGCAGCGCCACTACTGTCAGCAACTTGTGCGGGCGTTACGCATTGCTACTACTATTGGCAACTGGTTCGGTATTTACACAGTGCCGCTACTGTCAGCAACTGGTGTGGGCATTATGCAGCGCTACTACTGTCAGCAACTGGTACTGACGTCAAGCAGCTACTACTGTTGGCAACTGGTGCGGGCATTATGCAGTGCCACTACTGTCGGTAACTGGTGCTGGTGTTATGCAGTGCTACTACTGTCGGTAACTGGTGTGGGAGTTGCGCAGCGCCACTACTGTCGGCAACTGGTGCTGGCATTATGCAGTGCTACTGCTGTCGGTAACTGGTGTGGGAGTTACGCAGTGCTACTACTGTCGGTAACTGGTGCTGGCGTTACGCAGTGCTACTGTCGGTAACTGGTGCGGTAATTACACAGCGCCGCTACTGTCAGCAACTGGTGCTGATGTTACGCAGCGCTACTACTGTCAGTAACTGGTGTGGGAGTTACGCAGCGCCACTACTGTCAGTAACTGGTGTGGGTGTTACACATCGCTACTACTATCGGCAACTGGTGGGGTAATTACACAGCGCCGCTACTGTCAGAAACTAGTGCTGGCGTTACGCAGCACTACTACTGTCGGTAACTGATGTGGGAGTTCCGCAGCGCCACTACTGTCAGCAACTGGTGTGGGAGTTACGCAGCACTACTACTGTCAGCAACTGGTGCGGGCGTTACGCATTGCTACTACTATTGGCAACTGGTTCGGTATTTACACAGTGCCGCTACTGTCAGCAACTGGTGTGGGCATTATGCAGCGCTACTACTGTCAGCAACTGGTACTGACGTCACGCAGCTACTACTGTTGGCAACTGGTGCGGGTATTATGCAGTGCCACTACTGTCGGTAACTGGTGCTGGTGTTATGCAGTGCTACTACTGTCGGTAACTGGTGTGGGAGTTGCGCAGCGCCACTACTGTCGGCAACTGGTGCTGGCATTACGCAGTGCTACTGCTGACGGTAGCTGGTGTGGGAGTTATGCAGTGCTACTACTGTCGGTAACTGGTTCTGGCATTACGCAGTACTACTGTCGGTAACTGGTGCGGTAATTACACAGCGCCGCTACTGTCAGCAACTGGTGCTGATGTTACGCAGCACTACTACTGTCGGCAACTGGTGCGGGCATTATGCAGTGCCACTACTGTTGGTAACTGATGTGGGAGTTACGGAGCGCTACTACTGTCGGTAACTGGTGCGGGCATTATGCAGCACTATTACTATCGGCAACTGGTGTGGGAGTTACGCAGTGCTACTACTGTCAGTAACTGGTGCTGGCGTTACGCAGTGCTACTGTCGGTAACTGTTGTGGGAGATACGCAGCGCCACTACTGTCAGCAACTGGTGTGGGAGTTACGCAGCGCCACTACTGTCAGCAACTTGTGCGGGCGTTACGCATTGCTACTACTATTGGCAACTGGTTCGGTATTTACACAGTGCCGCTACTGTCAGCAACTGGTGTGGGCATTATGCAGCGCTACTACTGTCAGCAACTGGTACTGACGTCACGCAGCTACTACTGTTGGCAACTGGTGCGGGCATTATGCAGTGCCACTACTGTCGGTAACTGGTGCTGGTGTTATGCAGTGCTACTACTGTCGGTAACTGGTGTGGGAGTTGCGCAGCGCCACTACTGTCGGCAACTGGTGCTGGCATTATGCAGTGCTACTGCTGTCGGTAACTGGTGTGGGAGTTACGCAGTGCTACTACTGTCGGTAACTGGTGCTGGCGTTACGCAGTGCTACTGTCGGTAACTGGTGCGGTAATTACACAGCGCCGCTACTGTCAGCAACTGGTGCTGATGTTACGCAGCGCTACTACTGTCAGTAACTGGTGTGGGAGTTACGCAGCGCCACTACTGTCAGTAACTGGTGTGGGTGTTACACATCGCTACTACTATCGGCAACTGGTGGGGTAATTACACAGCGCCGCTACTGTCAGAAACTAGTGCTGGCGTTACGCAGCACTACTACTGTCGGTAACTGATGTGGGAGTTCCGCAGCGCCACTACTGTCAGCAACTGGTGTGGGAGTTACGCAGCACTACTACTGTCAGCAACTGGTGCGGGCGTTACGCATTGCTACTACTATTGGCAACTGGTTCGGTATTTACACAGTGCCGCTACTGTCAGCAACTGGTGTGGGCATTATGCAGCGCTACTACTGTCAGCAACTGGTACTGACGTCACGCAGCTACTACTGTTGGCAACTGGTGCGGGTATTATGCAGTGCCACTACTGTCGGTAACTGGTGCTGGTGTTATGCAGTGCTACTACTGTCGGTAACTGGTGTGGGAGTTGCGCAGCGCCACTACTGTCGGCAACTGGTGCTGGCATTACGCAGTGCTACTGCTGACGGTAGCTGGTGTGGGAGTTATGCAGTGCTACTACTGTCGGTAACTGGTGCTGGCATTACGCAGTACTACTGTCGGTAACTGGTGCGGTAATTACACAGCGCCGCTACTGTCAGCAACTGGTGCTGATGTTACGCAGCACTACTACTGTCGGCAACTGGTGCGGGCATTATGCAGTGCCACTACTGTTGGTAACTGATGTGGGAGTTACGGAGCGCTAGTACTGTCGGTAACTGGTGCGGGCATTATGCAGTGCTACTGCTGTCGGTAACTGGTGTGGGAGTTACGCAGTGCTACTACTGTCGGTAACTGGTGCTGGCGTTACGCAGTGCTACTGTCGGTAACTGGTGCGGTAATTACACAGCGCCGCTACTGTCAGCAACTGGTGCTGATGTTACGCAGCGCTACTACTGTCAGTAACTGGTGTGGGAGTTACGCAGCGCCACTACTGTCAGTAACTGGTGTGGGTGTTACACATCGCTACTACTATCGGCAACTGGTGGGGTAATTACACAGCGCCGCTACTGTCAGAAACTAGTGCTGGCGTTACGCAGCACTACTACTGTCGGTAACTGATGTGGGAGTTCCGCAGCGCCACTACTGTCAGCAACTGGTGTGGGAGTTACGCAGCACTACTACTGTCAGCAACTGGTGCGGGCGTTACGCATTGCTACTACTATTGGCAACTGGTTCGGTATTTACACAGTGCCGCTACTGTCAGCAACTGGTGTGGGCATTATGCAGCGCTACTACTGTCAGCAACTGGTACTGACGTCACGCAGCTACTACTGTTGGCAACTGGTGCGGGCATTATGCAGTGCCACTACTGTCGGTAACTGGTGCTGGTGTTATGCAGTGCTACTACTGTCGGTAACTGGTGTGGGAGTTGCGCAGCGCCACTACTGTCGGCAACTGGTGCTGGCATTATGCAGTGCTACTGCTGTCGGTAACTGGTGTGGGAGTTACGCAGTGCTACTACTGTCGGTAACTGGTGCTGGCGTTACGCAGTGCTACTGTCGGTAACTGGTGCGGTAATTACACAGCGCCGCTACTGTCAGCAACTGGTGCTGATGTTACGCAGCGCTACTACTGTCAGTAACTGGTGTGGGAGTTACGCAGCGCCACTACTGTCAGTAACTGGTGTGGGTGTTACACATCGCTACTACTATCGGCAACTGGTGGGGTAATTACACAGCGCCGCTACTGTCAGAAACTAGTGCTGGCGTTACGCAGCACTACTACTGTCGGTAACTGATGTGGGAGTTCCGCAGCGCCACTACTGTCAGCAACTGGTGTGGGAGTTACGCAGCACTACTACTGTCAGCAACTGGTGCGGGCGTTACGCATTGCTACTACTATTGGCAACTGGTTCGGTATTTACACAGTGCCGCTACTGTCAGCAACTGGTGTGGGCATTATGCAGCGCTACTACTGTCAGCAACTGGTACTGACGTCACGCAGCTACTACTGTTGGCAACTGGTGCGGGTATTATGCAGTGCCACTACTGTCGGTAACTGGTGCTGGTGTTATGCAGTGCTACTACTGTCGGTAACTGGTGTGGGAGTTGCGCAGCGCCACTACTGTCGGCAACTGGTGCTGGCATTACGCAGTGCTACTGCTGACGGTAGCTGGTGTGGGAGTTATGCAGTGCTACTACTGTCGGTAACTGGTGCTGGCATTACGCAGTACTACTGTCGGTAACTGGTGCGGTAATTACACAGCGCCGCTACTGTCAGCAACTGGTGCTGATGTTACGCAGCACTACTACTGTCGGCAACTGGTGCGGGCATTATGCAGTGCCACTACTGTTGGTAACTGATGTGGGAGTTACGGAGCGCTACTACTGTCGGTAACTGGTGCGGGCATTATGCAGCACTATTACTATCGGCAACTGGTGTGGGAGTTACGGAGTGCTACTACTGTCAGTAACTGGTGCTGGCGTTACGCAGTGCTACTGTCGGTAACTGTTGTGGGAGATACGCAGCGCCACTACTGTCAGCAACTGGTGTGGGAGTTACGCAGCGCCACTACTGTCAGCAACTTGTGCGGGCGTTACGCATTGCTACTACTATTGGCAACTGGTTCGGTATTTACACAGTGCCGCTACTGTCAGCAACTGGTGTGGGCATTATGCAGCGCTACTACTGTCAGCAACTGGTACTGACGTCACGCAGCTACTACTGTTGGCAACTGGTGCGGGCATTATGCAGTGCCACTACTGTCGGTAACTGGTGCTGGTGTTATGCAGTGCTACTACTGTCGGTAACTGGTGTGGGAGTTGCGCAGCGCCACTACTGTCGGCAACTGGTGCTGGCATTATGCAGTGCTACTGCTGTCGGTAACTGGTGTGGGAGTTACGCAGTGCTACTACTGTCGGTAACTGGTGCTGGCGTTACGCAGTGCTACTGTCGGTAACTGGTGCGGTAATTACACAGCGCCGCTACTGTCAGCAACTGGTGCTGATGTTACGCAGCGCTACTACTGTCAGTAACTGGTGTGGGAGTTACGCAGCGCCACTACTGTCAGTAACTGGTGTGGGTGTTACACATCGCTACTACTATCGGCAACTGGTGGGGTAATTACACAGCGCCGCTACTGTCAGAAACTAGTGCTGGCGTTACGCAGCACTACTACTGTCGGTAACTGATGTGGGAGTTCCGCAGCGCCACTACTGTCAGCAACTGGTGTGGGAGTTACGCAGCACTACTACTGTCAGCAACTGGTGCGGGCGTTACGCATTGCTACTACTATTGGCAACTGGTTCGGTATTTACACAGTGCCGCTACTGTCAGCAACTGGTGTGGGCATTATGCAGCGCTACTACTGTCAGCAACTGGTACTGACGTCACGCAGCTACTACTGTTGGCAACTGGTGCGGGTATTATGCAGTGCCACTACTGTCGGTAACTGGTGCTGGTGTTATGCAGTGCTACTACTGTCGGTAACTGGTGTGGGAGTTGCGCAGCGCCACTACTGTCGGCAACTGGTGCTGGCATTACGCAGTGCTACTGCTGACGGTAGCTGGTGTGGGAGTTATGCAGTGCTACTACTGTCGGTAACTGGTGCTGGCATTACGCAGTACTACTGTCGGTAACTGGTGCGGTAATTACACAGCGCCGCTACTGTCAGCAACTGGTGCTGATGTTACGCAGCACTACTACTGTCGGCAACTGGTGCGGGCATTATGCAGTGCCACTACTGTTGGTAACTGATGTGGGAGTTACGGAGCGCTACTACTGTCGGTAACTGGTGCGGGCATTATGCAGCACTATTACTATCGGCAACTGGTGTGGGAGTTACGCAGTGCTACTACTGTCAGTAACTGGTGCTGGCGTTACGCAGTGCTACTGTCGGTAACTGTTGTGGGAGATACGCAGCAGTACTACTGTCGGCAACTGGTTCTGGCGTTACGCAGTGCTACTACTGTCGGTAACTGGTGTGGGTGTTATGCAGCGCTACTACTGTCGGTAACTGGTGCGGGCATTATGCAGCACTACTACTATAGGCAACTGGTGTGGGAGTTACGCAGTGCTACTACTGTTGGTAACTGGTGTGGGAGTTATGCAGCACCACTACTGTCAGCAACTGGTGCGGGCGTTATGCATCGCTACTACTATCGGCAACTTGTGCAGTAATTACACAGCACCACTACTGTCAGCAACTGGTGCGGGCGTTATGTATAAGCAGCACCAAGAATGCCGGCAACTGGTGTGGGCATTACGTATAATCGGCACGGCTACTGTGGCCAACAGTGGGCATTATATGTAAACCACGCCACTACTGTGGACATTATGTGTGTGTAAGGGTTTTACTACTGTGGGCCTTATATGTATAAGCTGTGCTACTTCTGTGGGCATTAGATGTATAAGCAACACTACTACTGTGGATATTTTGTGTAAGGGACACTACTGTGAAGCATAATGTGAATAAGGGGCACTAGGTGCTGTGCAGGGCCAGAACTAGCTGTGTGCCAGTGCTACCTTGCCCACCTTCATGACCATTCAGTGCCAATTGCCAGTTGCCACTGCTCTCAGAGCTTGTGGTCCAGCAGCTGCAGTTATTGATTGGCTGTGAGACCACAAGCTTCAATTGGCTCAACAGCCGGCACCATATTTAAATATCAATTCAGCTCCTCTGCAGGCTCTGCTCTCCTCCCCGTCTTCAGTAGCAGCAGCAGCTGGGGCGGTGGCGGGATGCCAGATGCTGGTCTCCGGGCTGGACTATACTGGATTTCACAGTTAGTAATGCAGGCATACTGCGATGGGCATTATTCCGTGCATTGTGTAAGGGGCACTACTGATTTATTATGTGTATTAGGCACTACTGGGTGTATTTTATAAGGGGGACTAATGGGGCATTGTGTAAGGGGTACTGGTGGCACTATGTGTATAAGCAGGAGTACTTGGGGCATTGCGCATAGCATAATGTGTGGCATAATGTCATATGGGCATTAAAGTGTGCAGCATATTGTGTAATGGGCATTACAGTGTTCTACATATTGGCCCGCATACTGGTTGACTCGGCAAGCTGCGAAGCTCGCAGCTTTATCAGTGTCTGTTAAATGGAATAAAAGTTTTTGAAAAAGCGTTATTGCACTAAGGAGCACCTGTTCTTGTCTTACACATATATATATATATATATATATATATATATATATATATATATATATATATATATATATATATATAGAACGTAGAGACGAACCGGCACTCAGGTATCCAAAGAGTAAATTGCCCCGGGTGCCAACGAGAAGGAGTGAAATATGGTGAAGAATAGACGTGTCACTCCAGGGGTCTTTTTCAAAGCTTTTATAGCATAAACGCAAAATAGTTACATGGCAAGGTCAACGTTTCGATACTCAGGGGTATCGTTGTCAAGACAGCATGTAACAAGCATAAAGGTATGTGCCCGCACGGCGGCGGGACCAGACATATATAACATAAGAAATCACTTACTGGCTCCATGTGATGCCGACCGGCCACCGGGTGCAGCGCGCACACCTCCTGTCACTGAGGCAGGAGCGCGCACCACTGACGTCACCCCGCCTGCTGCATGGCAACGCAGACAGGTTGGGCGAGCGTCCCCAGCAACCAATCAGGATCCCCATAGCCAGGACAGACACATGAATGAAACAAACAAAGCATATGCATGACAAATAACCAACGCGGGGGATCTGCAGCGATGCGTGGGGATAGCACAGCTGACGGAGGGGCAGACGTGCGATCCAAGAGAAAACAAGGTCCAGTGTTAAAGTCAGCGCGGGCAAGTGCTGCAATAGTGCCAGAGTCAGTGTCGACAACGGAGTCAGTGTAGACCAGACAGCAGAAGTGGACCAGACGGCAGAAGTAGCACTGCTGGGAATGACCAGCGCTAGAGATCAAAGGAGCAGCGGGTGTGTAGCGCTGCTGGCAGAGGGGCACTGATAGTACGTCAAAGATGATATCAGGAGCAGCGGGTGTATGGTGCTGCTGGCAAGGGGGCAGATGAGTAGCACTGATGATGCGGCACAGATGTAACGGCATAGTACAGCTAAGGGGCAAAGACGATGAATAAGAGTCAATGTCGACAGCCGTGTCAACGTGCGTGCAGTCGCATCCCAAGAGTCAGAAAAATGAGCTCCAATTCATCCTGTCATTTAAGCCAAATGGCTTAACAGTATTGAGTTTGTGAATCCATTTGGCCTCAAGTTTCAGTAAGAGGCCATCTCGGTCACCACCTCTGGTCAGCACAGGTACATGGTCGATAAGTATAAACTTAATGTCAGCAACTGTGTGTCCCGCCTTCAAGCAGTGACGAGCCACCGGTTGATCTGCTTTTTTGGACGAGATGGCATTGTTTATGGCAGAACGGTGAAGGGCCATGCGTTCCCTGATGGTTCTTATGGTTTTGCCGACGTAGTGTTGTCGACACGGGCAAAAAAGCAGGTAAATAACATGAGTGGTGAGACAAGTCAAGACGTGGTGGATGCGAAAAGACTGGTCACAATGAGGGTGCTGGAAGGTCTTACAAACTACCAAATTGCGGCAGGTGGTACATTGGGATGCGACTGCACGCACGTTGACACGGCTGTCGACATTGACTCTTATTCATCGTCTTTGCCCCTTAGCTGTACTATGCCGTTACATCTGTGCCGCATCATCAGTGCTACTCATCTGCCCCCTTGCCAGCAGCACCATACACCCGCTGCTCCTGATATCATCTTTGACGTACTATCAGTGCCCCTCTGCCAGCAGCGCTACACACCCGCTGCTCCTTTGATCTCTAGCGCTGGTCATTCCCAGCAGTGCTACTTCTGCCGTCTGGTCCACTTCTGCTGTCTGGTCTACACTGACTCCGTTGTCGACACTGACTCTGGCACTATTGCAGCACTTGCCCACGCTGACTTTAACACTGGACCTTGTTTTCTCTTGGATCGCACGTCTGCCCCTCCGTCAGCTGTGCTATCCCCACGCATCGCTGCAGATCCCCCGCGTTGGTTATTTGTCATGCATACGCTTTGTTTGTTTCATTCATGTGTCTGTCCTGGCTATGGGGATCCTGATTGGTTGCTGGGGACGCTCGCCCAACCTGTCTGCGTTGCCATGCAGCAGGCGGGGTGACGTCAGTGGTGCGCGCTCCTGCCTCAGTGACAGGAGGTGTGCGCGCTGCACCCGGTGGCCGGTCGGCATCACATGGAGCCAGTAAGTGATTTCTTATGTTATATATGTCTGGTCCCGCCGCCGTGCGGGCACATACCTTTATGCTTGTTACATGCTGTCTTGACAACGATACCCCTGAGTATCGAAACATTGACCTTGCCATGTAACTATTTTGCGTTTATGCTATAAAAGCTTTGAAAAAGACCCCTGGAGTGACACGTCTATTCTTCACCATATATATATATATATATATATATATATATATATATATATATATATATGTCCAATAAGCGGATGGCACTCCATGCAATAATGACACAAATAGTCGAGTTGAAGTCAACGTTTCAGGGATCTGGTCCCTTTTATCAAGACATGAAAATTTACGTGCAAACATACCTGTATATATAGAGAGACATACTTACAAACAATTGTGCCCTTCACCAAGCCACACTCGCTCCCGGAGCTGGGTGACGTCACTCCTGCGCGTCCGCGCCGACGGCCCGGCATCCCAGGGGGGCGTGGTTTCACCTGTGTTCATTGTAACCATGGAAATGTGTACGTAGCGGGGAAACCCGTCTTCCCTGTCTGTTAATCAGGCCGTCAGCGGATCTTCGCAAGGACGGACACTCAGTATCACAGGGTGCGCAGCAACTGCTGTGGTGTTGGTTATAACAATGAATCTGTGTGATAGAAAGAAGTATTAATAAAAAAGAACTATGCGGTCAGACAGATGCAAACGGTACCATACTGGGTTACCGGTAAAGATTAATTAATCTGGTGTGTCACGGCTGTGATACCCAGTGACAACATGAGGCAGTGATCCACTAAAAGCAGCAATCATGCAGGGAGAACATAAAAATAACATGAATACGCAAATGCAAAACTGAAAAATCATAAAAATGGTGTAAATGACAATTGCTCATTCAGTCCTGATGGGTGTATCGTTTGTAATTTGTAAATCCATAGTGTTTCACGTTGAAGTAGGATTCTGCCCCTGTCACCTCCTCTGCGATTCGGGGGTACCCAGTCGATCATTTTGCACTTAAAGTTGGTAAGCGAGTGTTGGTGTTCTTTATAGTGCCTGGCCACGGGCTGGTCCATGGTTTTTCCCTCAAGTGCTGCTCGGATATGTGATCGATGTAGGGCGATTCTTTCCTTTAGCTGCCTGGTCGTTTTACCGATGTACAAAAGTCCACACGGACATCGGATTTGATAGACAACGTACTGGCTTGTACAGGTGAGAGGGTATTTGATTTTAAAGATTTTGTCTGAGGCTGGATGTCTGAAGGTGTCACCTACTTCAAGAGTACTGCAGGTAGTACATCACTGGATCACTGCCTCATGTTGTCACTGGGTATCACAGCCGTGACACACCAGATTAATTAATCTTTACCGGTAACCCAGTATGGTACCGTTTGCATCTGTCTGACCGCATAGTTCTTTTTTATTAATACTTCTTTCTATCACACAGATTCATTGTTATAACCAACACCACAGCAGTTGCTGCGCACCCTGTGATACTGAGTGTCCGTCTTAGCGAAGATCCGCTGACGGCCTGATTAACAGACAGGGAAGACGGGTTTCCCCGCTACGTACACATTTCCATGGTTACAATGAACACAGGTGAAACCACGCCCCCCTGGGATGCCGGGCCGTCGGCGCGGACGCGCAGGAGTGACGTCACCCAGCTCCGGGAGCGAGTGTGGCTTGGTGAAGGGCACAATTGTTTGTAAGTATGTCTCTCTATATATACAGGTATGTTTGCACGTAAATTTTCATGTCTTGATAAAAGGGACCAGATCCCTGAAACGTTGACTTCAACTCGACTATTTGTGTCATTATTGCATGGAGTGCCATCCGCTTATTGGACGTATATTACATTGAATTTGGAAAGGCACCGTGAAAGCTGTTCACACTGTGGAGTGCCGGTTCTTGGGGTCACTATATATATATATATATATATACGAGCCCGAAGCGTAGCGAGTGCAGCGGAGACGCGGAATACATGTAAAGTAATCAGTGACCCCTCGCGGGGCTCGCTGCGCTCGCCACGCTTCGGGCTTGGTGGCTCGCTTTTTCAGGCCCTGAAAATGCTAACGCTGCGAAACGCGTGTCTGCTCTCCAGCCGTGTGTGGGTCTCCGTGTGCCACTCGGTTAAATTACCCATACTGCGGTGGCTTTAATATGCATATCATTCCTTCTTAGGACTCTAATGTCAATGTTTGTGTCTGTGAATATATATGACTAGTGTGCAGCACCATCCCCACCAATAGAGCAATCAGAGTGTACTCTGCCGCCGGAGGGAAAGGGAGCTGCCGCCTAAGCAGTTTGGCTAACAGCTACCCTCACCGGCGAACAGATAATACTGTATTAGTCCAACGTAGGACGTATTGTTATTGCGCTCTCCTTGTCAAATTCCGTTACTGACAGCAATAATATAGTGGTCGACACAGATCAAGTGTCAACACACTGATAGTGACTAACCACATATTAACGCACTTCCCCACAGCGAGACATAGATACTGCTGAGAGGAGGGGGGGGGGTGATTGCTGTCTCCCATAAGCTAGGACTCCCCACATGTAACAGGAGAGAAATATCAAATATTCCTCTCTGCCTATTTTTGAACTCAGACTGACTAAAGCAAAAAATTGGCTGTAGTAATAACAATACCCATAAAATCCTTTGGCAATAACAGTATTTATTGTGAAAGCGCGAAAACACACAATATGACATATGACACACAAATAAAGTTATAAGAGGTTTCAATTCACGCTCAAATTGCTGCAATAGCACAAACGTACCAAAAATATGGACACATGATAAATATGAACAAATTAATTGATAACCAATAAAACCAATAGCCCAGCAGTTCTATAAAAGGAGACAGTAAAGGACACACGGATTCCCCACACGTGCTTTTTAACATGCACTGTATTCACTTGTATGTTGTGTGTTATGTGTTTAAATTTCGCAGTTTTATTTTTATGATTCAAATAAAAGTTAATTTGATTGAGGTCAATTTCTGTAGGTGCACCACACCTTGACAAACTTTTTGTCTGTTTCCTGCATACTTCGTCAGTGGTAGCACACCCCTAACAAACAACCCATAGAAGCTGTTAGAGCTTATGATGAGTAAAATAGGGGTCCTTTCTCATATAAAGAATTTAGTACCACCATCTTGTGCGATTGTTCCACACACAGTAGCCGTAACCAGGAGACTGCCAGGCCGCAACCCACAGTATGTGTGTATATAATGTATGTATATATATATATATATATGTATGTGTGTCTGTATATATATATATATATATATATATATATATATATGTATGTGTGTGTGTATATATATATATATATATATACATACACACACACACATACATTAATATATATATATATATATATATATATATATATATATATATATATATATATATATATATATACATACATACAGTTTCAGTTTCAGTTTTTTCACTCCGCCCTAATAAATATATATATATATATATTCTGGGGAAAAAGAGGGAACAGGGGGGCGCCCAATAGTGCAATATCGTTTTATTTAAAAATGACACAAATATAAAGTCACATAGTCACTCTATGTACAAGACTCGTACCAAATTATACATCTGGAGTGGGCTGGTTACCACTAGTTTCAAAACATTTCCACTGGCAGAATCAGCATACACAGCGTCTCCGCTACAGACTGGTTAAACTCACGGGACCTCTGCAAGGCAGACACGGAGATAATTGCCGGCGTCTCTGGCTGCTGCAGGCTGGCGTTGGTTCAGCTAGAAGCGTGTGCTGGTTGCCAGGGGCTTGGATCACGTCACGTTGGCCACGCCCCTACGCATTTCGTCAGAGACTTCGTCAGTGGGGTGGCCAATGTGACGTACAGGGGCAGTTCTTATTGAGCAAGGGCTCCAATCGGCTACCCTGCATTAGCATCTCATGCTGGTGCCGCCCTTCATTCAGTGACTGTGCTGATATCATCTCACTCTTAACAGGTGATTTCATTAATACTATGCATTGTTACAATTTATATAATTAATATAATACAAAAACATCATAAAATTTGTGCAAAAAATTAAAATAATTTATTAATAAAGCATCTCAATAGCGCTTTTCTAGTAGGGCTTTGCTTATCTGCTGTATTTGGATCGTGCACTCATTTACGGGACATTATATTATTTGCTATTAAAACGGCTTATGTTAGAATAGCCGCAGAGTTAGACTTAACAATATTTTTACTGGCGTTTTTATACTGGTAGTTTATTAGAATAATTGTGTATTTTGCTGGTAAGTGAATATTATATTATTACAACAGTTGGAATTATAAAATTTTTCAACAGCCGTTCCGTTATTGAGAGCTGTGGACATTACTAATTGCCGCTTGGTTCAGAATAGCGGTATTCCTTTTCCTATAAGTATCCGATCTTATTCTAGTAGGGATACATGAAATCAGTGGGATAATAGTTAATTAGAGCAAGTTCAGCGTGTATTGAATTTATCAAACCCGCCAGCTTACAATTAGCGGTGTTTCATATAGCGCTTCAGCGCTGTCAGTTTCTCATACAGACTAATTTTAAACTGTGACTGATTTTAAGCATTATTTGGCATTGTTAGATCTAGAGACAGACAGGCACTTAATTTTAGATTGCAATATTCTTTTGTGTAACAACTATCGCTCTAGATATTTATGGGTAGTCTAAAGGTGGTTTTATGGTATATTAGCCCACATGAAATATAATCAGGCACATTTCAAGTATACATTAGACCTGCTGACTTTCAATAAGCAGTATTTTAAGTGCTGAGTAGATTTTATAAACATATATGTATAATGTAGTTCCTTGCTTTTAATTATAAGGAGTAATTTACACTGGAAGCAACATATTCTGTAGCTATAACTGACCACAAACGGTATATTACTTTGTATTCTAAAACTGGTCCTCATTGTAAGTTATTTTCTACTAGTTTAATAGATGTTTTAGTCACAGTGTGGTACAGTTATTGGAGTTGGTTAAGTAACTATCAAAAAACGTGAAAAAATTTAAAAACGTGAAAAAATTATGCATCTTGTATGAAAGGTGTAATCTCATAATTTTCATTTAACCCATTGGGTATCAAAGTGTTCAAGGTAATTATCCAATATGTTTCTCATTTGATAAGCTGTTTTCACGATCACCAACTCTCTTGTCAGCTGCAACTTGCTCAAGACCTTTTATCTTCAGGAGGGTAGGATCGCTGTTATGATGTTTGAGGAAATGTCTCGGTAAACTGTGATTTGTTATTTTGTTTTTTATATTTCTACTGTGCTCCAGCATTCTTATTTTTAGAGGTCTTTTTGTTTTCCCTATGTATCTGAGTCCACAAGGACAAGTGGCCATGTAGACTACAAAGGTCGACATACGACATATTCATCCAAGTTTATGTTACACAAACATTACCATGTCCTTCAATTGGACCCAGTACTGGCAAGCCATCTATCTGATGCTCCAGACATTATTTTTAAGAAAGCACCAAATATAAAATCCCGTATATCGAAAAGTTGCTTGGAAAAAATTCCTAATAGTCGCCCAGTACAGATGTTTGGAGGCCTGACGGGCTCCTTCCACTGTGGGCATTGCAAGATCTGTCCACAGATGGAAAAAGGAGCAAAGAATTTTACCAATAAAGATGGTAAAACATTTCAAATCAAGAGTCTAATAAACTGTATGTCGACCTTTGTAGTCTACATGGCCACTTGTCCCTGTGGACTCAGATACATAGGGAAAACAAAAAGACCTCTAAAAATAAGAATGCTGGAGCACAGTAGAAATATAAAAAACAAAATAACAAATCACAGTTTACCGAGACATTTCCTCAAACATCATGACAGGGTATTGTCAAATCGCTGTGACCCCTATTTCCCAACCCCTTTCCCATAATAATACTCAACTCCTTCATGTTGGATGAAATTGGCCACAGCAGCCATCTTTATTGAAACAGTAAAAATACAACAATAACAGTTTTTTACCCATGATCCCCACATAACCCGCCAAATGTGATCCTCGAGGCCCAAAACCCCTAAAAACCCGGCATACATATCAGAGCACTCTCCCTCACACTTTTTACCCCCAGCCGTTGACGCAGGCTCGAGGGCACCGATCTGCATAGACCCCGTGCTCATTATCAATGTACCCATATAGCCTCACCCCGAGGAGTCCAGCCCCCGCCATGGGGCCCTCCCCTCCACAAAACCAAGCCTCCATGACCACCAACCTTGAGGATCCCCTCCGCCCTGGCCACCGTGACAGATAATAAAACCTACCCTAACCTAATACAAACAGTCCCACTAACCTTATACTATAGGGAGGGTGGGTGGGAGCTTCTTGATCCTTGACAAAATGTCTGACCTGGGGCTACGTGCACCCCTCAATATATACCGCCCTGCCACCCTGCTAAGCCCCTCCCCCTCCCCCATGTCACTATTCAAGCACACCCCCCAAACCTTATTCCCCTGATACCCATTACGCTCCTTCCAGCCCCTGTCAAGTGGGCCTCCCCCTAGGCTCCGCCCCAGTCCAGCCCAATACATGACAGGGTATTGTCAAATCGCTGTGACCCCTATTTCCCAACCCCTTTCCCATAATAATACTCAACTCCTTCATGTTGGATGAAATTGGCCACAGCAGCCATCTTTATTGAAACAGTAAAAATACAACAATAACAGTTTTTTACCCATGATCCCCACATAACCCGCCAAAGGTGATCCTCGAGGCCCAAAACCCCTAAAAACCCGGCATACATATCAGAGCACTCTCCCTCACACTTTTTACCCCCAGCCGTTGACGCAGGCTCGAGGGCACCAATCTGCATAGACCCCGTGCTCATTATCAATGTACCCATATAGCCTCACCCCGAGGAGTCCAGCCCCCGCCATGGGGCCCTCCCCTCCACAAAACCAAGCCTCCATGACCACCAACCTCGAGGATCCCCTCCGCCACAACGCATGGGGTTAACCCCTTAACCCCCTGCGTATCCGCCACAAAGCCACGGCCACTTCTACCCCGTCCTGTATCGCCAGAGCCCACATATCCATGCCCACCGCATTCAGGTGGACCCCGTCTCTCCTCCAGAATGCGCCCGACCCGGATTCCAGCTCTAAGTGGCAAACCATCACTCCCCCATTCCTGGCCACAAATTTACCAATTGCTCTATTAACCTTGATCCTGGCCTTATTGATCCTCTCCACTGAACGCGCCTCCCTCCAAACCTGCCGGGGCACTATATCAGACCACACTGTAATTACCTTTGGAAACGACGCCCAGAGGCGTAACAAATCGAACTTGATATCTCTAATTAACTCCCGGAAAGGCCTAACCCCCAAATCATTACCCCCGACGTGTAACACCAAGATCTCGGGGGGCCTGTCCAGCCTCACGAAACGATGGAACTCCGGCAGTACGCCACTCCACACCATGCCGCGCTTCCCCAGCCAGCGGACCTCGAATTCCCGGCCATCCAACCCCAATCGTCGTCCGTTCGGTCTCATTCCAGCTCGAACGGCGCCCCAAAAGACGTATGAGTGTCCCATGATCCATATGAGACATGAAGGTTGCCCTAAACATAAATAAAATAAAATAAAAAAAAAAACGAAACAAGCTCCCAATAAGCAGCTCACAATACCTTTTAACATTCCTACCCTCACATAAGATTTAAAACGAGCCGAATCCCACCTTCCAATCTTTTTGATTAAATCTTCCCCAAGACCTAAGCGTGCTGCCTCTGTCGCTGCCCCGATCCTAAACGAGTGCCCAGCATAGTCCTGCTCACTCAGGCCTAACAACCGCAATCCCTTCCTAAAAACACTGACAAATTGAAAACGGGAGAGAAATGACCCATCAGCATGCACTAACAATGGGTCCCTCTGCTGTCCCTCCGCAAACCTGCAATCTTTGAAAACTCTGAGGCATTCCACAGGGCACATAGACGAGCCCTGTACTTCAAATAACACAACCCGCTTTCCCCTTCCCAATTGGTCAGTTTTCGACCGGCTGATAACGAATTCCACCCTGTCCGCAAACAACATAACCTCCTCGCACCTGAGGCCCCCCGGCGTCCCTACGCTTGGACTGACCAGTTCTCCCAACCTCAATGCCCCAAAAAACGCAAGGGAAAATGCCAATCTGAACAGGTTGGTTTCATAAACAGATCTGCAGACTGACCCCAACTGCCTGCCCAAATCCTGCAATAGTTTAAAAGAGACCGGCCTCCTCTTATCCTGCACCACATGTCCCCTTCTCCATCCCTTAAGTGCCCGTGAAACCAAGAAGCTCTTAGTGGCATCTGGCTTTGCGCTAGCCTTAAAACCAAATGCCAACCTTGCCATGCCCTAAACATATCTTCGCCACAGACCACCCCATCTCTTTACAATGGCCTATGTATAGCAACACCCTGATCTCATCCTCTCCCTCCGGTAGGCCCACTGAACTGCACCACTCATTCCATTGCTGCCACTCCTGGCAATAAGCCGACCACGTGCCGGGTGCGAGGGAATCCCTGATGAGCTGATCCGCTATTCTTCCAGCAGCTCCCAAAGATGCCTCGGGCAATCGACCCCATCTTGGTCCGCTCCAGGCGCCAGCTCCCTGAAACGATCCCACTGCCAATGAGACAAGGAGTCCGCTATACCATTAGCCACACCAGGAACATGTCTAGCCACCACCCAAGCATTCAAAGCTAAGCACTCTAACACCAACCGTTGTAAGACCTTAACCACCAGAGGTGACGCTGCCGACAAGTGATTAACTGCCTCCACTACACTCATATTATCACAATGGAAGCAGACTTTTTTTGTCTTGGAATAAAGGCCCCCAAATCACCACCGCTACCAGTATGGGAAACAGTTCTAACAACGCTAGATTACGCACCCAGCCCCGAGTGGCCCATGACTCTGGCCATTTTCCTACGCTCCAGTGGCCACGGCAATAAGCCCCGTAACCAACGCTCCCGGCCGCGTCAGTAAACAGATCCATATCAAATGCCACCACCGCGTCTGACATCCACATGGCCCTGCCGTTGAACGACTTCAAAAATTCCGCCCACACTTTCAGGTCATCGCGCAACTCCCTCCCTAACCTGATAAAATGATGAGGGGAAGTAACCCCGGCCGTCGCCCCTGACAAGCGTCTGCTGAAAATCCTGCCCATAGGGATAATACGACAGGCAAAGTTTAATTTGCCTAACAAAGGCCCTTATTCTGATCGGTGCGGATATTCCCGCATTCTTACGGAGCGGTCCGCACGCCACGGCGTTTTGCCGCGTGCGGCCATCGTCCGTAGAAACGCCCACGTGTCCTCCGCATTCGGACGGACTCACTCTTTAAGAACAGGGCGTGTTTACGGACGACATACAAACCATGCGTGTGCGGGAGAAACACTCCGATTCTGCACGGTATTACAGAGTATTACAGAGTATGCTCGGAAATACCGCATCCGAACGGGAGCCAAGCGGTGCTACCGCCCGTAAGCGGAGTATTTACGCCAAACAACCCACTATTATGTCAATTCTGCAATACATCACATGACCCACTTATTCAATTACCTATCCTCATAAAAAACAGCTTCTTTGGAATTGGAATCAATTAGATGCCAATATATCCTTACAAGCATGCCTAACACATGCATTGCACACATTAACCCTTACACCAATTTAAGTGCAATGGTTTGTATTACACCCTGTGTAAAAGATTATAAACAATCTACACATATACTGTTTCAAGTGCAAATAAAACCAACAACTGTGAACTTGCATAAAGAATTTATTTAAAATCAACATTAACATAAAAAAAAAAATACTTTACCCAAAATGTGTGGTTTCATGAGTACATGTCGAATACACATGTGTATTGCTAGTATTAATATTCTGTCATGTCCATTGTTAGCAGTTTGAAAGTGTCTGACAAGTACAGCATATGTGGGGGACTAGTAAGGTTTCCTTGAAGCAGCAATGGTTTCAATTAAAGCACTGACAAGCGGCCTATTAGTCAGTAATGAGTAAAGGAGTAGATTCTATTGGGTTCAGGTGTTAATGGTTGTAGTCATTAGGCGTACGTTCGCCTACCGCATGAACGAGTGGTGTCCGCAAAGCAATAGTACACTTGTGGACACCGCACATTTCTTCCCTTTTTGATCGCGTGCATTCGGAGTGGTTTCCGAATGTACGCCCCCCAACATAAGTGTACTCCCCCGTGTCCGCCCATGTTTCCGCCCCGTTTTGCCCACTTTGAAACTACGCCCATGTGTCATTCCGCATGACGCCCATAATACGCCCCTATTTCCCGAATGATAGCGGTGAACAGTTCTGGACGGGATTTGGCCGAACTGGTACCGAGTCAAGGCGTGGCACATGCGCGTTGCGTTCTCCACGCATGCGCAGACGCCGTAAAGACGCGATCCGAAAGTATGCGGTAAAGTCCGCGTCAATCAGAATAAGGGCCAAAGACTGCAGCTCCCTCAGCTTGATTTTCTTTAGTCTCGCCGCCCTCCCAACTTCTGTCCTGAGCGACGCTAGTTTATCTGCAGGTAACCGACATTCCATCCGCACAGTGTCAATAGTGATACCCAGAAAACTAATCTCTGACGCTGGCCCCTCCGTTTTTTCAGGAGCCAACGGCACTCCGAAATCTGCCGCCACCCGTTCCACGGTGCACAGCAACAGTGCACATACCTTACCGTCCCCCGGGCCAATGCACAAAAAATCATCCAAATAATGGATAATTGAACTGCACCCTGACACGTCCCTAATCACCCATTCCAGAAAGGAGCTAAAGGCCTGAAAGTAGGCACACGACAGGGAGCACCCCATTGGGATCCACAAAGTAACCACCATCCCAAAAACAGCCTAGCAACCGGACACTCGCTGGGTGAACCGGCAACAATCGAAAAGCAGCCTCTATATCTGTCTTTGCCAATAGAGCTCCCTTCCCAAATCTCTTCACCCATTGTACAGCCGCATCAAATGACGCGTAAACAACGGAACAAATTTCTGGATTAATACCATCATTCACCGACGCCCCTTTGGGGAATGATAGGTGATGGATGAGGCGAAATTTATTCGGCTCTTTTTTGGGCACAACCCCCAATGGTGACACTATCAAATCCGCCATAGGCGGCGATGAAAAAGGACCAGCCATTCTCCCCAACTGCACCTCCTTTTTTAATTTTTCCCCCACTATCTCAGGGTGCTCCCTAGCCGATTTCAAATTCCCCTTAAAAACCCCCGTCCCCGCCACCTCCGAAGGAATTTTAAACCCGTCCCTAAACCCCTCCTCTAACAGCACCGCCGCCTGCTTGTTTGGGTATCTATCCAGATAACCCAACATCCTTTCCAATCGTATTGGAGTCTCCCCCTTTTGAGGTAGACTCCCGCGGTTTTCCCCTGAAACACTTGTTTGCTCCATGAGTGCCCCCGCATGAGGTGCACTCGTGCTTAAACTTGCACTTCGCCCCGAATCGACATGATCCCTCATTGAATGCAAAACAGAGGCCCTTCTGCAAGGCCGTATTACTAACCCCCTCTCTTGCTCCCCCCCTGTCCCCCCGAAAGGGCTGCCCCAGCCTATTTGGGGCTGTCACTTTCAACCAGAGCCCAATATCCTTATGATCCCACCTGATATTAGGCCGCACCACCTTACGCTGCCTAAACTGTTCATCATATTGCAGCCAAGCCTGACCCCCGTAAACCCTTTCTGCCTCAGCAATCGCATCCATATAACAAAACAGGGGTGAACAATTCTCAGGTGCTTTTTCCCCAATCACACTAGCTAAAATTGCAAAGGCCTGGAGCCAATTAGAAAATGTCCTTGGTATCAGCCGATACCTCCTACGTTCCTCCTCCTTCTTTTCTTCCTTACGTGGCCTATCCAAATTAAAGCGCTCCAATGGGAGCAGAGAGAATATATCCACATACTCCCCTTTCCACACTTTTTCCCTCACCTCCTGCTTCAAGTGAGCCCCCAGCGGCCCCTCAAAACAAACATAGACTTCACCCTTAGCAGAGTCACTAACCTGGACCGTTTCTACTACAGACTCCCCACTAGTTTGTGTAGCACTTACGCTGCCAGTGCCCCCCGCACTGCCTGGCGCAACCCATGCGCTTGCTGGCGACTGACCTGTCCCCTGCCTCACTTTAGTGAACCATTCCGCAAACCCAGTCACCAACTCCAACATACCCTTAGTAGCCTCACTCTGCTGACCTACTCCTGCCCCCCCCTGACTACCTGACAGGGGCCCAGAAGACAAAGATGATGACTCACCAGGCTGCCTGGGGGCTGTGAACCCAGCAGCCGCAGCTCCTGTGTCCTGACGCGCACCTTCAACTCCAGATGTTCCAGCCGTCTCCTCTGTTCTGCTTGGCCTGTCGGCCGGGCGCGCACCCGTCACAGATCCTGCGGGTGCCGCACTGCGTGCAGGCTCTTCCTCGCCGGTGAAGCCAGCCGGCTGCCGCTCGCTCCCAGGGGCTCTCCCCCCGCTCGTGCTGCTGCCTTCACCCCGGAGCTCCATAAGGGTGCCATCCTCCGCCGCACTCGTGCCCGCTGTCCTCACCGCTGCCTCTTCTTGCACGGGAAGGCGAACCTTCCCGCGCTGGGAACCCCGCCGCCCTGTAGGATTCCTCCCAGACCGCACCTGCCGGGAGGAAGGTGTCCTTCCCGCGGAACAGCCTGGAGGGTCCCGAATGGGGCTCCTGGACCGGCGCCGGGTTCTTGGGGTGAAAGAGGGGCTAAGGCGCTCCGGAGGCCTAGACCTCCGAGGCCGTGCGCCGGAGGGGTCAGACGAGTCAGCGTCCGTCCCCAACCCCCGCATGAGGCCCGCTACCTGCTCCTGTAGCCAGGCCGCTCCCTGCGTACCGGCCGCCTTCCTCAAGGAGGCCAGCGCAGCATCAATTTCTGCCATTCTGTCTGCTGTGGTACAGGATCGATCCGCTAGCCAGCTTCTTGATCCTTGACAAAATGTCTGACCTGGGGCTACGTGCACCCCTCAATATATACCGCCCTGCCACCCTGCTAAGCCCCTCCCCCTCCCCCATGTCACTATTCAAGCACACCCCCCAAACCTTATTCCCCTGATACCCATTACGCTCCTTCCAGCCCCTGTCAAGTGGGCCTCCCCCTAGGCTCCGCCCCAGTCCAGCCCAATACATAACAGCGACCTCCTGAAGAGAAAAGGTCTTGAGCAAGTTGCAGCTGACAAGAGAGGTGATGATCGTGAAAAACAGCTTATCAAACGAGAAACATATTGGATAATTACCTTGAACACTTTGATACCCAATGGGTTAAATGAAAATGATGAGATTACACCTTTTTATACAAGATGCATAATTTTTTGACGTTTTTTGATAGTTACTTAACCAACTCCAATAACTGTAGCACACTGTGACTAAAAAATCTATTAAACTAGTAGAAAATAACTTACAATGAGGACCAGTTTTAGAATACAAAGTAATATACCGTTTGTGGTCAGTTATAGCTACAGAATATGTCGCTTCCAGTGTAAATTACTCCTTATAATTAAAAGCAAGGAACTACATTATACATATATGTTTATAAAATCTACTCAGCACTTAAAATACTGCTTATTGAAAGTCAGCAGGTCTAATGTATACTTGAAATGTGCCTGATTATATTTCATGTGGGCTAATATACCATAAAACCACCTTTAGACTACCCATAAATATCTAGAGCGATAGTTGTTACACAAAAGAATATTGCAATCTAAAATTAAGTGCCTGTCTGTCTCTAGATCTAACAATGCCAAATAATGCTTAAAATCAGTCACAGTTTAAAATTAGTCTGTATGAGAAACTGACAGCGCTGAAGCGCTATATGAAACACCGCTAATTGTAAGCTGGCGGGTTTGATAAATTCAATACACGCTGAACTTGCTCTAATTAACTATTATCCCACTGATTTCATGTATCCCTACTAGAATAAGATCGGATACTTATAGGAAAAGGAATACCGCTATTCTGAACAAAGCGGCAATTAGTAATGTCCACAGCTCTCAATAACGGAACGGCTGTTGAAAAATTTTATAATTCCAACTGTTGTAATAATATAATATTCACTTACCAGCAAAATACACAATTATTCTAATAAACTACCAGTATAAAAACGCCAGTAAAAATATTGTTAAGTCTAACTCTGCGGCTATTCTAACATAAGCCGTTTTAATAGCAAATAATATAATGTCCCGTAAATGAGTGCACGATCCAAATACAGCAGATAAGCAAACCCTTACTAGAAAAGCGCTATTGAGATGCTTTATTAATAAATTATTTTAATTTTTTGCACAAATTTTATGATGTTTTTGTATTATATTAATTATATAAATTGTAACAATGCATAGTATTAATGAAATCACCTGTTAAGAGTGAGATGATATCAGCACAGTCACTGAATGAAGGGCGGCACCAGCATGAGATGCTAATGCAGGGAAGCCGATTGGAGCCCTTGCTCAATAAGAACTGCCCCTGTACGTCACGTTGGCCACCCCACTGACAAAGTCTCTGACGAAACGCGTAGGGGCGTGGCCAACGTGACGTGATCCAAGCCCCTGGCAATCAGCACACGCTTCTAGCTGAACCAACGCCAGCCTGCAGCAGCCGGAAACGCCGGCAATTATCTCTGTGTCTGCCTTGCAGAGGTCCCGTGAGTTTAACCAGTCTGTAGCGGAGACGCTGTGTATGCTGATTCTGCCAGTGGAAATGTTTTGAAACTAGTGGTAACCAGCCCACTCCAGATGTATAATTTGGTACGAGTCTTGTACATAGAGTGACTATGTGATTTTATATTTGTGTCATTTTTAAATAAAACAATATTGCACTATTGGGCGCCCCCCTGTTCCCTCTTTTTTCCCAGAATCCATCAGGTGCCTTTGGATAGGGCCCTTTTGCAGCGGGGAGCAGCGGTCCAAGAAAAAGGACAAGTGCACTAATATTCTCTGCTATCTGGAGAGCACTATAGCCCTGAAAAGGACTAATTAAAAGCAGGTGTCAGCGCTCCATAGCCCAAAAAACGATTGTATATATATATATATATATATATATATATATATATATATAATTAGGGCGGAGTGAAAAAACTGAAATTGAGAAATTCAAAAATGGCTAGTGTGTGAAAGTTGTGACTTGACCTGAATAAGAAAAGCTTTTTTATCTGAGTCAACATCTTCTGTTCTGGCATAGGCCTGAAGTTTCACTTTTTTGAATGACGAAAACTGTGAAGATGCTCCGATCTAGTTAAAATTATGTCATGATGTCTTAGAGTTGTTTATCAATATACTTTAGCTTAGTAAAAGAGAGTACAAGCTTGTCCTAGTGCAAAGTGACTGACTTTGGCAAGAGAAAAAAATCCCTGATAAATGACCCATTTTCATGGTTTCAATTGTGAATATGGTGTTTTCTTCGGAACGTGTTTTTTTTTTGAGGGGGGAGAGGATGCTCTATAATTGATGTGATCAAGAAAAGAAACATGGTGAAAAAAAAAAAACAGGGTAAATCCCTTTTGTTTGCCTTTAATAGAATAGTGCACCTATGTGTCTTCTAATGTCCAACAAACTCTTTACTGAATGCCCCAGTATGTTCAGTAACAATGCATTACACTCTGAGCCTTATTCTAGTTAATTTTTCGAGGCAAATTACTTCTTAGCTGGACAAAACCATGTGCACTGCAGGTGGGGCAGATGTAACGTGCAGAGAGAATTAGATTTGAGTGGGGTTTCTCTTCAAAGTGAGATCTATATTGGTGTGTAAAAATAAAGCAGTCAGTATTTTCCTGGCACAAAAACAAAATAACTCACCGAAAGCTAAATCTCTCTGCACATGTTACATCTGTCCCCTGCAGTGCACATGGTTTTGTCCAGCTAAGAAGGAATTTACCTCTAAGAGTGAACTAGAATAAGGTCCTCTGTTCTTTAGGTGCAGTATTTAAAACACTTCTGTTTATTGTCTTTACTTGTGGCAGTTTATTTGTTTGAAAAACAGTCTGAAAACAGTTTGCATCCCCTATGGTGGGAACATGAAAGGGCTGCATTATGGCTTATAGTTATGCCAAAGATAAGCCAATATATTAACAGTTAAATACGTTGGAGTGTATTATGATGTAATAAACAAATACATCTATTGTTTAGTGATATTTAAAATTATACATTAAACAGTTTACACTGTTACTTGTAATACTGATTGTAACAGTTACTGTTTTTCAATAACAGACTGCAGCAGTTATTTCTTATTAGCAAGATCTGACAACCAGACACAATGGGGCAGATGTATGAAAGATCGTTATGAGGGAGAAGGGGTATCAGCGCACATTATGTGCACTGATGCCGCTTCTCCCCATGTATGATGGAGCCAGCGTGCGCTATGCGCCCCTGTCCATATAGGTGCTGCTATCTAAATTATAGCATGCCGGATGTATGAACGGTCAGCATCATTACTAGTGAAAAGGTAGTGAGGCTTTTTTTTGTGAACTGTTGTATCACTGCCTGCTGGTCCTTATTCAAACCTGATAGCAGTAAAAATTTGTTCTCAAAATGGGCAAAAAAAATGCTGCACTGCAGGGGGGGCAGATGTAACATGTGCAGAGTGAGTTATGTGGGGTACACACCACGACGACCCGCTCACGATGCACATTGTGAGCGGGTCGTCAGTGTTTCTTCAGACCCGCTCACAATGATGCGGGGGGGGGGGCACGACCCGCTCACAATGTGCACCGTGAGGGGGTCCGATCCGATGGCGACCCGCACCCGGCAGTATGGTCCTTATTCAGATCCTACCTGCAGCAGGTAGAATCTGAATAACGACCGACCGACCCGCGGGACCGCGCATCGGATCAGTATCGGTCCACACCAGGACAGAAAAGGGCCCAATCACCACACAATCTACATCCAATTGGTTGGAATTGGATCTAGATTGAGGGGATCGGGCCCTAGTCGTCCTACACACCAGGCATTAGATATGGGTGGGGTGTGTTGAAACTGAAATCTAAATTGCAGTGTAAAAATAAAGCAGCCAGAATTTTCCCTGCACAGAAACAAAATAACTCACACAAATTTAACTCTCTCTGCACATGTAACATCTGCCCCACCTGCAGTCCAACATTTTTTGCCCATTTTGAGAACAAATTTTTACTGCGATCAGGTTTGAATAAGGGCCAGGAGGAAGTGATACAACAGTTCACAGAAAAGCCTCATTACCTTTTCACTAGTGATGATGCTGACCTTTCATACATTCGGCCTGCTATCATGTAGATAGCAGCACCGATATGGACAGGGGCGCATAGTGTAAGATGCGCCCCAGTTCAGTGTAGCCCCTGTCCGCCGGCGCTCGCCAGCGGGGAGGGGCTGGCGAGCCCCGGCCAAGGATGGCAGGGGCTACATCTGTATGTGTGTATGTATATGTGTATATATATATATATATATATATATATATGGGTACACAAGAGAGAGAGTTTCAGCGCCAAGATATTTTTTACACAGAAGGATACTTTTGGAAAGAATTCTGGTCAAGATATAGTATTTTATATTCTTGGAAAATATATATATATATGTAAAACACTCCCCACTAATAAAATGGGTGTCAGCACGAGCCCAAGGCCAGACGTTGGTGAACCGTCTGTACAGAGGAGAAATTTTTGGGGAACTATAGTTTTGGAACTCGGCGTTTCAAAAAGTCAGCACACAATAAATAACACAAGAGGAGGTGACAGTACACTCTAGAATTATATGATGCTAAGAATATGTGTGCCCAGCAATAAAAGAACACCTGAATGCTGAAAAACACAATAAAAATAGCTAGGCTCAGTAAAAATATTGCCTACACGGTCATATAATCATAAAAAACGGGAACATAAAATAGAGTTAAAAAGATATGAAAAGGGGCCATGGCCTGGCCAAGCAGGAAGCAGGACGCACGGTCAGGGAGCTCCTGCACAAAAAAGATTAAAAGTGCCCTTTATCTGACCGAGACACCCCAGGACTCCATCAGCAACTGCCCAGATCCCCCTCAGACACCGTCCGGACAGAGGTTGACGGCGCTGCGGAGCCGGGGGGGGGGGAGAAATCCCTCCCTGCGGGTTGCGGCCCTCAACTTTTTAGAAGCCGCGGCCTCAATTAGCTGCCTGCACCCAGCTGCGGAGCTCCACACCCGCATCGCGGCAGGAATCGGGCCCCGGAGGAGGCAGATTTAGTGTTCCCCGTACAGATGGTAAGCGGCGGTGTCCCTGCCTCCCCTGAACCCTCTGACCTGTGTTGGAAGACCTGAGGATGGGAGCTAGAAGGAGAGCTCCGGGCGTCCTTCTCCGGCTCCAGTGGCGGCGGCCATCTTGGATCCGGCTCTCCCTGCACATCCAGCACTCACAGCTCCCCAGGCAGCCTCACCTGACCCCTGCCCCTCACCCATACTGTACCAGCTGGGACTGCCCCCTACATCACCCCCACAAGCTTTAAAAAAAAAAAAGACATAAAATAAAAGGGGGGCGTGGCCTGACCAGCGTGAGAGGTGGCAGCGTTTGGCAAGAGCTCCTGGAGCTAAGCTGCCTGCGCACCTCTCCAACAGCCCTCTACCACGCCACAGTGTAAAAAATAAAATAAAAAAGCACCCTGCCATCATAAGCTTTTGACTCCCCTCTGAGAGCCTGTAAGGCTATTCTACCTCCTGCCTGGGGCAGCCACCACAAGCCATACACCCTGCCCCTGCCTGCTCTCTGGGTGTTAACATCTTACCTGTCGCTGGGGACTGCCACTCGATTATAGGAGACAGCTCTAACAGTCTCCCCCCCAGAGAAGAGGGACTCAGCGCTCCCCCCTTATCGCCTCTATAGGCCAGACCACACTGGACTCTCTGGGCTGGGCCTCTGGGCTAACTCATCATATCGTGTGCCTATATTGGAAGCAATGGGTACCTGCCACTAATCCCCCAGACTTGCTTGCCCCACGATCTACCTTATCCATATGTGAACGTCTACAAGTTCTCTACATGACATAATACAGCACGTCTGACCCAGTTTGCTCCCCCCCCCCCCTCACTCTATAACTTGCTTTGGAACGGTCTTGTACACATTATCAATCCGGTCAATATGCCTTCCAAAAGGAGCAAAATATCTAAAACTGTATCTCAGGTGCCTTTCTTCAAACCATCCCCTAGGAGCTCTGGTGGTGGGGTGGAGGTGAATACCATGGCCTCACGGTCCTCAGAGCCTACTTCGCCCTCCAGCGCCCCATCCCCCTCCCCTGGAAACTCATCGGGTCTCCGGGCACGTGCGGAGATCCCTGACAATGCTGCTCTGACTGTGGGCAACCTGAAGATAATGCTCACGCAAATAACGATCAATAGAAGGCCTGGGTGAGCATACAGATGCCCTTGAGACCAAGATGGGTGAGATGGTGGGTTCCCACAATGCTCTGATAGACTCCCACGCCTCCTTGGAGGAGGAGGTTGCTTCGTTGAGAGAGAAACTGGTCGACATGGAGGACAGATCCCGGAGGAATAACCTCAAAATCCGGGGCATTCCTGAGAATGTCTCCAACAGCAGCCTCCACGACTATGTTTTAGACATTTTCCGAAAATTGCTCCCATCTGCTACCTCTTATGACCTCCTCCTGGACCGGATACACAGGCTGCCCAAGGCCAGATCAGCGCCTGAAGGTGCCCCGAGAGACGTCCTGATGAGAGTTCATTACTTTCATATAAAGGAGGCACTACTAAAAGCTGCAAGACCCACGGCGGAGTCAGCATCGGCCTTGGGTCCCTTACAAATCTTCGGAGACTTCTCCAAGGCAACTCTACTCAAGAGACGTTCCCTGCAGCCCGTCACACTGGCTCTCAGAAAAGCAAACATCCTATATAAGTGGGCTTTTCCAACCCGCCTTTTGATCCAGCGTGAGGGCTCCACAATCTCCGTCACATCGGCAGAGGAGGGGCTGAAGCGTCTATCAAAATGAAAGTTGACTGATGCAGCCCCGGAGACTCTTCCTGCCCCGCGACTTCAGCAGGACTGGTCGTCGGCAGAGTGACAACTCTATGTGTCTGCTTGTCAGGTGATATGTGTCTATGGACATGCTTCCTGAGATAACCTCCTTACCTTTACTCAAATATTGCTAGTATTTTATATATCTCTTCCTTAAAGTCACTGCACGACCCTACTCGGCCACACTGGGATGTATTAGACTCACCAAGTTCAGTTTTAAAGTAAGATATTCACATATGCTTCTTAGCTACGCTGCTGTGTGCCTATGTGCGGCCGAGGCCCGGGTTTTGACACTGTAGGATGCTTAATACTCCAATTCTCAGTATTTAAAATCTTCTGATTCTAGACACTTCCTCTTTGTATATATGTTTTGGGTCAGGTACCTGACTAGGTAACTATGTTTGGGATGGGCTTTCGGGTATCTCGGGCTGGTTGTAGGCCCAGATGCTTCTAAGCCATGTATTCCTCATGTTTCATATGTCTTATCTTGTTACTGTTAATTCACTGTATAGTTGAATCTCCCCCCATCACTAAATAGGTTGGAGTGGGTTTAGTGTTGATCGTGGGGTAACTGTCCACTACCCCCCCTAGATAAATGATTGAGGTGACCCCAGGAGGATCCCTCACCACGACCCCTCGGGTCGTCAGTTATGCTTTTTTTCTTCTTCACCTCCTTTCTCTCCCCCTGTCTTCTCCTAATGTGTCTCGTCCAGCCCCTTCCGTATCCCAAGAGGCTTTGCTCTGTATGACACTGCCCCATTATGCCGCGCCTGCGGCTCTTCAAAGAATTCTTTCGCTTCCTCTCCTAGATTTTGAATATGGTTAATATTCTATCATTAAATGTCAAGGGTCTGAATTCACCCCAGAAGAGGAAACTGGCATTAACGTATTTTCATAAGTTGAAAGCACACATTGTCACTGTCCAAGAAACACATTTCATTAAAACTGCCCCTCCGAAGTTCTGTAACAACAAATACCCACACTGTTACACTGCAAACGGCCCCCATAAAAAAGAGGGAGTAGCAATACTAGTGTCCGCTACATGTTCTTTCACTGTAAGCGCACAAGTTGCTGACCCGGAGGGTAGATTTTTGATCCTGGTAGGCCAATTAGAAGGGGTTGAGACAACGTTGGTTGCATGCTATGCCCCTAATGTTAAACAAGTTTCATTTAGCAGGAAACTCCTCTCTGTGGTACAGAAACACTCTAAAGGTGCTCTATTGATATTAGGAGACTTCAGCTTAGTCTTAGACCCAGCCATGGATAGATCTGGCTCCCCTAGGTGTAGAGATAATCATACTCCTACCCATTCCAGAAGATTCAAACAAATTATTAATGAATACGACCTCCAAGATGTTTGGCGGGCTAGGCACCCTGGTACACGGGACTATACCTTCTTCTCACACCCTCACCAGTCATACTCGAGGATAGACCTCGCTTTGTCTGACAAATGGACTCTGGCTTCTGTTCGTAAAGCCGAGATTTTACCCATTACGTGGTCAGACCACTCTCCGGTATTGCTGGTGTGGGATTTGGGATCTTTTCGAACCCCTCCAGGCCCGTGGCGTCTGGGTGGCTTGGTTTTGACTCACACTGAGTCGAAGAGGGCTATTCAAGACACCCTTTCCCTATATATTTCCACTAATAACACAGTTGACACTGGAGTATTTAATCACTGGTGTGCGTTAAAGGCGGTAGTTAGAGGGTCGGCAATACAGGCAGCAGCCAGACTGAAGAAAGCGAATGCTAAGGAGCTCGCGAAGGCAGAGGAGGATCTCTCTAGGTTGGAACCGGCTCATAAGGCTAACCCCACCGACAGGGAGGTTTATGCATCTCTAGCCCAAGTTAGAGACAAGATCAACGCTGCTTCCTTACAAGAAGTGCAAAAAAAATCTATAAATTGAATCAGCGTTTTTACCTGTTAGACAACAAGGCCGGAAGGTTATTGGCCAGGAAGATGAGGGGAAGAAGGGCAAAGGCAAAAGTTGACCTTTTGATTAACTATAAAGGGGCCAGGGTATCGGATCCCTTTCAGATTGCAGACACCTTCGCGGAATACTACGCTAAATTGTATAACCTACATACGGACCCGCACACCCCTCAGCCTTCGGGGACAGAAATAGAGGCTTTCCTAGACAGCATTAGGCTGCCTGTGTTGGACTCCGGGGTCTGTCAGGCCTTAGACGCCCCTTGGACACTATCTGAAGTGGAAACAGCAATTGACAGTCTGCCAAACGACAAGGCCTCCGGCCCTGATGGCTATCCATCAAATTTCTTTAAGTGTTTTAAGAAGGACTTGGGCCCGGTCCTAACTTCTGTCTTTAACGAGGCCTCGTCGACCAAAAGTTTCCCTAAAGAAATGCTTGAAGCTCGGATAGTAACTATCCCCAAGCCGGGCAAGCCTCCCACTTCGGTGCTAAACTAATTGCAAATAGACTAGTCCCCTTGCTCCCATTGCTAGTTGGGGGAGACCAGGTGGGTTTTGTACCAGGCAGGCAGGCCCCGGACAACACACGCAGAGTCTTTGATGTTGTGGAGGTGTGCGACCGCAATAAAACTCCATTGTTGCTGCTTTCTCTGGACGCTGAGAAAGCGTTCGACAGGTTACACTGGGGTTATTTGAGGGAGGTTCTTCTGAGGTTTGGCCTTGGTGGAAGGTTCCTAGATTCTATATTTGTGTTATACACGTGCCCTTCCGCGAAGGTGTATGTAAATGGCTGCCTTTCCTCTGGCTTCCAAATATCTAATGGCACTAGACAGGGATGCCCCCTGTCTCCGCTTATTTTTGTACTAGCAATGGAGCCGCTTGCGGAGAAAATTAGATCTGAAGGTCGGATTGTTGGTCCGACTATTGGTGGCATTTCTCATAAGATATGTCTGTTTGCGGACGATGTCCTCCTCTGCCTGCTAGAGCCGGAAAACTCTTTACCTGCACACCATGATATTTTGGAGACTTACTCCTCTGTCTCCTGTTACAAACTTAATACGTCTAAGACGGAAGCCCTGCCAATGGGTATCCCGATTGCTGCCGTTGCCCGCATGAAGGACCGTTACCGATATGCGTGGCAACAGAGAGCAATTAAATATTTAGGGGTGCATGTCACTAGGGATTCCCATATAAATGACTGCAACTTTATGCCGCTCCTCAACGCATTTGGGAAGTTAATAACGGAGTGGTCTATTCATGAAATCTCCTGGTTGGGTAGAATAGCGGCCGCCAAAATGATCCTTCTCCCTAAACTTATATATCTCTTTAGAGCATCCCTAGAAGACCCCCCAGATCTTTGTTTGGCAAAATTAATGCCCTTTTTTCTAGATATATCTGGAAAGGCTCAAAACCCCGATTGTCCAGGAAGATTATGGCATTGCCGAAGGCCTTGGGAGGGGTTGGGTACCCCGACATAGAGAAATACCACACTGCCTGCTTATTAAATCAAACTAGGGATTGGTTTGAGCCAGGGACGCAAAAACCTTGGGTAGTCCTGGAGAACTCGCTATCCCTGGGCATCCCTCTGGTAGACCTCCTATGGGTCCCCCCCCAGATCATCCCAAATAGACTTGAACTCAGTGCAGCCACCAAGGCGACACTGGGGGCCTGGTCCGAGGTGCTTGGGAGAGGCGGAGAGGTTAGCTTGCCGACTGCAGAGGTGTCGCTCACCTTTATTTCCAAATCAGTCCCGAATCTAAAGCTGGACTCCTGGATAGCCGCGGGGATCTCCTCTCTGGGCCAGATGGTCCAGGGGGGATGTCTGCTGCAATTATCTGGACTACAGGAGAAATTTGGGATACCTAAAAATTATTTTTATAAATACCTTCAAATCCGCCATTGGCTTGTATCCACTCGTACAGGCCCTGCACCTATACAACCCGCCCCTAAATCCCTTACCTCCAAGCTGACCTACCAGACACACAGGGGAGGCATCTCCCGTTGGTATGACTATCTAATATCTGACACTAAACAGGGGAAGCTACCAGCCCAGCTTAAGTGGGAAACAGACCTTAATGTATCGTTCAGTGAAAGGGTCTGGGATTCTATCTTATTCTCTGGCTTTAAAATGTCCAAGTGCCTGACCCATGCTGAGATGTTTTTATAACTGTGCCACAGGACATATTTCACCCCTACAAGATTACATGCTATTTGGCCGCACGTGTCACACCTCTGCTGGAGGCAGTGCGGTGGGGTAGGTTCTTTAACCCCTTCCCGACATTTGACGTATATATACGTCATGGCCGGGAAGTTCTTCCCGACACATGACGTATATATACGTCATGACTTCAAACTGTCACCCCGTCTCGAGACGAGGTGGCAGAGGGACAATGTCTGCTGTCCCTGACAGCAGACATCCTCCCTCATTGCCCAGGGGGGGCAGCGATGCCTCCCGTCTTGGGCGATCGCTGCTATTGGCTGTTAAAAAGTGAATAGCCAAAAGTAGCGTTGAAATGCATTGAGTGTAAAATTTAGACTCTGCTGCCCCCTAGCGTCCAAAAAAAATAAAGGCGGTTTAAATAATGATTTAAAAATAAAGAATAGATATGGTCTTTGTTAGTTATTAACTATTTTGAGTGATATGATTATTTGTCTCACAAGCAGAAAATGGAACATTTTGCAAATAGCAAAATGTTCCATTTTTTCACGACACTTTGGTATTTTTCACCAAAAAAAAAAAAACTGTATCGACCAAATTTCACCACTAATTTAAAGTACAATGTGTCACGGGAAAACAATCTCAAAATCACTGGAATAAGTAAAAGCAAAAAAAAGTTATACCCACTTAAGTGATACATGTCAGATTTGAAAAAAATGGCTCTGTCAGGAAGGCAAAAACTGGCTGCGTCAGGAAGGGGTTAATACACATATTCTGGGACTGCCCGTTAATTAGTCCACTATGGACTGAAATATTCTCCCTTATCAGTGCAGTTCTCCGAACCAAGGTACACTTAAACCCGGTACTGGCTCTATTACACTACTCTGATTTACTTTCTGGAAGCGACCTATATATTTTAAGACATATTTTAATTTCCACTAAAGCGGCTATTGGCCAATGCTGGAAATTGGCTGAAATCCCACTAATCCATCAAATTGTTAATAAGGTTCATAATCATTTCCTTTACGAAACCACAAATGTTCGGTATACCTCATCGTCCTCCTCGATCCACCTGAGGTGGCTTAAGTGGACTGAATATAGGGAATCCCAGGGTTTACTCCTATTTGGTGAAGACTTGGGGCTCAGGTCAGCTCTGAACTCCCCCCCACAATCATAGATTCCTTGACTATGAGTTTGTAATATTCCATGCTCTAGGCAAGGCTCACACATATTAACGGAGCGAGCTCTGCTTAACTACAGATACAAGTGCCTCACATGTCTCTAAGTCTCTGTCTCCCCCCCCCCCCCCCCCTCTTTCCCAACCTCTATCTTTTTCTCGCTGTTATGCCTTTCCGGTCTATCTTTCTTCCCCTTACCCATCTATTTGCTATTCTTTAATACAGGTCTCCGAATTTATGGAGGGTTTGACAATCTATTGTTTCCAGTCTGATTGACCGATATGCCTGTACCATTACCTGTTTATAGGTTGTCGGATTGTACTGTGTAATTTACTATGTGACCTAATAAAAATTTATTATAAAAAAAAAAAAAAAGATATGGAAAATCGCTTAGCTTGAGTGAGGAGACAGGATTAAAAGCTGCCCGACATGTTTCGTCTTAACAGACTTCCTCAGGGGGTGTGGACAAACTGGTTGGAGCTGATATTTATGGTTTGAGACAAGCTTACATCACTTCCTGTCACTCAATTTAACAATACAGCAGCGAGCAGGTACATAATGATATTTGGGTGGCAGATCTCTCTATGATCGATCAATGTACATGGTGGTCTGTCATAGACATATAGTAGTCCTGCTGTACTGTTAGTTCAATTAGCATACGTGGGTCCGGAACAGCGGGGCGGGACGTCATATCCGCCCCACTTCCGCCCCACATCCGTCGTCACCCGGGAGACCAGTGCGCCTGCGTGTTTTCTTCTTTAATGTAGTTAGCCGCGTCTGTCTTCTGACAGGTTTCTGGCTTCTCTGAGCGGCTTGTATAGGTCACGTGCTGGCTCCTGTTTCGCCGCAGCGGTGTTAGGCTGTTGTTATGGCGACATCCTGTGGTTTGGGCAGAATATGGCAGTTCTCTCATGTGTATCCACTTTATATAAGTTCTCAAATAAACACGGTTTTAAGCTATTGACATAGGAAGAAGAGGAGACACTTTTAGTACATAATTAATCTTAGTAAGAAACTGAATGACAGGCATACTAGTTACAATTTAGGAAAATAGATGCATTAAGTAGAAAATCGTAATAAATCGAAATCGCACGTTCCGAGAATAAGATATTTCCATTAGTTATGGTAGATGCTATTGGGGAGGGAATGCCTCCATGTCTTAAGTGGGATGTTAATATAACCATGCCATGATGGCATATTCGGTATTTTTAGCCAATGCGGTATTGCAATCAATATGGAGATTCAGACTAAAAACTATATCCGTGGAAAACGCTTCAGTAGTAAGTTTAGAATTACAAGTGCGGTTACATATAAAGTCCTAGTGAGGTTTATTCCATGATTGCCTCCATAGATGTGTCCCTGCTCAACCTTAAGGTACAGCACCTGGTCTTCTTTGGAGGTGCCCCTTCCAAGTACTGGCCAGGCCTAACACTGCTTAGCTTCCAAGATCGGACATGGTTGGGCGTCCCAGTGTAGTATGGCTGTATAGTGGTGAAATATTATGGGCACTGGAGGGTCATGTAATTTTCCTCTCAATCTATCACATTAGTGTATGATAGTTTACAGGTATTATCAGCATAATGAACCTTTTGGTACAGTAGGAGTAGTCCTCACTATGCCTGTATCTATATCTGGTCTTTTTAGCTTTTTTCAATTTCACAAGAAGGGTGCTATTTCATAATTGGGTACTTGTTTCCTAGCACGGCCACAATCGCGGCCATCGGGGGTAATTTTTAGTGGCCTGCGACGCGACCGACGCGATGCCCCCGATTTTTCCATTGAAATGCATTGAAAACAGTGAAAATCGCGTCGGTCGGGTCGTATGCGGCCAAAAATGCTTAAATGGTCCACCCGCGATGGCCACGATTTCCCCATAGGGAACAATGTTAAATGCCTCAATTTACCCGCGATGACCGCGATTTCCCATAGGAAACAATGTTAAATGGGTCAATTTACCCAAATCATCATAGGGAAGAATGGTAAATGGGCCAGAAACCCCCCCAAAAAAACCTGAACATTGACATGTCCCCCCAAAAGTAGTTCACGCCACCCCGCGATCAACGTACGCGTCCTCCGACCTTTTCATACCCCCACTATCCACGTCAGCGTGGAGTTGAGAACAGAATAGTGTGGCGAGCGCAGCGAGCCACTGAGCCCGAAGCGTGGCGAGGGGACGCGGATACCTTTACAGGTAAACGCGTCCCTTCGCGGGCTTCACAGGTGTCCGCGTCGCCATGGACACCTGGGAAGCCCGCGAGGGGACGCGTATAACTGTGAAGGTATCCGCGTCCCCTCGCGGGGCTCGCTGCGCTCGCCACGCTTCGGCCTCGGTGGCTCGCTGCGCTCACCACACTATTCTATTCTCAACTCCACGCCGACGTGGATAGTGGGGGTATGAAAAGGTCGGAGGACGCGTACCGCCGCCCCTCGCGGGCTCGCGGCGCTCGCCACGCTTCGGGTTCACGTTGATCGCGGGGTGGCGTATAGTACTTTTGGGGGGCCATGTCAATGTTCAGGGGTTTTTTGGGGGGTTTCTGGCCCATTTACCATTCTTCCCTATGATGATTTGGGTAAATTGACCCATTTAACATTGTTTCCTATGGGAAATCGCGGTCATCGCGGGTAAATTGAGGCATTTAACATTGTTCTCTATGGGGAAATCGCGGGCATCGCGTCTGGCCCATCGCACCCTATTTTTTAGTGCATGCGATGCCCGCGATGGCCCGATTTTACCCCCGATGACCGCGATCATGATCGTTGTGGCCGTGCTAGGAAACAAGTACCCATAATTGTCATTGAATCCGTCAGGGTTGAGTGTGTTCAGTTCAAAAATCCAGAACATTTCTCTACGAGAGAGCAGGTTGGACAGATCTCCCCCTCGTTCTCCCAGTGTTACATGTTCTATTCCCTTGTAAACCAATTTCTCTGGGTCGGAGTTATGATGTTCCAAGAAATGTTGTGAAATTATGTGAGTTTGGACCCTGTTCTTTATATTTCTCACATGTTCTTGGATCCTGGTCTTCAATGTTCTCTTGGTCTTTCCGATATATTGGGTGCCACAAGGGCATTCCAACATGTATATTACTGAGGTGGTCATACAGTTGATGAATTGTTTGATTTTGTAGTCTTTCGTCTTTTCTTTGTTTTGGAATGTTCTTCTGTTTGGATGAAGCAGTTTACAAATATTACAGAGGCCGCACTTGAAACTCCCTACACATTTGGGCATCATATTCGAAGAGGTGTTTTCTTCTCTTAGCATGCTTGGTGCCAACATATCCTTTAGGTTTTTTGATTTTCGGTATACCACCTGTGGATGAGTGGGTAGGTGCTCCTTGAGGACCGGGTCCATCATGAGGATGCCCCAGTGTTTCATAAGTGCCGTTTTGATGTTTTTCTCATGGCAGTTGTATGTAGTGACAAACTTAATTTCTGTTTTTTTTCTGTTCTCTTCTGTTGTATTGTAAAATGGAATTTCGATCAAGTTCTTGTGCCCTTTGTTTGGCATTAGTGAGAAAGTGCTCTGGGTAGCCCTTTTCTCTGAACCTATCTGTATAGGTGTTGAGTTGTGTATTCCTCTCTGTCTCTGTTTTGCAATTGCGTGTTATCCTGTGAAACTGTGAAAATGGTATGTTGTCTTTCCATTTCTTAAGATGGCTGCTTGTGTAGTGTACATAGCTGTTTGTATCCACTTGGCCTTTTGGCTAAGATCAAGTGTAGTATCTGTTCTTATCAGTTGGGTCTGGACGGCCCCCTGGCAGAGAATAGAGAAAGGCTGGACTAAACCACCTTGCTACTGAGCTGAGGACTAACCCACTTCATGCTCTGGGCAGGTGCTAGGTCTGGCTGAGTATCTACGCCCTGCTGAGGGGGGGAACACCGTTCTCTCCACTGGTAGGGAGGGGAGAAGCATCGGGCTGAGTAGTTGGGGCTCTTGTTCGGGGGTTTATGGCCTCTGAGGGGGAGTCACTCGAAAAGCCCGGTCTAGTATCCACTCCCAGGAAGAAGGGAAAAGCTGGGACTGAGTAGATTGTCCCTGGTTGGGGGAGCAGAAACTCCCAGCCAGTGAGACAGCGAAAAGCCCAGCCTAGTACTCAATCCCTGGGAGAGGTGAAACGTCGGGACTGAGTAGGTGTTTTCTTCTCCTTCAGTTGGTCCATGGCCACTGCGGGGGAGACTCATCGAAAAGCCCGGTGGAGTATCCATTCCCATGCCGGGGGGTCCGGTAAGGGCCTGCTGGTGAGGCGGAGAAACACTTGGTCGGACGCTGACTGGTCGGCTGCCTGGAGCCCGAGGCTGCACTGTGCCCCCGGGGTAACTCGGGGGTGCCTGATTTGCACTGGTGATATCCAGCACCATGCACTGAATGGCACTTGCACCGCGCACTTCCCTCTAGGTTAGGCTACACGTCCTTACCTCGTCCTTTTGGATGGGGTAGGACAATTTTTACACCCCCTCCCCGGCCTTCTGGCTAGGGCCTCTTTTTATTTATTTCTTTGATTTGCACTTTTGAGCACTTCACGTTTTTCGTTAGTTTGTCACGTTTTTTTGATTTGGGTAGTGCGGCTGTCCCTAACAGGCCTTCCGTTCCCCAAATGTGGCTGGGACTCTTCACCTTTTGGGGAGAGTCCCGGTCCCCTCGAGGGCAACCCCGAGCCGCAAGGCGGAGGGAAGCCTAAGCGGGTCTCTCCAAATCTTCGGGTGCGGAGGACCCACCGTCCAAAACCCTTCCGGGGGTGGAGGAAACGCGGGTCTCTCTGAGCTTCGGCGAAGAGGACCCACCGATCCCTTTTTTCCCTTCCTCGGCCTTATGGTTGAGGGGGGTTAGGGGAACCATGGGGCCTTTCTCCTTTGGGAGAGGGCCCACACGTTCGTACGGCTGCCCCCTTTGCACGTGTTTAGGCACAGCACTGGTGGTGGTGGGAGCACACCTCGGGCTCCCTGAGTTTCTTCAAACTCTCCCTCCATCCTCACTCATATCTCCAACTGTCCCTCTTCTATCTACTCTTGGATGACCTCTTCCCACCATCCTGCATAAAATCTGACCATCTCTTATCCTAACCTGTTTATGCTCACTTTTTCCCCTTCTGTGTCACCCCAGTCTGTCTAACCCTTCCCTTTAGAATGTAAGCTCTCACGAGCAGAGCCCTCTCTCCTCATGTGCCTTTCTTAGAATATATGAACCTCTGCCACCCTGATAATTGCTTCACTGTCCTGTCCCCTGATGCAACTATCCATATTAACCATGTACTTGTCCTAAACTGTCTTGTGCTGTAATTTGTTATGTGTTTTTGCCCATAACTATACTCTGTAAAGCGCTGTGGAATATGTATGCGCTATATAAGAAACTGTTAATAAATAAATTATATATATATATATATATATATATATATATATATATATATATATATATACTTCTTTGGGCGCCGGGCACACCACCAAATAATTGCAGCTTGTCAGGTGCCTTCATCAAGAGGAGATGTAGATAATAGAAGGACGTGGCACTCCAGACCAATCTCAAAAAAGAGTAACTTTTATTGTGCTCAGCAACGTTTCAATACGGGTGTGTATTTTCTTCAGGCTCAATATAAACAGTGAACAGTGGCTTCTATAAATATCAAACAGGTGTGACGTCTACGCTGGAGAGGGCAACCAGGTACCGCCCCCTAACGTATCAGTGTACGGGCTTGGGATTAACCCCAGCTTAGTCCAATCACTCAGATCAGCTGTTGCCGTCCCCACCTACTCACTGTCTCCAACACAAACAATGTACAAAAATATATAGAGAAAATATATCAAACACAAGTGAATACATTTCAGGTCATATACCCAAATAATTAACATATATACAATTAATAAAACAGTGCAAAAATTAAAATGCCGCAGCATGACCTTCACTGGATAGACAGATCCAATTCACTATATCTGGCTAATTTTCGTATGACATAAAATCGCAGTACATTGCAATAAACGTGTAGCCATGAGCTTTACAATAGTACATTTAAACCAGAGTACTCCTTTAACCCGCCTGGTGATACAGTTGTGAGCTTAGCAATCCAACGTGCTTCACATTTTAGCAAGAGTAGACCCCGATTACCTCCCCGTAATGACGGGGGGGATGTGGTCTATCATTCTATACCGTAGAGAAGAAAGACTATGTTTCGCTTGCAAAAAATGTCTTGAAACAGGTTGCTCACTTACCCCCTTGATTAAAGCATTACGTATGGATGATCTGTGCGCTGCCATTCGCTCCTTGAATGGGCGCTCCATTTTTCCAATATATGTTAATCCGCAAGGGCAGATAATTGGTATACTGTAAATGCTGTATTGCATGTTAGTAAATGCCGAATCAGAATAGCTTTACCCGTATGGGGGTGGTTAAAAGATGACCCCGGTATAAGGAAACTACACGTCGTACAGGTGCATCTAATACAGCCTACCTTGGTGTTAATATTTCTAAGCCCCGCAGGTGATGCATCAGATTTGACTAAAATATCTCTATGATTTTTAGCTCTTTTAAAGCTAGGTAGTAGTGCTGTCTTAGATAGACCAATGTCGGCATCTGACTGTATCACTGAGCAGTGGTTCCGTACCACTTTAATGATGTCGGGACATTGGTGGTTATAGGTAGTTACCCAAGGAAGTTTATCTTCTATCGATTTCTTAGAAGAATTTGATTGTAGCAATGATTGGCGATCAAGTGCCATCACCCTAGCTTTGGTGGTGAGGAGTTCTGACAGAGGATAACCTCTCAATCTAAACCGATCAATCATTTTATCTATTTGAACAGATGCGATTTGTGGGTCAGAAACTATGCGCTTCACTCTTAAAAGTTGGGAGTAAGGAAGTCAGAGGCCTTCCTTACTCCCAACTTTTAAGAGTGAAGCGCATCGTTTCTGACCCACAAATCGCATCTGTTCAAATGGATGAAATGATTGATCGGTTTAGATTGAGAGGTTATCCTCTGTCAGAACTCCTTGCCACCAGTGCAGGCGACCTTCTGCACGTGGTTCCTCTCCCCCCCCCCCCCCCCCACACTCCTACTTCCGGCCTCCCGTCTCTTTCCTAGCCCTGGCCTGTTCCGGGGTCAATAGAAAGGTGCAGCCGGACGTCATAGCGCCAACCACAAGCCTCCGCCGTGACTCTTCAGGTCCTTCTATTTTGCTAAGTGGGTTACTTAGGAAAAGACAAAGGGTGAATTAGATGTAACAGCGCTCACAGATAACCAAGCAGTATTTACAACCTGATACCAATATACAAAACCAATATGGAATTTGGCGAGGTTCACAGGTGTATTTGCAGGAGTTTATCAATCTCCAGATTCTTCCTATTACAAATATATGGAAGACATAATAGAAAGCAACATAGTGCAATTCAGTAAAATAAAGCAGAAGGTTTTTAATTTGAGTAAGATACACTCACAATAAAATCACTTGTAAAAAGGCATTGAAAATGTGTCACCCAGGACAAACAGCATACAGATGGTAACAGCGTTAAAGTCCCTCAGGCTGGGTCCCTTGATCCGGAATACAAGGGGGGCTCAGCAAGGTCTCACCGCTCAGCAGTACTCTGTCCACGGGTCCACAAGTCCACACAAGCATGCAATCACGCTTATTGGATGATGAACACCATTAACAACGAATTGCTCTATCTTTTTTTCATTTGATTTGACTGTCCTACATGCCAGACAGGACCCACAACGATGGAATCCAATTGTCCTGATTGTCTGGCGAGGAACACTGTCTGTGGAGCTATGGACTAGGTGATCCCTAAGCTAGGGTGCTTTCTTGTATATAAATTGCGGCTTTGGTGGCAATTGTGCACCGATGATAGGGTCATTTTGAAGTAAATGCCAATTATTTTGAAATAGTCTCTCCATATCCTTATGGATAGAACTATATTTACTAACAAAGGCCCATTTGAATTTCTCGTTAGTGGTCTCAGTTTTTTGTTTGACAGACAACAGTGCTGATCTTTCCACTGTATATATCCTTTCTCTAGCGTTGTCAATCAATACTTTGGAGTATCCCTTAACACTGAGTCTTTTGGAGACTTCTTCCAACTGTTCACGTCGTCGGTGCAGTTCCGTTTTATACGGGCAAATTGCCCATATGGAATAGCATCGAGCCAATTTTGATGGTGTTGGCTGGTGGTGAAAATGAAACTATTGGAATCGGTCTCTTTCCTAAAGGTTTTTGTCTTTAGGGCTCCATTTTCCACATAGATTCTTAGATCTAAAAATGACACCTCTTTTTGACTACAGTCAAATGTAAGTTTAATACTGTTAGTATTATTATTTAAAAATTGACAAAACCGGTCTAAGGAGTTCTTATCTCCCGACCAAATAAAACAAATATCGTCAATGAAACGACTCCAGGACACCAGGTCTACCCCCAGGACGCCACCCTGCCACACTACTTGCTCTACCCAGTGGGCCATAAATAGGTTGGCGTAGCTGGGGGCAAACCTGGTGCCCATCACCGTTCCAGTGCACTGCAAGTAATAAGAACCTTCATGTAAAAAGTAATTATTCGTAAGAATAAATGTAATACTTGCTATTAAAAAGGTTTTCAGTGTTTCTGACATTGCACTTTTGTTTAGAAAATACATTACGGCTTCCACGCCTTTTTCTATGTCTATGATTGTATACAATGTACTCACGTCCGCAGTACACAACCACTGATCTTCTTTCCATATCACATTTGACAATTTATTTAAAATGTCACCAGTGTCCCTTGTATAGGCTCTGGTTGTAGACACTATCGGTTGCAGATGTGAGTCAACATAGGCAGATAGGTTGCTAGTCAAACTGTTACAGCCCGAAATAATCGGGCGACCCGGGGGGTTCAGGGGGTCCTTATGCACTTTCGGGAGCACATATATAGAAGGTACACTTGGTTCAGGTATGTTAATATACTCAAATTTACCTTTAGAGATTATATTATCTTCCAATGCTTTTGAGGTGAGTTCTAAAAGTGACTTCTTAATCCTTTGGGTGGGATCACCCCTCAATTTTTTATAAGTGGGTTACTTAGCAACCGCCTAGTGTTGGTTCCCTGCAGGGTGCCTTGGGGCAAATGGGGTGCCACATAATCCTCACTCGAGTACAAGCCGAGGTGGGATTTTTCAGCACAAAAAATGTGCTAAAACACTCGGCTTATACTTTAGTATATACAGTATATATATATATATATATATATATATATATATATATATATATATATATATAATTGTGCAAAAATGCTGGCACTCAACTCCAGAAGGAAACTTTTTGCCCGGTGCCTTCAGTATAAGTACAGGCCATGCTGTCCCATGTAGATAATAGGAGAAGACTGCGTCACTCGGGACTGGTTCAATAACAAACAACTCATAGCCAGACAATGGTTAAGTTGACGTTTCAGCCCTCAGGCTTTTATCAAAACTGTAAGCTGTTTTGATAAAAGCCTGAGGGCTGAAACGTCAACTTAACCATTGTCTGGCTATGAGTTGTTTGTTATTGAACCAGTCCCGAGTGACGCAGTCTTCTCCTATTATATATATATATATATATATAAATATCATATTTACCTATCTTTATATGCGGGCACCCATGCAGCAGCCTATCTAGGAGGTTGTGCCGGACATCCAGGATCGTTATATATATATATATATATATATATATATATATATATATATTCTCAATGGTTTCTTCCCTGTATTATGTTTTAGAAAGTTTGTTTAATATAGAAGGGTTTTTTTTCTTTCTGAATCCAATCCTGCCTGTTTTCATTGTACACTGAATTGTTTTCTTATCATGCTCAATCAACCGCAAAACGTATTCTTTGTTTGATCTATAAGGCATGTTTAGAGCTATTTTAATCTTATGACAAGTTTTTCCCAGTCAGAACAAAATATGTTGACTATCCTGCTTACTATGTATAACCGTCAATGGGTGTCACAAATATTTTCATTGAATTCCCATGGAGGCATTAGAGATTTTTTTATGTTTGACATATTTGAATTTTAACTTTGATTATACTAATATAATGTAATTAAATATGTTTCTCCCTGCCAACTTACAGGTCTGCCCCAAAGGCAGACATACATTATGGGGGAAATTTACTAAAGGAAATTTGTAAAAAATATAGGTGTATTTGTATCCAGAAATACACTTATTTTTGACATTAACTATCCCGAAAATACGTAAATTCGTATTCGTATTGATGTGCTATCAATACGAATACGAATTGCTGTATTTTCGGAATAGTAAATGTAAAAAATAAGTGTATTTCTGGATACAAATACACCTATTTTTTACAAATTTCCTTTAGTAAATTTCCCCCTATATGTCAGATTTGCACTCACCTTGGCAAAGTTATTGGAAATAAAAAACGGTTCTAGAAAATATTAAAGTGGCATAATATAGGAGGCCAAATCAGCTGTGGGAGGGCCAACATAAATAAAGCTGTAATGCTGATTAGGTGAAAATGAGGGAGATTGCTAGTGTATGATTTATCAATGGCTTTAAATATAATACATTTTCATTGTACTGTTGTGTCGTTCACCTCCAGGGGCTACTATGTGTAATTTCCCCGAACATGGAGAAGTAACCCCCCCCCCTGTAATAGCTAATATAGCTGTGTGGTCTTATTATTAACCTGTGTGGGCATAGCTACTTTAAGAGTCTAGGTGAGGTAGATGTGCAGAATATGTTTGCCTTATAGACCTATTTAAACCTCTCTTATCACACACTTGGTTGTTGGTATATACTCCACCAATTAATTTATATATGACGCCCCTGGCCTTTTAGCAGGGTATTTGGCCCATGTATCATAGCAATCTTGGCACTTCAAGGGGTTAAAGAATAAATTATGCTGCTACATGTCTACTTAGACCCCACTCTCCGGAGGACCGGGGAATACTGCAGGGGACCGGAGGTAATATGGGCTCCAGAGATTACCATAACATTTTTACAGTGGCTTTTGCCTCCCCCCCCCCTCCTTGCTCCTAGTTTCCCTGCTAACTGCAGGTAAACTGGAGCTCGCTACTCTTTTCCCATGTGGACCTCTGGATGCTGCCCTGTTCCCCCCCCCCCCCCCCCGGCTTTAATCCAGCTGCACTCGTGGGCCAGAAGCAGGCGGCTGCCCCGGAATTGATGTGCCATCCGAGGTCACTGCTCTCCGACTTCCGGTTCACCTGTGAACGGGTGTGGGGAACAGAAGCTGCCGCGCCGGGCAGCCCATACTCTGCGGATGCAGCCCCCGTCCCCAGCCTGCCCCCTGACGGCATTTACACTGGTGCACTCCAGCCTCTCTCCACCGCCAGTCTGGCAGGCACCGGGCAGCTGCGGCCATTTCGGACCTGCAGCTGCCGTTCGTCAAGGCCGCTGAGCGGGAGCAGAGGTAAGTGGAGCACATGGCGGGGTCGATGTCTCGCTGCTGCTCGGCCACCCATGCCTTATGAACGTGAGGGCGGACGAGCAGAGCGCTGGGGGCATGAGGGGGCCTGCACTGTTAAGGCCATGGCATGCATCCACCCCGGGACTGGGCCGTGGCAGCGTGCTAAAAACCGGTATAGGGTTAGAACGGTCGGCACAGTGGACTTTAAATTCCCCATATAAGCCTATGCCAGTTATCTGGGAGCCATCTATCAGTTGCATCTATATTGCAAACAAGGCCCAAATAGGATATAAGCAGGAGTAGCACTCTCCAGACCATCCAGAGGAAATTCCACATGGAAAAGAGGAAGACTCCTCCTTCCCTGTCCCTATTATCCCAGCTAACTCTGCCCTCCCCTTAGGTACACACAGCCTTGGATGTTTAATTCACTCCATTCATATGGCAATCATTATGTTGTTCTTCTTTGTTTGATCTATAAAGCATATTTAGAGCTATTTTAATCTTATGAAAAGTTTTTCCCAGTCAGAACAAAATATGTTGACTATCCTGCTTACTATGTATAACCGTCAATGGGTGTCACAAATATTCATGTGATATGTGTAAATAATCTTTTATGGATTAAACCTTATGGAAAAAATACTTTTTATCAAATTGGTTCCCTGGCTTTATCTGGTAATACCAATCATCAGCAATTGACATATTGGAAAAGAAACCGCTACGGCACTTGCCCCATACTAAAAAGGGGTGAGTAAGCTACGCCATTTAATATGGTGGTTGAACCTTCTGTGGAATCTAAAATTTGCTATATCTAATTATATTGGGAAATCTTTTCATGTTTTATGCATTCCGGAATATTGGAGTTATCGGGCCAGTAGACACACATTTGATCTTCATAATCACCTAGCCTATTGCACCAGTGAGAAGCACATGCAAAATAAACCTTTATAGGTTTGAAAACCCCAGATTACATTGTGAGTAGGGGTACGCTTTCTTTTCAAAACAAAGAAACCTTTATATGTGTTCTTCACCTTTATATAAACGTAAGTGAGGTACGCTGTCAAGATTCATTATTTTTGCGCAGCTCCCCACTTACCTAAAAGGATAATATACGGTCACACTCCAATCTTAGACACTATTTATCTTCTTTCTTCGAGCACATGTGAAAACACTTGTTCATTTTACGAATAAGAAAACGCTCATCTGTGTCGAGAAGTTGAGTTCCCTGAGACCGTGCCAAAGAAACCTTTATAAGAGGGATATTATCTAAAATCAACGTGAGTTTTGGTACGCCTTATGGGACCAAATTTATCTTCACATTTGAAACATCACCCACTAGAGTGTTCATATTAAGAGACACACACACAGAATTCTAATTATTGTTTATTCTTTATTTTTTCTTTTCACTAAATATTACCGCCTGGTAACCAATACTCAGCTGAGAACAATCTTATCCCGTAAAAGGAGGAGTCCGAACATAAAAACTTCAAGTATTGTATTGCGCCACCCATTCTATATCCCAATTTTTTTCCCTTATTCTCAAATGGCCGAAACCATGTGCACTGCAGGTGAGGCAGATGTAACGTGCAGAGAGAGTTAAATTTGGGTGGGGTGTGTTGAAACTGAAATCTAAATTGCAGTATAAAAACAATGCAGCCAGTATTTACCATGCACAGAAACAAAGTAACTCACTCTATACATGTTACATTTGCCTCACCTGCAGTGCACATGGTTTTGCCCATTTTTAGAACAAATTTGTACTGCGATCAGATCTGAATAAAGGTCACAGTCTGTATCCTAGGAGCAGTCACACATTGCTGAGGTGGAGATATGGATAGACAAAGAGGCAATTCAGTTAGACACAAAAAGGATTCATCTTGCAAATCCGCGTGACGCTGCTGCACTTAATGGCTGCAGGGATCTCAAAAGTGCTTGTTGCCACATAGGCAGGGGGCACTAGTAGGCAAAACCAGCATTCCATGCCATATGTGGTTTTTAAATGCAGCGGAAACAACTGATTTGTCCCCTTCGCATCTAACTGAATTCCCCCTGAAGTGCGATGGAGGGAAAAAAGGAGGTCTGATGGGTAAGATAGGGAGATGGAGGAGAAAAAATCCATAGGCAAAACGGATTCAGTATGAAATCCCGGCGGTCGGGATCCCGGCGTTCAAAATCCCGACGCCGGAATCCCGACCGCCGAAATCCCGGCACGCTAATTTATTCTCCCTCCAGGGGTGTCGTGGACACCCACGGAGGGAGAAACTGTCGGGATTTCGGCGGTCGTGATTCCGGCGTCGGGATTCTGAACGCCGGGATACCGACCGCCGGGATTTAAACTGCATCCCGGCAAAACAGATACTGTAGCTATATGAGCAAATTTCAATTCTAATGCATAGAAGCTTACCTACTTTATGACTGGGAAATATGTGGCTTCAGTTCTACTGCCTGTTACTGATTCTGTTGTGGCTGTCGGTACTTGTTTCCTAGCACGGCCACACCGATTAGCATCGGGATGGTCGTGTCGGAAAAATCGCGTCGGTCGCATCGCATGCGATTTGGTCGCATGCGATGCGACCGATGCGATCCGATTTTTACATTGGATCCAATGTAAAATGGTCCCTGGGACCCGATTTTACATAGGATTCAATGTAAAATAGCCCCCAGACCCCAATTTCAGCACCCCTGATGGTTGAAATGGCCCCTCATTGGTAACGCCACCCCACGATTGACGCTAACCCGAAGCGTGGCGAGCGCAGCGAGCCCGCGAGGGGCGGCGGTGCGCGTCCTCCGACCTTTTCATACCCCTACTATCCACGTCGGCGTGGAGTTGAGAACAGAATAGTGTGGCGAGCGCAGCGAGCCACCGAGCCCGAAGCGTGGCGTGCGCAGCGTGCCCCGCGAGGGGACGCGGATACCTGTGAAGCCCGCGAGGGGACGCGGATACCTGTGAAGGTATCCACGTCCCCTCGCTGCGCTCGCCACGCTTCGGGCTCGGTGGCTCGCTGCGCTCGCCACACTATTCTATTCTCAACTCCACGCCGACGTGGATAGTAGGGGTATGAAAAGGTCGGAGGACGCGCACCGCCGCCCCTCGCGGGCTCGCTGCGCTCGCCACGCTTCGGGTTGGCGTCAATAGTGGGGTGGCGTTTACAATGTGGGGGCATGACGGGGCCATATACAATGAGAAATGGCCCATATTGGCCCCTTTCCCATTGATTACTATGTGAAGATGGACTTAATCAAGTCCATCTTATCTTGTGCCATTATAATGGCACAAGACCGACACGACCGACGCGATTTCAATGTTAAAAATATTTTAACATTGAAGCCTATGGAGAAATCGGGTCCATCGCGTCGGTCGCGTCGTGTGCCATGTTAAGGCACACGACGCGACCGACGCGATGGACCCGATGGACGCGATTTCTCCATAGGCTTCAATGTTAAAATATTTTTAACATTGAAGCCTATGGAGAATCGGGTCCATCGCGTCGGTCGCGTCGTGTGCCTTATTAAAGGCACACGACCGACGCGATGGACCCGATTTTCCATTTGCCGGTAAAATGGACCTGATTTGAAAGAAAATCGGGTCCATCGTGGGCATCGTGTGCCTTAAAGTTAAGGCACACGACCAAGAAGATTGTGGCCGTGCTAGGAAACAAGTACCTGGCTGTCACTTCTAGGCTGATGGTGGTCCAGATGTGTCTGAACCAGAGTTGCCTTTTCTTCTAGATCCACCCGAGCGAACTTGAAAATCAGGTGGGGCTCTTGGCCACCCGGAAGAGTGGAAAAGTATCCCAGTGGCAGCTATGACATGCCAACCTGGTCCAGGCTGATGGCAATGTTGCTGATGTGGCCACAATTACAAATTGCACTCACCATGCCCCCTGTACACCCACCCATTGCTATGTAATGCTTAAACTACAACATACACATCCCCTTATTCACTAGTTAATATGGTACAAGTTTTAATGACTATCTATTCTACCAATCTTTAGGCATATAATCATCCTGCTCTATGGGTATCTTGAACTTTACCTAGGTTTAACTAATTTAATTCTTTTGGGTTGATTTTATTCTCTGGGCCTCAGTATTCAATGTCATTAGTTTTCCAGTAGTCAGTGCAAGTTCATCCAAGTCGCCCGGACGCAAGTTTGAATTTTGTGCCCCTGTCCCCTTAAAAAAATGTGTGATAGGGGGCGTGGCTTGGTGGCCATGCTGAGCAGACGCATCTGAGGACGGCTCCTGCTCCAAAGCCGATAAAGCGCCTCATCACCCCAGCAAAATTACCCCAAACCAGCCTACAGACCCTCTCCTGCCTCCCCCCGGAGCTCCGGTCGCTCGCAGCCCCGGTCGCGGAGCCGGGAAGCGCTTCTAAGCGCTTCTGCAGGTTGCGGCCTGGACGCGAGGCCGGAGCCGGGAGCTCAATTTCGGACCGGAAGCCGACGCGCGATCCCGAGGCCACCACAGCGGACTCGTGAGTGCTCCCGGACACCGCCGCTTACCAGCCCCGGACCCCAGACAGCCCCTGCAGCGGCACGGACTCCCTACTGTGACCTACCCGCCCCTCAAAACCCAGCGTGCGTCACAAGGCCGGAGACGCCGCCATTACCGGGCAGCACAGAGAGGCACAGCAGCCTCCACCCCGGTCCCTGATCCGACCGTTCTCCACACCCCAGCCACAGTGAGTACCCTCTGGGCAGCCCCCAGCAGCTCCTACCCGCCACTAGGCCGCGGGCCACCCAGCTACCAATGGGCATCTCCCAGAAAAGGAGAAGCACCACAGTCAGGGTCACATCCTGGGGCTCTACCTCCTCCTTCCCCAGCTACATCATACTGGGCCTCGGGGATACCCCCTGGCCTCCTGCTCTCCTAGCAAACAGCTCACCATTGCCCAAACCGGCCCTGCTGCTGACCAGCACTATATCCCCCCCTCTGCATAAGCTTGCAGACGCCCCAGACCCCTAGCAGCGTTTCACCACTCTGCTGCTCACTCTCCCTAGCCCTCCAGACCCTAAGGAGAACCACCTATGTGTATTCCAGACTCCCTAACTTCAGCCTCAGATGTGAAGAAACAACCTGCTTGCTGCCACTCACTCAATCTACCCGACCTGAGGTAATAATGATCCAGTAATCCTCCACTGCTATCTCCCCCTCCGGTACCAATTACTTTGAGACTATCATATCTCTTACGAGTGCTCCTCGCCTTCACCATGCCCGCTAAAAGGGTTAAACATGTGGTCCTCTCCAAGATACCTCTCCCCCCCAAAAAAAATGTGGTCCCCTCCAAGATACCTCTCCCCCCAAAAAAATCTCCCCTGCCCTCTACAGCCCAGCATAGCCCCTCCGCCCTGGCCTACCACTCCCGGGGTGAGCCAAGCGAAACACCATCAACATCAGGGTTCGCTGGGGTAGATGTTGATTCTGATGCACCAGTGACAATGAAATCCCTTTGTCAGGTCTTTTCTGCATTCCAAGCAGAGCTGACCAAAGATCTGAAGTCGGCCATTCGAGAGGTCAAGACGGAACTTGTAGCTATAGGGGACAGAACAGACCACCTGGAGTGAAGAATGGATGAGCTAGTAGCGTCGCACAACGACCTGATATCGTCCTATGGTAGCCAACAGCGAGATCTCGACCAATTCAAATCCAAGATGGCAGATTTGGAAGACAGGTCCAGACGCAACAATATAAAAATCAGAGGCATTCCTGATTCAGTGGCTAACACAGAATTAGAAGACCACCACCCTGTTCCGCAAACTCCTCCCCTCCACAGACCCTAAAGACCTCCTGATAGACCGTATACACCTCCTCCCACGACCCAAAACAGTCTCCTCTGACCTTCCGAGGGATACACTCCTCCGTGTGCACTTCTTCACTGTCAAAGAACGCATCCTGAAGGCGGCTCGAGAGTCCAAGCTCACAGATACCTCTAGAGGGCGACGGGACAGCTTTGTGGCAACTGGATACAGTCTATGGGAGTAATCTACTCAGCGACCGCAGTGAACTGCTAAAATCAACTGGTCACACCAACTCCTTAGTATCAAGAGCCGGATCCCCACCTTTTGTGAAAGGAGAAAAACCCTCAAGAATCAGTGAGTTATTCCACTAACATGTGCACATGAGTGGGGGACAGTTACTCCTAACAATTGGAGGTTTTCTAAGTAATACTAACCTGTTTTTTACTAATACTATGGACTAACAAGTTGAACACAGCTTAAAATAATCCATTAACAGTCCAAACAGAGCATTGTTTTATGTGTGTTCGTCTTGTCTGTCACAGTGGCCACTAAATTTAAATGGTATGAAATTGATTGTGTTTTATTTTCATTTTTTAATAAATTATACATGATTTTGCAAAGCGCAGCTCCATTGTCTTTTTTCTTGCATTGCTGGTGCACCCTGACCAGACCGGGTTTGTCCCGGGAAGACAGGCCTCCGACAACACCAGAAGGGTATTCGATTTAATCGACTCCCTCTCCGGTGAACAGGACCTCCTCTTGTTATCTCTAGACGCAGAAAAAGCGTTCGATAGACTGAACTGGCACTACATGCAGGAGGTTCTGTGTCGCTTTGGCTTCAAAGATCGTATCCTCACGTCTATAATGACTCTCTACAGCTCCCCCTCGGCCTTGGTGCTCAGCAACGGCTTCCTCTCAGATGCCTTCAATATCACAAATGGCACCAGGCAAGGCTGCCCCCTCTCCCCGCTTATCTTTGTTCTCTCAATCGAACCCTTGGCCATTACCATACGTAACAACAACAGGATAGGCGGCTTAAAGGTAGGCCTAGATCGCCATAAATTAAGTCTCTTTGCAGATGACGTCCTGCTTTTTATAACCAACCCCATCTCTACACTCCCACACCTCCACGATATTCTAGACACATATAGTAAGGCCTCATACTACAAACTGAATACCACCAAGACAGATGCACTCCCGATCAACCTCTCCGCATCCATCTCCCAACTACGATCATTATACCAATATAACTGGCAAAAGGAGTCCATAAAATATCTGGGAATCAATATTCCCTTCACCACATCCAAAGTCTTTGACATTAACCTTACTCCCCTGCTCTCGACCCTAACAGCCATTTCCAATTCCTGGACTGCATTTGATATCTCTTGGATGGGTCTCATGGCAGCTTTCAAAATGTCCCTCTTACCAAAACTGATGTATCTGTTTAGGACTATCCCCTACAGCTTCCCTCAGAAAGCCCTCCGGCTGAGCTCGTCTATTATGACAAAATACATCTGGACATCCAGACCCCCAAAGATTGCTTGTGCCAAAATGTGCCTACCCAGAGCATTTGGTGGCCTGGATCTCCCAGATCTGCTCCTCTACCAGTGGGCCACCCTTCTGGCCCCAATCAAAAACTACTCCATATCTGACTCCCCTACTAGCTGGGTTGCTATTAAGCAAACCCTGTCCCCTAACATACCCCTAGCCGACCTAATTAGAATCCCTCGTCAGCTCAGACCGAACCAACCTCTCCTCCCGTCCACCAAAGCATCCCTACAAGCCTGGGATCAGCTCCTATCCACCTTAGCCACCACTACAAATAACCTACCCAATGTTTCCATAAAGACTGTAGCAAAACTGATTCCAAATCTTAACCTAAACTCTTGGAAAACCCGAGGCATTAATACTCTAGGGGATATCTTGGACTCACACGCCCTCCTTTCTTTCACCTCCCTACAAAATAGCTTCCAGATCCCCGCTTCAGAATACCTACACTACATCCAACTAGCTCACTGGTGGAGAACCAACATATTGAAACTACCCCCCACAGCCCACACTCCAGCCCATTTTCTCCAGACCCTTCACCCCCCATACTAAACGTGACATCTCCTTCTGGTATAAGACCCTAATAACCCCCCACTCCTTCTTGAAAACCTCCGCACATACGAAATGGGAGGCCGACCTAGGGCGAATGTTCTCCCCAGTACAATGGCGCCAAATTTTTCTCACCTCCTTTGATATGTCCCGCTGCTTGAACCACACAGAAATGCATATCAAGCTCATAAACAGAATCTACATGACTCCAGAGCGTCTACACTCCTTTTGGCCATCAAGCTCTAACAAATGCTGGAGGCTGTGTGGTCAAGTAGGGAACATATTTCATATTTTCTGGACTTGCCCCCTAATCCTTAAATATTGGACGGAGGTATTTGAGCTAATCTCCTCAGTACTCAAAACCACAGTCACCCCCGACCCATCCATAGCCTTACTCCATGTCTACCCCCATGAGATCCCAATCGAGAAGAGACTGGTTATGGGGCATATACTCATAGCCGCGCGAGCTAACCTAGCTCAACAATTGAAGCAGCCTACCCCCCCATCCCTCCTACAGGTGATCCTGAAGACGAACCAACACTTCATGATGGAGAGCGGCCCCCCCTTCAACACGCCACCATCCTTTCCTACCTCCCACCGTTGGCTACTATGGCACACATATGTGACAGAGGGTGAGGGAGCTAGATTCTTCCCCCGCGCATCCACATCAGACCCCCGCCAGTTTAGCTTAAACGAGCCTGAAGAGCCAGGATAGGGACAGCGTCCGGTGGACACTACCTTCTCCCCCCTAACCTGTAAGATTGATACTATGCTCAGCAAAGATTAATTGGATAACCTAATGCTCATGCACCATGTACATATGTAATGCCTGTACTACATTGTTCGCTCTGCGAAGCGAAGTGTTTGATTTTCTACTTGTCTGCTACCCCCCCCCCATTCCCCCCCTGATATTGTCTCCCCTTTTCTAAGTTCTGTACCCCATATTCTGAATATACTACAATAAAAATTTATTGAAGTTAAAAAAAAGTGTGATAATGGGCAGTGAATCCGGGCCAGTCTCACAAGACTCAGCTGTCTGCAGCATGCAGAATCAGCATCCATTAGTGGGACCCATCCCACAGTCCAGCAGCAGCAGAGGGTCAGCGGCTGAGCTGTCCTGTTTCCTGTTGCAAGTATCAGCGGGGCTCCAGGGACAGAGATGATTAACTCTAGTATAAGGGTCAACTGGTACCAGACCAAGCACTATAAACTCACTACTAACACTATCATTCCAACCAGAACCTTAGAACTCCCCACTCTCTCATTCCTTGTGACAAGACGTGTGAACAGCAAAAGTGGCACCTTCATAAGAGGACTGATTCTCTGTGCTTTCTACTGAATTGAAATATCTTGTGAATATCCGCAAATCATCAAGCATATGTATACAATCAAATTATTTTGAATACCTGTTTGCACAGTGGTGACTGAAGGAAATGTCTGAGAATTGGATTGAATCGGATGACCTATGATTTAACCTTTATACAGTATATCCCAATCATTGGATATCATAATTTTGGTTATACAGTATGATAATCATTTTAATTACATCTTTCTCACAGTTTTCCCACATATTTCTCTCACAAATTCTCAATGAGATTATCTGGTAAAAGAAACAAGTTTGACTATAATTATGTATAATTTTTGCAGTGTGTTTTACTTATTACATGTTATTGAAGTCTTAATATTTTAAAATATACTAATAAAAGTTATGTTTTAGTAAATAGCCCCAGTGCAATACTTCTTTCTGGGGCATGAGTGCCCCCAACCAATCCTTTCTTCTCTTGGATTCAGACTAACATATGGTTATTACCTGACTGGGGTGCACCGCTGACTGTCATCCATAAAACCACCGTCAGATAAATATACATGGTGGATGGTGACAAATTGGATATTTATCTCCTATAGGGCAGGATGTTTTAACATCCGCACCCCAGCTCCGCCCCCCTTTGCCACCCATCGCATACATAATTATCGCATATGCTCTAACATATGCAATAATGATGGCAAAGGACAGTTCTTGCGTTAAGAGCTATCCTTTGCGGTGAGTCAGCGGCTCCCCCCTCCCTCCCTGCTGCTGCGCTGGGCTCCCCTCCTCCATGCACCTGGAAAAGGATCATAGTGCAGGGAGGAGGAGGTCACAGGTCCGGGCAGCACAACTCTGTGTTGCCTGAACACAGGTGAGGGGGAGTCTGTGCGGGGCGGCAGTGGGTTGCGGTAGAAGCCCATAGGCTTCTATGGGGCATCAGCTGACTTTTCTGGCGATGCCCCCCCCCCCCCCCCCCGTTGCGGTACCCTGGCAGGGGATGATTAGAGCATCCCAAAATGCGGTAAAAACCCTGATAACAGGGTTTTTACCGCATTTATAGTTTAGAGAATCTCCCCCATAGTCACTTGTCTCCAAAAGATTAATAAGTGAATTATTTGGGGTGTATTCAATGCAGGCAGGAGCGGGGGAGAGAGGGGGTTTGTACAGCCAGGACGGCTTTTTTTTAGAGAGAGAAAAAAACATCTTCATTGTCCAACCCCCATCGCCATATTCAAAGTTTTGCACAAATCCTGGCAGCCAGAGGATGGCAAGGATTCCCTTAAACAGCGAGGTTTGCCATAAATTCAGCAAGCTTATGCAATTTGAGGCGAGCTCTGCTGCTTTAATAGGCACACTCGCCCTTTCCACCTCGCTAAAAAGTGGTGGATATGGCAAGTGAAGGGGAGGAAGTTGAATACTCTGACGGCAAGCTATTGGCGCTGCTCGCTGTCATAGCTAGCCATCAGAGCATTGAATACACCCCATTATATCAAGTATATAATCAGACTGGTGCAGCTCTTCCCTTCCATTCTACTGTTCACAATGAAGAAGTTATATCAGTAATTGCAGAATCTGTGTTTTATTTGCTTTATTTCTTTAAATACTGTACATATGTTATCACCCTTTAGTCTGTTAGTTAATGTTGTGTGTTGAACTACTGTCTAGTCTTTATTTAATTCATTTTTTTCTGTGTTTTATTCATCAGAAAAATTCAAAGCATCATTAAGATGAATCAGAGTGAGTCATTAAGATGAATCTCCCTTCCATTGAAACGTGTAAGTTATTGCAGTCTTAATTGCTCTTGTAGTTGTGTTGCAATCTAATGACCATTGCAAAGGACTTTGATACTGTAAATAACTCCTGAAAAACAGCTCAGTGCTTTCTTTGCCTTTTTTTAATTTCTCTCTTGCTAATTTCCAAAAGTGCTACACTACTGTGATTCAAAATACAATGTACAGTACAAGGCAAACTACAGATACACAATTGGCATAGTCAATTAAGTGCTAGAATAGCAAAAATCTTGCACATATGGGGGGTTCCCAGCAGATGGAAGATTTTTGCTATTCAGTTGGGTGGTTTTGTTTTGTTTTGTTTTAATCTTCTGAGCAGTGAATAATTTTTTTTGCAGCCCCAAAGCATGACCAAGGTTTCCTAAAATCCATATTTTTAGAAAAAATGATTGGAAATTGGTGTGGAACAGCTGCGGAAACTACCTACCCCAATCACAAAATGACTAATTAAGCAATTAGCTTTATTAGTCCAATTCCTCACTTTCCGAGTTTAGGGCCAAACTGGCTCAACATAAGGCCACTGCTCACACAGTGGAAAAATGTTGTGATTCACAGATCTGCAGGCAGGTCACAGGGTTTAGTGATGTGAATTCCAATAGTAAGCCCCAACTGTATAGTTTGGAACAGAGAAGAGAAAGGGGGGACATGATAGAAACTTTCAAATATATCAAGGGTTTTAACAAGGTCCAGGAGGGAAACCTTTAGTTGTATAGCAACAACATTTTCAAATGCTTTTGAGAAAGTTGTTGCTATACAACAAAACAAATGAGTTGTACAGGAACCTATTCTTGGGAGCATTGGAGGACCTTTTAACCTAGCTTGCCAGGTTGAACAAGACCAGTAAATCACCTGCTCTCCCATCTAATTGGGACACTTTGCACAACCCTTGCTTGGAATTTGGGACACCACGTTGCAAAGTTTCTACAACGCACCGGAACCTTCTGCATCAGGTGGTAGAGGCTAAGACAGTAGAACAATTTAAACATGCTTGGGATAGGCATATGAATATCCTTACAAAGAAATAAGGATTAAAAAGGGTTGAGTTTACCTGAAGGGTAAAAAAGGGGCAGACTAGATGGGCCAAATGGTTCTTATCTGCCGTCAAATTCTATGTTTCTATGTTTCTATTGTGAGCTGAGCCGGCCTTATCCAATTTGATGACCCATGCAAGATTTTTGTTGGGGCCCCTTAGCAGATGATACCCCCACCAAGTATTCAACTGACCCCCACACACACACACTCGCCGTTATTACCTCGCTGGGGTTTTTACAGCGAGGTGGAAATAGCATATGGAGCTGTGAAAACGGCGAGGCTCGTCTCTATATGCAGTGGGCTCGCTGCATTTTCGCCGCACCTCTGACGGGCGCAAGTTACAGCAGCGGTTAGGCACTCCTCACAAACTGATACTCCATTAGTATATATATATATATATATATATATATATATATACACATATATACCTTCTATTGCAGGGCGGCACACTGGGATGACTTCAAACAAATAACGACAGGACACTGTTGTCTCTTATTGACGTTTCAAAGCTGTAGTCGCTTTCTCTTCAGCGAATACAGCTTTGAAACGTCGATAAGAGACAACAGTGTCCTGTCGTTATTTGTTTGAAGCCACCGTGCAATAGAAGGTATTATTTCCTTGCTTGCCAGCAAGGTAAAGCGCAGCACCAGAGGCAGTTGTTTAACACTGCAAAGGAGTGCCGGTCCACAAACATTTCTATATACATATATACATATATATATATATATATATATATATATATATATATATATATATGTATTATAGTGTAGGTATCTATAAGGTCAAACACAGACCCCTGGCACTGCAGCTGTTAATCATATAAGACAGTGCTTAGTCAGATATATTGTTAGAGACTGTCATGAGAGTCACACTGGCTGCTCTGGGATGTGATGATGGGCTGCTGCCTGGTCCCTGGATACTGGAGCAGGAGGCAGTGAGTGGCACCATAACACTTACTGGCATGCTGCCTGCCCCTCCTCCAGTTCTCCCAGCACGCGCCGCGGCGGCAGGCGGGACAGACAGTGTGTCAGTGTTACACTGAGCCGCCCGCGTCACAGCCGAGCATCACTTGGGGGGTATGCCGCGGCTGGCCGGGCACAAGTACAGTAGCTGCGCCTGTGGCTGCAGTGCCAGGGCAGCAGCGGGCGACCCCGGTGAGTATGGCTGCAGCGAGTAAAGTATAAATGCCCCGGTCTTCAGAACACCGTTGCCCAGCAAAGCTGCCACCCCTAGGCATAGGCTGCCGCCCTAGGCAATTGCCTAGTATGCTTATGGCTGGCCCTGATCGTGAGGCTACCATCTACTCCCCTAGAGCTAAATTCTCCAGCGGTAAATACCAACCAGCTGGACAGAAGTACAAAAGTGTTGATATATACACATTGAAGTGGATGTTCTAATATAATTGGACATAACTGTGTTATATATATAATATATGTTGGTAAGGACTGAGTAACACTGGCCGATCGCAATTTGAGATTATTTTACCCACTATGTGCTCCTGTTTTATGTATGTTATGCATTACCCTTTTTATCGTCTATGCAATTCATATTATTTAACTATAAAGCTTATTGTAAATTGATCCAATGGGTTTGAAATAGTTTTTTTTAGCACTACTCTTTTTTTTTTTGTTTGCTTGTATCTATTGTTGTGAGAATTGACCTTCTCTTGAGTAGCTGCTAGTCAACACTCCCCCCTCTTAAGTGCCTGATTTTACCCTTGGTAATCTCTTCTATGGCCTGGGGTGCATGCGGAAGACTTGCCTACCTTTTTGGTGGGCCAGGAGGGCCAACTGATTTTTGGAAGCTTCCTAGTTGTCCCAGGAGGGTAGGCAAGTATGAAAACCTGTTATTTATAAAACACAGCCTGTAAACTCGATTGTTAGTACTTTATATATTTCCAGTTTATCTCTCTCCAAGATTTGATAAATCTGGCCGTATGCTTGAAATACAAGTTATATTGGTAGGAAATTGGGACCATGCTGCTCTGATAAATGTATGCATAAAACAAACAATGCAAGTACAGTAACATATCTGGTAGAAAACATTCTGCAAATGCAAGTGGAGCAAATGCATTTATATATATATTTTTTTTTTGCAGGGTAAATACTAGCTGTTTTTCCATGTAGCCCACAAATGTTGGACAGCATTAATTTTTACACTGCAATTAGAATTCTGTTAGTATACGGGATGTACCCAATTAAAATCTGCGCGTTACGTCTGCCCCATCTGCAGTGCAGCATGGTTTTGCCCAGAAACGCAATTACTTTTTATTTTGCTTTATTATCAAATAAGAATTAGTCCCTGGTTATCTATGAAACTCATTAGATAAACGTCTGAAAACAATCCTATTATGGATGGGTTACCTTGGTATCGTAACTAAAGGCCCCCATACACTATGCGATTTTGGGACGATTTCATCCGATTTCGGCACTTTGTGCCGATAATCGGATGAAATCGGCCCAAAATCGTAGGTATGTGACATTTGATCCGATCCGATGCGCAGTCCCGTGCGCATCGGACCGGATCAGGGAGGTCGGACGGTCTGTACATACGATCACGTCCGACCTCCCTGTATGCATATGCCTGCCACCTGACAGGCATATGCATACAGACACCGGGGGAGTAGTGGGGGCGGCCAGCGGCAGCGGTGGTGGGGGCGGCCAGCGGCAGCGGTGGTGGGGGCGGCCAGCGGCAGCAGTGGTGGGGGCGGGCAGCGGCGGTGGGGACGGGCGGCGTGTGCGGTGAGCGCAGTGTACTTACACATAGCAGCAGTGGCGGGGACGGGACGTGCAGTGGCGGCTATTATATTTTTAAAATACTTGTCAAATGACCGGCCGCTCTCTGATTGGCCGGAGAGCTCTCAGCCAATCAGAGAGCGGCCGGTCATTTGACAAGTATTTTAAAAATATAATAGCCGCCACTGCGCGTCCCGTCCCCGCCGCTGCTGCTATGTGTAAGTACACTGCGCTCACCGCAAACGCCGCCTGTCCCCGCCGCCGCTGCCTGCCCCCACTACCGCCGCTGGCCGCCCCCACCACCGCTGCCCGTCCCCACTACTGCCGCTGCCCGCCCCCACTACTGCTCACCGCCCTGCAGCTCCCCGGGGTTTTTTTTACATGGGATAAATCGCATGCGATTTATCCCATGTAAAAATGGCACATCAAGTGCCAAATTGTATGTGAGCCTCCCGGGGAGCTGCCGGGCGGCTCGCAGGTAAATTGGGTCCGACTTGTCCCTAGGACAAGTCGGCCTAATGTATGGGGGCCTTTACATATATTGATGGTGAGGGAGGAAACATATATCCAGTTTATGCTATAAATCTTGTTCTAAAGAAAACACTCAAATACTGTTACCGTGGGCCTTATTCTAGTTCACTCTTTCTGGCAAAATCCTTCTTAAGTCGTGTACACACGGCAGCGATAGGGGCTGATATCGCTGGGAATATGGTCGCTGGCGACCATATTGCCAGTGATAGGAGTGTGTCCCAGCGATAAATCGACGGGTGCGTACTCACATTTTTAGCCACGTTCTAATCGCTGGTCGCAGGAGCTTGCTCCTGCAACCAGCTGATTACCTCTGCGGCAAAGGGGGCATTGAGCGATATATCGCTCGCTTATATATTGCCGCGTGTGTACGCACCTTGGACAAAACCATGTGCACTGCAGGTGGGGCAGATGTTACTTGTGCAGAGAGAATTAGATTTGGGTGGGGTTTTACTTCAAAGTGAGATCTATATTGCAGTGCAAAATAAAGCAGTCAGTCTTTTCCCTGCACAGAAACAAAATGACTCACCCAAATCTAATTCTCTCTGCACATTTTACATCTGCCCCCCTGCAGTGCACATGGTTTTGTCCATCTAAGAAGGATTTTGTCAGAAAGAGTGAGCTAGAATAAGGCCCTGTGTGTTTGTAGTAACTGCTATGATTAACTGTTAAACAGATATCCATTGTAACCTTTGATTCTGTTTGCTCTAAAGCCTGTCTCTTTATAGCTATACACTCAGTCTTATTGTTTTGATAATCTTTAGTGTAGTTTTTAGCTAATCCTTTAAACAGAATAGTTTAAGACATACTTGCCTCATTTTGAAAACTAGTTACAGGGAGATTATAGTAGGTAGTAGAATTTTGCACAGTGCCCCATTGAGGGGGCATGTGATGCTCCACCTAAAGAGCGTGTCTAGTTCCATATACAGTATGGAGAGATTATGAAAAGACATTGTGAACATGGCACCTAGAAGCGTGGGTGTGCACGGCTACATCTGAGAGGAATCTTTTAAAATGACTTACAGGTACAGGTCGAGTATCCCGTATCCGAATATCCGTTATCCGAATTATTCCGAAATACGGACATTCCAGAAAGTGAAAAAAAAATTTTTTTTTGCTAAAAACTCACTGGGGACATATGTAACAGCATCACTGGGGACATGATATGTAACTGGCACTATATATGTGCAAGACAATGATTGCTTGGCATTCAAATTCAGTGCTGAGATAGTACACACATTTTGTTTCACGTTTTGAAACCTTGTTTTTTGAACAATTAAAATATGTTTGTGTGTATTTTATGTGGTAATAAAATATATTTGTGTGTATATTATGTGTTTATACAGCATAAATGCAAGATACTTCAAAATACATCATTGAAATATTAAAATATTCCGAAATACGGAATAATCCGTTATCCAAAATTCTCCTGGTCCCGAGCATTTTGGATACGGGATACTCAACCTGTATATCCAAATGTAGAGGAGCCCCAAAGCAGTTAGTAAGAACTACTATACTTGGTCAAGTGCTGGGAAATGGTGCAGATGATTCAATGTAAATGTATCTGTCTATCATTCCTTTTTTCCCTAAAAATGTAACAGGGTAATGTGGGTTAGGTGAAATGAGGAAGATTGCTAGACTAATGAGGGAGAGAGGGACATTGCTGCTATTTTAGGGAGTCTCCTGCAGCTATGGTTTAAGACATCCTTATTGTATGTACCCACGGTGCCCCTCTCTGTCTGCATGTACACCTCTATATACCCTATGTGGTTCTCCACCCCCTTCAAAATGTTTATTACTGTTCCCCCCTGTATTGTGATTACCATTGAGAATATACACTATTGCACCCTCCATCTGTAGTTCCTTCATTGAGCACATCACCATAGGGGTCGTAACTAGAAGTGTGGAAGCTGTGCCATTGCCCATGACATAGGGTACTAGAGGCAGCAACATCGCTGCTCCATAGCACCTACATTTGTCTTGTGAGGTGTTTAGAACATCAATAGAACTGCTGCGCCTGAATAGCAATCTGGTGCATTCTGTGCTACCCAGAGCTTGTGGCCCTTCCCCCTCTGCATGATGTCATGTAGAGGGGCCCATTGTCTTTGGTGGTTCTTTTGTGTGGTCTGATCATGCCCCAGTTGCTTGTAGCTAGAATAGTGATAGCCATGACCAGCGGCAGCTCCTAGTTACTTTTAGTAGAGTGGCTGCTGTTACCTCCTTGACCAAAGAGGAGACAACCAGTCTCAAATTCTAGCACCTGCGCAGTGGATCTTGGTAAGTGCCAGGACTGGCGCATGTGCATACGCCACAGTGCGACACTGCATTCACAAAATTCTGGCTTCTAAGGACTGCATCAGCTGCAGGCTATAGAACAGTGTTTTTCAACCACTGTGCCGTGGCACACTAGTGTGCCTTGAGCTGCTCCCAAGTGTGCCCCCAGATCTAGAGATGCCCAAACCAGTTTACAGCCACCACCAGTTCAACTGTTATTTACTGGTCTCTTTTTTTCATGTAAAGGGTCAATGTATTTTAGTTTTGTTACCTGTGGGGACCAGTGTGATTGTTTTTTCTATGGGGGCCAATAAGTTTGGATTTTTCCTGTGGGGATCTCATGGTGTGCCATGGCAATTTGAAAACCTTATTTAGTGTGCCGCAAGCTAAAAAGGTTGAAAATCACTGCTATAGAAGCTGGAGTGGGCTGTGCAAAATGAAGGGAGTGGCTTCCGGCTGGTAGCTTGCTCTGTGCCTATCGCAGCCTGGTCTGGCAGTCCCAGAGAAATGAAATACCTCCCAATGAGACTGCCTGTAGTATATGCGACTGACAGGTAGGATTTCCAATAGGAAGTCACTGCTAGTCACAATAAAGCCAGTGCAGTCATGGACTCTAGGCTCATTGACACTAGGCAGGGTGGTGGCTTCTACCTGGGGCCTATAGGTAAAATCCACCACTGGTCATGACACATCACCTAGACCTTGAAGACCCTTCATATTTTATCAGTGGCCTAAGCCCCCGAAAAACACTTCTATCTCCACATATTTTACAGGGTGTGGCCATTTATACTGGTGCCATCTAAAGAAAATTTTACTTGTTGAAAATCTCAATCAGCCTCATACCGCCCAAACTCTTAAGAAGGAAATTGCTCTTCTTAAGGCCCATTTCAAGAAGATCTTTCTAGACCGCAGTAAGGGGATCCTGATCAAACTTCAACAGAAATCTTAACAAGGCTGGTTCCCTCTAGTGTTCACTCTTGTGTCTGCCCTATTTCACTTCTCAATTCTGATATAAATTGATTGACAATAACCTAAGCCTTCTTATCTCTACCTCAATCTATCTGGACCAGGCGGATGTGCTTTGTCTCAAAGAGACAAGTGCTGGACAACACAATAGGGTGTTTTATTTAGTTGAGTTGATGGGACAGCAATTTCAGATGTTTTGTAGAATGTTGAGAAGTCATTTGAGAACCACCAATGTTAATTCCTCTGTTCTGCTCTGCTATATTTTTGGTTTTAAAGTGACATCTTTCAATTCAATTTTATACACTTTAACTACTTTTTAGTTTTGAAGTCCATGTAAAAAGGGGAGATAAGGGGGCTGAACAGAAAAGGTAGAGAAAATATTAGGTACTTGTTTCCTAGCACGGCCACCACGATTTCTATCGTGGTGGTCGTGTCGGAAAAAATCGCGACGGTCGCGTCGGGTGCATACCAAAACGCACACGATGCGACCGACGCGATGTACCCGATTTCTCCATAGGCTTCAATGTTAAAATAATTTAACATTGAAGCCTATGGAGAAATCAGGTCCATCACGTCTCCATAGGCTTCGATGTTAAATTATTTTAACATTGAAACTGAGTGAATTTAACATAGAAAAAAAAGGTAAATGGCGCAATATGGGCCATTTCTTATTGGCTATGGCCACGGCATGTGTGTAAAAAATAATGGCCCCCCATTGTGGCCGCCACCCCCACGATTGACGCGAACCCGAAGCATGGCGAGCGAAGCGTGGCGAGCGCAGCAAGCCCGCGAGCGGCGGCGGTGCGCGTCCTCCGACCTTTTCATTCCCCTACTATCCACGTCGGCGTGGAGTTGAGAATATATAGTGTGGCGAGCGTAGCGAGCCACTGAGACTGAAGCGTGGCGAGCGCAGCGAGCCCCGCGAGGGGATGCGGATACCTGTGAAGCCCGCGAGGGACACCCCTCGTGGGCTTTACAGGTAACCGCGTCCCCTCGCGGGGCTCGCTGCGCTCGCCGCGCTTCGGGCTCGGTGGCTCGCTACGCTCGCCACACTATATATTCTCAACTCCACGCCGACGTGGATAGTAGGGGAATGAAAAGGTCGTAGGACGCGCATCGCCGCCCCTCGCGGGCTCGCTGCACTCGCCACGCTTTGGGTTCGCTGCACTCGCCACGCTTTGGGTTTGCGTCAATCGTGGGGGTGGCGGTCACAATGGGGGGCCATTATTTTTTACACACATATGACGGGGCCATACCCAATGAGAAATGGCCCATATTGGGCCATTTCCCATTTTTACCTATGTTAAATGCACTCATTTTCAATGAACATGGACAAATCGGGTCCATCGCATAGGCTTCAATGTTAAAATATTTTAACATTGAAGCCTATGGAGAAATCGGGGGCATCGCGTCGGACGCGCATAGGCTTCAATGTTAAAATATTTTAACATTGAAGCCTATGGGGAAATCGCGGGCATCGCGGGCCTTAAAGTTAAGGCACACGATGCCCGCGATTGTGGCCGTGCTAGGAAACAAGTACCAAATATTACATATTACTTATCATTATGTAACATATTGCCTTCAGCCTGCTAGTGTTAATAGCAGGCTACAATATTGGCACTGCACCTGGATCACTTGGAGCTGCCTTAGGAACCAAGTATCCATGGTTTTTCTAAGAGGATAGGTCATTTAACCATTGGGTGTCTTCTTATCAGTTCATATAGCAATCTATAGTCTCAATACTGCAGCTCTATGTGACACAGTGGGGGTTATTTTGGTTCACTCTTTCTGACAAATTCCTTCTTAGATGGACAAAACCACGTGCACTGCAGGGGGGGGGGGGGGCAGATGCAACATGTGCAGAGATAATTAGATTTGGGTGAGTTATTTTGTTTCTGTGCTGGGAAAATACTGACTGCTTTATTTTTACACTGCAATATAGATCTCACTGAAGTAAAACCCCACCCAAATCTAATTCTCTCTGCACAAGTTACATATGCCCCAACTGGAGTGCACATGATTTTGTCCATCTAAGAAGGAATTTGTCAGAAAGAGTGAACCAAAATAACCCCCAGTGAGAGGTGTGTTACTCCGCAGTGTCTGCTCTGCTGTCTGTCCCCACCAGGATTAGTGTTCACTCTCCTAATTGGGTTTGTAATTAGTAACAGTTGCTGTAGCCAGCCATCGGTAGCTAATGAAGCAGAAGCCTCTTTATCTCCATGGTCATTGGAGTTATAGCAAATAGACCGGTTTATAGTACACCCTTTCTCCACTAATGTACATGCTGGCATAGGAAACCTTGGCCCTTAAAAGTCATGAATGCTCTTGGTTTCCCCTTAAAAAGTCGCACATCGAAAATCGCATCCAAAAAATAAAAATAAATTGCACATGCAATAGGTTGCAATTTTTTTTAAATCGCACACCTAAATCGCCCAAAAAGAGACCTGCTTCTGGCTAGGTGAGTTTGACAGAAAGATAAAAGGGGCTACTTGAACTGGTCTATGTTTTAGAAATATGAGGAGAAAAATGACTGGAGTTTACCGGGCGGCAGTACACGTCCTCCGACCTTTTCATACCCCCACTAGATTGATTTTAGACAGTGTGGCGAGCGCAGAAAGCCACCGAGCCCAAAATGTGGCGAGCGCAGTGAGCCCTGCGAGGGGACCCGTAATATGAGCCCGAAGTGTGGCGAGCGCCGCGAGGGGACGCGGAATACGAGCCCGAAGCGTGGCGAGTGGACACGGATTACTTTACATGTATTATGCGGCCCCTCGCGGGGCTCGCTGCGCTCACCACGCTTCGGGCTCGTATTCCGCATGGGCTCACCACGCTTCGAGCATGGTGGCTCGCTGCGCTCGCCGCACTGTCAAAAGTCATGTGGGGGCATGAAAAGGTTGGAGGACACATACTGTGGCCGCTCGCCACGCTTCGGGATGGCGTGGATACTGGGGGTTACATCTCATTGTAAGCACCCATCACATCTCATTGCATGGGTGCTTGTACAATAAAAAATTGCATTGCTTCCCATTTGCTGGCATGCGATGCTATGCAATATTTAATTGGACAAGCATCGCATAGCACTCATCACACACCACTAAATAAGGTACACGATGCCATGCGATGGGTGCCATGCTAGGAAACAAGTACCGCCCCGGGCTTCAATAATGGCCTTGGGTGGCATGGGAAAAGACACCTCTATTGGTGGGGTTCAGGGCTGACCAGTCACGGAGTAATATTTTGGCTGGGAGACCTTGCATAAAAAAAGTGTACCCTGGCTGTTGGCTAGTAGTAAAAATACGGGGGATGCCGACTCTATTTGTCTCCTGTTTTTCTTGCATCGGACTTGAAGGGACTGGCTCAAAGAGCTCGTGGGGTAAGTGATCTCACGCTGTTTTTGCCAATTTCGGTCAATTGCGATGAATTGTGCCGTGTAATCGGCCCAAATCAGCTCCGTTTGATGTCCCTTCAAGTCCGATGCACATCAGACCCAAGCAGGTCCCTTCAAGTCCGATGCACATCAGACCCAAGCAGGTGGGACCGTGCAGCGGGTTCCGGACGAGTGGCGGAGTCAGCTGGGAGGCTGGAGCTTGTAGGGGCATTTTGCCAGGCAGCGGGATGTGGCTGCTGAATATTTTGAAATGACTGGCGGACGTTGATTGGCTGAGGGGGCAGCTGCCATGGCCCCCCGGCGCCCACGTCACGGGCGTTCCCATGGGCGCAACTATCTGCCGCCATAAACCCCCCCACACATACACCCGGCCGCAGCCTTCTTTGCCGTGGCCGCACGCACCAGGCATATGCACATGCGCAGAAATGGGGCTGCACATGCGCATACGCAAAACCTTGGTCCCTCTGCGAATGTACGGTCCTTGCGAACGGATCACAATAATCCCCACAGTGCGATGTCCACAGCCCCACTGATCGGCTGAATGCCGAAGGAGATGTGTGCCGCCGTTATCAATCGAATATCACGTCCCTGCTGCAAGTTATTGCACTGCTTTATATTAATATGTGTTATTAATTTGCTTTGACCCCTGGGAGGTTCATACATTTATTTATTTATGACCTATATGTTAATATGAATTGTGTGTTTCTGTTTATCTTTTTTGAGGTTGGCATACCTCTATCATAGTACAGTAGCTGCTGAAAAACATAATCTGGCACCGCTACGCTACAATACTTCCTGCTTTGCTTCATTAATGAGGTGAAGCAGGAAGGGATACCGACTAGATGTATTAACATATTTGTCAGCCTAAGCGGGGGAGTGCAAACACCCCCCTCCGGCGATGTCCCCTCTTGGAGACAGTGCATCAGTTCACACTGACGCTCTGTCTCTGCCTTTCCAGCTGGCTCACTGGGCATGTGCGAGATCTCTCTATTATTGCGAGATTTTGAACACAGCCAGAGCCAGGAGCAGGGCTAGCGTTGTCACTTTATTTTTATTTTCATTAAAAAAGGGGCAGCTCCCCTGGTCTGAAACGGGACACATGGGGGCACCCCTGGAATTATATGGCACACATGTGGGCAGGGCCGGCTCTACCATTAGGCAGCTGCCTAGGGCGCCAGGATCTGGGGGGCGCCACCAAGTCTGCCTATCAAAAAAAATCAAGGATGTCTATGAGGATCTTTGTTGTACTTAATGCAGGTGTCTGCTGTGGCACTTCTAAGACCTCAACTCCATACTTTCCCTTGAGGCATACTGTCCTACTGCCCCCTCCCCCTTGTACTTTATTGTGGTTGGCAAAGGGGGGGCTCAAGGGGACTTGCCCAATTGTTGCTGGGTGGATCACCATTTTTTTGGGTGCCTCCCTGCCATTCTGGAATGTTAGGCGAGTATGCCTTAAGGGGTTGGTATTGGTGGCAGGATGTAGGCTGAAGTTTTGCCTAGGGTGCTGAGAAGCCTTACACCGGCCCTGCATGTGGGCACCCCAGGACTGATAGAGGACACATGGGGGCACCCATGGAATTATATGGCACACATGCGGGCACCCCTGGACTGATACGGGACACATGGGGGCACCCATAGAATTATATAGCACATATAGGGGCACCCATGGAATTATACGGCACCCATGGAATTATATGGCACACATGTGGGCACCCCTGGACTGATATGGGATGCATACGGTCACCCCAGGACTGATATGGGACACATGCAGGCACCCCTGGACTGATACGGGACACATGTGGGCACCCATGGTCTTATATGGGACACATGGGGGCACCCCTGGAATTATACAGCATACGTGCGGGCACCCCTGGACTGATACGGGACGCATGGGGGCACCCATAGAATTATACGTCACACATGGGGGCACCCTGGACTGATACAGGACACATGTGGGCACCCATGGTCTTATATGGGACACATGGGGGCACCCCTGGAATTATACAGCATACGTGCGGGCACCCCTGGACTGATACGGGACGCATGGGGGCACCCATAGAATTATACGTCACACATGGGGGCACCCTGGACTGATACAGGACACATGCGGGCAACCCATGACTCAGATTAGTTAATACGGGGGGGGGGGGGGTTCGGATCTCTAGGATCCGAACCCATTCATCTCTACTTCAGAGGAAGCATGGTGACTGGTTACTAAACAAGTCAGGAGCTAGGACACAGCAGTAGCTGCTCATCCCGGAGATCTGCTGCACAGGAGATTAGATTAGTTGGTCTCACTGTTCACTCTGTAGCTAAAACAGCAGAGGGAAGGTCAGATCTCCTGCACAGGAGATTAGATTATTCGGTCTCACTGTTCACTCTGTAGCTAGGACAGCAGAGGGAAGGTCAGCAGCCAGGTCAGTGACAGGAGTGCAGTCAGAGGGCATGCTGCAGTTACTGTACCTGCACTGAAATAGAATCAGAATAGAACAGAATCAACTTTATTGGTCATGTATGCTTGCGCACACTAGGATTTTTTTGTGGATTACAGTGCAGCATGAAGCAGGGATGAAAAGGGGGGGGGACATTACATATATTACATAAAGACATTACATGCATTCCATTTCTAGCTACGACTATGGTGGTCAGGTTGCCAAGTAGGGACACGTTGTTTGGCTGTTGATATTGGGATTGCATTCGCTTTGATTGGATTGTTCAGGTGATGGACGGCTAACGAAAAGAAGCTTCTTGCAGATCTGGACGTTTTGGCAGGGACAGACCTGAACCGTTTTCCGGATATTAGGATGTCGAACATGTTGTGACCGGGATGCAGCTTGTCCTTCGCGATCTTCTCAGCGCGTTTCCATACCCTGGATGAGAACAGATCCCTTATCGAGGGGAGGTCGGTCCCTATGATCCTTTCCGCAGTCTTCACTACCCTCACCTCATAAATCACCAGTATTCTGCCTCAGCCTCAACACCCTTTAAGTCCCACACATGGCTGCAAGTCCACAGTAAAAAGTGAGTTTCTGACCATGACAATGTAATAAAAAGGAGCACAATATTTTATTTGTACCACTTATTGAGCCTATAAACTGTTTTATTTATATATATATATATATATACATATATATATATATATATATATATACACATGGTGTCCAATGGGATCCGGCTCTCTGTATACAAATGCAGCTGCGTCAGGTGCCCGTACAAACAGGAAAGGGCAATAAGCATGGCACTCCTGGCAGCTTTCTTGTAAAATGAAACAATCCACTAGTGTGGTACGATGTTTCAATGCCTTTAAAGGCATTGAAACAATCCACGTCGTACCACACTAGTGGATTGTTTCATTTTACAAGAAAGCCGCCAGGATTGCCATACCTATTGTCGCCTATATATATACATATATATATATATATATATATATATATATACAAAATATAAAGAGTAGAGGGGCACTCCATGGTGCATGTAAATGATATATTTATTTGGAGAAATTACACTCCTACGAGACAATAAAAGCAGATGCTCGTACCGATATAAAAGACACTGTGGGCTGATTACCTCAAGATATAGATATAAAATACCCAGCCAAGTTGCTCCAACCACCGCTCCACAGACATCCGACTCACAGGAACAAAATGCGCTGGTTTGCGCTGGCTGGACTTGGAAGCCGGGGGTGGGGGAAACGCAGGCAGGAGACAGCGTCGGGACACAGTCAGTACGGATATCACTGACCACGCCCTAACGCGTTTCGTCAGAGACTTCATCAGAGGGCGTGGTTCAGTGACTACATAAAGATGATTTAACACACAGTTCCACCAATCGGAGTCTCCTTGGTGCCGATGATGTCATCGGATACTGAGTGAGATATAGCTAAAGGTAATTAAAAATCGCTCATGTCCACACTATGGGCCTTATTTTGGTTCACTCTTTCTGACAAAATCCTTCTTAGATGGACAAAACCATGTGCACTGCAGGTGGGGCAGATGTTACTTGTGCAGAGAGAATTAGATTTGGGTGGGGTTTTACTTCAAAGTGAGATCTATATTGCAGTGTAAAAATAAAGCAGTCACTATTTACCCTGCACAGAAACAAAATAACTCACCCAAATTTAATTATCTCTGCACATTTTACATCTGCCCCGCTGCAGTGCACATGGTTTTGTCCATCTAAGAAGGATTTTGTCAGAAAGAGTGAACCAAAATAAGGCCCTATGTGTATAATTACAATGACTACTAAGTCAAATGCTAAGGTTATATATTGCGGTCAGTATAAAAATTAGAATAAAAGATACCAGCAATATAATTCCCATATCGTGTCAAACGATATAACAACTATCGATACATGCAAACATACTTTTTAGCATTGCATAGTTTGCCATATGCAGGCAACATAATAAATTCTAGTGACACTTCAGAGATTCAGATATCGGGAACCATGGATTCTTAAAAAATGTACAACGCATCAATTAGCTATATAAAAACATATACTTTTTAAAAAGAAATTTTTTTTTAGATAAAAATACAATAAAAAACATATACAATGAAAAATACCCGTACATATGAACAATTCCATAAAATATATAGAACAAATATACACCTCTTACTGATTTATGAAAGGGGTTATCTGGTAACCTTCATTCAATCCAAAGGGGACTAATGTATTTAATTTTAAGATCCAGTGTGTTTCCCGACGGAGTAGGAGTTTATCTCTATCACCTCCACGTTTAGGGGGCATTATCTGTTCTATAGCTCTAATGATTACTCCACTGGAATCAAACCATTTTTTATATTTCTTGAGTGTTTTGACTAACCATAGTGTCCCACGTCATTTTAAAAAATTTCATAATAGTGATCCCAGTGGAGTAGTCATTGTATATTTTGTAGATATCTCATACTTCCTGACCCTGGCTGTTGGTTTTGTCGAGTGAGGGAGCTGCAGTCTATATCTTTGGACATTGGTGAAATTGTTTGCCCTTGTTTAAACCAGGGATTTATAGCCTGACTCATTTTGGTTTGTAAAAACATTAGTGCCGCCCGCACAACTGTTTTCTCAAAAAAAAAAAAATATATATATATATATATATATATATATATATATATATATATTGCAATACAGTATATAATATTTTCAAGTACTGGGGTTGGGGAAATTGACAGAATTATTACACTGTTTAAGTGTAAATGGAATTGAGCAGTGGCGTCTCTTACCTCTGCGGAGGAGAGGGGCTGCCGCGATGCTGTCCCCCGCTCCGCTTCCACCCAGTCGTTCTCTCATTCTCTGCACCTGTTCTCTCTCTTGCACACTCTCTCTGCCGCTGGTCTCTCTCTCTCTCTCTCTCTTTGCTTATGTGCAGCTCTACCTTGCGCAGTGTGCCTAAGGAGTTGTAGCTGGGGCAATGTGTATAAGTTGCACTACTGTGTGGTGTTATGTGAGTAATGGACACGAATATGTGGTGTAGTGTGAATTGGTACTATTATGTTGTTATGCCCCTTCCCCCTGACCTAAAGCGTGCACTGTCCCTGTTTTTGGTTTGTGTGTACTGTGGGGCACAAATTCCTTTTCTGTCACAGAGCACAAAAATGTATAGTTATAGTAAGTGGCACTGCTACTATGAGCCTTATGCATCCTTTTTTTCAATGTGCACTATCGGCACACACTGATTCTTTGTAGGGCGAAGACTGGAAATGAACTAAAGTGCTCACAAAAAGAGTAGGTGTCGTGGGTTTGTTATGGGAGTTGCAGCTGCCTTCTTTTTTTCAGAACTTCAGCAACAGTTGCCATATTTTGAGAAAGTTTTGACTGTCACAACTGATGGATGTACAGTGGAGGCATGCCCACACTTTAGGATGGCTAAAACCCATAACAGCGGTGTGGAGTTTAACATTGCAGTGGTATTTACCAGAGATCCCTGCAAAAAGGTTTTCCCAAATCCAACACACAGGTCACGGCCATCTGTCTGGGTTACTTCATACATGTGCTGGTATACTTTGGGTAGAACTGAACATACATTGTAGAATGTACAATTAGAGTTGATAAGCAAAGCAAATGGACGGCAAAGTATCAGGGAGAAGGCAGAATCAGGACACAAGGTAGCCGAGGTTGAACCAGAAAGCACCAAACACAGATGCATGTAACGTGATTAGAGACAGATTGAATGTGAGGAATAAAGCACAGTTCATATTCAAGGATAACCCCTAGGCAGTGAGCTTGTGGGGTTGTATTAATTGTTGTGTTCTCAACAGTGATAGAAATATCAGGCTGGTAACAACTCTTGCCCTGATTCCTTTCAAATTTGTCAGAATCAGGCGAAATCATCCAAAATCACATAAATGTACGGCTGCCTTAAATGCAGTTAGGCTGTTAGGGTGCTGGAACATAGGAGGGCGAGCTCTAATACCCAGCCCCAGTGGATGGCCCTTAGAACTGAGTAAAAGACTTCACTGCCCAGCAGATTATAACAGACTATAGTGTCAGGAGGTCTGTAGCAGAATGTAACCCATCCAAACATATAGTAGCTGTAGCTGGGTAGGAGACATATGCTGCAGCTATGATACAAATTTTACTCTCAAATGCTTTAACATAGCAGGAGCCCTGGACTGCCAATGTGTCTGATAGTTACTACACCACACTAAATTGACACTAGAAAAATGGAGGGTAACACAGATCACTTTCATGAGGACATAATTCCTGCAGTGATTAGTTAGACGTCTGCATTTATTTAATAGGAGACAAAGAAACATGGTTTAGGAAGCTTACTAAGTGCACCAACAAAAGCTAAATTAAACCACATGTGTATCATAATTTATTGAGGGCTTATCTAAGCATGACAAATACTAAAATATCTTGGGTGGAGGCACTATTAACTACCTGTTAACCCTCTCTCTAGAAGAGTAAAGGGAGGTTATATCACAAATACAGAATGATGTACCACTGGAATTTTATTATAGTGACCTACTTTGTTATAATATTCAGGCTTGTTGTAATGATAAACATATCCTTCTCCAGGTGTGCGATGTACAATTCATGTAATACAGTAATGTAGGAGCTAGAACAGCCTCCTGCATGCTCAGAAGCACCTTGCACAGTCTAGTACTATGCAATTTTCTAATCAGGGCGTTGAGGCACAAAGTGTCTTTGCTCTGCAATATAAATGGGGTCAAGAGTACAAGACTTGAATGCAGCCATAAAAGTTTTATTTTCAATATCCAATATAATTAGCACCAAATATGTGCAGTACACTGTAGTACAATATGATTACCATGTAAATTATTATTCCTAGGCAGACCGAATGGGAAATCCCTTTAGAGAGCGCTGTTTGGACAATATGATGTATGGCTTTTGATTATAATAACCTCTTGCCAATGTATTAATTTCCTTAAGTTCATGAGCACACAACATAACACAAATTAGAGTAATGGCAACAGAATGGACGCATTGTAAAGGCCCCTTGTGAGGATACCGGGTGACCTGGGTACCCTGGGGTTCAGGAATCACACAGCAGAGCGGGTAACAATGAAAACAGCTTGTACTTTATTCAGGGAGACCAAGAAATCCAGTATCCAGCAGCAGCAGCATTATACTAATAAAGTCCACTCACAGTTCAGCAAAGTCTCCTCAAGCTGCTATACAATGTATCAGTGTATCTCCTCAGAGGCGTAACTTGAACTGTATGGGCCCCATAGCAAACTTTTGTAAGGGCCCCCCATGATTGTCAAGAAAGAGAGAGAGTCAGGGAGAGAGACAGGGAGTGAAGGTTGCCGTCTTGGAGAGAAAAAAGAGAGAGACAGAGTGAAGGAGGGTGTCATCAAGAGAGAGGGAGAGACGAAGTTAGAGATGGTGTTAGGGAGTGAGAGAAAATGTTTCAGGTAGAGAAAGAGAACGAGAGACTATGTGAGTAAGTGAGCAGAAGGAAAGAGAAAGGGGAAGTGTTTTGGTAGAGAGAAGGGGAGGAGAGAGAGAAAGAGAGACTAGGGCAGAGAGATATAAAGATAGAGGGGAGATGAAGGGGGGAATAAGAGAGTTCAGTGAAAAAGAAGGGCAGAGGAAAGAGAGGAGAGACAGCAGGGGAGAGAGGGAGAAGGGGAGAAAAAAGGAGAGAGAAAGGGGGATGGGGAGAGAGCAAAAAATAGGAAAGAGACAGGGTGGGAGAGAAAAAGGAGAGAGTGTGGGGAAGAGTTAGAAGGAGTGAGGGGTTGAGGTGTGCAGTGCCTTCTGTGTGCAGGGGCTCCTGCAAACGCCTTCTGAAGTGTGCGCCTGGTGTTCTGTTAGGGGGGTAGGGGAGTGAAGTGAGGAGGGAAAAGAGACGGTAGTTGTGAAAGGCAAGGTATATTTCCCCCCTCTCACCAGCCATCAGCTCCGGGTCTCACAGTATCCATAGCCCGGCCCCTGCTCTCCCCTGCGCAGAGTCTCTGGCAAGACTTGCAGGCAGCTGCCGCTCTACTGTGTCCCGGCTCCTGCAAGCTGCTCCTGTGCGCCGGGTGTCTGTGCCGACGATCTCCCCTAGATTTGCTGTGTGCTGTGCGCAGGGGCTCCAGCCTCCTGCAAGCGTCTCAGGCAGCCAGCCGCCGATCTCGTGATCACCGGATGTCCATTCAGCACGGGTTCCTCCTACAAGTGGCTCAGGCAGCCTCCGATCTCCTGTGCGGCTGCGCCGGGTCCCACCGCTGAACGGAGACACTGGATAGTGCTGCAGCAGTACTATATATGTAAAAAAATCAGAAGGGTGCAGGGGATAGCCTGCTGGGCCTTCGGGCCCTCCAAATGCCCGGGCCCTATAGCAGCTGCATCCCCTGCACCACTGTAGTTACGCCACTGTATCTCCTACAGTCCTGAGCAGCACTGACAGCTGTAGCAGAGCACACAGAATGGCTATTCGCTGATTACACAGAGAGGGGACAGCACCCCAACCTCCAGTGACTATAGCTGTGCCCCTCACCTCACACAGTCACCTCTTCTTCCACTTGCTCTCCCCCACAATCCACCTTTGATTGATCTTTCCTTTTGGATTGGTGGACCATGCTGTCAATCTTTCCAAAGGGGAGGAGGAAAGCTTTTCTAAAGGGAACACTTCCTTACTGTGTGCTTCTGAATGTCTTCCTGTTTGTAACCTCTGCAGACTGAGGGCTTTAATTTAAGAATACAAAACTTGGGCCATAGAGTAACTCATTTCTAAAATTGCAGGCAAGCCCTTTCCTGTGCCTCCTCACATACCTCCCCCTTCTTAAATCGAGGAGACAGGCATGGTCTCAATATCAGAGTCCTGACTGTCGACTTGGCCCGAAGGTCTGCGAAGCTTGCCATTTTGTTCCTCACGTCTGGATAACCCATCAGCGTTGTTATGGTCTCGTCCCTTTTTGTGAGAAATGGAAAAGGTGAAACTTTGCAATGCCAAACTCCACCTCAACAACCTCCCATTTCCCCTTGAAGTTCTCTGTAGCCAACTCAAAGGGTTATGGTCAGTCACAACACTGTACTCCTTCCCATAGAGATAAGGTTGTAGTTTCTTTAAGGCCCACACTATGGCTAAACACTCCTTCTTTATAGTGGCATAAGCTATCTCTCGGTCAGCTAGTTTACGAGATAGATACACGATTGGGTGTTCCCTACCGTCTTCTCCTACCTGATTCAACACTGTCCACACCCTGAAGCATCTGTTTGCACAATAAATTTTCTATTGTAGTCAGGGGCAGCCAACACTGGGGCTCTAGTCAGCATGTCTTTTAGGGTTCTGAAGGCTTGTTCACACTCAGTGGTCCATTCGATCTTCCGAGCATATCTCTTTTTTGTTAAGTCTGTTAGAGCCTTGGCCACGGTGCTGTAATGTGGTATGAATTTTCTGTAATAGCCAGCAACTCCGAGAAAGGCCCACACTTGCTTCTGGTTGACTGGTTGGGGCCAATTGGCAATAGCCTCCACCTTTGCCGGTTCAGGTCTAATAACTCCTCCTCCAACCCGATGTTCTAAGTATTGAACTTCAGCCATCCCCATCTGGCATTTATCTGGGCGTATGGTGAGTTTGATACACTGGTAGATTGTGCGGACACAATTTCGGGTCAAGCGCTAGGGGAGAGGGATAAGGACAGACTTGGGAGCACTAACAATTTATAGGGAGGGGTAGGGTTATTGAGGCTGGTGCACACACGGGCGATCAGCTTTGCATAGAGAATGCAGAAAAGAGGTAGAAGTGTAGAGAGAAAATAAATGAATAAAAAATTTAAAAAAATGAGGAAAATAGGGAAAAGATAAATGATAAATAAACAATAAATGGAATGAAAATAAATAATAAAAATAAAAAAATAAAAATAAATATAAAAATAAAAAGAAATATAAAAATAAAATAATAATAAAAATAACGTAAATGAATAAAATCAATGACCAATATGTTTACACACTTTTGTGTTAATGTGGGAGCAACGCAGTCTTGGGAGAAGCTAGCCCTATCTTACCCTGATGTTCTTGCTTGAAGTTAGCAGCGTTTGTATGTAGCTGCGGGACTTCGCGGCCGGGTGCTGTGACGTCACCCGCCGGCTCCGACTTCTGTGTCAGATTTGCGGCAAGGTTCTTCTGGGTGGCTTGGTGAGTTTGGCCTTTCTGATCCTTTTGAGCACTTCTGATACATGAGTTAAATGCTCCTCCCAGGTATGGCTGAAGATGGCGATATCATTGAGGTAGGCTTGGGCAAAGTCTTGACACCCCTCCAGTAGGTCATTCACTGTTCGCTGGAATGTGGCAGGGGCATTCTTCATCCCAAAAGGCATGGTAGTCCACTCAAAGAGTCCTATTGGTGTGGTGCTTCTTTGGTAAGTGGGATTTGCCAGTAACCCTTGCTTAAATCCAGCATTGAAACTAACCTGGCCCCTCCAATCCGGTCTAGTAGTTCATCAACACGGGGCATAGGATAAGCATCAGTTGTGGTTACTTCATTCAATTTGCTATAGTCTACGCCAAACCGTGTAGTCCCATCTTTCTTGGGAACCAACACGACCCCAGCAGCCCATGGGCTTTTAGATGGTACGATGATTCCCAAAGCTAGCATCTCCTTGATCTCAGTCTTTACCTGCCTCATAACATCTGTCATCATTCAGTAAGCGGCTTGTCGAATGGGCTTAGCGGTCCCAGTGTCCACATGGTGAGCGGTTAGGTGAGTTCGACCGGGTTGACAAGAAAACTGGTCTCTTTCATCTTCTATGATCCTCTGCATCTCTTGCTGCTGGGCCGCATTCAATTGTTTTCCCACCTGGACTGATTCCACACCTTTCCTCTGTTTAGCAGCTCCCAAAAGGTCAGGTAACGGATCAGTTTCTGGAGTCTCCATCGGAGGGCAGCACACTACCATGGTCACTACTTGACGATCTCTATAAGCTTTAAGTCGATTTATATGGAAGGTGCGTAGGTTTTTCCCTCCCTTATCTAGGGAGACCACATAATTGACAGGTCCAGTGCGTCTTACCATGGTGTAGGGTTCATCCCAGATGGCCTGCAGTTTGTTTCTTCGCACTGGGATAAGCATCATGACCTTTTGCCCAGGATATAACTTGAGCATGGGCATCGTACCATTCCCTTTGCTTTTCTTGTGATTCCCGGAGATGCTCTTCAGTTAACTGCAGCAGTCTTCTCATCCGTGTTCGCATGTTCTCTACATACTGCAAAATGGGCTGTTGGTATTCTTGAAAAGTTCCCTCCCAGCTCTCTTTGACCAGGTCTAGAGGCCCCCGTACTTTCCGACCGTACAAGAGTTCAAACGGGGAATATCTGGTAGATGCCTGAGGTACTTCCCGATAAGCAAATAGAAGTTGTTGTAGAGCTCTTTCCCAGTCCTTCCCCTCGGACTGTACATACTCTTGTAGGAGTCTTTTAAATGTTCCATTGAAACGTTCACAGAGCCCATTGGTCTGCGGGTGATAAGGGGAGGTCCGAAGAGGCCGAACCCCCACTTTTCCCATAGGGTTTGCATAAGTTTGTCTTGGAATTGGGGTCCTTGATCTGTGACTACTTCCTGTGAGTATCCAACCCGACTGAAGATGTCTGTCAGTGCTTGTGCAACATGCTCTGTGTCAATGGATGATAGGGCCATGGCCTCAGGGTAACGTGTAGCAAAGTCAACTAGTGTTAAGATGTACTTCTTGCCCGTATGACTTGAAATAGCTAATGGTCCAACTAGGTCTATGGCAACACGGGCAAAGGGCTCCCCTATAATAGGTAATGGATGCAGAGGCACTTTCCGTTGAGGCTTCCCCAGTCTTTGGCAGGTATCGCAGGTGCTTCGATACTGCTTAACATCTCTAGAAATCCCTGGCCAGAAGAAATTCCGTAGCAGTCGGGCGAGGGTTTTACGGGTGCCGAAATGCCCGGCTGCGGGGATGTCATGAGCAAGAGCTAGTAATTGCACTCTATATGGTGTAGGTACCACCAACTGTTTAGTAGGCATGACAGCTTCCTGTCCAGGCTGAGGAATGACCAGTCGGTACAGTAATTCCTCTTCCCAAACTATCTTGTTTCCATCAGCTGTTTCCAGCCCCAGGTCAGCTGCACTCCTCAATTTACTCAGGGAGGGGTCAGTCTTTTGGGCCCGTCGGAACTCAGTGCGGTCCACCTCCCCCAAGTCTACCTCTAGAGTGTTAGATAAGGGACTAGTATCACTCACCGTGGTTGTCTGGGTAGGTTTTTTCTGTTCCATATCTGTTGCCTGGGTAACTATTTTGGCTTGGCTTCTTGTCACCGCCTGGACAAAGTGTGTCACCAGTCCTTGTCCCAAATCATTTCTGAGGATGACCTTGGCTGTTAGTCCCTTGAGTACTCCGACCTCCACAATTCCTTGATCAGCTCCCCAGTCTAGATGTATCTTGGCGATGGGGATGTCAGTCTGTTGTCCCCCGGCGGTGGCAATTCGTACATACTGTCCAGGAATCACCCTGGATGCGGGAATCAGGTCTGGCTCAATTAAAGTGAGTGAGGCCCCAGAATCTCGTAGGCCCTGAACCGGCTGATCCTCCACCGCCACAGTCTGTAGGTGCCCCCGCATATTTCTGGGAGTTGCCTTCTCCTCCCCCAGTACCAGATCCACAATGTACACCCCATCTGCCATCCCATATGTATCTGACTGGATGACCTCTTCACCATAATCCTCCGTGGAGTAAGATACCACAGAGACTGGGGCTGGTCTAGCCCCAGGAAATGGTCCTCGTGTGCGTGGACAGTCTCTCAGCAAGTGCCCTGGTTGATTGCAGCAGTAACACTTCTGATGTTCTGGGTTAGCCACTCTAAATCTGGGCGGCTGATCGGTGGTGCTTCTGACATAGACTCCTTTGTTAATATTATTGATGAACGGTTCTTTGTCAGGGTGCTTCTCTGCTCTTGGGATTCTTGCAGCAGCGACTCTCCATTGGGGACGATTGGCTATATATTCATCAGCCCATTCCACAGCTTGCTCAGGTGTATCGGGCTTCCTGTCCATGACCCACTCCCGTACCTCTGGTGCCATCCTAATCATTAGCTATTCCACCACGATTAAGTTGATGATCTGCTCCGCAGTGGAGGCCTGCCTCCCTTCAAGCCATTTCCCACAGTTTTGCCGTAGCTGACTAGTAAACTCCTTGTGGGAAGCAGTCCCACTTTTATTCAGCGTTCTGAATTTGAGACGATAAGATTCTGCAGTGATCTGAAACTTAGCTAGCAATGCCTTCTTTATACTGGCGTAGACTTTACACTCCTGGGGAGTTAGGGCCCGATAGGCTTCCTAACCAGTGAGACTTGGCCCCAAGTACTTTGGCCATTCAGCTGCCTCTATTCCATGCACCTCCATGAGATTCTCGAAGATCTGGAGGTGATCTCAAGTGTCGCTAATTTGGCCAGAACTTTGGGGTGACTCTGGAGATCCACCGCCAGTAGGAATTTGTACACCAAGTATTGCTTGGATTACCCCAGCTCTCTCCTGTGGGGTCGCACCATCACCAAGTGCCCCCAGCCAGCTCTGTAATGCAGCTGGAGTAACAGTGGTGAACTCTGGTAACTTACTGGATGCATTGACACCACTGCCTGTCGGCATCTCTTCATCATCACTCAGGTGGTTGGGATCCTCTGGGTGCGACCGATCCCACTCCAACAACCTCAGAACCAGTGTCTCCCGGGTATCAGTCCCATCATAAGTAATACCTTTCATCCTGCAAAATCCTTGCAGGTGAGGTTTCCGTGCTGTACGGTAAAACTTCTCCTGCTCTCTCATTGTGTTCTCCCCTTGATTGCTGACCACAACTTCTGGCTGACGCTCCATCCTGATATTCTGCAGTGTTACTGTTGCTTCTATCCAGTACCTTGTAATCTCTGCAGAAACTATGTGATGTCCCTCCGCTGCCTCCAAATGTGAGGATACCGGGTGACCTGGGTACCCTGGGGTTCAGAAATCACACAGCAGAGCGGGTAACAATGAAAACAGCTTGTACTTTATTCAGGGAGATCAAGAAATCCAGTATCCAGCAGCAGCAGCAGCATTATACTAATAAAGTCCACTCACAGTTCAGCAAAGTCTCCTCAAGCTGCTATACAATGTATCAGTGTATCTCCTACAGTCCTGAGCAGCACTGACAGCTGTAGCAGAGCACACAGAATGGCTATTCGCTGATTACACAGAGAGGGGACAGCACCCCAACCTCCAGTGACTATAGCTGTGCCCCTCACCTCACACAGTCACCTCTTCTTCCACTTGCTCTCCCCCACAATCCACCTTTGATTGATCTTTCCTTTTGGATTGGTGGACCATGCTGTCAATCTTTCCAAAGGGGAGGAGGAAAGCTTTTCTAAAGGGAACACTTCCTTACTGTGTGCTTCTGAATGTCTTCCTGTTTGTAACCTCTGCAGACTGAGGGCTTTAATTTAAGAATACAAAACTTGGGCCATAGAGTAACTCATTTCTAAAAATGCAGGCAAGCCCCATCCTGTGCCTCCTCACACCCCTATACACTACTGAGATTTTGTCTGATTAGATCCGATTCCTGTACACATTGGGTCGGACCCTAGAGATTGAACCTCCTACACATAGGATTTATCGGATCAGACCCATCAGTGGCACATCACTATGTATTGGGTCCCATTCTGCAGGTGTGTGCCAGTGGTGAAGCCAGCAGAATTTAAAAAAAAAATCTGTCAAAAGATTGTCCGGTCGCTGATTTCATGAGAGAGCTGGTGTTTTAAACCATTTATGAAAAGGTCCAGTCCAACATGGAGGATAGCTGGTGGATGATGAAAACCTGGTGGGCGGAGCTCCTATCATCGTGTGGATAGATGAAGGAGCATCTGGGGCTGGTTTGGATCAGTCCAAATGGATGGAAGGTGAATCACTTGGATATACTTGGATTGTGAGGATGTAGAAGCTGCTGACTCGTTTTGCCGTGTCAAAGGCTTTCTCAAAGTATATCTTCATGTTGCCCCCAGAGTGAATGAATAGTAATTGGTCACATGGTATACAGTCACGTGTAAGAAAATAACTCCTGCTCTTGCTAGAAGGGGGAGTCAGCCACGGGAGTGATAATGATGGCTTTCAATTAACTGATTCAAACTTGCAGGCAAGGAGAGGTGCCAACTTAGGAGCAGGAACCCAGCAATAGATTTCTACATTTCCTCCCACAGTTATGCCTCTGCACACACACACACACACACTCACGCATGCTCCCTTACTCCTCCTCCAACTTGCTTTAATACTGTATTACTGAGGGTACAAAGGAAACTGCATGTGACCGGATATGATTTTTTTTGGGGCCAAATGATGTGATTTTTTAACCGATGTGTCAACAAAGGTAAAAAGCATGAATATCTTTACTTCTTGTCAGAATGGTGCATACATAATTGGCACACTTCTATGTATGATACAATGTATGAAACGTGAGTAGTGTTCATGCTAGGCTGTTTTAGCACCCTGACCAATTACTAAACACCAAAATGCACCCTGCCTATCTAGCAGTGACCTGATAAAACAGCCTGCCCATCCGTCCCTGCTGATGCGCTCGGGGGAAGCTCAGCAATGCTGTAGATGCCAGGCCCACCCTCCACAGTAACATCACTGGGCATGTCCCTCCCAAGCTGTGGAACCGGCAGGCTGGTCTGCCCTCAACAGTGATGTCAGCGGGCTTGGCCCACCCCCAACAGTGACCCTCATGCGTCCCTGTACCCCAGCTCCCTGCCCTGATCCTAGAAGGATTACTATGAAAGTTAAGACAAACAATAATATTTGTGATTATGGCAATATTGGCAATAATGACAGTGATGCCGAGTTTGCAGTGATGCAGTATATGTGTTTGAAAAATTGTTGACAATACGTAGTACAGTTATGATGCAATAGTTCAGTCCATAAACATAGGGGACATCTCTATTCCTTCTTGTTTAAAGATTTGGAATATTTTGTTTAACTTGGGCAAATATTGGAATATTTCATTTGGTTTTGAAGATGCTGGAGTGCGGCGTCCTGCGTCTCCAGTTATATTTTTATGCCCGTTGATACCACTGGGTTGGGGGAGCTAGCCAGATAAGAGCGGCGAGTGGGTGGACGCTTACATGGGGAGAGTTTGTGGCCCCAGAATTACGGTCCGCATTGTTTGTGATGGCGCTCAGTGGTTTGTCTTGCGAGATGTGCCCTAAGGCTGTGCCTGGGGAGGGGATGTTACAGTTTGGGTCCTTGTGTACAGGGTACCCCCTCCATTCTATGAGGACATACCTTTTCCCTCCTGCCATGCCTCCTTCTGTCTCCTTGAGCCAGCAACTTCCTTCTGGTTACAGGGTTTGTAGCTGTTTATGTGGTCTTGTTCATGATCCTGGCAGTAGATGGTTTGATAACTGTTTCAGCAACAATGTTTGCAGCCATTTTGCTTGTGTGGTGGATGTTATGGTAGTTGTAATTCTGTCCAGCGCCATTCAGATCTCCTGGTCCTCATTCTGGGAAGTTTTGGTGATTATGGTTGATTGTTTCAGGTATATATAAGTTAATTGGCCATCCTGGGACAGGTATTTATTGTTATTGATTCTCATATTGGGGGGTCATTCTCATATGGTTGGCCCACTAAGCAGTGGTTGTTTGCTGCTTAGCAAGCCTTTAAACACAGCCGACCATGAGAATGCCCACCCCCCGCCGCCCAGCAAATGAATGTTTTGAATAAACATCCATTTTCAGGGTAGTGTGCGGGCCCAAAATCAGTCGATGGTCGCCTTGTAGAAAAGGCTTTGCGTGCTCTTGTCAGTTCAGGAGACTAATCCTGAAATATAAGAGTATTTGCTGCATTACATACAATATAATGTCTCTCTTGTATGTGAAGGCAGCCCATATGGCTTCTTTATGAATATAGCTAAGGCAGTGGAACAGAACTACCCTCGGCCTAGGATACTGCATAGTGCGACCTTGACCTGTTCTGTGGGCTCTCCCAAGGAAAGAGCAGATATTCTATATGTCAAACAATTCAGGGAAAATTGTAGAAGCGTGGCTTCATGGGGAATTGGCGTGGTCACATAAAAAGTACCAATAACACCATAATCCCCATAACACATTATGCTTCACACCTCAAAGCCCATAACACAGTAGGAACCACACAAAGTAATGCACATTATTCGTTATGCCACACATAATGATGCCCCTTACACAATATGCAGAACACCATAATGCCCATTACACATTATGCCACACACCGTAATTCCCCTTACACAATATGCCATGCACTAGAATGCCCATATGACATTAACACACATTATGCTACACATAATACCCCGAGTACTCCTGCATATGCCTACATTTGTAGCGTTGCTTATTCCCACACCAGTTGCGAAAAGTAGTTTCTCTGCTTATATGTAGTGCCCACACCAGTTGCCGACATTAGTAGCACTGTGTAACCATATACCCACACCAGTTGCCGACATAAGTAGCGCTGCCTATGCACGTGCCCACACCAGTTGCCGACATTAGTAGCGCTGCCTATACACGTGCCCACACCAGTTGCCGACATTAGTAGCGCTGCCTATACACGTGCCCACACCAGTTGCCGACATTAGTAGCACTGCCTACACACATGCTCACATCAGTTGCTGACAGTAGTAGCGCTGCCTATACACATGCTCACACCAGTTGCCGACATTAGTAGCGCTGCCTCTACATGTGCTCACACCAGTTGCGGACTTTAGTAGCACTGCCTATACACGTGTCCACATCAGCTGCTGACATTAGTAGCACTGCCTATACGCATGCCCACACTAGATACTGATAGTAGTAGCACTGCGTATACATATGCCCACACCAGTTGCCGACATTAGTAGCACCGGGGAGTGGGCATTTGTTTGCCTGGAGGGTGGCAATAAGCTGCTCGCTAAGCAGGGAACGACTGCTGCTTTACGATCAGTCCGGAATCACCCCCACAGAACCTATACAAACACACAACAGAAACACAGAAACTTACGTTTTTTAGAGTGCCCAGTCCTGAGAGAGGAGGATGCCATTGCCACAGGAGATCATGGGGGACTGGGGAACATCACTTTTCATCCCCAGCATTTTGTCGCGGGTCGGCGGGAGGGGGCGGAGCCAATATAGGAGGGGGCAGAGCCAATATGACCAGCTATTTGCGCATATAGCCACGAAGGGGCGGAGCAACAATGAAATCATAATATGAAGAGGGGCTGCTACTGCTGGTCAGGCACAGCAGCACTCCTCTTGTGGCCATTTTTAGACCTCCCCGCTGCCCTCACTTGCTGCAGGTCCTGGCTGAGCTGCCTGATCGGAGCTGAGAGTCCCGATTACGGCAGCCAGCCCAAAGCACAGTGACTGCATCTGGCAGTCACTGTCCAGTCCAGGAGGGAGAGACCGGCGGCGGCAGCAGGAGTCTAGGACTTCAGCGTGAACGTTGGTAGCCTGCCCTGCAGTACCCAACCTGAGTCCCCAGCCGAATTGTGTGGGTGGCGCTACACCCGCGAGTGGGTGGAGCCATCCATGTCTGGGCAACTTTCGGCCTCACATGCGGCCGGCCTCCCGGGAAAGTTCCCGTGACTTAAATGGCCAATCCGCCCCTGCTGCCTGTCATACACTGACAGCGGCAGAACCACACAGTGGCAGAGAGAGTCGCAGAGCAGGGAGAGAGCGCCTATACAGCCCAGCGCCTCCCTGCTTTGCAGGCTTTGCTGAGCGGCTCGCGCCGGCCCTGAAACATATTAAAATACAACACACTAAAAACAAGAAATGAATGTATGGCCCCAATTTATATAGTCACCAATTTTGGGATAATTTGAGCTGCACGGATCCTGGTGGATAATTGAGATATTGTCCACTTTATGGTATCCTGAAGATGTTTGAATGGACTCAACCGAAGGCACAGATGGAATTAGCCAACTCGGGAGTCCTCACTACTGCGAGTGGTCAGGTGTCCATAGTGAAACTGACAAGGTACTTCCAAGGGTAGATGAAATCCGATCATATAAATGAGCAGGTGGGGCAAATCCTTGGGTGTAGAATAGGTGTTTTCTTAAAACCAATTGGGTCCAGAAGGCAAGCACCAATTTACATGAGGAAAATGTAGAGAAAAACAGACTAGACGGTGGAGACCGATCCCTAAAATGAGCAGCCGTACATATAAATAAGATAAGCCTTATTGCCGGAACTTGACCCGGAAGTGATTGGTCCCCATCTGAACTTATGTTTTTCTCTACATTTTCCTTGTGTAAATTTTCTATTTATATTGATAAAAAGCCTTTTTAGGAAATATTGAACGTTTCACATTTTTTATTTTGTTACTGTCTCCGAGTAAGTCTTATGATTTTATACATTGAATACCAATGAATCAATGAATTATGCAAATGACCTATGAAAGAAGCTAGGTATAAAAATGGAACCCATAGGCATGGAGAGACACCTTGACAAAGCAGTCAGTAGTACTGCGAAACGCGTTGGTGCTTGCCTTCTGGACCCAATTGGTTTTAAGAAAACACCTTTTCTACACCCAAGGATTTGCCCCACCTGCTCATTCATCTGATCGGATTTCATCTACCCTTGGAAGTACCTTGTCAGTTTCACTATGGACACCTGACCACTCGCAGTAGTGAGGACTCCCGAGTTGGATAATTCCATCTGTGCCTTCGGTTGAGTCCATTCAAACATCTTCAGTAAAAGTGGACAATAAGGACTCCATCTCAATTATCCACCGGGATCAGTGCAGCTCAAATAATCCCAAAATTGGTGACTATATAACTTGGGTCCATATTTACACATTCATTTCTTGTTTTTAGTGTGTTGTATTTTAATATGTTTAATTGTTATTAAATAATTTACTGATTGATTGGTAAATTGTCAGCGCTGCTTTCCTTTGTCCATATATTGGTTAATGGGAGGTTTGCAGCGGAGATGAGCCATTAGACACTCTCTCCATCAGTTCGGGAACCGGAAGTCCCATGACATGTTGTTATTATCATATGGCGCTACAACAGATCTGCAGCACCCAATTACAGAGTATATGAACAAGTAAGCATAACAGAGCAGTGACTTATTGATTCAATATCTGCGGCTTGTGGGCTGTGGCTTGTTCCTAGATAGTAGAAATAGACTGTACTGCACAGTCTGTTTCTACATTCAGTTCCAATGTCGCGGGGCCGCTCATCATGTTCTGTGATTTGCACTTTGTGTTATGTGATTTTGACTATATGGTCAAAATTGATAGTTCAAATTACACCGTGTGAACACACCATTACAGTTGGATACAACAGAGGACAAGTACAGGGTACATAAACATAGCTGCATTAGCAGAAGACCCTGAAACAAGGTTTAGGGAGGCAGAAAACCACAGGACTTGGTGCCATTGTTTAGGTAAGAGAAGGAAAAGCACATGAGATAAGAGGGCCCTGCTAGTGAGAGCTTACGTTCTAAAGGAGGAAAACCATGCATTGAAATGATTGCTGCTTTAAAAAAAGTCTTGAGTTCAGATGGCATCTCGCATCTCTGACGAACTGAAACGCTTTTGCATATGCCCCCATATTGTCATTTTTTTTTTTCAGTTTACTGGCTGAAGACTGGAAGGGCATTAATAGCAATTCTATATTACATATGTAAGGGGGATTACGTTTTTTATTGTTTAGGTGGAGAAAATTAGTGTGTGGCAGTCTGTCCAGCTCTTAGGTGCAAATATGTTGCTTTTTGCAGAAATAGATTATTAGGTCGACAGTGTGTAGGTCTACAGTTAATAGGTCGCTACTATTGGTTGACAGGCAATAGGTCGACATAGGAAAAGGTTGACATGAGTTTTTCACTTTTTTCAGTCGACATGGAGACCATAATAGTCTAGTAGTGGCCAGATTTCGGGTACAGTACCTCACTGCACTCGGCACACTATTATATATCTTCACTATATCCACATGGATCGTGAAGTAAGAACAAGTTGTTTTAAAAAAAAAAAAAAAATCATGAAAAATGCATATCAACCTTTTCCTGTGTCAACTATGGACATGTTGACCTTTTATTAATGTCAACCTTCTTTAATGTGTTGACCTTTTGCCTGTTGACCAGATGCCGCTTTTTGCACCATGCCTATTATTTTGGACAGGTTTACTGGGTAAAACCTGATAATTAATGGGTGCCTAAAACAATTGAATTCCTCCATTAAAGGGTTTTTGCCATTTGATTGAATTGGTCAGTGCTGACAGTTAGCTGTAGGATAAACACTGCGGTTATTGTATATGTCTGTTAAAGTCTAAAGCAATATTTTGACTCACAATCACAATTTCTTTATAGATAACTGTAATATTTTAATGTTATATTGATTCCTATGGGTGGTTTTACTTATGACTGGTTTGTCAAAATTGATGATCATTGGTGGTTTTGACCCATTGGCATAGCCAGGGATGGTTTAGGGGGATCAAATGCTCCATCTACAGGAAAATCATTGCCTATGTGGTGCCAGCAGTACACTTGGGATTTAACATGTAACTAATCTACATTTTGTCACTGGATAATGAGTCACCACAGCAACATTATCATAACTTAAGTCACAAAAGTCCACAGCTGAGCACTCCTGTGGCTGCATGACAGGCACCATCTGTAGGAAAACAGGGCCATCCAGAGTCTTTGTTACCCAGGCCTGACTTGTTGGGAGAGACCTCAGTCACACCACTCCTCTTTCCTGTCAGTAGCGGCAGCCCTTCACTTGCTATTGTGTGCTGGGCTGCAGTGTGGCCATGGAGACTGCTACAGCAGCAGCAGTCTTCTCCATCTGTGTGGAAGGAGGTGAGTGATTACACTGATTACCTTTCCCCCTGGATGTGCCCCTGGCTGGTGGGCTCATGGCACCTCCCCTTTTCAGTGTAAAGAGCTAAAAAAAAATTTTGTGTAAATAAAAAGAGGATGTGGCCACAACCTCCTATGAGGCCACGCCCCAAAAAAGTACTGAGGTCTGGCATAAGTCTACTGCCCCTGAGGGGCAGTCCCAAACTCCTAGAAGAACCTTGAAGTTGTAGACCAGCACTGAGTCATTGGAAGTCACTTTACTAGGTCACAGGATGGCAGTAGTTTTGGGGTTGGGTTTTGGAAAGTTTTCAATAACTAACACTGCCCATTCTCTCAAAGATCTTCCTCCCTGCATATAAAGGACATATCATACAACATTTTTTAGCCATGGACACCACCACCATATGTAAGAATAGAAGGACTACTTTGAGAACAGATGTGTCATACACCAGAGCCCAGAGTTTAGGTCCTCTTTAGAAGGTCTGTTGGTGTCTTCAGGTATCCATTTGTGCCCCTAATCACCATTGGCATCATCAAGTTACTTATCTGAAATTTGGCTGGCAACCTTCTCCTGGCAGTTCCTGCCATTCTGGACTACTATTGAGTAAAACATGCTATCTGAGTTGATCATGCAATTATCCATGATGATAACTCAACTTGCATGTTTTAAACCAGGAAGTCTTGTCTCGTGGATCAGTGGTTTTCAAACTCAATCCTACCATGTAAAAGTTCCTTTAGGCTCTTACCACTGTCTCTGGTAGACGGTCTTTCTAGTTTGATAAGGGGAGCTCCAGGTGTAATAAGCTTCTCAGAAGGAAGGTGAATATCAGTGTATGATGGTATGAATTAAACAGAGACCTTTGCCATTGAAATTATTCAATGGTATTAAAGTGGTTATACTCTCACATCGATGGTGGCACTTGAGCGATTCTCCCATGTGTCCCCGTCAATGATGGAAGACAGCTTGCTGGAAATGATGGATAAAGTCCTCAGCGAGAGGGACGGGGAGAAGGAACCAGTGCGGTAAAGGAGAAGGTCGTAGATCACTTCCACCAGCATGGCTCTGTTGGAGTGGGAGCCTATGCTGAGAGTGATCTATGCCGCGCTGAAGCAGCTTCACCTCCGCTTCTCTCCACAGGTATACACCGCTAAGCACTAACCACTACCATGCGAAATAGTGCAGGGAGATCGCTGCAGGTCTCTCACTCAGGTCGCAGGTGTGTGAGAGTTATCCAAAGGCAGAAGTGCAGTCCAGTGATAATAAATTGAGCAGTGGGTAATAAAACAGAACAATATGCCCACACTTGATGCGTTTCTCCGTCCAAACGGAGCGCATGCTCGTAGTGATTTGTGATTGATCCCTCAAACACTGCAACAGAGAGAAGCCCATAAGAATCTGAACCGCTCCGAACATAGCCAGTTCGATGTCCTGTGTGACACGCTGGTGAGTTTCTGGCTTTGTTCAGAAACCCAAGTGTGGCCAAACATGGGAATCTGGCGTCGCATTCTCGTTAGCCGCTGAGTCGTCCCAAGAATTCGGCGCCATTTCACAGTCCTGCTTCTAGCTCTGCTTGTGGCGGGTCTGGGCATTGTGCAGGAGGGGTGTTGAACTTGTCAGACTCATCATTAGTGTGCAGAGGGTTGTTGTGCAATGCAGACAGAGGGGTGTTGTGCAGTGCAGACTTTACTGTTTCTGTGAATGCACCCCAATATACCATACTGATACTGTCAAAAGTTCAGTGTGTTAATATCCAGCCAGCTTGCTGCAGACCTTGGCCTAAATTGAATGAAAACAACATTGTGAGCTGTAAATGTTATTGATGTTAATATTACTCTAGGGACAAAAAAAGCCAAATCCAAATGCTGGCGACGAATCTAAATCTTCGGCCCCGGCGCTCATCTCTAGTAGCAATAGATAACCTGGCTGTGTACCAATAAAGGATTAGTACTGTATGCAGGGTCAGTGCTAGGGTGTCTGGCTCCCCCCTGAAAACTGAAATTTTGTGCCTTCCCTTCCATAGCCCATAAAGGGACAGCTTATGCTACAAAAAAGGTTTTGTTAGAGTACCTCTTCCCTGTTTGTTGGAAGAGGGCGGGCAGCAGAGTAGCGTAGCGCTGTGAAGTAGCAGTGGCGGGGGTCAGCACGGCGGCAGAATTTGCATTTTTTTTTTAAAACACTGGCCGGATCTCTGATTGATTGGCTGAGCTGCCAATCAGAGGGCCACCCTGTGTATTAAACAGTTTTTTTTTTTTCAAATTATGCTGCTGCCGCTGACCCCCACCACCCGCTAGTGCTACTTAACAGTGATACGCCACTCTACCGCCAGCACTCCCTCTGGCCCCCTCTCCCCGAACCGATGCCACCGAAAGAGCTCCCTCCGTCTCGATCGCATTCTAGTTATCACTCATGCAATTTAATATTAAATACAATCCTTCAATTTTTCATACAGATGAGGTCGAAATCAAAGGACTGTATGCAATATTGACCTAGTATATGGGAAGCATAAGGACCTTGCCTTTGCTTAGCTCGTCTGTAGTCCACTGTAATGAATGCAGCGATTTTCATGCAGCGATGGTGACACTGGACAGCATAAAATCAGATTGATTGCCTCACTTTTTCTTCCCTAGCCACCTGAGCACATCACATGGCCACCATCTGTTACTAATAGCAGCCCATTCATTTCCTCTAGACCAGGCATGTCCAACGTTGGCCCTCCAGATGTTTTGAAAGTACACATCCCAGCATGCTTTGCAATAGTTTTAGCATTCTCTAATAGCAAAACGGTGGCAAAGCATGCTGAGATGTGTAGTTTCACAACATCTGGAGGGCCAACGTTGGACATGCCTGCTCTAGACCAACCCTTTTAAGTCCAGAGTGACCGTTATGTCCCCACCACTGACTGTGAATAGCCCCAGTGCACATGGTTCCATGACCACACTGACCACTTAGAACCCCAGGCAGATGGTACCTTAGCCTCACCGACTGCACTTGGTGCCATGACCCATACCTGGCACAGGTGAGTTTAAATAGCACTGTTGCTGTATACCTAGCTTCCTCAGCACCACTGTGCACTTCAGGATGACATATCTTGGCACTGTCCTTCACAGACAGAGAGAGATAGATGTAGGCAGAGAGAGAGAGAGAGAGAGAGATAGAAAGCCAGATAGATAGATTGAGAGAGAGACGGGCAGGCAGATATAGACAAAGAGAAAGAGAGGCAGGTATAGACAGAGAGAGAGAGAGGCAGGCAGAGACAGGTATAGACAGAGATAGAGAGGCAGGCAGAGACAGGTATAGACAGAGAGATAGAGAGGTAGGTATAGACAGAGAGAGAAGCAGGCAGAGACAGGTATAGACAGAGAGAGAGAGAGGCAGAGACAGGTATAGACAGAGAGAGGCATGCAGAGACAGGTATAGATAGAGAGAGAGGCTGAGACAGGTATAGACAGAGAGGCATGCAGAGACAGGTATAGACAGAGAGAGAGAGGCAGGTAGAGACTGGTATAGACAGTGACAGAGAGAGCGAGAGAGAGAGGCAGGCAGGCAGAGACAGGTAACCGTATAGACAGAGCGAGAGAGAGGCAGAGACAGGCATGCAGAGACAGGTATAGCTATATATAGAGAGGCATGCAGAGACAGGTATAGACAGAGAGAGAGAGAGCCAGGCAGAGACAGATATAGACAGAGAGAGAGAGGCAGGCAGAGACTGGTATAGACAGAGCGAGAGAGAGAGGCAGGCAGAGACAGGTAACCGCATAGACAGAGAAAGAGAGAGAGGCAGACACAGGTATAGACCGAGAGAGAGGCAGGCAGATACAGGTATAGAGAGAGAGAGAGGCAGGCAGAGACAGGTATAGACAGAGAGAGGCAGGCAGAGACAGATATAGACAGAGAGGGAGAGACAGGCAGGCAGAGATAGATATAGACAGAGAGAAAGAGAGAGGGGGAGAGAGACAGACAGACACAAAAAACAATCTCACTCAGACAGGCAGCTCCTCCTCTGTAGGGTCACTGGCCATCTCATTAAATCAAAGGCGATGAATGCTAAATCAGAGCTTGGAGTCCTGGGGTTAAATGCACTGCTGTGGTATCGGGATTCCTTGTAGCAGAGGAAAGTGCAGGTGATTCATATATATTGATATTAAAATAACAGCAGGGAAAGTTAAGCTGGGTACACACTCATAGGTGCCGATTCTGTGGTTGCTCAAGGGCCTGAGCACCCACGGAAATTAATGAGCACCCACGAGCCCTAGTTGCGCTGCGGGGCCGCCATATTAACTTGCTAATTTGCAGCTGCAGCACCCGCATCGCCGGCCCTGCCACCTGGCACAGAATGCCGGGAAGAGTGTATTCCGTCCGCTTAGTGACCCGGCTGCCCAGCACCATTAACAGAGCTGAAGCATCTTCCTGGCATTCCTGTGCATGGGGTATGTACGGTTATCAAAAAGAAACAGCTGCAGGTCCACAAGTTATGTGCAAAAAGGGGAACTTTGCATATTGGAGACAACTGTGCTGCGTATTGGTATTATTTTGTGGCCACGCCCCTTCCCATTGAAGCCACTACCCTATATTTTTGGCTTGAGCACCCACCAGCAAAAACATAAATCGGCACCTATGTACACACTAATAGATATATCTACATTTCAATGGATCTGCAGATATGTCTACAGATGGATCAGGCAGCGTGTTCTCCACTTCTCTGACTAACATCCCAAATGGGCATGCATCCACTCAGTGAGCTGTCAATCACCGGTGGCTCCCGGCGAGACTGTACAGGCGGTTGGCGTATTGCTTGTACACGCAGCAAGATGCTCTAATACTGTATATCTTTATATATATCGGGCATCTGCGGTGTTACTGTTCACAGATATATCTATGGTACACACTGGCCGATAGTGCAGAGATATATCGACCATTTAATCGAATGGCCAATATATTGGCCAGTGTTTACACACCATTACAGTCTTAAACAATGCAGGAGTCTTGCAACTAACGAATACTTTATCTGGAAGCTGGAAATTAATGAAAATATCCCCTGGAAACTGGATACAAAGGCTGTTGGGGGGGTATTGCATTGTTTGGAGAGTCTTTAGTGAACAAACTAGATGCAGGTTACTGTTACAGAAGAAGTGGATGCTGGGTTAATCAGCAGAACTACAGCAGGCTGTCAGAACTGCACAAGATGAGTGTGGACCATTAGGTGACGAGCATAAGGTTGACCACTATAAACTTAAGCTGGGTACACACCGATAGATATACCATATCTAAAGACGGATCAGGCAGCATGTTCCAATCCATCAAAATTGTCAAGTGGGTGGCGCATTTGCATGTGCCTGCCCACTGACCTTCAATCACCGGCGGCTCCCTGCACGGCTGTATGGACGGTCAGTGGATTACCCGCACACACAGCATGATGCACTGATATATATCTAGATATACTGTATTGGGCATTGGGTGTGTTGCAGTGCCAACATGATATATCTGTGAACGACACCGTTCAGATGTATTGCTCATATACACTGGCTTATGGTGCATCGATATGAACGACCAATATATCAGCCAGTGTGTACGCACCTTAACTCAGGCTGCCTATTGCAGGGAGGCTTGTGAAGCCAAGAAAACTGCACAACGCCTCCATTTTCAGAAACACCAGCTGCCCCCGTTCCTGTCCCTCCCACCAAATGCCTCAGCCTGTCAATAAGGCAAAGGCATTTGCTATTCTGCGACCACAGGACCCTATTCTGCACATGTGTATAATGGGTCTTGAGCGTGCGCAGTTCCACAATATTAGAGAAATTCCAACCTAATTCAGCCCCACAATCAATAAAACATCAAAAATATAACCTAGAACTGATTAACACACACTAACTACTTGCACCTGGCTGCTTATTTGCTTTCCCACATTTTCATTTCTGTGGAGTAAACTCATCTGTAAAACAATTACACCATTGTTTGCTTTAGGTAATAGCTGGATATATCAGTGGGAAGGAACACAGGGCAACTAATCAACCTATCTAGTTTTATAAATCATTAACAAACCACACAGTTATGACCCCCATACACTAGGCCAATTCACATGCGATTTATCACATTTAACTCCCGGGGAGTTGCAGACGGAGGGAGCTGGGCTGGGAGGACATGAAGAGCCCGGCGGAGGGAGCCATCAGCGGCTGCCTAACCGTTTGTATTTTTTTTAAATCCGGCATCCCCCTGCATCAGGTGCGATACATTGCTGGTGCTAAACTCAAACACAGGGATTCATACAAGCACACGTCTACATGTTGCTAATTAAAAAGGCCATACAAATCTTTAATAAAGCATTTCATTAATCACAGATAAATTCTAACTTTCAACACAATTTTATTAGTAACAAAAAAAATGCACAAAAAAACTTAAAACAGGAGGTCCTGAAGGATGGCGACACATTCTGCTGCCTTGCTCAGATGGCCATGTAATTGGCCCAGGGTGTCCCGGAGCAAATCTTTGTTGTCTGGAAATTCTGTTGGGATGTGATAAAAATGTGGGGGTTTTTTATTATAAAATCAGCACATGTTAATACACACAATAAAAAGATAAAGTAAGTTACATTTCAACACAAAACTCATTTCCAAAGGCATAACTACCATAGGTGCAAGGGGTGCAGCTGCTATGGGGCACAGACCTTAAGGGGGGCCATCTTTACGGTCTAAGTAATATGTTTTACGTACATTTATCACCATCAGTTGCTAAATAGGGGGGCCTTACAAACTTTTGCTATGGGGCCCACGAATATCTAGGTACGCATCTCCTCATTTCTCAACAGGATTGAAGAGAAAGCTGCTGTGAATATGTGTCTAAGTACTATGATGGAGATACACACACACATTACATGATATAAAATCTGATGTCCATTGTCCTTTAAGCAACATATACATAGGCCAAGATGGCCTAGGCTTGTGCCACTGGAAACACAACCAACATCATGCAGTATAAGCATAATTACATGGTTGGGCCTTGTCACTTTGAACCTTCACAAACTCTGGTACACTGTAATGTACATAAGGTGTGGGTTGAACTGAAGGGGTGCTGCATGGCCACACTCAGAACCTATACCAAGGGATCCACTGTACCTGGAGGAGGACACACAACAGTCTAAGGGGTAACTGGACTGGTCCAGATGGACTTCCAATGTTTTGTACTGTGCACAAATATGGGTGAATGCAATTCCAGATGGGCTTGTTAATGTGAGGATTGTAAATAATGTTCTGTAGTGAATTGTGTTCCATAATGTAGTCTAAGTGAAGGGTTTGAAGTGGAGCTGTGCGTGAGGAATGTAATGGTGGATGTGGAATGTTGGCCAGATAGGACAGCACATGTGTCATGTAGACCGGAAAGTGTACAAAATAGTGCAAGAGTACATTAGGCATATTGTTTACTTACGGCTCCCATGAACTTCAAAGGTTGAACCTTCCCCTGGGTCTGCAGTAGGTGTTGTAGTGCCAGTAAGGGGGCTTAAAGTGTTCTGAAAGGTGGTTGGGGAGGTGGAGGTAGTTGGGGATGTGGAGGTGGGAGGGTAGGTTGAGCTGGTAGGGGTGTTGATGGGGATGGGGGTAGGTGAGTGGATGGGGCTAGGAGAGTGGGTAGGGGTGTGGATGGGGGTAGGTGAGTGGAAGGGGTTAGGGGAGTGGATGGGGGTGAGGGGAGTGGAAAAGGTTTGGGGCAGCTGCCTCCATTACTTCTTCCTCCTCCATCTCCATCCTCCTTTGTTTTGATTGAAGATCCTTCAGCTAGGTATGTACTAAGCATTAATGCAACTTGGTATGCATCCATTTCTGCCAACACCATTACTATTCATGGGTTTGTGCTTGTGAGTCTCACTTTAAGGACGAAATTGTGCATTGAGGTGTTGGGGAAAATTTCTCTACTCTTCCCCCTCAGGTAATTTTTTTTTTACGTGTTTTGTTTTTTTGTTTCTGCTTTATCAGCTTACTAGACATTCTCCTATGTTAGGAAAAAGGGGAGGTTGATGGTCATACGCACAAGACTGTATATAATGGAACCCCTGTAGAAATGTCGGTGGATAATACCAATCTAGGTAGGGGTGTGCTACCTCTGGACACTTAAATTGAATACATGAAGATAAAGAAGAGAAAGAGTGTCCTCGTGTGGGTGCACCGTAAAGATAAGGTAAATATGTAAAATTTTACTTTTTTTTAACTTTATATAAAAGGCTGCGAAAAATAGTTAAAAGACATATAACATAACAGGGTGGGGTAACACACTTATATTAAAACTAAGGTGGCAGGCAGACGTGGCTGTAAGTTTATTATGACGTATAAAGGCTGGTCAGTGTGTGGATGCCCCAGTTCGTGCAGTGGATCCAAGATCTCTACCTGCTGAACGAATGGCTGGGGTAACCAGAGGAGCTCAGCTATAAATTATATCATTAGACCCTAGTGACTCTATTGCCTGGCATATGTGCCTATTCTTGATATACACAAGATTCTGTTCTGTGTCATGGTACACTGATATATACTGAGGTCCTACCCCATATAGAGCTATTGGCAATTTATAGCTGAGCTCCTCTGGGTACCCCAGCCATTCGTTCAGCAGGTAGAGATCTTGGATCCACTGCACGAACTGGGGCATCCACACACTGACCAGCCTTTATACTTCATAATAAACTTACAGCCATGTCTGCCTGCCATTTTAATATAAGTGTTTTACCCCACCCTGTTATGTTATATGTCTTTTAACTATTTTTCGCAGCCTTTTTATATAAAGTTAAATAAAAGTTAAATTTTACATATTTACCTTATCTTTACGGTGCACCCACACAAGGACACTCTTTCTCTTTATCCTCATGTATTCTCCTATGTTAGAACTCTCCCAGTGTGCATATCAAATAAATAATAATGTAGTAAGTGAATACAAATGGTTATGAATATTATGTTGATTTAGACCAGGCATGTCCAACGTTGGCCCTCCAAATGTTGTGAAACTACACATCCCAGCATGCTTTGCCACAGGTTTGCTATTAGAGAATGCTAAAACTATTGCAAAGCATGCTGGGATGTGTAGTTTCAAAACATCTGGAGGGCCAACGTTGGACATGCCTGATTTAGACACTATCCTCTAGATATCCCTGCTGCAGGTGTTCAATGGGATTGCCAGTCCCAACCACAGAGGATAAAAAGAAAAAACAACAAGTGAACACTGCGTTTTGGGAATAAATACGGATAGAAAAAGATTAAGTAAAAAAATATATTTTTTCTATATTGTCAGGAAACAAGCCCACTGGGATGGTAAAGTATGAACAAGTCGGTTTAAAGAAAATAATCACAAAAAACTCCTGAAGACTTTGAGTCCCAAAAAAACCAAAATGGTACTTATGTAGTAACTGGGCTGCCGATTTTGAAATCGGGTCCATCGCATCGCATCGCACCCGACCAAATCGCATGCGATGCGATGCGATGGACCCGATTTTTCCATAGGATTCAATGTTAAAATGGACTGAGTCCATTTTAACATGGAATTCAATGGGAAAAAGGGGTCCTTTTCATACCCCTACTATCCAAGTGGGCATGGAGTTGGATATAAACCTGTGGCGAGCGTAGCGAGCCACCGAGCCCGAAGCGTGGCGAGCGTAGCGAGCCCCGCGAGGGGACACAGAATACCGTCCCCTCGCGGGGCTCGCTTCGCTCGCCACGCTTCGGGCTCGGTGGCTCGCTACGCTCGCCACAGGTTTATATCCAACTCCATGCCCACTTGGATAGTAGGGGTATGAAAAGGACCCCTTTTTCCCATTGAATTCCATGTTAAAATGGACTCAGTCCATTTTAACATTGAATCCTATGGAAAAATCGGGTCATCGCATCGCATCGCATCGTATGCGATGCGATATCGCATCGCATCGCATCTGATTGTATGCCTTAACTTAAGGCATACAATCAAAAAATCGGCAGCCCAGATACTACATAAGTACCAACAAAATTTACATTTTTAATTGGTGAAGGAACTCTAATATTTTGGGATTAGATAACTCCATTATAGCTCAATAGAAATTTATACTACAGATTTTGTACAGATCCAAAAATATTAAAGCAGAGCTTCACAAATGAAAACACTTGCAAGTACATTTCTTAAAGTAATCTTAAAAATGATTTGTTTCCTGTGAATGTTATTTGTGCTGCAAATGCCATGCATATTGTTAATAAGAAATTGTATTAATATGCTCAGTTATGCATTCCAAAATTGTAACTGGTTTAGTAGATCACCAAGTTTAGTTATGTTTATATTGGAACTACCTGTGATTCGAGGGTATCCAGACTTTAAGTCAACTGAAATTAGGTTGACATGCTCGATAGGTTGACATAATGGTCAACACTGCATATGGACGACATGAGGGCTTTTCTTAATTTTTTAACACTCTTATACATTACCATCCACGTGGACTACAAATAATGTTAAAGTGTGCAGAGCGCAAACTTACAGTTCCAGCGCGGCATGGAGTAGTCGCACTCATCAACATCAAAAGTCAGTGCAAGCAGCTCTCTAAACGCATAGCTCAGGTGGAGCAGACAGCAAGTGACATCTTTTAGGCTATTATAGAACTTAAAGAGGTCTCATCTCCAGAAATCTGACGCGCAAGTGGGGAAAAAATTGGACAACCTAGAAAATAGGTCTTTGCAATAATTTGAGACTTATTGGCTTATCAGACTCTGTAAAGGGGCCAACATTGTCTATTTTTTTATGTCAGACTTTACTACATGAGCTTAGACTTTAACACCAGAGATTGGTATGTCATGTTTGCATTTAGATATTTGCATATATAACCATAGTTCTAAAAGAAGGTAGTGGCCACTATTAAAATTGGCACGTGGACTATAGGTGGGATAAACTCACCAATAAAGAGGAAAAATTGTCTGTTCTATTTAAATAAATTAGGTTTGGATCTGCTCTTTTTTACAGGAGACACATCTCCTCTCTCCTGAGGCACAAAAATGGTCCACTTTAGGTTGGCGAGTACTCAAAAGCAAGAGGAGTTCTGATTTTAGCAAAACATAGACTTCCAATTGAGTCTGTCAACTGTGTTTGACCCCGATGGGAGATTTTAACTCCTGGAAGTCAATTATATGGGTTTACTTATGTTTTATAGACAATTACACTCCAAACTATTATTCTAAGACTTTTATGCTCTCATTGTTGTCTAAACTATAATTGTTCTCCTCCAAACCTTTGATTATAGGGGAGACCTTAATATGATAGTGTCTTCATTTTTAGATTCCTCCGCTCAGAACACTGTACGTACTCCCCCCAGGCTTGGTATCCCATATCTATCCTAGCAACTCAAGGTCACAGATGTGTGGCAATTCTTTCATGACACAGATCGAGAGTTTACCTGTATGTCATCAGCTCATAAAACGTTATCCCAAATTGACTATTTATTACTAATTACTAATACCTAATGCTATTCACGCTGAGATAGAACCTATGGCATTATCAGACCATGGTCTGGTCTGGACTGAAATTTTCATAAATCTAGATGTTGGGGCATTTAAATGATGACAATTCCCTACTAATTTTACCTCTTCTGTCTCTGTCCGAAAACATTTGACATTTTATTTGGAAGATTATTTAATTGATATTGAACAAATGGACCAAACTGAGCCATTGATATTCTGGCTGGCTGCTAAAGCAGTTCTGAGGCAGAGGCTATTTGATAGACTATGTGGCCCGCCGTAAAAAAACTGTTTGTGTCCTCTTTCAAGCTGTCACAGCAGCAATTAACTGAGGCCTACCAGGGTTTCAAATTTAACTAAAGGCAAGTATATGATTGTGAAAACTCAATTTGATTCTATTATGACTTGATAAACACTAATTTCATAAAAACCATAGATTTTATCATTTTGGCAGCAAAACAGGCCACCTTTTATCTAATCTATTGAAAGGTTCAACTCTATTGAAAGGTTCAACTCCAGACTCCAAGTTGTCATTTTTGGGATATGATTCTATTACCTACCATTAACCCCGAGCTAGCCGAAACTATATATGTGCCCCGATCACAGTGTAGGAAACGGAGAAAGCCATTACACATCTAAAATCATTTAAATCCCTTGGTCCTGATGGATTTTCGAGGGAATATTATAAAAAGCTGTCCCCCCTAATTGTAGACATCCTTACCAAAGTATTTAACATAATTTTAACGTCTCACACAATTCCTAAATATTTTAATAATGCTATAATTCGTCTTCTTCCCAAACCCGGAAAAGACTTACATCTACATGGCTCTTACAGGCCTATATCACTTCTCAACGTAGATTATAATTGTTTACTAAAATAATAGCGGATAGACTAAAACCAATTCTTCCTTCCATTGTACACCCAGACCAGACCGGTTTTATCACAGGCCATCACTCTACAGGGAATTTAACCCCTTCCCGACATTTGACGTACATTTACGTCATGGCCGGGATGTACTTCCCGACACATGGCATAAATGTACGTCATGGCATTTAACTGTCACCGCGTCTATAGACGCGGTGACAGTTTAAACATGTCTGCTGTCCCTGACAGCAGACATGTCCCTGCATGCCCAGGGGGGGCTGCGATGCCGCCCCCCCCCCCCGTCGGCGATCGCTGTGATTGGCTGTTCAGTGTGAACAGCCAATTACAGCGTTTTCTGTGTCACCGGCGAATAACGTTCGCCGGTGACACAGGGATCGGTGGTGATTGGTGCTGTAAAGTACAGCACCAATCACCACGGGGTGTAAGGGTGACACTGGTGTCACCCCACCTCACCCAACCCGCCCCCAAAGGCCGTGATTGGTTCGTCAGACCGACGGACCAATCACAGCCATGGAGGGGGATTTAAACTAACGGTGACTGCACTGCAGACGCCATTCCGGTCTGGAATTGCGTGCAGTGCGGTCACTGTGCCAATCTGCCGTTTTACTGACCTGATCCTTGCAAAATACTTACCTGATCACAGCTTGTAGCGTTCCTGGAGCTTGTGACTTCCTGTGTTGTGCTGTGCTGTGTTGTGCTGCTGTGCTGCTGCAGTTATAGATAGAGAGAGATAGAGAGAGAGAGATAGAGAGATAGAGAGAGATAGAGAGGGCTAGTGACAGAGAGTGCTACATTTTGTGCTGCTGCAGTGTGATAGAGTTATAGATAGAGAGATAGAGAGAGATAGAGAGATAGTGACAGATTGTGCTATATATTTTTTATATATATACAGCTGTACTGCGTGTGCAACTGACTGCTGCCCCCCCCTTTTGTGCTGATCAGTATAAATTAACTGATCAGCAACTTTTTGGGGGCACAGGGTTTTTTTTTATATATATACCAGTGCTGCTGCAGTGTCATAGAGTGGTAGATAGTGAGAGATAGAGAGATAGAGAGAGATAGTGATAGAAAGTGCTATATTTTGTGTCTGCTGCCCCCTTTTTGTGCACCCCCAGCAACTTTTTGGGGGTGCAGGGGTTATTTTTTATATATATAACTGTCAGTGCTGCTGCTGCAGTGTCATAGAGTGATAGATAGTGATAGATAGTGAGAGATAGAGAGAGATAGAGAGAGATAGAGAGATAGTGACAGAGAGTGATAGAGAGTGCTATATTTTGTGTCTGCTGCCCCCCCCTTTTGTGCTGATCACTATATCTGAGGTGATCAGCAACTTTTTGGGGGTGCAGAGGTTTTTTTTTATATATACCTGCCAGTTGCACTGTCAGTTGCACCAAAGGTTGTGCACCTGCTGCCCCTCACTGGTAATCAGTGTCGCATCACTGATCACCTTTTTTTTTTTTTTGAGGGTGCTGTGGGGTCTTTTTTTAATTTTTTTTGATCAAATTTTTTTGATCAAATTCCTGTTGCCTTTGAGCGCTGTTCAGTGACGGACGTTACTGACCAACATCTGTGCTCAATTTTTGGCGCAGGACCTTTTTTTTTTTTTTTCTGCACTACATACACACTTCACGCTACATACTACATTGAAATAAAGTTTGTACCCCCCCTACACTATACACGTGTTGAAACATTTCACTACCAGAAACACAAAAATAAAAATGGCATCCCAAATGTCATCCCAAATGTCATCCCAAATGTCATCCCAAATGTCATCCCAGTCATCCAGAAGAATGTATTCAGCGGAGGAGGCATATGCCATGCTTGCCTCTGACTCTGACACAGCCAGTGAGGCAAGCGGGGAATTTGAAGGATTCATCTTAAGCTCCTCTTCCTCCTTTAGTGATGAGGGACCCCCTCAAAGACGCCCCCGTAGAGCAGCTGAGACCCCCCCCCCCAATAATTGATCTCGTATGGACCCCACCACCAGACAATTTTGAGCCCCAGGTTCCTGAGTTTTTGGCCATCCCAGGAATCCAATTTGATTCAACAGGTCTCAGAGAAATTGACTTTTTCAAATTATTTTTCTCTGATGATTTTATAAATTTAATGGTGGACCAAACTAATTTATATGCCCAGCAGTTTATTGCTCAAAACCCCACGTCATCATTTGCTAGGTGGACCCCTGTAGATGCAGTAGAGATGATGACGTTTTGGGGTCTGGTGTTTCATATGGGCATAGTAAAAAAGCCAGAAATTAGGCAATATTGGAGTACAGATGTTCTGTACAGCACCCCACTTTACCGTATGGCCATGACCCGGAATCGTTTTGAGTTAATCCTTACATTTTTGCATTACAACGATAATGCACAGTGCCCACCCAGAGATGATCCCACCTTTGAAAAAAAGAGGTGGTAAAACAGGAATTGCTTCAGCGCTAATGGTCAGCAGATGGAAATACTAACAAGTGGTGACCCCTCACCACAGGAAAAATACAATGTACAAAAATGTGTACAGGACACATATAATTTGTAGTATTCCCTCCTGCGAGCCAATAACATAAATAAAGCGGAAAGGGACGTTCCTTCCTTACTAGGGACGATCCTCTTCTCCGCTTTATAGGATAGTGCAAATCACGTCCAAATGGATACGTCTAACACCTTCCCTTCACCAAGATTCTTCATATAAGAAGAAAGGTACCGTACGCCCCTTATAGGGAGTGGCGTCTCCTCTTCTCCGATTATGTGAATTTCTCAAACAACATCAAAGGCACCAATCTGCTCCTTTCCTCCAGCCACCTTAAATGGATCTCAGAGGTATATATGGAGACACAATGGAAACCCGTATATGGTGTAACACAGTTTTATTCAGAGAACAGCATATGGGTATAAAAGGGTTGGGAGATACAACACATACATAAAAAGATTTTCTTTAAAAGATGGTCTGCCGCATAATAAGTCAGAAACAATTACCGGAGCCGATGGAGAACTAGGTGGACTAAGTTCTCAACAAGCGCTTGTGGGAATAACAGTCCCGGAAACTATTCCCCAGAAGGCTCCAAACAAAGGTCCCCGGTTAAGGCTCCAACTCCTGCGGGTGTCTGCAAAAAGGATCCGACGCGTTTCGACCGTCACTTACGGTCTTTTTCAAGGATGATTTAAACTTCTTTGCAGATAGGTATTTAAAAGGCCGTGAGCCAATCAGGTGCGGGCGCCATTCAGCGCCTACTGTTACAAGCTGGTGTGCGTCACAGGGTTTCCGTGCCCCACTACCGTCAGCGGAGACAATGTATAAATGCCCCGCTTCCGGTTTGATAGACGCGGCGGCGGCAAGTGATGTTCCAGTACCTTGCCCCACTTCCGTCAGGTTGTGGGTGATAGTGCTGCCCCACTTCCGGATGGAGTCATAGGAACGGTTCAGCGGTCCATTATACGTATGACATAGGCGCACATTCTTTTGAAGTACTCCTCACGATCCTCCATCAGCGGTGCACGGATACAATTCACACAGTTTATGGAGTCTTGCTTATTTAGTCTCCTCCATAGGGATAAAGTGCGTAGTGCTTCAAACATATTTATTCCGCATGTCACCAAAAATGGAAGAATAAAAAGAATGTGCAAATTAGTCATTAGAATATTTTTACATAATAATAATTAAAAACAGTCTTTAAATGAGAGAATGTAAAAAAGGGTAGGTTGTGGGAACATATATGTCCGAAAATAGGATAAAAGAGAAGGGGGGGGGTGGTTAAAATGTTTATAAAAACCATTTGATTTCAAAGTCCTTATTAAGACCGTTGGGAAGCAAAGTGTCCAGATTGTATATGCACTTCATCTCCTCTTTCGCTAATTGGGATATTTTGTTCTTTTTTCTAAGGTCATCTTTAACTTCCTTTATGCCAACAAATCTTGTGATGTGGTTGGAGTTGCATCCATGTACCATTTTAAAATGGTGCGATAGGTTGTGTGTCTCCACACCTTTCTTAATGTTATTAAGGTGCTCAGTTATTCTTGTTTTAAGGGGCCTTGATGTTCTTCCGATATAGAAAAGTTTACATGAGCACTCAATGGCATATATCACATTCGGGGTATTGCACGTGATGAAGTTTTCAATGGTGTATAATGTTTGATTGATGGATAATTCAGTTGTTTTTGATTGGCCTCCACTCTTAATCATTTTGCACCCTCTACATAGACCACACCTGTGAAACCCTTTTGTACGTATCCTCCCACTGGTGTTGGTTGTGGTAAGGGCACTTCTAACGAGCTTATTTTTAAGATTAGGTGCTTTTTTGTATATAAATTTGGGGGCCTTTGGTAGATGCGTACCTATAACTGGATCCTTTAATAAAATATTCCAGTTTCTCTTAAAGGATTTCTCTATTGTTTTGTATTGGGAATTAAAACCAGTTATAAACGCCCATTTAAAGTCAACATTCTCTTCTTTTGCTTCTTTGGGTTTGAGTAAAATCTCTCTATCGATCTCTCCTGTTTTTGTGAGGGTCTTTGAAATAGTTTCAGATGAGTAGCCACTCTGAATAAATCTGTCAGCCATGTTATTTGCCTGTTCATTATATGATGTTATGTTCGAACAGTTTCTCTTCAGTCGCTTAAACTGGCCACCTGGGATTGCGTTAAGCCATGTGTTGTGATGGCAACTATTCCTCTGGATGTACGTGAGACAATCAGTGGGTTTTGTATAGGTTTTGGTCTCTAGATTGCCATTATTATCAAAAATAGTAATATCCAGGAAGTCAATACTGGTCTGACTTATATTGAACGTAAGTTCGATATTTGCATCGTTCATATTAAGGTGGTCACAAAAAATTTTCAGATTGGACTCGCTCCCCTTCCATATGAAGATAATATCATCAATATACCTGGACCAGAATACCAGATCCGCCCCAAAACCATGCCCGCTCCACACATGTTCCTCCTCCCAGAGTCCCATGAAGATATTGGCATAGCTCGGGGCGAATCTGGTACCCATTGCGGTCCCCACCTTTTGGGTATAAAATGTCCCATCAAACATAAAATAATTATTGTTGAGGATTAAGTCAACACTTTCAATTAGAAGCTCCTGTAGATGAGGATCCAGGTCGCTTCTTTCTAGGAAGGTAGAAGTTGCTCTCAAACCTTTGTCGTGGCGAATAATAGAATATAAGGATTTCACATCTGCGGTGACTAAATAAAAACCTGTTTCCCACTGGACCGTGGGTAAACGGTTAAGAAGACTGCAGGTGTCCTTAAGATGGGAGGGATTAGTCTGTACCAAGGGTTGTAGAAAAAAGTCAGTGAATTCTGAGAGATTGGATGTAGGGGAGTTTATCCCAGAGACTATGGGACGCCCGGGTGGGCATGTAGCACTTTTGTGGATTTTGGGGAGCAGATAAATTACTGGTATCATGGGTTCTATGATGTTAAGGAATTTATATTCCTTCTCCGTGATAGTTCCTAAATCCTTATATTTATCTAGAAGTGTTACAATTTTGTTCTGTATTTTGGGTGTGGGATCCGACCTTATTTTCACATAGGTTTCATTGTCTCCGAGATGTTTAATGACTTCACCCAAATACCAATCCCTATCTAGGACTACTACACCCCCTCCCTTGTCCGCCGGCTTTATTATGATTTCTTGATTTTTACCCAGATCGTTTAGGGAATTTCTCTCCTTTTTTGTTAAATTATATTTTGTTTTTTTAGTAGAAACTTTTTTGATATCCTCGAGGACAAGTGCGCTGAAGGTCTCTATAAAGTTACCCTTTACATGTGCCGGGTAAAAAATAGATTTAGGTTTGAATTGGCTGGTGCTAGCTAGGTCAGTCTCTCCCACTTCAGTGTCGTTACTTTTGGACAGGAAAAATTTTTTCAAGCAAAGCTTACGTACAAATTTATGTACGTCTATAAAGCTCTCAAATTTGTTAATATTAGTTGTTGGAGCATATTTGAGCCCTTTTTCCAATACTGACACCTCTGTTGTTGACAGAACGTGTTTACTAAGGTTAAAAATTTTGACCTTATTCAATTTTCCCTCTATTTCGGGTGAGTCTTGTGGGATGGTACCATCGGGAATTACTCCGACATTGGTCGTCCTCTTTTTCTTAGTTTTAATCTTCTTTCTCTTTCTGTTGGCAGTACCCCCCCTTTTACCCCGGTGAGTGCTTTTGAGAATTAATTTGGGTGACGTTGGTCGTCTCCTCTCTCTAAAAAACGAACCCTGTTGGTGTCTTTTTGTAGTGGGGAATACCTATTTGAGGTGTCTATTGGGGAGTCCGGATAATCTGAATAGGATATCCGTCTCCGGAAAGGTCTTTTAGGATTGTCCCATTTTTGTTCATTGATCATTTTTGTGTGGTCTCTTCTCCGATTTCTATGTTGGGGGATTTTATATGGACTGCTTCTATCTTTATTTATGGGGGGTCTATAGCTCTCATGTCTTTTATAGTAGTCCCTTTCAGAGTCTCCATTATAGGTTTGACTTGGGATACGGCTTTCTTCGTAATTATTCCTATTGAAGCGATTCCATTTCATTGGGCTATCTGGACGTCTCTGGTTACGTGTACGTTTATAGTCATGGGAATGGGGTCTGAGATGGAAGTGGTGATCTCTATCCCCTCTCATATTTTCTTGATAATATTTATTCTGTTTGAAATTGGAATTCCTCTGTCTATCTGGACGTTTTGAGGGTTGGCAATCACAGGTGGGGATTGTATTAATTTTTTTCAGTTATGGTCACAGTGTCTTTTTTGTCCCTAATAAACTTTCGTAATTTGCGGTCTATCATAGGTTTAGATACCCTTTTAATGTTTTCTTCTATTCTTTTCTCGTACTCTCCATATTCTGGTAAATCTGTAAATGGTTTGATGAGCTCTTTGTATTTTTGGATCTCCTCATCTAGGATAGTTAGTTGTTTCCTTCTCTCTTCTATAATCAAATTTATGAGGCGTATAGAGCAATTGTGGGTGATATTGTCCCAATCATCTACAAATTTTTCGCTGGCTGTCTCAAAAGATGCTTGTTTGTCAATAACTAGACCTTTGGGGATAATGTCGTGAGATAGGTATTTTTCGAGTGTGACCACTTCCCACCATATTTTATTTTCTTTAATTAAAACCTTTTCAAGTTTTCTCATTATGCCCTCCAAGTCTTCGTCTATTAGTTCCGTACTTTCAATCTCATTACAGAAGATGTGACCTAGGAGAGTCACTCTCTTCTCTCTGTACTTAAACATGGTAGCTGCTGTAACGTATCTGTTTCACACGTGGGGATATAGAAATGGTAAACGTGGAAAAAAGAGGTGGTAAAACAGGAATTGCTTCAGCGCTAATGGTCAGCAGATGGAAATACTAACAAGTGGTGACCCCTCACCACAGGAAAAATACAATGTACAAAAATGTGTACAGGACACATATAATTTGTAGTATTCCCTCCTGCGAGCCAATAACATAAATAAAGCGGAAAGGGACGTTCCTTCCTTACTAGGGACGATCCTCTTCTCCGCTTTATAGGATAGTGCAAATCACGTCCAAATGGATACGTCTAACACCTTCCCTTCACCAAGATTCTTCATATAAGAAGAAAGGTACCGTACGCCCCTTATAGGGAGTGGCGTCTCCTCTTCTCCGATTATGTGAATTTCTCAAACAACATCAAAGGCACCAATCTGCTCCTTTCCTCCAGCCACCTTAAATGGATCTCAGAGGTATATATGGAGACACAATGGAAACCCGTATATGGTGTAACACAGTTTTATTCAGAGAACAGCATATGGGTATAAAAGGGTTGGGAGATACAACACATACATAAAAAGATTTTCTTTAAAAGATGGTCTGCCGCATAATAAGTCAGAAACAATTACCGGAGCCGATGGAGAACTAGGTGGACTAAGTTCTCAACAAGCGCTTGTGGGAATAACAGTCCCGGAAACTATTCCCCAGAAGGCTCCAAACAAAGGTCCCCGGTTAAGGCTCCAACTCCTGCGGGTGTCTGCAAAAAGGATCCGACGCGTTTCGACCGTCACTTACGGTCTTTTTCAAGGATGATTTAAACTTCTTTGCAGATAGGTATTTAAAAGGCCGTGAGCCAATCAGGTGCGGGCGCCATTCAGCGCCTACTGTTACAAGCTGGTGTGCGTCACAGGGTTTCCGTGCCCCACTACCGTCAGCGGAGACAATGTATAAATGCCCCGCTTCCGGTTTGATAGACGCGGCGGCGGCAAGTGATGTTCCAGTACCTTGCCCCGCTTCCGTCAGGTTGTGGGTGATAGTGCTGCCCCACTTCCGGATGGAGTCATAGGAACGGTTCAGCGGTCCATTATACGTATGACATAGGCGCACATTCTTTTGAAGTACTCCTCACGATCCTCCATCAGCGGTGCACGGATACAATTCACACAGTTTATGGAGTCTTGCTTATTTAGTCTCCTCCATAGGGATAAAGTGCGTAGTGCTTCAAACATATTTATTCCGCATGTCACCAAAAATGGAAGAATAAAAAGAATGTGCAAATTAGTCATTAGAATATTTTTACATAATAATAATTAAAAACAGTCTTTAAATGAGAGAATGTAAAAAAGGGTAGGTTGTGGGAACATATATGTCCGAAAATAGGATAAAAGAGAAGGGGGGGGGTGGTTAAAATGTTTATAAAAACCATTTGATTTCAAAGTCCTTATTAAGACCGTTTAAGACTAATTTGCACATTCTTTTTATTCTTCCATTTTTGGTGACATGCGGAATAAATATGTTTGAAGCACTACGCACTTTATCCCTATGGAGGAGACTAAATAAGCAAGACTCCATAAACTGTGTGAATTGTATCCGTGCACCGCTGATGGAGGATCGTGAGGAGTACTTCAAAAGAATGTGCGCCTATGTCATACGTATAATGGACCGCTGAACCGTTCCTATGACTCCATCCGGAAGTGGGGCAGCACTATCACCCACAACCTGACGGAAGCGGGGCAAGGTACTGGAACATCACTTGCCGCCGCCGCGTCTATCAAACCGGAAGCGGGGCATTTATACATTGTCTCCGCTGACGGTAGTGGGGCACGGAAACCCTGTGACGCACACCAGCTTGTAACAGTAGGCGCTGAATGGCGCCCGCACCTGATTGGCTCACGGCCTTTTAAATACCTATCTGCAAAGAAGTTTAAATCATCCTTGAAAAAGACCGTAAGTGACGGTCGAAACGCGTCGGATCCTTTTTGCAGACACCCGCAGGAGTTGGAGCCTTAACCGGGGACCTTTGTTTGGAGCCTTCTGGGGAATAGTTTCCGGGACTGTTATTCCCACAAGCGCTTGTTGAGAACTTAGTCCACCTAGTTCTCCATCGGCTCCGGTAATTGTTTCTGACTTATTATGCGGCAGACCATCTTTTAAAGAAAATCTTTTTATGTATGTGTTGTATCTCCCAACCCTTTTATACCCATATGCTGTTCTCTGAATAAAACTGTGTTACACCATATACGGGTTTCCATTGTGTCTCCATATATACCTCTGAGATCCATTTAAGGTGGCTGGAGGAAAGGAGCAGATTGGTGCCTTTGATGTTGTTTGAGAAATTCACATAATCGGAGAAGAGGAGACGCCACTCCCTATAAGGGGCGTACGGTACCTTTCTTCTTATATGAAGAATCTTGGTGAAGGGAAGGTGTTAGACGTATCCATTTGGACGTGATTTGCACTATCCTATAAAGCGGAGAAGAGGATCGTCCCTAGTAAGGAAGGAACGTCCCTTTCCGCTTTATTTATGTTATTGGCTCGCAGGAGGGAATACTACAAATTATATGTGTCCTGTACACATTTTTGTACATTGTATTTTTCCTGTGGTGAGGGGTCACCACTTGTTAGTATTTCCATCTGCTGACCATTAGCGCTGAAGCAATTCCTGTTTTACCACCTCTTTTTTCCACGTTTACCATTTCTATATCCCCACGTGTGAAACAGATACGTTACAGCAGCTACCATGTTTAAGTACAGAGAGAAGAGAGTGACTCTCCTAGGTCACATCTTCTGTAATGAGATTGAAAGTACGGAACTAATAGACGAAGACTTGGAGGGCATAATGAGAAAACTTGAAAAGGTTTTAATTAAAGAAAATAAAATATGGTGGGAAGTGGTCACACTCGAAAAATACCTATCTCACGACATTATCCCCAAAGGTCTAGTTATTGACAAACAAGCATCTTTTGAGACAGCCAGCGAAAAATTTGTAGATGATTGGGACAATATCACCCACAATTGCTCTATACGCCTCATAAATTTGATTATAGAAGAGAGAAGGAAACAACTAACTATCCTAGATGAGGAGATCCAAAAATACAAAGAGCTCATCAAACCATTTACAGATTTACCAGAATATGGAGAGTACGAGAAAAGAATAGAAGAAAACATTAAAAGGGTATCTAAACCTATGATAGACCGCAAATTACGAAAGTTTATTAGGGACAAAAAAGACACTGTGACCATAACTGAAAAAATTAATACAATCCCCACCTGTGATTGCCAACCCTCAAAACGTCCAGATAGACAGAGGAATTCCAATTTCAAACAGAATAAATATTATCAAGAAAATATGAGAGGGGATAGAGATCACCACTTCCATCTCAGACCCCATTCCCATGACTATAAACGTACACGTAACCAGAGACGTCCAGATAGCCCAATGAAATGGAATCGCTTCAATAGGAATAATTACGAAGAAAGCCGTATCCCAAGTCAAACCTATAATGGAGACTCTGAAAGGGACTACTATAAAAGACATGAGGGCTATAGACCCCCCATAAATAAAGATAGAAGCAGTCCATATAAAATCCCCCAACATAGAAATCGGAGAAGAGACCACACAAAAATGATCAATGAACAAAAATGGGACAATCCTAAAAGACCTTTCCGGAGACGGATATCCTATTCAGATTATCCGGACTCCCCAATAGACACCTCAAATAGGTATTCCCCACTACAAAAAGACACCAACAGGGTTCGTTTTTTAGAGAGAGGAGACGACCAACGTCACCCAAATTAATTCTCAAAAGCACTCACCGGGGTAAAAGGGGGGGTACTGCCAACAGAAAGAGAAAGAAGATTAAAACTAAGAAAAAGAGGACGACCAATGTCGGAGTAATTCCCGATGGTACCATCCCACAAGACTCACCCGAAATAGAGGGAAAATTGAATAAGGTCAAAATTTTTAACCTTAGTAAACACGTTCTGTCAACAACAGAGGTGTCAGTATTGGAAAAAGGGCTCAAATATGCTCCAACAACTAATATTAACAAATTTGAGAGCTTTATAGACGTACATAAATTTGTACGTAAGCTTTGCTTGAAAAAATTTTTCCTGTCCAAAAGTAACGACACTGAAGTGGGAGAGACTGACCTAGCTAGCACCAGCCAATTCAAACCTAAATCTATTTTTTACCCGGCACATGTAAAGGGTAACTTTATAGAGACCTTCAGCGCACTTGTCCTCGAGGATATCAAAAAAGTTTCTACTAAAAAAACAAAATATAATTTAACAAAAAAGGAGAGAAATTCCCTAAACGATCTGGGTAAAAATCAAGAAATCATAATAAAGCCGGCGGACAAGGGAGGGGGTGTAGTAGTCCTAGATAGGGATTGGTATTTGGGTGAAGTCATTAAACATCTCGGAGACAATGAAACCTATGTGAAAATAAGGTCGGATCCCACACCCAAAATACAGAACAAAATTGTAACACTTCTAGATAAATATAAGGATTTAGGAACTATCACGGAGAAGGAATATAAATTCCTTAACATCATAGAACCCATGATACCAGTAATTTATCTGCTCCCCAAAATCCACAAAAGTGCTACATGCCCACCCGGGCGTCCCATAGTCTCTGGGATAAACTCCCCTACATCCAATCTCTCAGAATTCACTGACTTTTTTCTACAACCCTTGGTACAGACTAATCCCTCCCATCTTAAGGACACCTGCAGTCTTCTTAACCGTTTACCCACGGTCCAGTGGGAAACAGGTTTTTATTTAGTCACCGCAGATGTGAAATCCTTATATTCTATTATTCGCCACGACAAAGGTTTGAGAGCAACTTCTACCTTCCTAGAAAGAAGCGACCTGGATCCTCATCTACAGGAGCTTCTAATTGAAAGTGTTGACTTAATCCTCAACAATAATTATTTTATGTTTGATGGGACATTTTATACCCAAAAGGTGGGGACCGCAATGGGTACCAGATTCGCCCCGAGCTATGCCAATATCTTCATGGGACTCTGGGAGGAGGAACATGTGTGGAGCGGGCATGGTTTTGGGGCGGATCTGGTATTCTGGTCCAGGTATATTGATGATATTATCTTCATATGGAAGGGGAGCGAGTCCAATCTGAAAATTTTTTGTGACCACCTTAATATGAACGATGCAAATATCGAACTTACGTTCAATATAAGTCAGACCAGTATTGACTTCCTGGATATTACTATTTTTGATAATAATGGCAATCTAGAGACCAAAACCTATACAAAACCCACTGATTGTCTCACGTACATCCAGAGGAATAGTTGCCATCACAACACATGGCTTAACGCAATCCCAGGTGGCCAGTTTAAGCGACTGAAGAGAAACTGTTCGAACATAACATCATATAATGAACAGGCAAATAACATGGCTGACAGATTTATTCAGAGTGGCTACTCATCTGAAACTATTTCAAAGACCCTCACAAAAACAGGAGAGATCGATAGAGAGATTTTACTCAAACCCAAAGAAGCAAAAGAAGAGAATGTTGACTTTAAATGGGCGTTTATAACTGGTTTTAATTCCCAATACAAAACAATAGAGAAATCCTTTAAGAGAAACTGGAATATTTTATTAAAGGATCCAGTTATAGGTACGCATCTACCAAAGGCCCCCAAATTTATATACAAAAAAGCACCTAATCTTAAAAATAAGCTCGTTAGAAGTGCCCTTACCACAACCAACACCAGTGGGAGGATACGTACAAAAGGGTTTCACAGGTGTGGTCTATGTAGAGGGTGCAAAATGATTAAGAGTGGAGGCCAATCAAAAACAACTGAATTATCCATCAATCAAACATTATACACCATTGAAAACTTCATCACGTGCAATACCCCGAATGTGATATATGCCATTGAGTGCTCATGTAAACTTTTCTATATCGGAAGAACATCAAGGCCCCTTAAAACAAGAATAACTGAGCACCTTAATAACATTAAGAAAGGTGTGGAGACACACAACCTATCGCACCATTTTAAAATGGTACATGGATGCAACTCCAACCACATCACAAGATTTGTTGGCATAAAGGAAGTTAAAGATGACCTTAGAAAAAAGAACAAAATATCCCAATTAGCGAAAGAGGAGATGAAGTGCATATACAATCTGGACACTTTGCTTCCCAACGGTCTTAATAAGGACTTTGAAATCAAATGGTTTTTATAAACATTTTAACCACCCCCCCCCCTTCTCTTTTATCCTATTTTCGGACATATATGTTCCCACAACCTACCCTTTTTTACATTCTCTCATTTAAAGACTGTTTTTAATTATTATTATGTAAAAATATTCTAATGACTAATTTGCACATTCTTTTTATTCTTCCATTTTTGGTGACATGCGGAATAAATATGTTTGAAGCACTACGCACTTTATCCCTATGGAGGAGACTAAATAAGCAAGACTCCATAAACTGTGTGAATTGTATCCGTGCACCGCTGATGGAGGATCGTGAGGAGTACTTCAAAAGAATGTGCGCCTATGTCATACGTATAATGGACCGCTGAACCGTTCCTATGACTCCATCCGGAAGTGGGGCAGCACTATCACCCACAACCTGACGGAAGCGGGGCAAGGTACTGGAACATCACTTGCCGCCGCCGCGTCTATCAAACCGGAAGCGGGGCATTTATACATTGTCTCCGCTGACGGTAGTGGGGCACGGAAACCCTGTGACGCACACCAGCTTGTAACAGTAGGCGCTGAATGGCGCCCGCACCTGATTGGCTCACGGCCTTTTAAATACCTATCTGCAAAGAAGTTTAAATCATCCTTGAAAAAGACCGTAAGTGACGGTCGAAACGCGTCGGATCCTTTTTGCAGACACCCGCAGGAGTTGGAGCCTTAACCGGGGACCTTTGTTTGGAGCCTTCTGGGGAATAGTTTCCGGGACTGTTATTCCCACAAGCGCTTGTTGAGAACTTAGTCCACCTAGTTCTCCATCGGCTCCGGTAATTGTTTCTGACTTATTATGCGGCAGACCATCTTTTAAAGAAAATCTTTTTATGTATGTGTTGTATCTCCCAACCCTTTTATACCCATATGCTGTTCTCTGAATAAAACTGTGTTACACCATATACGGGTTTCCATTGTGTCTCCATATATACCTCTGAGATCCATTTAAGGTGGCTGGAGGAAAGGAGCAGATTGGTGCCTTTGATGTTGTTTGAGAAATTCACATAATCGGAGAAGAGGAGACGCCACTCCCTATAAGGGGCGTACGGTACCTTTCTTCTTATATGAAGAATCTTGGTGAAGGGAAGGTGTTAGACGTATCCATTTGGACGTGATTTGCACTATCCTATAAAGCGGAGAAGAGGATCGTCCCTAGTAAGGAAGGAACGTCCCTTTCCGCTTTATTTATGTTATTGGCTCGCAGGAGGGAATACTACAAATTATATGTGTCCTGTACACATTTTTGTACATTGTATGATCCCACCTTTGACCGGCTATTCAAAGTCAGGCCGGTCATTGATCACTTCAGTGCCAAATTTGAAGAGATGTACATCCCAGATAAATTCATTTGCATAGTCGAGTCCCTTATACATTTTAAAGGAAGGGTTAAATTCCGCCAGTACCTTCCCAGTAAGAGGGCAAGGTATGGCATAAAAATGTATAAGCTGTGTGAAAGCACCTCAGGGTACACCCACAGGTTTAGGGTATATGAAGGGAAGGATTCAAGAATTGAACCGCCAGAATGCCCCCCCTCCCTCGTAGGTGTTAGTGGAAAAATTGTCTGGGATTTAGTGCACCCCTTCCTGGATAAAGGTTATCACCTCTATGTGGATAACTTTTACACCAGCATCCCCCTGTTTAAGGCCCTTGGTTCAAGAGGTACAGCAGCTTGCGGTACTGTGCGCAAGAACCAAAGAGGCCTCCCAAAAACGCACATTGCCCAAGTAATGAGAAGGGGTGAAAGCAGGGGAATATGCACCGAAAATATGTTGTTGGTCAAATATAAGGACAAGAGGGATGTCCTTATACTGACAACAATTCACGGAGACAGTACCACCTCCGTCCCTGTACGAGGTACCAGTACCCACACCTCAAAACCTAATTGTATCCTGGATTACAATAGGTACATGGGCGGAGTGGATCTTTCAGATCAGGTACTGAAGCCGTACAGTGCCCTGCGGAAAACAAAAATCTGGTACAAGAAGCTGGCCGTGTATATCATCCAGATGGCACTGTATAACGCTTACGTGCTATTCCGTTCTACCAGCCAGAGGGGGACATTTATGCACTTTCAAGAGGAAGTCATAAAGGGCCTAATATTTGGGAACCAGCAGGCAGAGGGCCCCAGTACTTCTAGTACTGGCCCCAGTATTGTACCAGGGCAGCATTTTCCTGATGAAATCCCCTCCACTGGAAAAAAGGGCAGGACACAAAAAAGGTGCAAAGTTTGTTATAAAAAGGGAATAAGAAAGCAAACTATTTTCCAGTGTGACACTTGCCCCGACAAACCCGGCCTATGTATAAAGGAGTGTTTTAAAATATACCACACATCTATGGATTATTAGGTTCATCATTTTACCGTGCTTCGGGGGTCTTGCTAATGCCACATAGCACCCACCATTCATTCCACCAGAATCTGAGCCGCAAAATCCAAAAATCACTCCTTCCCTTCTGAGTCCTGCCATGCACCCAACTGGTATTTTTTGGTCACATGTGAGGCATTGCCGTACTCGGGAGAAATTGGGGCACAGATTTTGGGGTGCTTTTTCTCCTTCATACCTTATGAAAATGAAAAATTTTGAGCCAGAACTGCATTTTTGTGTAAAAAAATTTAATTTTTCATTTTCACTGCCCAGTTGTATCAAAATTGGTGAAACCCCTGGGGGTTTGAAATGTACACTATACCCCTAGATGAATTCCCTGAGGGGTGTAGTTTGCAAAATGGGGTCACTTGTGGGGGGGTTCCACTGTATTGGTGCTTCGGGGGTCTTGCTAATGCGACATAGCACCCACCAAAATTCCACCAGAATCTGAACTGCAAAATCCAAATATCACTCCTTCCCTTCTGAGTCCTGCCATTTTTTGGTCACACATGAAGCATTGCCGTACTCGGGAGAAATTGGGGCACAGATTTTGGGGTGCTTTTTCTCCTTCATACCTTATGAAAATGAAAAATTTTGAGCCAGAACTGCATTTTTGTGTAAAAAAATGTAACTTTTCATTTTCACTGCCCAGTTGTATCAAAATTGGTGAAATCCCTGGGGGTTTGAAATGTACACTATACCCCTAGATGAATTCCCTGAGGGGTGTAGTTTGCAAAATGGGGTCAATTGTGGGGGGGTTCCACTGTATTGGTGCTTCGGGGGTCTTGCTAATGCGACATAGCACCCACCAAAATTCCACCAGAATCTGAGCTGCAAAATCCAAAAATCACTCCTTCCCTTCTGAGTCCTGCCATGCACCCAACTGGTATTTTTTGGTCACATGTGAGGCATTGCCGTACTCGGGAGAAATTGGGGCACATATTTTGGGGTGCTTTTTCTCCTTCATACCTTATGAAAATGAAAAATTTTGAGCCAGAACTGCATTTTTGTGTAAAAAAATGTAACTTTTCATTTTCACTGCCCAGTTGTATCAAAATTGGTGAAACCCCTGGGGGTTTAAAATGTACACTATACCCGTAGATGAATTCCCTGAGGGGTGTAGTTTGCAAAATGGGGTCACTTGTGGGGGGGTTCCACTGTATTGGTGCTTCGGGGGTCTTGCTAATGCGACATAGCACCCACCAAAATTCCACCAGAATCTGAGCTGCAAAATCCAAATATCACTCCTTCCCTTCTGAGTCCTGCCATTTTTTGGTCACACATGAAGCATTGCCGTACTCGGGAGAAATTGGGGCACAGATTTTGGGGTGCTTTTTCTCCTTCATACCTTATGAAAATGAAAAATTTTGAGCCAGAACTGCATTTTTGTGTAAAAAAATGTAACTTTTCATTTTCACTGCCCAGTTGTATCAAAATTGGTGAAACCCCTGGGGGTTTGAAATGTACACTATACCCCTAGATGAATTCCCTGAGGGGTGTAGTTTGCAAAATGGGGTCACTGTATTGGTGCTTCGGGGGTCTTGCTAATGCGACATAGCACCCACCAAAATTCCACCAGAATCTGAGCTGCAAAATCCAAAAATCACTCCTTCCCTTCTGAGTCCTGCCATGCACCCAACTGGTATTTTTTGGTCACATGTGAGGCATTGCCGTACTCGGGAGAAATTGGGGCACAGATTTTGGGGTGCTTTTTCTCCTTCATACCTTATGAAAATGAAAAATTTTGAGCCAGAACTGCATTTTTGTGTAAAAAAATGTAACTTTTCATTTTCACTGCCCAGTTGTATCAAAATTGGTGAAACCCCTGGGGGTTTGAAATGTACACTATACCCCTAGATGAATTCCCTGAGGGGTGTAGTTTGCAAAATGGGGTCACTTGTGGGGGGGTTCCACTGTATTGGTGCTTCGGGGGTCTTGCTAATGCGACATAGCACCCACCAAAATTCCACCAGAATCTGAGCTGCAAAATCCAAAAATCACTCCTTCCCTTCTGAGTCCTGCCATGCACCCAACTGGTATTTTTTGGTCACATGTGAGGCATTGCCGTACTCGGGAGAAATTGGGGCACAGATTTTGGGGTGCTTTTTCTCCTTCATACCTTATGAAAATGAAAAATTTTGAGCCAGAACTGCATTTTTGTGTAAAAAAGTGTAACTTTTCATTTTCACTGCCCAGTTGTATCAAAATTGGTGAAACCCCTGGGGGTTTGAAATGTACACTATACCCCTAGATGAATTCCCTGAGGGGTGTAGTTTGCAAAATGGGGTCACTTGTGGGGGGGTTCCACTGTATTGGTGCTTCGGGGGTCTTGCTAATGCGACATAGCACCCACCAAAATTCCACCAGAATCTGAGCTGCAAAATCCAAAAATCACTCCTTCCCTTCTGAGTCCTGCCATGCACCCAACTGGTATTTTTTGGTCACATGTAAAGCATTGCCGTACTCGGGAGAAATTGGGGCACAGATTTTGGGGTGCTTTTTCTCCTTCATACCTTATGAAAATGAAAAATTTTGAGCCAGAACTGCATTTTTGTGTAAAAAAATGTAACTTTTCATTTTCACTGCCCAGTTGTATCAAAATTGGTGAAACCCCTGGGGGTTTGAAATGTACACTATACCCCTAGATGAATTCCCTGAGGGGTGCAGTTTGCAAAATGGGGTCACTTGTGGGGGGGTTCCACTGTATTGGTGCTTTGGGGGTCTTGCTAATGCGACATAGCACCCACCAAAATTCCACCAGAATCTGAGCTGCAAAATCCAAAAATCACTCCTTCCCTTCTGAGTCCTGCCATGCACCCAACTGGTATTTTTTGGTCACATGTGAGGCATTGCCGTACTCAGGAGAAATTGGGGCACAGATTTTGGGGTGCTTTGTCTCCTTCATTCCTTGTGAAAATGAAAAATTTTGAGCCAGAACTGCATTTTTGTGTAAAAAATGTAATTTTTCAGTTGCACAGCCCAGTTGTATCAAAATTGGTGAAACCCCTGGGGGTTTGAAATGTACACTATACCCCTAGATGAATTCCCTGAGGGGTGTAGTTTGCAAAATGGGGTCACTTGTGGGGGGGTTCCACTGTATTGGTGCTTCGGGGGTCTTGCTAATGCGACATAGCACCCACCAACATTCCACCAGAATCTGAGCTGCAAAATCCAAAAATCACTCCTTCCCTTCTGAGTCCTGCCATGCACCCAACTGGTATTTTTTGGTCACATGTGAGGCATTGCCGTACTCGGGAGAAATTGGGGCACAGATTTTGGGGTGCTTTGTCTCCTTCATTCCTTGTGAAAATGACAAATTTGGAGCCAGAACTGCATTTTTGTGTAAAAAAATTAATTTTTCATTTTCACTGCCCAGTTGTACCACAATTGGTGAAACCCCTGGGGGTTTGAAATGTACACTATACCCCTAGATGAATTCCCTGAGGGGTGTAGTTTGCAAAATGGGGTCACTTGTGGGGGGGTTCCTAACTTTTAGCATCTTATGGTGCCTAGAAACCTACATGGTGCCTAAAAAATAATCTCATAAAAAGGAGGCTCCAAAATCAAGTAGGTGCTCCTTCTATTATGAAGCCTGTGGTTTGGTCAACGTGCACACTAGGGCCACATATAGGATATTTATGAAAACAAAAGAATTGGGGGAATCAATTTTTAGTCACATTTCTCTAGTAAAATGTACTGTGTTCCTTAGAAAAATGTATTAAAATTGCAAATCTGCAAAAAAAATGAAATTTTGAAATTTCACCTACACTTTGTTTTAATTCCTGTGAAACACCTAAAGGGTTAACAAACTTCCAAAATGCTGTTTTGAATACTGTGAGGGGTGCAGTTTTTGAAATGGCATCATTTATGGGGGTGTCTCACATACAAGTCCCTCAAAGTCACATCAGAACTGAACTGGTCCCTAAAAAAATCAGTGTTTGAAATTTTCTTGAAAATTTGAAAATTTGCTATTCATATTGTAAGCCTCCTAGTGTCCAAAAAAATTAAAAGGAAGTTGAAATAATGATGGAAACATAAAGTAGACATATGGTCTATGTTAGTTATTAACTATTTTGAGTGGTATGATTATTTGTCTCACAAGCAGAAAATTTAACATTTTGCAAATTGCTAAATTTTCCATTTTTTTCCGACATTTTGGTATTTTTCACAAAAAAACACAGACTGTATCGACGAAAATTTACCACTAACTTGAAGTACAATGTGTCACGAAAAAACAATCTCAAAATCACTGGGATAAGTAAAAGCAAAAAAAAGTTATCCCCACTTAAGTGATACATGTCAGATTTGAAAAAAAGGGCTCTGTCAGGAAGGCAAAAACATGCTGTGTCAGGAAGGGGTTAAGAAAGGTGTTGGCAGTGGCACACTGACTGGGTTCAGTGGAATATCCTGATGCACATTTTGTCCTCTTATTAGATGCGGGGAAGGCTTTTGACTGTGAACGCTGGGATCATCTCTATACTACGCTTTCCAGCTTTGGCTTTCTGCCGGGCCTATCCATTGTTTTACATTCCCTAGATTCCACCTCAAGTTCTGAATCCTTTGTAATGTTATCTCCCAGACCCGGTGCTGTTACAGAGAGGTACTAGACAAGGTTGCCCACTCTCCCCTTTATTATTTGCCTTAGCCATTGAACCGTGACCCTGAGTCAGCTGCAGTCATATTCAGATATTAAAGCGGGAAACCAAACTCTAAAAGTGAATCTATTTGCAGACTACATACTTTTCTTTGTCTCCGATCCATTGAAGTCCATCCCTAACATTATGACTATGATAGGCAGGTTTGGTTCTTTTGCTGGGTATAAAATAAATACCTCTAAATTGGAACTACTACCACTTACCCGATCAACTTTTAAGTTGGCTTCCTCTCCCACTTTGTCCCAATTTACCTTTAATAAATTAACATTTAAATATCTAGGGATGTCCATACTGGCAGACCTTTCTAAGCTCTATATAGATAATTATTTCCCTATTTTGACAAAAGTTTCTCAACTTCTTACCTCCTGGTCTTCCCTACCTCTTTCTTTACTAGGTAGAGTGGCAGTTTTAAAGAGCATCGTTTTCCCCAAAATGTCTTATTCCTTCCAGATGCTACCTCAAAAACTTACTAAGAAAGATCAATTGGCCAATGGCAGACTGTTGGAACTTGGAGGATGTTCTGGTCTCGGGAATTAATCCGTCGCCAAGACCGCTGTTTAGAATGGCCACGGCGCACCCTACCCTGTCCCTGTCCCCATGAAGGGTGACTGATACTTGCAATGCTAGACTTCACCTGTAGTCGCCACGTTTGAAGGGGCGAGTTAAGCCCACCCCAGCTCCAGTGCAACCAGGCCTTATGTGGAGACAAGGTATCAGTGGTCCTCAAAGGGTACAGTCAAAAGGAGATCTAACTAAAGGGGCCTGTCTGCGAAAACAACCTGCCTAACGGCACCAGGCCAAGGACGGGAAGGAAGCCTAGTCACAGTCACCTATAATAATAGAACAAGGGTACCTCCAGCAAAACCTATGCAGGAAATACAGCTAAACAATAAAGTTACCTGGAGTACAACCGGTACCCAAAAACAACCAATACCCAGGAGAATAACGTGCCTAGCCATGCCGGGGAGGACTGAACAAAGATAATCCCAAATAAATGAGAACAACAAAAAGGTAATTGGCAGCTTGCCAGAATACAAGAATAGAGAAACAGAACCAGGCTCCAATGGAGCACTTACCTGATCACACACTGGCACACAAGAACCAGGGGACCTCCAGCAGCTAAAGGTTTAATGAAGCAGGCTGGAAAAACACTGGAGCAGACCGATGGAACACTGAACAGGACAGAAACCAGAAAGGACCAGCAGAGAGCCTAGTAACAAACCGTAACAAACAGTACAAGGCAATATCACCGGCGTGGCTGAGCTAATAATTTTAATAATTAATAAATAAATTATTCAGGTGGCCGAGCGCGCATCGCCTGGCATCCCCTTGTTGCTAAGCAACCGCCGGGCAGCGCTAGGAGGCTGCCGCGATCATTCCTAATGTCCCCCGGCCGGGCGGACATGACATGGCGGGACCCGGCGTGGCCTGGCAGAAATGTCCTGCTCTGCCCTGCCACTTCACTGCGGCGGCACCGCAGCAGGATTGTCAGCGCTGCTGACACAGACTGTTTACTGAATCTTTATGGAAAAACAAAAAACCTTGCATCGCCATTTCCAAGCTTAAATTACATAAAAATCTCCTTCTCTAGATCTGTGGCCTTCATATACAGATGGAGCCGGCCTTGCTCTTGCAGGAGATGGCGGAAGATTCGCTATCTGCCATCCCCCACCAGCCGCCATCTGATCTGCTAAAAGGGGATGCGCGCGCGTCCCTTTCCGACAGCGCTTCCCCCGGTCACCTGGGGTCCCCACCGCCTCCCCGATCTCCCACCTAACCCTGTTAACCCTGTCCATCTCCCTGAAGCGGAGACGGACAGGGTTCCCATCGCTCTGCCACCCGGAAACTGAGTCTCACACGCACGCGCGTCTCAGTCAGATGGAGCTCAGTCAGCGGATCGCCAGCGGAGACAATCTGGCAATTCGCCAGCAAGAGCGAGGTCCGCTCCATCTGTACATCTCTGACAAGCTATTAGAATCAAACTATATTAATTATGATCTTGAGCACGCTATAGTTGCCTCATTGCGACATTACATTGAGGGGGAGATTCTCTAAGCTAAAAATGCGGTAAAAACCCTGTTATTGGGGGTTTTTACCGCATTTTGGGATGCTGTAAGCGGCGGGGGGGCATCGCCAGAAAAATCTGGCGATGCCCCATAGAAGCCAATGGGCTTCTATCGCAACCCTCCGCCGCCCCGCGCCGCCGCCCCGCATCGCCCCCTCACCTGTGTCCGGGCAGCATAGAGCTGTGCTGCCCGGACCTGTGACCTCCTCCCTGCACTGATCCTCTTCCGGGTGCAGGGAGGAGGAGAGCCCGGCGCAGCAGCGCCGGGTGTGGGAGGGAGGGGAGAGCCGCCGGGACCTGCTGGGACCCGGCGACTCTCACCGCAAAGGGCAGCTCTTAACGCAAGAGCTGTCCTTTGCCTTAATTATCGCATATGTTACAGCATATGTGATATTTAAATATGCGATGGGCGGCAAAGGGGGGCGGAGATTCTTAGAGAATCTCCCCCTGAATCTCTTCCTGATCCATGGATATGAGAATCTTGACCCTCCTAATTTACTAATTAACAGAATAGGTAAAACAGGATTTAAACCCCAATGGATATATTAGGACCTTCCCTTGACTAATAGTAAACCTGACAAATTGTGGGCTTCCTTCCTACAAACTTGGTCTCGAGACTTCTTCTCACCTGTCACTAGAAAAAATCTAACTCATTCTCTGCCAAGTATATTTAAGGCACTCCACTCATCGCAATTGCAGGAGATACATATAAAATATATATATAGAGCCTATATTTCACCAGGCCAGAGGTTATATATGGTTCCTACTGATTCTGGTAGGTGCCCTAAGTGCAATACCCCAAAGGTCCTGTTTATGCATAATTTCTGGCATTGTCCAAAAATTGCTAAATTCTGGTATAAAGTAAAATGGTATATTTACAAACTCTTTGGTGTTGACTTGCCTTTGGTAATATCTTTATACCTCTGGTTTATCAGACATATTTAGACAGATACTTATTCTATCTCCTTGGTTTTTCTAATTTGGAAGATCCCATACTCTGTCTGTATTATTTTAGGATATGTGGATTCTATCTCTTTATATATAAAGAGATAGTGAACCTTTGTTTGTGATGAATGTACAGATTATTATAATGAAAAACTTTAATAATAATAAAAAAAAATTTAAAGTATGCCGAGCACAGCGGTAGTGGAGCAAGGCACATTGCCTGAAATATGACAATCGAAGCAAGGCACACAAGGGGATGGGTACACTAATTTTATGACCTTTTCATGTTTTGACATATTCATTGTATGTGTTGACCTTTTTTCATTGTTGACTCTTGCATTTCAACCTTGATCTAAACACTCTTGACCTAATGGACCATACCCGTTTTGGTGTGAGGGAACATATATTTGCCAGATATTATGGAATTTAATTGTAACTGCTATTTATAGATATTCCATTGATTGGGTTAATAAAACAAATACATTCACTTCCTATATTTTTTTTTACCAAGGTATACATTTTATTACAGGAGTGGGGTGCTCTGGCACAACGCAGAAAATATATATATATATATATATATATATATATATACAGTATATATACACACACAGTTGGCACCCACCCAGCCAGTGAACAGTCCCATCTCATTGACACCAGGATCTACTTCAGCCTAAGATCACTATAGTCTTCCAGAGGGTGTGGTATGGGACTCCGACAGTCGGGATCCCGACAGTCATTATCCCGACGTCGGGATCCCGACCGCCCGGAGTCAGACAGCATGGCGAGCGCAAAAAAGCCCCTTGCGGGCACGGTGGCTCGCTATGTGAGCCACCTATTCTATTCTCCCTCTATGGGGGTCGTGGACCCCCACAAGGGAAAATAGCGGGTGTCCGTCGGGCACCCGGCTGTCGGCATTTTGACAGTTGGGATCCCGACGTCAGGTAAATGACTGTCGGGATCCTGACTGTCGGGAACCCGTCCGGCACTCCTTCCGGATACTTTCTGCTCCACTTTTTTCTGTAAACCTTGTTTAGCAACTGACATCATGAGGAACATAAAATCAGGTCAAGCATATACATTAGGTCTTGAGTGAGCAGGGTTCCATCAGAGCAAAGTGTGATAGGAATTGTATTCTTTGCATACACCCTGTTTATGCTGCAGCCAGGAATAATACACTAACTGAAGAATTATGTTACTTGATTATTAATGTGTCCGGTGGATACAAACAGGTACATACTGCAGCTAGGACCATACTAGAATAGGAGCCAGTTGCAGGTCACATTGGTTAAGTTGCTCTGGCACTGGTCTGCTCACCAGAACAGCCTTAATTTAGGGTACCCAATAGGAATAGAGATGAAAGTGCCTATGCTACGCTCATATGAGATTATTCTAGAGGTATGCCAATCACACAGCTGATTAGTAGATACAACACTTGGGTACACTGTCAGAGGTGTGAAGAAGCACGATGTTTGACAATATGTACAAGTTTTTAAAATTTTATAAATAAAGTGACTGTTTATATCAGGGAAGAAGCTAGGCTTTTAGTTACAGTACATGGGGAAAACACTGAGCTCTGCATCCTCTCCTCCACCTAGTACGTGGTAGTTACTTGTGGATTGCTTGGGTACATTATCAATACTGAAATATGTGTAGGGTGAGAGTCAAAACCATATTTAGTCCCATTAATTAAAGGGACAGCACTTCTACATTTATTCTTCGGATGTCAAGTGTCTTCACTTTTAACCCCTTCAGTGGTATGACTGGATATCCTCTGGGCTGAGCTTTACTGCCGGCATGCCACTGTTAGATATGGGTGTGTGCCAGTGGTGCACCAGCACTACCAAAACAGCCGTTATCCCCCTATTAATCGCTAACTCCATTTAGTATAATATAATTAAACAATCATTGCATTCAGAATCTCCATTATTAATTAACCCCCAACATTGTCATATCATTTCATTCATGTACATTAACCATCATCTTAACCCTTTGAGTGCCAAGGGAATTTGACAAAATGGGCGCGGAAAATTGCCAAGCAAACCTTTTTAATAATCCTTTGAGGGCCATTGTAGCTGTTAAAGATCCTCAAAATATATATTAAAAATGCCACTCGACATCTGAATGTACTGCATCTTTTAAAATGATTGCTGTTGAATATTGGATTTAAGGACTGGTATACAAATTATAATCTAACACTAATACGTTAAACTAGGAGATCAACCAATTTCTTATGACTACTAACATCTCTGGACAGTATAGGAGATTACTTATCTGTGGGACATTCCCTACAACCTAACAGGACCTATCTGTTACGTACTGTATCTCATTTATTTTTATTGTGTTTTTTATGCATTATCACTGGCCAGTGAGTTTTTCTTTAAATATTGTATTAAATGTATTGTGAGAACCGTTGATTGGGCTGTGCAGTCTTTGTGTTGATCTTTCTTTGTAATTGAGGAGCAAGTAGTGGCGGGCTGGGCCGGGGGTCAGGGTACCATATGCCCCCCGGGCCAGTGCGATTTCAGTGTCCTAGGGCCAGCTTTATATGTCTGGTGGCTGGGTACATGCTGAGAATAATACCTGGCCACTGATTATTACAAGGATAACCAGCGCCAGCCGTGCTGATTATTCTTCTTGCAGTGAAGGAGCGTTCCCTGTGTGAAGCTGCTGCTGCTGCTTCCAGCCAGAGAGTGGACTATCAGCCTTGGATGGTGAGATGTGACAGCTTCCAGGAGCAGCAGCAGCAGCGAGTCAGGAGGCTGTCACATGTCCCTGGGGAGAGCAGAGCCACATCCTCGTCCCCAACCCCCACAGCGGGACACTGCCGGCCTCCGGAGGTAAACCCGTGGACATTCTCGCAGTATGCGGGACAGTTGGGAGGTATTTTTATATATATACACCCACACACATACTGTATACTGTAGTACCCTACAGTATTTATAGCTGTATACTAACAGCACCCTATGATAGAATAAGTGCAGCACCAGGAGCAATTTAATCCTTCCTGAATACTAGGGAGGGAGGTGGAACAATGGCGGTAGCAAAGGCCACCTGCTTGTGTTGCCCCCCCAGGCTCAAAGTTGCCAGCCAGCCCCTGGGAGCAAGCATTCCTTTCTGAGGACTGCTGCAGGGGATCAGCATAATTTGGTAAGATCTATAGGTGATGGATCAAACGCCAGATTCTAGGACTTTTGTTTCTGTTTTTAAATCATCTCAGATGCAGCTTGCAACAATGTGATCAGATAAGAGAGCCAGCTGGTTTTGTTATTACTTCTTCGTGTGCAGAGGAAAGATTCAAGATTTTAAATGTTACATTTTCTCATGTTTTTCAGATCGTGCAACTTCTTAGTGGAATACCTGTGAAAAGAGATGGTGCTAGCCAGCATTTCCATCATGCTCTCCCAAAGAAAAAATCACTGCTGCTCTTCACGGTTAAAATTGACAGCCAAGCGCTTAATGTTCTATTGCGTTGTGTCAGGATTTCTTACTTTGTCTTTCCTAGCCTTCATGTTGTTGACTGTAAATAATTATAACTGGTTTATAAGGAGAATTGTTGTAACAGATACTATTCAAGCACATCATTCTTTACATGTTCATTCTCAAACCAGTCCAACAAATGGTTCAATGCTGGTTGAGAACCTTGGAAAATCTCGGGACATCCATCGCTACAAATACATAATTAATGAGCCTAATAAATGTGAAAAGAAAAGTCCTTTTCTTATTCTGCTTATAGCTATACAAACATGGCAACAGGAAGCTCGTCATGCTATCAGACAAACCTGGGGAAAAGAAGATCTTTTGCCAGGGGTCCATACATTGAGGTTATTTGTGCTGGGAATGGATACTGATTTCACTAATAAAACAAAACAGCCTCTTCTGGATGAAAGTCAGCAGTATAAAGATATCCTACAGAAGGATTTTCTGGACACTTACAGCAACCTAACTCTTAAGACTTTAATGGGATTGGACTGGATAGCGACATACTGTCCACATGTCCCATATGTCATGAAGATAGACAGTGACATGTTTGTTAACACAGAATATTTAATAAATAATCTACTGAAGCCCGATCAACCACCAAGGACCAACTACTTTACAGGGTATTTAATGAGAGATTATCTACCCAATCGGAATAAAGAAAGTAAATGGTACATGTCACCAGATTTGTACCCAGGTGATCGATATCCTTCATTTTGTTCAGGAACTGGCTATGTGTTTTCTGGAGACCTAGCTGAAAAAATTATTGACATTTCTGGGAGCGTTAAAATGCTTCACTTAGAGGATGTGTATGTTGGCATTTGCCTAAATAAATTGGGCATTGTACCTGTACCTCCACCTAAGGAAAGTGATTTCAACCACTGGAAAGTTGGCTATTCCCACTGTACATACAACCAATTAGTCACATCCCACCAGTTCAATCCCAAAGAACTACTCTGGTACTGGGACAGGTTACAAGAGAATAAACATAAATGTGTTAAGTAACCGGTTAAGAAAAGATGATTATTACCAAAACCTTTCGTCTGGTGTAGTGTACAGTATGTATGTTTTAAGACTAAGAAGAGTAATAAGGAACTAATGAATATAACTTAATTTAATTTAGGCATATTTTGTATTACAATGTAAATTATTTTTCTGAACTGAACATACTGAGATGCTGTAGTAGGAAGGAGAGGGCAAGTAATGCATACACATATCAAAATGATGTACAGCACATGTCAAAATTATTTAATTAACGAATTTATTATTATCATGAGCAAGTTAGTTCATGTTACTAGCTAATTAAGTGAGTAACATCTGCAATATTTCTAATAAGGTTGGGTGTGATATTAAAACACAATCACTACTATTAAGTTATTTGGGTTTTATTTTTCTTTACAGTAATTACCAAATTACCCATTTCTATTGGGTGGGGGGGGGGGGGTGATTCCGCATATTAATTTTAAATGATACAAAGTCTTTGAAGCACAGTAATACTGAAAATAATTTAAAGCTAGTGATGGCATCAACTGTAACATTACTGTACTTATAATTACTGTCATTATTTATTAACTAAGGCAAGGCTTATCAAGCCTTGAAAAGTTATAAAATGTTGAGTGATAAACCACAAATTAGCTCCCAAATGTTATTTTTCAAACTCAGGTTGTAACATGGCAGTGAGGAACTGATTGGAATTGTAGTCTTTGCATACACCCTGTTTATGCTGCAGCCAGGAATAAAAAACTAACTGAAGAAATATGTTACTTGATTATTAATGTGTCCGGTGGATACAAACAGGTACATACTGCAGCTAAGACCATACTAGAATAGGAGCCAGTTGCAGGTCACATTGGTTAAGTTGCTCTGGCACTGGTCTGCTCACCAGAACAGCCTTAATTTAGGGTACCCAATAGGAATAGAGATGAAAGTGCCTATGCTACGCTCATATGAGATTATTCTAGAGGTATGCCAATCACACAGCTGATTAGTAGATACAACACTTGGGTACACTATCAGAGGTGTGAAGAAGCACGATGTTTGACAATATGTACAAGTTTTTAAAATTTTATTAATAAAGTGACTGTTTATATCAGGGAAGAAGCTAGGCTTTTAGTTACATGGGGAAAACACTGAGCTCTGCATCCTCTCCTCCACCTAGTACATGGTAGTTACTTGTGGATTGCTTGGGTACATTATCAATACTGAAATATTTGTAGGGTGAGAGTCAAAACCATATTTAGTCCCATAAATTAAAGGGACAGCACTTCTACATTTATTCTTCGGATGTCAAGTGTCTTCACTTTTAACCCCTTCAGTGGTATGGCTGGATATCCTCTGGGCTGAGCTTTACTGCTGGCATGCCACTGTTAGATATGGGTGTGTGCCAGTGGTGCACCAGCACTACCAAAACAGCCGCTCTCCCCCTATTAATCGCTAACTCCATTTAGTATAATATAATTAAACAATCATTGCATTCAGAATCTCCATTATTAATTAACCCCCAACATTGTCATATCATTTCATTCATGTACATTAACCATCATCTTAACCCTTTGAGTGCCAAGGGAATTTGACAAAATGGGCGTGAAAACTTGCCAAGCAAACCTTTTTAGTAATCCTTTGAGGGCCATTGTTGCTGTTAAAGATCCTCAAAATATATGTTAAAAATGCCACTCGACATCTGAATGTACTGCGTCTTTTAAAATGATTGCTGTTGAATATTGGATTTAAGGACTGGTATACAAATTATAATCTAACACTAATACGTTAAACTAGGAGATCAACCAATTTCTTATGACTACTAACATCTCTGGACAGTATAGGAGATGACTTTTCTGTGGGACATTCCCTACAACCTAAAAGGACCTATCTGTTATGTACTGTATCTCATTTATTTTTATTGTGTTTTTTATGCATTATCACTGGCCAGTGAGTTTTTCTTTAAATATTGTATTAAATGTATTGTGAGAACCGTTGATTGGGCTGTGCAGTCTTTGTGTTTATCTTTCTTTGTAATTGAGGAGCAAGTAGTGGCGGGCTGGGCCGGGGGACAGGGTACCATATGCCCCCCGGGCCAGTGCGATTTCAGTGTCCTAGGGCCAGCTTTATATGTCTGGTGGCTGGGGACATGCTGAGAATAATACCTGGCCACTGATTATTACAAGGATAACCAGCACCAGCCGTGCTGATTATTCTTCTTGCAGTGAAGGAGAGTTCCCTGTGTGAAGCTGCTGCTTCCAGCCAGAGATGAGACTATCAGCCTTGGATGGTGAGATGTGACAGCTGTCAGGAGCAGCAGCAGCAGCGAGTCAGGAGGCTGTCACATGTCCCTGGGGAGAGCAGAGCCACATCCTCGTCCCCAACCCCCACAGCGGGACACTGCCGGCCTCCGGAGGTAAACCCGTGGACATTTTCGCAGTATGCGGGACAGTTGGGAGGTAATTTTATATATATATATACACCCACACACATACTGTATTCTGTAGTACCCTACAGTATATATAGCTGTATACCAACAGCACCCTATGATAGAATAAGTGCAGCACCAGGAACAATTTAATCCTTGCTGAATACTAGGGAGGGAGGTGGAATAATGGCGGTAGCAGAGGCCACCTGCTTGTGTTGCCCCCCAGGCTCAAAGTTGCCAGCCAGCCCCTGGGAGCAAGCATTCCTTTCTGAGGACTGCTGCAGGGGATCAGCATAATTTGGTAAGATCTATAGGTGATGGATCAAACGCCAGATTCTAGGACTTTTGTTTCTGTTTTTAAATCATCTCAGATGCAAATTCAAGGCTTGCAACAATGTGATCAGATAAGAGAGCCAGCTGGTTTTGTTATTACTTCTTCGTGTGCAGAGGAAAGATTCAAGATTTTAAATGTTACATTTTCTCATGTTTTTCAGATCGTGCTCTTAGACCTGCAACTTCTTAGTGGAATACCTGTGAAAGAGTTGGTGCTAGCCAGCATTTCCATCATGCTCTCCCAAAGAAATAATCACTGCTGCTCTTCACGGTTAAAATTGACAGCCAAGCGCTTAATGTTCTATTGCGTTGTGTCAGGATTTCTTACTTTGGCTTTCCTAGCCTTCATGTTGTTGACTGTAAATAAGTATAACTGGTTTATAAGGAGAATTGTTGTAACAAATACTATTCAAGCACATAGTTCTTTACATGTTCCTTCTCAAACCAGTCCAACAAATGGTTCAATGCTGGTTGAGAACCTTGGAAAATCTCGGGACATCCATCGCTACAAATACATCATTAATGAGCCTAATAAATGTGAAAAGAAAAGTCCTTTTCTTATTCTGCTTATAGCTATACAAACATGGCAACAGGAAGCTCATCATGCTATCAGACAAACCTGGGGAAAAGAAGATTTTTTGCCAGGGGTCCATACATTGAGGTTATTTGTGCTGGGAATGGATACTGATTTAACTAATAAAACAAAACAGCCTCTTCTGGATGAAAGTCAGCAGTATAAAGATATCCTACAGAAGGATTTTCTGGACACTTACAGCAACCTAACTCTTAAGACTTTAATGGGATTGGACTGGATAGCGACATACTGTCCACATGTCCCATATGTCATGAAGATAGACAGTGACATGTTTGTTAACACAGAATATTTAATAAATAATCTACTGAAGCCCGATCAACCACCAAGGACCAACTACTTTACAGGGTATTTAATGAGTGATTATCTACCCAATCGGAATAAAGAAAGTAAATGGTACATGTCACCAGATTTGTACCCAGGTGATCGATACCCTTCATTTTGCTCAGGAACTGGCTATGTGTTTTCTGGAGACCTAGCTGAAAAAATTATTGACATTTCTGGGAGCGTTAAAATGCTTCACTTAGAGGATGTGTATGTTGGCATTTGCCTAAATAAATTGGGCATTGTACCTGTACCTCCACCTAAGGAAAGTGATTTCAACCACTGGAAAGTTGGCTATTCCCACTGTACATACAACCAATTAGTCACATCCCACCAGTTCAATCCCAAAGAACTACTCTGGTACTGGGACAGGTTACAAGAGAATAAACATAAATGTGTTAAGTAACCGGTTAAGAAAAGATGATTATTACCAAAACCTTTCGTCTGGTGTAGTGTACAGTATGTATGTTTTAAGACTAAGAAGAGTAATAAGGAACTAATGAATATAACTTAATTTAATTTAGGCATATTTTGAATTACAATGTAAATTATTTTTCTGAACTGAACATACTGAGATGCTGTAGTAGGAAGGAGAGGGCAAGTAATGCATACACATATCAAAATGATGTACAGCACATGTCAAAATTAGGTACTCTTTACCTAGATGGGCGCCAGCGATTGAAATCGCGGGCATCGGGGGTAAAAATCGCGGGCATCGCGGGTAAATCGCGGGTACATAAAAATCTGCTACCCGCGATGACCGCGATTTTCCCATAGGGAACAATGTTAAAAAGGCTGATTGAGCGCGATTTTCATGTTAAATGCCTCAATGCCCGCGATTTGGCCATAGGAATCAATGTTAAATGGGCTACAGAGCCCAAATAGGCACAATTAACCCTTAAATGTCCCCCCAAATTTAACGCCACCCCACGATCCACGCCAACCCGAAGCGTGGCGAGCGCAGCGAGCCCGCGAGGGGCGGCGGTACGCGTCCTCCGACCTTTTCATGCCCTACTATCCACTAGGGCGTGGAGTGAGAATAGAATAGTGTGCCGAGCGCAGCGAGCCACCGAGCCCGAAGCGTGGCGAGCGCAGCGAGCCCCGCGAGGGGACGCGGATACCTTCACAGGTAGACGCGTCCCCTCGCGGGCTTCACAGGTGTCCGCGTCGCCACGGACACCTGTGAAGCCCGCGAGGGGACACGTATAACTGTGAAGGTATCCGCGTCCCCTCGTGGGGCTCGCTGCGCTCGCCACGCTTCGGGCTCGGTGGCTCGCTGCGCTCGCCACACTATTCTATTCTCACTCCACGCCCTAGTGGATAGTAGGGCATGAAAAGGTCGGAGGACGCGTACCGCCGCCCCTCGCGGGCTCGCTGCGCTCGCCACGCTTCGGGTTGGCGTGGATCGTGGGGTGGCGTTAAAAATTTGGGGGGACATTTAAGGGTTAATTGTGCTTATTTGGGCTCTGTGGCCCATTTAACATTGATTCCTATGGCCAAATCGGGTCCATTGAGGCATTTAACAGTAAAATCGTGTCCATCGGGCCTTTTAACATTGATTCCTATGGCAAATCGGGAGCATCGCGTCGCGGGCATCGCGGGTACATTTATGGCCGGCCGCGACGCCACTGACGCGATTTCCATGTTTAACATGGGTTTCAATGGGAAATCGCGGGCATCGCGTCGGTCGCGTCGCGGCCAGACATAAATGTACCCGCGATCACCACGACGGGCGCCCATCTAGGTAAAGAGTACCCAAAATTATTTAATTAACGAATTTATTATTATCATGAGCAAGTTAGTTCATGTTACTAGCTAATTAAGTGAGTAACATCTGCAATATTTCTAATAAGGTTGGGTGTGATATTAAAACACAATCACTACTATTAAGTTATTTGGGTTTTATTTTTCTTTACAGTAATTACCAAATTACCCATTTCTATTAGGTGGGGGGGGGGGGTGATTCCGCATATTAATTTTAAATGATACAAAGTCTTTGAAGCACAGTAATACTGAAAATAATTTAAAGCTAGTGATGGCATCAACTGTAACATTACTGTACTTATAATTACTGTCATTATTTATTAACTAAGGCAAGGCTTATCAAGCCTTGAAAAGTTATAAAATGTTGAGTGATAAACCACAAATTAGCTCCCAAATGTCATTTTTCAAACTCAGGTTGTAACATGGCAGTGAGGAACTGATTGGAATTGTATTCTTTGCATACACCCTGTTTATGCTGCAGCCAGGAATAAAAGACTAACTGAAGAAATATGTTACTTGATTATTAATGTGTCCGGTGGATACAAACAGGTACATACTGCAGCTAAGACCATACTAGAATAGGAGCCAGTTGCAGGTCACATTGGTTAAGTTGCTCTGGCACTGGTCTGCTCACCAGAACAGCCTTAATTTAGGGTACCCAATAGGAATAGAGATGAAAGTGCCTATGCTACGCTCATATGAGATTATTCTAGAGGTATGTCAATCACACAGCTGATTAGTAGATACAACACTTGGGTACACTATCAGAGGTGTGAAGAAGCACGATGTTTGACAATATGTACAAGTTTTTAAAATTTTATTAATAAAGTTACTGTTTATATCAGGGAAGAAGCTAGGCTTTTAGTTACATGGGGAAAACACTGAGCTCTGCATCCTCTCCTCCACCTAGTACGTGGTAGTTACTTGTGGATTGCTTGGGTACATTATCAATACTGAAATATTTGTAGGGTAAGAGTCAAAACCATATTTAGTCCCATAAATTAAAGGGACAGCACTTCTACATTTATTCTTTGGATGTCAAGTGTCTTCACTTTTAACCCCTTCAGTGGTATGGCTGGATATCCTCTGGGCTGAGCTTTACTGCCGGCATGCCACTGTTAGATATGGGTGTGTGCCAGTGGTGCACCAGCACTACCAAAACAGCCGCTCTCCCCCTATTAATCGCTAACTCCATTTAGTATAATATAATTAAACAATCATTGCATTCAGAATCTCCATTATTAATTAACCCCCAACATTGTCATATCATTTCATTCATGTACATTAACCATCATCTTAACCCTTTGAGTGCCAAGGGAATTTGACAAAATGGGCGTGAAAAATTGCCAAGCAAACCTTTTTATTAATCCTTTGAGGGCCATTGTTGCTGTTAAAGATCCTCAAAATATATGTTAAAAATGCCACTCGACATCTGAATGTACTGCGTCTTTTAAAATGATTGCTGTTGAATATTGGATTTAAGGACTGGTATACAAATTATAATCTAACACTAATACGTTAAACTAGGAGATCAACCAATTTCTTATGACTACTAACATCTCTGGACAGTATAGGAGATGACTTATCTGTGGGACATTCCCTACAACCTAAAAGGACCTATCTGTTATGTACTGTATCTCATTTATTTTTATTGTGTTTTTTATGCATTATCACTGACCAGTGAGTTTTTTTTTAAATATTGTATTAAATGTATTGTGAGAACCGTTGATTGGGCTGTGCAGTCTTTGTGTTTATCTTTCTTTGTAATTGAGGAGCAAGTAGTGGCGGGCTGGGCCGGGGGACAGGGTACCATATGCCCCCCGGGCCAGTGCGATTTCAGTGTCCTAGGGCCAGCTTTATATGTCTGGTGGCTGGGGACATGCTGAGAATAATACCTGGCCACTGATTATTACAAGGATAACCAGCACCAGCCGTGCTGATTATTCTTCTTGCAGTGAAGGAGAGTTCCCTGTGTGAAGCTGCTGCTGCTGCTTCCAGCCAGAGATGAGACTATCAGCCTTGGATGGTGAGATGTGACAGCCTCCAGGAGCAGCAGCAGCAGCGAGTCAGGAGGCTGTCACATGTCCCTGGGGAGAGCAGAGCCACATCCTCGTCCCCAACCCCCACAGCGGGACACTGCCGGCCTCCGGAGGTAAACCCGTGGACATTCTCGCAGTATGCGGGACAGTTGGGAGGTATTTTTATATATATATATATATATACACACCCACACACATACTGTATACTGTAGTACCCTACAGTATATATAGCTGTATACTAACAGCACCCTATGATAGAATAAGTGCAGCACCAGGAGCAATTTAATCCTTCCTGAATACTAGGGAGGGAGGTGGAACAATGGCGGTAGCAGAGGCCACCTGCTTGTGTTGCCCCCCAGGCTCAAAGTTGCCAGCCAGCCCCTGGGAGCAAGCATTCCTTTCTGAGGACTGCTGCAGGGGATCAGCATAATTTGGTAAGATCTATAGGTGATGGATCAAAAGCCAGATTCTAGGACGTTTGTTTCTGTTTTTAAATCATCTCAGATGCAAATTCAAGGCTTGCAACAATGTGATCAGATAAGAGAGCCAGCTGGTTTTGTTATTACTTCTTCGTGTGCAGTGGAAAGAGGATTTTAACCCCTTCCCACCGCAGCCTGTTTTTGCCTTCCTGACAGAGCCCTTTTTTTCAAATCTGACAGGTATCACTTAAGTGGGGATAACTTTTTTTTGCTTTTACTTATCCCAGTGATTTTGAGATTGTTTTCTCGTGACACATTGTACTTCAAGTTAGTGGTAAATTTTGGTCGATACAGTCTGTGTTTTTTTGTGAAAAATACCAAAATGCCGTAAAAAAAATGTTAAATTTTCTGCTTGTGAGACAAATAATCATACCACTCAAAATAGTTAATAACTAACATAGACCATATGTCTACTTTATGTTTCCATCATTATTTCAACCTCCTTTTAATTTTTTTGGACACTAGGAGGCTTAAAATATGAATAGCAAATTCTCAAATTTTCAAGAAAATTTCAAACACTGATTTTTTTAGGGACCAGTTCAGTTCTGATGTGACTTTGAGGGACTTGTATGTGAGACACCCCCATAAATTATGCCATTTCAAAAACTGCACCCCTCACAGTATTCAAAACAGCATTTTGGAAGTTTGTTAACCCTTTAGGTGTTTCACAGGAATTAAAACAAAGTGTAGGTGAAATTTCAAAATTTCATTTTTTTTGCAGATTTGCAATTTTAATACATTTTTCTAAGGAACACAGTACATTTTACTAGAGAAATGTGACTAAAAATTGATTCCCCCAATTCTTTTGTTTTCATAAATATCCTATATGTGGCCCTAGTGTGCACGTTGACCAAACCACAGGCTTCATAATAGAAGGAGCACCTACTTGATTTTGGAGCCTCCTTTTTATGAGATTATTTTTTAGGCACCATGTAGGTTTCTAGGCACCATAAGATGCTAAAAGTTAGGAACCCCCCCACAAGTGACCCCATTTTGCAAACTACACCCCTCAGGGAATTCATCTAGGGGTATAGTGTACATTTCAAACTCCCAGGGGTTTCACCAATTGTGGTACAACTGGGCTGTGAAAATGAAAAATTAAATTTTTTTACACAAAAATGCAGTTCTGGCTCAAAATTTTTCATTTTCACAAGGAATGAAGGAGACAAAGCACCCCAAAATCTGTGCCCCAATTTCTCCCGAGTATGGCAATGCCTCATATGTGACCAAAAAATACCATTTGGGTGCATGGCAGGACTCAGAAGGGAAGGAGTGATATTTGGATTTTGCAGCACACATTCTGGTGGAATGAATGGTGGGTGCTATGTTGCATTAGCAAGACCCCCGAAGCACCAATACAGTGGAACCCCCCCACAAGTGACCCCATTTTGCAAACTACACCCCTCAGGGAATTCATCTAGGGGTATAGTGTACATTTCAAACCCCCAGGGGTTTCACCATTTGTGGTACAACTGGGCTGTGAAAATGAAAAATTACATTTTTTACACAAAAATGCAGTTCTGGCTCAAAATTTTTCATTTTCACAAGGAATGAAGGAGACAAAGCACCCCAAAATCTGTGCCCCAATTTCTCCCGAGTACGGCAATGCCTCATATGTGACCAAAAAATACCATTTGGGTGCATGGCAGGACTCAGAAGGGAAGGAGTGATTTTTGGATTTTGCAGCACAGATTCTGGTGGAATGAATGGTGGGTGCTATGTCGCATTAACAAGACCCCCGAAGCACCAATACAGTGGAACCCCCACACAAGTGACCCCATTTTGCAAACTACACCCCTCAGGGAATTCATCTAGGGGTATAGTGTACATTTCAAACCCCCAGGGGTTTCACCAATTGTGGTACAACTGGGCTGTGAAAATGAAAAATTAATTTTTTTTACACAAAAATGCAGTTCTGGCTCAAAATTTTTCATTTTCACAAGGAATGAAGGAGACAAAGCACCCCAAAATCTGTGCCCCAATTTCTCCCGAGTACAGCAATGCCTCATATGTGACCAAAAAATACCATTTGGGTGCATGGCAGGACTTAGAAGGGAAGGAGTGATTTTTGGATTTTGCAGCACAGATTCTGGTGGAATGAATAGTGGGTGCTATGTCGCATTAGCAAGACCCCCGAAGCACCAATACAGTGGAACCCCCCCCACAAGTGACCGCATTTTGCAAACTACACCCCTCAGGGAATTCATCTAGGGGTATAGTGTACATTTCAAACCCCCAGGGGTTTCACCAATTGTGGTACAACTGGGCTGTGAAAATGAAAAATTACATTTTTTTACACAAAAATGCAGTTCTGGCTCAAAATTTTTCATTTTCACAAGGAATGAAGGAGACAAAGCACCCCAGAATCTGTGCCCCAATTTCTCCCGAGTACGGCAATGCCTCATATGTGACCAAAAAATACCATTTGGGTGCATGGTAGGACTCAGAAGGGAAGGAGTGATTTTTGGATTTTGCAGCACAGATTCTGGTGGAATGAATGGTGGGTGCTATGTCGCATTAGCAAGACCCCCGAATCACCAATACAGTGGAACCCCCCCACAAGTGACCCCATTTTGCAAACTACACCCCTCAGGGAATTCATCTAGGGGTATAGTGTACATTTCAAACCCCCAGGGGTTTCACCAATTGTGGTACAACTGGGCTGTGAAAATGAAAAATTACATTTTTTTACACAAAAATGCAGTTCTGGCTCAAAATTTTTCATTTTCACAAGGAATGAAGGAGACAAAGCACCCCAAAATCTGTGCCCCAATTTCTCCCGAGTATGGCAATGCCTCATATGTGACCAAAAATGGCAGGACTCAGAAGGGAAGGAGTGATATTTGGATTTTGCAGCACACATTCTGGTGGAATGAATGGTGGGTGCTATGTTGCATTAGCAAGACCCCCGAAGCACCAATACAGTGGAACCCCCCCACAAGTGACCCCATTTTGCAAACTACACCCCTCAGGGAATTCATCTAGGGGTATAGTGTACATTTCTAACCCCCAGGGGTTTCACCAATTGTGGTACAACTGGGCTGTGAAAATTAAAAATTACATTTTTTTACACAAAAATGCAGTTCTGGCTCAAAATTTTTCATTTTCACAAGGAATGAAGGAGACAAAGCACCCCAAAATCTGTGCCCCAATTTCTCCCGAGTACGGCAATGCCTCATATGTGACCAAAAAATACCATTTGGGTGCATGGCAGGACTCAGAAGGGAAGGAGTGATATTTGGATTTTGCAGCATAGATTCTGGTGGAATGAATGGTGGGTGCTATGTCGCATTAGCAAGACCCCCGAAGCACGGTGAAATGATGAACCTAATAATCCATAGATGTGTGGTATATTTTAAAGCACTCCTTCATACATAGGCCGGGTTTGTCGGGGCAAGTTTCACAGTGGAAAATAGTTTGCTTTCGTATTCCCTTTTTATAGCAAACTTTGCACCTTTTTTGTGTCCTGCCCTTTTTTCCAGTGGAGGGGATTTCGTTTGGAAAATGCTGCCCTGATACAATACGGGGGCCAGTACTAGAAGTACTGGGGCCAGTACTAGAAGTACTGGGGCCCTCTGCCTGCTGGTTCCCAAATATTAGGCCCTTTATGACTTCCTCTTGAAAGTGCATAAATGTCCCCGTCTGGCTGGTAGAACGAAATAGTACGTAAGCGTTATACAGTGCCATCTGGATGATATACACGGCCAGCTTCTTGTACCATATTTTTGTTTTCTGCAGGGCACTGTATGGCTTCAGTACCTGATCTGAAAGATCCACTCCGCCCATGTACTTATTGTAATCTAGGATACAAATAGGTTTTGAGGTGTGGGTACTGGTACCTCGTACAGGGACGGAGGTGGTACTGTCTCCGTGAATTGTTGTCAGTATAAGGACATCCCTCTTGTCCTTATATTTGACCAACAACATATTTTCGGTGCATATTCCCCTGCTTTCACCCTTTCTCAGTAATTGGGCAACGTGCGTTTTTGGGAGGCCTCTTTGGTTCTTGCGCACAGTACCGCAAGCTGCTGTACCTCTTGAACCAAGGGCCTTAAACAGGGGGATGCTGGTGTAAAAGTTATCCACATAGAGGTGATAACCTTTATCCAGGAAGGGGTGCACTAAATCCCAGACAATCTTTCCACTAACACCTACGAGGGAGGGGGGGCATTCTGGCGGTTCAATTCTTGTGTCCTTCCCTTCATATACCCTAAACCTGTGGGTGTACCCTGAGGTACTTTCGCACAGCTTATACATTTTTATGCCATACCTTGCCCTCTTATTGGGAAGGTACTGGCGGAATTTAACCCTTCCTTTAAAATGTATAAGTGACTCGTCCACACAAATGAATTTTTGGGGGATGTACATCTCAGCAAATTTGGCGCTGAAATGATCAATGACCGGCCTGACTTTGAATAGCCGGTCAAAGGTGGGATCATCTCTGGGTGGGCACTGTGCATTATCGTTGTAATGCAAAAATGTAAGGATCGTCTCAAAACGAGTCCGGGTCATGGCCATACGATGAAGTGGGGTGCTGTACAGAACATCTGTACTCCAATATTGCCTAATTTCTGGCTTTTTAACTATGCCCATATGTAACACCAGACCCCAAAACGTCATCATCTCTACTGCATCTACAGGGGTCCACCTAGCAAATGATGACGTGGGGTTTTGGGCAATAAACTGCTGGGCATATAAATTACTTTGGTCCACCATTAAATTTATAAAATCATCAGAGAAAAAGACTTTGAAAAAGTCAATTTCTTTGAGGCCTGTACTATCAAATTGGATTCCTGGGTTGGCCAAAAACTCAGGAACCTGGGGCTCAAAATTGTCTGGTGGTGGGGTCCATACGAGATCAATCAACCTAATACAACCAATTAGTCACATCCCACCAGTTCAATCCCAAAGAACTACTCTGGTACTGGGACAGGTTACAAGAGAATAAACATAAATGTGTTAAGTAACCGGTTAAGAAAAGATGATTATTACCAAAACCTTTCGTCTGGTGTAGTGTACAGTATGTGTGTTTTAAGACTAAGAAGAGTAATAAGGAACTAATGAATATAACTTAATTTAATTTAGGCATATTTTGAATTACAATGTAAATTATTTTTCTGAACTGAACATACTGAGATGCTGTAGTAGGAAGGGGAGGGCAAGTAATGCATACACATATCAAAATGATGTACAGTACATGTCAAAATTATTTAATTAACGAATTTATTATTATCATGAGCAAGTTAGTTCATGTTAATTAAGTGAGTAACATCTGTAATATTTCTAATAAGGTTGGGTGTGATATTAAAACACAATCACTACTATTAAGTTATTTGGGTTTTATTTTTCTTTACAGTAATTATCAAATTACCCATTTCTATTGGGGGGGGGGGGTGATTCCGCATATTCATTTTAAATGATACAAGGTCTTTGGAGCTCAGTAATACTGAAAATAATTTAAAGCTAGTGATGGCATCAACTGTAACATTACTGTACTTATAATTACTGTCATTATTTATTAACTAAGGCAAGGCTTATCAAGCCTTGAAAAGTTATAAAATGTTGAGTGTTAAACCACAAATTAGCTCCCAAATGTCATTTTTCAAACTCTGCTTGTAACATGGCAGTGAGGAACTGATTGCCTGGTGGTTTATCATTCTGATATATAGATGTTGGGTAACCAGCGAACTGGTATCCCTAGGTGGCGCTGCTTAGTCAAAGGACACAATTAATCATTCAAATTCATTGGAATAAGCATAAATTTATTTTAAAAAATTACAATTCATCATAAAAGACATTTACCTAAACACACATGACATACTACACATAACATACAATATAAGATGATTAAACAAAGCTGATAATTAGCTTCCTGAGGCTTGGTTTTATAGATTGAATCATATCATAGAGGCAATTTCAAATGTTGAGGCTTGTATAGTTACCAGTCCCAAGGGCCGTTAGTAGTGATCAGGTTTTTCACAGGTTTTTTACTGCAATGTCCTATTGGACTTCCTCCCTTTATCTGAGCCAAATGTAAATTGTAATCCTTTGGATGGTCAACCTTATATGATAAAGGGACCGGCTCCAGGTGGTGTCCGTCCAATGGAACTTTCAAACTGTTTGCACAGGCATTACCGTGTGCACACTCACTGCGGTGCTGGGCTGGATTGCTTCCGGGCTGCTATACACGAGGCTCCCAAGTACGCGTTTCTCCGCCTGTTTGCTCGATCAGCGGCTTCATCAGCTGGGTGCCTCCATAGCGTCTGCCTCTGTCCTTTTATGTGGTGTCCGTTCGCGCGGTTTCCCAGCGCGAACTTCCGCATATGCGTGTCACGCCTCGTTTTCGTGACTCTTATTTATCAAGTCCGGCGGCCATCTTTAATTTCACATCCAAGCCTCATTTTGGACGTCCAATACTTTTCAAGTTGGCGGCCATCTTTTTGAGTATAGGAAAGCATATCTCTCACATATACGCTTGCGTTTCAAGCCTCAGTATATTTTCCAAGCCTCGTTTTACAACCCGGATTATTCATTTATTTATTTTATAGCCTCTTTGCCTCATAATCATTTTTTGATTTTTACTCGTTTCTATATGCCTCATTTATCATTTGTATGTAACTCAGCTTGCCAATTTTAACAATTATATTTATTCATGTTTTTGTACACAATTACTCAATACTAAATTATAAAAAAAAACATATACATTTACCAAATACATATTACATAATCATTATATTAAATTATGCTAATTCCTATTATTGGATTAGGCTTTATTTTTGATGAATTTATATATATTAAAAAACTTTTATAAAAATATAAATAATAATTCATGCACAGCTTCAGATGTTAAATTTCCTTATATCTCTACATTATATATCCCCCCCCTCCCCCTCCCTCTTAAAGGCGCCCTCCCCCGTCCACCTCTCCCCCCTCTCTTCCTAGTGATACCCTAGTGCTCATATTCAATTAAGGACAGTAATTTTTCTAAATATTATTCATTTCAATAGTATCGTTTAGGCCCTGGGGTACCAGACTTCTTAGTCTAAATATCCAAAAAGCTTCACGTCTACATAACTGTACATATCTATCTCCTCCTCTGTCTGTACGGAGTACATGTTCGATGCCAATCATGGTCATTCCCCTTATGTCCCCTTTTTGACATTTTGCAAAATGTTTATATAGACTATTACCAAGCATCATTTTAGAGATATTTCTTTTGTGCTCCATATATCTTACGTGTAAATTGCGGATAGTTCGACCTACATATTGTAGGCCACATTTGCACGTTAGTAGGTATATAATATATTCGGTTTTACAATTAATAAATTCTTTAATGGGGAATTTTTCTCCAGAAGTATGAGATAGAAACTCAGTAGTTTTCCTTACATTAAATTTACAGGATGTACATTTGTCCCCTCCACATGTATAATATCCCTTAGGCTTTTCTGGTAACCACGTGGGTTTTTGAACTTGTTTGTCTTTATTCTTAAAGAAACTGGGAGCCAGTCTATTTTTCAGGTTGTTGGATCTTCTGAACACTACAGTATTTTTTATATTTGCCTCTGTTTTCATAATCTCATCTAATTCTAAAAGATGAAGATTTTTCTTGACTATCCTTTTTATTCCCATGGCTTCTGTATTGTATTGGGTCACAAATACTACTCCCTTCTCCTTCTTTTGTTCCTCATCATCTTTTTTGTTCTTAATTTTTGACCTTAATAGATCCTCTCTATCCATTCTCCTAACAATTTCTAGGGAGTCATCCAAGATTTTCTCAGGGTAACCTTGATCTAAAAAAGACTGGTAAATGTTCCCACTCTGTTTCTCAAAAGCTTCCTGTGTGGAGCAATTCCTTTTGACCCTCATGAACTGGCTCTTAGGAATATTGTTTTTCCACTTAACATGATGATTGCTCGTATATTCGAGATATCTATTTTGATCCACAGACTTCACATAAGTCTTGGTTGTTATTTTTCCATCCTCTATCACGAGAGCAATATCCAAGAAGTTCACACTTTCTTGGTGAAATGTGCTAGTGAACTTCAAACCATATAAATTGTTATTTAACTCTTCAATAAAATTTAATACCGACCCTTGATCACCCTCCCAAACAAAAATAAGGTCGTCTATGTACCTACCATAGAGGACCAGGTTCCCCCCATATCCGCCGCCCCACACATGGCGTTCCTCAAAACACCCCATGAGCAGGTTGGCGAAGCTGGGGGCGAACCTGGTCCCCATGGCGGTACCTTTAGACTGTAAATAAAAACTTGAATCGAAAACAAAATAATTATGTGTGAGTATAAATTGGATTGACTGTAAAATAAATTGACAAAGTTCTTGTGATATTTCTGGATCTTTGACCAGATAATTTTCTACTGCTTTAACCCCTAATTTGTGCTCTATATTGGAATATAATGATTCCACATCACTAGTGATGAAATAATAACTATCCTTCCAATGAATTTCATTAATTTTTTGTAAAAAGTGTGTCGTGTCCTTAATATGTGAATCTAACTGTAAAACATATTTTTGAAGATAATTGTCGACAAAAAAAGATAAGTTATTAGTCATTGATCCAATACCGGCTATGATAGGCCTGCCTGGAGGGCAGGACAGTGTCTTATGTATTTTTGGTAAAAAATAATAAGTGGGTATAATTGGTTGTGGGGTGAAAAGAAAAGTGCGAACCTCTTTGGATATTGCTCCCGTGTATAGACCTTCCTCCAATAGATCTTTAAATTCATTTTGAAATTTCAGAGTGGGATCACTCACCAGTTTAACATAATATTCTGTATTATCCAATTGCCTATGGGCCTCTTTTAAATATTCCGTAGTGTCCATAATGACGACCCCCCCCCCTTTATCTGCCTGTTTAATTGTTATACTTTTGTCATCACATAAAGTTTTTAACGCTTTCCGTTCTTTTTTTGTGAGATTATCTCTTAACGGCTTCTTCTCTGATTTATCACACAACTCCCTAAATTCTTCCATGGTTTTTTTATAGAAACTTTCTATATATGGTCCTCGATGTTGAAGAGGATAGAATTCTGATTTATTCCTAAATCTCATTCTATTAGTCTCCTGATTAGCATCATATAAATATGTGCTTTCTGGGACAATGGTGTCATCTGTGGAAAGAGATTCCAGAATCTCAACCAGAATTTCATCCTCTGAGTTAAGGGTAACTGTGTAATCCTGTTCTTTTTGTTTTTTGAGGGCAAAATATCTCGTTTGACTAAGGGACCTGACATACCTGTTTAAATCAATAAAAAGTGAGAACAAGTTGGGTTTATTTGCCGGGGCGTAATTTAGCCCCTTTTCCAATAGGTTAGTTTCCTCCTCACTCAGAATTTTTGTTGATATATTAAATATACCTTTCCCTATTATTTTCTTTTTGGGTCTCTTCTGTTTCCTCCCTCCTCGCTTTCCTCTAGATCGTACTCTCTTGATCTTTTTGGTCGGCCAATTTGGTCTCCGTTTTTGTACGGCGGGTAATTTGTTCTGGGAGTCTCCCCTAAAAAATCCTGATTCCTATATCTTGTTGGTGTAGTATACTCTCCTTCTCTCTTTTTATTTTTATCCTCTGATCTCCAATACTCTGGGGTCTCCTGAGTTTTTAATATTTCATACCTATTATTCACTGGTATTGAGTAATCTTGTCTTTCTAGTGATGGCATCAACTGTAACATTACTGTACTTATAATTACTGTCATTATTTATTAACTAAGGCAAGGCTTATCAAGCCTTGAAAAGTTATAAAATGTTGAGTGATAAACCACAAATTAGCTCCCAAATGTCATTTTTCAAACTCTGCTTGTAACATGGCAGTGAGGAACTGATTGCCTGGTGGTTTATCATTCTGGCCCTAACAGTTTTTGCTACGATGATCATATATTATGCAACACTTTCCTGAGACTATTTAATCATGCAGATCAGTTCCTTCCCTAGTACATTTTACAATCCATATTCCCTTCCACATGGATAAATACACTTTACATTTAATTTCTACAGAAGACAATTAACCTTAAAAAATGCACGTGGACATGCGCTGAAACTGGGAGAGGTAGGTTCAAAGGAAAAATTACTTTACAGAAAAGGTAGTGGATAGGTGGAGTAGCTGCCCATCAGAGGTGGCAGATGCTAATTGGGGTATTCAGTTCTAGCAGGGGTGGATCCAGGATAAAATAACAGGGGGGGGCACCATGAAACTACACAAGTACCCATTTTTTTTATTGTATTGAGGCACCATAAAAGAACATTACAGCAATGTGAAAATACAATAAATAAAAAAAAAACACATGCTCCTGCAAATCACTGGGTAATATGTACTATTAACCAGTGATTTGCAGAAGCATGTGTTTTGCAGGAGCATGTTTTTTTTTTAATACATTTTTTTATTGTATTTTTACATTGCTGTAAAGTAGGCAGTAAGATTAAAGTAGGCAGATCTGCCCTTCGATTGCAAGATAATTGCTTTTACAATAACAACATATAGACACAGTAGTATGATAAAATATACAAATCTGTTGTCAGTTGTAAATAAGCAGTCAAAAAAAACACAATAAACAGAATTTGTAGAACAGTACCGATGTGGAAATGTCATTTTCAGTGGGTGGGGGTCAGAGGCAGAATTGGAAAAAACTGTTAAACAATGGGAAGCCCTCTGATTGGCTGAGAGAGAGCCACCGTGCACAGGATGTGTTAGTTCTGTTCTACAGTACTCAGGGCCTTATTCTAGTTCACTCTTTCTGATAAAATCCTTCTTATGGTGCCCACACACGCACCGATCCCAGCGTGCGTTGTGGGCTTAACTAGCACACATAGCATCGCATCGTATGCCTTGTGCATACAATGTGCATGCGATGCTATGCTAGAAAAAGCTAGTACAAAAAGTACGTGCAGCACATACTTTTTGTACTGTGCGATGAGGTGCCGCGGGAGCGCGCACCCCATTGTATAGCATTGCACCGCCGGGATCGGTGCGAGTGTGGGCACCTTTAGATGGACAAAACCATGTGCACTGCAGGTGGGGCAGATGTAAAATGTGCAGAGAGAATTAGATTTGGGTGAGTTATTTTGTTTCTGTGCAGGGTAAATACTGACTGCTTTATTTTTACACTACAATATAGATCTCACTTTGAAGTTAAACCCCACCCAAATCTAACTCTCTCTGCACAAGTTACATCTGCCCCACCTGCAGTGCACATGGATTTGTACATCTAAGAAGGAATTTGTCAGAAAGAGTGAACTAGAATAAGGCCCTCAGTGCGCGCTGTGCGGCACCGGTGTCTGCCGTCAGATGCCGGCTCAGCATAGCATGTACAGACCAGTTTAGCAGGCTGGCTCCAGACTCCAATATGGTAACACCCTGTGTAATCGCTCAATTCAAACATGCCTGGCTGCCATTCTGACAGGCGTTTGGGCAGCAGCACACCTAGCAACAGGTCGCGGTTTAAAAAAGGCTGATCTAATGATCTCTCTCCCTTTCGGCATGCTAGAGAGGATTCAGCGGTGGAAAGGGGGGTGGGGGTATATGCAGCCTAGCGAAGAGGTCTGAATCAGACCCCTAATACTGCATTTTAGATCAGCTCTGTGCCTTACTGATCATAAAATATTTTTATCACTAAATATCACAATTAGTAGCAAGTAGTGTAATTACACTAAATATAGGTTGGTTTCATTGCTAGACTAGCATCTGTGTGTAAAGGTGCATACAGACTGGCTGATATATCACCCAATGTACCAACCAGTGTGTACCACCAACATATCTGTGAACAGCGTCATTCTCCGATATTGGCCCTTATTCAGATCTGATCGCAGTACAAATTTGTTCTCAAAATGGGAAAAACCATGTGCACTGCAGGTGGGGCAGATGAAACATGTATAGAGAAGTTAGATTTGTGTAAGTTATTTTGTTTCTGAGCAAGGTAAATACTGGCTGTATTATATTTATATTAGGGATGTGCACCGGCCACTTTTCGGGTTTTGGGTTCTGATTACCTTGAGGTTTTGGGTTCTAATGGGTTTTGTCAAAACACCTCCTAAGTGTTTTGTGTTTGGACTTTTTGGGTTTTGGGTTCTGATTTTTTTCTTAAAAAAGCATAAAAACTGCTAAACTTTTTTTTTTTTTGCTCCTATGCTATATTAACCTCAATAACATTAATTTCCACTCATTTCCAGTCTATTCTGAACACCTCACACCTCACAATATTCTTTTTAGGGCAAAAGGTTGCACCGAGGTAGCTGGATAACTATGCTAAGCCATAGTGTGCGGCACAAACACGTGGCTCATGTTAGATATAGCAGCCTAGTATGTAGTTGTACTACTAGGTAGGTATACTTAGGCAGTAACACTGCCAGTGGCAACAGTGGACTGAGTAAATAATACTGGCAACCTCTATTCACAGTATTCAGTGCAGGCAGCACCAGTGGACTATATATAATTCAATTAATTAAGTATTAATAATATAGCAGCCTAGTAGGTAGAGAATATAAACTACTAGGTAGGTAGGCAGTAGCACTGCCAGTGGTCAACACAAAAGGTAGTTACACACCACCAGTAGCTTTATGCAGTCTACCATCAGAATTTATAATAATTAATTTTATTATTAGGTACTGCTTGGCAGTGGCACACGTCAGTGCACCAGCAGCATGGAGTTATTTTTTACAGTCCCACACAGCACAAGTATTATTTTTAATTAAATTATATATAGCAGCCTAGTATGTAGTAGGTAGGTACACTTAGGCAGTGGCAACAGTGGACTGAGTAACTAAATAATACTGGCAGATCCAGTGCAGGCAGCACCAGTGGACTATATATATATAATATAATTAATTATTAATATAATATATAATATTACAGCCAGTGCCAGATTAAGCCTTCGGGGGGCCTGGGGTACTTTAGACAGGGGGGCCCCCTTGCACTTGTCATTACTGGCCGCAAACTGCATGGGAGAATATAACACTGTCAAAACACAGAGAAAAGGCAGAATAAACTTGGTCAATGGGTAGTGCTGCCTCTGATTAAAAACCCTCCCATGACTAAGCTGCTGCTGCTGCTGTTCTCCATGGGCTGGAGAAGCATGTAATGAGCTCCACCAATCAAAGCTCAGCACAAACCTCCCAGCCTCTGCCCTCTGGTGCAAAGTGTCATGGGACTTAGCCAACTCCCAGTAATGCACAGCACACTCGTGCAATCAGTAGTACCTTGGCTACCGATGCTCAGCACCATTAATCATTGTCACATTGGCAGATAGGTGAAGCTGCAGCACTACCCCACTGCCATGTACAAAACCTTTAGCTAAAAAAAAAAAAAAAATTTTTTTTTTTTGAAAAATACATGCCAACCACAGGGGGCCCCTAGCTAGAGGGGGGCCCAGGGGCACTGACCCCTTGTGCCTCCATTATAATCCGGCCCTGATAACAGCACAGCACCAGAGGTAGGCCCCAGCACAGAGGAGACAGTAGTACTACAAGTACACAGTTAGACTGTCCTCCTTGCTAGGGAGAGCCCAACCTAAGCAGAGAGGAGAACAGAGTACACAGCAGCACTGAGGGAGACAGCCCCAGCGAATAAAATAATTACAGCACAGCACACCAGTGGTAGACCGCACAGAGGAGACAGTAGTACTACAAGTACACAGTTAGACTACACAGCAGCACTGAGAGACAGCCCCAGCGAATAAAAAATATTGCGTTCAAGCTCAAGTTTAAGCCCCAGCAGCAGCACCAACACACCCTCTCCCAACCCACTACTAGACTGGAGTGAAGATTGGGGGCGCAGCAGCTGCTATTTAAAGCCTCGCGAAATCCGGCGCTGGGATATGACGTTCTGATCACGCGGACGGACCCGAGTCAGGCGGGAATCTCCGAGCGCTGCTCGGAACTGGACTCGGAATGATGATGTCCATGGGGGCTCGGATCTCTGGAATCAGAGTCTGCACATTTCTAATTTATACTGCAATTTAGATTTCAGTTTCAACACACCCCAGGGCAGCCGAGAGGAGGGGGGGGGGGGGAGTGGGTACTAATTACCTGGGCCCAGGCTTGCTGAAGGGGCCCTGGTCCGACCCCTCCCTTCACCCTCCATTCCTCCCAGGTAGCAACAGCAGCACACACTTCTACTTCACACTTCTTCTGTGCTGAAAGCAGGCTCAGCATGAGCATTTCACTGACAGCGTGTGAGCTCATGCTGAGCCTACTGTCAGCACAGCACAGCTGCTGCTGCTGAGTTTAGAGTTTTTAGAGTTTTCTTTCACTCTCCTCTAAACATTTTGGGGGTGTGGCTTAAGTGTGGGAGGTGGCCACAACTCCCACACTTAGGCTACACCCCAAACATTTTATTGGGGCCTGGCATTCCTCTTGGCTGCCCTGCACACCCCACCCAAATATAACTCACTCTATAGATGTTACATCTGCCCCATCTGCACATGATTTTGCCCATTTTGAGAACAAATTTGCACTGCGATGAGATAAGGGCCATATTGCATTGGCTGTGCAACACAGCCAGTGCCTGATATGTCTAAAGATATATCAGAATATCATTCTGTGTGTTCAGGTGATCTGCCAACTGCCTGTACAGATGCTGCAGTAGCCACCAGGGATTGACTGCTCACCAAGGTGGTGAAAAGGTTTCATGTGTCAAAAGGTTGACACATGAAAAGGTCAACATGCATTAGATAGACATGGCCAAAAGGTTGACATGAAAAAGGTCGATATGTGTTTTTTTCACAAATTTTTTCCAAAAAAGGACTTATTCATACATTACCATCCCAGTGGGCATGGAGGAGGATTATAATAGTGTGCGCAGTGAGACATCATACCCGAAGCATGGCAAATGCACACAGTACACTTATACAGTGTCCATGTCGACATAGACACCCAAAATCATGAAACTCATGTCAACCTCTATGGTTTTCTTATGTCGACCTTGTGACCACATTGACCTAATGCATGTTGACCTTTTTAATGTGCCCTTTTTGCCTGTCAGCCAATAGTGGTCGACCTATTGACTATCTTAATTGTGTCGACCCTATGACCTATACCCCAGCTTCCTTGGTGGGAATTTTATGCACCTTCCACTGTCTCCATTATAAATTTGCCTCCCCCGAAACAGTCACAGATATACCAGCTGTCAATTGCTCATTTAAAATTGGTGATTGCTAGTGTTCTGTCACATAGCATCCACACCATTTTGCCACCATCCTGAAGAGCAGGGATGGGGAATCTTCGGCCCTCCAGCTGTTGTGTACTACACATCCCAGCATGCCTTGTTACAGATTTGCTTTGTGGCCATGCTACAACTGCAGGGCATGCTGGGATGTGTAGTTCAACAACAGCTGGAGGGCCAAAGATTCCCCATCCCTGCTGTAGAGTCAGAACAGGGGTGAGGTTCACTCCAAAGTGTCACCCATGGAGGTACACCTTCTGCGGCTTTAGCATAATTTCACAGGTACATTGGCTGTGCTATAGTATCCATCTCTGAATCAGCCCCTTCATGAAATCCATCACATGCCAAAGTGCTTATTCAGCCCCAAAAGATGCTTCATACTGACCCACTATTTACAGGTCCAGTGCTAGGGTGTTCGGCAACTCTTGCAAACTAAATTTGCGCCCTCCCATACTTTACTGTAACCCCTGGTTAAAATGCCTGTAGTCAAAACTCATACCCTATGTTAAATACCAGTAAGCATATGAATTATCTAAATGTAGTGTTCTGTATGGCTATGTTTTTAAAAATGTTTATATATATTTTGGTGTGTTGGTGACACTGTATATGTCAGATTTCATCGATGGCAGTGGACTTAATTGTTGGATGCTATATACACAGTTCACAGATGTTGCTGACAGTTTAAGAGAGGGCGTAGTGATATACAGCTGGGGGTGATTTGCCCTGGTCAGAGGAGAAGGGGAGAGGGAAAGAGAAAAGAGAGTACAGGATGAGGTACCTGTGAGGACTCTATGGAAAGACTGCCCTGTGTATAAGAGGGAGAGCTGTGAGGTACCTGTAAGTGAGGGACAGAGACCTGTACTCTCACTAGGAGAAAGGTGAGGCATTCCTGTGTGCCTGCAGATGGAGCTAAACCTAGCATGTCAGTTGGCTCAGAGTAGAAGATGGAGGAGCCAGGATAAAGTAGCCAGGCCTTAACATGAGAACTCATTGGAGGATACTGGACAGAGGGACAGAGGAGGGAGAGTGGTGAGTTAGACCACCCTCAGAGTCCCATATAAGGCCGAAAAGGTGACACCTGGAGTCAAATAGCAGATATATTGCAGAAGGGGATAATACAAGGGGAGTGACAGCCTCCTAACAGTAATGTTTCCCAAGCCTTTGCCAGAGATAAAGATGGTTATTCATGCACCAAGTTGTGCACAACTACAGAAAGCTAATTTACAGTGACCGTAAAACACTGACAGAAACATTATAGCTGCGCACAGAGAGAGGTAATGTACAGTGACAGAGCGTTGTAGCTGCGCACAGAGAGATAAGTAAGTTACACTGCAGCAGTAGAGACTCTTGGTTGACAGACCTCAGGGCTAATCTGTCTACAGCGCATTGGTGAGAACACATTTGTTACCAGCTATCTGCATGGGACACTTAACTAAGGGAGGATAATTACAGTCACAGGGAGAGAGACAGATTTGAGCAGTAAAGTATTATATTGTACTGATTGTACTCAAGGAAGAAAGTGGATTTGGCTCAATTTCCAACACAAGTTACCACAGAAAAATATGCTTATTACACTGAGATAGTGACATTATTTATTCACAACTATAACAGTACTGAGGGAAAGCACTAAGTAGTTCTTTCTAGTTACTATTCTGATCCCAAGAGAGAGTGACAGCTTCAACAATATTACAAGCCTACATGTAGTATACAATATTGCAAAGAGGAGAATATTGCCTTTGGTATTAGAGACCCTGTGGTGGATTACAAATACTTCATAGAAGTTATACTCCTATTATTCCCGTACTCACCTTACAGGACTCAGGTGGGCACAGTAGTAACTTAGGAAATCCAGCAACAAATATGTGGAACACTACAAAATAATCCAAGCGCTTATATTTTTTAGAACTAGTGTACACTTGCAAATACTAATATTATTGCACAATAATAATTGGTACTTGTTTCCTAGCACGGCCACACCGATTAAGATCGGGGTGGTCGTGCTGAAAAAAATCGGGTCGATCGCATCGCATGCGATTTGGTCGCATGCGATGCGATCGACGCGACCGACCGATTTTTGACCCGATTTTTTTCATTGAATCCAATGTAAATTGGGTCCCTGGGACCCAATTTTACATTGGATTCAATGAAAAAAATTCCCAACCCCCCCAAATTGAAGCGCGTAAACAGCAGCCCACGATAGACGCATACCCGAAGCGTGGCGAGCGCAGCGAGCCCGCGAGGGGCGGCGGTACGCGTCCTCCGACCTTTTCATGCCCTACTATCCACTAGGGCGTGGAGTGAGAATAGAATAGTGTGGCGAGCGCAGCGAGCCACCGAGCCCGAAGCGTGGCGAGCGCAGCGAGCCCCGCGAGGGGACGCGGATACCTTCACAGGTAAACGCGTCCCTTCGCGGGCTTCACAGGTGTCCGCGTCGCCACGGACACCTGTGAAGCCCGCAAGGGGACGCGTATAACTGTGAAGGTATCCGCGTCCCCTCGCGGGGCTCGCTGCGCTCGCCACGCTTCGGGCTCGGTGGCTCGCTGCGCTCGCCACACTATTCTATTCTCACTCCACGCCCTAGTGGATAGTAGGGCATGAAAAGGTCGGAGGACGCGTACCGCCGCCCCTCGCGGGCTCGCTGCGCTCGCCACGCTTCGGGTTGGCGTCTATCGTGGGGCGACGACGGGGACATCTATAATGTGAAATGGGTCATATGGACCCATTTCACATTTTTTGACATTTTTACACCATTTCAATGTTAAAAATTTTTTTAACATTGAATCCTATGCAAAAATCGGGGGCATCGCGTCGGGACCAATGTTAATGGTCCCGACCGACGCGATGCCCCCGATATTTTACCTTTCCCGACAAGATTTCAATGTTAAAATATTTTTTAACATTGAAGTCTATGGAAATATCGGGGGCATCGCGTCGGTCGCGTCGGGACCAATGTTAATGGTCCCGACCGACGCGATGCCCCCGATATTTTATCCTAGCCGGCAAAATGGACCTGATTTCAAAAGAAATCGGGTCCATCGTGGGTAATCGTGTCCCTTAAGTAAGGGACACGATTACTCACGATTGTGGCCGTGCTAGGAAACAAGTACCTAATAATTCAAGGTTAATTAATATATATTTATTGGTGTTGGAAACTGTTCTATTTCCATTGTGTCTGAAGTGAAATGTGTTATAAGTTTTAGCATACTACCTTAGGAATGTATAATCTATTATTTACAAGGAGGCATCTCTGAAATATACTAAGCCGGAATACTCTGCAAAAGTTCCAGTCAAATAAAACGTTGGTGGAGGTTGATGCCCTTGTCTCAGCTATGTCTGATGTGTGTATTTATTTATGTCAATGATATTATGGTTATGTAAATGAGTTGTAACTTTAGGGGTTACTTAATCTGTCTGAGGGTGATTCCCCAAGTTCGCCCTAATATCATCATCTAAATATTCAGATAGTCATACCCTATAACACCAAATCATGTGGTGGAGGCACTTGATAGCACCTACACATACATACTGCAGAAGACAGCGTTACATTACAAAGGGACATCGCACACCGAAGAAAGACGTGAGGTCTCACAAGGAAGGAGCATGGACACACAATAGTACTCCCATTTCAAATTACACCACACAGTAGCGCTATCTTATTCATATTACACAACAGTAATGTAACATGACATGTTGGTGCCCTGTGCCAGAAAGGGGATAAGTGACCACCCCCACCAGCATAGTCCAAACAGGTTGAGTGTGGCCTCATAGGGAAGGGGCGTGGCCATATAAAAGTACCAATAACACCGTAATGCCCATTACACATTTTGCTACATACACTGTAATACGCATTACACATTATGTGACATATCAAAATGCCCATTAAACATTATGCCACACATCAAAATGCACCTTACACAATACCGCACACCATAATGCCCATATGACATTATGACACACATTCTGCTACATGTAATGCTCCGAGTACTCCTGCATATGCACACAGTGGTATCACTGCTTATACATAGCACCCACATTTACCTACAGTAGCAGTGCTGCTTATATATAGATAATGCCAACAGTTACCGACAGTAGTAGCGCTGCTTAAACATAAGCCCACACCAGTTGGTGACAGTAGTAGCACTGCTTATACATAAGCCCACAGTAACCGGCGGTAGTAATGCTGCTTATATATATAATGCCCACATTAACTGACAATAGCAGCGTTGCTTCTATATACAGTATATTACGCCCACACCAGATCCTGACACTAGTAACGCTGCCTATACGTATGCCCACACCACTTGCCAATGGTAGTAGCGCTGCCTATACATATCCCCACACCAGCTGCCAACAGTAACATATGCCCATACCAGTTGCCGACAGTAGTAGTACTGCCTGTACATATGGCCACAACAGTTGCCGATGGTAGTAGCGCTGCCTGTACATATGCCCACACCAGTTGCCGATGGTAGTAGAGCTGCCTGTACATATGCCCACACCAGTTGCCGACAGTAGTAGCGCTGCCTGTACATATGCCCACACCAGTTCCCCACAGTAGTAGTGCTGCCTGTACATATGCCCACACAAATTGCTGACAGTAGTAGCACTGTCTATACATATGCCCACACCAGTTGCCGACAGTAGTATCGCTGCCTGTACTTATGCCCACACCAGTTGCCGACAGTAGTAGTGCTGCCTGTATATATGCCCACACCAGTTGTCGACAGTAGTAGCGCTGTCTATACATATGCCCATACCAGTTGCCGACAATAGTCGTGCTGCCTATACATATGCCCACACCAGTTGGCAACAGTAGTAGATTTGTTATTGGACATGTAACAGCAAAACAAATAACCCTAGAACACCCCATTCCAATGCTGGCTCAATGCCAGGGCCGGAGTAAGATTTATCAGCACTCGTTAGATTACTGCTCCCACCACCAACCACACACCAATACTGACTTTCCAAAACCTCAGGTGAAAGTCTGGTGGGGGTATCACAGCCCAGCGTTTTCATGGGCGTTCCTCTGCTCCTGCCCCTTGTCCGCCCCTCGCCCACCCCCTCTGAAGTGTGAACCTCCCGGAGTTTGCACATACGTATGCTCAAATCCCCTACCATAGGACAAGGGACTGAATTTACAAATGGGTCTGAATTGGCCTCTAAGTTCAATAAAGGAGACACTCTGGGTGACATTTAATGGCTTGTGATTTTTAGACACGTTCCGAAATCACACCATATCGCACTTTTTAAATAAAAATTTTTTTGTCTGACTTTGCATATTTAATGAGATGCAAATTTTCGTCAAAAAAGTGCGATATGGGGCGATTTTTAGTAATGAAAATGCAATTTTGTGTAAAAAAAATGGGGTACTTGTGTACTAGCACGGCGCCCATCCCATCGCAGACCATAAGGCATGCGATGGTATGCGATGCATTGTTGCACGATGGCAGCCGATGTTATACAATTTTAAATTGTATACCAACGAATTGTATGGCATTATATGCCATTCTATCGCATATACAATGGTATGCGACCTTTTCATGCCCTACTATCCACGTCGGCGTGGAGTTGAGAATAGAATAGTGTGGCGAGCGCAGCGAGCCACCGAGCCCGAAGCGTGGCGAGCGCAGCGAGCCCCGCGAGGGGACGCGGATACCTTCACAGGTAAACGCGTCCCTTCGCGGGCTTCACAGGTGTCCGCGTCGCCACGGACACCTGTGAAGTCCGCGAGGGGACGCGTATAACTGTGAAGGTATCCGCGTCCCCTCGCGGGGCTCGCTGCGCTCGCCACGCTTTGGGCTCGGTGGCTCGCTGCGCTCGCCACACTATTCTATTCTCAACTCCACGCCGACGTGGATAGTAGGGCATGAAAAGGTCGGAGGACGCGTACCGCCGCCCCTCGCGGGCTCGCTGCGCTCGCCACGCTTCGGGTTGGCGTGGATCGTGGGGTGGCGTACAAAAATTGGGGGGACATTTAAGGGTTAATTGGGGCTATTTGGGCTCTGTAGCCCATTTAACATTGATTCCTATGGGAAAATCGCGGGCATTGAGGCATTGAATGCAAAATCGCGGTCAATTAGGCTTTTTAACATTGTTCCCTATGGGAAAATCGCGGTGATCGCGGGCATCGCGTCGCGGCCGTTTATGTGCTGCCCGCGATGTCGCGATCACCGCGATGGCCGCCGTTCTAGGTAAAGAGTACCAAAACAAGTTATTTATATTCTGCGAAATTTGACCGCACGATTGTGGGACATGGCTAACAAAAATGCATTAGCCAGACACAGTACGTGATTGAGATAAATAGGGCTCCCTCATAGTGTATGCTTCACGCTTAGTTGTCTGCCTACAGAGGAAGGAGTATTTGGGTGTGCTCTGTAAATCACCCACCAATCTCTGCTAGTGGTGAAAGACTAATTCTCATTACAATGGGAAATAAGATTTCACACGGGGAGGTCGTGCTACCTAGGGACAAGGAACCAGGGCCGACCCAAAGGACAGGCTGTGTTCATAATGAGAATGAAATATGGTGAACTAGCAGTGGCTCACATGGAGAAATGGAGAAATGGAGAAATATGACAAAGGGCAGCAAAGTAGAATTTTCCAGTGTTGGCAGTTTTGATCCAGAATTCTTATCCACAGTTAAAGATAAGATATGTCTGCTCTCGTCACTTAAGGTGAGAGTTGAGCAAAATTAATGTCTAAACTTGTGGCAAAAGGAAGGTCAAACTCAAAAGGGAAGATGGATGTTTGGCAGATGTAAGTACAATCAGCTCCAGAAATGCAACTATACCACCCCCTCCATATGTACCAGAGGGGGTAGTTACCATCAAAAGGGAAATAGGCAAAAAGGCAAAGCTGACTAACCTGTACCCTGTTTTAACCCCCTATAAGGAAAATGTAAGTGATGACGAAATGTTCCTGATGTTAGCCATCCCCTATGCAATTAAAATAAAAGAGGGAAAAGCTGAGACAGCCAAAGCTGCTGCTGCTGCTCTGGCAGTGTGGGGACGGCTGATGTCAGCAACACAACCAGAGACACAGGTTGTCCCCAAAGCAGTGTCCAATGGTGCAGAAGGGGTACAAAACTACCCTTTGTGCATGTTGGAGGTTCCTTATGGAAAGGCAGATAGTGATTTACAAGTGGTGTCTAAACACACTGGCATCTCTGACTCCAAAAACAACACACATTTGAGGAAAATTATTGTCTCTGTGCTAGTGGAAGGTCTTAAGGAAAACTTGAAGATCAGAATACAGACTTGCACAGTGTGCTTTAAGTGCAAGAAAGAGGGACACATAGCCAAAAATTGCATGTCAGGGAACCCCAAGAGAAATTACACACATAGAGGAGACGGGAAACCACATTGAGGAGAGACACGTACAGATGGGGCAGGTCCCATCTTGGCAGGGGATGGCGACGCCAGCCGCCATCCCCCGCCAGCGCCATCTGCATAACGAGAAGGGGACGCGTCCCCTTCCGACTTCCGCTCCCCCGTGTCACCGCCGGCTTGTCAGCGGTAACCCGGGGTCCCCGCCGCATGCCCGCACCCCCCCCCTAACCCTGTCTGTCTCCCTGAGGTGGAGACAGACAGGGTTCCCGTCGCCCCGCTGACGGAGATTAAGACGCGCATGCGCGAGAGACGCACGCACGTCTCAGTCAGATGGTGAGGCAGGCCGCTGGCGGATCGCCAGCGCTGACGTTCTGGTGATTCGCAAGCAAGGAAGAGGCCTGCCCCATCTGTAGGTACACACCACAAAGACAATGGGAGGAGACAGACAGGTCAAAACACATAACCCCACCACATCTGTTCTCAACATTCCTCTTGATTTAGGTTGTACCAAATGGTAGCAACAATTGGGGTGACAGAAAAGGTGCAGCATTATCCATTGACGAAATCAGCAGAGGTTACCATTGGGCCCTTGCATACCAAACATTCATTTCTGTTAGCTGCAGCGGCTCCAACAAATCTCGTAGGTAGAGACCTGCTTTGTGAAATGGGCTGTGTCATTTACTGTACCCCAGAAGGTGCTCAAATACCGAGTTCCCTTTGGACTAAAGATGGACAGGATGCTGGATTGATGGCAAACATAGCTCCAATAGAAATCTGTTTAAAAGCTGGCAGGATAGTGCCCAACATACGAAAATACCTTTTAAAACTTGAGGTCAAGTTGGGAGTGAACCCAGTGATATAGCAATTGTTACAACAGGAAATCCTAGTTCGGACCTCTAGCATAACAATAGTCCCATCTTCCCTGTGAAAAAGAGTGGGGGGAGGGGCTACAGATTAGTGCAGGATTTAAGATGTGTAAAAAAGTAGTTGGGAGCCAATTCCCCGTAGTGCCAAACCCAGCTGTCATCCTGATGCAAATTCCACCTCACTGTACCCATTTCACTGTCATTGACCTCTGCTCTGTTTTCTTTTCTGTTCCTTTATACCCTGAAAGCCCTAACATCTTCTCCCAGGCCTTGCATAATTGTTAAAGTCCTTTCAGCCCATAAGTGGCTCGATACTGATACAATGGGTCAATGATTTATTGTTATGTTCTGACTCACTACAATCATCAGTAGCTGACACTAGACAACTGCTGATGTATTTCTCAGAGACAGGACATAATGTATCAAAGGACAAACTGCAGCTATGCCAGACCAGGGTTAAATACATGGGACACTGTCTTACCCAGGGCTTGAGACACCTCACTGAGGACAGAATCCAAGTGATGCAAAATATGTTACTACCGCAGACTCAGCAACAAATCCATACTTTTTTAGGCATGTGTAGATACTGTTGCAACTGAATCTCATGTTCCTCAATCCTGGCATTACATTCGAAGAAGAAGAAAAAGAAATTGCACTATGGATGCACACCTGGAAAGATAATTTCTGTTTTAAAATGGTTTTATACTTTATTAAATTCGTTTTTAAGAAATAAAGGGGAGTTTATCCATGTTCGTTGAATTTATAAGTTCACACCTTATTGGTTGTGAAATTGTCAAGAATTAAAAAGGTTTTGGACACACATAAACAGACAAACATATAGTGTGATTGGCCGAATGGCGCTTTGTAAAGAATAGAAAGTGTGCATAAAGATTTAAAAAATAGGCATTGAGTTCTATGTCGTTGTTTTAAGTTCATATAATGCCAAATAAACTCTGTAATTTGGTACAGTCTCTGAGTGATACAGTTATTTCAAATAAATGACAATCTGTCTGAAACTGTGTCTTTTGTGTTACTCATATATTGGGTACTCCTTCCTTCTAATTTATTGTTACCATTTATTTGGTACAATTTATGTGGAGGAATAGTTGTGCAGTTCTTGTGCAGAGTCTTTTATGATACTCTGCTGACCTCTTGTGGTTGTTCAGCACAATTTCAGTTGTTTATACTGTTTTTTCATATGGCCATTAATACCTTCAGATAAGGTCTATGGTCATCTGATTTTATTTGTCTGCTGTACGGCAGTATCCGGCCGGATAATTTTACTTCATTAATTTTTACACATTTTCAGGGAATTCAGCTGTGGATTTCAGTGCTGCTTTTTAATCTTACCATATACTGGATTGTTTGCTAAATTGCCGTAATTAATTTGTCTATTATCTTACGGAGGACAGCATGTTAGTGGGCATGTTCTCTCACAGCATGCCACACCACGATGCTGTTGTTAGCACATAAATCCTGTGCTTTCCTTTACAATGTGTGTTAATGATCGACTGACCTTATGACAGTATATTGTCTGTACAGATTTGGTATTCTATACAGCCTGCTACTTCACCTTTCAATGGGGGTGAAAGCTCTATAAATCCTCTACATTGGGGATAGGAGACCGCTGTCGGGGTACCATTACCTAGTGACCAATTTCTTATAACTTCACCTTTTGTTTCCCAATAGGTGATTGGATTATGTTATCAATTATATACTCTCTCACAGTATATATATTTTGATACTACCAACTGATGGCTGTTATACACCCTTTGGGATTCAGTATATAATTCTGATCCTGTTTGTCTATCTAACAAGGAGGAAATATATTTCTATCTGACATTAAATGATAGTTTGCTGACCTCTGGTGGTTAATGTGCAATATTACACCTATAGGTATTGTGACCAGCAATTATGACAGCCTTGATTTTAATTGGTATCAAATTGTATAGGTATTGGGAATTAGAGGTTTTTAAGTCAGGGGTTACCCCTTCCCTTAGAGGGGGCAGAGGGCAAGCCCTTCACTAGGCAGGATGGTCCTCAGAGTTTGGCGTTTGAACTTTTAAGATTGAATTCTCTACATTTGATTCTTTTGTTTACAATAACATTATTGACATAGATACACAGTAGCCTATTAAATTAATGTCGACACGTGTTTCACAAACATGCTTTCTCAAGACACAAGCCGATTGTCACTGATGGAAAATATTTATTGATTCCCATCGGCCAATCATTTGGCCGCTTGGGATCACATGTTCCCCTCCCTCCTATCACGCTGGCAGCTTAATGCCAGGCTTTCTGAGGCTCCTTCCGCCCTTTCTCCGGCGTCTGGAGCATGTGACCGGCGTCTGACGTCATTCCGCCGGTCACGTGGTCTGTTAGGACCAATCGCGGCTCAGTATTATTGTACCCGGAAGTATCCAGCTTTGCTGGGAAGCCCCGGACCCTGTATTGGGTATAACTGTATTTTATTATTGATTCGTTTACTCTGTAAAATTATGCTTATAAATCTCCATTTCAATGGAGGCGAGGTAGCGTTCTGTGGGGGATTATCAGTCTTTAATCTGGTAATGATGTCTTATTTGCAAGTGTACAGTTTGGAAAATTTGCTATAGAACATACTGGTTCCGTTGGGATCCCTGGAATCTGAATAATTAGAACAGGATTCTATATATCTGTTTTTCCGTTATTTTTGCTATTAATCTATTGGATGTTTTGGTTGCAATGAAGTTTATGGGTTATTCTTATGTCTATCTTGGTCCTTCTGTCATTTATCACTTTGACAGATCTATATTGGTTATTATCATATTGATTCTATACTTGTTCCCTGGTAGTTTTTCTTCCTGATTATTCAGGTATGATGTCACTGGGATAGGGTGATTTGGACAGGATTGGATGTATGGTGAATATGATGTTATTTTGTCGTGTGTTTATTGCTAATAATATAAGATGGGGAAAAAAATTGTGGTTGGTGAAGGAAGAAATTAATGTAATAAAATACATTTGGAGAAGTGAGTTGGTGTGGGGAGGGGGAAAAAAAACCATAGTGATATAAGATGGAGATTATGTCTCCAATTTTAATGTGTGTGATTCAGACTTATAAAATTAAGTTATTGTGTTCACATTTTAATGTATTGTGTGATAAGACATCAATTTAGGGTCAATTTTCTAAATTGGAAGATAAGTCTCTTGTTATGAATAGTCATTGTGATTTTATTTTACAGTACTTTAACCCCTTCCCGACATTTGACGTACATTTACGTCATGGCCGGGATGTACTTCCCGACACATGGCATAAATGTACGTCATGACTTTAAACTGTCACTGCGTCTAGAGACGCAGTGACAGAGGGACGATGCCTGCTGTCCCTGACAGCAGACATGTCCCTGCATGCCCAGGGGGGGCTGCGATGCCGCCCCCCCCGTCGGCGATCGCTGTGATTGGCTGTTCAGTGTGATCAGCCATTCACAGCATTTTCCTGTGTTACCAGCGAATCAGACGCTCGGTAACACAGGTGTCAATCACCGCCGGGCGTCAGGGGGCATGAGGGGGTCATCGGTGACGACGACACCTCACCCCACCTGCCCCCAAGGCTGTGATTGGTCCGTGGGGCCCACGGACCAATCACAGCCAAGGCGCGACATTTAAACTAACGGTGACTGCGCTGCAGACGCCATTCCGGTCTGGAATTGCGTGCAGAGCGGTCACTGTGTCTATCTGCCGTGATACTGACCTGATCCTTGCAAATACTTACCTGATCCTTGCAAATACCTTACCTGATCACCTGATCACTGCTTGTAGCGTGCTGGATGCTTCCTGGATCTGACTTCTTGTGACTTCCTGCTGCTGCTGCAGTGTGATAGAGAGATAGAGAGTGATAGATAGTGAGAGATAGAGAGATAGAGAGATAGTGGTAGAGAGTGCTATATTTTGTGTCTGCTACCCCCCCTTTTTGGGGCTGCAGGGTTTTTTTTATATATATAACTGTCAGTGCTGCTGCTGCAGTGTCATAGAGTGATAGATAGTGATAGATAGTGAGAGATAGAGAGATAGAGAGATAGTGATAGAGAGTGCTATATTTTGTGTCTGCTACCCCCCCTTTTTGGGGCTGCAGGTTTTTTTTATATATATATAACTGTCAGTGCTGCTGCTGCAGTGTCATAGAGTGATAGATAATGATAGATAGTGAGAGATAGAGAGATAGAGAGATAGTGATAGAGAGTGCTATATTTTGTGTCTGCTACCCCCCCTTTTTGGGGCTGCAGGTTTTTTTTTATATATATATAACTGTCAGTGCTGCTGCTGCAGTGTCATAGAGTGATAGATAGTGAGAGATAGAGAGATAGATAGAGAGAGATAGATAGAGAGAGATAGTGACAGAGAGTGATAGAGAGTGCTATATTTTGTGTCTGCTACCCCCCCTTTTGTGCTGATCAGTATATCTGTGCTGATCAGCAACTTTTTGGGGGTGCAGGGTTTTTTTTTTATATATACCTGCCAGTTGCACTGTCAGTTGCACCAAAGGTTGTGCACCTGCTGCCCCTCACTGGTAATCAGTGTCGCATCACTGATCACCTTTTTTTTTTTTTTTTGAGGGTGCTGTGGGGTCTTTTTTTAATTTTTTTTTATCAAATTTTTTTGATCAAATTCCTGTTACCTTTGAGCGCTGTTCAGTGACGGACGTTACTGACCAACATCTGTGCTCAATTTTTGGCGCAGGACCTTTTTTTTTTTTTTTCTGCACTACATACACACTACACACTACATACTACATTGAAATAAAGTTTGTACCCCCCCTACACTATACACGTGTTGAAACATTTCACTACCAGAAACACAAAAATAAAAATGGCATCCCAAATGTCATCCCAAATGTCATCCCAAATGTCATCCCAAATGTCATCCCAGTCATCCAGAAGAATGTATTCAGCGGAGGAGGCATATGCCATGCTTGCCTCTGACTCTGACACAGCCAGTGAGGCAAGCGGGGAATTTGAAGGATTCATCTTAAGCTCCTCTTCCTCCTCTAGTGATGAGGGACCCCCTCAAAGACGCCCCCGTAGAGCAGCTGAGACCCCCCCCCCCAATAATTGATCTCGTATGGACCCCACCACCAGACAATTTTGAGCCCCAGGTTCCTGAGTTTTTGGCCATCCCAGGAATCCAATTTGATTCCACAGGTCTCAGAGAAATTGACTTTTTCAAATTATTTTTCTCTGATGATTTTATAAATTTAATGGTGGACCAAACTAATTTATATGCCCAGCAGTTTATTGCTCAAATCCCCACGTCATCATTTGCTAGGTGGACCCCTGTAGATGCAGTAGAGATGATGATGTTTTGGGGTCTGGTGTTTCATATGGGCATAGTAAAAAAGCCAGAAATTAGGCAATATTGGAGTACAGATGTTCTGTACAGCACCCCACTTTACCGTATGGCCATGACCCGGAATCGTTTTGAGTTAATCCTTAAATTTTTGCATTACAACGATAATGCACAGTGCCCACCCAGAGATGATCCCACCTTTGACCGGCTATTCAAAGTCAGGCCGGTCATTGATCACTTCAGTGCCAAATTTGAAGAGATGTACATCCCAGATAAATTCATTTGCATAGACGAGTCCCTTATACATTTTAAAGGAAGGGTTAAATTCCGCCAGTACCTTCCCAGTAAGAGGGCAAGGTATGGCATAAAAATGTATAAGCTGTGTGAAAGCACCTCAGGGTACACCCACAGGTTTAGGGTATATGAAGGGAAGGATTCAAGAATTGAACCGCCAGAATGCCCCCCCTCCCTCGTAGGTGTTAGTGGAAAAATTGTCTGGGATTTAGTGCACCCCTTCCTGGATAAAGGTTATCACCTCTATGTGGATAACTTTTACACCAGCATCCCCCTGTTTAAGGCCCTTGGTTCAAGAGGTACAGCAGCTTGCGGTACTGTGCGCAAGAACCAAAGAGGCCTCCCAAAAACGCACATTGCCCAAGTAATGAGAAGGGGTGAAAGCAGGGGAATATGCACCGAAAATATGTTGTTGGTCAAATATAAGGACAAGAGGGATGTCCTTATACTGACAACAATTCACGGAGACAGTACCACCTCCGTCCCTGTACGAGGTACCAGTACCCACACCTCAAAACCTAATTGTATCCTGGATTACAATAGGTACATGGGTGGAGTGGATCTTTCAGATCAGGTACTGAAGCCGTACAGTGCCCTGCGGAAAACAAAAATCTGGTACAAGAAGCTGGCCGTGTATATCATCCAGATGGCACTGTATAACGCTTACGTGCTATTCCGTTCTACCAGCCAGAGGGGGACATTTATGCACTTTCAAGAGGAAGTCATAAAGGGCCTAATATTTGGGAACCAGCAGGCAGAGGGCCCCAGTACTTCTAGTACTGGCCCCCGTATTGTACCAGGGCAGCATTTTTCTGATGAAATCCCCTCCACTGGAAAAAAGGGCAGGACACAAAAAAGGTGCAAAGTTTGCTATAAAAAGGGAATAAGAAAGCAAACTATTTTCCAGTGTGACACTTGCCCCGACAAACCCGGCCTATGTATAAAGGAGTGTTTTAAAATATACCACACATCTATGGATTTTTAGGTTCATCATTTCACCGTGCTTCGGGGGTCTTGCTAATGCCACATAGCACCCACCATTCATTCCACCAGAATCTGAGCCGCAAAATCCAAAAATCACTCCTTCCCTTCTGAGTCCTGCCATGCACCCAACTGGTATTTTTTGGTCACATGTGAGGCATTGCCGTACTCTGGAGAAATTGGGGCACAGATTTTGGGGTGCTTTTTCTCCTTCATACCTTATGAAAATGAAAAATTTTGAGCCAGAACTGCATTTTTGTGTAAAAAAATGTAATTTTTCATTTTCACTGCCCAGTTGTATCAAAATTGGTGAAACCCCTGGGGGTTTGAAATGTACACTATACCCCTAGATGAATTCCCTGAGGGGTGTAGTTTGCAAAATGGGGTCACTTGTGGGGGGGTTCCACTGTATTGGTGCTTCGGGGGTCTTGCTAATGCGACATAGCACCCACCAAAATTCCACCAGAATCTGAGCTGCAAAATCCAAATATCACTCCTTCCCTTCTGAGTCCTGCCATTTTTTGGTCACACATGAAGCATTGCCGTACTCGGGAGAAATTGGGGCACAGATTTTGGGGTGCTTTTTCGGTACTTGTGAGTTATCTGGGCGTCCGATTTGGGTACTTACGATTTGCATGCGATATCGCATGCGATATCGCATGCGATATCGCATGCGATTTACGATTTGCATGCGATTTAGCATGCGATTTGCATAAGATTTGCTATTCATTTCATTACCCCACTATCCCCAAAGTGTGTCTATCAACGTGAACCCGAAGCGTGGCGAGCGCAGCGAGCCCGCGAGGGGCGGCGGTACGCGTCCTCCGACCTTTTCATGCCCTGCTATCCACTAGGGCGTGGAGTGAGAATAGAATAGTGTGGCGAGCGCAGCGAGCCACCCAGCCCGAAGCGTGGCGAGCGCAGCGTGCCCCGCGAGGGGACGCGGACACCTGTGAAGCCCGCAAGGGCACGCGGATACCTGTGAAGGTGTCCGCGTCCCCTCGCGGGGCTCGCTGCGCTCGCCACGCTTCGGGCTCGGTGGCTCGCTACGCTCGCCACACTATTCTATTCTCACTCCACGCCCTAGTGGATAGTAGGGCATGAAAAGGTCGGAGGACACGTACCGCCGCCCCTCGCGGGCTCGCTGCGCTCGCCACGCTTCGGGTTCACGTTGATAGACACACTTTGGGGATAGTGGGGTAATGAAATGAATAGCAAATCTTATGCAAATCGCATGCTAAATCGCATGCAAATCGCAAATCGCATGCGATATCGCATGCGATATCGCATGCGATCTAGTACCAAAATCGGACGCCCAGATAACTCACAAGTACCGCTTTTTCTCCTTCATACCTTATGAAAATGAAAAATTTTGAGCCAGAACTGCATTTTTGAGTAAAAAAATTTAATTTTTCATTTTCACTGCCCAGTTGTATCAAAATTGGTGAAACCCCTGGGGGTTTGAAATGTACACTATACCCCTAGATGAATTCCCTGAGGGGTGTAGTTTGCAAAATGGGGTCACTTGTGGGGGGGTTCCACTGTATTGGTGCTTCGGGGGTCTTGCTAATGCGACATACCACCCACCAAAATTCCACCAGAATCTGAGCTGCAAAATCCAAATATCACTCCTTCCCTTCTGAGTCCTGCCATTTTTTGGTCACACATGAAGCATTGCCGTACTCGGGAGAAATTGGGGCACAGATTTTGGGGTGCTTTTTCTCCTTCATACCTTCTGAAAATGAAAAATTTTGAGCCAGAACTGCATTTTTGTGTAAAAAATTTAATTTTTCATTTTCACTGCCCAGTTGTACCACAATTGCTGAAACCCCTGGGGGTTTGAAATGTACATTATACCCCTTGATGAATTCCCAGAGGGGTGTAGTTTGCAAAATGGGGTCACTTGTGGGGGGCTTCCACTGTATTGGTGCTTCGGGGGTCTTGCTAATGCGACATAGCACCCACCAACATTCCACCAGAATCTGAGCTGCAAAATCCAAAAATCACTCCTTCCCTTCTGAGTCCTGCCATGCACCCAACTGGTATTGTTTGGTCACATGTGAGGCATTGCCGTACTCGGGAGAAATTGGGGCACAGATTTTGGGGTGCTTTGTCTCCTTCATTCCTTGTGAAAATGACAAATTTGGAGCCAGAACTGCATTTTTGTGTAAAAAAATGTAATTTTTCATTTTCACTGCCCAGTTGTATCAAAATTGGTGAAACCCCTGGGGGTTTGAAATGTACACTATACCCCTAGATGAATTCCCTAAGGGGTGTAGTTTGCAAAATGGGGTCACTTGTGGGGGGGTTCCACTGTATTGGTGCTTCGGGGGTCTTGCTAATGCGACATAGCACCCACCAACATTCCACCAGAATCTGAGCTGCAAAATCCAAAAATCACTCCTTCCCTTCTGAGTCCTGCCATGCACCCAACTGGTATTTTTTGGTCACATGTGAGGCATTGCCGTACTCGGGAGAAATTGGGGCACAGATTTTGGGGTGCTTTTTCTCCTTCATTCCTTGTTAAAATTACAAATTTGGAGCCAGAACTGCATTTTTGTGTAAAAAAATGTAATTTTTCATTTTCACTGCCCAGTTGTATCAAAATTGGTGAAACCCCTGGGGGTTTGAAATGTACACTATACCCCTAGATGAATTCCCTGAGGGGTGTAGTTTGCAAAATGGGGTCACTTGTGGGGGGGTTCCACTGTATTGGTGCTTTGGGGGTCTTGCTAATGCGACATAGCACCCACCAACATTCCACCACCAAAAATCACTCCTTCCCTTCTGAGTCCTGCCATGCACCCAACTGGTATTTTTTGGTCACATATGAGGCATTGCCATACTCGGTAGAAATTGGGGCACAGATTTTGGGGTGCTTTTTCTCCTTCATACCTTATGAAAATGAAAAATTTTGAGCCAGAACTGCATTTTTGTGTAAAAAAATGTAATTTTTCATTTTCACTGCCCAGTTGTATCAAAATTGGTGAAACCCCTGGGGGTTTGAAATGTACACTATACCCATAGATGAATTCCCTGAGGGGTGTAGTTTGCAAAATGGGGTCACTTGTGGGGGGTTCCACTGTATTGGTGCTTTGGGGGTCTTGCTAATGCGACATAGCACCCACCAACATTCCACCAGAATCGGTGCTGCAAAATCCAAATATCACTCCTTCCCTTCTGAGTCCTGCCATGCACCCAACTGGTATTTTTTGGTCACATGTGAGGCATTGCCATACTCGGGAGAAATTGGGGCACAGATTTTGGGGTGCTTTGTCACCTTCATTCCTTGTGAAAATGAAAAATTTTGAGCCAGAACTGCATTTTTGTGTAAAAAATGTAATTTTTCATTTGCACAGCCCAGTTGTATCAAAATTGGTGAAACCCCTGGGGGTTTGAAATGTACACTATACCCCTAGATGAATTCCCTGAGGGGTGTAGTTTGCAAAATGGGGTCACTTGTGGGGGGGTTCCACTGTATTGGTGCTTCGGGGGTCTTGCTAATGCGACATAGCACCCACCAACATTCCACCAGAATCTGAGCTGCAAAATCCAAAAATCACTCCTTCCCTTCTGAGTCCTGCCATGCACCCAACTGGTATTTTTTGGTCACATATGAGGCATTGCCATACTCGGGAGAAATTGGGGCACAGATTTTGGGGTGCTTTGTCTCCTTCATTCCTTGTGAAAATGACAAATTTGGAGCCAGAACTGCATTTTTGTGTAAAAAAATTAATTTTTCATTTTCACTGCCCAGTTGTACCACAATTGGTGAAACCCCTGGGGGTTTGAAATGTACACTATACCCCTAGATGAATTCCCTGAGGGGTGTAGTTTGCAAAATGGGGTCACTTGTGAGGTGGTTCCTAACTTTTAGCATCTTATGGTGCCTAGAAACCTACATGGTGCCTAAAAAATAATCTCATAAAAAGGAGGCTCCAAAATCAAGTAGGTGCTCCTTCTATTATGAAGCCTGTGGTTTGGTCAACGTGCACACTAGGGCCACATATAGGATATTTATGAAAACAAAAGAATTGGGGGAATCAATTTTTAGTCACATTTCTCTAGTAAAATCTACTGTGTTCCTTAGAAAAATGTATTAAAATTGCAAATCTGCAAAAAAAATTAAATTTTGAAATTTCACCTACACTTTGTTTTAATTCCTGTGAAACACCTAAAGGGTTAACAAACTTCCAAAATGCTGTTTTGAATACTGTGAGGGGTGCAGTTTTTGAAATGGCATCATTTATGGGGGTGTCTCACATACAAGTCCCTCAAAGTCACATCAGAACTGAACTGGTCCCTAAAAAAATCAGTGTTTGAAATTTTCTTGAAAATTTGAAAATTTGCTATTCATATTGTAAGCCTCCTAGTGTCCAAAAACATTAAAAGGAAGTTGAAATAATGATGGAAACATAAAGTAGACATATGGTCTATGTTAGTTATTAACTATTTTGAGTGGTATGATTATTTGTCTCACAAGCAGAAAATTTAACATTTTGCAAATTGCTAAATTTTCCATTTTTTTCCGACATTTTGGTATTTTTCACAAAAAAACACAGACTGTATCGACGAAAATTTACCACTAACTTGAAGTACAATGTGTCACGAAAAAACAATCTCAAAATCACTGGGATAAGTAAAAGCAAAAAAAAGTTATCCCCACTTAAGTGATACATGTCAGATTTGAAAAAAAGGGCTCTGTCAGGAAGGCAAAAACATGCTGTGTCAGGAAGGGGTTAAAGGATGTTGACATCATATTTGTACCTATGTCTCAATATATATAGCATCGGTTGTCAGATCAATTTATGACTTCTGGATATAGGTATTTTTGGGTGTCTTTGATTGGGAGTTTATTATGGTTTTCAATGTTGGTTGTTTAGAATATTCTGATGGTTAATTGGAAGGTTCTCAGAGAAAAGGCAAATAGCTATTATTTTCGTTCAAGCCTCTAGGTTGTAGGCTATCCATGAGGTAGATCATTTTTGTTTCTACCTTTAAGAGCTCTTGATCCAAGTCTCCCCCTCGGATGTTTAACTTGACATGTTTCATCCCAAAGACCTTCAGATCTTTGGGGTCACTGTTGTGCACTTTCATAAAGTGTTTTGCCACAGGGGTGAGAGTTTTGAATTTTTTGCGGTCGTTTATGGCATTTCTAATCGTGCCTACATGTTCGAGTATTCGAATTTTGAATGTCCTGCTTGTTTTTCCTATGTAGGACTTGTTGCAAAGGCATTGGAGGTGGTAGATTACCCCTATACTCGTGCACGTTATGTGTTCTGAGATCATCCATCTTTTTCCAAATTTATCCAGGAAAAGATCCCGAGAGAATCCCTTCTCTCACCAAAAACGAGAGAGACCAAAGAGGAACCGGTGAGATTCATCGGGACATACAACAAAAATTGGCAAGAAATCAGACAAATTCTCCAGAATCACTGGTCAATCTTACAAACGGACAATGATCTAAAAAAAGTCCTCCCAACCCAGGTACAAACAAGCTGGCGGAGATCCAAAAGCATAAAGGACCACCTAGTCCACAGTCACCTTGCTGAACCCGAAATAAAAACTAAAATCAGAGGCTCCACAAAATGTGGAAAATGCAAGGCATGCAAATATATGGAACCGACCAAAAGTTACCTGGATAAATTTGGAAAAAGATGGATGATCTCAGAACACATAACGTGCACGAGTATAGGGGTAATCTACCACCTCCAATGCCCTTGCAACAAGTCCTACATAGGAAAAACAAGCAGGACATTCAAAATTCGAATACTCAAACATGTAGGCACGATTAGAAATGCCATAAACGACCGCAAAAAATTCAAAACTCTCACCCCTGTGGCAAAACACTTTATGAAAGTGCACAACAGTGACCCCAAAGATCTGAAGGTCTTTGGGATGAAACATGTCAAGTTAAACATCCGAGGGGGAGACTTGGATCAAGAGCTCTTAAAGGTAGAAACAAAAATGATCTACCTCATGGATAGCCTACAACCTAGAGGCTTGAACGAAAATAATAGCTATTTGCCTTTTCTCTGAGAACCTTCCAATTAACCATCAGAATATTCTAAACAACCAACATTGAAAACCATAATAAACTCCAAATCAAAGACACCCAAAAATACCTATATCCAGAAGTCATAAATTGATCTGACAACCGATGCTATATATATTGAGACATAGGTACAAATATGATGTCAACATCCTTTAAAGCACTGTAAAATAAAATCACAATGACTATTCATAACAAGAGACTTATCTTCCAATTTAGAAAATTGACCCTAAATTGATGTCTTATCACACAATACATTAAAATGTGAACACAATAACTTAATTTTATAAGTCTGAATCACACACATTAAAATTGGAGACATAATCTCCATCTTATATCACTATGGGTTTTTTTCCCCCTCCCCACACTAACTCACTTCTCCAAATTTATTTTATTACATTAATTTCTTCCTTCACCAACCACAAATTTTTTCCCCATCTTATATTATTAGCAATAAACACACGACAAAATAACATCATATTCACCATACATCCAATCCTGTCCAAATCACCCTATCCCAGTGACATCATACCTGAATAATCAGGAAGAAAAACTACCAGGGAACAAGTATAGAATCAATATGATAATAACCAATATAGATCTGTCAAAGTGATAAATGACAGAAGGACCAAGATAGACATAAGAATAACCCATAAACTTCATTGCAACCAAAACATCCAATGGATTAATAGCAAAAATAACGGAAAAACAGATATATATAGAATCCTGTTCTAATTATTCAGATTCCAGGGATCCCAACGGAACCAGTATGTTCTATAGCAAATTTTCCAAACTGTACACTTGCAAATAAGACATCATTACCAGATTAAAGACTGATAATCCCCCACAGAACGCTACCTCGCCTCCAATGAAATGGAGATTTATAAGCATAATTTTACAGAGTAAACGAATCAATAATAAAACACAGTTATACCCAATACAGGGTCCAGGGCTTCCCAGCAAAGCTGGATACTTCCGGGTACAATAATACGGAGCCGCGATTGGTCCTAACAGACCACGTGACCGGCGGAAAGACGTCAGACGCCGGTCACATGCTCCAGACGCCGGAGAAAGGGCGGAAGGAGCCTCAGAAAGCCTGGCATTAAGCTGCCAGCGTGATAGGAGGAAGGGGAACATGTGATCCCAAGCGGCCAAATGATTGGCCGATGGGAATCAATAAATATTTTCCATCAGTGACAATCGGCTTGTGTCTTGAGAAAGCATGTTTGTGAAACACGTGTCGACATTAATTTAATAGGCTACTGTGTATCTATGTCAATAATGTTATTGTAAACAAAAGAATCAAATGTAGAGAATTCAATCTTAAAAGTTCAAACGCCAAACTCTGAGGACCATCCTGCCTAGTGAAGGGCTTGCCCTCTGCCCCCTCTAAGGGAAGGGGTAACCCCTGACTTAAAAACCTCTAATTCCCAATACCTATACAATTTTATACCAATTAAAATCAAGGCTGTCATAATTGCTGGTCACAATACCTATAGGTGTAATATTGCACATTAACCACAAGAGGTCAGCAAACTATCATTTAATGTCAGATAGAAATATATTTCCTCCTTGTTAGATAGACAAACAGGATCAGAATTATATACTGAATCCCAAAGGGTGTATAACAGCCATCAGTTGGTAGTATCAAAATATATATACTGTGAGAGAGTATATAATTGATAACATAATCCAATCACCTATTGGGAAACAAAAGGTGAAGTTATAAGAAATTGGTCACTAGGTAATGGTACCCCGACAGCGGTCTCCTATCCCCAATGTAGAGGATTTATAGAGCTTTCACCCCCATTGAAAGGTGAAGTAGCAGGCTGTATAGAATACCAAATCTGTACAGACAATATACTGTCATAAGGTCAGTCGATCATTAACACACATTGTAAAGGAAAGCACAGGATTTATGTGCTAACAACAGCATTGTGGTGTGGCATGCTGTGAGAGAACATGCCCTCTAACATGCTGTCCTCCGTAAGATAACAGACAAATTAATTACGGCAATTTAGCAAACAATCCAGTATATGGTAAGATTAAAAAGCAGCACTGAAATCCACAGCTGAATTCCCTGAAAATGTGTAAAAATTAATGAAGTAAAATTATCCGGCCGGATACTGCCGTACAGCAGACAAATAAAATCAGATGACCATAGACCTTATCTGAAGGTATTAATGGCCATATGAAAAAACAGTATAAACAACTGAAATTGTGCTGAACAACCACAAGAGGTCAGCAGAGTATCATAAAAGACTCTGCACAAGAACTGCACAACTATTCCTCCACATAAATTGTACCAAATAAATGGTAACAATAAATTAGAAGGAAGGAGTACCCAATATATGAGTAACACAGTTTCAGACAGATTGTCGTTTATTTGAAATAACTGTATCACTCAGAGACTGTACCAAATTACAGAGTTTATTTGGCATTATATGAACTTAAAACAACGACATAGAACTCAATGCCTATTTTTTAAATCTTTATGCACACTTTCTATTCTTTACAAAGCGCCATTCGGCCAATCACATTATATGTTTGTATGTTTATGTGCGTCCAAAACCTTTTTAATTCTTGCCAATTTCACAACCAATAAGGTGGGATCATCCGTGAACTTATAAATTCAACGAACACGGATAAACTCCCCTTTATTTCTTAAAAACGAATTTAATAAAGTATAAAACCATTTTAAAACAGAATCTTTCCAGGTGTGCATCCATAGTGCAATTTCTTTTTCTTCTTCTTCGAATGTATTGTATCCAGTTTGCCCGGATAGCACCCCCGCCATAAAAAACATAAGAAAAGGCGGCCCCTATAGACCCTAAAAAATCAGAAGGGCTAAAATCATTAGTGTGCGGATTATTACCTCCTCTCCCCCTGAACCCCATTTTTTTCAATCCTGGCATTGCAAGAAATCATCTCCTCTACTAAACCAGACCGGGTCTCACATACTGAGGGATCTGAGCTGGCTTTTGAGGTGCTAAAGGCAAGCCTAACAAGTGCTCCAGCACTGGGAATGCCAGACTATAAGAAACCATTTGAATGATATAGTACCGAGTCAGCTGGATGTGCGGCAGAAGTTCTTACTCAAAAAAATATGGTGATGCCAACAGACCAATAGCGTACTACAGTGGCCAACTGGACACAAATGGCACGCTCACTACCCACTTGTTTACAAAGTGTAGCTGCAATAGCACAACTAGTAAACAAAAGTGAGGACATGGTGTTAGGACACGATTTAACTGTTTATGCTTCCCATGCTGTTTCAGCTCTCCTAAATTCTGCCCAGATTCGACATGTGTCATCAGCTCAGTTCTCAAAGTGGGAACTGGTGCTGATGGCCCCAGTAAACCTCACCATAAAGAGATGCAACACATTTAACCCTGCCACATTCCTACCTCATGTGCCCTCCAAGGCACAAAGGGTGGGGGTTGATGGGAATGTTGCTGAAAATGTTATGGCAGAATTTGGTGAAAGTGATGACAAACATGATTGCATGACCTACTTGAATCAGACCTTTACAGCACTTCTTGACATAAGTGACAGCCCATTAGGTGAGGTAGACAAAACCTTTTTCACTGATGGCAGCTGTAATAGACAAACGGATATGGGAGAGCTGTGTATAAGCTATGCAGTGGTAGACGGAGATGGTATTGTGGAGGCTGAACCCCTTGGACCACCTCACTCTGCACAAGTAGCTCAACTGGTGGCACTGACCAGGGCATGTGAACTGGCAGAAGGGAAATCAGTCAATATATACAGACTCTAGCTATGCTTTTGGGAGCGATGCATGAATTCGGGGCCCTATGGCACCTCAGAAATTTTATGACGGCAGCTGGCACCCCAGTAGCTATTCAGCTACCAAGGGTGGCTGTTATCAAATGCAAGGCCTATTTCACGATCTGGGTATCACAACAAACTCATATACCGTTCAGATGCTTGAGAAGACTCCCGCTGCGCTCCAAACATGGTTTCCACTTGCGCCATGTCTGCGATGCCCACACTGTACAGCATCTGCCATTGCCCACTGCTGTGGACTCAGCGCTTGCGCTTCACTCCCTGCCTGTCACTCCCGAGGTTCAGCTTCAGCCTCCTGCGGCTACCATGCCGTCGCCATTACAGTAGCTCAGACCATATGCCAAACAAACAAGGTTTCCCGCCTTTCCTAGACATGGGAGCAGTGGCATCACTAGGCGGGTGCGGGGGTGCGGCCCGCACCGGGTGTCACCCTTCAGTGGGGTGACACCACAAAGAGCCGCACTCATCCCGCATCCACACCGCCCCGGCCGAAAATTGCTCCCACACCCTGCAGCTCGCCTGGCAAAATAGACAACCGAGCAGAGTGGTAGGCTGCCCGGCTGCCTTCAGAGCTGGTCCACTCCGCAGCTGTTTGAAATTTTGCGCCGGGTAGCCAGCCAATCAGGAGCCACCTGATTTGCTGCCGGGTTGCGAGCTCCTATTGGCTGGCGACCCGGTGCACAATTTCAAACAGCCGTGGATCCGCTCAGTCTGAAGACAGCTAGGCAGCCCCACCACTTTCTGCCAGGCTGACACATTGGTTCCATTCTGCGGCTGTGGACCACTCTTAAGCAGGGACAGATACAGAAGGGGTATGGCGGCCCCATCTTCTTGTTCCAGTGGCGGGCTGGGCTGTCATCGCAATGATACAGACCGCAGCATATGTCCGCTCCCTCCTCCTCCCTTCACATCCTTGCAGTCTGATGACCCGCTCCGTGCCCACTCTGAAGGCCGCAGGTAGTGAAGCACGGCACTACCACAGCCCCCGATTCCATGCTTCCAGACGCAGCCAGCCAACATCCCCACAGCTTCGGCCCTTCAAACCCCTGGATGCCCACACTCTGCTGCCAGGGCAACAGCCAGAGCCAAGCAGTGCTCAGCAGCCCAAAGCCCTTTGGTTCTTCCCACAGCTCTTGCACCCCATCCACCGAGTGTAGCAAGAAGCATGTAATCTCCCATAGCAATGAACATGAAACCCCCTTGGCATTGAGCATGAAGCCCCTGGCATTGAGAAAGAAACTCCTAGCAATGAGCATGTGGGTAAGTGGCACTTATGTGGCATAATATGTAATGGGCATCACGATGTGTGGCATGCATCATGTGTAATAGCCTCTAGCTTTGTGTGACCATGCCCCCTCATGACATGTGGAAACACCTATTATATAGTGAACTTGATAATATATATATATATTTATTATTATTATTATTATTATTATTATTATTATTATTATTATTATTATTAGATAGTGCCATATCTTTTGAATTCTTTCATATGGAGCTTGTTTATGGGCTGTTCGTGGTACCCGATAGTCGTTATATCAGCTGGAGTACCGGATCCTATGAAGCGCTGTGAGGCAGTAATGCTAACCATTATCCCGTCCTTAATGCCCATATATATAAATATATCTTGGGAGGATGTCCATGGGGGGGGGGTGATGGGGGGTGACACCATGAGCTTCTACACCGGGTGACACCAACCCTAGTGACACCTCTGCATGGGAGCAGCCATTGCTTTCCTGTCACATGTTCCAGTCTCAGCCAATCCTGGCGATCCCTCAGTCTGGCTCAGTGCCCCACCTTTCCACTTCCACTGTTTCCTATAAATAGGCTGGGTGATCTCAGAGCTGGGCCAGTGCTACTGATCTCATCCTGAAGTTATTACCTGTTGGTGTGTTCTGTCTCCAAGATGTGTTGCATTTAAATTTAAAAAGACAGAATCGATGATGAATGTCAGAAAAAAGGGGGATGAAATTAATGCTCTCACACTCCTAGACTTCAATATAATCCTCTATTTTCATAAAAAATGGTCAATAATTTTTATGCCTCTTAGTGGTTTAAATTTAAATTTGTGACTGTCTGTATGTATTTTATATAGTTATTTTTATACTGTAACTTGATGAAATATATGTGTATGAAAAATTATTTCTCTTATAAATGATTGGGAATATATATGAATTTTTATGTATTTTGTATTGTGAAGCGTAGCCTGATGGGAATGCCGGTAATTGAGATAGTGGTAATGTCTATGTATATAAATAAATAAATTGTTGGTCTGTTAATTAGATTTAAGAATATAAATCCTATGAGTCTGATAAAAATCACGATCTAAGAACTAGGAATAGTATGGCCACTGTTAATAATGGAGACAGTGTCTTCATGAAAATGGCCGCCGTAATCAATGCTGTGTAATGGAGAGATATATAAAAACCAAGGAGATTGTATGTCCGTAGGAGAGCAATGGAAGTCCGGCACTCCCCATAAGCTACGCTAGTAATTGATTGATAATCACCAATCAGGATGGCTATATATATATATATATATATATATATACACACACATGGGGCCTTATTCAGCTCAGTACAAATTTTTTGGGAAAATGGGCAAAACCATGTGCAATGCAGCTGGAGCAGATGTAACCTGTGCAGAGAGAGTTAAATTTAGGTGAGGTGTGCTGAAACTGAAATCTAAATTGCAGTGTAAAAATAATGCAGCCAGTATTTACCCTGCACAGAAACAAAATAACTCTCACAAATATAACTCTCTCTATACATGTTACATTTGCTCCACCTGCAGTGCACATGGTTTTGCCCAATTTTCAAACAAATTTGTACTGAGCTCAGATCTGAATAAGGCCCATGGTCCGGTTACGGACACACCCACTGATGAAGTCCCCCCGGGACGAAACGCGTTTGGGCGGAGTTGAAGGACGGGAGTTGTGACGCACCAACGCGGTGACGCAGAAAAGTCCGGGAGTAAGGCTGGAGTGCAATGCGCCTTATCGAGAGCCCTGACCGGTGATATAAGAGTCAGCGGGGGTATATCATCAAATGAGTCAACGGAACAAATTCCCAAGGGAAGGGAGCTACTTCCCTTGGGAATTTGTTCCGTTGCCTCATTTGATGATATACCACCGCTGACTCTTATTTGCTACTTGACAAAGGTCACTTTATGTGACCGAAACGTTGGAGGAAGAAACTTTGGTACTTGTTTCCTAGCACGGCCACAATCGCATTGATCTTGTGCCCTTAATAGTGGTATGCGATGGCCCCCGACGCGATGGACCCGATTTCCCATTGAAATGCATTGAAAAGTTAAAAAATCGCGTCGGTCGCGTCGCATGCGGCTAAATAAGCATTAAATGGTCCCGACGCGATGCCCCCGATTTCCCATAGGGAACAATGTTAAATGGCTCAATTTACCCAAATCAACAGGGAACTTTGTTAAATGGTCCAGAAACCCCCCAAAACACCCCCGAACAGTGAAATGGCCTCCCAAAATTAGTTAACGCCACCCCACGATCAACGTGAACCCGAAGCGTGGCGAGCGCAGCGAGCGCAGCTCCGACCTTTTCATACCCCCACTATCCACGTCGGCGTGGAGTTGAGAATAGAATAGTGTGGCGAGCGCAGCGAGCCACCGAGCCCGAAGCGTGGCGAGCGCAGCGAGCCCCGCGAGGGGACGCGGATACCTTCACAGGTAAACGCGTCCCCTCGCGGGCTTCACAGGTGTCCGCGTCGCCACGGACACCTGTGAAGCCCGCGAGGGGACGCGTATAACTGTGAAGGTATCCGCGTCCCCTCGCCACGCTTCGGGCTCGGTGGCTCGCTGCGCTCGCCACACTATTCTATTCTCAACTCCACGCCGACGTGGATAGTGGGGGTATGAAAAGGTCGGAGGACGCGTTAACTAATTTTGGGGGGCCATTTCACTGTTCTGGGGTGTTTTGGGGGGTTTCTGGACCATTTAACATTGTTCCCTGTTCATTTGGGTAAATTGAGGCATTTAACATTGTTCCCTATGGGAAATCGGGGGCATCGCGTCGAGACCATCGCATGCGATTTTTTAGCACGCATGCGATGCGACCGATTTGATTTTTTTACCTGCGATGCCCCCGACTAGAATCGGTGTGGCCGTGCTAGGAAACAAGTACCGAAACTTTTGTACAGGTTATATACCGCTGTCTTTTTTTTTTTATTTTTTTTTGATTGAAAGCAACTATAAGAAAAAAGTTGTTTTTGTGGCGAGTGTTTTTTTCCTACTTTGTGTAGGTGTATTGGCTTTGTATATTTGGACACAGGCAACACCCCACCGATGCCATAAGTGTAAATGTGCGAGTGCAGGCTCTTTGTGGATCTATATATATATATACTGTATATATATATATATATATATATATATATATATATAAACACACAGGCACAAGGTCTAGGGGTGAAGTTTCGGTCTTTAATGACCATTTTCAAGCATTATATATAATAAAGTGGTTGGGCACCAGCATTCTTCTTGCCTCCGGGTGCCTGGGACGAACTTACACCACTGTGGATCAGCAAGAGTAACAGAGGGCTCAATCTATTAGCTAACATTTTTTAGTACATTTTGATGTCCACATTTAATAGGGAAATAGGCTTAGAGTTAGCACATAATTCAGGGTCTATGGGCCTTATTCTAGTTCACTCTTTCTGACAAAATCCTTATTAGATGGACAAAACCATGTGCACTGAAGGGGGGCAGATGATACTTGTGCAGAGAGAATTAGATTTGGGTGTGTTTTTACTTCAAAGTGAGATCTATATTGCAGTGTAAGAATAAAGCAGCCAGTATTTGATCTGCACAGAAACAAAATAACTCACCCAAATCTATTTCTCTCTGCACATTTTACATCTGCCCCCCCCCCCCTGCAGTGCACATGGTTTTGACCATCTAAGAAGGATTTTTGTCAGAAAGAGTGAATTAGAATAACCCCCTATGTCTGGTTTAGGAATAAACATGATACTAGCCAACGAGGTAACCAGGTCAAAGGAGGACACATCGAGATGTTTATTAAAAAAAAAAAAAAAACTTTAAGAAAGAGAGTTAAAGGTGTAGCACTTTTTTTAAAATAATACTGTGGTGTAAACCATCAGGGACCAGGGTGATATTTAAATTAATTGTTAAACATGTATTCATTTCATTGCCTTTTTCGCAGCTCTGTATTTTTGTATATTTGATCTTGTAATTTGAGTTTCTCAGCTTTCTGCTTTACAGCAATTCATGGCAAGAATATACTGTTACACGCATAGTTATTTGACTCCGTGAGACTTTGTACTGATGGTGTTATTCACACCAGCAATAAAAGGGTGAAATCACACACAGTAGCAAGTGTACAAATAGGATGAACTATTTACAGGTACTGCATACCTCCCAACTTCACCCATTCCAGGAGGGCCAAAATGTTCTGTTCCTGGACTTCCATGCCAATGGCAGTTTCAGAGTTGGGGATGCAGCACAGTCCAAATTTCAGAGAAGGGAGCCCCACCAACTGCCCCCCAAACACCACAGTCCTAGACTCATTGCCAGGTGTGGCTCCCCTCTTTGAATTTTGTGCAGTGGTGCAGTCCCACCTCTGCAACTGCCACTGACAGGGAAGTCCAAGAGCAGAGCATTTTCTCCCTCCTGGAATGGGTCATGTTGGGAGGTAAAGACCTGTTCGTACCCCCACTATCCACGTTGGCATGGAGTTGACTTTATAAAGTGTGGCAGGCACAGGGAGCCACTGAGCCCGAAGCGTGGCGAGCCTCGCGATGGGGTGCGTAATAGGAGCCCGAAGCGTGGCGTGCGGAATACATGTCAAATAATACACATAATATACGTCAAGTAATCCACGTCTCCTCGTGGGTTGCGCTGCGCTCGACGCGCTTTGGGCTTCTTTTCCATGTGCGCTCGCCTTGCTTAGGGCTGACGTGTATAGTGGGAGTGTGCTAAATCGCATTGCATGCAAATTGCATGCAATTTGCACATGATGCGACTACTGTGGTATTGCTGACAGAGATTCCAGAGGTGCAGATCTCTGCTTTGAGTCTGGTAAAACCATCTGTAATAAAGGATTGCATCAATACACACTCTTCCAATCTTGGGCAGACTTCCAACTCACAGAACAATGACGGGGCTGCTTGAGGGATAAATTGTGAGAAGCACAGGAAAAAAAAGTTGCAGCAGCCTAAATAATTTTATTGATTGGGAGATTGCCAATTTGGTCGCTAGAGTTTTCAGCTTTTTAAAATATCTTTTGACACAAACAGACAACCAGGATTAGAAGAAATCTTAGGACATATCAGCATTCTAAAACTCTACCAATGTCACATAAACTGGTAGGATGGAGGAAGAGCTTAAAGTGGTCCTGGAGAGGGTGTGGAGCTCCTTTTCCCTAGACGAGTGCCAGAGGATTTGTGCCCTACCTCCCATAAAGGGATAATGGTCCCACAAGGAAGGGGTGTGGTCACACAATAGTAGTACCAATAAAAATTACAACACACAGTAGCAGAACCATATACACATTACACCCCATGTAGTGCCCCTGATTCATATTAAATCACACAGTAGTGCCCCTTATACACATGGGGCCCTTATTCCGATCTAATCGCAGTACAAATCTATTCTCAAAATTGGCAAAACCATGTGCACTGCAGGTGGGGCAGATGTAACTTGTATAGAGAGAGTTAGATTTGTGTGTTATTTTGTTTCTGTGCAGGGTAAATTCTGGCTGCATTATTTTGACACTGCCATTTATATTTCAGTTTCAACACACCCCACACAAATTTAACTCTCTATGCACATGTTACAGCTGCCCCACCTGCAGTGCACATGGTTTTGCCCATTTTGAGAACAAATGTGTACTGCGATCAGATCTGAATAAGGGCCTCATGTGTATAAGGTGCACTACTGTGTGATTTAATATGAATCAGGGGCACTACCTGGGTGTGATGTGTATATGGTTCTGCTACTGTGTGTTGTAATTTTTATTGGTACTACTATTGTGTGACCACACCCCTTCCTTGTGGGACCATTATCCCTTTATGGGATGTAGGGCACAAATCCTCTGGCACTCGTCTAGGGAAAAGGAGCTCCACACTCGTCTAGGGAAAAGGAGCTCCACACCCTCTCCAGGACCACTTTAAGTACCTGCAACATTTTTCTTACAGGTATTCTGTACCATGCCATACCCCCTTACTTGCAACACTGCTGTGTGTTGTAAATTTTATTTGTACTACTATGGTGTGACCACACCCCTTCCTTGTGGGACCATTATCCTCTATATTCCACAGCAGCTCACTGTCCATGTCCCTCAGAAGCTACATGCCCTGTGTGCCTCCAGCAGCTTCCCCACCTCTGAGTCCCTCCAGCCCCCAATCACCCTGTCTTCAGCAAGCACAGAGCCTGCTCCTCTTAAACTGGTTTCACATTGCAAACCTGCTTTCAACCCGATTTTGTAAACGTGTCTTAAAAACGGGTCAAAAGCCAGTTAAACCCCTTTCATATTGCATGTAGTAAATGGTATATTGCAGTTTCAATAACATTTTTGTCCCTTTCAGATTCAACCCGTTTCACCCATAAAAAGCCATACAATGTAATTTTAAATGTTTATTTCCTGGTTGGGGGCAGGGATCATGCAGGGAGATAACTTATCACCCTTGTGTGGTTATCATTGTAGCATATACCGTTTCTGAACTGCAGAAATGTGTAGGATCCTGCTTTTAACACGTTTCAAAATACCTGTATTCTGTAACCGGTAAATTGACAATGGAACTTTCACACTTCAGCTGTTTCCGTTTTAAAACGGTAAAAAAAAGGCAATATACAGTGTTAAAGCTGCAATGTGAAAGGGGTATTAGTGGCCCTTCTTCACTTCAGTGGCAGTGATGGCATGACATCACATACGACGTGCAAGAAGAAGAAACCGCTGGGACAGGCTTTTCTGTTGGAATTACTGTTCAGGGCTGTGGTAGAGGGGGAACTCAGTTCCCCCTACCATTAGAGGTGGTGGAACTCAGTTCCACCCCTTTCCCCCTCACTTTAACCCCTGGATGGAGGTCAGATTGAATGAGAATTGGACAAGTGTGTACCCAGCTTTAGAGGGACAAATAGATCTGACACTGGAGCTCTTCTTTGCAACAGTACTGAATGTAATATGTGGAAGAGTAGTAAGGTAAAACAGAAGGAGTGTATCTAGTGGCACGACCATACACTTTGCTCCCCCCTGCACCCCCACACCACAGCATTTTAGTAAAACAAACAGGGACGTTTCTAGGCAATATAGCTACCATTGCGAAAAGTACACCATAGCCATTTTGAAAATACAGAATTTTCGGTACTTGTGTATTAGCAGGGCGCCTGGCTACGCTACGCTGACAACGTACCTGGGGTGCACTTCTAGGGTGACGTTGGTGTCCCAGCACTGAAGGGTGGGCGGTGGGGCTTGAGTGGAGCTAGGACGGGGCCCCGGCTCTGAAGGGCTGGCGGTGGGGCTTGAGCGTAGCTGGGACAGGGTCCTTGCACTGAAGGGCGGTCGGCAGGGCTTGAGCAGAGTCCCCAGCGCCAGCAATGCACATAATTCAACGTACTGCTGCTCGGGGAGGAGGAGGGTAAGTATAAAGCAGTGGAGTTAATTATATAAAGTGTGGTGAGTGCAGTGAGCCACCGAGCCCGAAGCATGGTAAGTGCAGCTCGCCCCCGCGAGGGGACGCGAATCTGCATCCCCTCGTGGGGGCGCGTATCTGCGTCCCCTTGTGGGGGCTCGTATCCGCGTCCCCTCGTGGGGGCGCGCTGCGCTCGCCATGCTTCGGGCTCAGTGGCTCGCTGCACTCGCCACACTATATGAAATTAACTCCACACCCACGTGGATACTGGGGGTATGACGTGGATAGTGGCGATATGAACCATTGTGTATTAGCACAGCTCCAGTTACGTAAATTACGTAGTTTACGTAACTTACGTAGTTTACGTAGCCAGCATAGTGGTGTATTGGTATTCTCAATAAGGGAAGAGTCTCTTCTTTTAAACCAAATCAAACAAGCATCAAATCAGGGTCAGGTATTATTATAATTTTATTTATAAGGCGCCACAAGTGTTTCGCAGGTATTAATTATGGGGGATTTTAATTTACCCGACATTGATTGGGAAAACGAAACAGGTAAATCAGCAAGAAGCAATGGGTTCTTAAGCTTACTTAAAGACCAGTTTATTACACAAACGGTAGAAACTCCAACTCGTGATGAGGCACTCTTGGACTTAGTATCAACAAGTAACACAGACTTAGTTTCAAACACAAAAGTAATTGAACAATTAGGGAACAGTGATCACAATATGGTTTCACTGGAAATCAACTTCAGTAAATTACATCAAAAAGGATCTGCAAAAATACTAAACTTCAGAAAAGCGAACTTTGAATTATTCAGGGAAGCCCTAACAGGAATTGGGTGGGAAACGGTTATGGAGGGAAAAATGCAGAGGAAATGTGGGATACTCTAAAAAAGGTGCTTGATTCACTAACTATTGAATACATTCCTAAAGTAACTAAAGGTAAATTCAACAAAAAAAAAAGCCGCCATGGTTGGACAAAAAAGTAAGGTCAGCTATAAACAATAAAACCAGAGCCTTTAAATTCTATAAAAATAACTTGAATGAGGAGGCGTTCGCAAAATACAAAGAATCAAACAAAACTTGTAAAGGGGTAATCAAAGCAGCTAAAATATTATATGAAGAGTGCATAGCCACTGAAAGCAAAACCAACCCAAAGAAGTTTTTTAAATACATAAATAGTAAACGTTTAATTAAGGAAAACATAGGCCCACTAACTGATACTAGTGGAAAAAGTGTTACTGAGGACAAGGGAAAAGCAAAACTGTTAAATGAGTTCTTCTCATCAGTATTTACTAAGGGAGAGCAGACTGTGGAACAAACATTTACCACAAACGGGACAAATAAGCCAGATCTCATTGTGGATATCACGCTGAAGGAAATAATACTGAGGCTTAGCAAACTCAAAACAAATAAATCACAAGGGCCAGATGGGATTCATCCGAGGGTATTAATGGAATTAAGGGATGAACTAGCTACCCCCCTACATTATATCTTTAGCAAGTCACTATCGTCAGGTATAGTACCAAAAGATTGGAGAATAGCAGAGGTAGTGCCAATATTCAAAAAGGAAAAAAGGAAGATCCCGCTAATTATAGACCCGTTAGTTTAACATCAATTGTGGGTATACTATTTGAAGGATTTATAAGGTATGGTATCCAGGAATATTTAGACCATCACCATCTACTCAGTACTAACCAACATGGGTTCGTGAAAAATCGTTCATGCCAAATTAATCTACTAGGGTTCTATGAAGTGGTTAGCAAAAACCTCGATAATGGAAATGCTGTAGATGTGATTTTCCTAGATTTCGCTAAAGCATTTGATACTGTCCCACACAAGAGATTGATTAATAAAATGGAGAACCTAGGATTGGGTGAAAATATCTGCAGATGGGTAGGGAATTGGCTATGTAATAGAGAACAAAGAGTGGTTGTGAATGGGGCCGTATCAGATACGATACCGATACTAAGTGGAGTGCCCCAGGGTTCGGTTTTGGGGCCCATTTTGTTTAACATTTTTATTAACGATATGGGATAGGGTTACTCAGCAATGTATCCATCTTTGCGGACGATACAAAACTTAGCAAAGTCATCAAATCATCAGAAGATGTCACCATGCTTCAAAATGATCTTGCAATTCTAGATGAGTGGGCAAAAAAATGGAAGATGAGGTTCAATGTAGATAAATGTAAGGTTATGCACCTTGGGAGACAAAACCAGTGTGCAAGTTACAACCTTAGCGGAGAGGAACTGGGTAATTCCATACTTGAAAAGGATCTAGGAGTCCAAATAGACAGCAAACTGGGATGCAATGCCCATTGTAATGTAGCTACAAAAAAGGCCAACAAAATTCTGGCATGTATTAAGAGGGGAATGGAAACTAGGGACTCAAGGGTAATTATGCCACTGTATAAAGCATTGGTGAGACTTCACCTCGAGTACGGAGTGCAGTTCTGGGCCCCACACTATAAAAAGGACATCATAGAATTAGAAAAAGTCCAAAGGCAAGCAACAAAGCTTATTAGGGGAATGGAGAATTGAAGCTACGGGGAGAGATTAAGCAATTTGGGACTATATACATTGGAAAAGAGACGTTTAAGGGGGGACATGCTCAACATGTACAAGTATATCAAGGGCCAATATAAGGAACTGTCACACACCCTCTTTTCTACTAGAAAGGAATCTAGGACACAAGGGCATGAGTATAGATTAGAAGAAAAAATATTTCATTCAGCTAGTAGAAAGAATTTCTTTACGGTCAGAACAGTCAAACTCTGGAACTCTCTTCCCAGAGAGGTGGTAACGGCTGGCTCATTAAATGCGTTCAAGGCAAAGTTGGACAAACATTTACTGGAGAAAAACATCCATGGGTACAAATAAGAAATATAATCTGTCTTTAAAATATCAGAACCTACCAAATCAGCAATGGATATCTATACCAGGTTGAACTAGATGGACGCAAGTCTTTTTTCAGCCTTACCTACTATGTAACTATGTAATACACCACTACGCAAACTATGTAATGGGCGCCCTGCTAATACACAAGTCCAAATTTTCACACGCCTATGGCACACACATTCCTAAAAGGGTGTGTCGGCTCGCTGCAAGTGTTTGGCCTTGCTGTATGCGGTGTGACTTTCAAGAAAATACTTCCTTTTACCCAGATTTTGCAGCCTACACACTGAGACATTGGCACCTCAGGGAAAGAAACCTGCCTGATTTATGTAATTTTTTTCCTTCTAGTAATGCCCCTTACACATTATGCCGCACACCATAATGACCCTTACACATTGTGATACACTGTAATGCCCCTTACGCCTTATGCCACACACTGTAATGCCCATTACACAATATGCCACATACTGTTATTGCCTGTTACATCTTATGCCACATATTATGTCCAACACACATTATGCCACACATTGTATTGTCTATTATACATTATGCCACACACTGTAATGTACATTACACATTATATCACACACTGTAAGGCCCATTACACATTGTGCCATGCAACATAATGCCTATTACATATTATACCACATACTGTACTGCCTATTACATATTTTAAAACACATCGTAATGCCTATTACATATTACACCACACAGTAATGCCACTATTGTGGATCCAATCAATTGGTCAACAGTAATTAAGTCGACACATGAAAATGGTTGACATGCTTTAGGTCGACAATAACAATAGGTCAACACAACACTCTCTGGGGTATCTCTGTTGACTTCCGGTGGGCGGACCAAGTATATGGCCGCAATCTCAAGCCCTCTGCTTCGGTCACTGCTGGGAGCTACTAGCAGATAAATAATACCGGAGACACGGCCCCAAGAGAACGAGGGTCGAGGAGAGATAATTGCGGGTAAAGGGAGAAGCATCTTACCCCAGGCTTCCCGCAAAAACCAAGAGCAACCCCCGGAATCCAGACGACGCTGACCATAGCCTCCCCGTAGCCTTACTGTAGCCTGTCACTGCAGCCCGCAGCTAGACGCCCGCTGAAGACTCCCGCCGGCGCCGGAGCCACAGACGACATCGCACACACACGCTACCCCGGCTGGGAGCCGCGAGCTTCCGGCGCACTGAAGGGAGCTGTGTCAGGCGTCAGCAGAGTTGCTCAAGCCGCGAGGAGGACCTGGCCAGACATACAGGAGAGGAGAGAGCTGACGGGGGAGAGAGGCAGGTGAGAGACGCCAAACTCCACACGCCAGCCCCCGCTGCCTGTTAGAACCTGCTTAACCTCCGTGGCCCCAGACAAACGGCTTTACTAGACTGCGAGGAGGAGCTGACCAGACATACAGGAGAGGAGAGAGCTGACGGGGGAGAGAGGCAGGTGAGAGACGCCAAACTCCACACGCCAGCCCCCACTGCCTGTTAGAACCTGCTTAACCTCCGTGGCCCCAGACAAACGGCTTTACTAGACTGCGAGGAGGAGCTGGTCGGACACACAGGAGAGAGAGCGGGCGGGGGAGTGAAGCAAGTGAGAGACGCCAAACACCACACGCCAGCCATCGCTGCCTGTCGGAGTCTGTACAGCCTTCCTGGCCCCAGACAAGCGTTGATCCACCTATATCTACTAAAGAAGTGTTGCCCCAGCTTTACCTACTACCCGGCCAGAGTCTGCTGGAACCCTTCCACCTCAGATAAACACTGCTCCATCTGCACCTGATAAAGAAGCACTGGCCCTTCTTTTTTTCTTTTTCTCCCCACTAATTTACTGAGGCCTGTTGTAACTTCTGGGCCCTAGACAAGTGCTGCTCCACCTCTACCCATTAAAGAAGAAGTGCCCCACTGCTACCTACTAGCTGGCTGGAGCTTGTTGAAGTCCCATTGATCTAGACAAGTGCCGTTTTACTCTCATCTGCCAGAGTGTTACTCCATCTTCACTCATTAACTGACTGGAACTTGCTGGAGCTCCCCTTCCCCAGAAAGGGCGGCTGTAACTTTACTCATCAGGGAAGCGTTGTTCCATCTCTACCTGATAAGTTACTGGAGCCTGCTGGAACCCCTTTGCCCTAGACTATTAGAGATGCGCGGCTGTATCTCTATCCACTAACCTATTGAAGCTTGTTGGAACCTCTTTGCCCCAGATAAGTGCTGCCCCACCTCTGTCCACCAGAGAAGAGTTGACTTATCTTTATCCTTTAAATTTACTGAGGCCCGCTGGAGCCCCTCTACTAGAGTCCAAGTACTGTCTCATCTTTATTCACTGGAGAAGGGACATTCCACCCTCAGCCAACAGCCTGCAGGAGCCGGCTGGAAACCTTCTGCGAACAAGGGCTGAGCTAATCACATCTAGTAGAGAAGTGCTACCACACCTTTACCCACTAGTCCGTGGAAGTTTGTCGGAGCCTCTCTGCTCTAGATAAGGGCTGAAATATCGCTATTCCATCTGTACTTTCACTTCAAACAGAGGACAGTAAAAAATACGGGAGATGGGAAGCCCCAGACGCAATGCCTGACCATTAGCCCCGCAAAGTATTGTAAAAAGGAACGGCAGAGTTATGCGGGGTACACACCAGGACGACCCGCTCACGATGCACATCGTGAGCGGGTCGTCAGTGTCTCGTCCGACCCGCTCACGATGACGCGGGAGGGCACGACCCGCTCACGATGTGCACCGTGAGCGGGTCCGATCCGATGGCGACCCGCACCCGGTTCTATGGTCGTCATTGAGATCCTACCTGCAGCAGGTAGGATCTCAATAACGACCGACCGACCCGCGGGACCGCGCATCGGATCGGAATCGCTCCACACCAGGTCAGAAAAGGGCCCAATCAGCACACAATCTACATCCGATTGATCGGAATTGGATCTAGATTGTGCTGATCGGGCCCTAGTCGTCCTGGTGTGTACCTAGCATTAGAAAAACTGCTTAAAGGAGGAAGATACACTAGATCATATACATCTTCACAGCAGTATGAAAGCGCTGGGATAACAGCACCGCAGAAGACACAGGTTGGGTGAGTGCCAGATTCTGGCAGAAAATATTGTCATTTTAAAGGAACAGTGCCCGCTATAAGTAGACAACTTGACTAAGAAAATTGAAACCTTGTTTGAGTATCTGTTATTGAAGTGACGGTCATTGCCTGGCGGCATAGGACAAGTTATACACACATAACAGCACCTGGAGAAGTTTCAGTAGTAGTAGACTTGTTTCGAGAGACACATTGAACTCTCCTGGGGCAGGACTGGTAGTCATACTATATTGCACAGACATCATATCAGTACAACTCGGCAGTCAAGCAGGGCCCGTTAAATTTGACAAATATGGATAAATATGTGGGGAAACCTTCTAGGAATGCCAAAGCTGGTACATCAAATAAAGCAAAACAGCAATTATCATATGTTGCTAGTTCACCTGCTACCTCGGCCAATTCGTCTGGACATAAAGAGGCAGACTCCTCTATCTATAACGCAACAGCGGCCATCACGGCGCAGGAGATATCTGCGATTCTAGCACCATTACTAGACGAAAAGCTAGCGGGGCTTAAGGAAGCAATAGAATCGGCAGTGATACAGCTCCGAGAGTACGGCCCGAGATTCACAGAAGCCGAACAGAGAATATCCAACCTGGAAGACGAGCTATTAGCAGCTAAATCTATTATTGCCTCTCAGACAACGGCAATCTCAACTATACAGGAGAAACTAGAAGAGTTGGAGAACCGAGATCGGAGAAGTAACTTACGTCTGATTGGTTTGCCTGAGTCAATAAAACAAAGAGAATTGATGGACTTCGTATCAAAATGGCTCCCGAGAGAGCTACACTGTGTCTCAGAATCCGGAGCCATACTGGTAGAGAGAGTACATCGTATCGGACCTGATAAACAACTGGAAAATCGGAGACCCCGCCCAGTAATTCTCAAATTCCTGAACTATCAAGATAAAATTATGATTCTGGATGCATATAGAAAAAAGAAAGAATTAAAATATCAAGGAGACAAATTGCTCCTCTTTCAAGACTTTTCGATCCAGGTAGCAGCAAAACGAAAAGAGTTCTCTACAATCTGCAAGCTCCTTTATGAAAAAGGCACTAAATTCGCCCTTCTATATCCTGCAAAATTACGAGTTTTCCATGATGATAAAACATATCTATTCGAAACAGCGGCTTTAGCTCAAACCTTTGTGGACTCCGCTTTTAAAGGGCCTACATCTGCACATAAAGATAGGGATTGAAAAGGATAATGGACTGCAAGCATAAAGCTTGTAAAACTAGACACGGTCACAACACTTACTAATGTTTTGGTTAATACTGCGTTTAGAAGATAACTCACTGAAAAGCACAGATATGTATTTGAAACAAGATATACAATGGATATACACATATGTTAGATGTAATATAATAAAATTATATGTTCACAAGATATTATTATACATGTTTAAATTTTGCACTAATAGGATGACCGAGGAGGGAACCTGTGGGACCCCCCGTCGGGCTCAAAAAAGTCTAGGAACACAGCAAATCACACTTCACTATGATAATAATGTTTGTAACACTACGAGACTGAAGGCCTATAAAAGCTATCCCCTATATACCTACTCTACATCAGTCAGGTCGAGTAGACGGATCCAGGGGCCCCGCTGCAGGACACTGAAGGTTCACCAGGTTAAACTTATATTTTTCCATGAATGGGTTAGTGCTTTTTCCCTTTTCCATCCCCATCTACCCCTTAAAAATTTCAAGGAAAAGATCTTAATTGTCGGGAGGGAGCTTATTACAGTTATAGTTCGGGAAGATAAGTATTATGTCATCAAAATAGAATAGCATGGATACACCCACTAACAATATAAATGTTGAGCGCACTTATATAAAATTTTTAACGTGGAATGTAGAGGGACTAAATACCCCGATGAAGAGAAGAAAAGTATCGCAGCACTTAAAACGCTTGAAACCTGATGTAGCAGTGCTGCAGGAAACCCACTGGAAAGAGGGAGACCCAAATACTTTTAGAGAGTGCTGGTTCTCAGAATACTTCACTACTTGTTATAACACCAAGAAGAGAGGAGTTATGATTATCATAAGCAAATCTCTGAGATATAAAGTAATAGAAAATTTACAAGACTCAGAAGGTAGATACCTATTCTTAAAAATAAAGATAGAGGGAGAATTATTTACAATTGCTACGATATATGCCCCCACAGGCCCCAATACGGAATTTTTCACCAATTTATATGTACAGCTACAAGAATGGGCAGAGGGTCAAATTATTCTGGGAGGAGATTTTAATACCACGCAACAGCAACTGTTAGATAAATCAAATAATAATAAGAGAAATACTCCCCCCCAGCTCTACAGATGCTGATAAACTCCTTGGAATTACTAGATCCGTGGAGGCATCAGCACCCAACAGACAGGGAGTATACTTTTTACTCCCATCCACATCATACATCAACACGAATAGATTACTGGCTTATACCTATGGTGCTAGCAGGGAGAATAAATCGATCCAAAATAGAGCCAATAGTTATCTCGGACCATGCTCCCACATGGTTCGAGTTATCACTTATATCACCAAGCACCCAGTCTTATAACTGGAGATTTCCCACATACCTGACGGAGTCCCCTGAGTTCCGCGCAATGTTGAGAAAACATTTTCAAAATTACGCGGAAGATAACATCCAACATTTGGATAATATAAATTTATTTTGGGCTGCATCTAAGCCAGTAATACGCGGGCATATAATGGCGTATGTCGCCGCAAAAAGGAAATCAGTACAAAAACAATATATAGAACTCAGTACGGCCGCATCTTCATCTTATGCAGCAATGCTGAGGGACAACACTCGGGAGACCCGCCAGGCATTCTTAGAAACAAAAGCATTATACGATACTATATGCACAGAAAAAGCTCAATACTATTTAGATTTCCAAAAACACAGGTATTTCTGATGGGGTAACAAAGCGGGGAAGTTATTAGCATCAGTAGCCAGAGGTCGACGATTAACAACACGTATTTTAAATATAGATAAGGAGGGAGGAGGCCAAAGTAAAAAGACAGAGGACATAGCAGACGCTTTCCTCAAATATTATACAAACCTATACTCAGCACCCCAAGATCACCTGACCCTAGGGATGGACTTTTTAAAAAGAGCTGAACTCCCCACCTTAACAGGCAGGAAAGCGAGGCATTAATAGACCCTATCACGGAATTAGAACTTAAAGCAGTTATAAAGAACTTACCCAAAGGAAAATCTCCAGGACCAGATGGTCTAAGCTCAGAATACTATAAGATACTGGCACCAGAATTATTACCACATATGCTTACTTTATTTAATTATATCCTTTCTGGCAATACACCTTTTATAGGGTTTAACCAGGCAAGGATAATTGTGATAAGGAAAACAGGGAAAGACCCAAACCAAGTGACCTCTTATAGACCTATCTCATTACTGAATCAAGATCTCAAAATATTAACAACTATTATAGCTCATAGACTACAGCTGATTATGCCAAAATTGATTCACCCTTCACAAACAGGTTTTATTAGAGGTAGGTCCTCAATACATAATATTAGACAGGTGATAGCGGCCTTGATACAGTCAAAATCTTCAGATAAGGGCAAGTCACTATTGGTGAGTTGTGATGCCGACAAGGCCTTTGATCGAGTATCATGGGCACATTTGGTTAGGGTATTTCATATGCAGAGATTAGGGACAGGATTTATAACCTTTTTCAAGAACTTATACGCTACACCAACAGCCCTTCTGACAATAAACGGCTTAAACACTTCTAGCTTCAAATTGGCCCGAGGGACCAGGCAAGGGTGTCCTCTATCCCCCCTATTATTTAACCTGGCCATCGACCCACTTATTAGATTATTCCATCTCCAAACAGAATGGAAAGGGATTCAATTTGGATCCGTGGAACTGAAAATATCGGCATATGCCGATGATCTTCTCTTATATTTTACAAACCCTCAAAAGGCTTTTCCTAGCATGTTAACATTATTGTCAGAATTTGAGTGCATAGCGGGATTCATGGTTAATAAATCAAAAACCAAAGCATTGGCGTTACATAGAGATGCCAAAATAGGATGGGTACATGAATTCCCATTTTTATGGGCAACTCACCACCTCACATATCTAGGAATCATTATAACAGTAAACCCGGCAGATTTATATCAGGCAAATTATCCCCCCGTAATAGCAAAAATTTTAGCGGATCTCCGAGCTTGGCGTCTATTACCTTTATCTTACATCGGAAGATGCCAGCTAATAAAAATGATTTCCTTTCCCCGCCTGTTATACGTCATACAAACATTACCTTTGTTGACTAAAGAGTCGGATATACAGATATTAAACAAAGCGATTAGCAGATTTATATGGGAAGAGAGAAAACCCAGAATCTCAAGGTTTAAATTAACTCAACAAATATCATTAGGGGGTGTAAATTTGCCGTGTATTAAGAGTTAAACGCTAGCAGCAAACCTCAGATATGCAATAGACTGGATACACTTAACGGAACAATATGTAAATCAAGCTATAGAACAAGCATTTTATCCAGATATACCACTCCCAAGCCTTCTGCATATGAGACCGTCGAAATACCCACCAAATGTAGCTAATAACTTGTTACTAGTTGAGACTTGTAAAGCCTGGCGGATTGCCCGCTCCAGACTAGGAATATCGTCATATAACACGCCATTCCAGTCATTATTATATAATACATCGACAGATTCGCCAACACTTCAGGATAATAGGATGATTAAAAATTATAACTACGTCTAGTATACCACATCATGGATGAAAATGGCACTGCCATCTTACCATATCAACAGCTAACGGAAAAATTCAGTGACATATTGATACCGATGTTTGTATATTTCCAACTGAGAAGCTATGCGGCAAGTGCCCTAGCTAAAACACCAACTGTTGAGAAGGCGGCAAGACTGGATGTAATGATAAAAAGTATGAAGGATAAAACAAATAAAACCTCACTAATCTATTCATATACTAGGAAACAAATATCTTTAGATGGACCAAAAGCTGAGTTTGTAAAATGGTCGGAAGACCTTCCAGACACATCACCACAAATAATATTGAAAGCGTTTGTACGTTTGAATAAAATCCTGGTCTCAGCTACATATGCAGAGATGCAATATAAATTATTGCACAGGGCATACTACACCCCTAAACGTAGATGGCAGATGGGAATAGCACCGGATACAGCTTGCTTCAAATGCAAGACATTAGAAGCTGACATAATGCACTGTATGTGGCAATGCCCAGAAGTTAACGCTTTTTGGCAAGAAACCACTAGATACATATTGATTAAATATGAAATAGATATCTTGCTCACACCAAAGTGGGCCCTATGGGATATATATACCCAGGTAAGAGCAAAGGGACTATCATACGGGCAGAGAGTACTCCTGGCAAAAATACTAGCCGCAGCACGTAAAACAATTTTATCCCAATGGGTGACAAGTAACACTCTAAGTATAAACATATTAGAACCGCGTATTGCACACCTATTCCAAATGGACTGGCTAGAAATGACCTTAAACAAGGAGAAGAAAGTAGAGAAATTCTTCTCAATATGGATGCCACACGTTAAGTCCCTAACCCCGGTAGTAAAAGATTCTTTAAGACAAGCCATAAATTTAACGGAATGGTACAACTCAGAAACGTTACGTTTAGGAGTACAACCCTTTTAAATGATCAATAGAGGTAATAAAAGTGGGAGACTGGAGACAAGAACAGAGCAGGGAGCACCGAGAAGGCATAAAATCAAAAAGGGCATCACAAGAATTACAAAGGAAACATTATAGATAGTAGGCACAACTTGGTAATATACACTAAACCTTCTAAAATAACCACAAAAACAGCAGTATTAGGAGGATTGAAATGAATCAGAAATAAAAAAAAAAAAAATAGTGAACTATGTTAGCACTTTGCACTTCTAAAGGAAAATGGCACTGAGACACCTAATAAAAACAAAACAAGAGGACACTCTTCATGCACATGAATTTAATTAAGCTATACGGCATAGTTAAGTTTACCTAGAAATCAAAAGCTATCCTAAAATATCTAACTAGGCACAATCAAGTTGTAAGTCTTAATAGTAAGGAGAACTTGGGGTAGGACAGAAAAACTAGGCCCAATTTAGAGGGTACAGGAAAAGGGGAAACAAAACTAGTGAAAATGTAAGTAGAATCTATATTGGTATACATTAGAATAACCAACTGGGTAGAGGGAGGAGGGGGGGAGGGGTTGAAGGCATTTTATGAAGTACTGTATAAATGTTTGTATAAATGTCTGTATAAAGTATGCAAATACCTTGAAAAGAAAATAATATGTATGTAATCTGAAAAATGAATAAAGAATATTTAAAAAAAAAACAATAGGTCAACACAATCAAAAGGTCATCATGAAAATAGTCTACACAGGAAAAGGTCGACTTGAGTTTTTTTCTTAAAACCAACTTGTTCTTACTAAATGATACAAGTGGGCATAGATTTAAATTATATAGTGGTGAGTGCAAGGAGCCATGCAAGGTGACGCGGTACACTTATACGGTGTTCATGTCAGCAGATTTTGACATAGACACCAAATAAAGTGATAAACTCATGTTGACCTTTTCCTGTGTTAACCATTTTCATGCCAACCTTTTGCTTGTGCCGAACTTTTGTCAATGTTGACCTAAATCCTGTCAAACTTTTTTCATATATCTTACCCAGTGGTAGCCAACCCTAGCCCTCGAGAGCTACCAACAGTGCACATTTTCCAGACAACCTAGCTGCTGCACAGCTGCACTCAGTAATCACTGACACATTTTAAAAGATACACAGATGGAGCTAATTCGCTCACTTGTGATTCTGTGAGGAGACCTGCAAAACATGCACTGTTGGTAGCTCTCGAGGACTAGGGTTGGCTACCCCAGATCTAACCTATTGCCTGTCAACCAATTGTGGTCGACCTATTGACTGTCCACCTAAATACTGTCGACCTAATGATCCACACCCCACCACTGGTGGTAGCCCTAGGTGGAGCATAATCAGGAGCAAATGAACAAAGGTTGAACTTTGCGCACAAATGTATTTATTTATTTTTGCATGCAGAGAGACACAATCCTCTGCTTCTAGACTTTCCTCTTAATGTATGATTGCTATCACCTGTGGTGAAATGCCTTTCTTATTGGTAAACCTTTTGAAAACAGGTGATGGCAATCATACATTAAGAGGAAAGTCCAGATACAGAGCATTGTGTCCCTCCTTTAGAGGGTCATGTTGGGATGTATGAGTTATAGATACACCACTGACCCATCTTAATTCAAAGCTGGCCTATCACGTGAATTGGGCAACTTAAGCTGCAGTCTGTAGATAATATAAATCAGTGGTTTTCAACCTCGGTCCTCAAGGAACCCCAACAGTGCACATTTTCCAGGTCACCTGGCAATTGCACAGGGGCACTCATTAATCACTGACATTTTAAAGATCACAGGTGGAGCTAATTATTTCACCTGTGATTCTGTGTGGAGACATGGAAAAAGTGCACTGTTGGAGGGTCCTTAAGGACTCAGGTTGAGAACCACTAATATAAGCAACAGGCTTATTTACAGAGGTAAAAGCATACCTGCCTACCTGACCCTCTCCATGAGGGAGAATATGCTCTGTTCCTGGACTTACCTGGTAATGTATGATTGCCATCACCTGTGGTGAAATACATTTCTTTTCACTTAACTAGCTTACCACAGGTGATGGTAATCATACATTACCAGGTAAGTCCAAGAACAGAGCATTTTCTCCCTGAAGGAGAGGGTCAGGTAGGCAAGCATGGGTAAAAGAAGTGAACAGAAAGAAATGTAATCTGTGTTTATATTCTAGGGAAGAATAATATATTTTCATATAATACCCCTTTCACACCGCACTTGTTAAACGATATATTGCATTCATTTTAAAACATTTAAGGCTGCAGTGGGAAAGCACCAGAGTTCATTTACCGGTTAAAGATAACCAGTATTTCAAAACGTTTAAAAAGCAGAGTCCTACATGTTTCAGAGCCGTTTTTATGCAGTGAGAATGGCTCTGAAACGGTATTTAGTAACATCAACAGACTACAGACCTGTGATAGGCTGTCCCCTGCATTCTGCCTTGAAACGAGTTCAGGGGATTAAACGGGTTGCCTGATGTGAATGGTATTTAAAAAGTGTTTAAAATGGTAATCTACTGCAATGTGAAGGCTCAGACCCGTTTTAAATACCGTTTCAAAATACCGGTTTTTAAAATGTTTAGGCAGTGTGAGTGGTATAAGATTCACACTGATGTCAACATGGCAATATGCAGTTCCTGTAAAACAATTCCACTAATAGGCTCAATACAGTAGCAAATTAGCCATTCCTGTAGTAGCAGGGAAAACCACAGGGAACTGCACTAAAAATAAACATTTTAAAACTACTTTTATTTTTATCAGTAACCTTACTTTTATTTTTGGTATTTGTTCCATGCTAGGTCTGAGAAACCAACTTCTGTTTTTTTACCACAACGTTTTTTTTTGCTTTAGAGATAATGCACTGCAGTCATTTGAAACAATAAAAAGTTTTCCCAAAATAAGAAAAGGGTTAAATAACCCTGAGAGGTGAAGCTCCACCTGGCTGCTCCTTCATTAATTATTACATTCCCCCTAATGCCTCTTGGCTACACATTCTATCCAGCTTCTGTGTAGAATCCTCAGGAGTCACGGTACGTAAACCATTTATTAATTAATAGAGCCTAGGGTTTGTTTGTTTGTTTACATAAAGTGAGGATAGCCTGAACCATTAAGTAGGAATATATTCCAACAATAGTGGTGCAGGAATTCTGATGATCCAGAGTGATGTAAATATATTCCATCCACATACAACGCAAAGTAAAGGATATCTGCTAACCTATGAACTTTCTTGTTTTTTTTTTTTTTTAAACATACCAATTACTATATGATCCACTCTGCAAAAACATTGCACAAAACAATATTCATATATGAGTATTTGATTTATCATATAAAACACCTGATTAGCTACCCATAATATACAAATGACAATAAAAAAAAAAAAAAATTATTTGTGTTTAAAGAGGGATAAAAGTGTGAGAGATAAAGTGTCAACCAATCCGCTCCTGTAATTTTTCAAGCCCAGCGCCAGATGCACTAAGCTCAAAAGTAATAAAATGGAGAGTAATACATCGATAAAACAGCTTCTACTCATAGGCAAATGCAGGGGGGTTTCTGGTTACCCAGAAAACCCCATCCTCTTGGCAAGTGCCTTAAATTGTGACAACAATAGCACTGGTATATAATATGATCAATAGAGCTGCCACCACATCATGCAGTGTAAGGGACAGAGCAGAGCTTCTGCACATGCCCAGTGTACCAGCTTCTTCTACCACATTTACTGTATGTGTGGTTCTGAGCCCTCAAACATTGCAAGGGACCAGAGAGTAGTTTCCAGGAGGAAGAGAAAGAAGCCTTACCATAAAGTGGGAGATTGTGAGCTTAGAAAGTGCAGTATTGTTTATATTATGTTTGTGTATGTATTTATTATATGTTTGACCTTTTGATGGCCACTTATCTTAATTGTATTCCATACAGTATCCAGTGTACAAAAGGAACAATGTTCAAGGCTGTTACTGCTCCCCCAGACTCCCATACTTAATCCAATGTGCTGCCCCCTCTAAAAATCCTGCATTGCCACTGCTACCTGCCATGTCATATACTGTGTTTGAAAACTATCAGGAAGGAGCTGATTGGTTGGTTGTTTATCACTGTCCATTTTATCACTTTTTGAAGCTTCGTGCATCTGGCACCCAGTCTGTGGAATGGCTAGTACTATCTCTCTTCAAGCTTTTGATAAATACCCCCTAAACAAATAACATAACATACTGTATTCCTATTTTTAATAAAAATGAGAATCAATGCAGAAGTGTGGACATCTCATGGTTTAAGATACATATTTTATTGTTGCATTTTTTTTATATATTATTCAGCCCAGATTATGGGGAAGATGAATTAAACCTTAAAAAGAGGTAAACAAGAGGGTGATAAACTTCCAGTTATCAGCCCCAACTGTCATTTTTCAAACAGAATATAACATGACATTTAGCAACTGATTGGCTCACATTGATCTCTTTTAAGGCTTAAAGGTGCCGGTGCGATTCTTGCATGCGATTTAAACCTTTTAGTTCAAATTGCACCGTGTTTCTTTTCCCTTGTGATGTGATGCGTGCTCCCATGTAGTCCATAGTGCACCATGTTTATTTTGCTTCGTGATGCTATGCACACTCCTGAGTAGTCCATATCACAAGGCAAAACAGTATGTGCAGGCAGGTATTTTTGAACTACATTGCATCATGTCTACTTCAAATAGCACCCTGTGTAAGGAATCGCATGTGATATTTACTTTACATATTTTAATTACATATCGTAGCCTAGTACAAATCTTATGTAATTCAAATGTTATATAGTTCAATTAGCACAGTGTATAAAGTCCAAATTGCATAGCACACATCTCCCCGTGTGTGTTCAGCATAAATACAGGTACATCGGCCCCACTGTTTGTCCTAATTATCTCATAAAGGGGCAGATGTATCAACCAGCGTTAAGTGCAAAAATGCACTTAACGCTGGTTAACTGGGGGGGGGGATTAAGTCTATCCCTAATGTATTACTAGCGCACCTAACGTGCGCTAGTGACAGCCCGCCGAGTTATGCTCGGCGGGGCTGTCCCTGCAATCCCCCCCAGGGATTAACGGCCGGGGCGATGTATTAACAGCCTTCAAGGCGTTAATTCGCCCGGCCGCTTCGCCAGCTCAGGGCTAGAGTTGTCCTATCCCCCACTATGGGGACAACGCTAGCCCTGCGTCTGGCTTGGGCTGCGCTGGAGATCTCGCGGTTTTAGCGAGATCTCGCGCATGCCCAGTAAGCCGGGCAGGGGGGGCGACGGCGAGTGCGCATGTGCGGGGCGGCGAGGGAGACTATAAGGAGAGCCGTTAACGCTGGGGATAAAGGCTCTCCTTATCGGCATGGGGGATGTTAATACATCTCCCCAGTTACGAGTGCCCGCTTCTCCTTGTTATGCAGGAGAAGCGGGACGTTATGTCAGAAGCGCAAAGGGGGGGGTTAGTACATCTGCCCAAAAGTAACTGTGAGTGTGAGGGGCAGGATGCAGTGCAGTGCAGAGGAGAGGACCCGGGTGTGCGGCTGTCAGGAATCAGGCAGGAGGTGGTGCGCTGCAGAGGAGGACTCAGGTGTGCAGCTGTCAGGAGCCAGGCAGGATGCGGAACACTGCAGAGGAGGACCAAACCATGTGGCGCAGAGGAGAGAACTTGGTGTGTGGCTGTCAGGAGCCGGTCCTGAGGCAGTGAGATGTTGAGTAGAGGAACTGGGCCGTGCGGTGGGCAGGAGGTCATATGGTGATCGTCAGGCAGCGTGACCTCTGATATCATGTCACGCTGCGCATGGCTGGGGTCATGCGCAGCTGTGCAGCATCTAAATGGGTGCTCAGATGTTGGCATTAGATTTGTGCATGCACAGGCTGTTTCAAGGATTGGAAGGTCCAATCCCGGTTTTGTTAGGGCAAATCCCGGGATCCCACCAATCCTGATCCCAGGATTGGTCACCCTAATTAAGAGGGAAGTCCAAAGTCCAGGAATAGAGCATTCTGTCCCACCTGGAGAGGGTTAAGTTGGAAGGTATGCTAAGTGGTATTTATCAAAGCATAGAGAGAGATAATGCACTAACCAGTCAGGCGAATCAAAGGGGTGGTCTGGGGGTGCACCGGACCGGGTGTGGTATGTTTCTCCGACAGTCGGGATCCCGACAGTCATTATCCCGACGTCGGGATCCCGACTGCCCGGACTCAGACAGCGTGGCCAGCGCAACAAAGCCCCTTGCAGGCTCGCTGTGCTCACCATGCTGCGGGCACGGTGGCTCGCTACCCGAGCCACCTATTCTATTCTCCCTCTATGGGGGTCGTGGACCCCCACGAGGGAAAATAGCCGACGGTCGTCGGGATCCCGACGGTCGTCGGGTTAATGACTGTCAGGATCCCGACTGACGGGACCCCGTCCGGCACCCCACCGGACCACCCATTAGAACCCCGGCTGTTCCAAACTTCAAGCCAGTAGTTCCCAAACTATGGGCCTTATTCTAGTTCACTCTTTCTGACAAAATCCTTCTTAGATGGACAAAACCATGTGCACTGCAGGTGGGGCAGATGTTACTTGTGCAGATATAATTAGATTTGGGTGGGGTTTTACTTCAAAGTGAGATCTATATTGCAGTGTAAAAATAAAGCAGTCAGTATTTTCCCTGCACAGAAACAAAATAACTCACCCAAATCTAATTCTCTCTGCACATTTTACATCTGCCCCCCTGCAGTGCACATGGTTTTGTCCATCTAAGAAGGCTTTTGTCAGAGTGAACTAGAATAAGGGCCTATGTGCCGTTTGCACCCTGGGGTGCCTTGTGGGACTTGCAGGGGTGCCCTGGATTGGAAGTCCATGTCCATGAAAAAATAAATGACTAATGTAATTGGCAAAATGTGGACAAACAGATGTGAATTCTGTCCATTACCACATAACTGACACTGAGGATGAGATATAAACAAAGGGATGCAGTTTAAATCCTGGCGGTCGGGATCCCGGCATTCAGAATCCCGACCCTGGAATCCCGACCGCCGAAATCCCGACACTTTCTCCCTCCGTGGGTGTCCACGACACCCCTGGAGGGAGAATAAATTAGCGTGCCGAGCGTAGCGAGGCACCGGGCCCCCCCTTGTCGGGATTTCGGCGGTTGGGATTCCCGGCGTCGGGATTTTGAACGCCGGGATCCCGACCGCCGGGATTTCATACTGAATCCATAAACAAAATGTACTTAATTTAATATATTTTTTTCTGATTTTATCAATGAGAAACTTTTGCCCTAAGGCTGCTGTGAAAATTTTTTGATACTCAGGGCTGCCAGGATTCAAAAAAAGTTTGGGAACCACTGCTTTAAGCACTTTAAAGCAATGATAGCCAGGCAGCCAATCAGGAGAGCCGCATTGATGGGAGAGTTGAAAATAGTGTTCAACCTGCCAGGGGCGGACTGGGAATTAAAACCAGCCCGGGAAACATTTTGAAACCGCCCTAATGGGGGGGGGGGGGGGGGGGTGTCTCACTGGAGCATGGTCAATAGGGGGGGGGGTTGTTTGTATAACACTTTTGTTGGTAAGCTGCTCAATCAGAGGTCTGTCACTCAGGTGCCAAAAGGTAAGGGGCAATTCTGGTTAGGAAAACAACATTTTGTATCCCAATTGCACACTGAGTGAGAGATATCTACATAATAATCAGATAATTACATAATAATTGTTGTTTTCCTAACTGGGGTTGTTTGTATAGTTAGGGTTATAGGCTGCAGGGTTTAATGAGTGCATAGTTAGGGTTATAGGCTTTGGGGAATGTATGGTTAGGTCTAGGCTGTGGGGAGGAGAATAGGTGGGGTTATACTGCAGGTGTGATGTGAATGGTTGGGCTGTAGGGGGTGTATTGATAGGGTTAGTCTATGGGGGATGTGTAGTTAAGGTTAGGCTACGGGGCATGTATAGTTAGGGTTAGGTGATGAGGGTATAATCAGGATTAGGCTAAGGGGATGTATAGTTAGGGTATGGAGGTGAGGAAGGTGTATGGTTAGGGTTAGTCGGGGAGGTGGAGGGAGGTGGCTCCACCACTAGGCAAATCTAGGCATTTGCCTAGGGCGCCGGCCACTGGAGGGCGGCATTTTGTGCCGCCCGGGTACCTGTCCTACGGCGCTGTGTATTTAAATCTGGCGGCGGAGGCAGCGGGGGTCCCTGCAGTCCATTAAAAATCACGAGCGCTATCCGCCGGGCTATGCGGAAGCGCTTCTAGTGTGAAAACTCTGGCAGCACGGCGCACGCTGATCTCAGCCAATCAGCGTGCTGCCAGTGTTTTCACACTAGAAGCGCTTCCGCATAGCCCGGAGGATAGCGCTCGTGATTTCTAATGGACTGCAGGGACCCCCGCTGCCTCCGCCGCCAGATTTAAATGCAAAGCGCCGCAGGACAGGTACCCCCCCCCCCGGCACCGGGGAGCCCCCACCCCGACTCGCCTGGGGCGCTCCGGTGCCTTGCACCGGCCCTGGGTGGCTCCTGATGACACTGAAGGTTTGAACACATTAACCCCACTGTAGTCACTACTAACCTGATCATCCTGTGGCTTTAAATGGGCTGCTTGTGGGCAGGATGCTCTGTATTACTGCACTCCATCTGGGACCTTTGGTTCCTGGGATTCCTCTCAGCCTTGTTCTACTTTGTGTGCACTGCGCCCCCTGCTTTCATATGGCCGAGTGTCCGCACCATCGCTGGCCAGCATATGCCCAACCTGTAGCAGCTTCCAGCAGTGGACAGCCCAGCACACACAGATAATGCGGCGGGAGTCAAGGGAGGACTACTCCTGAGGAAGCCGCTGAAAGCTACTCGAAGGCAGAGAAACGCGTTGAGGACAGAGGGGACTCTCTTGGCTATCACTAGACACCACCAACGATTTAATCTCGGATAAAATTTCACAATATTCAGCACAGCGCTGTTCCATATTTTTTTCTTTTTTTGCTTGGTCTCGTATAAGGGGTTTAGGTAATCCCCCTTTATTGTTACAGCTGCAGTGCAGAATATATTAATCAGCGATCATTATCACCCTACTTGTTTTTGACTTGAGAGCTTATCAAGTTATTTCCTAGATTCCATCATGTTTTAAATCATGTAAATCATGTCTTTAACGATCTGGATCAACCAGATATGCATCCTATAGCAGCCCATACAGGCTGCGATGCGGGCTGTGCGTTCTGTGCTTTGAGGTGCGCGCTCCCGCGGCACCTCATCGCACAGTACAAAAAGTATGTGCTTGCACATACTATTTGTACTTTGTTTTCATCACATTGCATGCACAGGCAATGCAATGCAATGCGATCCGTGCTTGTTAAGCACGGAATGCACACCCGTATCGGGGCGTGTATGGGCAGCATCACCCTTATGATGACTTTAAAGATGTCTTCAGTAAATTGGCTGCAGCTGTTCTTTCTCCTCATCGAGAATGGGAATAATCAACTTAATTTCCAGTAAATCATCTCCTAGGGGCCGTTCCATGTACTCACTTGCAGAAACCCAAGCCATGCCTGAATACATCAATCATATTGTTGTATATATAGACAATATTTTCTTATTTGCTAATACTCTGGAGGAACATCATTGACAAGTTAAAGATGCCTTCGTGCCCACTGTCTGTATTATAAACTAGAAAAATGTTTCTTTGTGGGTGGTAAAGGTAATGCCCTTCCTAGGGTATATCCTATCCGGTTCAGGCCTTGAGATGGATCCAGAGAAACTAAGAGCTAAGTTTTCCAGCATTTCCAATCAAATGGTCAACTGTCATTTGCTGTCATCCATAACCATGTTTTTGTTCTAACCAGCTAGATCTGAAGATAAATCTGCGTCTGTATGGCCACCTCTAGAGAAGAATGTCCCCAGCCTACCACACTTAAAGCAGACCAGTGCTTTATTGGGTTTGCAAATGATCAAAAATGTATTAATATTTATTTATTAACAGTTTCTTATATAGCGCATACATATTCCGCAGTGCTTTACAGAGAAGCTTACACTCTATATTCCCTACCACATGTACACTCTCACAGACATTGTAGGGTTAATTTTGATGGAAGCCAATTAACCTACCTGTACATTTTTGGATTGTGGGAGGAAACCGGAGTACCCGGAGTAAACCCACGCAAGCATGGGGAGAATATACAAACTCTGCACAGTTACGGCTATGGTGCGGATCCGACCCATGACCTCAGTGCTGTGAGGCAGTAGTGCTAACCATTACACCGTCCGCGCTGCCCTCTAAAAAATTTTTAGAGACTTTTCTTCTTTAATTGCTCCTATTTCTGTTCCAACGCAGAAAATAGGTAACCCTTCACCATGGTCAAAGTAGCCATACAAGCCTTTCAAGCTGTGTTACTGTATGTCATCCTGATGTATTTTTACCAATCATCTTAGAAGTAAATGCTTCCTTTGTATGGTAAAGAGCCATGGCCTCCCAACAAGCTCCGGATGTTACCTTTTATCCCTGTGAGTTCTCTTCTCATAAATGTACACCTGCTGACTGTCATTACTCCATTTGTGTTCAAGAACTCCTGGCCATAAAGTTGGCACTAGAAGAATGGTGTCCTCTTCTTGAGGGAGCAGCTGCTCATCCAGTTACCATCATAACTGATCACAAAAACTTCTGTATCTTAAAGCCGCACAAAGTTCCTACCCAAGGCAAGCTAGATGGGTGTTTTTTTTTTTTTTTTCCTTTTCTCCCTTCAACTTTAAAATATAATTTCATCAGCTAAAAATCGAAAAGATGATGTGCTTTCCCATTTTCGTGATCCAGAGAATTAAGCTAATTCCACAAACAAACAACGCCCCCCCCCCCCCCCCCTCACCTGCCAGGATGCAGTCAAAATCCCGAATGGGTCATAATACCGACAAGGACAAAATCCCGACATTTAAAATCCAAAATACCTGCATATAGAATGTACAGATGAAACTGTCAACATGACTTTGGGTCAACATGGGTTTTTTCACTGTTTTCTGACCTGACATGTGCCGACAGGCGGTATTTCATGCCCTACCATCCACTAGTGCGTGGTGGGAGAATAAAATAGTGTGCCAAGCACAGCGAGGCACCGTGCCTGAAGCATAGCGAGCAATGCGAGGGGCTGCGGTTCACCTCCAACTGTGTCCATGTCGACGGTGTCGACATTCGGGTCAAAAAAAGGGATGTCGACCCAAAGTCATGTTGACAGTTTCACCTGCACATTCTATATGTTGGTATTTTCACCATGTCGGGATTTTGTCCGTCAGGATTTCATACCGAATCCCACCTGCCTACACCCGCTAACATGAGAAGACAGCTGCTTGTCAGTTCGATGCTGTCAGCATTTCTCTAGCAGCAGCCCTGCCTCCAGAACTCCGGATTTGCTCCTTGCACACACATGGAGTGCAGTGGAGCCCAGCAGCAACAACCCAGATGCTATTACCCAACTGGGAGTGACAGCCCTGCTCACAGTGCTTAGCCCATCTGGAACCGGAGGAGATGGACACTTTCACTCAGCGTCTCAACATCACATACTGTGTATCAACAGGTGGCCTCAACACAGGGCCGGGTGGTATGGGTAAAAACCGGAACCGCCAGATTGGGCATCAAAATCTGCAGTCCGAAGCTTGGGGTGTCCTGTCCTGGGGGTGCCCTGTCTGTGGGGGCTTCACCTGACAGCTGTCACCAGGTAGACGAGGAGGGGGAGAATAAAGACTCCCTGTTGGTCCGGGCATGTAGCAAAAACCGGAACGGTCCGGACCACACGGGGAGGCTGTAATCTCCCCTTCCCCATGTCCTGGTGAAAGTTATCACAGGCATCCCCCTGGACAAGACACCCCCTGGACTGGACACTACAAGCTCCGTACTGCAGATTTAGAGGTGCGGTCTGGGGTCTTGTCCTGGTCCATTTTTTACATAGTCCCCAGGGCCAACTGCTGCAGACATCAAACGAGTAGAAGGATGGAGATTGTTAAAGAGATAATCACCTATACCCTTCATCAGGTCCTGATGAAGCTGGTGGCGACATGTGCGTTGACCAGACACACTTAGTGTGTGAAATATCCCGATGTCCCCATCCCCCCTGAAATGTATTTTGATTGATGTATAGGGCATTACAGTATCCACTCACAGAGAGCGCATCTGATAGGAGTCGTGGGGTCAGACCCTGACCACGTCCTCCCAAGACTCAGATGTGATCACAGCATGCCAGTGCATAGACAGCACCCGGACGGTGCGTCCCTCTCTGTAAGCGCAGTGTGTGTAACGGAGCGCGATACGGGTCTGCGAGAGTGAGAATCACAGCCTCACCACTGACTGTGATCTCCTCGCAGGCACCGACGCGCTGCCAGCACAGCCGGGAACGGAGGCACACGCACAAGCCACGTTCCCTACTGATAGGAACCCCTCAAACGGCGATATCACTGACAGTCGATTTGTGTTCCTACAAGCAGATTTGACAGGCACACCCCAATGTGGGATATAGCACATGATTGAAGCGCAACCAATCCCGTCATCTGTCAGATGTGAAACTGTGCTACACACTGCGCAATATTGGTACAGATATTAGACAGCATTTTCTGTATAATAATGGACCTAATTTGATGTATGAATTCTACTGCCTTAGGGATATCTGCCCATTGGTTTGAACGATCTATGTTACAAATGAATACTGACCAAATAAAAGTAACAAAGTAAAGTGAAAATTGTAACAGATCTGTGTGGATACACACTGTAAGATACACAGTAACAGGCACCTAATCTAACACCAATATAGGGAACGGGACATTGGGGTCCAATTTGAGAGGATACATATCCCCTCTTTTAAAAATATTCTGTTTCTTTATTTGCCTCTATGGCAATTGTTTTTATATGTTGCATTCTTAAATAAAACTAATAAAGGTTAAATTTTATGAATTATTCTTGATCTACTGGTGCGCCACGCATATAACAGTCTTTCTCCTTCTTCTTCAATATTGTTCAAATTACTGTTGAAGTGGCAGCACACCCCAACATAAATCAAGTGATTAAATTGAATCAAATAAGGGGTTAATCTACAATATTACCAGTGCGACTGGTCACCCCCCTCTCTTGTGCTCTAAAGCCACACTTAGACTGAATTAGCTTGTTGCCAAGGGGGACTGAAATTGCTCATTGCCATGGGGGACTGAAATTGCTCGTTGCTAAGGGAGACTGTAGCCCGCTCCCCCGCCTGCCCAGCTCCTCGAGGCAGTGTCCGCTGCTGTTTTCAATGCTTAAGTCTCCTGCTGGACCGCTAGCCAATAGGCGCTTGCTGATTGGCTGCTGGACCGCAAGCACCTATTGGCTAGCGATCCAGCGGGAGACTTGAATTGAAAATATTGTTGGACTCCAGCTGGGCACATTGGGGAGCGGGTGGGCGAGCAGGGCGGGGAAGCCGATGGCAGAGCTTGAGGTGCACGGCCAATGGCGGAACTAGTGAGTTCTGGGCCCAGGTGCAAAAATATAATAAAAATTACGGTTTGTACTGTGATTGAATGTGTGCCCCCTCCACAACAACATGTTCCCATATGCCTAACTGTGTGCCCAAATGCCCTAAGCATCTGTCAATTGGCCCCCTCATAGCATGTCCCCCCACATGCCTAACTGTGTGTCACCATATTCTGCACTACATAACTACTCTACATCATATTTCATCCCCCTATACACTGCCCTACATTACTACACTACATGCCCTACATACTGACAGATGGATGCTGAAACACGGACTGAGGAATACTGGCACATAGACACTGACTGATACTGACACAGATGCCGAAACGTGGACACCATCACCTGGACAGATGCTGACACACAGATACAAGGCGGCTGATACACAGACAGGCGGATACTTACACACTGGCAGACGCAGACAGATGGACACTAGCAGATGCTGACAATGGACACACAGACTGAAACACGGTTTCTGACAGACAATGACACTGCCACACGAATGCTGATGCAGATACTGATACTGACAGATGGACGCTGATATATGGATGCTGACACAAATACGGACACACAAATACGGACACACATTGACAGACCGGCTCTGACACATGGAGATATGCTGACACAAAGATACTGACACAAAGCTACATGTTGACCCATAGACACTGACAGTTGCTGACACAGACAAAACACAATGACATACAGATGGAGCAGGTCCCATCCTTGCTACCTATGGCGAGAGTTTCGCCAGCTGGCCATGGCTGGCCACGGCGCCTGCCATCACAATACATTTTAAATGCTTGGCGATTCGCCGTGGCGTCTCCGGATGAGTGCAATACCAGTGATCATCCACCAGATGTCACTTTTGAAAACCTCTTTGCGCATGCATAAAATTTGTGCTGCAGCGCATGCATGAAGCGCAGGAACTACAGTAAATAATTTATTGTCCCTGGCAAGCCTAGTCAGCGCCTCTCTCACACCGCCGGCACGAGCATGATCCCGTCTCTTTGAAGGAAAGGATCATGCTGACGCGGGCGGAGAGGCGCTGCATTTGTTTGACACGAAGGAGTGTCTCTGACGGACGCTCTTGCGACCCAGTTGCACAGACGTTCCAGTAATGAGACGCTTTTGCGTCTGAGTTGTTATTAAGGCAGGGTACTACATTAAAGTACTTTACTACTATTGTGCTGTGTCCAGAAAGCTGTACTGTTCTATAGATAGTGTACACACTAATAAATAAAATTACATTGCATTGCATACAGAATCATTACATTAAATTATACTGTACTGTATTGTACGTCTCATTGGTTTTGTTGAAAGGTGCTGGCCTTTGGCTAGTACAGTATTGTAGTTTTAACACACCTAAAAAATTCCGGTTACCAATAAGGCTTTCTTGGCATCTAAATTTGCATGGGCGCTTGAGCGTCTGCACGGGTACTATACTGGTACTATACTGGAGCGGCACGGACGCTAATGCGTCTCAGTATATGTTCTAACGGTCACCACATTTTGGTGTGTGGAAACACACCGGTATTAACCGGGACCCCAAGTACTGTATTATTATAGGATACACATGAAGGGCCCCACCGGTATTAACCGGGACCCCAAGTACTGTATTAGGTACTTGTTTCCTAGAACGGCCACACCGATTTTGATCAGGTCGGTCGCATCGCATCGATCGCATCGCATGCGACCAAATGGCATGCGATGCGACCAACGCGATGGCCCCGATTTTTACATTGATTGAAATGTGAATAGGGTCCCTGGGACCCTATTTTACATTGGATTCAATGTAAAATTCTCCCCAGACCCCAATTTTAACCTCCTCAACGGCACCCCACGATTTACGCCAACCCGAAGCGTGGCGAGCTACTATACACGTCGGCGTGGAGTTGAGAATATAAATATTACCCCCCGATTGTGGCCGTACATTATAGGATACACATGGTGGGCCCCACCGGTATTATGTGGGACACCAAGTACTGTATTATTATAGGATACACATGGAGGGCCCCACCGGTATTAACCGGGACCCCAAGTACTGTATAATTATAGGATACACATGGAGGGCCCCACCGGTATTAACCGGGACCCCAAGTACTGTATAATTATAGGATACACATGGTGGGCCCACCGGTATTACATACCTCCCAACATGACCCATGCCAGGAGGGACAAAATGCTCTGCTTCTGGACTTTCCTCTTAATGTATGATTGCCATCACCTGTTTTTGAACAGGTTAACTAATAAGAAAGGTGACTCCACAGGTGATGGTAATCCTAAATTAAGGATTAAGAGGAAAGTCCAGAAGCAGAGCATTGTGTCCCTCCTGGAGAGGGTCATGTTGGGAGGTATGGTATTACAGTATGTGGGACACCAAGTACTGTATTATTTAGTAGGATACACATGGCGGGCACCCAGGTACTGTACACTGTGTACAGTAAACTTTGAGTGAACACAGGAATTAAAGGGTACACTTGGCGTTACTACTGTATACACTTGTACTGCAGTCACCACTTTATTAAAATTTTATTCTGGTACACTGTACAGTATCCTCACATTACTGTACTTACAGCGTCTGATGGCCTGAAGTCTGTCAGGATCTCTCCTGACCAGGTCGCTCCACCGGCACTCTAGGGAGCGGACAGACCGCTCACGGCCAGTGTCAGCCAGAATTGCCCTACGGGCATTTCTATACGCCCGCAGCTTCTCCCTGTTGCTGTTGAGAGTGAGGTCTCTACAGCGCACCAGGTGCCTAAGCTCCCGGGTGCTGTATGGCTCTTCTCTGCTGCGCTGCGCCGCGCCATTGTACAGCATACAGTGCAGTAGGCTAAAAATGGCGGAGCGGGCGTCCTAGTAACACACGCTGTGTGCGACACATGACTTTCATCATGAGTCCCAAAACTTTATTTTGTTCTTGTGTAGTTTCACGGCGCCATCATGGCGCCGTGCTACTTCCGGGTTGGGTACGCTCGCCAAACTATCTAAAATAAAGTAACTTAACTCCATGCCAACGTAGATAGTTCATATCCCCACTGTCCACGTTGGCATGGAGTTGATTTTAGATAGCGTGGCGAGCGTAGCATCCACAGCCCCAGTGGTGAAACCCGAGTCCTGGCAGCGTCTGAGACGGCCCGCCCCTTGGCGAAACCAGCGTATGAGACGGCCCGCCCCTTCGTGGATTAGCGCTGCAGGAGATGGTGTAGTGTAATGTCCTGGAATGTATTTCAGGTCAGTTCAACCCCCCCTCCACCCCTGGGGGGAGGGGAGGAGGCTGTTGACTTCAGCTGCATACACATTACTCCCTGGAAGACACAATAGTGCAATGGTACTGTACTGTAGCAAATCAAGTCATCTTACTCTACAGTACCAACACTTCATGAACACCTACAGTAGCTGGGGCACAGGTGTATTCGTTACTGACTGACACATTATAAATGATCCACAGGTGGAGCTAATTACTTCACTTACAGTATGATTCTGTGAGGAGACCTGTAAAACATTAACTGTTTTATTTGTCTAGTTTTGTTAAAACTGTTACATTTCATGGTCTAGTTTTAAGAAATATCACTCTACAAAATATTAGAATAAAAGAAAAAAAAGGAAAAAATTTACACCGTAATCGAACACGGGTCTCCTGCATGAAGACGCGCGCAGCTACCCACTACACTACGCAACACAGTGATGTGTATGGTCGGTAGAGTGCTGATATAATAATCTGTGGCATCCGCAGCCCCAGTGGCGAAACCCGAGTCCCGGCAGCGTCTGATACGGTCCTTTAATGAATTAGCGCTGTAATGTGATGTAATGTACTGTACTGTATTTCAGGTCAAGTCGACACCCTCCACCCCCTGGAAAGGGAGGAGGCGATTGACTTCAGCTGCATACACATTATGCACAGTACCAACAGTTCAAAATATTCAGCATCGGCTACGTGAACGTGAAGGTAAATGCTTGTATAGGATCATGACACTACACAGCCCTTTTGCGCGCTCTGATGTTCACGAGTGACTCATTTGCACAAGCGTCTCATTTCCTATAAGCGGCTCATCGCGCACGAGCGTCTCATACTGTAAGCGCGCTCCGTACGGCGAATGGCGGGTTTCCATTGGCACATTGCAGTATACCACTCCGACTCTAGCTTGATGGAGCAGTAGCTACCCAGTGGTGGCGAATTGTATTGCATGGCATGCACCCACACCCCTTGGCGGACGATGGCGCAAGAAGAATATAGGAGCGCCAGAACCTCCACCATGGCGGCCTGGCGGCAAGGATGGGACCTACTCGATCTGTAGACAGGCAGTGACATTCCGACACAACGATAGACACTGACATTCACCATTTTTCAAAGCTGCTGGGTACCTGGGACACAGCAGGGTGATGTGAAGAGTGCAGGGGGCCCCTATGGGACAATGTGTGCCTGATCTTGTGAGGATACAGCCACTGGGTGCTTCAGCAAGGGGGGGGAGCACAGCCGCCGGCAGCCTGAGGGGGGGAGAGCACAGCAGCCTGAGCAGGGGGGGGGGAGAGAGTACAGCCGCCAGCAGCCTGACGGGGGGGCGGGTCAGGGGAGCACAGCCGCCAGCAGCCTGAGTGGCGGGGAGCACAGCCGCCAGCATCCTGAGGGGGGGGCACAGCCGCCGGCAGCCTGAGGGGGCTTTTAGGACAGCAGGTAAGGCGGGGTCCCGGCTCATTTGCAGAGGGGGGGCGGTGCCCTGGGCCCCCTCGGCGCCCGGAGTATGTGCTCCACTGGCTCTGCCCTCCCTACGCCTCTGTCCATACCTCTATATAATCAGATCCATCTCCTCCCAGCCTGCCATTAGGAGGGATGCTAGCAGTCTGCCACTAAGTCTACATTCCCCTGCATACTAAACCCTTACAGCCATCACTGCCAACCTGACTGCTGCATCTCTGTAATAAATACCTGAAGAGAAGGTAGGGAACGTTTGTCGCATGAGTGATGCACCAAAGGAGAAATAATTTGGAGACTTAAAATTTACCTTTTAATAGGGTTATGTATTAAAAATGGGCTTTGAAATATGACAAACTACATGAAACATAAAACAAAGAAATGGTGAATATAGTGCAAGTTAAAATTTGCACATGCGGTGTCCCTTAGCACTTATTCCTTAATTTAATATCACCCGCCTTGGTCACCACTGCATTATATATTTTTTAAGAAACATGGGCTTCATAATAAAACTCGTACACACCCAGCGATATATTGACCAATTTGGTCACCCACTCCAACTGTTACATGATGATACTTCAACATCCGTATGAAATAGAATGGATGGCATGAGAATTGCCAATCAATTAGGCATAAAATAAATCGGAAACTATATTTAAGAAAAACATATACAAAGTCATCAAATAATTCAATAAATAATCCACACAGAAATTAACAAAAGTGACATTTTATTAAATAGATCGGGAACTGCATTTAAGAGAAATATACACATATTAAGAAATTATCAGGCCATCAAGTCCAATTCTTTATAATAAATAACCCACACAAGAATACTACCATTTACAAACATTCAAAGAAGCCTCCAATATACATATTCTCTATACCCGTTACCTAATGACAAGGGTGGGCGGGGAGTTGGGGGGCAAAACCGAATGTAATTGGTAAATTTAAAAAAAGCACAACTTAAACTCGTCTGTGATGCCAGTGCCGGTTGCCCTGAGGAAGAACTGTGAAGCGTACGCTGGCCACCACAGCCGTGCGGTCCCTCCCTCTAGCCTTCCTTACCACATGTTGTATACTAGTCCTTTTAAGGACTCTAATGTATTTGTAATGTAAATGTGTATTCTGTTATTGTGCAATCCCTGTTCACATCCGCACACTGCGTGGTAATCTATCTCTGTTAAATTCAGATGTGATAGTCATCCTATTACAAACTACATGTTCCAGCGTGCTGGTTAATGGTGGACTATAATAAGAACAGCGCACCTTATTAACCCTGCAGATAACATTGTTACTTTATTATGTTTACACCATTGCCATGTGCATGATATATATTAATTATCTGATAAAGCCCCGCACGCATTGGGCAATATCGACTTGTAGCCCTGCACATACTCAGTAGTCCTCTTTAGGACTCCAATGTCTTACTGTGATCTATAGTTTATTAAACTATATGGGTAATTCCTTTTGTCGGGCATCATCCAACCTGCATTACTGCTTACTATATACTCTGTTGTTCGGAGTTATTATGAAACATAGTTTCTATTACCGATACCACCTAATCCCGTACACACTGGGCAATATCTGCCCGCCGACATTGGATGTGCTCTTGCCGATGTTGAAAGACGACTTGACTTTAAACTTTGCAAATCTGTTGAATTTATACCAGCGCAATCTACACACACAGTGATTAGTATTTGAACTATAGCTGTGATTCAAACTTTGTAGAAGAGTATCTAATATACTGAAACATTTGTATCAATTCTTGAACAATACTACATAGTATGTGATATATGATATTCTACCCGACATTTGAATGTGTACAATACACAGACTGTGTGTGTATTTCGTATCAAAAAACCCGTGATGATTGTAATATTGAAACATGTGGGCAGCAGTATTTTGAACTGACGTGACTGGGAATTAAATTGCACATTTATACAAATGGTTGATTTTCAAAGATTTATTGGTATTTGCGTACAATAGCTCAACTGACCAGAATCATTGACACGTAAAAGATCTCCCGCAATACTTACGAGCCTTAAGGGCCAATTATTAAAGGGACAGACACACCATTACTATTAAGTTAAGGAATAAGTGTTAAGGGACACTGCACGTGCAAATTTTAACTCGCACTATATTCACCCTGTCTTTGTTTTATGTTTCATGTAGTTTGTCATATTTCAAAGCCCTTTTTTAATACATAACCCTATTAAAAGGTAAATTTTAAGTCTCCAAATTATTTCTCCTTTGGTGCACCACTCATGCGACAAACTTTCCCTACCTTCTCTTCTCAAATTAATTTTGTCCGTGGTAGCACACCCCAGCATACAGACCTAACATCACTGTTGTTATAAAAATAAGCAGGGGGCTTTTCTCTCTCAGTATTATAGGACATTACTGTGGTCTTGTGCGAGGGACCCCCCCCAAAACACATTTTGTTGTGTGTCTGTGTCTAGTGCTATTTGCACCGTCTAATTATATTTTATTATTGTGGATGTTTTATGCTATCACTGGCCATAATTAATGTTTAAATTTGTCTTGCGCCGTTTTCTCTTTTTTTCTTTTTGGATACTGGTGTCTACCTTTTTACCACTGGCATCCCCACCGTCGGGATTGTGTGTGTGTGTGTGTGTGTGTGTATGTATGTATGTATGTATATATGGGATGCGGTCATCTATTAGAATGAACTTAGGTCTACAGTCATTAGGTCGACCCCACTAGGTCGACTGGCAGGAAGGTCGACCTGACTTAAGGTCGACATGGGCCAAGGTCGACATGACTTAAGGTCGAATTTGCATAAAGGTCGACATGAGGAAGGTCGACTGGTCATAAGGTCGACATGGGTTTTTCACTGTTTTTTGAGCCGACATGTGCCGACAGGCGGTATTTCATGCCCTACCATCCACTAGGGCGTGGTGGGAGAATAAAATAGTGTGCCGAGCGTAGCGAGGCACCGTGCCCGAAGCATCGCGAGCGAAGCGAGCGATGCGAGGGTCCGATTCTCATTGCCAACTGTGTCCATGTCGACTGTGTCGACATTCGGATAAAAAACGGTGAAAAACCCATGTCGACCTTATGACCAGTCGACCTTCTTCATGTCGACCTTTATGCAAATTCGACCTTAAGTCATGTCGACCTTGGCCCATGTCAACCTTAAGTAAGGTCGACCTTCCTGCCAGTCGACCTAGTGGGGTCGACCTAATGACTGTAGACCTAAGTTCATTCTGACAGATGTCCCGATTCCGTATATATACAGTGTATGTATGTATATATATATATATATATATATATATATATATATATATATATATATATATATATATATATATATATATATATATACTCGGCAGTAGAGCTGGCACTCTTCAAACATAAGCAGCTTGGCCCCGGTGCCTACAGATCACAGCAGCGCTGAGATCATACATACAATCCAATTCCAGTGGCACTCGGGTACAACCAATAATGACGACACACAGCGGTGTTTAACGACGTTTCATTTCACAGAACGGAAATTTCATCAGGTTACAAACAATGTGCAAACAGGTGCTTACCTTATACCCCTCCGGTGGTCGCAGGGCAGCGTCATTTGGGGGCGTCATCCAGCCTATCCGGTAACGTGCGTCGCCAGTCTGACGTCACCGCGTCCTCTGCACGCAGCGGGGCTGATCACATGACCCCGCTAGGTCCCGAGTCCTGTACTGATGACGTCACTGCGCTTCTTCACGTACTGTGGAGTTGAATAGATCCTGTACCCGACGCGCTGTTGACCTGTTTCCATGGAGACAAAAATACATACATATTGAAAAGACAATACAAAACAGACAGTAATGCAGTGATACATGTTGCTATAGTTAATGAAAAAAGAATACACTTAAAGAATATGTAATAAGCAACAGGCGCATTGATAAATCAGTCTGACAGCGCAACATCGCATTCCACTCAATGCAATGAGATGATGCTGCTGTATTCCTGGAGCTGCACTAAAGAGCAACAAATATATATGTAATACGATAATATTTAAGAAACACTGTACTAATCGTAAAAGTCACATGACAATTAAAGGTTCAAAACTTAGAAACAATAAAGCTAGTTAATGATTGAATTCATTAAAGAAAACAAGACAATGGAACCATGTCATTTAATCCCTTTGGATGTAGCACGTTGAGTCGATGGATCCAACGTGCTTCACATCTCAAGAGGGCCGCACCTCTATCACCACCTCGGATTGATCGTTCAATGTGGTCGATCATGCGATACCTAAGACTAGTTAGGTTATGTCTCGCCTGGACAAAATGGCGGGCAACAGGTTGCTCACTGTTGCCCGAAATAAGAGCAGCCTTAATGGCAGAGCGATGCCCCGCCATGCGCTCTTTAAACTTTCTTGTGGTCTTACCTATGTAGGTAAGACCACAAGGACAAATGATTTGATAAACCACATGACTGCTTTCGCAAGTCAAGTGGTGTCTGATCTGGTAGACATTTCCATCATGTGGATGATGAAATTTGTCTCCAGTAATCAAAAATGTGCATGTAATACATGAACATTTGAAACAACCCCATCGTTTTTGTAGGAAATTCTTTGATGGAGGTACTCCTATCCCGGCAATGTCGGATTTGACTAATATGTCCTTCAAGTTCTTTGGTCTCGAAAAACATGGCATCAGCCTTGTCTGTTCAAGACCTAGAGATGGATCAGATTGTATGATCCGCCAGTTAGCTTTAGCAGTTTTGTTGAGTCTCTCAGTAAGAACGTTGTATTGACAGACCCACGGTAATACTTGTAACTTTGGGTCTTCTTTTCTGTTACTCATCAGAAGTTGTTCACGGGTCCTGGATAATGCTTTATTCTTAGTGTTTAACAAATCGCGCCAGTGATATCCCCGTTCAATGAATCTAGAGATCAAATCATCGATTTGTTGAGTAGCCGTGATGATATTGGTGTTGATACGAATTATCCTTAACATCTGGGAGTATGGCAAGCTGGATTTAAATTTAGTAGGGTGGAAGCTCCGATTGTGTAGAAAGGTGTTTCGATCAGTGTCCTTTGAGAACACAGTGGTCTCAATGCCTTCTGTGCCCAGTGAAATCCGTACGTCCAGGAAATCGATATATTGTTGATGCATCTGGAACGTAAATTTAACTGGGCTAGTGCTGTTATTATGAGATTCCATGATGGTTTCGAAATGTTCCCTGGTGCCACTCCAGAAAATTAATAGGTCGTCAATATAACGGGTGAAAAAAATTATATTACTGGAAATGTTGCTGTCAGAAAAGAAAAGTTCCTCCTCGACCCCAAACATATAAATATTTGCATAGGTCGGTGCTACCGATGACCCCATAGCACAGCCTCTTGACTGGAGGTAAAACTCATTGTCAAAAAGAAAAAAATTCTTTGTCAAGATTAATTCTAAAAGATGCAAGAGGATATTAATGGATTCTGACGAAAAGCTGCTGGAAGAGGTAATGACCTGTAACCTGATGAAATTTCCGTTATGTGAAATGAAACGTCGTTAAACACCGCTGTGTGTCGTCATTATTGGTTGTACACGAGTGCCACTGGAATTGGATTGTATGTATGATCTCAGCGCTGCTGTGATCTGTAGGCACCGGGGCCAAGCTGCTTATGTTTGAAGAGTGCCAGCTCTACTGACGAGTATTATTGGAACAGCCCGTGGGACTGGACCAGAGCAAGGCACCTGCATCTTCTATTATTTGATTTCCACTGGATTGCTCAGGCTTATACCTCCTCCTGTTTTCTCCCCACTTACCCTCATCACTGTGTTGTGTGTTGCACACGGGTGATTGTGACAGACAGGATTACAGTGAAGGACTTTGGATTGTAGTGGGAAGATGACGGCTTCACAAGCTGTCGACCATGATGTCTTCAATCCACTTTTAGTCCCTGTACAAGAATTTTTCAGCTACTCGGAATCCGAGACAGAGAGCATCCTGCGCAAGGGTAAATTTGTCGACATGGAGGAAGCACATTCACCGGAATCGATATATAATGACCTGATGAGACTGAAAAAACGGGAAATTGACTTTGAGTTACATGCTATCACGCTTAGTGATTATTTTAAAACAAGGATGATCCCACGTGGCTTCCGTATCCGTAACTGCCCCACGATTGGCCGATTTGACCCAAACTTTTGTTGTAAATGGGTATCTATATTGAATAAGTGCTCTTCAGATCTCATGCTTTTAGTTATTGAATTTTCCAACAAGGAGGTAATCAGCACTAAAGCGAAAATTGATGCATTTGAAAAAATCAATATACCCATCTTGACATCTGACTCCAATACTGATTGGCTGGAGAAGCTCAGTAATCAAATCACCATCTACAAAAGAGACCTTATAAAATTTAAAAAAGAAAAACTGATTAAAGTCACTAAGGACTACGACAATCATCAGGTCTACAGATGGCTCTCCGGCAACCATGCTACTGACAACGAGAACAGACGCCCTCTCTTTCGCCGCCAAAGATACCCCAGAACAGCGATCGATACCGATACATCTGCGGGAGACAACAGTTCTGCAAGTGATGGCGACAAGAGGAGGAGACGTCGTAGGGGCCCATCAGCACCCCTTAGTATGATAACTCGTACCCGTGGTCCCCCAAAAAACGATCAACTAGAAGGGGAGGCCAGTGGAAACGTCAGAGTCAATACAAAAAAATTACCAAGCTCAAACAAAAATAATTAATCTTCAATCTGTCGAGCCATGAATTGTCAGCATCAGAAAAATCGGTACTTATGTAGTATCTGGGCTGCCGATTTTGTGATTGTATGCCTTACCTTAAGGCATACAATCAGATGCGATGCGATGCGATTCGATGCGATTTTGCATAGGATTCAATGTTAAGAAGGTCCTGTTCATTTCCCCACTATCCAAGTGGGCATAGAGTTGATTTTATATAGCGTGGCGAGCGCAGCGAGCCACCGTGCCCGAAGCGTGGCGAGCGGACGCATATTTCTTAAAAAGTATTCTGTGTCCCCTCGCGGGGCTCGCTACGCTCGCCACGCTTCGGGCTCGGTGAGTCGCTACGCTCGCCACAGGTTTATATCCAACTCCATGCCCACTTGGATAGTGGGGAAAGGAAAAGGACCCCTTTTTCCCATTGAATTCTATGTTAAAATGGACTCAGACCATTTTAACATTGAATCCTATGGAAAAATCTTGACCATCGCATCGCATACGATTTGGTCGCATGCGATGCGATGCGATGCGATCCGATCCGATTTCTAAATCGGACGCCCAGATACTACATAAGTACCGAAAAATCTTTATTATCGAAAGGTCTGTCGTTTATTCCGACACATGAATTTGATGACCTGCTCTGGCAAGTGGAGAAGACCCAGTTACAAAGGAAATGGAAGCTTAAGGAGTATTTTAATAATAAAGTCGCAACAACCATACCTAAACAACAGTTACCAGAGAAACTGAAACAGTTTAAAACCCCATCACAATTCGATCCCCTATCAAACAATGCAAGCATTAAGACCTATATGAGGTTGATTGACAAGGAATCAAGGGAGATTCAAGCATCAGAAACAAGACATCATCATAATCTATCCTTATCCGAACGTAAGGCTTTGTCCGGTCTCCGCAAGAATACTTCCCTAATTATTCGCCCCGCGGATAAGGGAGGGGCTATTGTGTTGCAGAACATCACAGATTGTAGACAAGAAATTCAGAAGCAACTCGCAGAACCAGGTGTATATCAGAAATTAAAAGGTGATCCAACGCCTACATTCCTTAAAGAATTGAAAGAAACCCTGATACTTGCTCGAGATGCATCTGTCATCAGTGATGAAATATATGATGTCCTGATTCCCCAGTTTCCTCTGGTACCATTGATTTATACCCTTCCAAAGGTCCATAAGGGCCTGCCACCCCCAGGCAGTCCTATAATATCAGCCCGTGGATCGTTGTTTCAACCATCTTCTGTGTTTTTGGACTCTGTACTACAACCTCTTATCCAAACCCACCCGAATTTTTTACTGGACACAACCTCATTACTACAAAAATTACAGAAATTAACTAATCTCCCGGACAACCTCTGGCTCATCACTGCCGACGTTTCAAGCCTCTACACTATAATACCACATGTAGAAGGCCTAGCGGCAGTGCATCGACTATTAACCTCTTCCAGCAGCTTTTCGTCAGAATCCATTAATATCCTCTTGCATCTTTTAGAATTAATCTTGACAAAGAATTTTTTTCTTTTTGACAATGAGTTTTACCTCCAGTCAAGAGGCTGTGCTATGGGGTCATCGGTAGCACCGACCTATGCAAATATTTATATGTTTGGGGTCGAGGAGGAACTTTTCTTTTCTGACAGCAACATTTTCAGTAATATAATTTTTTTCACCCGTTATATTGACGACCTATTAATTTTCTGGAGTGGCACCAGGGAACATTTCGAAACCATCATGGAATCTCATAATAACAGCACTAGCCCAGTTAAATTTACGTTCCAGATGCATCAACAATATATCGATTTCCTGGACGTACGGATTTCACTGGGCACAGAAGGCATTGAGACCACTGTGTTCTCAAAGGACACTGATCGAAACACCTTTCTACACAATCGGAGCTTCCACCCTACTAAATTTAAATCCAGCTTGCCATACTCCCAGATGTTAAGGATAATTCGTATCAACACCAATATCATCACGGCTACTCAACAAATCGATGATTTGATCTCTAGATTCATTGAACGGGGATATCACTGGCGCGATTTGTTAAACACTAAGAATAAAGCATTATCCAGGACCCGTGAACAACTTCTGATGAGTAACAGAAAAGAAGACCCAAAGTTACAAGTATTACCGTGGGTCTGTCAATACAACGTTCTTACTGAGAGACTCAACAAAACTGCTAAAGCTAACTGGCGGATCATACAATCTGATCCATCTCTAGGTCTTGAACAGACAAGGCTGATGCCATGTTTTTCGAGACCAAATAATATTAGTCAAATCCGACATTGCCGGGATAGGAGTACCTCCATTAAAGAATTTCCTACAAAAACGATGGGGTTGTTTCAAATGTTCATGTATTACATGCAAATTTTTGATTACTGGAGACAAATTTCATCATCCACATGATGGAAATGTCTACCAGATCAGACACCACTTGACTTGCGAAAGCAGTCATGTGGTTTATCAAATCATTTGTCCTTATGGTCTTACCTACATAGGTAAGACCACAAGAAAGTTTAAAGAGCGCATGGCGGGGCATCGCTCTGCCATTAAGGCTGCTCTTATTTCGGGCAACAGTGAGCAACCTGTTGCCCGCCATTTTGTCCAGGCGAGACATAACCTAACTAGTCTTAGGTATCGCATGATCGACCACATTGAACGATCAATCCGAGGTGGTGATAGAGGTGCGGCCCTCTTGAGATGTGAAGCACGTTGGATCCATCGACTCAACGTGCTACATCCAAAGGGATTAAATGACTTGGTTCCATTGTCTTGTTTTCTTTAATGAATTCAATCATTAACTAGCTTTATTGTTTCTAAGTTTTGAACCTTTAATTGTCATGTGACTTTTACGATTAGTACAGTGTTTCTTAAATATTATCGTATTACATATATATTTGTTGCTCTTTAGTGCAGCTCCAGGAATACAGCAGCATCATCTCATTGCATTGAGTGGAATGCGATGTTGCGCTGTCAGACTGATTTATCAATGCGCCTGTTGCTTATTACATATTCTTTAAGTGTATTCTTTTTTCATTAACTATAGCAACATGTATCACTGCATTACTGTCTGTTTTGTATTGTCTTTTCAATATGTATGTATTTTTGTCTCCATGGAAACAGGTCAACAGCGCGTCGGGTACAGGATCTATTCAACTCCACAGTACGTGAAGAAGCGCAGTGATGTCATCAGTACAGGACTCGGGACCTAGCGGGGTCATGTGATCAGCCCCGCTGCGTGCAGAGGACGCGGTGACGTCAGACTGGCGACGCACGTTACCGGATAGGCTGGATGACGCCCCCAAATGACGCTGCCCTGCGACCACCGGAGGGGTATAAGGTAAGCACCTGTTTGCACATTGTTTGTAACCTGATGAAATTTCCGTTCTGTGAAATGAAACGTCGTTAAACACCGCTGTGTGTCGTCATTATTGGTTGTACCCGAGTGCCACTGGAATTGGATTGTATGTATATATATATATATATATATATATATATATATATATATATATATATATATATATATATATATATATATATATATATATATATATATATATATATATAATGATATATTACACATAGTATGTGTATAACACAAACGCCTTGCTTAAAACGTGCTTGCTTAATGATGCGTGCATACCTTGTTAATAATCAGTGATTCTGCAGTCACTGATCAGCAACAGCAGCCAGCAGGACATGACCAACAGGTCCAAGGGTTGCCCAGTTGAGGCTCCACTGAGCTTTTGCTGTGCTATATGTGGGTCCAGGGTGTCACCTGTGTGACATAAAGAGTCGCGGAGGAAGCACTCCACTTCAAATTATTTTTCACAATTGGTGTTACATACACATAATTGCACTAGAAGGCACCCTTGTCCTTTTAAACAGTATATTTCAGACTCAAGCTGTTGGTGTGAATGCTAACAATTTTTATTTTAAAAACAAATTTATTTTAGAAAGCGTCGCAATTTTTTTGTTATATACATTTTTTGTTGCACAAATCTCATAATATATTATTCATTTGTTTATAGGGCTATAGCTCATTGTTTATAACCATTTAAACACTTTTAATAATATGTTGCAGAGTTTTTTTTGAACATCTGTTCTATGACATTGTGATTAACATTAAATTGTGTGATGAATTCTGCTCTGGATTCAGCCTTTAATTGTTTGTACTGAATGAATTCCCTCCTATCCATTTTGGCTACTCTGTTAATTTGATAACTTTTTGTTTATCTCTTGGCATATATATAGATATATATATTCAATATAGATATATAGATATAGATATGGGTCGGGTTGCTGATGTTCCTAATATTGATGCCAGCATCCCGAATACCACCAGGACACGGGCAGGGAATCCCGACATGAGGATGCACGAGCCGGAATCCTGAATGTAAATATGATGGAGCAGGTTATGATTAGGCTGGGGAAAGGGGGGTTAGGTTTAGGCAATAGGGTTAGGCTGCAGGGGGGTTAGAGTTAGGCTAAAAGGAGGATTAGGAACTTCATAGTTGCCTACCCTCCTGCATTCTGCAGGAGACTCCCTGAAATAGCAGCAATCTCCCTCTCTTCCTCATTAGTCTACCAATCTCCCTCATTTCACCTAGCCCACATTACACTGTTACATTTTTGTGGAAAAAAGGAATGAGAGATAGATACATTTACATTTAATCTTCAGCACCATTTCCCAGCACTTTCCCAAGTATAGTAGCTCTTACTAACTGCTTTGGGGCTCATCTACATTTGGATATAAGTCATTTTACAAGATTCCTCTCAGATGTAGCAGTACATACCCACGCTTCTAGGTGCCACATTCACAATCTGTTTTCACAATCTCTCCATATATGGAATTAGACACGCCCTTTGGGTGGAGCATGACATGCTCCCTCAATGGGGCGCCTTGCAAAATTCTATTACCAACTATAATCTCTCTGAAACTAGTTTTCAAAAGTAGGCAAGTACTTCATGAGGAACTTAGAAGGGAGTCAGGGTCATGCACTTGTGGGGAGAGTTAGGTTCAGGTTGAGGAGGAGGGCAGTAGAAGAATAAGTATACTTATACGTTCTCACTGCAGGCAAATTCCGGGTCTATCATGAGGACCTGGGAATTTGCCTTTTAACACAGGTTTTTCTGCAGTGTGAACGGGTCGCATACCCAGATCTCATATACTGGTAAAACCCTTCTTTTTACCCATGTTTGAGATCCGGGTATGCAGACACGGGTTGACCCGTTCACACTGCAGAAAAACCCGTGTTAAAAGTCAAATTACTGGGTAGAACTTCTTCACCCGGGAATTTGCCTTGCAGTGAGAATGGGGGCCCGTCCCTGCAGTCCGTGTATTTCTCACTGGCAGTGAGAACAGTGTTACCTGAACCTTGTTTGAATTCCCTCCTTTGTGAAGCCAGCATTCTTATTCTAAACATCGGCGTTCCATACGCTGGTCATCTGTATGTATGGAAGGCATCTTTGTTTGTATAATTTCTTTGTTTTCTTCTCAATTGGCCTCCTTGGGTATTTTAGATCTATTTTCTATGATGGTTTCTTGTTGTATGAACTATGTAAGTCCACCTCTCTTATTTACTGTCTTCTACAAACATTTTTATATCCAGAAAGGTTAAGATCTCTTTCTAGACCTATCAGGTTGGAGTACATACAGTACTGTGCAGAAGTTTTAGGCAGGTTTGGAAAAAAAATGTTGCACAGTAAGAACGTTGTCTTAAATAGATTTGTTAATTTTATCAATTAACATAACGCAAAGTGAATGGAAAGGTACATCTAAATCAAATCAATATATTTGCATATTATTGATTTAAATAACAGAAAACCAGGTACTTGTGTATTGTCACGGCGCCCACGATATTAAGTCGCACAACATATAATCGCATCGCATCGCATGCCATACACCCAATTCACACCGATGCGATTTTAAATTGTATAAGCCCCCTATACAATTTTAAATTGGATAAGCACCCTAATGTGGGCTTACAATGTTAAATGCTCCCCCACGCCACCTGTGATGTCGTCAGACTGCGTGCAGGTGTGTGACCGTTACCTGATGTTTCTCTTCTCCTTTCGGCACTGCTTGGCTGCGACCTGCCTGCTTCACTCGCCTGCAATTCAGAGGGCAGAGGGACAGACAAAGGCACCCCAGGGAAACAATACCCCAAGACAACCCCACAGAATGGTCACCACACGTTAGGACGATGATCAAAGGTTTTATTTGGCAGTAACAAGGATGGTGAACCACCACTATGAAAATTATTAACCAATACAGTATCAAGAATGGCAAACCGCAGTTTACAAATAAAGACAATCCTCTCTTCTTAATATTGTGCGCGATGGGGTCACTGTAACACCATAGGCCACACCCCGCACAATACGCTTCTGTAAATACTATACACTGTTCAACCAATCAATGCAGGAAATGCAATACAGTAATACTGTTCTCTAAGGAGGTTACCGTGCGCGATGAGGCCGCCCGTCACACCAGTGGGCCGCAATTCGCACAGTATACCGCGTTACCAGGGTCACCAGGTAGTTAACCCACCATACAAGCTATTCAGATCATTAAGCAAGACATGCAATAACTTTCACATGAATGAAGAATGCAACAATTATACCTTACAAAAATTACCATAAGTGTCCAGGTTTAAAGAGAATGAGTCCCTGAACTGCACAGTTCTTTTAAGTAATGAGGTACCTGTTTGGCCTAGGTGCACCGTACTTGCAGAAAGACCAAAAAGGAATCTATAATCCAAGGCAACAGAAGTGTTCTGAACTTTGGCACTCTGACAATGCTGGGGGTATTCCTCAAAAAGTTTCCAATAGATGAAAGGATGACGGTAAAGACTGTCACTGAAAAGGTGGGCCGCGCCTCTGGTTAAAATGGTGCCTGAGTGAACTTGGTGATCGGTGGCATAATCAAAGGAGGGTAGACTCCTAAGGAGCACTTTGAGTGCTAGTCTCTGTGGGGTGGCAGTTGAAGGCTGCCAGTGTGGGGGCTGTAGCACAGTACCTGCTTGTCTGCTGCTGTTGCTGGCTCCTGCCAGTCACGAATCCTTGATCCCCAAGTGGCTGTGAGATGTGCTGCCGCACAGCTCTGGTTCTCCCCTCTGCTGTCTACCTGGTCACAAGTGCGGGGGTCCCTGGTACAGCCGTCTCTCCCTGTTGGTAGCTGGTGGGCCCTGCTTCAGGCGCTGTATTCCGTGGGCCCCGGCATCTCCTCTCCCGGTGGCTGGTCCCACCTGTCAATCACCGCCGCTGTGCTGACTCTTCTTCCGTCAGTGAGCACAGGGGACCAAGCGGCAGCACGTCCCTTACACGGGCTGCGCACCCTCCTCACAGGTCAGCTTCCTCACTCCGCTGGTGCACCCTGTCCTCAGCTCTGCTGCTTACTCCTTACACAGCGCGTCCTTCTGGCCGGTCTCAGCGTGCGCATGCTGCCGATCACCGCCAGGCACTCTCTCGGCAGCTCTCGCTTGCCACCTCGCACACTGTCTCTTCTCTTCAGCGGCTTGGCTGGAGGTCTCTCCCTGCAGCTCTCTGCACACTGTTTTCTCCTTGCTCTCCCTGGGCTCACTCCTCACAGACTTCCCTCGCGCCCAGCTCACCAGCCCCCTCCTCTCTCCTGAGGCACTTGTTACTCCTTCTCCTGCCCAGCAACAGGCAGGGCTCTGACTTCCTGCTTCTCCCAGCACCTGGGTAAGTGCTGGGTCCTAAATTCCCTCCTGTCCTCCTTGCTGCTGCGGGGTGGTTGCCTAGCAACCCCCTGAGGCCAGGTAGCCGGATGCCATATTTGGTGAGGGCAGCACTAACCACCAATGTTTCTGTGGCACAAAGATGGGACCCAAATTCTGGTATGCCACACACCCCCACTATGAACGCCAACCCGAAGCATGGCGAGCGCAGCGAGCCAGCGAGGGGCGGCGGAATGCGGCGTCTGACCTTTTCATACCCCCACTATCCACGTCGGCGTGGAGTTGATTTTATATAGTGTGGCGAGTGCAGCGAGCCACCGAGCCCGAAGCGTGGCGAGCGCAGCGAGTCCCGCAAGGGGACGCGAAATACATGTAAAGTAATACGCGTCCCCTCTCCATGTGGATAGTGGGGGTATGAGCTATCCACGTGGAGAGGGGACGCGTATTACTTGCGGGACTGGCTGCGCTCGCCACGCCTCGGTCACTATATAAAATCAACTCCACGCCGACGTGGATAGTGGGGGTATGAAAAGGTCAGAGGCCGCGTTCCGCCGCCCCTCTGCTGGCTCGCTGCGCTCGCCACGCTAAGCACCCATCACCGTTAATTATCTTATAGGGGGCACTTTTAACATTGAAAAACTCATTAGGGTGCTTATACAATTTTAAATCGCATACCATTGTATATGCGATACAATGCGATGGTATACAATATAAAACTGTATAACATCGCCTGCCATCGCGTAACATCGCATCGCATACCATCGTATGCCTTATGGTCTGCGATGCGATGGGCGCTGTGCTAGTACACAAGTACACAAGTACCGAAAACCATATACAATTATTATGCATGCAAGGTAATACTTACACCAGGTAAGAAATAAGCCCTGATTGTGTTGTCCATGTGAGGACATTTATCGATATTGGCTTAGCAGCTGCACACAAGTCTTTATGGAGTGCTGTAAAGAAGATCGCCATTAGACTCTGCAGTAGTGGAAACAGTAGTGATAAATCACATTTCATCATACAGTACCATACATGCAGTCTATGGATAGACTTGTTTTCATTGGATGATAAGAACATTTCCTAACTGAACGTTTAGTTTTTTTTTTTTTATTGTATGACCTGAGCTTCGAAAGGTCCATACACACTGGGCGACTATGCCCAGCGTCTATGGATAGCGATGATCGCGCTCATTGCTGGGGGGAAAGCCGCTCAGTGCATACACAGTGAGTGGCTTTCCCCCTGTCCGGCACCGATATTGGTATACAGATGAGCGGCCGCTCAAACATGCTGGAGGGTGGAGAGGCTTTCAGCTCCAAGTCGCCCAGTGTGTATGGGCCTTTAGCTCCACTGAAGTGAATTTAGAATGCTACAGAATACAGTAACATTCTTCCGTATTGTGCGCTTCCAACTTTGAGTTTATGGAGGCAACAGTTCAGGGAACACTTTTCTTGTTAAACATGACCATGTATGTACAGTACAGTATGTCCCTCAAACACTGGTTTCCTATATATACTGTAGAATGTTTCATCTGGAAGAGTAGTCGTGGAAACAGATTGATAAACTGCAGGTTTGCGCATTTATTATCCTATCAGGCAGGAGTCTAAGAGAGTCGATTGGTCAAAACTGAGAATTGATAAGCCAAATTGACAAATCAGCTAAATATGTATTGCCTAATAATAAAAATGTTGAAACTGGAACAATACTGTATAGTTACTTATTCTCATTTATGTCAATCCTTTGCTGTTTTTCTTGGGACACATATAAACTATGTTGCCCATTGAAACAATATTTTGTGATTGCTGAGTAGGAACCAAACTTCAATATTGTTTAGAACATATAGAAAATCAGTGTACAACATAAAATAAAAGTATGTGGTTATAACAGTGTCCCTAAAATGTAAAAATGTTTTAAATGATAAAAAAAATCCCCCCAGTTACTTCTTATTTTCCAGAAGACGTTAAGGTCACACTCCCTCCAATATTAAGGTGACATCTGGATTCTTCAAATTGATTGATGTCAAATTACCTATTTTACGGGAGTAATATCACAAAAAAAAAGGTAATATACAGTATTTAACCGTTTTAATTGTGATTGTGCTAATGTACATGTCACAAATGCATGCAAATGCCGGAATCACAACGTAAACAATGTCATATACAGTATTTGATGTCTTCTACAAATATCAAAGTTAAATATAATTAGAACATCTGTGGAGTCTTATTGACATAAATTGATGGTGTCTACCAACAAACAATAGCTAGTGGGAGGAGTGTGTGTTATTGGTGCAGGGCGATCATTGTTAAACAGGTCAAGGTGACCTAATTTATTGTTTCATTTCGGTAGGAATACATTATTTCTTTTCTTTTAATACACATTTCAAATGGAACAAATGTTTCCATTATGTAACTCTTTCATATTGTGCACAATATACAGGTACAGGGTCTGTTCCCTGGAATTCAATATACTTGGTTTACCAGATAAATCAAAACCCAAAAAGTTTATGGAGCTTTCCTTTCACTACAATTTAAAATAAAATAGGTATAGAAAGGGGGAAAAGGGATTAATGGGAGGAGGATATCAACCATGTAAGTGGTATAACGTAAATGTATTTCTTCCATTATACAATCCCTCTAAAATACATTTATAGCTATGCAGTTACTTCTATTGTTATGTTCAATGCTGAGGCGGATTTTCCAAAAAAGGCAACCTGGTGTCTGCTTAGGGCCCAGCAGGTCACAAAGGGCCCCATAAAGATATCCTGGCTGTCCAAAACGTTCCCAGAGAAGAGTTGATCGCAATAGTGGTGTGTACTGTATGTTGCGTGTTATTGTTCTGAATATTTAGGGGATGTAACTGTGCCCAAATTTGGCTTTCTCACATAAAAACAAGATGGCATATCAACTACGCAGAGTTGTAAATGTGGATAATTAAGCTTGTTTTTAGATGGCAGTTTTGGACAATGATGAGGGCTTGTGGAAGTGCAAACTGATCACAATGGCTAGAAAACCAAGTGTATAGATAGAGGTTGTCCCAATGTGAACAAATATTGTCTATATAATGTATGAGCATTTACACCCCACTACCATGGTACCAGAGGCGTAACTAGGGTGGAGCCGGCGGAGCACCAGCTACAGGCGCCGACATGTCACCTGGCGCCGGAGCTCTGCCGCTTGCTCGCCCGCTCCCCTCTGTGCCGTGGATCCCCATTGTGCCTGTGTAGAGGGCGGAACAAGGAGCCCACATTAGCGGTGGAGAGATGTGCCTGGTCCCTGGAGAGGAAGAGAAAGCCCGGGGTCGGGGGTCAGCGCGACGAGGAGGAGGAGAGGGGAGTGAAGCTGCATGGCGAGGGGCAGGAGGAGGAAGAGCAGCAGCATGGCCAGCAGTGCGTGGGAGCAAAGCAGAGAGAGGACGGAGCGGAGGTTGACAGCTCCAGTCCCCGGCACCTGACAGCAGCGCCCGATACCCGGCAGCCGCATCACCGCACCAGTCCACGGCAACTGGCTGCCGGGGATCGGGCGCTGCTGTCGGGTGCCTCTCTCTGCTCTGCTCCCATGCGCTGCTGGCCACGCTGCTGCTTTTCCTCCTCCTGCCCCTCACCATGCAGCTTCACTATCCTCCTCGTCGCACTGACCTCCGACCTGGGCTTCCTCTTCCTTTCCAGGGACCAGGCACTTCTCCTCTCCACGGCCAATGTGGCCTCCTTGTTTCGCAAGTCCTGGTGGCCGCAAGTCCTGGTGGCCACAGGAGAGAAGAAGAGCCCAGGCCCTGCACCCAGCCTATGTACCCAGCACCTGGCCGCAGTACCCAGTGTCACCTGGGCAACAGCCAGAGCGGCAGGGAGCCAGCACCTACCTGGCCACAGCAACTGACCCCCCCCCACAGCAGCACCCCACATCAGGCAGCGACCAGTGATGGGCCCCCAGCATCCATCTGTGCCTTTTACTAGCAGAGGGGGGATTTTCACCCTCATTTTTTATCGCATTATTTATTGAGCAGCTTTATAAAAATTTTTAGCACAGTGTTAACCCCGTGCAAGTCCGTGGGGACAGTTAAAACCCCGAGAGCGCTCTCACGCGCATGCCAGAGGCAGGGATGCGGCACCATGACGACGGGGGGGGGGGGGGGGCGAAACATGCCCTTGCTCCGGGCACCATGGAACCAAGCTACACCACTGCATGGTACTACTGTATATACCAGGTTCATTGTCTGTAGGCTGCAACATAGGGATTCTTTCATTAAAGTCTCTGTTTTTTTAAATCAGTCTTTATCTTGTGTTTATTTATGCAGATAATCATGATGTCCAACCAGCCAGAATATTATAATAGATACTGAAAGTGCACTGATATAATTCATTTTGTGGGAGGCTGTCATCTGAGAACTGCAACTGTGCACCTCATGAGAGTATGACTGTCCTCTTAGAAATTTTAATTTCAGAGATGCCTGCTAAAGGTTGGACAAACGGAGAAGTTACACAGAGCAGCTAATCGGCTTCTACAGATTTGTCCTCATACGACATTGTTGCAGTTACACCTGCCGGCCCCTTTTTGTGCATCCGCTCCTGCGAGACTCTGCTAGCCCTTTTTTGTCCCAAGTACCCAGGGCAAACCAGGAGACTGTGCTGATTTAATTTGATATGCAACACTTGTTTATCGCCGTGCGACTCAGAGGCAGATTTATGAAGCCTGGTAAAGTGATAAAGTGTCCGGTGATAACGCAACAGACAATCAGCTCCTAATTACCAAGTTACAGGTTGGGTTTGAAAATTTACAGTTAGGAGCCAATTGGTTATTGCATTATAACTTACAGTATCACCTGTCATTTTATCACTTCACCAGACTTAATCTATCTGCCACTGATCTGTATATGAAGTTTTCAAATGTAGCAGCCATAGCTATTTCCCACTAATAGTTCCAATGTGGCCAAAATACAGATTCAGTCACACATTATACAAGTGTCATATCAAATGAATCCGCTCAGCCCCCCACATTGTGACTTTGATGTAACTAATAAGATAAAGACAAACATGGGATCTGCCAGCTCACTTGCAACATGCATCGCACACTGGAGGTTATTCTGATTCACTCAGAAAGGCACAATCACTCTCTAATGGACAAAACCATATCCACATGTTCTTCTCTGCTCTTTAGAAGAAGGCTTGTTACATAAAGAACAAAATAATTCATTAAATTAAAACTAGTCCATACATACTGTAAGCTGAAAGATTCCCTCTTCTTCGCTTGGAACCAGAGCCATAACCTGCGCGCCTCCCCCCCCCCCCCTTATTTTCCAAATACATCCATAGACAAAAGTTTTGCGAATGGCACAAATATTAATTTTCAGTCTGCTGCCTCAGTATTACTTGAGGACTGGCAATCCTCGAAACCACTGCAGTTGGGATACGGTCATTGGGTCACCAGCAAGTTGTTAAAAAGTCATTAGGTAGACAACATTAGGTCGACATGTGTCTAGGTCGGCATGCAAGGAGGTTGACAGGGTCATTAGGTCGACAGGGTCATTAGGTTGACATGGGTTAGGTCGACAGTTAAAAGATCGACATGGGGTTTTTCACTGTTTTTGGAGCCGACATGTGCCGACAGGCGCTATTTCATGCCCTACCATCCACTAGGGTGTGGTGGGAGAATAAAATAGTGTGCCGAGCATAGCAAGGCACCAAGCCCAAAGCAATGTCGAGCGCATCGGCGCACTTTAAACTGTGTCCATGTCGACCTAACCCATGTCACCATATGACTCTGTTGACCTAACCCATGTAGACCTAGACTCATGTCGACCTAAATGCATGTCAACCTAATGGTGTCGACTGTCTAACATCTTTCTGGTGACCAACTGATCCACACCCCTGCAGTTAGCCGTGCATCTTAAGATATCTTTTATGCCTCAGTTTTTATCATTGCCATTTGCATATACTGGACAAAGGACAAGGCTGGAGATGATTATGTCATGCTGAATGAGTTATAATAACATAACTGGAAGCTTTATAAGGAAGGTGGTCATTTAAATCATTATTTTTCTTCTGTTAACCTTGTTTCCTGAAACACAAGCAGTCATCATTGCTTTGCACAATGACAAGGATACTGCTGCCAGCAAGACTGCATCTCAATCTACCATTTATTACATTATGAAGAAGGAGAGAGGTTCAATAGTTGTGAAGAAGTCTTCAGGGAGCCCAAGAATGTCCAGTAAGCACCAGGACCATCTCCTAAAGTTGATTCAGCTTCGGGAGTGCAAAGCTTGCTTAGGAATAGCAACAGGCAGATGCGAGTACATCTGTATTCACAGTGAGGCGAATATATATGGGTAATGGCCTGGTGCCATGAAGGGCAGCAAATAAGCCACTTCTCTCCAGGAAAACCATCAGGGGCTGACTGATATGCTACAAAAGGTACAAGGATTAGACTTTTGAGGACTGGAATAATGTAATTTTCTTTGACAGTCTAGCACTGAGGTCTAGCCCAGCGGCCTGACAGCAATACCCTCTGGTGGCACAGTCTAGCAATGAAAATTTGCATGGGATATAACTATGCTAAATAATCACACATTGCAAAGCTTACAACCAAATATTTACAAAGGGCATGGCCTAGCACTATATTCTAACGAGGCCATTAGCTAGTGCCATATATTAATGAGGGCTTGGTTTAGTGGGCAGTATATTGGGGACTGGTTTAAAATCTTGGTGGTCGGAATCCCGGCGGTCAAAATCCCGACAACGAAATCCCAACAGGGGGGGGGACGTGGATCGCCCCCCTTGTGGACACCCACAGAGGGACAAAGTGCCGGGATTTCGGCAGTCGGGATTCCGGCCGTCAGGATTTAAACTGCATCCCCTATATTGAGGTCAGACAAATTCATCTGATGGTGCAAGGTGCTCTTTCCTGGAGCAGGGAAACAATTACTCTTTGGCTTCCTAGCCTGCGTCCCTGCGGTGCTGAGTATGACAAAGCCCGGGTCCCTGCAGTGAAGTGGCAACAACGCGCTATCTCCGCCGCCCGGCGGCGCGGGAAGCGATTCTAACTTTGAAAACACTGGCTGCACACTGATTGGCTGAGATTCAGCCAATCAGCATGCGCCCAGTGTTTTCAAAGTCACAAGCGCTTCCTACGCCGCCGCACTGCGGAGATAGCGCGTTGTTTCCACTTCACTGCAGGGACCCGGGCATCGTCATACTCAGCGCCGCAGGGACCTCCAGGCTCTCCCTGAGCCTGGTATTGAATAGCTAACATGTAGCTTCTAATGCATGGTAAATGTCATTGAGTTGACTTAATTTAAATAAAGATATTTGCATTTTTTTTCCCAGCCCAGATAAATGTACTGAAAGCTGTGGATAATAACTTACGGTAAAAAATACAGGCATACAGGTTTACCACTAAGAATTTGAGAAATGTGCCATTGGTATGGTGGATGCCAAATATTTGGGGTACATTGTGGGCAGAGGACAGGTTAAACCTCAGCCTAGTAAGTTAGAAGTGGTTCTCACTTGGTCTAAACCTAAATCTAAGTCGCAACTTAGGACATTTCCAGGCTGGTGGGATATTAACGCAGTTTCATACGGGATTTTGCCACTAGAGCATCTCCACTAACTGAATATAGGGGCAGATGTATTAAGCCTTAACAAGAGATAAATGCAAGGGTGATAAAGAGAGATAAACGTCCAGCCAATAACATGCTAACTGCCATGTTACAGACTGTGTTTGAAAAAAGTCAGTAAGGAGGTGATTGGCAGGACGTTTATCTCTCTTTATCACCCTTGCATTTATCTCTTATTAAGGCTTAATACATCTGCCCCTTAGTCTAGTATCCATTCCCAAGGAGCGGAGAAAGGCTGACACTGAGTAGATTGCTCTCTGTTCTGGGGGTAGGGCACCTCGGACAGAGACAGCGAAAAGCCCAGCTTAGTACCTTAACCTTGGGATCGGAGAAACACTGAGACTGAGTAAATTGCTCTTCCGAGGGGGCCTCAACCCCTAAGGGAGTCATTTGAAAAGCCCAGTGGAGTACCTATTCCCATGCCAGGGGCTGGAAAGTACCCTATGATGGGAGCAGAGAAACACTTGGTCGGACGCTGATCGGTCGGCTGCCTGGAGTCCGAGGCTGCACTGTGCCCCCGGGGAAACTCAGGGGTGCCGAACATGCACGGGTGATCCCAAAAATCCCCATGCACTAGTAAGCACTAGCACTGCACACCTTACCCTTGCCTCTCTCCCCTCTGTATTACCCCTCTTCCCCTATTTACCACGGAGACTTTCCATATATTCGCTCCCTTTCCATCCCCTTTTCTTTCTCCTCTGTTTTTACCTCTCCCGTAATCTCTCTCCAATCTCTCTCTCTCTCTTAAATTAAATAAATTGTGCTTAAATGTCATCCTTAGGTCCAGTTATGTGGTGAGGAACACAATTCACTTCTGTTTCCCCACATATTTTATAATTGGAAGCCCCAAGCACTGATTTTGCCTGTTTCATTGGCCATAAATAATTTGAATTGGTTCTGGACCACCAACTAAGGCATCCCTGCAAGCGCTCCGAGGTTCCCCAGGGAGCCTAGGCACACAGTTTGGGAACCACTGGCTTAAATAAAAGGAACAAACCAAGCAAGTGATTGTATCTATAAATCTGCAGCATTAGGGATATCAACATGTAGAAACTGAGAAATTAATGCTAGCATGTTTATTCATGGTTTATGTAAGTAATAAAAACGTTATCCTCATCGCCAGTTTTTCTGTTATGACGTTACCTTTACTTTATAGCAATGATGAATCATATATATTGTATGTATTTTATTTCTTGGTGGTAGACACAGACAGCATGGCTGTTGTATTTCTTAGACACAGATGACATGGCTGTTTTTTTAATTAAGGTGTCAGGAAATGGATCATAGCTCTGCCAGCTGACACCAGCGAATCCCCACCCCAAGATTCTGATTCAATCAAATAACTGAGATTGCCATTGGTTGGTGAAACCATCGATGGTCATCCATTGCTTAGTTAGCATCCATCGATGGCCACTTACCATATTGCCATCCCTACTCCTTCTATATCACTCTTCTTTCTGGCCAGCTTTCCTTCTGCGCTGATAAATCCTAAAGATGCACTAATTCATATTACTGCTATTTGATAACTATATACTTAGATAAGATACTATAAATGTAATGGTTAGCATTGCTGACTCACAGCACTGAGGTCATGGGTTTTATTCCCACCATGGCTCTAACTGTGCACAGCTTGTATATTCTCCCCGTACTTGCTTGGGCTTCCTCCGTGTACTCCGGTTTCCTCCCACAAGCACCGATTTGTTGTTAAATTCAACATGTTGGGCAACCTGATATACTGATATACTGATTCTGATACCTTTTGGTTGGAATAGATGAATGGTGTAAATTATTATTTTGTTCTTTAACAATCATCTGCAAAATGCAGAATTGCCCCAATTGAAAGGCAATTAATTCCAATTTCAGTAAACATGCTCGATTGTAGGTTTTGTTTTTTTTCACTAACATGGTAGTAATACCGAAGATGGGATTTTCGCTATGGGCAACCAATCAGATTATATCTATTATCTTCTAGAAGGTGCTCAATAAATAAAAAGTAGAATCTGATTGGTTGCTTTGGACAACATCCCATCTTCAATAGAATGCCCATCTTAGTAAATAACCCCATTGTATCTCTTCTGCAGCTCTGTTCGCACCTTGCCATGCACTCACTGTATACTGCAAAGCTATATAACTATGGGCCTTATTTTGGTTCATTCTTTCTGACAAAATCCTTCTTAGATGGACAAAACCATGTGCACTGCAGGGGGGCAGATGTAACATGTGCAGAGAGAATTAGATTTGGGTGAGTAATTTTGTTTCTGTGCAGGGAAAATACTGACTGCTTTATTTTTACACTGCAATATAGATCTCACTTTGAAGTAAAACCCCACCCAAATCTAATTCTCTCTGCACATGTTACATCTGCCCCACCTGCAGTGCACATGGTTTTGTCAGAAAGAATTAACCAAAATAAGGCCCAATGTGAGTTCTATAAATGCCAATCTTATGGTCTTATACATATTACATTTAATGTAATAAGTACCTAAACCCACTGATGTCTTCAAACGTAATTGCATTATTAAAATGTCTTGGATCACAATTAGTGATAGTTACAGTAAGTTCAATTGAGTATACATATTAAAATGGCTCATACAATACTTAACCATTAGCAATATATCTTATTGAATTAACTATTGCTTCAAGGAATACAATTTGTTACAGTAAATATCAGACTTGCCTACTCGTCCAGAAGACTCCTGAATTCGGTAGACCACCCAACTGGACACTGAACACTTGGGACTATGATGATGCGATTTGCTGTGAATCATATGACCATAGCTATGCTATGATTAGGAGGCAGTGCCTGCATATTACACCGGAGGGTTTATTTATTAAGAGTCAAGTTGTACAACTGATCACTTCAGATTGTGTTTCTGCCTGACATTTAAAAGCACAATGTTATTACTAGCAAGACATGGCTAGAAGAAGCATTGCCCTTTTAAATAATTGACAGAAACACAATTCTAACTAAGTTGTTTTTCATATATTAACTTCTCCTTAATCCCTGATTTCCTAGCATACACCAGTAGTTAATTATGATGTATATTTAATAAGACATCCATATTACTCATCTATATTCAATCAAATGTATCAGTATTTAATTTTCCACCTAATAATTCCTTTATTTCTCTATTTAAATAGATTGCATCACTTATTTCTTCAGACAAGGAATGTCTTCGTCCTCAAAAGATCTAAAAAATACATATTTATTTATTTGTTTAATTATTTAATATTTCTGTATTAACAGTTTTATATTCCACTGTGCGTTGCAATTGGAGACAGTGATACAACAAACTGGGTATTTACAGATAGTCAAAAAGGTGGAAAGGTCCTGCTCGCAATGCTACATTCTAGCGGTCTATTCAAGTCCGTTTTTTCCACTAGCCAAAAAAAAAATGGCCTTTACTATACAAAAGTGGCCGTTTTCGCACAATTTTTAGTCATGTTTTGCCAAAGCAGTTCACTTGTAAAATCAGCACTATAACAAATGCATTTTTTTAAGCCACTATAGTTTACATTTTTTCTTTATTTGTATTTTTTCTGTATTTGCTTTACAGTGTAAATTCCTGTTACTGTATTTATCTGGTCCATTGTTTGCTGCTTCATTATCTATACCACTGGCTTATAATAGTTAAGCTCTTCCCTTTAGTTTCTCAACAAATCGTAGCAACAGGTACTAGATAAATGACATGTACAATCAAATTGGTTGCTATGGGCAACATCTCCACTTCTGAAAACCCTCACTTTAGTATATATACCTCCATGAGTTTTCAGCAATTAAACCAGTAGATTAGTGGTGCCAAATATGGCCCTCAACGCCCCACAGCTCAGCTTTTAAGGCTGTACATGCTTAGGCATAAGATAACTCATTATTAGTTTCATTAGTACCTCAGTCAGTTTGATTGTATCATCTGTGCACAAGCAGTGATTTCCTATAAACCTGGACTGTTGGGTGCTTTGAGGACCATGTATGGGAACTATATTAGTAATTAAATGCAGAATGCATTTCAGAATACATTTATTGTGTAATAAAGGATAATTTTGAATAATGACCTCTGTGAATTCTTAAGTCTCATACATATGGTAATAAAGTAGTTTCCTGCAAATAAAAACTTTACACTTACCAATGGTTCTCCCCTGAATGCTTTTATTTGCTGCTGTTATCCATTCTTAACACCGCTGCTAGGCTCATCTTCCTCTCCCGCCGCTCTACCTCTGCCTCTGTCTATCTCTTCACTGGCTCCCAATTCCTTTTCGAGTTCTCTTTAAACTCCTCACCACCACCTACAAGGCTCTCCTCCTCCACCGCTCCTTACCTCTCTTCAGTGATCTCTATCCACACTCCCTCCCATCCTCTTCGCCGACAGTCGCCTGACCTCTCACCTAGTCACCTCCTCCCACTCCCGTATCCAAGACTTCTGCCCCCTGCACTGGAACAACCTCTCGCCACCCATCAGGCTTTGTGATTCCCTTACCTCCTTCAAGCGCTCCCTCAAAACTCACTTCTTCTGACTAACCTAGCCCTCCTCCTCCTAACTTCTTCCGCTCCTCCTATCCTGCCTACCCTACCCCTCCATCTGCTCCCATCTGTTCCTACTTATCCTATTGTTTTTTGTTCGTCCACCCACCTCCTTTTAGTCTGTTAACTCTTATGACTAGGGCCCTCCTTCCTCACGTACTCACCCTACCTCTTTACCTCACCAGTGCTCCTGCCCTGTTCTTCCCTTCCTCTACTTCTGGGGTAGCCAACTCCAGTCCTCGAGAGCTACCAACAGTTCATGTTTTCCAGGTCTCCTCACAGAATCACAAGTGATGTAATTGGCTCCACCTGTGGGTCATTTATAATGTGTCAGTGAGTAATGAGTGCACCTGTGCACCTGTGAGGTGAGCTGGAAACCGTGAACTGTTGGTAGCTCTTGAGGACTGGAGTTGGCTACCACTGCTCTACTTTATCTTTAGTCTCCTCGACAATTTCGACACCTACTTCAGAACTGATGATGATTTTATTTCTACCAGCTATACCCCTATTTATGCTGTATTTTATCAACACACCCTGTACGTTACCTTGTAATTTGTTTTTTGTTTGCTATGTACAGCGCTGCGGACACTTTGTGGCACCTTATAAATAAACAAACTACTACTACTGTTAAGGTGACCACATTGTGCGCTGTGATGTACAGGTGTCGCTGTAAATTCAAGTGGTTCATATGAGCATATAAAGTGTATCTGTTGTCTCATGAACAAAATCATTTTCCTCTACTTACTATATTTATTTGCACATTTTCTTTCCGCTATTCTTTCAGGTGACGTTTCCCAATAGTAGCAGTGAAGGATGAAAGTTCTGTATGGACCTCAGTAGAAGCAAACCTTAAAAAACATTGAAGTCCTGACAAATTTTATTATGCTTTATTTGAAACCGACAAACTTTTCTTTGTACGCAAAGAATACCAATTATATATTGTTCCTGTTCTCAGTTCTTCTTACATTGACATTGTTGATCCTAAGTAATTATTCTTGGTTTCCGTTGAGATCCATTAGTTTAGGCAATCATGTACACAGAATGCTTTCTGGTCAATTAATGAAGGTAAAAACAAACACTTCTCTTAAGCTGGACAATGCCTACAATGTAACGTCACTGAACAGATCTACAAGTTACTCAATTACTACAATTGTGGTGCAAAAGACTATTTCATCCGAAGAGCCGCCTAAAATACTTCAGAAATACGAGTATATGATTAATGAACCTAATAAATGTAAAGAACAAGTTCCCTTTCTTATTCTGCTGGTGACCGTGGAAAGATGGCAGCAACAGGCTCGTCAAGCTATAAGACAAACATGGGGAAAGGAGGATTTTATAACTGGCGTCAAGATATTAAGACTATTTTTGTTAGGATCTGATACCAGGCTTACTATTGATGATGAAAAGGCTCTTTTGATTGAAAGTCAGGAATATCATGACATTATCCAACAGGATTATATAGACACCTACAACAACCTAACCATTAAGGTAATGATGGGTTTGATGTGGGTGGTCACCTACTGTCCACAAGCCATGTATGTGATGAAGACAGACAGTGACATGATTATTAATACAGAATATTTAGTAAGCGTGCTTCTGAAACCAAGCCTAACCCCAAAAACTAACTATTTCACTGGATATGTAATAAGAAATGCTCAACCCATACGTGACACAAACAGTAAATGGTACATGCCCCCGGGTATTTACCCAGAGAATGATTATCCCCCATTTTGTTCTGGCACTGGCTATGTTTTCTCTGGAGATCTGGCACAGAAGATAGTTGACATCTCCCCATTTATTAGATGGCTCCACCTAGAAGATGTGTACATTGGACTTTGTCTTGAGAAATTGGGAGTTCAGCCTGCCGCTCCACCAAAAGACACTGATTTCAATGCCTGGAGAGTTCTATACTCAGACTGTGGATATAACCAGATTGTCACATCCCACATGTGGAATCCTCAGGAGATAATAATTTACTGGAATATGTTCCAAAAAAACAAACATCTTTGTGCCTAAAACCTAATGAAACTACATTGGTTAATAAGCAAATAAACTGATTTTCCAGCAAATACAATTTAATTTAAAATGCACAATGGTAGATCTGTATTACAGTTATGTGGCTTGCTCATTTCCTTTTGTCCAACATTCATTTGCAAAATCACTGAAACAGAAGACAGTACATGTAATAGCCTGGGACTTGCAGGCATTGGCCAATTATTGCTAAATCAGCCTGATGTTTTAAAGGGCCATCATTTAATGCAAACCTTGTCTTTTAAATAATTGCTCTTGTCAAACATTGGGCTAAATCACCAGCAACTCACCGATGCATGCAAGTTGTAAGCTAAAGTGTTACATTTTCCCCATTGAATTTATTTGCAATTGTTTTAACTTGTTTGCACTTTATATTCGACATCTATTGTTAAAGAACAACTGACCGAATCCACGCAGCATTTATAAATTACAGCAATTAGACTCTTTGCTCATTCATGTATTTAGCTTCACTATCTAGAAAAAAGATGGAGTCTGCACAAGTTGTTTAACAATTTTGAGAATGAATATATTGATATATCTCAGAAAACTAATATAAAGCTGTGTACACACGGGGGAGATGTATTGCTCAGCAATATATTGCTGAGCAATATATTGCTGTTTCTCCTTTTCATCAGCGACCAGCGATTTGAACAGGGCTGAAAACGGGAGCGCGCACTCCCATCACTGGGAATATGGTCGCCAGCGACCATATTACCAGCGATTTCAGCCCCTATCGCCCCCGTGTGTACACAGCTTTAGGGCTAGTTTGTATAAATTATTAAGACTGCATTTGACTTGTGGTGTGCCCAGACTATTTGTAACAATACAATGAACTTAAGCTGGCCATACTTCGGAACAACCAGCATCTGAACTGGATTGTGTCATGATTTCCCTGGCAGCTTCCCAGACACACAATAGATATGTGTAATTCACATAAGATCTATCGTTAGAGCTGCAACTGGCAGCATACTGATCGGTAGTAGTAACTTTCTGATCATGTGTGCAGTACATACCTGGTTATACCAGCGGATGAGCGGCTGGGCCAGCGATGATACAGGAGCATGCATCAGTGCTCACCGCTCTTTGCTGCCCTGCACACACTGTGTGGCTTTCAAGCTAAAAGGAGCTCAAACGAGTAAACTCAAAAGCTGTGTACACACGGGGGCGATAGGGGCTGAAATCGCTGGGAATATGGTCGCTGGCGACCATATTGCCAGTGATTGGAGTGTGCACCAGCGATAAATCGCCTGGTGCGCGCTCCCGTTTTCAGCCCCTGAATGGTCGCTGGTCGGAGGAGCATGCTCCTCCGACCAGCGACTTCCACTGCCTCTTCTCCCGGCAGTGTGACATTTTCATCTGCGACCATCTCTGGTCGCAGATGAAGACGGGACACTGAGCAATATGATTGCTGAGCAATATATTGCTAGCAATATATTGCCAGCGATCATATTGCCCCGTGTGTACGCACCTTAAGTCCCCCAGTGTATATGGGCCTTTACCGAGGGCCCTCAAAATATGAATTTGTTATATTTTGAAAAAGTTACTTTTATTGGATATCCTGATAAAAAATATTTCTCAATATAATTATATAGCATTAGCTAGACATGTTCAAATGAGTCATGATCTCCACACAATTAAGATGCTTACAACAGTACATTGAGGTGAAAATATGTTTAAGGAGAATGAATGCTTATGGGAGATGTCAGAAGTTAAATTACCTACAAGGATATGAGCATACATGGGAGTATGTACTGTATGTACCTTTACTGTACATCACATCATATTAAATAAGCACTCGTGGTTACTATAATTATAGAGTAGTGAGTACATAACCCAGGATATAAGAAGACATATGACACTAATGCCGCCCATACACGATCCCATCCCGGAGTGCGTTCTGTGCTTAACTAGCATGTATCGCATCGTATGCCTTGTGCATGCGTTGTGCATGCAATACGATGCGATGCGATGAAAAGCTAGTACAAAAAGTACTGTATGTGCAGCACATACTTTTTGTACTGTACGATGTGGTGCTGCGGGAGCGTGCACCTCAAAGCACATATCGGACCCACCGGGATCGGTACGTGTATGGGCACCTTTACACGTTTTGTTCTGCGCTACTGTCTATCCCTGTTACTTGATCAGCATGGCAAGGATGATTAGAGAGCAGTTACAAATGAGACAGCATCTGAGAAAGGAACACAGATATTGGACTTTAATTTGGTCCGTTTGCAGTGGCTGTTCGTTCGCGCTGGGGACCAATGTTATGCCGGGTGCGTGCGGCCATGGTGAACAAACTGTTCACTGGGTGCACATACCCAAGATTGCAGACGGGGGGCATGGGGTGGTGGTGGATAGTTGCACCCATAGGAACACCTAGCGTTTCATGGGCATTCCCATGAAAATCCTGGGCGTTCCCATGGAAATCGCCTGGGGACGTAAGCGCCTGCCCACTTACTTCGGAATGTCCACACAGAGCTAAGGTTACCTCAGTCTAACCTTAGATGTGAATGGGCCTCCACCATAATTTGATGGTCGGCAACGATCAAATGATGTGGGTGTTCTGCCACAGCCTGCAAATGGAAAACATCCATTTGCAGCCACTGCGAACATATGTGGCGTGCAAGGGGGGGCATATCGGCATTCACAGGGGTGGACTCGCAAGACTGCAAATTCTGGGGTAGATTTATTATAGCGGCGCCTATCGCGCCGCTATAACAGTTCCTGCTTCGCCTCATTAGCGAGGCGAAGCAGGAGGGGACACCGACAAGATCTATTAAGATCTTGCCGCCGGAGTGGGGGAGCGCTAACTCCCCCCTCCGGCGATGTCCCTCCTGGAGACAGTGCATCAGTTAATACTGATGCGCCGTCTCTTTTCCCCCCGGCCGGCACACTGCGCATGCGCGGGATCTCGCTAGTCTCGCGAGATCCCAGTGCAGCTCAGTGCCAGCAGCAGGGACAGAGCTGTCCCTGCTGTTAGGTATAGAGCATCGCCGCCTGCAGCTGGGGAAGTCGACAGCTGCAGGCGGCGGAACGGTCAGCGATGCTGACCGTTCATAAATCTGGCAGGAGGCAGGGGCGCAGTGCAAAATATCGCCCCTGCGCTATGCCTCCTGCCCCACACCGCCGGCGTTAGAGTAAATGCTCGGCGGGTGTGATAGATCAGGGGAAGCGCTATCCCCTGCTATAACGCACGAGGATAGTGCAGATTCCCCTGATCGCCATATAATAAATATACCCCTCATTATCTAAGGATTTTCTTTTCCTTTTTGGTATTTACCTATTTGTTAGGGACGGCCAATCCCTTAGATCACATGCAACAGAGCAGTTTATCTATATACTAACAATTTATACATCTATTAGAGAACTCCATTAATATACAGAGCGCCAGGAGACATAGGGGGAGATTTACTAATAAAAATACATACTCATTTACAAATACGAATGTATATGTAACACCCCAATAAGGGTTAATGTTTATACATAAACTAAAATGTTATATGGTTGTGATACAGTAAATCTAGCAGATATCAAAAGTAATATTAGTAGTTAATTAATTATTTAGGAAAAGTATTAATGTGTTAATACCCCTTATTAATAGAATATTGTGAACTGAACACTGTTTACCCCTTTCCTGAACTGACAATGGACTTGTCCTCCTAGCCCATTAGGGTGGACTATACCATATACCCTGCTTTAAAGGGGAGAACTGTGAGGAATATTCCAGAAAGGAAAATATACTCTGACAGTTGGCAGAGCCCCTGCTCATCAGGAAACCCCAGAGCAGGGACTATAGAGGTGCTGAGGGAAAAGAGCGGTAGGTGTGTTGTGGATAGGGATTGAGGAAAGCTGAAGTGCAGCAGAAAAGACACTGTGTAGCAGTTGTGGAGAGAAAGTTAAGGCAGCAGAGCTGCGCAGCTGGAAAGTGTGTGATGCGTTGCTGTAATTAGGAGAATACTCACCAAAAGGGCTCCGGTGATTTCCCGAGGTCCCCTTGAGCAGCGGTGACAGAGGCGGTGACTGATCCAAGCTGTGATCGATAAAGAAGAGGGTGTGGTGAGTGATTGTCCAGCCCCAAGGCAGCACAGTACAGCCTCCTGCATATCCCACAGATCAGCCCAGAGATAGTCCAGCCGGAGATAGCCTACAGGATGGCCCACAGATAGCTGTAACGCCCCTGCAATAACCTCATAGCCAGCCTAACACCTCTCCCGGCTAAAGAAAGCATTGTGTGTAACATTCACCTCATCCAGGCAGCAATAAGCAATACCTACACTGGCATTTGGGGAGAGACTCTAGTAGTTAATACTGCACACAATACCCAAGTTGTCCTTAGCTACAAGTTAGGAGGAAGGGAGTAGTGGCTGCTGAATCAGCCCCAAAGCTGCATATTACAGAAGTGGACTGACACTTATAGAGACACTTGTGGCAATTATACTGCTAAGGGAAAATTGCTTATATCATTCTACTCAGGATATTCCAAAAATATTGCTAGCTTCTGTCATCTATTATCAGATTATTTGACGTTCAAGTTAAAAGTCAGCAGCATTATTACGCAAGACTTACCTTATGTATTCTCTTGACTTTGGATTACAAATACACAGAGAGTTGACCTTGCAGCGTGGGACCTAAAAAAGAAAGAATATTTGTTATAAATAAGCGCTTAAAGAACAGGTGACTGCAGTCATAATAGGGTTAACCCAAGACTATTGTAGACATAAACAATTATTGCGCAATGATAATCTAGTTCTGGTAAAACGCTATAACCTGTTTTGATATTGTAACGGTTTGTTATACATTGCAGGTGAATGGATAGTTGCTTATTTGCTTGTTGCAGAATAGTATAACTTATGCTCTAAGTAATATTGTTATACATCAATATCTCACCAATGTTACGTGGGAAGAATCTCTGATGTTTGTATTTATATATTGATATTTTGTGCATAATAGTATCCTTGATTTCCATCAGTTCCTTTAAGAAAAACGGAGTTCCAGCTTAATAAAATTACTCTATTATTTTTCCTCGTGAGTTATTGTGGTGAGCTGTTGATAATTGCTGTTGCAAGATAACCTGAAAGGATAAAGATACTTATCTGTGAGAGTATCACATATACACCATCGAAAGAATACGAATAGGAATCGCACTCTAATTAACTAAGCAGCCCTATTTTCAATACGGCCGGTAATTACCGGCAATTAGCGGGATACAGCCGCTAATTGCTGGTAAAATACACCTGGAAAATACACTTAATTTTCCAGGCGTATTTAGCAGAAGCCTGCACGGATCAGTCAGATCTGTGGGGATGCGGTCATTTGGTCTACAGCATGATGGTTGACAGTCATACGTTCGATACCATTAGGTCAACATGGGAAAAGTTCGACATGGTTCTAGGTTGAAAGGTCATTAGTTCGACATGTCGTTAGTTCAACAGGTCATTAGTTCGACCGTGTCTAGGTCGACAGTGAAAAGGTTGACATGGGGTTTTGCAATGTTTTTTGAGCCAACATGTGCCGACAGGTGGTATTTCATGCCCTATCATCCACTAGGGTGTGATGGGAGAATAAAATAGTGTGCCGAACGCAGCAAGGCACCGTTCCCGACGCATCACGAGCGAGTGTACTTTAAACTGTGTCAATGTCGACTGTGTTGACATTCAGGTAAAAAAACTGTGAAAAACCCCATGTCGACCTTTTGACTGTCGACCTAGACATTGTCGAACTAATGACCTGTCTAACTAATTACCTGTCGAACTAATGACCTGTTGACCTTTTCCCATTTCAACATTTTCCCATGTCGACATAATGGTGTCGACCTAATGACTGTAGACCAAATTATCCCAACCCGATCTGTGCAGGCTGCAGTGTAAAAAAAAATTGAAAAATAAATAATTTAAAAAAAACGGGGTATCATCCAGGTAAGAAGAAAAAATAACAAAACAAAACCCGAGCCAGATCGGACTGTGAGGAGAAGCTGCACAATGAGTTTGTACTAGCGGCCTAGTAACTCCTGATTGGATAGCAGTATTCGAGAGGAGGAGCCGCACGATGTAAACAAACTCATTGTGCAGCTTCTCCTCACAGTCCAGTCAGGCTCGGGTATTCGCTTTGTTATTTTTTTTCTTACCTGGATGCTACATGGAACAAAGAGTACCGGATCTATGCTGAAGAAGCTTTGTAAGTATAGTTTCCTTCCACAGGTACCGTTATGGAATTCTCCTGGATCAGCGGACGGATGGATGCAGAGCTCCCTTCGGGGTCAAATAGGTAAGTATCAGTATGTGTGGGCTCTGTGTGTAATAAAGTTTTTAGACCCAGCAAGCGTATTAATGGGCTGCATGCTGGGACTTGTGGTTCTTCAAGTCCCATTATGCCGTCCAGGCTTGTTGGGACTCATAGTTCCACAGCAGAACCCAATGGTTTTAGTCTATCTTTTCACATTCATCAGCCTGGTGACCACCACTCCAGGGCAACCAGGGACAGCCCCAGGCTTCAGGTAAATTCTGGAGGGTAGGCGACCCCATCATTGGGCCACTCCCTCAGGACCCTTGCCCCGGCTGACTGGTCACGGGGTTAATGCTTTGGATGGGGGGACTTGTATAAAAAGTCTCCCCCCGGCTGTGGCATTACCCTGCTGGCTGGTTTGGGCTGGTGCTGGTTCTTGAAATATGGGGGACCCCTACTCATTTTGTCCCCCATATTTTGGGAACCAGGACTGGTCCTTCAGCCTGGTGCTGGTTTTAAAAAATAAGGGAAGCCCTACTCAGTTTATTCCATGAATTTTGAAAACCAGGACCAGCTCTTTGAGCCTGGGGCTGGTTACGGCTGTGGGGGGGGACCCCATGCCATTTAAAAAATATATATTTATTTATTTTACACTACAGCCGCTACAAATTTTTATTTAACGTATGAATTTGTATTTAAAGCACAAATTTGTATTTATAAATTTCCTCCTTAGTGTCCTAGGACACTATACTTTGTATTTTTGCTCGTCTCTTCAGCTATGAACACACTTTAAAAATGTGCCATTTGACCCTCATACTGTATGACAAACATTTAGTCTTGTATTTATTGACATAAGCTTCATTTGTTTTCAGATACGCATAGAGAAGTACGTCATTTAAATGTAAATGCCCACAAAGGGGACATTTTAGAATGAACTATCCAAAACAATAAGAGACAGATGGCCAGAAATCCATACACACTATATTTTCACTACAGTATTTTCTCATTGAGGCCAACAGACAGCAGTCCCGATCTCAGGAGCCGATTCAATTGGTTTTGAAATGACCATTCACTCATTACAGACTTTACAAACTAACCAATTTGCAGGGTGAACTGTCAGAAATCACTTCTCGGCCCAATTAATGTATAATGTACCCAGTATTAGTGTTGCTTCTGGTATAATTGAGCCAATGCATAAGAAGCCATCTGATCCTTTGCCCACTCTGCTGCTCGGCTCACCTTTATCCAACTTAAACTCAATGCTAAATATGCAAAAAAATGAAATAATATGGTTAAAGTATAATAGGGTTGGAAGTTATCGGGACTCCCTGCTGCTCTGTGTGACCCTGTGGCAGTAAAGTGATGCTGCAAAGTGGAAACTCACTTTGCAGCACCGGAGGTCACAAAAGCAGGAAGCCCCAATGTTCAACACCCCCTGTAAGAGCTCTGATCAGCAATTCCCGAAGAAGGCGCACATGATAAGTGTGGGTAGTTGTATTCAGGACAAAGAGGGCATTTTGGTGGTAGCGGAAGTGGCAGGGAGGCGCATGCACAGCACATGATCAGGGTATTTTTATGTAACAGTACATGCAAATAAAGTCATAAACATATCTGGATGACACAGGTATGTAGTGATATGACAATGGTCTAGTACAATTTACAATGCAAACACACATAATTGATAGATGGGCACTTGTTTTAATGGAATACCAGTTCTAAAAAGCAAAAGTATATAAGGGTGGGCACAGCATTAGGGGGTGACTGTGCACCCCTAACACTCTATGTGCGCACACCTATGACAGTCACAGACCTTTATTGCAAGTTCTGCCTCTGCATGGAATAATTGATACATCCATACAATTTAATAATTTAGCGTATTGCAAATCTGGATTATTTGATCACATCACATTTGCATCCTGAGGTGCAGCTGGTGATAAATCAGCCCCAAGGTCATTAAAATGTAACAATGCTTGTGTCCCATTGTGTTAGCAACACAATCACAGGACTGATTTATACAACGAACTCAGAAATATATTAGGTATTCCTGGCTGGTGACTGGGAGGTGACTATTCAGCTGCACAGAGATGGGCCACATTTTCAGCATGTTATGGAAGTGTCACGGGATCTACACCTAGCTAGTGCAGATGGTCTGTTTGATGGTTGCAAATAAAGATGCACCAATCAGTATTTGAGCGTCTAAAGATGCTCAATGTGGGTATCTCAGTTCTTGCATACTGAGACCAGGGAAGAGCTTATAATGGTATTAGAATAAAGTTGCAGACACAACTGCAGTGTACGGCACTCACATGCATCCCACTCCCAATTAACAGTTTCGGGAGATTCACAAACTTGGTTAATGGCATCTCTCTTTCATGTAGGAGAAATGCAGCAATGCAAATTGCAGCATCTCCAACCCCTCCCAGCTGGACTTCCTACAGGACAGATCTGCAGTCTTGTCTGCAAAAGTCAGAAAACATGATGAAGAAATGTAGAATGTTTTCATAAACATGGAAAAAGGTTAGGCCACCAAAGTGACCTTAGGGGGCGCCTGGAAGGAGTATGTTTTGCTAAAGCTGCAGTTTCTGAATTGGGAAGTCAAGCCCAAATTATAAACAGTACAAGAAAAGGAAGGGGTGAAGCCGCGCTTGTCTAAAAACATGCAACAGGTGTAGGTAATAGTAAGCAAACATTTATTTAAAATTAGGTATATTTAAAAATGATAAATCATAAATCCATAAGAATCAATGGATCACAAAAGTAAGTAATGAGAGTATGGATAGTCACCCACAGTTCAGCCGTGTAATGTCCTGTGTCCGTTCCTAGGAAGCAACAAAGGAACGGACACAGGACATTACACGGCTGAACTGTGGGTGACTAATCATGTTTTCATAAACAGCAGGTTTGTCACGTTGGAAACAGCATATTGACATACTGTAGCCGTAGTAAACAATTTTATGTCATACTTTTATATTTATCACGGTATTCGCCTATCAAGGGGTCTCTCCCTCCCACAATTTTATCAACCCGTTACAGCATCTTTTGCCCAGCTCTTGATATCTACTTTTCACTCTGTCGCATGTAATTAAAGGGAAAGGCGCACCAACGACTCTGCCCCCTTAACCTGTGAACGCTTTTATTGCATGGGTGGGGGTCGGGTGCAAGGTTCCCATGGGTGGGGGAAGGTGCTTGAGGGTGGGGGAGTGGCGGGTGTGGGCTGGTCAGGTGCGGGGGTGCACTGTTTGAGTGAGGGGCAGTCACGGGGGTGCTGTGGGTGTAGAAGCAGGGGTGGTGTGGGTGAGTGGGGGAGGGATGGGTGCAAGTGTACTGCAGGTGGGGAATGAGGCTCCACCCCCTGCACATTTTTCAGAGTGTGCTGGTGTCTCCCCTGTAACCCAGGGCCACGATACCCACACTACACCCTAATACACCCCCTGCTGACAGTATAAGCGTGGCTGGACACTTGCACAAGGATCCTATGTACAAATCAGCAAATAGGCAACATCTTAGAAACCTTTTTCAATTTAAGTGGAGGAACTCCTTAAGGAAATGCAGCCATTTGGCATATACTGAACAGCAGAGTGTGCCAGATGTGTATAATGTAAAGAACATTCTGTGATAGGAAATGATGCATGTGCGTGAAGGAATGATAGATCATAGAGTGGTCCTTCCGCTGCAAAATGGCAGTGTGATTGTGAGCGGCTCTGACCAGCACCGGGCACACGTAGCAGAGGAGGAGGCAGGACTCAAGGAGAATAACCATCAGGTGCCTTATTCTCTGCAGTACTGAGTGAGTGGCTGCTCCGGGTCCAGGTGTGTCTCACAGTGAGCCTCTTACTCCAGTCTCCGATGGTCATTTTATGGCTGTTGTCGGGAATGTGGAGAAACTGTCACTTTATGACTCCACCCAGCGTGATGACACTTTATGACTCCACCCAGCCCAGATCTGGGCTATTATATAGGGGATGGCTGACTCCTACATGCTCTGTACCTCATTAATTTTAGACTGAGCACCAGCAGTCAATGGAACATGTATTAATGTGCTGCAATTACGAGCCAACACATGCTAATCTGAAACCTGGTGCTCGGCTTCATGTGATGGTGGAAGAGTCAGACAGAGGGCAGGATGCACTAAAGCCCTTCTGCCATGGCACTGCTGCAAAAAGAATCACCAGAAAAAGCTGGCAATACCCTATAGAAGCCCATGGGCTTCTATCTGCAGCACTGTGTGAGGGATCCGCCATGTATCCCTCCCAGCATGCACTGAGACTATTCTTGCCAACCTGACTACTCTCTCCACGAGGGACAAAATGCTCTGTTCCTGGACTTCTGTGGTAATGCATGATTAACTAGCTTACCTGTGGTAAGCTAGTTAATTGAGAAGAAAGGTGTTTCACCACAGGTGATGGCAATCATTAATTACCAGAGAAGTCCAGGAACAGAGCATTTTCTCCCTCTTGGAGAGGGTCAGGTAGGCAAGTATGTCTCAGACACAGAAGTCCAGCACCAGAGCCACATCGCAAAGGACAGCTCTTATCGCAAGAGCTGTCCTTTGCTTTAATAATCGCATATGTTAGTGCATATGTGCTTATTAAGAATGCATTCGGCGGCAATGTGGGGCCCATTATATGAACACTGCTGCTCTGTCAGCATAAGTGATTAATCTTTTCATTGCCCATTTAAACACCTATAGCTGGGTACACATACATACAATCGTCGGGCCGTTCTTCCGTTCTGGGTCGGACAGCCGTTCAATTGTATAGGTGTGTACGCTGTCCCGTACGAGCAATAAACGGCCAAAAACTGTCTTGTCCGTCCATACTCGGTCGGTGGAAGGTTCATTGCTGTTTAATTTTCAACCGGCCGGGTCCATATCGGAACAAAAGTGCAGTGTGTACGCACGTTCGATTGTTATGCTGGACGTTCTTGCGACTATACTGCCAAAGCTATAGCTGCATGATCTCTCTTACAGCAAAGCATGTAGTCACTCTCTCGATTGTCATTGCATGATGGTTAACACCCCTGCTGCACAGTACTTGTAGTGCCACGTAAAAAGTTAAGTCCAGCAAACCGCTCTGAAGAACGGTGTATCTGGCCGTCTAGATGTAGTCAGCCGTCAGGGTGACTAGAGACAGACATAGGGCAAATAGCCGGGGTGCACGTCTAGATGTAGTCAGCCGGCAGGGTGACTAGAGACAGACATACGGCAAATAGCCGGGGTGTGCGTCTAGATGTAGTCAGCCGGCAGGGTGACTAGAGACAGACATACAGCAAATAGCCGGGGTGCGTGTCTAGATGTAGTTAGCCGGCTGACTACATCTAGACGCGCACCCCGGCTATTTGCCGTATGTCTGTCTCTAGTCATCCTGCCGGCTGACTACATCTTTTTACGTGGCACTACAAACACCTGTGCAACAGGGGTGCACCATCATGCAATGACAATGACAATCGAGAGAGTGTGTAAAGTGGTACAATCTTTTTCTTGCGACTGTTTGGACGGGAGTACATCGAACGTCGCAAGTAAAATTGTACAGGTGTGTACGCGCGTATCAGCTGTTGTTTGAGGGCGGTCCAACACCTCTATGGTCGGTCGAACGGTCGCAAGAAAACAGGGGTTGTATAGATGTGTACCCAGTTTAAGTCTGCAACAATTTAGTTTACAATTTAAATAAATAAAAATAATATAAGTGGTAGATGTCAGGCCTTAGGAAGCCTGCAGCACTTAATAAATAACCCATCTCTTCTGGGAAGACCACTTAGATGCCCTGGTGCAAAACTGATGTGTTAGTACTGAGTTACTGTTGTTTGTACTTTATGTAATAGTACAGGCGGAATATAAATTCATGTGACACTAGCAAAGATTTAAAAAAGACCAAAAATCTGCATGAATAAGCACTGTGGCAAACAAATACTGGCAGGTTCTACTTTTTTATATTATAAATGTGGAGCTGCAGTGTATTTAACTCTTAAAAGTTTTTTTAAGACCTAAAAAAGGGTTAAATAACTCTGATAGCTGTAACTCCACCCAGCTGTTGTTTAATTATTGCATTCACTCATGCCTCTTGGCTACACATTATAACCAAGCTTTCCATATAGAAAGCTTTCAAATCCTGGTAAGTAAACCTTTATCACTTAATTTTTAACTTAAGCAGGAAGGAAATCTTGAGACACTATGTATGTATTCATTCTATGTATTCATTCAAAAAAGGAAAAATCCATACAAGCTTTATTAAGTAATGCTACTCAGATAATTCATATTTCCCACATACTGTATGCATTATATAAATATAGTAGTGTTTTTATGATGACTGCTATAGAAGTTACTAAAATAGCATGTTTGGTTTAATATAAACCTACACTGTTCTCCAAATGTCCAGTTTCAATAGCACTAATTCATTACCAAAACATTGCCAGAAAAACGTTAAAAAATGCTGTGAATATAACTTTTAGGGGCAAATTGTTACCATTTTTTTATTGTTTTTAAATACAGCTTATTTTGGCCTCATGTATATGCGACATCTGGATATCTGGGCTTTCTTCATTGCATGCACCACTGATTTACATTTGAAGCTTTGTTTAAAATTGAGCAACGCGCACCTGGACATATTCTTCTCCAAAAAGTGAAAATGGATCTTGCTCAAGAACCATTTAAGAGTTTATTTATCAAATCCATAAACGCACAAAATCCAGAAAAATCATTACTTTTTCATAGGATTTAAGCTGCCCATACACACCCCGATGCGGGCGTGCGTTGTGGGCTTAAATAGCACGGATCACATCACATTGCATTGCGTGTGCATGTGTTGTGCATGCAATGCGATGTGATGAGAACTAAGTACAAAAAGTATGTGCAAGCACAAACTTTTCATACTGTGCGATGAGGTGCCGCGGGAGCGCGCACCTCAAAGCACAGAACGCACAGTCCGGCATCGCAGTGTGTATGGGCTGCTTAAGGGCTTCTGCAGATTTACCAAAGTCTCCAGGTGAAGACCATCACTTGCTTTTGCAGCTGGTGGTCTTCTGTAAAGCCCATTTGTCATGGACAGCGAGTGCACAAGTACCATCACTGTCTTCTTGTTGATAATGTATTTTTTGTATGACAGTAGCCGTAGGTTCCAACCAGAAAAAAAAGGATCATTATTAAATAATTGTTTTTTAAATGGATATATTTTTTTCCTTTTTATTTTTTGAATGAGAAGCCCACATCCAGGCTCCAGGTTCCTCTGGGCATCTGGCTGTGTATTGTCTCACTATTCTCTGTCTTTCCTGCCCTAATGAGCCCAACCCAGGGCAGAAAAGATGCAATTACTCATACCACACAAATTGAGTTGAAAACTAAATTTTAACATGACAGATTATCACAATTTGTCTTATTTTTTAATCTTAAAAGAAATTGATGATATACATCCTTAAAGCCATCAAGGATTCAAGTGTTTATAGTAAATCTGTGGTCATTTTCCTTTTTCAATTGTGCTTGTGATCATAAGGCTTTTTTAAAACTTCAAATGGTACTACCATTTGTACATGAAATTAGGTTCACCACCTAAGAATGTTTGTGAAGAGAATATTTTAATTATATTCCAATTCTGCTTAGTTATTTTGTCTTCTAATTTATAGACTTTATAGAAGAAAAGTCTTTATATAGGAAGAAAGTATGTTTTAAAGCCAATTATTATAATCTGTACTTCAAAATTCAACAAAAGCAGTTGTGAATCAACAGCAATTTTAAAACATGTGAGAAAATATGGATCCTAACCTACTAGTATGCTTTTCATGAGAAATTTCTCTTGTCAAAAATGTCAGTGTAAATAAAGTTATCTTTTAATCTTGAGTATTGGCTCTTCTGAGCCCCCTTTATTATGTTTATAACATTTTGTTATCATGTACCAAATAAGTTACTGTGTATGCTGTAAAATATACCATATATCGCAAGTGAAGTGGAGAATTGAAAGCAATCTGGGGACTAGGTAATTGGTAAGGAGCTAAAGGGGGTGGAGCATCTGTTATATAGCAGGACTGTGTCAGCCTTGTAGGATTCTCACATGTACAATATCTCAGAGGAGAACCTTCCTATAGATGCAAATTCACCAGGAATGTCTGCAGATCAAGGCTACACAGTTGTTTGTGTAGATGACAAGGAAGAAGGCAATCATCATGCTGCTTCATCATAGAATTTAGAAGTAATTGGACGGACTGGTCACAGTCAGTACTGGTATTGCTTAAGCTTTCATTTCTCTATGCATTCTTTGTTGCTTTCCTTCTACTTGCTTATTGGTTACTTGCATCCTATATCTAATTTAGACTTTTATTGCTCAAATTGAGCTGGATTCTTCTAAATATTTAAGTCTCTCAATTAGAAATGGATAAGTGATGGTTCCTATTAAAATGTTCTAAAAATTACACTTAATATAGCATACATGGTTACAAAAACAAAGTACATTTTTCTCCAAGTTGTATCACAATAGTGCATTAATCATCTTTTCACAGTTTTTGACGTGTAAAAAATTATTGTGGCTTTAAAATGAGGGCCGACTCGCAGGCATTCCCGAGCAGCATGCTTTTTTACAGGCTATTATATTTTGGCCTTGGTCTTGAAATTTTACTAGATATTGTACTATTTATCAAGTCTTTATGTATGAAGGCTTGCAAAAATATTAAAATCATTAAAATGGATTTGTCTCGATTAAAATTGACATCCAGATTATTTCAGAGAGTATTATTGTCAACCATTAAGGTTTAAATCAAAATGCATGATTCAAAAAATATAACAGCTATAACAACTAGAAAAAATGCTTCTTGTATAAATAAGTATTAAATCCCTGCAGACAAGTATTTGGTAGAACCACCTTTTGCTGCAAAAACTGCCTTAAATCTTTTGTAAGTTCAAGCCACAAATTCTCAATTGGGCCGGGACTTTGACCCGGCCCCCCTTTTTTGTTCAACCAAACCAGTGTTGCTTTTGGCCTTGTGCTTAGTATCATTGTCCTGTTGAAAGGTAAAGTTTGTACCACATTTTAGTTTTCTAGCAGCTTGGAGTTTCTTTTTCAGTATCTCCTTTTATTTTGCACCATCAGTTGGCCCTCCAGTTTTAACAAAATACCCATTCCCTGCTTAGGAAAAGCAACCCAACAACATTATGCTGCCACGCTCATACTTCACTTTCTGAAAGTGCCAAGGGACATAAAGTTGCATGGTACCTATCATGAAGATCTGGAAGTTTCTGTACCTAACAACATTAGCACAGTGGGCACACCAGCCAATAAGAGAGAAGCCCTGTGCACACTATGTGATAAAGGCAGACAATATGCACGATAATGATATTATCAGGCATATTTTTCAGTGTGTACGAATGATAATTATGCTTTCATTGGTTGTTATCAATCCCCTGTATCCTCTGCATGTGCAGTTAAATGTTGCCTATGTCATTTATGACTAAGCACTCATTGTTCAGTGTGTATCTAATAAATAAAAGTTAAAGATACATTTTTCATAAAACAAACCATTTATCTATCGTTTGAAATCATTCAGGACCGGCTAAAATATAACATTTTAGAAAAGCTACAGTAACTTCGAATTACTCAGGGACTCTTTAAAAGAAATCGAGTGGGAAGCGTTATTTGAGGGGAAGAATGCAGAGGAAATGTGGGAAACGCAAAAAAACACAAAAAAATGTGCTTGAATCATTAACAACTAAATACATCCCAAAAAGCAATAAAGGTAAATTCAATAAGAAAAAGCCATCATGGTTGGATAAAAAAATAAGTAAGGACAGCAATCAGCAAAAAGACAAGAGCATTTAAATATTATAAGGATAACGTGAATGACGAGGCATTCAGCAAATACATAGAATTAAATAAAATTTGTAAAGGGGTAATCAAAGTAGGTAAAAGGGAAAATGAGGAGCGCATAGCCTCTGAGAGCAAAACCAATCCCAAGAGTTTTTCAAACACATCAATAGTAAGCAAATAATTAAAGAGAACATAGACCCATTAACCAATATTGATGGTAAAAGATTTACATAGGATAAGGGAAAATCAGAACTGTTAAATTAATTTTTCTCATCAGTGTTTACCAGGGGAGAACAGACAGTGAAACTTACAGGTACCACATATTTGACGAGCAAGCCAGATCTTAATATTGCTTTCACGACAGATGAGATAAAATTGCAGCTCAGCAAAATCAAAACAAACAAATCACCATGGGATTCATACTATTATTTATTTATTTATTTATTAGCAGTTTCTTCTATAGCGCATACATATTGCGCAGCGCTTTACAGAGAATATTCGAACATTCACATCATTCCCTGCCCCAGTGGAGCTTACAATCTATATTCCCTACCACATGTACACGCACACAGACATACTAGGGTACATTTTTGTTGGGAGCCAATTAGCCTACCAGTATATTTTTGGATTGTGGGAGGAAACCGGAGTACCCGGAGGAAACCCACGCAAGTACGGGGAGAATATACAAACTCCGCACAGTTAGAGCCATGGCGGGAATCGAACCCATGACCTCAGTGCTGTGAGGCAGTAATGCTAACCATTACACCATCCGTACTGCCCCAACTAGGGGCACTAGGGTACTAATGTAATTAAGGGAGGAATTAGCAACCCCTCTGTATAACATTTTTGATAACTCAATAACATTGGGTAAGGTACCAAAAGACTGGAGATTAGCTGAGGTAGTACCAATATTCAAAAAAGGAAAAAGGGATGACGAGCTAATTACAGGCCTGTGAGCTTAACATCAATAGTGGGTAAATTATTTGATGGATTTTTAAGGAATGGTATCCAGAAATATTTAGATCTTCATAGTTAAATTAGTATCAACCAACATGGGTTTGTGAAAAATCGTTTATGCCAAGCAAATTGACTATGCTTCTATGAGGATGTCAGCGAAAAATTTGATAATGGAAATGCTGTAGACGTGGTCTTCCGAGGTTTTGCTAAGGCCTTTGATACAGTGCAACACAAGAAGTTGATAAACAAAATGGAGGATCTAGGACTAGGGGTAAGAATTTGTATTTGGGTAGGGAACTGGCTGTGTAATAGAGAACAGAGAGTGGTTGTGAATGGCTCAGTATCAAATATGATACCAGTACTGTGGTGTGCCCCAGGGGTCGGTACTAGGGCCCATTATATTTAACATATTTATTAAAGATATTGGGGTGGGAATACTCAGCAAAGTTTTCATCTTTGCTGATGACACAAAACTTAGCAGATTAATTAGATCAACCGAGGATGTCTCCGCACTTCAGAACGAACTTAATAAACTAGATGAGTAGGCAAAAAAGTGGAAAATGAGGTTCAATGTGGATAAATGCAAGGTTATGCACCTAAGGAGACATAACCAATGTGCTAGTTATAACCTAAGCGGGAAAGCATTGGGTAATTCAGAACTTGAAAATTATCTATTAGTCCAAATACCGAGAGGGCTCCCGTCCACCGCCGATCCGACCATCTCAGCCACGCTCTACTATCCGGGCTTCGGGGGCAGATCACGCGGTGTCTGTTTTGTGGACAGCCGCCTGTTACGCTGGCGCCCGGCAGATCCCGCGCACACAGGCAGTGGGAGGCGGGTAAGTGAGACACTTGGCTGCGTGATACGGCTTCCAAGAAGCTGCCTGCCGCAGGAAACCTGCGGGTGTGCTACATTATACAAGCCCATACCCAACCAGGAGACGCGGGAAGCACCGCCATCTTCAGAACTCCTCCCGCCCGCCATTGTTATTCCCCCTGAGGTGCAACTTTCAAGTCTCTCTCATTGAACTTACCACTGAACCCCTGAATGCCCTACTGCTAAGGAGCACTGCTCTCACACCACCTCATCTGTGTGATTAGCCCAAAATATCTGCTAAAACACAGCAGATCAAGTACCCCCTGTGTGTGGCTGGCTTGCTGATCACATACAGCTTCGGGTCTCCCCTGCTGCTCCAGGTGTGCTGCCCCTGTACCCTGCCCACAGTGCTCAGGCGCTTCTACCCTGACTGCTTTCCTGTTTCCACACCGAGATGGGAAAATCCAACCAAGCTTCTGCTGCATCAAAAATTGAAAAATATATGCGGCCCCCTAACCCTAGGGATAAGACCCCAGACCAGGAACTGACCCCTGCTCCTCCCTCTCTCCAGAGCTCCTCGGCATCTGAGTCCCCACCTGAGGATGCCTTGCAAAAGGTTCTAGAGGCAGTGACCGCCTGCGAAGCTAGACTGGCGGTAAAAATTGGATATGTACAATCTGATTTATCTATGATTCACCAAGACCTGTAAAAGGTGTGGGAGAGGGTGGGTGAGGTGGAGACCAGGACCTCCACGCTTGAGGACACTGGATCCCCGCTAAGCGACAAAGTGAAAATCCTAACCACCCAGCTAACCACAGTGCAGGATAAACTGCTCGATATGGATGGTCGTCTACGACGGTGTAATATCCATTTGGTTGGCCTCCAGGAGCGTGAGGAGGGCCAGAAGCCAGAGCAGTTCCTCAAAACTCTAATACGTAACACCCATGGATCTGAATCCTTGTCCCCGTTCTTCACAGTGGAAAGAGCTCACAGGGTCCCCTTCAGGGCCCCACCTCCTGGTGCACCTCCGTGCACCCTAATTGCAAAACTACTAAACTACCGTGATAGAGATACCCTGCTCCGACTTAACCGCACCAAGGAACCATTGACCTGAAACGGAACTAAACTCTCCCTGTTTCCCGACTTCACTGTGGAGATACAAAAGGATAGAGCGCAATTCCTCCCGGTGAAAAGGCGCTTACGAGAACTGAACATCCCCTACGCCATGCTATTCCCATCGAAGTTGAAAATTATCATAAAAATGGAGAGTCCAAGTTTTTCTCCACCCCTAAAGAGGCCTCCTGCTGGCTGGATACTAACAAACCAGCCAGAAGACCCCTGGTTCAAGACCCGTAATGTATCTTTATGTTTTATTTTTGAGAGGGCCTACTTGTGGGACATTGTATCCCCTTTTGTTTTATTTTACTTCTCTATTTCTGTATACATGCTTACTATATACACAAGTACTAGACTTCCTGACTGTATGGTCATGTGCTTAGTATGACTTATTGTGTCCGCCTATGTACAGCTGGTCCCAACCATACAGTAGCACGTTTGTCTTATACTATAGACACTAACTAAACTTGCCATAAGCTGTCGTGGGAGATGGGGTGCTGCATACGTGTCTATACATTGTCGTGCTGGGGATTGCAGACAGCCAGGTACACGGTTGATCAAAATGGTGGGTTTGCTTAAACAGGGTAATGCCAATATTTAATTACTCTGTATGGGGCATACATATTTAATTGGCAGCGTACCGCGAGGTAAATACCATCTACATATACTCGTTGGGAATGTTCGTGTTGGTTAATATTATTATTTGAGTCCTCCTAGATTCTAGGCAGCATATGCCGTTAACTATAGGACGGACAGTGTGGCACCATGCTTGGGATTGGGAGCCATTTCAACTTCTTTTGTCCTCCTTTTTCGTTTTGATTAAAATGTAATTGTTTTTCTTTATGTTGTTTTAACGTGTAGACAAGCTCTACACGGACAGTGTATTGTTAGGGAACAAAGTGTACTTAGTTCTAAAAGTATACAGGGAAGGGGGTATGGGTTACCATAGTTATAAGTTTAGATATGCAAGACAGATACTGAAACAATACCTTGATGTTGTGTGGCTTAATACAAATGGATGTTCTGCAGAAATAGGATGCTGGATTCACATTTACACACCTTACTGTTACATAATAATATATTCCCTGGGAGATGTCTTCTAACAAAATAAAGATGCTACTTATTGGAGTTTATATACCCCCTCCGTACTCTCACGAGGTGTTAAAGGGGATGACTGATTTCAGCGCCATGTACCCCAATCTCCCCGTGCTGATCCTGGGTGACTTTAATAATATATTGGACCCCCTAGTGGACAGATGCATGGTTAGTGGTGGACCCATTAGATAGGGGAACGGCCAATTCCGAGCTATGATCGAGGGCATGGGCCTACTCGACACCTGGCAATACAGATACCCTGATGCTAAACATTACTCTTGCTACTCTGCTTCCCACTCCCCATTCTCCAGGTTGGATATGGCCTTGCTGTCCCCTGATGCCCTCCCACGAGTACATTGTATCCGATATGAAACGAGAGGCATATCAGATCACTCTCCTCTGACATTAAAAAAAAGAGAGACGTGCCAGCGCTGGCTGTACCAATAATTATACCAGACGTTTCTCAAAAAAGTATAACAATTTTAATAAAAATATTAGTAATAATAATAATACATATAAATACACATATAAAATATATCACACTAGACACGATAAATCCCTAGAAATGAAGTCCAAAGGAGCTATATATTGTATCACCGGGATACTGTGGGTAGCACATTAACATTACATTACCCTGGAAGCGGGGGGATTGAGAGGTCAGACACACTGGAAGCTAAACCCCTTCTGGCTTAATAGATTGGGCTCGGGTGCGGAGTTGGAGATGGCATGGCAGGAGTTCTTTGAGCACAACAGCGATTCAGCACCTGCTTCTGTGGTGTGGGATGCATTTGAGTCCTTTTTAAGGGGCACCCTAATTCAATTCATTGCTACTTTGAAAAAATCATACAAGCAACACGAACTACACCTATAGGCCACATGTAGATCCCTTGAATTAGCATAACTCAATGATGGACTAGCCTCTTCAAAAGATAACTGTTTGAAAGCGCAAAAGGAATGGACCACATGTCTACATGATAAGGCCAATTTCAAATTATTATTCAATAAACACACTCAATACGCAACGGGTGATAAACCCGGCAGCTTCAAGGGCAAATGATCTTAACTCAACTATACCTTTAATAATGGGTGAAGGTGGGGCCCAATATAACTCCACCCCTGACATTGCGCAACAATTTCTACTATTCTATAGTCACCTATATGCCACTAAATTGGACCGCAATGCGGATTAAATTGAGAGATATCTTGAGACTATTCCTATGCCCAAACTGACCCAGGAGGCAAGAGACCATCTAGATTCGCCCCTTCACCTAACTGAGGTAGAGAGTGCCATTAAATCATTTCCAAACAAAACGGCACCGACCGGGTGTGGTACTTGACTCCGACAGTCGGGATCCTGACAGTTATTATCCCGACATCGGGATCCCAACAGCCCGGAGTCAAACAGCATGGTGAGCACAAAAAAGCCTCTTGCGGGCACAGCTACGCGAGCCACCTATTCTATTCTCCCTCTATGGGGATCGTGGACCCCCACGAGGGAAAATAGCGGGTGGCCGTCGGGCACCCGGCTGTCGGCATTTTGACAGTCGGGATCCCGACCTCGGGTAAACGACTGTCGGGATCCCGACTGTCGGGAACCCGTCCGGCACCCGCTCGACCTGGATGGTATCCCTTTGGAACTTTATAAAAAACACATAGAATTCTATGCCCATAGATTATTAACCACCTTTAATGACATATTTACTGCAAATAAACCTCCCAGTTCTATGGCGGAAGCACTAATTATAGTACTGCCAAAACCTGATAAAGACCCCCGAAGGGTGGAATCTTACAGACCCATATCCCTTTTGACCACAGATATTAAGATACTGGCTAAATTTTTGGCAATGAGACTCAACTCAGTTATAGACCAGCTCATCCACACGGATCAAACAGGCTTTATGCCTGGCAAGTCCACGCTGAATAACCTCCGTAGGCTGTTTACACTACTGCAGCTGCCCCGCAGGGATGCCCCAACATCTGCCATAGTTTCCTTTGATGCTGCCAAAGCATTTGACTCTGTGGAGTGGGCATTCCTGTGGGGGACCATGTCAAGATTTGGTATCAGGTGTGGTTTTATCAAATGGGTGCATGTTGTACTCTTCCCCCATGCCAGAGTATCGGTCAATGGGTTTACTTCTGCTTCATTCCCCCTGTTAAGAGGTACTAGGCAGGGGTGCTCCCTCTCCCCTGCCCTGTTTGCCCTGGCAGTTGAGCCCCTCGCTTGCCTTATTAGATCCAATCCAGGAGTGAAGGGATTCAGGATCGGGGATGTTGCAGAAAAAATAGCACTTTAGGCTGATGATATGCTGTTATTTATCTCGGCGTATGAGGAAACTATGCCCCTACTGCTTGAAATAGTAAACACGTTTGGTATTTATTCAGGCCTTACGATCACTTGGGACAAATCCTGCATCCTACCACATAGGGGTCTGGCCCCCGCCGCTACCAGTGTATCCATGCCACTCAAATGGGTTAATAAGTTTAAGTATCTGGGCGTCTGGGTCTCTAACGATCCCTCCTCTTACATAAGCCTCAATATCCAACCCCAAATAGACTACCTCAAATCACGCATAACGGTATGGGGGAAACTCCCTTTAACCGTTACAGGTAAAATCAATCTTGTCAAGATGACAGCCCAGCCAAAGCTACTGTACATTCTGCAGCACTCTCCAATATACATCCCACAATCGATATTTAAGCTACTGGATGGCATACTCTCATCCATTATCTGGTCTAGCAAAAGAGTGAGAATCAAACTGAACACGCTGACCTGTTCCAGTGAGAGGGGCGGCATGGCGGCTCCACACTTTAGAATTTACTACATATCTGCGCAACTATCTCCTATACACGAGTGTCTAAATGACGTGTCCGGGATGGCCCTCCCTACTCGGGTGGTCACTGCGCTTGCCCCAGGGCTGACGCCCATATAAACCCTTTTATCTGGCAACGCAAAATTAATTAATTAATCTCCCCATCTTTAGGCAGGCCATATTGGTCTGGGAGCGTGCGGCTTCGACTCTGCACGCACTTGGCTGGGACCCAGACACTCCCCTGGTTGGCACAAAGGGATTTCATGAACTGAATGGGGGTGGGCTGGGTAGGGCTTGGAAGTGTTATGGGATATCCTCTATCGCCCATCTATACCTGGATGGTGTGTTTTAAACCCTCCAACAGTTGCAGGTGGAACACCCAGTCCCAAACACCTATTTCTTCCGCTATCTGCAACTGAGGCATGCTTGTGGGGCTCAATTCTCCCAGCATCCACCCCTTATCCAGGAATCCCCGGTTAAAAAACTGTTATGCTCTCTGGGTCGCCCACATCTAATATCAAATATCTACTCTGCTCTCATAACTGCACAACATGGAAATGATCTTACCTGCTTGAAAATGCGATGGGAGCAAGATATGGGCCCGCTATCCCAGGAGACTTGGCATGAACAGCGCTAAAAAAATTCAACCACCTCCGCACGCTTTCAGCAAATACAACTATATATATTTCATAGGGTCTACTTAACTCCTGTCCACTTATGGAACATAGGATGCCAGAGCAGATTCCAAATGCCCCAAGTGTTCCTCACTCGATGCCAATTTCTGGCATATGCTGTGGTCTTGTCCTGTGGTTGTGAGCTTCTGGGGAGAGGTTACTCGTGCCGTGATCTCCACCGGTATCCCAGCTGACATCCTAATGCCAAAGACATGCATACTTGCAGCTATTGAGGAGGATACCTTAGATCCGAACACTCAAAGGTATATTATTAACCTTTGTACGTTGGCAAAGGTCTGTATCACAAGGTCATGGCTGGCTCCTAGGGGACCAACATTTAGGGCATGGGTATTACTGCTTAACGAAGTTGCTGATCATGAGAAGTTTGTGTACTTATCCAGGGGGGGCAGAGTGCAAAGTTTGGGACAAATGGACTTCATCCTCATTTATGGGTCAGAACTCTTTGACCATACACTCTCTCCCTTCAAACAGCTAGAGTTCTGGGGGATGTGATGTTTGTGTTGCAGGATGTTAGAACATATATATAGATATTCTTTATACACCTGATAAGTTAAATGCCTTATTGTATTATGACATGGTACCTCAGAAAGCCATATACTAAAGCTAAATGGCCCTTCACACTAGTGGGACGGTTACCATCCCACTCCTTCAAGGGAAAGACACGCAAAAGGTTAATAAATGTCAATATTTTATTGTATTCCATTGTACCACAAGAAAATTTGTACAAGATATGCAGAACAACTCTTCTTGTCAAAGCTTGATTGTTGATTGTCACAAAGAAGTCTGATATCTTCTTGCATTGCATTTGTAATTTTTGTTTTCTTCTCTTTTGTCTGTTTATCACTGTATGTGAATATAAAACTTCAATAAAAATTATTGAATTAAAAAAAAGAATAACAATCTGTCTTTAAAAATATCAATATTCACTACATACAGTATAACAAGTGCTATCTAATAAACCAAGGTTGAACTCAATGGATGCGTCTTTTTTCAGCCTTAACTACTCTGTAATGTGTATGCACTATACTGTACATTCTGTAGCTGAGGGGAGTTCAGGAGAAATTGTTAACAATATTGTTGTCTTTTTTTTATTGTATGGTGTGTATGGGGCTTAACTAAGCAAATAAACGTAGCTTCAGTTAGCTTCTGGAAGTACAGTGATCTTGTTGGCCAGAACCAAGAGCAGTGACGTATCTATAATAAATGCTAGGTCAAGGAGACCCCACACCATCCACACAGCACCATTTCAATATATTTACCGTGTACAGCTCTGGAGAAATGTTGTAAGTAAAATTGGCTAAATAATATTTGATTAACTGTGGTCTCTATTACAATAATACATTCAGCAAGGAGTCAGCATTGTCTCTTTTATCATACAGTGTGCGAAAGCAGTGATTTGTCTTGGTGAGTTCCCCAATGTTAGGCAATTTATTGACTTTTCTAAACTTCTGGGCTTTTGTTACAAATATAAAATGCCCTCTAATGGTGGCTGGGGAGAGCTCTCATATTAATGTACAGAAAAAAATATCTCAATCGCTAGTTTTATAATCATCTAAGAGTAATATAGAACAATACTGCCATCAACAACAGAGCCTGATCTAGGGATAATTAGAGACTGCAACATGCCTGACCATGATATGGAAGAGGAAGAAGCCTTAGTCAAATTGATGATAACTAAAGTGTTTAGGACAATTCAGACAGCAAACTTTCCACGTATCACTGTTTAGTGAAGGAAAGAGGGGCTTACTTTTTCATTTTGAGATAAAGTTAAAGTTAAAACCAATACACAGGCCTTGGCAAGTTTTTCCAACAGTTCAAAAGAATTACTGGAGAAAGGCACGCTGTCCCAAGTTTGTAGTATATAAGCAACCAGAAGATAAGACTTATGCTGCAAGTCAGAGATCAGTGTCAAATGTATCAATCTGGTACTTATGTAATATCTGGGCTCCCGTTTTTCTTATGAGACCGCGTCCCCTCGCGGGGCTCGCTGCGCTCGCCACGCTTCGGGCACGGTGGCTCGCTGCGCTCGCCACACTATATAAAGTCAACTCCATGCGTAGTTGGATAGTAGGGGTATGAAAAAATGGGGTGCATTTAACATGGGAGCCCAGATAATACATAAGTACCATCAATCTTTATTGAACTTGTGGTTGGAAGTTCTTGTGGATAGAGATGTAGATCCAGCGTGCACAATGGTTGCTAAGGAACACAGGAGCACAGCATGAAACAACTTATTACCAAGAGTCAGATGGCAACATTGAGACCACAGCATTAGACCCCAGCACTTGCCCGTATGGGCAATGATTGGCTGCCAGCATTGATTTTCAATGGTTAGCTGCCCATTGAGTTTGTCTGCTGGTCCATCATGGGTGTTTTCCTCCATGACATCCAGTTTTATCGGCATCTGTGGGCACCTGTGTTCACTCTCTGCTGATGGCTTTTGCGCTCCACATGGAGTCATTCCCACCAGCATGGATCCATGGGTGCGGCCATCTTGTGGTGAATCAGTTGACCACTGTGCCAGAAATTACAATTCTCTTCCTGGCCCTCAGAAGACCAATCAGCATTCTTCCAGGAGGATAAAAGGAACTGAAACTGCACTAACAAATGGTCAGAACAACATCGCTGCATTGTGTGTGAGGAGAAGTCCTGTGCTCTTCAGTGTAATTTCAGCACTGTTTCTCTGTGCATTTGCCTCCAGCTGGTAGCTTCACTGACCAAGATGGAAGGTTTCTCTTTTTAAAAACTACTATTGAGGGCAAACTATACACATAAGCTTGTATATATGCCCCTCCAGGTCATAGCACTGCATATTTCTCTGATCTTTACACCAATTTGCAGGGGTGGGCGGAGGGTACTTTGCTAATACAACTGTAGGTGGTGATTTCAATGCAATCCTGGATCCTCAGCTAGACATTATGACCCACCCAGAAAGGCCCATTGGAAACAGACATATCCCTCCGAACCTCTCTCTACTAATTACACCCTTCATCTAATTGACCCCTGGCTCTTCTTGAACCCTGTGGACAGAGAATACACCTTCTTCTCCCACCCCCACTGCTCCTTGTCTAGACTGGATTATTGGATTCTAGAAGTTTCCTTGCTTCAAAGAGTTGAGGAGTCTACCATTTCAGATATTCTCATATCTGATCATGCCCCTATCATATTGAAATTGAGTTTAGATATCCCAATAAAAAAGTCCTACAACTGGCGCTTTCCAGACCATTTAAATACTTCCCTAGATTTTAAAAACTATTTGACCTACACATTCCTAAATTATGTCACTGACAATAGTGTTCACAGTGAGGACATTAACTTAATCTGGCAGGCCTCCAAGTCGGTCCTCAGAAGACACATTCTAGCCTATTTTTCATCCCAAAAGATAAAGTATCACCTCAGGCTCACTCAGGCTTTCTCGGAGGTCTCCTCTACCTACTCCCGACTGCTGGCCTCTCCCTCTGCCCTGAACCACTCCTTATATAAGGACGCAAAATCAGCCTATGATGTCATAGTAACAGAACAGGCTAAAATAAATCTTCAATATAGGAAAAATAAATACTTCAGGTGGGGCAACCTCCCAGGAACATTATTAGTCAAATTAGTTGGCACAAAGGGATTTCATGAACTGAATGGGGGTTAAAGCCTATCTCTTCATAAGCCTATCTCTTCAATAAAAACAGACATCGGTGACACTGTCGATCAGGACCAGATCACTACCGCCTTCATGTCCTTATTTTGAATCTCTATACCAAGCTCCCTCAGCATATCCCACCACTATATCAAATTTCCTACAACGGGCCCAATTACCTCAGCTCTCTTCCGAACAAAGGAAATTTTTAATGTCGCCCATTACTGAGTTTGAAAATATCATCAAAACACTGCATTTGCATAAGACCCCGGGCCCGGATGGTCTTTCGGCATCTTAGTACAAATTACTCTCCCCCAGGTAACTCCTTATTTAGTCTGGTTGTCACACTCAATTTATACAGGCCAACCCTCCCCTGCCTACTTTAATGAAGCCCGAATAATTGTCATACCCAAACCCAATAACGACCTTAATTTAGTGTCCTCCTATAGACCCATTTCTCTCCTCAACCAGGATCAACCAGGATCTAAAGATTTTCACTAAACTTATTGCCTCATAATTCCAATCAATTCTCCCCTCCCTCCTGTCACCTCAACAGACAGAGTTCCTGAGTGACCAGCACTCAGTGCATAATGTTAGGTCATTGATAGCGGCCATGTATAAAGTCCACCTCACTCAATCCAGGCAAACGATTGTCCTTAGCTGTGATGCGGATTAGGCTTTAGATAGAGTTTCTTGGCAATACTTAACGGCCTTGCTTCAGACTCAAAACTTCGGTCCCGAGTTCATTCATGTCTTTCAGACCTTGTATCATACACCCTCTGCATTCCTCACTATTAACAACTCAAACTCTGCTTTCTTTCAATTATTCTGTGGTACTTGTCAGGGCTGTCCTTTGTCCCCTCTACAGTTTAACATGGCGCTAGACCCGCTTTTAAGACACTTCTTACTCAAGAGTTGGAAAGGTATTTAGTTAGCACACACTGAACTTAAGGTGTAGGCATTTGCGGACGATCTGTTGCTTTACATGTCCAACCCAAAACAAGCTATCCCCGCTATAATCCCTATATTGTCATAATTTGAAAAAGTGGGAGGTTTCAAAATAAACTACTCCAAGTCGGAGGCGTTGGCCTTTTTCATAGAGGCAAAACTGGGTTGGGGCAACTCTTTTCCTTTTAAATGGGCTCCCAGAGATGGAATTACGTACCTCCGCATTAAAATCCCAACACACCCCTTCCAACTATATACACGGAACTTTGGCCCACAATGATCCAAAACCACAGCTGACGTCACCAAATGGGCCCACTTGCCCTTATCCTACATAGGCAGATGTTACTTATACAAAATGATCACCTTTCCCTATTTTTTTGTACACACTACAAATGCTACCGATTATCCCTCCTTAAGGGGGATATTGCTAGATTTAACAAGGAACTTTCTAAGTTCCTATGGTCTGGAAGGCGCCTGCGGATATCCCCTTTTAAAATGCAGCAGAAAATGCAGCAGAAAAGGGAGTTAGGGGGCCTCAACCTGCCATGCCTCAGAACGTATGCTATAGCGGCCAACTACCGCATTGCAGCGGATTGGATATCGGGTACAGACACCTATGCTCATTTCTCCGAAGAGCAGTGTTTTGTTCCAGAGGTACACTTAGTAGTGTTACTACACAGGACCCCACAGGCTCTTCCAGAAGCAGTGAAGGGTAACATTCTCCTTAATACCACTTGCTTGGTATGGCAGTTAGTTAGGTTTGCAGTCCATGCTTCTAGGTATACGTCCATTTTTCTTCCCTTCTGGGGCAACCCCAGTTTCATACCCAGCAAATATACAAATGTCTTTAGGTCTTGGAATATCGGAGGCCTCGAGTATTTTGTGAATCTTCTGACAGTAGATTCCCTGACCATCCTGACTAACACGGGTTTAAAAGAAAAATATCCTCAACTACAGATACCACTATTTGGTTATGCCCAATCTGTGTTATCATCTCCGGGCCAAATGTCGAGCCTTCTGCTCTTGACAGAATCTCACACGCATGGTTAGATAGCCGCCTATCGACTTCTTACATATATGACCTATGCCATAAGTGTATAGCGTTAGTCTAACCTCCAAGGGGTTTCTTAAAGTGGCAAAATAACTTTACTGAATTGACCATGAAATCCATGTTGAGAGCATAACAGTCTCTAAATGAAAGTCTAGTGTCTACCTCCTATTTGGAGATGCACCAAAAGCTTTTGCACAGATCCTAATCCATTCCAAAACTTAAATTCCTCACTGGAGGTGCTCCTTGACGCTAACTGCTACAAATGTGGTAGTTCCGATGCAGACCTAGTACATTGTATGTGGAACTGTACCATCATACAGGCTCTTTGGTCTGATTTTCAGGAATATATTAAACTGACCCTTTGTATAGATTTCACCATCTCCAAATCTTGGATATTCTGGGGACGGTATTCCTCCCCAGATCGGAAAAACTTTTCAAAAGGTACTCGTTTATTACTTGTCAAGCTAGCAGCGGCGATCAAAAAAACTATTTTGTCAGAATGGATCTCCCCGACTCCCTCCTCAATGTCTTTGGCCTTGTCTAGAATATCTCATTTGTTCATGATGGATTGGACAGAAACCTCAATCCAAAAAGGAAAAAATGACTGCAAAATGATTTGACACTTGCTTGCCATATATCCACACTTTATCCCCCCTCTGAAAGAAGCCCTTAGAAAATCTTTCACCAATACCACCTGATACCTTACAGAATCTCTGAGTAGGGATCCTCCCTTCTGAAAATGTCTGTTGATAACTGCTATATGAATGCACTGTTGTGTTCTAAGTTGTAATGTTGATCACACATAATGTACCGTCAATCAATTCTGTATGTTTCGATCAACTGGTTTTAACACTTGTTTTACTCGCAATGTTTTGTATTTTATAGATTTTCCTGTCAATAAAATTTTTTGAAAAGAAAAAAAAAAGGATCTCTATCCAGTAATTGGAATCTAATTCTGAGTGGAAAATCCAGTCTTTAACATGTCTGCAACCGTTGGATAATTATATATTTCCCTGTTTGAGAAATTAATCCCCCCTTCTATTTAATCAACTGCACAAAGGTCTCTAAGAAAGGAGTTAGACAGTATTGGATCTATAGGAGAATTGGCGTCTTCTTGTGAAGAGGGTAAGTGTTTGTATTCTAAGCAGCAGAAAAACTAAGCTAGTGATGATAAAACTCCTTCAGATGACTCTGAAGAGAACGCAAATCCTCTCTGCGGGTAGGGTAGAATTTACTGGAACTTCATAAGAAATCACCACCTTTGAGGCCTCCCAAAAAAAGGACCAGTGTTCTAGGTTAGTGTCTACAATTTTTTGTGCTAAAAATGATGAGAAGAACCAAAGATGGAAAGTGTATCGAGGGTCGGTTCTAGATAGCTCAAAGGCATTGCCAGAAATAGTGATAGAGTGCATCACAGCATTATGAATCTGCAAAAACAGAGCAGGCAGCTAACAAAACATTTCCGTGAGTTCTTTCATTTCTGTGTCACGGAAGCAGAAAAATCTTGGAATATCAACAAGTGAAGGTTGCATAATTTACAGTACGCATTTTCCTGTAGGACATCAATACATTTTCTTTATCTCTGAAATAAAGAAATTTGGCAATTATGGGATGTGGGGGCTATTGGAAAAAGTAGGGAGAATTGCTCAGGGCTGATATGATGCACTCTCTGGATTAAAACTGTTCCTGAGGTAGTAGGTACATTGAGAACCTGAGCTACAGTATATCCATTCTAGGTAGATCAAGAATATATTGCTCTATGAATATGAGGTTATTACACTATCCCTGTTCTCAAAATCATCAATTCTTGGGGTTAAGTAGGAAATTTACTAAGATGGGACTTCAATTCCACATGGGATGTTGCTATTGGGAAACAATCTAGATATTATAATCGAGAAGGTGCAAAATAAATAAGAAGTAGATTCTGATTGGTTGCCCATAGCAACATCCCATGTGAAATAGACCTCTCTTCTTAGTAAATGTCCACATAAGAATGCAGGAGGCACAACATTAATACCCAGGCAGGTGAGTACCGCAGTGTTCATTGGCAATCGCTTGCGCCACCGTGAGTCACCAAAGAGGCTGCACACCATCAAAATGTGTAAATGTTGTACAGACACAAGTACAGCGTCCTGGATCTGCAACAGACTACAATTAGCAGAGGTAGGGAAAATAAAAATTGCTGGGGTGGGAAAAAGGGTGTGTGGCCACTCAAAAGGGGGCATGTTCTTGATTGTAGTTTACCACACCATTGGCTCAAATCAGGTTGGCTTGGTAAGCTGCGAACATTGCAGCTTACCAAGCAACTGAGACGCCGCCTGAACGCCCAACCCCAGCCACCGCCGATTACCCTCGGTAACATGCAAGAGGATGTGTGACGAAAACACATCCTCTTGCATGCCTCTGCTGCATTAAAAATCATTCAATGGTCACTGACCATTGAATGATTTCTGCCACCTTCACAAATAGAAGTCAGTGAAAACAGACTTTCATTTTCGTGCACCTGGACGAAGACGGGGTGGGCATCCCAAACTGAGCAGACGCCTACCAGCTGAAGGGAGTAACAGCAAGCTCCAGCGGAGAACTCCAGGGTGAGAGCCGGCAGTCGGCTGCGCCTGTGAGAAAGACGCCAGCCACTGCTTATTCAAACAACAGGCTCAGGCAAGGTGGGTTGAGCAGTGACCAGCCGTAACATCCAGGGTCCAGCTCCCCACTCACCCACACCAACCAGCTGTGACTCACTCCAAGTCCATCGATCGCACAAAAGCGCAGGTGAGAGAAGCGCTAAATTTGCGCATACAGAATCTATTACTCCATCTAATACCCTAAACAGGGTTACCTTGTTTTTGGATTGCTGCTATATATCCTGCTGCTATATATTCAACTAATTGAAAAATACTATCCAGAGACACTAACTGTATTACCCACAGCTACAATACCTGAGGTTATATTTGCATTTGACCATATAAGTTAGTACAGTAGGTCGTGGATGCTGGACTGGGAGCACTTTAAGTCTTAAAGAAATATACACGCATTTAATCCCAATATTTTATCAATCCATTTTTTTATTATATATGTATTCAAAGTGATGTCAATTTTTGTTTTATGCATGTTTTTTTCCCTAGGTGGCCACCTGGAATATATTGTATATTTTATATATATATAAAATATCTTTATAATAAATGTGATATACCATTGATCAATTCTAATTTATTTGTGTGAGTGTATTCATCCATGGTGCAATAATTAATTGGATAATAGCGCAGTAACTCTAAGCTTTTTTGGCTATATATCTTTGCCTAAATTAACACTATTTTATAGTGGCTGTTTCTTTTCGAAAACACCGATAAACAGCTGGGCTTTCTCATGGGAGAGCCACATATCCACCGTCATCCGCCCCCGGCACACCCCAATGCTTGTGTATGGCTTGGCGATTACGCAAGTCACCGAATCCATTCGTAAAGGGGGCGTGCACTTGCACATAATAGAGCATGAGCAGTCCACAAAACATCAGGAGAGGGCTGAACATGCATAATCGTCAGTAAACCAGATTCACCTCCCATATACCACTTGTACGCATTATGCAACACAATAGTAGACCCTTATACTTGCATCTTACACATTGTGCCACACAGATTGGACCAAAATTCACATTATGCCACACAGAATGAGCCATAATTCATGTTATGCCACACTGATTGAACCAAAATTCACATTTTGCCATACAGATTTAGCCAAAATTCACACAGAATGAGTTAAAATTCACATGATGCCACACAGAATAAGCCAAAATTCACATGGAATGAGTAAAAATGTGCACAAATGGAGTCAAAATTCACTTGTAATAAGTCAAAATTCACATTATGTAACATGGAATAAGCTAAAATGTTATTGGAATGAGTAAAAATTCACACTATGTTACATGAATTAAGCCAAAGTTCACATGGATTGAGCCAAAATTCACATTATTGTATGCCACACTGATACAGTCAAAACACAGGGACAGGGATGGCAGGGACAGAGATGGTGGGAATGCGAAGATAGAGGGGGTGGGGATGCAGGGATAGAGATTGTGGGAACACAGAGACAGAGATGGCAGGGATGCAGGGACAGAGATGGCGGGGATGCAGGGACAGAGAAGGTGGGATGTCGGAACAGAGAAGATGGTGACAGAGACAGCAGGGGTGTAGGGACAGTGATGCACTATAGCAAGATATTTATTGTGCAAGTGATGGTGTCCAGCAGCGCTCCAGTGGCAGCGTTGATGACAGCCAGACACACTACATGTGGGCACACTGCAGGGCTGCAGAGGTGGAGAGGATCACAGTCGGGTGCACCTGGCAGGCTCCAGTGGTGTTTGTGAGGGGATTACAGCCGGAGGCACCCGGCGGGCTCCAGCAGTAGTGGAGAGGGGACAGGTGGTGGGTATTACAACCGGTTCACCCAGAGGGTGGCAGGAGAGAGGGGACAGGTGGTGGGGATTACAGCCAGGTGCACCTGGCCGGCTCCAGCACTAGCGGAGAGGGGACAACCGGGTGCACCCAGCAGTAGTCTTCTACTATAAATATACCTATTAGGATTTGTCTTGCTTTCCATGGCCTGCAGCCTTACCCCAAACCCCTTCTAAATGGCTACCTCAATCCCCCCTCACCGCAGCCTAACACTACCTTCCCCACCCCTAACCTTCCCTGCCCCTGCAGCCAAACCATAGATCTCCTAACTAGTGCCTAGACCTATCTCCCTCTTCTTTGGGCACACACTTTCGCTCCCCACAAACTAACTGATCGGAATGCTGGCTGTCGATATCCCAATGTTAGCATCCTGATCCCATTTGATGTTATGGCACCGGTGTTTTGATGGCAGTAGGAATGCTAGTGTTGGTATACCGAACTCCAGAATCCTGACTGCCAGGATGCTGATTCCATACCCTTTTGGACAATTCCTGCTGTCATATACAAACTGAACAGGCATGGAATCTCTTTGGGCATAAATTTATAGCATGTCTAAAGAAATGTTAACATAGTTTAGAGTGTTGTGTTTGCAGTTGGTCACAGGCTGAGTGTTGTTACACAGGTCAAGGCAACTTTGAATTTCATATTTTCTACATGTGGCAGTAAAAAATTCCTTGAAGTAAACATTTGAACAAAATAAGTAATCTATCATGATCCTCACATCCTCTCATACTTACACCTGGGTTTCATTATGAAACACTTTCAATATGAATCATGTGACATAAATGACATCACTAAGAACCAAAAATACATTTGTAGGGGAGAATCTGCTGCAGTCTAAAAAGTTGGTCGGACTTGGAAGATGATTTATATCCAACATTATATTGACACAAAGCATACAGGAAAAGAAACACTGGTGTGGATTTTAACAAAAAGTTAACTTTCAGAAAGTAGTCTACTGAAAGCCCAGATCTGAATTCAATGGAGAATCTGTAAAAAAATATTTTAAATTACTGTCCACAAACTTTTGCAATTTTGCCAAGAATCATGGGCTCAAAATCCAGCTGTGCAAAAACGAATAGACATATAAATAATTCAGAGCTATAATTACTTCTACTTTTAAGTATTAATGATGGATAATGCAATCACATATTTTCATTTTTTTGTTCCTAATTAATAAACAAAGATTTGTAGTGCATTTTCTTTATACTGTTATGACATAATTGGCAGGTTATTTCAACATACTTTTATTTATTTTTTTAACAACATGCCGTCCACATTATTTTGTTTGAGTGGTTTAGTTTATTGCGGTAGTAATACTGTATTACTACTTTTTGCCCTTATTCAGATCTGATCACAGTACAAATTTGTTCTCAAAATGGGCAAAACCATGTGCACTGCAGGTGGGGCAGATGTAACATGTGTACAGAGAGTTTGCGTGAGTTATTTTGTTTCTGTGCAGGGTAAATACTGGCTGCAATATTTTTACACTGCAATTTAGATTTAAGTTTCAACACACCCCATCCAAATTTAACTCTCTCTGCACATGATAAAACTGCCCAACCTGCAATGCACATGGTTTTGCCCATTTTGAGAACAAATTTGTACTGTGATCAGATTTGAATAAGGGCCTTTGTCTGAAGGGTTGCAATAAACAGCTAGTTGGAGAAAAGTTGGTTTAATGAGGTTTAACCTGCATCAACTTTTCCTCTGGAGAAAGGCCCTTATTCAGATCTGATCGCAGTACAAATTTGTTCTCAAAATGGGCAAAACCATGTGCACTGCTGCAGGTGGGGCAGAAGTAACATGTGCAGAGAGAGTTAAATTTGGGTGGGGTGTGTTGAAATCTAAATTGCAGTGTAAAAATAATTCAGCCAGTATTTACCCTGCACAGAAACAAAATAACTAACACAAATCTAACTCTCTCTATACATGTTACATCTGCCCCACCTGCAGTGCACATGGTTTTGCTCATTTTGAGAACAAATTTGTACTGTGATCAGATTTGAATAAGGGCCAAAGAGCGCTATATAAATAAAATGATTATTATAATTGGCTATACTTATATATTTTTATTTCTGCTTTTCTTTTTCAGGAAAAGGCTCTACATGGACAGCTGCAAAACCAGACATTACAATAATTAATGACAAAAAAAAGCATAAGCTAGTGCAGTGCTTCTGATTTATTTTATCATGCTTCTTTTGAGAAAGGCAAATTGCTACTCTTGCACAAACAAGTCTTTTAACCACCTATTCTTCCTGTTCTCAGGTATTCTTAGTTTGATATCAGTTATCCTAATGTATTACTATTGGGTTTCTCTGATAAGCTTCAGTAGATGGAATCCTGTTCGGTTACTGAAAGTTAAAACATATGATTCTGTAAAGATGGATTATCCCTACCTTGAAAAACCACTAAACACATCCATAAATTCTTTGTTTAGTACAATTGTGGTGCTAAAGACTAATACATCTGGAAATCAGAATCAGAATCAGAATCAAAAGCCTCCCAAAACGCTAAAGAGATATAATTACACTATTAATGAGCCTAATAAATGTAAAGAACATGTTCCATTCCTTATTCTCCTTGTGACTGTAGAACGTTGGCAGCAACAGGCTCGTCAAGCTATAAGACAAACATGGGGAAAAGAGGATTTTGTATCAGGGGTCAGGATATTAAGGCTATTTTTATTAGGTCATGATAATAAGTTAACTATTGATTCTGAACAGGCTCTTGTAAATGAAAGTCAGGAATATCATGACATTATTCAACAGGATTTTCTAGACACCTACAACAACCTAACCATTAAGGTAATGATGGGTTTGATGTGGGTGGTCACCTACTGTCCACAAGCCATGTATGTGATGAAGACAGACAGTGACATGATTATTAATACAGAATATTTAGTAAACAATCTTTTGAAACCAGATAAATCTCCAAGAACAAACTATTTCACTGGATGCTTAATGGAAAATTGCCACCCCATTCGTGACAAAAACAGTAAATGGTACATGCCTCCGGATATTTACCCAGAGAATGATTATCCACCATTTTGTTCTGGCACTGGCTATGTATTCTCTGGAGATCTGGCACAGAAGATAGTTGACATCTCCCCACTCATTAGATGGCTACACTTAGAAGATGTGTACATTGGGCATTGTCTTGAGAAATTGGGAGTCAAACCTGTCGCTCCACCAAAAGACACTGATTTCAATGCCTGGAGAGTTACGTATTCAGACTGTTTATACAACAAGATTGCCACATCCCACATGTGGAGTCCTAAGGAAATAATACATACGTGGAACAGATTACAAGAAAATAAACATCTTTGTGTCTAAATCACAAAAATGAAACAGTTATAAAGCAATTTACAATGCTACAAGTGTATTCATGACGTTACTGATAAATGTGGTAATCTGGTTAATGATAATAAATAATGAAGGGAAATAGGTAGCATCCCTTAGACTACCCACATGGAAAATAAAAGCTTAAATCTGTGCCACTTTTTGGTAGTGAATATTACTACTACTATTGAATATTACTACTCCAGTATGATTAATCTCAGTCTAGAAGAGTTTGGTACATTATGGGGTAGATTTACTGTCACTTGTGTTCTTTACAGAATGCATTCTAGGCTGTCAAATTCATCTTGGCAATTTACTAAACAGGGTAAGAAAAAAAAAACATTGTTTCCCTCTGTCACGGACCCACCGGTCGCCTGCTCCGATACGTCAATCTGAGCAGCTCCGGCCGTGACTGGGGTTCACTTAGGACACTCGGGTCCTTTCCTTGAGGTACACTGCCACCAGCCAAAACCTGATTTTAGCGCTTGAAACTGCGCAAGGGGCGGCTTGGCTCGCACCTGACCGCACAATACAATATACAAATGGTAACACGCTGGAGCGTTCTCTTCTGAGGCTAATGAGTCTTAAGAACACAGAACCAGGACTGAGAATATGTATTATTTATTCCTAGAAATACTACAGAGCTTTAGAAAATAGTTACAAGATTTTACAATGATTTTAAAAGTACACACACGATTAAATGCAATTTCAGAAATAAAATAAACGGGAAAAATGACAGAACCGTATCTTACACCTAAGTACCAATCCTGACGTGGGGGGGTTCTCCACAAGAAATCTCTGGTTGCTTACATCCTGTTTGCTAGACCCCCAGGTAGTGACACTGACTATCCCAAGGTACAGAGGTTTTATCTGCAGCCTCCCTCATCCCTCCCACCCTTGGGATTTTTAACCATTCCCTTGCTGAGCCTAGTGAAGGTCCCTAGATATAGGATCTTTCCCATAAAGAAGTTGTCCCTGCTTTGAAGTAGATTTTATACATTCCTCAAGTGATAAGAGGTAATTTAGTAGAGGGCCAGAGCAACTTTGGCCTGTTGGCTGGACACTATTTCTCTCCCCCCCAATCTGGTTTATGAGGGGTCTCAGATCTTATCTTACATCCTAACTCCACAGGAGTCCACAGATGTCAACCAGAGGGAATACATGCCTCAAACCAGGGTCACCTACAGTTTACCCACATAATAAAAGACATGTCCTGATTCCAATACTCACAGGAGACATACCTTTTCAACAATATCAGACATACATTGATCGAACAGATAATCATAACAGGAGGCATACGTTAATTTGATCGATCACCTGATCTGATCGTTACACCTCCCCCTTTTAAAATGGCGCACAGAGGCGGTGACCCACGTTACCGTCTCATCAGTGCGCTATTAACTACATCACCTGGATGGGTAGCAGTGGTCTCTGTGCTGAAACAGACTGCCACTGAGTCTGCTGAATTTGTACTAACACTTCCCTATACTTGGCCTCTGTCATGGCACCACCTGACGCCATAGCCGTGGCTAGGGGGGGCAATGGGCATAGTCCCTGTTCCTCTCGCAGGAGATGGCAAACTAAAAGCACACACGTGTCCTCGAACCCATAGTCTGTGAGCACACTGATATAGTGGGAGCTGTGTCCATCCCGGCTGGTATTGACACAGCCCACCACAGCTGTGCGTCGGACTCCTGGACACGGATTCTCCCCTGCAGCTGGCAGTTTGGCCTTACTCACTGAGATCAGTACCAGACCATTCCGCCACACCCCAAACGGCCATCCCCCTGGGACTCGTAACTCAGCACGTTTAACTATACCACAGGTGTGGGGCATTCTCCCAGCACTATATACAGACTTAAAAATGTCTTCCCAGCACCTCTCCTGAGCTGACTGACCCCCCCCCCCTCCCCTTTACTGGGGGGAAGGTCCACTCACTCAACACCTCACACCTCATCCTTTTGTGAGGAGATTCGCTCTCTGGGTCTGTGTGTGTGAATTGTGAAGGGGGCACGTTTCTGCAAGGGGGAATACCAGCAGGTCATTGTCCCCTGTCTTGGGAACATCCAAGCTCAGCCTTTCCGAGGTTAATGGAGCTGAGTTTACCTGTGCTTCACGGGCCCTCCCACCCTTCTGGTTACACACAGCAGCTTCCGTACTAGCCACTGGCTCTATTCCTGAAACAACCCTCTCACTGTACCCAGGGGTATCTTTCCCACTTCCCAGGTATGGGGCAGCCTGTGCAGGGTTGATTCTCAGTTCTGCGTGGAAAGCCAAGCTTTCCATGGCAATCCAGGACACCTTCCTGAGCCTGACCTTCCCTCCCAGACTGGCAGGTTCTGTGGCTGGGGTGGTGCCACTGAGGTTCTCAGGAGAGGCATCCGTTATCCAGTGACGCTGGAAAAATGCACTCTCTGGAGGATTCTCAGTGTCTGGAGGGAACCCCTGCTGTGTTCCTGCATCTGTGTTTGTGTGGCTACAGTAAGGAGGGGGGTTTGGGGGGAAAGCTGCAGTAAGGGACACTCTCTCCCTATCTGACAGGTCTACAGTGCACACAGGACCCACCGGGTCACTTATTATACCTGGTACCACATTTCCCACCGCAGCGCAAGACATCACATTATCAACAGTAACATCAATATCATAACCTGGGGAGACATCCTGTAATACCTGCAAATTAGCCTGTGCATCTTCCACAACACATGGGGCCCATCCTGCTGGCTTACAATTGCACCATGGCAAACCCTCTAAATCTGGATCCCATTGTCTCTGAGCAGGAATGGGGTTATCTGAGCATGTTGTCACCTGTAACTTATTGGCAGGTACATGCGCTGCCTGCAACCAACTCAGATCTGTCCCATTTGTGCAGTTAGCATCCCCTGGCCCCATGTCACAACCAGACATCACTGGAGGAACAGGGTTAACGTCTAGCACAGCAACCTTAATGACATCACCAGCAGCACTCCTACCACTGGTGAGTGAGGGTGTCTCATTCCCAACTAGATTAGGGAATTCATTTAACCCCACAAACTGGCAAGGATTACCCACTATACCTGTCTCTAACTCACCCTCCACCTCCACCGAAGGTACGGCACTATCACAGATCATCCCAGGGGCTTCACACAAAATAACAACATTGCAATGTTCAGCATGGTTACATACTACCTGAGATGCATCAGATGGTTCAGAAGGGTTAGCGACAGTGGGGACAACATTGACAGATATGTGTGAAGTTAATAAAAGTCCCACATCAGTAGTCCCACACATACTTGTGTGCATACCGTCAGAAAGTCCCATTCCTAGTTCCGACATAGTCTCTTCCCTGCATACTTTCACTATGCAGTCAGCCTCTTCCGGCAACAAATCTGGAGCAAAGGGTGGGAACATGCTGCTCACATCTTCCAGCAGTTTAAACTGGGCCTTGTGATGTGAGGTCGCTGGAACAGGTTTCACACCGATTGTAGCAGGCCGGGGTACCATGTCCATGAGGGAAACCTTGGTAGGCTGTGTCATTGGTTCCATAGCTGGTGATAGAAGCTGTTCTAGGCGATTCCTTTCAGCATCTGCCCAGCGGCACTGCTCTTTCCACCATGGGGTATCAAGCTTTTTACAATCATACGCATATTGCTGCGCTATTTCAAAACAGTCCGTCAGGTCTCTCAGCAGCAACCAAGGAGTCGCATCGGGACCCCAGGTTAGAAACTCACCGCGATACATGCCGAAAACATTGTGCTCATCATTTCATGCATGGGTGAGCCGCTTGATCATCTCCCTGCGGGAATTGTTGGGGCAGGAGATACCTTGCAGCTGACATTCTGTAGTGAGTTCTTCTGGGCTCATAAGCCTAAACGGATAATCATCACCATATGGGTCAGAATACTCACTGGGCTCTTCTGGTGCTATAGGGGATTGGTACTCTGCAGTCTCCCTGACTGCCACACATCCTACAGTCTCCCTGGTGCTAGCGGAGATGTCACCTCTCTGAGCACCGGCTGTAGTGTCCAGGGCCAGCTCATTACTCACAACCAAGCTGACACTCACTTGGCTTCCTCTGTCTGCTTCCAAGACAGGGAACTGTGCATGACGCGGTCCGGTGAAATTCGCGTCAGCGGTGATTTGGGACCTCTGTCCCTTGTTCGGCTCCCCATGATTGATAACAGAGTCCACACCATGATCCAACACATTATTTACTTCCGCAGACAGTAAAAGTTCAGTACGAAGCCCATCTCCTGCTAACTCAGTAGCCACGGCAGATAAAGTCTCACGTAAAGGTTCGCCATCATGATGCCCTGTATCATCCTCCACTGGTTCACCAACAGCGATCAGCCCTCCGAGCCTCACCAGTTCCAACTGGTACTCACGCTCGGCCTGACGCTCTGCAGCCTCAGCCTCTCGTATGGCTTTGCGCTCCTCAGCCTCTCGTACGGCTTTGCACTCAGCAACCTCAGCCTCTCGCCTGGCTTTGCGCTCCGCAGCCTCTCTGTCCACAGTGGCTTTGCGCTCCGCAGCTTCTCTGTCGACAATGGCTTGGCAGTGCTGCACCAGCTGCAAAGCGAATACGGGGTTCACATTCTTCATTTGCCTGCTAGCAGCTAGAAGGTCGCTCTGCAGTGTAGACTTGCTGGGTCCAGCAGAAAGGTTTAAATCTGGCGCGGCATCGTTTGTACTGTCCAGTGCTGACTGAGCCCCTGGGGTAGGATTGTCCATGGACTGGTTTCCTCCAGCAGCTAGAGTCCGATCGGCATCCACTAGTGCCTGAATCAAACGTTTTCTACTCTGGCCAGACCAAGGGATATTCCTCTGAAAACACACGACCGCCAGGTCATCTCTCCTCATCTGCTGGTAATCAGCCATCCTGAGTCTCACACTTGTCAAATAAAATGATAGGAAAGAAAAACAAGAGAAGGGAGGGAACAGAAATTGCATCCACTGTGTGACTTTTAAAACTATAGTAAAGCTCTGAGTTCTGATTCTGGTGATGTGGGTATTTCTCACAAAATTCTACCCACACTCACTTAAGTTCTTAAAGAGAAAAATGAATTCTCCACCCCACCGCTTGCCGCCAAATGTCACGGACCCACCGGTCGCCTGCTCCGATACGTCAATCTGAGCAGCTCCGGCCGTGACTGGGGTTCACTTAGGACACTCGGGTCCTTTCCTTGAGGTACACTGCCACCAGCCAAAACCTGATTTTAGCGCTTGAAACTGCGCAAGGGGCGGCTTGGCTCGCACCTGACCGCACAATACAATATACAAATGGTAACATGCTGGAGCGTTCTCTTCTGAGGCTAATGAGTCTTAAGAACACAGAACCAGGACTGAGAATATGTATTATTTATTCCTAGAAATACTACAGAGCTTTAGAAAATAGTTACAAGATTTTACAATGATTTTAAAAGTACACACACGATTAAATACAATTTCAGAAATAAAATAAACGGGAAAAATGACAGAACCGTACCTTACACCTAAGTACCAATCCTGACGTGGGGGGGTTCTCCACAAGAAATCTCTGATCGCTTACAGCCTGTTTGCTAGACCCCCAGGTAGTGAAACTGACTATCCCAAAGTACAGAGGTTTTATCTGCAGCCTCCCTCATCCCTCCCACCCTTGGGATTTTTAACCATTCCCTTGCTGAGCCTAGTGAAGGTCCCTAGATATAGGATCTTTCCCATAAAGAAGTTGTCCCTGCTTTGAAGTAGATTTTATACATTCCTCAAGTGATAAGAGGTAATTTAGTAGAGGGCCAGAGCAACTTTGGCCTGTTGGCTGGACACTATTTCTCTCCCCCCCAATCTGGTTTATGAGGGGTCTCAGATCTTATCTTACATCCTAACTCCACAGGAGTCCACAGATGTCAACCAGAGGGAATACATGCCTCAAACCAGGGTCACCTACAGTTTACCCACATAATAAAAGACATGTCCTGATTCCAATACTCACAGGAGACATACCTTTTCAACAATATCAGACATACATTGATCGAACAGATAATCATAACAGGAGGCATACGTTAATTTGATCGATCACCTGATCTGATCGTTACACCTCCCCCTTTTAAAATGGCGCACAGAGGCGGTGACCCACGTTACCGTCTCATCAGTGCGCTATTAACTACATCACCTGGATGGGTAGCAGTGGTCTCTGTGCTGAAACAGACTGCCACTGAGTCTGCTGAATTTGTACTAACACTTCCCTATACTTGGCCTCTGTCATGGCACCACCTGACGCCATAGCCGTGGCTAGGGGGGGCAATGGGCATAGTCCCTGTTCCTCTCGCAGGAGATGGCAAACTAAAAGCACACACGTGTAATTTTTTTGGACACTAGGAGGCTTACAATATGAATAGCAAATTCTCAAATTTTCAAGAAAATTTCAAACACTGATTTTTTTAGGGACCAGTTCAGTTCTGATGTGACTTTGAGGGACTTGTATGTGAGACACCCCCATAAATGATGCCATTTCAAAAACTGCACCCCTCACAGTATTCAAAACAGCATTTTGGAAGTTTGTTAACCCTTTAGGTGTTTCACAGGAATTAAAACAAAGTGTAGGTGAAATTTCAAAACTTCATTTTTTTTGCAGATTTTAAATTTTAATACATTTTTCTAAGGAACACAGTACATTTTACTAGAGAAATGTGACTAAAAATTGATTCCCCCAATTCTTTTGTTTTCATAAATATCCTATATGTGGCCCTAGTGTGCACGTTGACCAAACCACAGGCTTCATAATAGAAGGAGCACCTACTTGATTTTGGGGCCTCCTTTTTATGAGATTATTTTTTAGGCACCATGTAGGTTTCTAGGCACCATAAGATGCTAAAAGTTAGGAACCTCCCCCACAAGTGACCCCATTTTGCAAACTACACCCTTCAGGGAATTCATCTAGGGGTATAGTGTACATTTCAAACCCCCAGGGGTTTCACCAATTTTGATACAACTGGGCTGTGAAAATGAAAAAATTTAATTTTTCATTTTCACAGCTCAGTTGTATCAAAATTGGTGAAACCCCTGGGGGTTTGAAATGTACACTATACCCCTAGATGAATTCCCTAAAGGGTGTAGTTTGCAAAATGGGGTCACTTGTGGGGGGGTTCCACTGTATGGGTGCTTCAGGGGTCATTCAACCAGAATCTGTGCTGCAAAATCCAAATATCACTCCTTCCCTTCTGAGTCCTGCCATGCACCCAACTGGTATTTTTTGGTCACATGTGAGGCATTGCCATACTCGGGAGAAATTGGGGCACAGATTTTGGGGTGCTTTGTCTCCTTCATTCCTTGTGAAAATGAAAAATGTTGAGCCAGAACTGCATTTTTGTGTAAAAAATGTAATTTTTCATTTGCACAGCCCAGTTGTATCAAAATTGGTGAAACCCCTGGGGGTTTGAAATGTACACTATACCCCTAGATGAATTCCATGAGGGGTGTAGTTTGCAAAATGGGGTCACTTGTGGGGGGGTTCCACTGTATTGGTTCTTCGGGGGTCTTGCTAATGCGACATAGCCCCCACCAAAATTCCACCAGAATCTGAGCTGCAAAATCCAAAAATCACTCCTTCCCTTCTGAGTCCTGCCATGCACCCAAATGGTATTTTTTGGTCACATGTGAGGCATTGCCGTACTCGGGAGAAATTGGGGCACAGATTTTGGGGTGCTTTGTCTCCTTCATTCCTTGTGAAAATGAAAAATTTTGAGCCAGATCTGCATTTTTGTGTAAAAAAATGTAATTTTAGTGATATTTGGTGGTGGAATGAATGGTGGGTGCTATGTCGCATTAGCAAGACCCCCGAAGCACCAATACAGTGGAACCCCCCCACATGTGACCCCATTTTGCTCACCAGCTTTGGGAGGGGGGCTGGCGCTGCGGCTGGTGGGGGGGTGGGAGGGGTGCTGACACTGCGGCAGCCGGGTGGGTGGGAGGACGGGGGGGCTGCCAGGTGGGAGGGGGGGGGCTGGCGATCGGTGGTGATCGGTGCTGTACTTAACAGCACCGATCACCACCGATCACTGTGTTACCGAGCGGCTTAGCCGTCGGTAACACAGAAAACGCTGCAATTGGCTGTTCACATTTGAACAGCCAATCGCAGCGATCGCCGCGAGGGGGGATGTCTGCTGTCAGGGACAGCAGACATCTCCAAACTGTCACCGCGTCTATAGACGCGGTGACAGTTTAAAACCATGACGTATATATACGTCTTCGGTCGGGAAGTACCTCCCGACCATGACGTATATATACGTCATATGTCGGGAATATCTTTCTATCTATCTGTCTATATATATATATATATATATATATATATATATGTATATATATATATATATATATATGTGTATATTATAAGGGCACGGTAGTGCCCTTATATTAAGGCTGAATCCAACGAACGGATTTTTCCCATAGGGAACTTTTCGGATGGGGGCATGGTGTTTGAGGGACTGCACCTCAAAAGTGACTGGGCGTACTGAGCTGAAATTTGGCATGTACGTGTAGAATCGTCAACCGGTGCTGCGTGCCAAATTTCAGGGCGAAATATTGAAAAATGACCAATTGGGAGCGATCTAAACTACCAACTGCCAGTTTTTTTCTGTCACTCGAGAAATGACACTTTGTCACCCATGTTAGTCTATGAGGGTTTTTTTGGGAAGGCATAACTCGGGGTAGAGGAACAATTGAGACTTGGGGTTTGTTTTATTAGGTAGATATTGTCCCAGTGGAGTGCCTTTTGGGGTTGAGGATTTTCAGATAGGTACAGTTTTTTTATAATTTAGTGAAACGTCACCCATTATAAAGATAGGAGAGCTCAACTTGTTGCGCATGCGCAGTACGTCCACCAGGGGGAGTACAGACAGAGGCTTCACTTGGAAGTACCAAGATGGCCGACGGAGACGTGAGGGCTCTGTCTGCAGAACTCACAAAGAGAAGTATCCTAACTGAGTGCTGATGCTGCTCATGAGGTGTCACAGAAACACAGAAAGGTACCTGTTACACCCAGGCAGTTCCCCTCTCCCGGAGCTCTTACTCCCTGGCGTCCCCCACCCCAGCTCTCATGGACGGCTCCCCCCCCCCTCAGGGGGCATAGCATATATCTATAAATACATTGCTAATATGCCACTTTCATGTTGCCGCCTAAGCCCCGCCCACCCATGGAAACAGGCGTCTCCTAGTAGGAGAAAAAATGGATAGTTCACAGATAGAACCTGCCCTGCTGAGAGAAGGGACCTGGCAGCAGCAGGTGCAGGCAGGTAATTGACACGAGCTGGGACAATGCCAATGCACTACTTGATTATTATTATATACATGAGACTGTGAAGCCCCGCCCACCCACGGACCGTGAAGCCCCGCCCACCCACGGACCGTGAAGCCCCGCCCACACACGGACTCATGGAGTGTCATATGGCAGCCTTGGCACTTGTGCAAAGACAATGCCTGGCTGAGGAAGACAGGGCAGCTGAGCTGTCACCAACTGTGAGGTGATGTCTGCATGCATCGCACAGGTCAGTAATCTGGGCTCTAGACAAATTTCCCTTGCCCTCCCCCATCACTTTCACCATAGCCTCACATGCCCAGCAGTGGCCCATAGCTGCACACACACACACTGCCCCCATAGTCGCAAACTGCCCCATAGCCCCATACACACACACACACTGTCCCCATAGCCACACACACACTGCCCCCATAGCCACGTATACACACACACACTGTCCCCATAGCCACACATGCACACTGCCCACATCCACACACACACACACTGCCCACATCCACACACACTGCCCCCATAGCCGCACACGCACCCTGCCCCCATAGCCGGACACGCACCCTGCCCCCATAGCTGCACACGCACCCTGCCCCCATAGCTGCACACGCACCCTGCCCCCATATCTGCACATGCACCCTGCCCCCATATCTGCACACGCACCCTGCCCCCATATCTGCACACGCACCCTGCCCCCATATCTGCACACGCACCCTGCCCCCATATCTGCACACGCACCCTGCCCCCATATCCGCACACGCACCCTGCTCCCATAGCCGCACATGCACCCTTCCCCCATAGCCGCACACGCACCCTGCCCCCATAGCCACACACCCACACTGCCCACATAGCCACACACCCACACTGCCCACATAGCCGCACACGCACATTGCTCCATAGTTGCACACACGCTGCCCCATAGCTGCATATGTACACTGCCCCCATAGCTGCACACGCACACTGCCCCCATAGTTGCACACGCACTCTACCCCCATAGCCCCACACTTCCCCGATAGTCGCACACACACACTGCGCCATAGCCACATACACTCACACTGCCACCATAGTCGCACATTGCCCCCATAGTCGCACACGCACAATGCCACATACACTCACACTGCCCCCATAGCTGCACATGCACATTGCCCCATAGTCGCACACGCTGCCCCATAGCCCCACACTGCCCCCTTTGTAGCACAAGCACACTGCCCCCATAGTTGCACACGCACTCTGCCCCTATTGCCGCACACCCACACTGCCCACATAGCCGCACATGCACATTGCCCCATAGTTGCACACACACTGCCCCCATAGCTGCACACGCACACTGCCTCCATAGCTGCACACGCACTCTACCCCCATAGCCCCACACTTCCCCGATAGTTGCACACACACACTGTGCCATAGCCACATACACCCACACTGCCCCCATAGTCGCACACGCACAATGCCACATACTCACACTGCCCCCATAGTCGCACACTCTGCCCCATAGCCCCACGCTGCCCCCATAGTTGCACACGCACACTGCCCCATAGTTACATACACACACATTGCCTCCATAGCCACACACGCACCCTGCCTCCATAGCCGCACCCTGCCTCCATAGCCACACCCTGCCTCCATAGCCGCACACTGCCTCCATAGCCGCACACTGCCCCCATATCCGCACACCACACTGCCCCCATATCCGCACACCACACTGCCCCCATAGCCGCACACGCACACTGCCCCCATAGCCGCACACTGCCCCCATAGCTGCACATCCACACTGCCCCCATAGCTGCACATCCACACTGCCCCCATAGCTGCACATGCACATTGCCCCATAGTCGCACACATGCTGCCCCATAACCTCACACTGCCCCATAGTTGCACACGCACACTGCCCCATAGCCACATACACACACACACTGCCCCATAGCCGCACATGCACACTGCCCCATAGCCGCACACTGCCCCATAGCCGCACACGCACACTGCCCCCATAGCTGCACATGCACATTGCCCCATAGTCGCACACATGCTGCCCCATAGCCCCACACTGCCCCCATAGTTGCACACACACTGCCCCATAACCACATACACACACACTGCCCCCATAGCCGCACATTGCCCCCATAGTCGCGCACACACACACTGTCCCCATAGCCACACGCACACTGCCTCATAGCCACATACACACGCACACTGCCCCCATAGTCGCACACGCACAATGCCCCATAGCCACATACGCACATTGCCTCCATAGCCACACACGCACCCTGCCTCCATAGCCACACACGCACCCTGCCTCCATAGCCACACACGCACCCTGCCTCCATAGCCACACACGCACCCTGCCTCCATAGCCGCACACTGCCCCCATAGCCGCACATGCACACTGCCCCCATAGCCGCACAGTGCCCCCATAACCGCACACGCACACTGCCCCCATAGTTGCACACGCATACTGCCCCCATAGCCGCACACGCACACTGCCCCATAGCTGCACACTGCCCCATAGCCGCACACGCACACTGCCCCCATAACCGCACACGCACACTGCCCCATAGCTGCACATGCACATTGCCCCATAGTCGCACACATGCTGCCCCATAACCCCACACTGCCCCCATAGTTGCACACACACTGCCCCATAGCCACATACACACACACTGCCCCCATAGCCGCACATTGCCCCCATAGTCGCACACACACACTGTCCCCATAGCCACACGCACACTGCCTCATAGCCACATACACACACACACTGCCCCCATAGTCGCACACACACAATGCCCCATAGTCGCAGACACACACTGCCCCATAGCCACATACGCACATTGCCTCCATAGCCACACACGCACCCTGCCTCCATAGCCACACACGCACCCTGCCTCCATAGCCACACATGCACCCTGCCTCCATAGCCGCACCCTGCCTCCATAGCCGCACACTGCCCCCATAGCCGCACATGCACACTGCCCCCATAGCCGCACAGTGCCCCCATAACCGCACACGCACACTGCCCCCATAGCTGCACACGCATACTGCCCCCATAGCCGCACAAGCACACTGCCCCATAGCTGCACACTGCCCCATAGCTGCACACGCACACTGCCCCCATAACCACACACGCACACTGCCCCCATAGCTGCACATGCACATTGCCCCATAGTCGCACACATGCTGCCCCATAACCCCACACTGCCCCCATAGTTGCACACACACACACACTGCCCCATACACGCACACTGCCCCCTAGACGCACACGCACACTGCCCCATAGCCGCAAACGCACACTGCCCCCATATCCGCTCACCACACTGCCCCCATAGCCGCACACGCACACTGCCCCCATAGCCGCACACTGCCCCCATAGCCGCACACGCACACTGCCCCCATAGCTGCACATCCACACTGCCCCCATAGCTGCACATCCACACTGCCCCCATAGCTGCACATGCACATTGCCCCATAGTCGCACACATGCTGCCCCATAACCCCACACTGCCCCCATAGTTGCACACGCACACTGCCCCATAGCCACATACACACACACACTGCCCCATAGCCGCACATGCACACTGCCCCATAGCCGCACACTGCCCCATAGCCGCACACGCACACTGCCCCCATAGCTGCACATGCACATTGCCCCATAGTCGCACACATGCTGCCCCATAGCCCCACACTGCCCCCATAGTTGCACACACACTGCCCCATAACCACATACACACACACTGCCCCCATAGCCGCACATTGCCCCCATAGTCGCGCACACACACACACTGTCCCCATAGCCACACGCACACTGCCTCATAGCCACATACACACGCACACTGCCCCCATAGTCGCACACGCACAATGCCCCATAGTCGCACACACACACTGCCCCATAGCCACATACGCACATTGCCTCCATAGCCACACACGCACCCTGCCTCCATAGCCACACACGCACCCTGCCTCCATAGCCACACACGCACCCTGCCTCCATAGCCACACATGCACCCTGCCTCCATAGCCACACACGCACCCTGCCTCCATAGCCACACATGCACCCTGCCTCCATAGCCGCACCCTGCCTCCATAGCCGCACACTGCCCCCATAGCCGCACATGCACACTGCCCCCATAGCCGCACAGTGCCCCCATAACCACACACGCACACTGCCCCCATAGTTGCACACGCATACTGCCCCCATAGCCGCACACGCACACTGCCCCATAGCTGCACACTGCCCCATAGCCGCACACGCACACTGCCCCCATAACCGCACACGCACACTGCCCCCATAGCTGCACGTGCACATTGCCCCATAGTCGCACACATGCTGCCCCATAGCCCCACACTGCCCCCATATTTGCACACACACTGCCCCCATAGCCGCACATTGCCCCCATAGTCGCACACACACACTGTCCCCATAGCCACACGCACACTGCCTCATAGCCACATACACACACACACTGCCCCCATAGTCGCACACACACAATGCCCCATAGTCGCAGACACACACTGCCCCATAGCCACATACGCACATTGCCTCCATAGCCACACACGCACCCTGCCTCCATAGCCACACACGCACCCTGCCTCCATAGCCACACATGCACCCTGCCTCCATAGCCGCACCCTGCCTCCATAGCCGCACACTGCCCCCATAGCCGCACATGCACACTGCCCCCATAGCCGCACAGTGCCCCCATAACCGCACACGCACACTGCCCCCATAGCTGCACACGCATACTGCCCCCATAGCCGCACACGCACACTGCCCCAGAGCTGCACACTGCCCCATAGCCGCACACGCACACTGCCCCCATAACCACACACGCACACTGCCCCCATAGCTGCACATGCACATTGCCCCATAGTCGCACACATGCTGCCCCATAACCCCACACTGCCCCCATAGTTGCACACACACACACACTGCCCCATACACGCACACTGCCCCCTAGACGCACACGCACACTGCCCCATAGCCGCAAACGCACACTGCCCCCATATCCGCACACCACACTGCCCCCATAGCCGCACACGCACACTGCCCCCATAGCCGCACACTGCCCCCATAGCCGCACACGCACACTGCCCCCATAGCTGCACATCCACACTGCCCCCATAGCTGCACATCCACACTGCCCCCATAGCTGCACATGCACATTGCCCCATAGTCGCACACATGCTGCCCCATAACCCCACACTGCCCCCATAGTTGCACACGCACACTGCCCCATAGCCACATACACACACACACTGCCCCATAGCCGCACATGCACACTGCCCCATAGCCGCACACTGCCCCATAGCCGCACACGCACACTGCCCCCATAGCTGCACATGCACATTGCCCCATAGTCGCACACATGCTGCCCCATAGCCCCACACTGCCCCCATAGTTGCACACACACTGCCCCATAACCACATACACACACACTGCCCCCATAGCCGCACATTGCCCCCATAGTCGCGCACACACACACACTGTCCCCATAGCCACACGCACACTGCCTCATAGCCACATACACACGCACACTGCCCCCATAGTCGCACACGCACAATGCCCCATAGTCGCACACACACACTGCCCCATAGCCACATACGCACATTGCCTCCATAGCCACACACGCACCCTGCCTCCATAGCCACACACGCACCCTGCCTCCATAGCCACACACGCACCCTGCCTCCATAGCCACACATGCACCCTGCCTCCATAGCCACACACGCACCCTGCCTCCATAGCCACACATGCACCCTGCCTCCATAGCCGCACCCTGCCTCCATAGCCGCACACTGCCCCCATAGCCGCACATGCACACTGCCCCCATAGCCGCACAGTGCCCCCATAACCGCACACGCACACTGCCCCCATAGTTGCACACGCATACTGCCCCCATAGCCGCACACGCACACTGCCCCATAGCTGCACACTGCCCCATAGCCGCACACGCACACTGCCCCCATAACCGCACACGCACACTGCCCCCATAGCTGCACATGCACATTGCCCCATAGTCGCACACATGCTGCCCCATAGCCCCACACTGCCCCCATAGTTGCACACACACTGCCCCCATAGCCGCACATTGCCCCCATAGTCGCACACACACACTGTCCCCATAGCCACACGCACACTGCCTCATAGCCACATACACACACACACTGCCCCCATAGTCGCACACACACAATGCCCCATAGTCGCAGACACACACTGCCCCATAGCCACATACGCACATTGCCTCCATAGACACACACGCACCCTGCCTCCATAGCCACACACGCACCCTGCCTCCATAGCCACACATGCACCCTGCCTCCATAGCCGCACCCTGCCTCCATAGCCGCACACTGCCCCCATAGCCGCACATGCACACTGCCCCCATAGCCGCACAGTGCCCCCATAACCGCACACGCACACTGCCCCCATAGCTGCACACGCATACTGCCCCCATAGCCGCACACGCACACTGCCCCATAGCTGCACACTGCCCCATAGCCGCACACGCACACTGCCCCCATAACCACACACGCACACTGCCCCCATAGCTGCACATGCACATTGCCCCATAGTCGCACACATGCTGCCCCATAACCCCACACTGCCCCCATAGTTGCACACACACACACACTGCCCCATACACGCACACTGCCCCCTAGACGCACACGCACACTGCCCCATAGCCGCAAACGCACACTGCCCCCATAGCCGCACATGCACACTGCCCCCATAACCGCACACGCACACTGCCCCCATAGCTGCACTTGCACATTGCCCCATAGTCGCACACATGCTGCCCCATAGCCCCACACTGCCCCCATAGTTGCACAGACACACTGCCCCATAGCCACATACACACACACTGCCCCCATAGCCGCACATTGCCCCCATAGTCGCACACACACACTTTCCCCATAGCCACATACACACACACACACACACACTGCCCCCATAGCTGCACACACACACACACACACTGCCCCCATAGCTGCACACACACACACTGCCCCCGTAGCCACATACACGCACACTGCCCCATAGCCACATACCGGGACATATCTGGCACTGTGCGGGGGCATATCTGGCACTGTGGGGGTATATCACACACTGGGGGCATATCTGGCACTGTGCAGGGGCATATCTGGCACTGTGGGGGGGCATGTCTGGCACTGTGGGGGGCATGTCTGGCACTGTAGGGGGGCATGTCTGGCACTGTGGGGGGGCATATCACACAATGGGGGCATATCTGGCACTGTGGGGGGCATATCGTGCACTGGGGGCGTATCTGGCACTGTGAAGGGCATATCTGGCACTGTGGGGGGCATATCGCACACTGGGTGCAAACCTGGCACTGTGGGGGGCATACCTAGCACTGTCTGGGGCATATCTGGTACTGTCTGGCACTGTGGAGGCATATCTTGTACTGTCTGGCACTGTGTGGGCATATGTGTGCCACTGTGGGGGCATACCTAGCACTGTGGGGGCATATCTGGCATATCTTCATTGTCTCTACTCCTTCACAGGACATGTGTCAGCCTGCTCTGTGCCGTTCCAGTCCTGGTGCTGGCTGCTGGAGGGGAGCAGAAGAGGAGAACCGTGCGGTACCAGCAGCAGATGGTTAGGAAGCTCAGGAGAGTGCACTGAAGAGTGGAGGAGGGGGGAAGAAGGCTGCGTGGAACCTGGAACCAGAGGTCCGGACAGGATGAATGAAGAGTTGCAGAGAGGTGAATCATTCAGTGTCCCCCAAAAAAGCAGCCTCTTTTGAAGCACAGTGGGCCAGGTTAGTAGCTACTACATACACCCTGCAGCCTAACACCATAACTCCCCACCTCCCCAAACCTGCCATTAAGAGGGACACCTTGCGCGCCCGGCCATATCCCAACTGTCCCCAGCACCACCACCACAGGACACTGTGGGACAAATGGAAGGTATGCTAACGCTAGCCCCCAGCCTAACTCTAACTATATACCCCCCTCCCCCACGGCGTAACTATAACTATACATAACACCCCCCACCAGCCTAACACTAACTATACATCCCTGTCCCCTGCAGCCTAACACTAACTATACATCCCACCCCCCACCAGCCTAACACTAACCATGCCCACCCCCCTCAGCCTATAGCCCTAACCATATACACCCCCCTCAGTCTATAACCCTAACCATATACATTTCCACAGCCTATAACCCTAACCATACACACACGGGTGCCGGACGGGGTCAGTCATTAACCCAACGTCGGGATCCCGACTGTTAAAACACAGACGGCCGGGTTCCCGACGGCCATCGGCTATTTTCCCTCGTGGGGGTGGCGAGCGCAGCGAGCCCGCAAGGGGCTTTGTTGCGCTGGCCACGCTGTCTGAGACCAGGCAGTCGGGATCTCGACTGTCGGTGAATCATACCACACCCTACACACACACCCAGCAGACACACACACACCCCTCTGCCTATAACCCTAACCATACACACACCCCGCAGCCTATAACCCTAACCATACACACACCCCGCAGCCTATAACCCTAACCATACACACACCCCGCAGCCTATAACCCTAACCATACACACACCCCGCAGACTATAACCCTAACCATACACACACCCCGCAGACTATAACCCTAACCCTACACACCCCGCAGTCTATAACCCTAACCATATACACCCCCCGCAGCCTATAACCCTAACCATACACACCCCCCTCAACCTATAGCCCTAACCATATACACCCCACAGCTTATAACCCTAACCATACACTCACACCCCCCTCAGCCTATAACTCTAACCACATACACCCGCAGTCTATAACCCTAACCATCACACCCCCCTCAGCCTATAACCCTAACCACATACACCCCCCACAGTCTATAACCCTAACCATCACACCCCTTTCGGCCTATAACCATAAACGTACACCCCACAGCCTATAACCCTTATTATACACGTACACCCCACAGCCTATAACCCTAATCATACACGTACACCCCACAGCCTATAACCCTAACCATACACGTACACCCCACAGCCTATAACCCTAACCATACACACACACACCCCTCTGCCTATAACCCTAACGATACACGTACACCCTGCAGCCTATAACCCTAACCGTACACCCCACAGCCTATAACCCTAACCATACACACACTGCAGCCTATAACCCTAACCATACACACACTGCAGCCTATAACCCTAACCATACACACACCGCAGCCTATAACCCTAACCATACACACACCGCAGCCTATAACCCTAACCATACATTCATACACCCCGCAGCCTATAACCCTAACCATACACACACAAACATCCCGCAGGCTATAACCCTAACCATACACGTACACCCCGCAGCCTATAACCCCAACCATACACACACCACAGCCTATAACCTTAACCATACACACACACCCCGCAGCCTATAACCCTAACCATACACACACCACAGCATATAACCTTAACCATACACACACCCCGCAGCCTATAACCCTAACCATGCACACCCCCCTCAGCCTATAACCCTAACCATACATATGTGGAGGCCGGGGTGCAGAGGGAACGGGTTCCCCTTACCTTACTGCTTCAGAGACGACTCAGGTTCACCCGTTGTTCGTTCCTCCGGTGGACGAGGGGAAGAGACTCTTCAATGAAAGGGGACAGCGGTCTGTGATGCAACTCAAATTTATTACGACAGGCCAATAATCGATGCCCACTGACCCTTGCTGCGCAGCAGTACTTGGGAGTAATGAAACATCAATAAATGACAACACTTAAGAGCAACCTCAATAAGCAACACAACCGGGTTACACACATACCCGTTTGGGCCTGCTAACTCCACGTGTCCAAAATACCGTAGCGACACTCGGGGTCAATCACCCCCACTTTTATAAATACTACTGGATTCGGTCAGTCGGTACGGTACCGTTGACACTGGAGTCGCATCCTTGGATATACACAACAAATTCAACGGTATACGGTATACGTCAAATAACAACTACAACAATAATGATAATTGGGCTAACCGGTGTACCCTCTTATGAACAGATACGGTGGTGACGTCACCTGGCGTGGGGCCCAGTCCTACCCAAACTGTGCACAGAAGTCCGGAAAGAAATCAGTTCTGTGAAGAAGTCCAGCGTTTGTAGTAATTCCGGCAAAGGGGTGATAAGGGAGCAATTCCCAATTAATCCACAAGATGGTGGTGTTCCCACAGATATGGCACCGGCAAAAGGGGCTCCTAAACGTGGGGGACTGCAGAGGTGCAATAAAGGTACAGTAATCAGTAGCGGGGCTCCAGGAGGTTAAGGGGCCAGTCAGTAATAGGGCTCCAGGGGGTTAATGGGATCTTCCTTAGCTGCCCAAGCTATGCAGCTGGCAGAGGGTGCAGTTAGTGTGCCCAGCCCTGGTCCCCTATGCAACCCTTGGTGGGTGGTCCAGGTCTGAGTTGGTGGCAGGGAGTGGGCCTTGGGGCAGTGGATCTAGAGAGTACCTGTTTTTCCCCAGCAAGGTGCAGGCTCCTGCCCGTCTCGATCCCGCGCTCCGGCTGTCAGTCAGACTCTCTGCAACGCTCCTGTCTTCGGCAGGGGCACTCTAGTGTGGGCGCTACTCGCGCGGCGTTGCCACACTCAGAGGCGCCGCACCTGCCCTGGGCTGCTCCGGCGGGGGTCCTCCGCAATGCTCCCGTCGCTCCACGCTGCCTAGGTCTGTATCACAGCTTCTTCCTCCTTGGTGACGCGGCGCCCGGCTTCTCTTCTCCTCTGCGACGAGCGGGGGTCAGTCGGCGGTCGGCGTCTCGTTCTCCCAGCTTCTCTGGTCTCTGACGCGGTCGCGTGCTGTTCACTCCCTCCTCCGCGCTCACCGCACACCGTTCACTTGCCTGGCTTCCCTTCCTCACGCGCCAGCGTCTCCTCTTCGCCCCTCCTTTTCCTCCTTATTTGTCCAATCCCCTCGCTCTAGCCACCTGTCAATCTTCCATGGAGGCGCGAAATCCCGGGGGACATTAACCCCCTAGCGTCCAAACGAAAATGGGGTTATAAACAGTCTTGGGACACCACATTCACCCCCACTTTTACGGATGCGTGTCCCCGCGCATCGCAATGAGACAAATAATGGTCCTCTTTTTCTTCACATTTCGGTCTCTGCGGTGACTACGGCAACATTTCACGGCACAACATATACATATATTACAAGTTATGAGCAGATATCTAATCTTGGTACCGCCGGGGAAGTGTACCCCGGGTACTCCTTTCGGAGCGCCTTAGCTCAGCCTCGGGGGCCACCTCCGCGGCTGCGCGAGGCGGGGGCAATTCAACTAGTGGCCTAGATCGGGCCCGCTGTGGCTGCGGCGTAGTGGGCCAGCTGGCCGCCATCAACAGCTCAAGCGGGTCAGTGGGCAACAAGGGCAAGAGGGCGGCTTCACCGTCTGGCTCTTCACCCCAATCATCCTTGGATGTGGATTCTGACGCTTGATTCGGTTTCGGGTGGAGCTTAAGCTGGTTTCGGTGAACCCAGTGCGAACGGGTGCCATCTAACTTCGCAATTTGGTACACGGCCATGGTGGACACTGGTTCTGTCATCACCACATATGGGTCAGACTCCCACTTGGGATCCAGCTTGCTCCTGAGTCGATTATTCTTCTTGAGGACGACGCTGCCTGCCGGCAGTCGGCAGGCTTGAGCGTTCCGGTCATAGTCTTTCTGTTGGCGCTCGTGCACGGCTCCCCTGTGCTGTTGAACAACTTGGTTAGCCTCCCTCATCCGGTCTTGGTGTTCGTTCATCCAGGAGGACTGCGGAGACAGTTGAGGTTCTGGGGTTGGGAGATCGAGCTGCATATCGGCTGGCAGCTTCCCGGCTCTCCCGAAGAGCAGGTAATAGGGTGTATACCCCGTTGAAGCGTGACAGGTATTATTGTAGAGGAAGGTCAATTCGGCCAACAGTCTAGGCCATTCGGATCGCTGACTTGGGGACAGCGCGCGGAGCATGTGGAGGAGCGTCTGGTTCATGCGTTCGCAGGCGCCGTTCCCCTGGGGGTGATAGGGGGTGGTGCGCAGTTTATTGCACCCGTAGTAGGCGCAGAGTTCCTGGAAGAGTTGGGATTCGAAGGCAGGGCCTTGATCGGACAGGACTTTCTGCGGGAACCCATAGGGTCGAACGAACGCCCTCCAGAATATTTCGGCCGTGGTACGGGCTGTCAGGTCCTTCACTGGCACTGCCACCGCGAACTTGGTATAGTGGTCCACTATAGTGAGGGCGTAGGTATATCCCATTGGGCTGGGCTCCATCTTCACGTGGTCGAGTGACACTAGTTCCAAGGGCCTACTGGTGCAGATTGGGTGGAGTGGTGCTTTTTCGTTAGCGGTAGCTGGCCTCCGGGTCGCGCAAACTAGGCAGGTCTTACACCACGTCTCGACATCCTGACGTAGATTGTGCCAGTGAAACCGACTCCGCAGGGTGGCCTCTGTCTTCTTGTTCCCGAAGTGCCCCGATTCATCGTGGTAAGCTCGCAAGACTGTGTCGATTGCAGCTCTGGGCAGTAGGAGCTGTTCTCGGGCTAGGTGGGTCCTCGGGTCGATCCACCCGCGGCACACTAGCCCGTCTCGCACCACCATTCGGTCCCGCTGACGCCACAACTGTAGGAACTCGACAGGGGCTTGATCCCTCTCTGCCGGTGAAGGTTCATACTGGTCCACTAAATAGCGTTTGACCCGTTGGATGTGTGGGCACTCCCGTTGCCACTTCGCCCAGTCTTCCCCGTCGCCACTTACGGACTGCTCGATGGTGGCCCTATTTGCGTGCTGTTGACTGATTTTCGGCGGCGGTGCGGTGAAGTGCGGCAACTCCACCGCCTCTCTCGGGTCTGTCTCTTCTTCTTCCTGTTCTGGATTTGGCAGGCGGGACAGGGCGTCAGCGTTGGCGTTACTGCGTCCGCTTCTGTACTCAATCTGGTAGTTGTAGTTCGCCAACCGCGAGGCCCACCTCTGCTCCAGAGCGCCAAGGCGGGCTGTTGCTTGATGTGCTAGCGGGTTGCAGTCGGTGACGGCCACAAACGGGGTAACTGCCAGGTAGTCTCGGAATTTTTCGGTCACCGCCCACACCAGCGCCAGGAACTCCAGCTTAAAGGCGCTATAGTTAGCGTCGTTCCGTTCGGTGGGTCGGAGGCTGCGACTGGCGTAGGCGATGACCCTCTCTTGGCCCCCTTGCTTCTGGGCCAGGACCGCACCTAGCCCCTGCTTGCTGGCGTCGGTGTAGAGCCGGAAAGGGAGACTGTAATCAGGGTATGCCAACAGTGGGGCAGTGACAAGGGCTCTCTTGAGGCTGTCGAAGGCTTGCTGACGGGCTTCTGTCCATTCGATTGGGGTCTTCTTATGGTACCCTTCCTTCGGGATCCCGCGGAGTAACTCAGCGAGGGGGCTGGCTAACTTCGCAAAGCCTTGGACGAAGCGCCTGTAGTAGCCCACAAACCCCAGGAAGCGCCGGATGTCTTTCACCGTCTGGGGTACGGGCCATTCCAGCACTACTCTGGTCTTTTCCGGATCGGGTGCGACCCCTTCGGCGTTCACGACATGGCCCAGGTATCTGACTTCCGGCTTCAAGAGGTGGCATTTCTCCGGTTTGAGCTTGAGCCCATACTTGGTCAACTGTTGGAAGACTTTTCCCAGATGCTGGAGATGTTCGTTGTAGGATTCCGAGAAAATAATGATGTCGTCTAGGTACAGCAGTACGATCTCGAAATTCATATGGCCCAGGCAATGCTCCATCACCCGTTGGAAGGTGGCCGGAGCATTGCATAGGCCAAACGGCATCCGGTTAAACTCGTAAAGGCCCATGGGGGTCACAAAGGCCGTCTTCTCTCTGTCTTCTTCTGCGACTCTGACCTGCCAGTATCCGCTGGTCAGGTCCAAGGTGGAGAAGTACCTAGCGGCCTTGAGGGCCGCCAGGGACTCCTCTATCCGGGGGAGTGGGTAGGCGTCCTTGTGGGTGACGCTGTTGAGTCTCCTGTAGTCCACGCAAAAGCGTAACTGCCCGTCTTTCTTGCGGACTAGGACCATCGGGGCCGCCCAGGGGCTGTGGCTTTCCTGGATCACGCCACTGGACTTCATTTCTTCTAGCATCTGGCGGACCGGTTGGTAGAGGGCTGGTGCCACTGGTCGGTGTCGTTCCTTCACGGGGTGCGCCCCGCCTGTCGGAATGTGGTGGCGGATATCCCTCACAACTCCGATGTCCGTCGGGTGCTTGCTAAAAGCGGCGGCGTGCTCTCGCACCACTTCCATGACTCCTTCCTTTTCCGTCAGCGGTGTGTTCTTGTCCCCGACTTGGAGGTCCCTCCACCAAGTGGGTGGCTGTTCTAGACCAACATTCGCACTGTTCTGTTGTCCCACGGACGGTGGGGGCACGACATCTTGGAACGTGGTCCACCTCAGCGTTGCTATGGGCTGGTTGCGGTACACTTTCACTACCCGGCTGTGGGGGTTCAATACTCTCACGGGAACACGACCACCCCTGACGGTTACCAGGGCGCTTGCCACGACGACGTCGTACCGCGCGGGGATCAGTCCTGCTTCGACTAGCGCATCGTAATCGCCACCATTGGGCCCGCATCGGGCCTTGCCCCACAGGATTGTCTCAGAGTTTGGTTGGAGCTTCACCGGCTTCCCATCCGTTAACCGGACTTTTCCGACCTCGCCCGTCTTGGGTACGAACCGTTGGTGTCCCTGTAGTACCTTGATGGTTTTCTGCAGGGCTTGATCCCCGGCCGTCGCGCCCCTCGTCAGCTTGGCCTTCAAAGTGGTCACTAATTCGTCGGGACACTGGTGCAACACATTCATCCCTAGGATGACGGGGGCGAACTGGTCCCCTTCCACGTCAGTGACCAGGCACCCCTGCTTGGGCAGCAGCGTGTCTCCAATTCTGATGTCGGCTTCCCAGTAGCCTACGCATGGTATGGTGAGGCCGTTGCTGGCTATCAACTGCAACCATGATGGGGGCGGCAAGATCACCCGCTCCTCGTCCCAGTGCTGTCGAAGGGTTGAAAGCTGGATCGTGGTGATCTGGGAGCCGGTGTCCAGCATTGCTGGGATCTCTATTCCCTCGACGGCCACTGGCAGGATGGGGCATTGTCCGATGAATTTTGGCCGCCACTGATTTGGGTCTTGTTCTACTCTCGGTATTCGCCCCGAGGTCCGGCCCTCGACCTCGGGGTGTTGGAGTTTAAATGTTCCTCTTGTCCGCAATTCCTTTCCACGTGCCCGGCTTCCTGGCATCGGCGGCATATGGGGCGCCCTTGTCCGTCAAATTGGTCAGACGACCGCCGCCCGTATTCACGGGGTGGTTCCCACCTGCTTCGGGCTGGCCTCTGCCGTTCGGCCCTCCATCTCGGCTCGGTGTAGCTCGGTGCCGGTTAACTCGCCATTCGGCGCATCTCCCTCTGCATTTCTGCCATTCCAACGGTGAGTTCCTCCATTTGTTTTTGGAGTGTTTGCATCGCGTCTCTGTCTGGTTGTTGGCCACCCTGTACTGCCAGGTCTGAGGTCCGTTTGGCCCTGTCGGTACTACTGGTCGTAGCTCCGGCTGAGCTCGCTCCTTCATTAAAGCCGATCAGCTCTGGGTAGCCTTCTTCCTTGTTTTTGGGGTTACCGACGATGGCAAGAGCGGCCGTCTTGAAGTCCCGGAAGGTCTTGCCCGGCATCTGTGCCCTCAGCAGCCGCAGTTGGATCCTGACATTTTCTTGGGCCACCCCTTCGACGAATTGGACTGTTAGGGCCTCTTCTGCATTTCGTACCTCTTCCGGGTCCACCGCTATAATGGCCTTTAGCATCTCCTGTAGACTCAGAGCGTAGTCCCGCAGCGTCTCGTTTGGCCGTTGTTTGCGCGTGTACAGCTTCATCTTTAGTTCGGGAATGGTCTTTGTCTCGAACGTGGTAAAGATCTTCTTCAGCATGTCTGCCGCATTCTTTCTGTCTTCCATCGGCCATGAGGCCACTTCTCTGCGCGCCGATCCCTTCAGCTGCCCCATCAGGATCTCCACCTTCTGTTGTTCACTCGGTTTGTACATTCGGTACGTGGATTCTATATTGTTTCTGAACTCTGCGAATGGGGTCTTCTGTGGTTGGTCATCGTCTCCGCTGTAGGTCGGGAGCCACGGGGCCCCGAAGTAGTACGGCATGGTTATGGCCGCAGCCGGAGTTGCATCTTCCGCGTCCTGCTGTTCTTGATTTTGCGGATTCACCTGTTGTGGCGCTCCTCCGCCTTGTTGCTGCTCCATTTTTTCACAGATGTGTCCCTCTCCTAGTGCACGCGGATCCTGTTCGTGATGCCAAAAGATTTGTGGAGGCCGGGGTGCAGAGGGAACGGGTTCCCCTTACCTTACTGCTTCAGAGACGACTCAGGTTCACCCGTTGTTCGTTCCTCCGGTGGACGAGGGGAAGAGACTCTTCAATGAAAGGGGACAGCGGTCTGTGATGCAACTCAAATTTATTACGACAGGCCAATAATCGATGCCCACTGACCCTTGCTGCGCAGCAGTACTTGGGAGTAATGAAACATCAATAAATGACAACACTTAAGAGCAACCTCAATAAGCAACACAACCGGGTTACACACATACCCGTTTGGGCCTGCTAACTCCACGTGTCCAAAATACCGTAGCGACACTCGGGGTCAATCACCCCCACTTTTATAAATACTACTGGATTCGGTCAGTCGGTACGGTACCGTTGACACTGGAGTCGCATCCTTGGATATACACAACAAATTCAACGGTATACGGTATACGTCAAATAACAACTACAACAATAATGATAATTGGGCTAACCGGTGTACCCTCTTATGAACAGATACGGTGGTGACGTCACCTGGCGTGGGGCCCAGTCCTACCCAAACTGTGCACAGAAGTCCGGAAAGAAATCAGTTCTGTGAAGAAGTCCAGCGTTTGTAGTAATTCCGGCAAAGGGGTGATAAGGGAGCAATTCCCAATTAATCCACAAGATGGTGGTGTTCCCACAGATATGGCACCGGCAAAAGGGGCTCCTAAACGTGGGGGACTGCAGAGGTGCAATAAAGGTACAGTAATCAGTAGCGGGGCTCCAGGAGGTTAAGGGGCCAGTCAGTAATAGGGCTCCAGGGGGTTAATGGGATCTTCCTTAGCTGCCCAAGCTATGCAGCTGGCAGAGGGTGCAGTTAGTGTGCCCAGCCCTGGTCCCCTATGCAACCCTTGGTGGGTGGTCCAGGTCTGAGTTGGTGGCAGGGAGTGGGCCTTGGGGCAGTGGATCTAGAGAGTACCTGTTTTTCCCCAGCAAGGTGCAGGCTCCTGCCCGTCTCGATCCCGCGCTCCGGCTGTCAGTCAGACGCTCTGCAACGCTCCTGTCTTCGGCAGGGGCACTCTAGTGTGGGCGCTACTCGCGCGGCGTTGCCACACTCAGAGGCGCCGCATCTGCCCTGGGCTGCTCCGGCGGGGGTCCTCCGCAATGCTCCCGTCGCTCCACGCTGCCTCGGTCTGTATCACAGCTTCTTCCCCCTTGGTGACGCGGCGCCCGGCTTCTCTTCTCCTCTGCGACGAGCGGGGGTCAGTCGGCGGTCGGCGTCTCGTTCTCCCAGCTTCTCTGGTCTCTGACGCGGTCGCGTGCTGTTCACTCCCTCCTCCGCGCTCACCGCACACCGTTCACTTGCCTGGCTTCCCTTCCTCACGCGCCAGCGTCTCCTCTTCGCCCCTCCTTTTCCTCCTTATTTGTCCAATCCCCTCGCTCTAGCCACCTGTCAATCTTCCATGGAGGCGCGAAATCCCGGGGGACATTAACCCCCTAGCGTCCAAACGAAAATGGGGTTATAAACAGTCTTGGGACACCACACATACACCCAGCTCTTTTCCGACGGCTCCATCACCATCATGCCTGAGCTTCAAGTGAGGTCTGCTGCTCCTATGTTCATTTCTTTTAATTAATTGGGACACCAGCACCTTAAGTTACATTGTTTTACCATTAATTACATGTGATTTATGTATATTTATTATGTGTTTATAAAATATTTTTGATATTTAAGTTGAACTGAGTCTTGTGCCATTATTGAAAAGGGGGACCTATATTACATTTAATTTTTAACTTTAATCAAAGGTATAATTGCTAATGCTGTGTGTGCTTCCCATTGTTTTCTTTTATTACTTACAAGCTGGTTTGCTTGTTGTCATATGCGGCTTTCCATGGCTATTAATTTTTGTATTCAATATAGCACCAGAGGTATGGTGTGACTCACTACCTCCCTCACGTTTTTTTAGACTAAAATAGGTCACATTTCTCTTATTAGAATTTGATCGTACCCTAAAAACTAATTTGATCATTGTACAAAGCCAAAATGGCCCCGGGAGGGCTGCTGCGCATGCACAGTCGTGTGTGTAGCTCCTCCCACGGTCCTTTGCAGGGAGGACCATGGGACGAGGCACATGCGCAGCAGCCCCCCATCGACACTCCCTTTAACTCCGGCGATCCAGTCTAGAGAGCGCACTACTGCCATGCCAGAAGGAGGAGGCCTGGCTCCTGCTCAGCATCTGCGGACACCGGGGAAAAGGGGAGCGGCTGCCTGGAACTCGCTGCTGGAGGGGAAACATCAAGTCAGACAGAAGGAACAGATTGATCGTCATCCCCGGGAGTAACACTCAGCCTGGTGGAGTTCCATGACCTGGTAGGATCAGCGCGTCATGTATAGGTATGTATCATTGACTCTGGCACCTGTATCTCAACTCTGTACACAGACACACACACACACCCATAGCCTATCCATACATTCATACATATGCGCGCACACACACACATATATGTAGCCTAACCCTATCCACACATACATACTCACACACCTGCAGCTGATCCATGACCTGGTAGGGTCAGCGTGTCATGTATATCTAGGGATAGGCATCATTGACTCTGTGTGTGTGTGTGGGCAGGGTTATAATACAGTTGCCAAACGCACACACACACACATAGCCTATCCATATATGCGCACACACATGTGGCCTAACCCTGTCCATACACACCCCCATAGCCTAACCCTATCCACACACTCACGTAGCCTAACAGTATCCATACACACATAGCCTAAAACCATCCACACACACACACACATGTAGCCTACCCTATCTGCACACATGCCCATCCGCACACTCTATACATACACACACACACACACACAGACCTGCAGCCTAACCCTATCAATTCAAACACCCATAGCCTAACCCTGTCCATACACACACACACACACTGGCAGCCTAACCCTATCCATACATTTGTCATTTGTTCTCTGCCCCAGGCAAGGGGCATGGTCTCATTAAAATGGGCATGGTCTCACCGGAGAAGACTACCTTACACCCCAGTTTTTGGCCCTGCACTTACAGACCTTTGCCACCACAGGAAGAACATTTTTTACCATATTAAGCCCCATACAGTAATGTCCCATGCACCATATGCCCCACACTGCAATTCCTGTGATACATTATGCCCTACAGTATAGCTTCTACACACTGGGTGTCATGCTCATTTCCATGGGGTTTCATGGGATGGGTGTCTTCATTGCCAGGGCTTTCATGCTCTGGGATGGGTGTCATACTCCTTGCCAGGGGTTTTCAATGCTTGTAAGCAGTGGTAATGCTCATTGCCAAGGGTGTGTTATTGTTAAAAATCCAATGTTTATTCTTACACTGAAATTTTAATTTTGAATTAACAAAAAATAAATTAAAAAAAAGCGATGAAATTCCATTGACAAAAAACCTCACGGTTTCACATGTCCCATTAAGGCTTCTTACACATGATCTGGCATTTCAGAAACCTGTTGTAACTCTTCCACTCAAACGCCAAAAAGCAATGAAATTACGATCATTAAGGCTGGCGCCTTAATGGACGTGTTCCTTGCGCAATACAGATATGGTACGCCATCACAGCCTGTGGGTAAGTGCAGATTCAGCACTCTCACAGAGTGAGATTGCTGTCACTCACACAATGGTGGAGCTGCTAATTCACAGATTTGTGTGCTCATTGGAATACACACATGCAGTCTATGCAACTGAAGGTCTGATCAGTTATGTGGCGCACTCATCCTAATACTGTAATTATCCGCAATCATCTAAAACTGTCTATACTGTACCTCCGAGTTACTATAGTGTTCATTCTAGCACCCGCCATCTTTGAAAACCCATGCAGTTCCTCTTCCCTGCCTGGGGTGTAGCTGTCTGCTGTAGTGCTTCTAGCACAGTGTGGTCTGTATATCAGCACTGCAAACCAGACCTTTGCTAGAAACACTACAGCAGACAGCAACACCCCAGACAGGGTAGAGGAACTGCATAGGTTTCAAAAGATAGCGGGTGCTAGAATAAACACTATTACTAGAACTATCCCACTGAGGGTCCAACATCTTTCACACCCACTACATATATCCATTTAATTTAGCATTCACATGCAGTTACCAAAAACATCTTTCATAATTGCAAAAACTATAATACTCCCAACTACTATGCATCTACACTTTCTTCTCCTATACGCCTTCATGCTGTTCTGTCTTCCCCGATACCTACTGCTGTGTGTATTGCCTCATCTGCATCAATGTGTCTTTCCCCATCTGTGCTGCCCTGTCTTTCCACAAAGATGCCATTGTTTTCTTCTATCTGTGCTACTGGCTTCCCCTCTATTAGTGATACTCTGTCTCCCCCTCCATCCATGCTGCTCTGCCCGCCTCATCCATGACACAGTTTCCCTCCATCTGTGCTGCTCTATTTTCCCTTTATCCCCTTTGCTCCGAACCCCCTCCCCCATCAGTGCTGTCTTTCCTCCAACTGCTTCTCTGTTTCCCACCCAATCGAATCACTCTGTCTTAACCTTCCCCAATCTGTGCCACTCTTTTCCACCCATCTGCTTTGTTAGTCCCCCATCAGTGCTGCTTAGCCTTCCTACCATCTACCCATTTCTATTGCTTACCATCCGCACCACACTGTCTCCTCCCCCAATCAACACCACTTTTACCCCATCCTCTCGGCTCTGTTTACTGCTCAGACCTTCAGTTGCATAGACTGCATGTGTGTATTCCAATGAGCACACAAATCTGTGAATTAGCAGCTCCACCATTGTGTGAGTGACAGCAATCTCACTCTGTGAGAGTGCTGAATCTGCACTTACCCACAGGCTGTGATGGCGTACCATATCTGTATTGCGCAAGGAACACGTCCATTAAGGCGCCAGCCTTAATGATCGTAATTTCATTGCTTTTTGGCGTTTGAGTGGAAGAGTTACAACAGGATTCTGAAATGCCAGATCATGTGTAAGAAGCCTTAATGGGACATGTGAAACCGTGAGGTTTTTTGTCAATGGAATATATATATATATATATATATATACACACATATATATATGTGTGTATATATATATATATATATATATATATATATATATATATGTGTGTGTGTATATATATATATATATATATATATATATACACACACATATATATATATATATATATGTGTGTATATATATATATATATATACACACACATATATATATATATATATATATATATACACACACATATATATATATATATATATATATATATATAATTCAGTACATTACATGTTATTTTATTTATTTTATTTGTGCTGCGGCTGCCGGGTGGGTGGGAGGGGGGGCTGGCGATCGGTGGTGATCGGTGCTGTACTTAACAGCACCGATCACCACCGATCACTGTGTTACCGAGCGGCTTAGCCGCCGGTAACACAGGAAACGCTGTGATTGACTGTTCACAGGGACAGCAGACATTTCCAAACTGTCACCGCGTCTATAGACGCGGGGACAGTTTAAAGCCATGACGTATATATACGTCATGTGTCGGGAAGTACATCCCGGCCATGACGTATATATACGTCAAATGTCGGGAAGGGGTTAAAAACTCTGAATTCTATTATCATGTTGTGTTTAAGACAAGTTATTGATGCCATTCAGTATGCTGAAGGGAAACCGTGTCTTTTTTTCTTGCACTTTTCAAATAGAACAGCTTTTAGTCAACATGTTTGGAGAAGTATGCATGGATCAATCAGATATGTGCATTACTTATTTGTGTAAAAATGTTAAAAAGAGTTGAAAAAAATCAGCGTAACCAGCTGCTGGCCCTTTGAGCCAATGCTGGCTCTAAAAATACAGGCAGAAATTGCAAAAAGTCCCTTTGTATTAAAGAAATAAAAACAGCAGCAGGCTTTTGGACCATTCCTGGCTCCAAAAATAGATGGGAAAAAAGGATGTAGGGGCCCCCCATATTTTTAAGACCAGCACCAGTCTCCAGAAGCCAAGGATGTAATGTCACAGCTGGGCGACACATTTATATTGGTCCCTGCAGCTGTAGCAGGTTTTTCCGGAAGTAGTGGGGAATCCCCCATCCAGACCACCCAAGGGCCAGGGCTAAAGCCCAGTGCTATGCCAGACAACCCTGGCTGTGGGTGGAGAGTTTATAGCAATGACATATAAAAGAAAATTTATAGGTCGACATATAAAAGAAAAAAATCATGTTAACCTTTCTCATGTCAACTTTTTCCATGTCGACCCCAGGAATGTGTTGACCTAAGAACCATGATGACCTAATGCATGTCGACCTATTATATGTGTCAACCTAACGACTGTTGTCTTATAGTGGTTGACCTAATTACTGTCAACCTCAGGGGCTTGGGGGAGCAGTGCCGGCGGGGTCTGTGGGGAGGGCTGGGATTTTCAGGAAGTGCATGCCCAAAAGGGAGGCTTCTGAATGTGTATAGCCCCGCCCTAACAGTGCGCCCGGATCCAGTTACTGCCACTCAGGCATGGATTCAAAGGAAGGTGAAGGGGACAATCACCTTGGGTCCTCCTGCCCCTCATGCTGGCCGCTGTCTTCGTATTACACCTTGGGCTGGGTGGCAGGAGGCCGGGCAGGATGACAATTCCCACGGACAAGAGTTGCGGATCACTGTGTTGCGTGCCGCTACCTACATGGGCTGCGCTTATCTCTGTAAGAAGCAATAAGCTGGCAGGCTCCCGGCTCCCTCCCTGCCTGGTGAAGCATAAATTGGAAGCAGGTGCTATAGCTGTGGTGTTCTGGGGGCTTCAGCTCCGTCTACTGGGTCACCTACTGTGTGTGGCACTGCTGGAGCCTGGTGCTGCAGGGGAGTGAGAAACACCCCAGGGCTTTTTCTTATTAATAAAAAGTTGTTGCCAGCACTGCCGCTGTGAGAGGAGGCAGAGCAGAGAAGCTGCTGTATACAGAACAGCCACAGTTATCGCCGCCTCTCTATGTGCCTGTCTGCGGCGTCTAGAAGCTTCCATCTGCCCTGTTTTAATGCCGGAAACGGATGAAGGAGGGAGAACTGCGGGACCATGGAGGAGCTGCTCTATGCAGCAGTGTCGGCAGCATGGAGGGCAAACTGTCACTGGTAGAAGGGTGATCTTTTTTGGCCATCACCGGGTGCAAGGGGATGGGTGACTGTCGCCGAAAGCAGACACCTGGTTGGAGAGGAGAACGTCTGTTGTACTGTAGCTGTCACCAGGGTGGGGGTGGGGAGGTTTGGGTTTTCTACAGGCTGTCACATGGTGGGAAATTTTTGTAATCTTTCACCAGGCCCATGTGTATTACCCTCTGTCACCCAGTGTGTATTTGCCACTATCCCTCTTTTTTACTGTCCCTTCCTCGCACCTCTCCAATCCATTCTCAACGCTGCTGCTAGGCTCATCTTCCTCTCCCGCCGCTCTACCTCTGCCTCCCCCCTCTGTCTATCTCTTCACTGGCTCCCCATTCCTTTCCGAGTCCTCTTTAAACTCCTCACCACCACCTACAAGGCTCTCTCCTCCTCCACCGCTCCTTACCTCTCTTCACTGATCTCTATCCACACTCCATCCCGTCCTCTTCGCTCCATCACTGACCGCCGACTGACCTCTCACCTAATCACCTCCTCCCACTCCCGTGTCCAAGACTTCTCTCGCGCTGCCCCCCTGCACTGGAACAACCTCCCGCCACCCATCAGGCTTTCTGATTCCCTTACCTCCTTCAAGCGCTCCCTCAAAACCCACTTTTTTCGACTAGCCTATCCCTCCTCCTAACCTCTTTTGATCCTCTTATCCTGCCACCGTTCCCCTCCGTTCCTACTTATCCTATTGTTTTTCGTTCGTCCAACCACCTATTTTTAGTATGTTAACTCTTATGAGTAGGGCCCTCCTTCCTCACGTACTCACCCTACCTCTTTACCTCACCTGTGCTCCTGTCCTGTTCTTCCCTTCCTCTACTTCATCTTCAGTCTCCTCGACAATTTTGACACCTACTTCTGAACTGATGCTGATTTTAGTTCTACCAGCTATACCCCTATTTATACTGTATTTTTCAACACACCCTGTACGTTACCTCGTAATTTTTTTGTTTGCTATGTACGGCGCTGCGGACACTTTGCGGCGCCTTATAAATAAACGTACTACTACTACCCTGTGTATGCCTCATCTGTCACCCAGTGTGTATGTGCCACTAACCCTCTCTCTTATAGTCCCTTCCTCTGTCATCCTGTGTATGACCCCTCTGTCACCCAGTGTGTATCCCTCTCTCTTACTGTTTATCATTATGGTGTGCAGTGTAAAGTATAAGGGGTGTAACATATAAGGGGCTTTACGGTGTGTGGTGAAATGGGTATTATTTGCGGGGGGCAGGAACGTTTTTGGCAGGGGGGAGCAAAATGTATAGTTACGCCACTGGTCAACCTATTGCTTGTAGACCTAGTGACTGCATCCCTAATAAACATGCATACTCCTCTCACACATACATATACACATACATACATACATACATACATACACTTAAACATACTACTTGAATCCCTGTAGACTGTAAATCCTTTTGTCCAGTAGGAATTGATAGGTCAGCTGTGAAAAAAAATAAACATACTCATCTACTCCAGTGTGGATCTGTCCTCTCTTTAGTCAATGTAGGCATTCCAGAGGTTAAAAATTAAATATCCACCAAAAGTGAAATAATACAATTAAATAAAAAAATTGGTCAACACATATCCTGCCCACACAGGAGCTTAGTAAAATACCGGATTAAAAAAAAAAAAAAATAGACTTTGTCACATACAGTATAGGGGATTCTTGTCTCAAGGGAGCTGGCCAATAGAGGATTCCCTGTTACTGTCAGTAACCACCTGTTACTAACTCCACCCACTATGCAGCGGGTTGGTATAATCATTGCCATCACCAGACTCCTCCCACGTGGTCTCTGGAACCACGGTTACCTCCTCAGGCCCACACACTGGCCTCTGAGTACTACCTGCTAAGGTGTATTATTCGGCACATTGCTGACACACCCCTGACTGGTGTCGGCTACTCCCCCACTGATCGCTGACCACCAACCAGGCCTCTGCAATGGTAGCTGGCAGAGAGCAGAGCTTGGAGACACTTGATCCTTTACCTAGTACAGGCGGAGAACAGGACTACATTTGTAATATTACTGTTGGTCGCAAGATGAAGCGGTCCTCTTGAGGCAAAGGATGTTTATTTGTTCAAATATAAGACTTGAAGAAGACTCTTTCCTATTGCTAGAGGATCAGCATACATGGATGTTACAGCATTCAGATAGAAGTAGATGCACAATTTCCAGAGCCCACAGGCCTAATGTTGACTATTTATTAAATTGCACATACAACACACATAATACTGACCAATATTAGTTAGACAGTCACATTTAAAAACAAATTACAGTTTGAGTATCCCTTATCCAAATTATTACAAAAACCATAGTTTCCAGAATGTCATCTCCCCCCCCCCCCTTCCCCCCCAAAGTACTACTACTGGGGAAATCTGTAACTGACTCAACTAGGGACATGACATGTAACAGGCACTACTGGGGACATGATATGTAACAGGCACTAAACATATGCAAAAAATTAATGTTTGCCATACAAGTCAGTGCCTGAAATAGTACACAAACTTTCATGGTTTGAAATCTTGTTTCATGCATGCACAAATATATTTGTGTGTATTTCATGCGTTTGATGTATTTATACAACATAAATGCAAGAAACCTCAAGATACCTAATTGAAATATAAAAACATTCCGAAATCCTTTATAACAAAATGCTTCTGGTCCTGATAATTTTGGATAATGGACACTCAACCTGTATATACTATATAACCTTAGATAAGCTTATCCAAGCAAATATGCACGATTTTTCTATTTAATTTTGCTTATAGAAGCAAAATCAAATAGAAAAACAAATGGATATCCAAGGATACTAAAATAGCTTAAAGGGGAGCTGGTAAAACCAAAAACAGAATTATTCAACCAGTCACTAGCTACTGGAGTAATCCCAGAGGACTGGAAAACAGCTAATGTAGTCCCACTGCATAAAAGTGGAAGAAAGGAAGAGGTAAGCAACTATCGACCAGTGAGCCTTACATCAGTAGTAGGGAAACGGATGGAAACACTCTTAAAACAAAGAGTTGTAGAATATCTCAAAACCAGCAATTTACAGGATCCGAAACAGCATGGGTTTACTGGGGGAAGATCATGTCAAACAAATCTTATTGACTTTTTTGAGTGGGTGACTAAAGTAATAGATCAAGGTGGGGCTGTAGATGTAGCTTATCTAGACTTTAGTAAGGCTTTTGACACTGTCCCACATCGCAGACTGTTAAATAAACTTGAAAGCTTGGGATTGGATTTTAAGATAGTTGAATGGATAAGAGCATGGTTGCAGGACAGAAAACAGAGAGTTGTAGTAAATGGAGTACGTTTAAAGGAGGGAAAGGTTACAAGTGGGGTACCCCAGGGATCTGTATTTGGACCAGTGCTTTTTAATATCTTTATTGGTGATATTGCAAATGGAATTGAGGGTAAAATGTGCCTTTTTGCAGATGACACAAAGGTATGCAACAGGGTAGACACACCAGGAGGGGTAAAACAAATGATTGATGATCTAGGTAGATTAGAGGAATGGTCAAGAACATGGCAACTACAGTTTAATGCCAACAAATGAAAAATCATGCACTTGGGTCTCAAAAAAACAAAGACTAAATATAGTATAAATGGCACTATAATGGAAACTACTGATGAAGAAAGGGATCTAGGTGTCACTATTTCAGGGGACTTAAAGGCAGTTAGGCAATGTAACAAAGCAATGAAGAAGGCAAGTCAGATGCTTGGTTGCATAGGGAGATGTATCAGCAATAGAAAGAAAGAAGTAATAATGGCACTGTATAGGTCATTGGTACGACCTCATCCAGAGTACTATGTTCAGTTCTGAAGGCCATATCTCCAGAAGGATATAAATACATTAGGGACTGTACAAAGAAGGGAAACTAAAATGGTGCATGGCCTACATCACAAAACATACCAGGAAATACTAAAATATCTTAATATGTATACTTTGGAGCAGAGAAGGGAAAGGGGGGACATGATAGAAACTTTCAAATATATCAAGGGCTTTAACAAGGTACAGATGGGAGACATTCTTCACAGGAAGAGTAGCAGCAGAACAAGAGGACATGCACTGAAACTAGAGGGAGGAAGATTCAGGGGAAATTTGAGGAAGAATTACTTCACAGAAAGAGTAGCAGATAAGTGGAATAGCCTCCCATCAGAGGTGGTAGAGGCAAATACAGTAGTACAATTTAAACATGCTTGGGATAGGCATACTGATATCCTTACAAAAAAATAAGGATCAAATATGCTTTGAGGTAACATGTTTAAAAAAGGGGCAGACTAGATGGGCCAAGTGGTTCTTATCTGCCGTCAAACTCTATGTTTCTATGAATACTTTTTCTACATTCGATGCAGATTTCATCCCAATGCGTGCTCCCATGTAGTGTAAATCAAATAGAATAGTCTTGGCAGGCAAGACTATATAGTACAGATCTGTACTACAAGTCAAATCGAATGTGAACACTGTAATCGACCAAGATCCAGACACACATCCAGACACAGATCGAATAGGTACAAGAAAAAAGACTACCCTAGGGCGGTCAGAGGGCGTTGCCGTGGGATGTAGGTGAAGTGAAGCTGCTACTTGGAGGGACTGAGTAGGTCCCTAAATATGGAAAAAGAATAAAGGAAAAAAAGTAGCGCTTACCAATGAGGAATTACAATGTAAAAAACATTTAATGTACATACATAACAATAAAAATTACATGAACATAATAAACAATAGTAAAAAATAGTATATAAAAACTCTCATATACGGCCCTTTCTATGTGCCACTGTGTGGATAATATTGGTAAGGATCCGCTCCTATTGTGCCGCCTTAATATAGTCCCAATTGGAACAATGCAGTTCTTAAGAGGGGGTGAATTGGCTTTCCACTGGATTCAAAAGACGTAATTGGAGATAGACATATTTACCATTGATTGTCCCCTTGGAGTCTTGTATCCATTAAGAATTGCTGAAAAAGCTGTGATCTCCATTGGGAGGGGTAGGTGGAACTTTCTCCGCTTTAAGGAATCACGATATCTGTGGAGAGCGATGTGTATTTGTCCCAAATGTGCAATTCTCCAAAAGGTGAGGAGATAAAGACAGCTGGTTGGATCGAAAAGTACACAGTGCAGCGATGGCAATGAGGGGCCTTGAGAGTAGCAGCTTCCAACGCGTTTCACTGCCTCTAGGGGCAGCTTTTTCAAGGATATGCTGCTGTTGATCCATTAGGGGTATTTATACCTGTATTTAATTATCAAACATGGTGCACCTGTGTGCTAAACAACATCTCATTGGTTCTTTCACATATCATTTTAAAATATAGAGGACAATAGAAGGCAACAGAAAAAAGAACTAACATTTAAAATATAATTTCACATAAATATAGTAAGAATTAAGCTTAAAAGAAAACTCAGACATAAAGTGTGAAAGCACGCTATTGGGCAAAGGTCAGATGACCAAACTCTTGTTTCCTTAAACACTTTTCGTTTGTCATAGTAACTGGTCACATGCTGAGGAATCAGCCTATAGTGGATGTGAGGTTGGACTTCATTAGACAGAGGGATATAGCACGGTAGCGGCGTGCGTTCCAAGCCTCTTTCAGGGAGTACACTTCCGCTTTTTTCATGTTGTCGGGTTGCCTAGCAACCCAGCTTGCGTTCCACACCTCATGTCTGTTTAACATTCGGCAGAGAACGGGAAACATTCAGGGTGATTGTACTATATGCGCATATGTTGTTGTTGCGCAATTAGTGTGACATAGCCGGGACTCCATTGATATATCGGCATTCGGCAATATAATCAAGAGATGATGCCGTGTCGCGATGACTTTTGTTAAAGGAGCGCGGTCACATGATTTCAACAGTGTGTATGTCAGAGGTAATCCAATACATTTATTCGTTGTCTTTTGCATTTTGCAATAAGAAGATATCCACTTAAAAGAGGGTTTTTGATTGAGAATATATCTCATATATCTATATGATTTGTTTAGTTTGTTCCTCAATGATAATCTATACATAGCAGCATATAGTTCTGTCATCTAGTGGGCATTTCTATTAATATTGTTAATATTTTCTGTTGTTAAATGCTGAACCTTGTATATTTCATCATTAAGTGGAACAATGTGTAGAATATAGTAAAATAATATACTATTGTAATAAATTGGAGCAAAAAAACTATTAAATAGCAAGCATAGGCAATAAATAAGTGGCTGATGGTCGCAATGGCATCCATGCATTGATTTGCGAAGTTCTTATTTAGCAGGCGTGCATGTCATTTATTTCCAATATACACATATACACATTCTTTGTTAATTATTAAAATTTCTTAACAGGTCTTGAATGTTGCATACATGTAGTGACAATCAAGTGGGTGACCCCATTGCGTATCAATCTAGCCACTACATGAACAATATACAATAGTAAATAAAACAAAGGTAAACACAGATAGAATTAGTAGCAAATATATATAGTAAATAAGTGACAGTATTTTTAACATCTATGAGTGGGTTTCTATTTGTCAAATATAAGATTTTTCATTATTTATCATTCAGATCACACTATTCAATTCCACAGCTTCGTTTAGGCCATTGGGGTGGATACAGTTCATCTGGTACATCCAGTATACCTCTCTTCTGCACAATTTTTTGAACTGATCTCCACCTCTAATGGTCTTAGCGATATAGAAAAAAGATTTCAACTAAAAAATTGGGCGCCCCTCCCTCGAATCTAATATGATGACAATAGTTTATATGAAGAAATAATTGACAGGTATACTCCCCTTTAACCCCTTCCTGACAGAGCTAGTTTTTGCGTTCCTGACAGAGCCATTTTTTTCAAATCTGACATGTCTCACTTAAGTGGGGATAACTTTTTTTTGCTTTTACTTATCCCAGTGATTTTGAGATTGTTTTTTCGTGACACATTGTACTTCAAATTAGTGGTAAATTTGGGTCGATACAGTCTGTGTTTTTTTGTGAAAAATACCAAAATGTCGTGAAAAAATGGAAAATTTAGCGATTTGCAAAATGTTAAATTTTCTGCTTGTGAGACAAATAATCATACCACTCAAAATAGTTAATAACTAACATAGACCATATGTCTACTTTATGTTTCCATCATTATTTCAACTTCCTTTTAATTTTTTTGGACACTAGGAGGCTTACAATATGAATAGCAAATTCTCAAATTTTCAAGAAAATTTCAAACACTGATTTTTTTAGGGACCAGTTCAGTTCTGATGTGACTTTGAGGGACTTGTATGTGAGACACCCCCATAAATGATGCCATTTCAAAAACTGCACCCCTCACAGTATTCAAAACAGCATTTTGGAAGTTTGTTAACCCTTTAGGTGTTTCACAGGAATTAAAACAAAGTGTAGGTGAAATTTCAAAATTTCATTTTTTTTGCAGATTTGCAATTTTAATACATTTTTCTAAGGAACACAGTACATTTTACTAGAGAAATGTGACTAAAAATTGATTCCCCCAATTCTTTTGTTTTCAAAAATATCCTATATGTGGCCCTAGTGTGCACGTTGACCAAACCACAGGCTTCATAATAGAAGGAGCACCTACTTGATTTTGGAGCCTCCTTTTTATGAGATTATTTTTTAGGCACCATGTAGGTTTCTAGGCACCATAAGATGCTAAAATTTAGGAACCCCCCCACAAGTTACCCCATTTTGCAAACTACACCCCTCAGGGAATTCATCTAGGGGTATAGTGTACATTTCAAACCCCCAGGGGTTTCACCAATTGTGGTACAACTGGGCAGTGAAAATGAAAAATTACATTTTTTACACAAAAATGCAGTTCTGGCTCGAAATTTTTCATTTTCACAAGGAATGAAGGAGACAAAGCACCCCAAAATCTGTGCCCCAATTTCTCCCGAGTACCGCAATGCCTCACATGTGACCAAAAAATACCAGTTGGGTGCATGGCAGGACTCAGAAGGGAAGGAGTGATTTTTGGATTTTGCAGCTCAGATTCTGGTGGAATTTTGGTGGGTGCTATGTCGCATTAGCAAGACCCCCCAAGCACCAATACAGTGGAACCCCCCCACAAGTGACCCCATTTTGCAAACTACACCCCTCAGGGAATTCACCTAGGGGTATAGTGTACATTTCAAACCCCCAGGGGTTTCACCAATTTTGATACAAGTGGGCAGTGAAAATGAAAAATTACATTTTTTTACACAAAAATGCAGTTCTGGCTCAAAATTTTTCATTTTCAGAAGGTATGAAGGAGAAAAAGCACCCCAAAATCTGTGCCCCAATTTCTCCCGAGTACGGCGATGCCTCACATGTGAACAAAAAATACCAGTTGGGTGCATGGCAGGACTCAGAAGGGAAGGAGTGATTTTTGGATTTTGCAGCACAGATTTTGGTGGAATGAATGGTGGGTGCTATGTTGCACCAATACAGTGGAACCCCCCCACAAGTCACCCCATTTTGCAAAGTACACCCCTCAGGGAATTCACCTAGGGGTATAGTGTACATTTCAAACCCCCAGGGGTTTCACCAATTTTGATACAAGTGGGCAGTGAAAATGAAAAATTACATTTTTTTACACAAAAATGCAGTTCTGGCTCAAAATTTTTCATTTTCAGAAGGTATGAAGGAGAAAAAGCACCCCAAAATCTGTGCCCCAATTTCTCCCGAGTACGGCAATGCCTCACATGTGACCAAAAAATACCAGTTGGGTGCATGGCAGGACTCAGAAGGGAAGGAGTGATTTTTGGATTTTGCAGCTCAGATTCTGGTGGAATTTTGGTGGGTGCTATGTCGCATTAGCAAGACCCCCAAAGCACCAATACAGTGGAACCCCCCCACAAGTGACCCCATTTTGCAAACTACACCCCTCAGGGAATTCATCTAGGGGTATAGTGTACATTTCAAACCCCCAGGGGTTTCACCAATTTTGATACAAGTGGGCAGTGAAAATGAAAAATTACATTTTTTTACACAAAAATGCAGTTCTGGCTCAAAATTTTTCATTTTCAGAAGGTATGAAGGAGAAAAAGCACCCCAAAATCTGTGCCCCAATTTCTCCCGAGTACGGCAATGCCTCACATGTGAACAAAAAATACCAGTTGGGTGCATGGCAGGACTCAGAAGGGAAGGAGTGATTTTTGGATTTTGCAGCACAGATTTTGGTGGAATGAATGGTGGGTGCTATGTTGCACCAATACAGTGGAACCCCCCACAAGTCACCCCATTTTGCAAAGTACACCCCTCAGGGAATTCATCTAGGGGTATAGTGTACATTTCAAACCCCCAGGGGTTTCACCAATTTTGATACAAGTGGGCAGTGAAAATGAAAAATTACATTTTTTTACACAAAAATGCAGTTCTGGCTCAAAATTTTTCATTTTCAGAAGGTATGAAGGAGACAAAGCACCCCAAAATCTGTGCCCCAATTTCTCCCGAGTACCGCAATGCCTCACATGTGACCAAAAAATACCAGTTGGGTGCATGGCAGGACTCAGAAGGGAAGGAGTGATTTTTGGATTTTGCAGCTCAGATTCTGGTGGAATTTTGGTGGGTGCTATGTCGCATTAGCAAGACCCCCAAAGCACCAATACAGTGGAACCCCCCCACAAGTGACCCCATTTTGCAAACTACACCCCTCAGGGAATTCATCTAGGGGTATAGTGTACATTTCAAACCCCCAGGGGTTTCACCAATTTTGATACAAGTGGGCAGTGAACATGAAAAATTACATTTTTTTACACAAAAATGCAGTTCTGGCTCAAAATTTTTCATTTTCAGAAGGTATGAAGGAGAAAAAGCACCCCAAAATCTGTGCCCCAATTTCTCCCGAGTACGGCAATGCCTCACATGTGAACAAAAAATACCAGTTGGGTGCATGGCAGGACTCAGAAGGGAAGGAGTGATTTTTGGATTTTGCAGCTCAGATTCTGGTGGAATTTTGGTGGGTGCTATGTCGCATTAGCAAGACCCCCCAAGCACCAAGACAGTGGAACCCCCCCACAAGTGACCCCATTTTGCAAACTACACCCCTCAGGGAATTCATCTAGGGGTATAGTGTACATTTCAAACCCCCAGGGGTTTCACCAATTTTGATACAAGTGGGCAGTGAACATGAAAAATTACATTTTTTTACACAAAAATGCAGTTCTGGCTCAAAATTTTTCATTTTCAGAAGGTATGAAGGAGAAAAAGCACCCCAAAATCTGTGCCCCAATTTCTCCCGAGTACGGCAATGCCTCACATGTGACCAAAAAATACCAGTTGGGTGCATGGCAGGACTCAGAAGGGAAGGAGTGATTTTTGGATTTTGCAGCTCAGATTCTGGTGGAATTTTGGTGGGTGCTATGTCGCATTAGCAAGACCCCCCAAGCACCAAGACAGTGGAACCCCCCCACAAGTGACCCCATTTTGCAAACTACACCCCTCAGGGAATTCATCTAGGGGTATAGTGTACATTTCAAACCCCCAGGGGTTTCACCAATTTTGATACAAGTGGGCAGTGAACATGAAAAATTACATTTTTTTACAAAAAAATGCAGTTCTGGCTCAAAATTTTTCATTTTCAGAAGGTATGAAGGAGAAAAAGCACCCCAAAATCTGTGCCCCAATTTCTCCAGAGTACGGCAATGCCTCACATGTGAACAAAAAATACCAGTTGGGTGCATGGCAGGACTCAGAAGGGAAGGAGTGATTTTTGGATTTTGCAGCACAGATTTTGGTGGAATGAATGGTGGGTGCTATGTTGCACCAATACAGTGGAACCCCCCCACAAGTCACCCCATTTTGCGAAGTACACCCCTCAGGGAATTCATCTAGGGGTATAGTGTACATTTCAAACCCCCAGGGGTTTCACCAATTTTGATACAAGTGGGCAGTGAAAATGAAAAATTACATTTCTTTACACAAAAATGCAGTTCTGGCTCAAAATTTTTCATTTTCAGAAGGAATGAAGGAGACAAAGCACCCCAAAATCTGTGCCCCAATTTCTCCCGAGTACGGCAATGCCTCATGTGTGACCAAAAAGTGGCAGGACTCAGAAGGGAAGGAGTGATATTTGGAGTTTGCAGCACAAATTCTGGTGGAATGATGGTGGGTGCTATGTCGCATTAGCAAGACCCCCAAAGCACCAATACAGTGGAACCCCCCCACAAGTGACCCCATTTTGCAAACTACACCCCTCAGGGAATTCATCTAGGGGTATAGTGTACATTTCAAACCCCCAGGGGTTTCACCAATTTTGATAAAACTGGGCAGTGAACATGAAAAATTACATTTTTTTACACAAAAATGCAGTTCTGGCTCAAAATTTTTCATTTTCACAAGGAATGAAGGAGAAAAAGCACCCCAAAATCTGTGCCCCAATTTCTCCCGAGTACGGCAATGCCTCACATGTGACCAAAAAATACCAGTTGGGTGCATGGCAGGACTCAGAAGGGAAGGAGTGATTTTTGGATTTTGCGGCTCAGATTCTGGTGGAATGAATGGTGGGTGCTATGTGGCATTAGCAAGACCCCCGAAGCACGGTGAAATGATGAACCTAAAAATCCATAGATGTGTGGTATATTTTAAAACACTCCTTTATACATAGGCCGGGTTTGTCGGGGCAAGTGTCACACTGGAAAATAGTTTGCTTTCTTATTCCCTTTTTATAGCAAACTTTGCACCTTTTTTGTGTCCTGCCCTTTTTTCCAGTGGAGGGGATTTCATCAGGAAAATGCTGCCCTGGTACAATACGGGGGCCAGTACTAGAAGTACTGGGGCCCTCTGCCTGCTGGTTCCCAAATATTAGGCCCTTTATGACTTCCTCTTGAAAGTGCATAAATGTCCCCCTCTGGCCGGTAGAACGGAATAGCACGTAAGCGTTATACAGTGCCATCTGGATGATATACACGGCCACCTTCTTGTACCAGATTTTTGTTTTCCGCAGGGCACTGTACGGCTTCAGTACCTGATCTGAAAGATCCACTCCGCCCATGTACCTATTGTAATCCAGGATACAATTTTGAGGTGTGGGTACTGGTACCTCGTACAGGGACGGAGGTGGTACTGTCTCCGTGAATTGTTGTCAGTATAAGGACATCCCTCTTGTCCTTATATTTGACCAACAACATATTTTCGTTGCATATTCCCCTGCTTTCACCCCTTCTCATTACTTGGGCAATGTGCGTTTTTGGGAGGCCTCTTTGGTTCTTGCGCACAGTACCGCAAGCTGCTGTACCTCTTGAACCAAGGGCCTTAAACAGGGGGATGCTAGTGTAAAAGTTATCCACATAGAGGTGATAACCTTTATCCAGGAAGGGGTGCACTAAATCCCAGACAATTTTCCCACTAACACCTACGAGGGAGGGGGGGCATTCTGGCGGTTCAATTCTTGAATCCTTCCCTTCATAAACCCTAAACCTGTGGGTGTACCCTGAGGTGCTTTCACACAGTTTATACATTTTTATGCCATACCTTGCCCTCTTACTGGGAAGGTACTGGCGGAATTTAACCCTTCCTTTAAAATGTATAAGGGACTCGTCGATACAAATAAATTTTTCAGGGATGTACACCTCTTCAAATTTGGCACTGAAATGATCAATGACCGGCCTGACTTTGAATAGCCGGTCAAAGGTGGGATCATCTCTGGGTGGGCACTGTGCATTATCGGTGTAATGTATAAATTTAAGAATTGTCTCAAATCGAGTCCGGGTCATGGCCATACGGTAAAATGGAGTACTGTACAGAACATCTGTACTCCAATATTGCCTAATTTCTGGCTTTTTTACTATGCCCATATGAAACACCAGACCCCAAAACGTCATCATCTCTACTGCATCTACAGGGGTCCACCTAGCAAATGATGACGTGGGGTTTTGAGCAATAAACTGCTGGGCATATAAATTAGTTTGGTCCACCATTAAATTTATAAAATCATCAGAGAAAAATAATTTGAAAAAGTCAATTTCTCTGAGACCTGTGGAATCAAATTGGATTCCTGGCATGGCCAAAAACTCAGGAACCTGGGGCTCAAAATTGTCTGGTGGTGGGGTCCATACGAGATCAATTGTTGGGGGGGGGGTCTCAGCTGCTCTACGGGGGCGTCTTTGAGGGGGTCCCTCATCACCAGAGGAGGAAGAGGAGCTTAAGACGAATCCTTCAAATTCCCCGCTTGCATCACTGGCTGTGTCAGAGTCAGAAGCAAGCATGGCATATGCCTCCTCCACTGAATACATTCTCCTGGATGACTGGGAGGACATTTGGGAGGACATTTGGGAGGACATTTGGGATGCCATTTTTATTTTTGTGTTACTGGTAGTGAAATGTTTCAACACGTGTATAGTGTAGGGGGGGGGTACAAACTTTATTTCAACCTGGGGGGAATGTAGTGTTTAATGTGTATGTAGTGCAGAAAAAAAAATACTTTATACCAAAAAAGAAAATTGAAGGGGTTAAAAAAAAAAATTGAAGGGGTTAAAAAAAAAAAATTGAAGGGGTTAAAAAAAAAAAAGGTCCTGCGCCAAAAATTGAGCACAGATGTTGGTCAGTAACGTCTGTCACTGAACAGCGCTCAAAGGCAACAGGAATTTGATCAAAAAAAAAAAAATAGATCAACCCTGTGCCGAAAAAGCTGATCAGTGATGTACGTCACTGATCAGCGCACAGTGGCCACAGGACACCCACAAAATCACAGTGTGTGTAAAAAAAAAATTAAAAAAAGACCACACAGCACCCACAAAAAAAAAAAAAGGTGATCAGTGATGCGACACTGATTACCAGTGAGGGGCAGCAGGTGCACAACCTTTGGTGCAACTGACAGGTATATATAAAAAAAAAAAAAACCTCTGTACCCCCAAAAAAGTTGCTGATCACCTCAGATATAGTGATCAGCACAAAAGGCGGGGGCAGCAGACACAAAATTTAGCACTCTCTATCACTCTCTGTCACTATCTCTCTCTATCTCTCTATCTCTCACTATCTATCACTCTATGACACTGCAGCAGCAGCACTGACAGGTATATCTATATATAAAAAAAAACCTGCGCCCCCAAAAAGTTGCTGATCAGTTAATTTATACTGATCAGCACAAAAGGAGGGGGCAGCAGTCAGTTATATAAAAAATATATAGCACAATCTGTCACTATCTCTCTCTATCTCTCTCTCTCTATCTCTCTCTATCTCTCTATAACTATCACACTGCAGCAGCACAAAATATAGCACTCTGTCACTAGGCCTCTCTATCTATCTCTCTCTCTCTATCTCTCTCTATCTCTCTATCTCTCTCTCTCTATCTATAACTATATCACACTGCAGCAGCACAAAATATAGCACTCTCTGACACTATCTCTCTCTATCTCTCTCTATCTCTCTCTATCTCTCTCTATCTCTCTCTATCTATCTCTCTATCTCTCTCAGCAGCACAATTTCACAGCACAGGAAGGCACAAGTAGCAACAGGATCCAGGAAGCATCCAGCACACTACAAGCACAGATCAAGCAGTGATGAAGCAGTGATCAGGTAAGTATGGAGCAAGGTTCTGGTCAGTATATGGCGGCAGGTGGGCACGGTGACCGCACTGCACGCTATTCCAGACCGGAATGGCGTCTGCAGTGCAGTCACCGTTAGTTTAAACCCCCCTCCATGGCTGTGATTGGTCCGTCGGTCCGGCGGACCAATCACGGCCTTTGGGGGCGGGCGGGGTGAGGTGGGGTGACACCAGTGTCACCCTTACACCCCGCGGTGATTGGTGCTGTACTTTACAGCACCAATCACCTCCGATCCCGTGTCACCGGCGAACGTTATTCGCCGGTGACACAGGAAAACGATGTGAATGGCTGTTCACACTGAACAGCCAATCACAGCGATCGCCGACGGGGGGGCGGCATCGCAGCCCCCCCTGGGCATGCACGGACATGTGTGCTGTCAGGGACAGCAGACATGTTGAAACTGTCACCGCGTCTATAGACGCGGTGACAGTTTAAATCCATGACGTACATTTACGCCATGTGTCGGGAAGTGCTTCCCGACCATGACGTAAATGTACGTCAAATGTCGGGAAGGGGTTAAGGTAAATTTCTTCAGAAGGCTTTACTCCTCATATATCCTTTTCTCTCTCAAGGGGAATTATTCGGAATTTCGGAGGAATGTGGTTGTTTCTGATTAGCGATGTGATATAAGGATAAATCAACCGGTTTTCAACCCCCGCCAAAACAGCAGTCAGCTCATTCAGATCACACTATTCAATTCCACAGCTTCGTTTAGGCCATTGGGGTGGATACAGTTCATCTGGTACATCCAGTATACCTCTCTTCTGCACAATTTTTTGAACTGATCTCCACCTCTAATGGTCTTAGGGATATAGAAAAAAGATTTCAACTCAAAAATTGGGCGCCCCTCCCTCAAATCTAATATGATGACAATAGTATATATGAAGAAATAATTGACAGGTATACTCCCCTTTAAGGTAAATTTCTTCAGAAGGCTTTACTCCTCATATATCCTTTTCTCTCTCAAGGGGAATTATTCGGAATTTCGGAGGAATGTGGTTGTTTCTGATTAGCGATGTGATATAAGGATAAAGCAACCGGTTTTCAACCCCCGCCAAAACAGCAGTCAGCTCATTACATATGTGCATATGTAATGAGCGGCTCATTTATATGCACGGTGCTCAATACACATGCGCATAGTGGGAACTACTAGTTACCATCAGCCCCAGGGACTGCCCGGATCCCAAATGGACCCCACCCCGCTGCCCTGCATCCATCACCAGCCACAGGGAGGGACCTGAAGTGCTGTGCAAATGCCATGATGCCGGATCCCGCTGCCCGGATCCCCCACGCAGGTAAGTGCCAGGGGAGGGGGTGGGTGTGGTGCAGGTACCCTTCCAGGAAAGGTACCAGGGGAGGGGGAATTAGTGTGGGATTTTTAAATACTGTTTAAGAGGCATTCCCACTGCCTTAAAAACGGTATTTAAACGTGTAGGACTCTGCTTTTAAAACGAGTTGAAATACCGGTTAACTTTAAGCGGTATTTCAACTCTGGCGCTTTCCCACTGCAGCCTTAAATGGTAAATTGTGGGGGAAAAACAGCAATATACCGTTTAAGAGCTGCAGTGGGAAAGGGGCATAAAATTAAAATATATGTGGCATGTTTACAATTCCGTTGTAGGAAGAAGTGTGGAGGGTATCAGTCCTGGAATACTAACTGACCCTATCTAGTATTCCCCTATCCCTGGATGGGAACCTAGTAAGGTATCAGAAGAAACAGCCACTGCCGAGGTCCGCAAGCCGCTTGGAGTACCTGCACATACAGACTCCAGGTAGGGATAGATAGGGTCAGTTAGTATTCCAGGACTGATACCCTCCACACTTCTTCCTACAAAGGAATTGTAAACATGCCGCATATATTTTAATTTGACTTATTATTTGTATATATTTTTTATTTTATTTTTTAATTTTTATTTATTTTATTTCCTCTTATTCTTCATACTCATGTTTTCTTATCCAACTCAATTGATTTATCTCCAATTTTATTCCTCATTTTATCTCTTTCAACAATGTACCTCTTTAAAGACCACAAGACCTGTTACCTGCTGTGCATTACGTTAAGGTGGCCATACACACGCAGATTTATCTTCAGATCTGGCTGGTTGGAACAAAAACATGGTTATGGATGAGAGCAAATGACACTGGACCATTTGCTTGGAAATGCTGGAAAACTGACAAACTGTCGCTCATCCATAACTACAGTATGTTCATGTTTTGTTCCAACTAGCCAGATCTGAAGATAAATCTTACTAGTACAACAGAAGATCTCAGACCTCCTGCTAGGAAATTAGCATATCATTGTCCCAGTCACAGAGCTACTGATAACTTGCCCAGTGCATTTGTACTTTTAAAATACATTTCTCATATAGATATATGCTTTGTGCGATACTGCTAGATTTATATCATTGAAATATGTAATCCTACAAACACATTCTAAACATGTCAAGTGCACACTTTCATGTAAAGATGGTGCCCGCAGCACAGAGATTAACCCCTTTAGTTCAGTGGGATCCATTTTGTCAATGTGGGACTGGGTCTCCGTCCACAGACCCATGTACATACCTCCTGAGTTGAAACAGCTGAGTTGAAACTTGGACTTATCATGGTACCTTAATAAATGTACCCTTACATTTCTGTTCTGAGTGTAGAAATGTATTAGATCGACATGAGAATGTTAACATGGTTATGTCGATAGAGAACATGTTGACACTGATGTAATGTGAACATTGTTGAAATGTGGACAATCTTATTTAACTGTGATTCTATCCTTAATATGACCCCCTAACCCTAACAGTAACCAAAATGTTCACCCTAATGATAACTCCAATCCTAATGGTAACCCCAACACTATCCCTAACTCTAAGTTTAACCGCAACAGTAACCCTGATGAAATGATGACATGTTCCAGATGTCAACTTTAATAATTTCAAACATTGCTAGATGGGGCTGCATTTGGACCTCTGGGCCTGATTCTGGTTCACTCGCAAAACCATGTGCACTGCAGATGGGGCAGATGTAACATGTGCAGAGAGAGTTAGATTTGGGTGGGGTTTGTACTTCAAACTGATATCTATATTGCAGTTTAAAAGTAAAGCAGGCAGTATTTACTCTGAATAGATGTTACCCGAATGTAACTCTCTCTGCACATGTTACATCTGCCCCACCTGCAGTGGGGTGCCGGACGGGGTCCCGACAGTCATTTACCCGACGTCTGGATCCCGACTGTTAAAATACCAACGCACAGGTTCCCAACGGGCACCGGCTATTCTCCCTCATGGGGGTCCAAAACCCCCATAGAGGGAGAATAGAATAGGTGGCGAGCGTAGCGAGCCACCGTGCCCGCAGTGTGGCGAGCGCAGTGAGCCCGCAAGGAGCTTTGTTGCACTCACCATGCTGTCTGAGTCCGGCAAGTCAGGACCCCGACGTCGGGCTAATGACTGTCGGGATCCCGACTGTCGGAACCCTATACCACACCCCTGCAGTGCACATGGTTTACAAATGCAATCCTTAGCAATGCAAATGCAGTAGAAGACATACTCACACCTCCTTTCTACATTTGGAGGTGTATATAAGCATTTGTAATAGCAGCATTGCGACCGGGATTGCAGTCTGGGATCAAATATCAGTTTACTCAGGGCTGCTTACTAGGTCAAGGTTGGGGGGTGATTTTGAGCGCTAGGGGCATGTGTGCTGTGTGATGTACAGAATGCTGCCCTCTGGTTTAGGGTTGCCGCCCTTACAGAAAGCTTTAGCGAAGAAAAGAGAGCCAGTAGGCGCCTTCTGTACACTAAAAAATGTTTTAATCAACATACAAGTATCACAATTCACAAACACAAAACATGTACCTATGCATGCATGCAAAAGAGATAAAAGCTAAAAAATAAAAAATTAAATAAAAATAAAAATAAAGTAAAAAGTCTGCATAAGATAATTACCGAGTCCTGATTGGATGGTGTGGATGCCAGTAATTATAATCCCAACAAGGGTTCATAGCTGTGCAAGATGTTAGTGTCCAGAGATACTGTAATACTGAACAATTTGTAATCCAAGGTAAGTAGACCACTTGCTTAGCACTCTCTGTTGGATGCCCGATATTAGTTGGTGGCGTCCGTACTGTGGAATACAGCACTATCACCCGCGGGGTCGACACGTCAGTATTGTTGGTATTCAATGCTGGGTAGTTGTCACTCCAGCAGACCCGATGCTCGTGGATGCGAATAGACTGAATCCCCTGGTGTTACCTTCTCACTGTCATGAGCTTGCGCCCAGTATGCTGTGTCGGCGTTACCGCACTGGCCTCAGTGTACGCGGCCGGCAGTAGTAGAACACGCCGCAGTGTCTGAAGGTGCCTATCTCGGGGATCAGATCCTTGCTGGTAAACGTTCCAAATTCCTGAATTGAAAAAGCTGCCTGAGCGCAGCGAAACGCATTTTCGTGAGGAGTATATTGTGGACATTGCAGCCAGACACCCAAAGGGATACAGCAGCAAAACATGACCGACCTCTAATCACCGGTCCCCGGCTACGTTTACCAGCAAGGATCTGATCCCCGAGATAGGCACCTTCAGACACTGCGGCGTGTTCTACTACTGCCGGCCGCGTACACTGAGGCCAGTGCGGTAACGCCGACACAGCATACTGGGCGCAAGCTCATGACAGTGAGAAGGTAACACCAGGGGATTCAGTCTATTCGCATCCACGAGCATCGGGTCTGCTGGAGTGACAACTACCCAGCATTGAATACCAACAATACTGACGTGTCGACCCCGCGGGTGATAGTGCTGTATTCCACAGTACGGACGCCACCAACTAATATCGGGCATCCAACAGAGAGTGCTAAGCAAGTGGTCTACTTACCTTGGATTACAAATTGTTCAGTATTACAGTATCTCTGGACACTAACATCTTGCACAGCTCTGAACCCTTGTTGGGATTATAATTACTGGCATCCACACCATCCAATCAGGACTCGGTAATTATCTGATGCAGACTTTTTACTTTATTTTTATTTTTATTTAATTTTTTATTTTTTAGCTTTTATCTCTTTTGCATGCATGCATAGGTACATGTTATGTGTTTGTGAATTGTGATACTTGTATGTTGATTAAAACATTTTTTAGTGTACAGAAGGCGCCTACTGGCTCTCTTTTCTTTACTAGGTCAAGGTAACTGCATCTCGCTATGCAGTCCTTGGCTTCGCTACTCATGGAAAACAGGAAATCTGCATATGCACAGAATATGAAATAATTGGGAAATTACACTACTGATTGAAATTAGTAGTGAATAAGGGCCAGGAGTGTACAATAATGCAGGGCAAAGAAAGAAAAGGATTGTCTCTGTTGCTGGCGCACTAAAGAAGATTTTTAAAATGTAACTTTTATTAATGTTGATAAAAGAAAAACCGTTTTAATGAAATATATGCTACGTACAAGACATTGAACAATTATTAAAATGATGCACGCGCTGTGTGTGTGTCACTTCCAATATGAGTCTTTTTTTGAGGTTTCCCCTGATTGGTTTGTTACAATAAATGATGTAATAGGCCGTGTCGCCCTCAATGTGTACCACTATTTTTACTGAGTACTGTCGATGAAGTCATGTGGGTGACCAGACACTGTGCTGTGACTGGTTCCTCTATTGTGTCACGACTATATGTTAGCTATGAGTCAGTTTGCATAGACTTTATATTAATTGTTCCTTGAATTTAGTAGATGTATATCAATTCGGCAGATGTTACAACACCTGTTTAAGTCAGGGGCTATTCCTGTGTGCACAGCTGTTATATTCAACCCTCTATTGTTTATCCGTTTGGGTAGTTGATATGTACAGCTCCGTCAGTACTCTCTGTCTGTCCGTATACAACCTGACTCCCAGATTGCATGGGTTAGATTGGTTGGTGTGTATCAATGCGCTATATGTTGCAGGTTTCGGCAGTACTTTCAGCTTATCGTTATATTTATTCAGGAGCTGCTGATGCACTGAAGACTAAGGGCCTTATTCTGGTTGGTGCGTATATTTCCGAATACTTTCGGATGGCGTTTTTTAGCCGTCTGCGCATGCGTGGGGAAAGCTATGCGCATGTGCCACGCATGGTCTCCGTACTTGTTCTCACTAATACCGTACAGAAATGTGCACCGCAATCACTCAGGAAATATGGGCGTCTTATGGGCGTCATTCGGAACTACACAGGGGCGTACTTTCAAAGTGGGCTAAACTGGGCGTAAACATGGGCGTACACGAGGGAGTGCACTCATTCTGGTAGGCCAGTGTCTCTTCGGTCACAGAAACCGGGGCACATTACCGGGCAAATCCCCACACCTGCTACATATATAGGTGCCGGGAGATACTGGTGAGGAGGAGGGCATCATCCCCAGCTCCTCACCGTCTGTTTTACCCCAGAGTCCGGCACTTAAGGAAGCGTGACTGCAGCGCGGCGCCATCTTAGAAGGGACGCGGTGAAGAGATCCGGCACCCGCTGATGTAAAAACGGAGCACCGGCTCCCCCCCTGAGATTGGGGCCGGACCTCACGGAGACCTGTGCCCATTGCTGGGGTGTGCTGCGGATAGCGGCGGGATCGTTAGCCGCGCTGTGCTGCACAGTGGCAGAGGGCCGCAGTTATCTTAACTGAGCTGAGGGCCGCAGCCATCTTGACTGACCCGAGGTACCGCATCCTGATACTCAGTGAGCGGCTTAATCATCATCAAAGTACAGACGTCCCTCAGCTGTGTGCTACGCTGAGCTGGTGATCTGACAGCAAAGCGACCATACCAACAGCCTGGGGACAGCTGGACACTGGCCAGTTCTCAGCCTGAACAGCCAGGGGCCAGATTCCATCCTGACAAACAACTCCACAAGGGGTGCAGGTACCGACGTTGACACATACTGCTGTGCAGGGATCACTGTCTTGACTGGTCAAAGTGCCCTACTCCCCCCCCCCAAGCATAGGCTAAGAGACTTTCCCAAACTACTCACTCTGTGCTTTAGCTAATTTGTCGGGACCAGAGGTGGGCGAGCCACTGCCCACTATATTAGAGGCCAGTAACATACCCGCAAGCCCTAATTTGTTTCCGGAGTGGGGACCCTCTGATTCTCTACCCTTCTTCTCCCCTTTATTCTCCTTGTGCTCCTGATTACTTGATGACCACAAACTGACAGGGAACCCTGTATAGCCCACTTGTCTGGTGACAATATTCCCCCAAGCACGCCTGCTTCGGACGTACTCCTCTCGCAGTATGGAGAAGTATGTGGCGAGACCACAGAGATCCCAAAAGGGTTAACAACAAAGCAAACCAAGGGAGAGGCAACAAACCGTGGGCTCCCCGGCTTTGCCTCACTCGCCTAGCCCAACTGACCCCCTGGCTGATATGGAGGCCTCACAACCGTTTAGCGCCACTTCTATTCAGAGGGCGAAGGAGATCTCAGACATAATCTCTCCACTTCTGGATGCTAAATTGGCCCCACTCACAGAGGCAATCACCTATGCGGTGAATCAATTAAAGCAACATGCTACCAGATTAGATGAGGCTGAAGAATGGATTTCCACTTTGGAGGATGAACTCCAGGAGACGAAAACTCTTCTTGCTGACCAAGTTTCTGCAGTGGTGGCAATGCAGGATAGATTGGAAGAAATTGAGAACCAAAATCGACGTAACAACCTGCGCCTAATCGGGGTTCCCGAGTCAGTCAAACCTAAAGATCTACTGCACTTGGTGACCGTCTGGCTACCTCAGACCCTCAACATTCCCATACAAGACAACCCTATCATAGTTGAAAGGACCCATAGAATAGGCCCAGAGAATAGATCTCCACAACAACAATGGGCGACCACGACCTGTCATCTTCAAACTACTGAATTATCTGGACAAATTGAGAATTCTAGAGGCATATAGGAAGCAGAAGGAATTGCTCTACGATGACTCCAAACTCCTACTTTTTCAGGACTTCTCGTTCCAAGTCTCGACTCGTCATAGGGAATTCACACCGGTGTGTAAGGAATTGTTCGATCGTGGGATCAAGTTTGCCCTTCTCTACCCCGCAAAATTGAGTCATTCATAATGACAAGACACTGTACTTTGATGAGGTCCAGCCAGCGAAAAACTTCCTACAATCCTTGAAACTGCCTGGATCGCATCCTAATGGCGGAGAGATAGGTTGAGGACTACACTGTTCGTTAAAACTGTAATTATGCTGTCTTTTCTTTGACTCATGATGGGGGAGTCATTAGGATCCCTCAAAGATTTCATAGTTTTTACGTGCTTTTAAGTCTGTGTTGTTATACTGGTCAGTTGTTCTACCACCTAGGCCTGGGTGGAATTTGAAAACGTATATGGTTAAGATAATATATTTTAATCTGCATAAATGTCATGACATACAGGGGAGCTATGTTAGCACCCCAATTTGGTTACAGAAAACTAAAAAATTGGTTAGATTGCAAATCTTGATATTATTTCTTTCACTGTGCATATCTAATGCTTTTCATGAGTTAACACTCTGTTTCATGGTGGACTATAGCAAAATAGCCGTTACTGTACATTTCTCTCCTGTAGGCTGGGACGGGAGGGGAATTCTCAAACTTGAGATACTTTATTTTACTTAGTGTAAACAGGGTTGGTATTGGGTAATCATGACTGACACTGCTAAAATAGGAGATGAACGCAGATCTAAGACAGATATTAAATGTCTCTCCCGGAATGTGGAGGGATTGAATACCCCTATAAAAAGGAAAAAGATCCTATAAACCCTATGCGGTATTCCTTCAAGAATTCCATTGGAAAGCAGGTGACCCTAATGTTTTGCGGGATAATTGGTTGCGGGATTTTAAACAAGCGTCCTTCAACTCTAAATCCAGAGGGGTACTGATATTGTTTAGTAAGCACCTTACATACGAGATCACGCAAGAATAGGCGGACCCAGAAGGTCGATTCCTATTTCTGAAAGTCACTCTTGAAGGCGACAAATATACTTTAGCATGCCTGTATGCTCCTAATAACCCAAATCCTGACTTTTCACAGCTATATTTACACATTTACAGGATTGGGCGGAGGTGCCAATATTGATTGGGGGAGACCTTAACATTACAATTGACCCAGCACTAGATGCCACAGGTGGAAGGAATGGTGGTGGTGTTAGAAGGGGAGCTCCTCTCAGCCTGTCATTACTTACTGACACTTTTCAATTCATCGACCCGTGGAGATTTTATCTTCCGACGTCTAGAGAATACACATTTTATTCCCATCCCCACAACACATCCTCTAGATTAGATTATTGGGTTATTCCTAGATCATTGCTACACAGAGTCTCCTCATCGGCAATAGGCAATATTTTGATTTCGGATCATGCACCCACTTGGTTCACCATTAAATTACATAGTCCTAAAGTAACCTCCTTCAATTGGAGATTTCCAGATTATATGATCAATTCGGCAGATTTTAAAAGATACTTGAACCAATCTATCATTAATTATTTTACTGACAATAAGGAACATAGTCAAAATATTAACCTCTTATGGCAGGCATCGAAACCAGTTATAAGAGGACATAGCGGGTGACATTCTATGGGATGAGATTTGTGTTTTTTGGCGAATATTAGTAAAAAAAATGGCGACATCGCATTTATCTCTTGAAATCGCATATTTAACACCTTCCCATTAGTGTTCAGGTGTAGCCTGACCTGAACAGACTCACTATATTCTTAGAATTAGTGACCTGCAGCTTTTCTGAACAGTAAAAAATAAAAACAGACATTGAACAACATCATCAAACAGGTAATTTCAACTTTAGATTTCAATTTTGTACTGTATGAACATGGCTAGGAATAACAGATGCACAGGCAAAATGTTTAAAACTATGTGTGCAAATGCTAGAAGCCTAGGAGACAAAATTCCTGATCTAATAGCAATAATGACAAGGGATGACCTAGACATTGTGGCTATCACAGAGACATGGTGGAATGAGAACCATGGCTGGGACGTAGCTATACCAGGATACAATTTATTTAGGAAGGACAGAATGGGAAGAATCGGAGGAGGGGTAGCAATGTATGTAAAGAAAAACATAAATGCTACTTTAATACAAAATATTGAAGAAAAAACTGAGGCCCTTTGGGTGACCATAGAAATGGGGGAGAAGGACATTATTCGTACTGGGGTCATCTATAGGCCACCAGGCCAGGGGCAGGATTTGGACAGGAGCCTATTGCTTGATGTCACTAAAATGGCTTTAAAGGGAGAAGTCATAATCATGGGAGACTTTAATCTACCTGATGTGAATTGGGAGGAGTCTTTTGCAAGATCATCTACAAGTGGCAAATTTCTAAATTCCCTACAGGGAGCCTCTCTCAAGCAATTGGTGAGGGAGCCTACTCGCAAAGACTCAATATTAGATTTAATACTCACAAATGGTGACAGGATATCAGACATATATGTGGGTGAGAACCTGGGATCCAGTGATCATCAAGCAGTATGGTTTAGTATCAAGTCAGGGTCCAACTCCAGTCACACAAAAACTAAGGTGTTGGATTTTAGGAAGGCTGACTTTGCAAAAATGGGGAGATGTTTAAGCGACTCATTAGCGGATTGGACGAACTTGAAAGGAGTGCAGGAGAGGTGGAGAAAATTAAAAAGTGCAATACTAAAGGCAACGGACCTTTGTATCAAAAGGGTTAAGAAAAGTACCAGGAAAAGGAAGCCAGTGTGGTTTACAAAAGAGGTATCAACTAGTGTAAAAGCAAAAAAGATGGCCTTTAGGACATACAAGCAGACTCAAAATAATAATGACAAAGAAGTGTATCTTGCCAGACGCAAAGAGGCTAAGAAAGTGATCAGGCGTGCCAAGGCACAAGCTGAGGAGAAAATGGCTCAGTCGGTAGATAAAGGAAACAAAACTTTTTTTAAGTATATAAATGAAAGGAGAAAATCAAATGGAGGAATAATAAGACTGCGGACAGACACTGAGAATTTGGTGGAGGGAGACAAGGCAATTGCAGATCAGCTAAATAATTACTTTTGCTCTGTATTCACTATAGAAGGAGAAGGGAAGGGACCACAGTTAAGTTGCAAGGACATTTATAAAAATAAGGTAGATGGAGGTACATTTACTAGGGAGAAAGTCCTAACAGAACTTTCAAGACTGAAAGTGGATAAATCAATGGGGCCAGACGGAGTGCATCCAAGGATACTAAAAGAACTAAAAGATGTGTTGGTAGCGCCATTAACAGATTTATTCAACCAGTCACTAGATACAGGTGCAGTTCCAGAGGACTGGAGAAAAGCAAATGTAGTTCCACTGCACAAAAGCGGAAGCAAAGAAGAAGCAAGTAACTACAGACCAGTGAGCCTTACATCAGTAGTAGGGAAAATAATGGAAACACTATTAAAAGAAAGAATAGTGGAATATCTTAAATTAAACAACTTACAGGATCCAAAACAGCATGGTTTTACTGCAGGGAGATCATGCCAAACAAGTCTCATTGACTTTTTTGACTCCGTGACCAAAATACTAGATGAAGGGGGGGCTGTAGATGTGGCATATCTAGACTTTAGTAAGGCATTTGACACTGTCCCACATCGCAGGCTGCTAAATAAACTTGAAAGTGTGGGATTGGATTATAAAACAATTAAATGGATAAGAACCTGGTTGCAGGATAGGAAACAGACAGTTGTCGTAAATGGAGTGCATTCTATGGAGGGACATGTTACCAGTGGAGTACCCCAGGGATCTGTACTTGGACCAGTGCTCTTTAATATCTTTGTCAGTGACATTGCAAATGGTATTGAAGGGAAAGTATGCCTTTTTGCAGATGATACAAAGATATGCAACAGAGTAGACACACCAGGAGGGGTAAATCAAATGACTGATGATCTAAGTAAACTTGAGAATTGGTCAAGAGAATGGCAACTACAGTTTAATGCTAAAAAATGCAAAATTATGCACTTGGGACTCAAAAACCCAAAGGCTCAATATAGTATCAAGGGTACTATAATGGAAACTACTGAGGAGGAAAGAGATCTAGGAGTCACTATTTCAAGTGACTTAAAGGCAGGGAGGCAATGTAACAAAGCAATGAGGAAGGCTAGTCAGATGCTTGGTTGCATAGGGAGAGGAATCAGTAGCAGAAAAAAAGACGTAATAATGCCACTTTATAGGTCATTGGTACGACCTCATCTGGAATACTGTGTCCAGTTCTGGAGGCCATATCTTCAGAAGGATATAAATACATTGGAGAGTGTACAAAGAAGGGCAACTAAAATGGTTCATGGCCTACATCACAAAACTTACCTGGATAGACTAAAAGATCTTAACATGTATAGTTTGGAGCAGAGAAGGGAAAGGGGGGACATGATAGAAATCTTCAAATATATCAAGGGTTTTAACATAGTACAGGTGGGAAATTTTCTTCAAAGGAAAACAAGTAATAAAACACGAGGACATGCACTGAAACTGGAGGGAGGTAGGTTCAGGGGAAATGTTAGAAAGAATTACTTCACAGAAAGGGTAGTGGATAAGTGGAATAGCCTCCCATCAGAGGTGGTAGAGGCTAAGACAGTAGAACAATTTAAACATGCTTGGGATAGGCATATGAATATCCTTACAAAGAAATAAGGATTAAAAAGGGTTGAGTTTACCTGAAGGGTAAAAAAGGGGCAGACTAGATGGGCCAAATGGTTCTTATCTGCCGTCAAATTCTATGTTTCTATGTTTCCCGACATTTGACGTACATTTACGTCATGGCCGGGATGTACTTCCCGACGCATGGCATAAATGTACGTCATGGCTTTAAACTGTCACCGCGTCTATAGACGCGGTGACAGTTTAAACATGTCTGCTGTCCCTGACAGCAGACATGTCCCTGCATGCCCAGGGGGGGTGGCGATGCCTCCCCCCCGTCGGCGATCGCTGTGATTGGCTGTTCAAATGTGAACAGCCAATTACAGCGTTTTCTGTGTACCGGCGAATAACGTTCGCCGGTGACACAGGGATCGGTGGTGATTGGTGCTGTAAAGTACAGCACCAATCACCACGGGGTGTAAGGGTGACACTGGTGTCACCCCATCTCGCCCCACCCGCCCCCAAAGGCCGTGATTGGTTCGTCGGACCGACGGACCAATCACAGCCATGGAGGGTGATTTAAACTAACGGTGACTGCACTGCAGACGCCATTCCGGTCTGGAATTGCGTGCAGTGCGGTCACCGTGCCTATCTGCCGTGATATACTGACCTGATCCTTGCAAATACTTACCTGATCACTGCTTGTAGCGTGCTGGATGCTTCCTGGATCTGACTTCTTGTGACTTCCTGTGTTGTGCTGCTGCTGCTGCTGCAGTGTGATAGAGTTATAGATAGAGAGATAGAGAGAGATAGAGAGAGATAGTGACAGAGAGTGCTATATTTTGTGTCTGCTGCCCCCCCCCCCCCTGTTGTGCTGATCAGTATATCTGTGCTGATCAGCAACTTTTTGGGGGTGCTGGTTTTTTTTTATATATATACAGCTGTGCTGCGTGTGCAACTGACTGCTGCCCCCCCTTTTGTGCTGATCAGTATAAATTAACTGATCAGCAACTTTTTGGGGGTGCAGTGCTGCTGCTGCAGTGTCATAGAGTGATAGATAGTGAGAGATAGAGAGATAGTGACAGAGAGTGATAGAGAGTGCTATATTTTGTGTCTGCTACCCCCCCTTTTGTGCTGATCAGTATATCTGTGCTGAACAGCAACTTTTTGGGGGTGCAGGGTTTTTTTTATATATATAACTGTCAGTGCTGCTGCTGCAGTGTCATAGAGTGATAGATAGTGATAGATAGTGAGAGATAGAGAGAGATAGTGACAGAGAGTGATAGAGAGTGCTATATTTTGTGTCTGCTACCCCCCCTTTTGTGCTGATCAGTATATCTGTGCTGATCAGCAACTTTTTGGGGGTGCAGGGTTTTTTTTTTTATATATATACCTGTCAGTTGCTGCCAGTTGCACTGTCAGTTGCACCAAAGGTTGTGCACCTGCTGCCCCTCACTGGTAATCAGTGTCGCATCACTGATCACCTTTTTTTTTTTTTTTGAGGGTGCTGTGGGGTCTTTTTTTAATTTTTTTTTTTACACACACTGTGATTTTGTGGGTGTCCTGTGGCCACTGTGCGCTGATCAGTGACGTACATCACTGATCAGCTTTTTCGGCACAGGGTTGATCTATTTTTTTTTTTTTTGATCAAATTCCTGTTGCCTTTGAGCGCTGTTCAGTGACGGACGTTACTGACCAACATCTGTGCTCAATTTTTGGCGCAGGACCTTTTTTTTTTTTTTTTTTTTGCACTACATACACACTACACACTACATACCCCCCCGGGTTGAAATAAAGTTTGTACCCCCCCCTACACTATACACGTGTTGAAACATTTCACTACCAGAAACACAAAAATAAAAATGGCATCCCAAATGTCATCCCAAATGTCATCCCAGTCATCCAGAAGAATGTATTCAGCGGAGGAGGCATATGCCATGCTTGCCTCTGACTCTGACACAGCCAGTGAGGCAAGCGGGGAATTTGAAGGATTCATCTTAAGCTCCTCTTCCTCCTCTAGTGATGAGGGACCCCCTCAAAGACGCCCCCGTAGAGCAGCTGAGACCCCCCCCCAATAATTGATCTCGTATGGACCCCACCACCAGACAATTTTGAGCCCCAGGTTCCTGAGTTTTTGGCCATCCCAGGAATCCAATTTGATTCCACAGGTCTCAGAGAAATTGACTTTTTCAAATTATTTTTCTCTGATGATTTTATAAATTTAATGGTGGACCAAACTAATTTATATGCCCAGCAGTTTATTGCTCAAAACCCCACGTCATCATTTGCTAGGTGGACCCCTGTAGATGCAGTAGAGATGATGACGTTTTGGTGTCTGGTGTTTCATATGGGCATAGTAAAAAAGCCAGAAATTAGGCAATATTGGAGTACAGATGTTCTGTACAGCACCCCACTTTACCGTATGGCCATGACCCGGACTCGTTTTGAGTTAATCCTTAAATTTTTGCATTACAACGATAATGCACAGTGCCCACCCAGAGATGATCCCACCTTTGACCGGCTATTCAAAGTCAGGCCGGTCATTGATCATTTCAGTGCCAAATTTCCAGAGATGTACATCCCAGATAAATTAATTTGCATAGACGAGTTCCTTATACATTTTAAAGGAAGGGTTAAATTCCGCCAGTACCTTCCCAGTAAGAGGGCAAGGTATGGCATAAAAATGTATAAGCTGTGTGAAAGCACCTCAGGGTACACTCACAGGTTTAGGGTATATGAAGGGAAGGATTCAAGAATTGAACCGCCAGAATGCCCCCCCTCCCTCGTAGGTGTTAGTGGAAAAATTGTCTGGGATTTAGTGCACCCCTTCCTGGATAAAGGTTATCACCTCTATGTGGATAACTTTTACACTAGCATCCCCCTGTTTAAGGCCCTTGGTTCAAGAGGTACAGCAGCTTGCGGTACTGTGCGCAAGAACCAAAGAGGCCTCCCAAAAACGCACATTGCCCAAGTACTGAGAAGGGGTGAAAGCAGGGCACAATCCACCGAAAATATGTTGTTGGTCAAATATAAGGACAAGAGGGATGTCCTTATACTGACAACAATTCACGGAGACAGTACCACCTCCGTCCCTGTACGAGGTACCAGTACCCACACCTCCAAACCTAATTGTATCCTGGATTACAATAAGTACATGGGCGGAGTGGATCTTTCAGATCAGGTACTGAAGCCGTACAGTGCCCTGCGGAAAACAAAAATCTGGTACAAGAAGCTGGCCGTGTATATCATCCAGATGGCACTGTATAACGCTTACGTGCTATTCCGTTCTACCAGCCAGAGGGGGACATTTATGCACTTTCAAGAGGAAGTCATAAAGAGCCTAATATTTGGGAACCAGCAGGCAGAGGGCCCCAGTACTTCTAGTACTGGCCCCCGTATTGTACCAGGGCAGCATTTTCCTGATGAAATCCCCTCCACTGGAAAAAAGGGCAGGACACAAAAAAGGTGCAAAGTTTGCTATAAAAAGGGAATAAGAAAGCAAACTATTTTCCAGTGTGACACTTGCCCCGACAAACCCGGCCTATGTATAAAGGAGTGTTTTAAAATATACCACACATCTATGGATTATTAGGTTCATCATTTCACCGTGCTTCGGGGGTCTTGCTAATGCCACATAGCACCCACCATTCATTCCACCAGAATCTGAGCCGCAAAATCCAAAAATCACTCCTTCCCTTCTGAGTCCTGCCATGCACCCAACTGGTATTTTTTGGTCACATGTGAGGCATTGCCGTACTCGGGAGAAATTGGGGCACAGATTTTGGGGTGCTTTTTCTCCTTCATACCTTATGAAAATGAAAAATTTTGAGCCAGAACTGCATTTTTGTGTAAAAAAATGTAATTTTTCATTTGCACAGCCCAGTTGTATCAAAATTGGTGAAACCCCTGGGGGTTTGAAATGTACACTATACCCCTAGATGAATTCCCTGAGGGGTGTAGTTTGCAAAATGGGGTCACTTGTGGGGGGGTTCCACTGTATTGGTGCTTTGGGGGTCTTGCTAATGCGACATAGCACCCACCAAAATTCCACCAGAATCTGTGCTGCAAAATCCAAATATCACTCCTTCCCTTCTGAGTCCTGCCATATTTTGGTCACACATGAAGCATTGCCGTACTCGGGAGAAATTGGGGCACAGATTTTGGGGTGCTTTTTCTCCTTCATACCTTATGAAAATGAAAAATTTTGAGCCAGAACTGCATTTTTGTGTAAAAAAATGTAATTTTTCATTTGCACAGCCCAGTTGTATCAAAATTGGTGAAACCCCTGGGGGTTTGAAATGTACACTATACCCCTAGATGAATTCCCTGAGGGGTGTAGTTTGCAAAATAGGGTCACTTGTGGGGGGGTTCCACTGTATTGGTGCTTTGGGGGTCTTGCTAATGCGACATAGCACCCATCAACATTCCACCAGAATCTGTGCTGCAAAATCCAAATATCACTCCTTCCCTTCTGAGTCCTGCCATTTTTTGGTCACACATGAAGCATTGCCGTACTCGGGAGAAATTGGGGCACAGATTTTGGGGTGCTTTGTCTCCTTCATTCCTTATGAAAATGAAAAATTTTGAGCCAGAACTGCATTTTTGTGTAAAAAATTTAATTTTTCATTTTCACTGCCCAGTTGTACCACAATTGGTGAAACCCCTGGGGGTTTGAAATGTACATTATACCCCTAGATGAATTCCCAGAGGGGTGTAGTTTGCAAAATGGGGTCACTTGTGGGGGGCTTCCACTGTATTGGTGCTTTGGGGGTCTTGCTAATGCGACATAGCACCCACCAAAATTCCACCAGAATCTGAGCTGCAAAATACAAAAATCACTCCTTCCCTTCTGAGTCCTGCCATGCACCCAAATGGTATTTTTTGGTCACATGTGAGGCATTGCCGTACTCGGGAGAAATTGGGGCACAGATTTTGGGGTGCTTTGTCTCCTTCATTCCTTGTGAAAATGAAAAATTTTGAGCCAGAACTGCATTTTTGTGTAAAAAATTGTAATTTTTCATTTGCACAGCCCAGTTGTATCAAAATTGGTAAAACCCCTGGGGGTTTGAAATGTACACTATACCCCTAGATGAATTCCCTGAGGGGTGTAGTTTGCAAAATGGGGTCACTTGTGGGGGGCTTCCACTGTATTGGTGCTTTGGGGGTCTTGCTAATGCGACATAGCACCCACCAAAATTCCACCAGAATCTGAGCTGCAAAATACAAAAATCACTCCTTCCCTTCTGAGTCCTGCCATGCACCCAAATGGTATTTTTTGGTCACATGTGAGGCATTGCCGTACTCGGGAGAAATTGGGGCACAGATTTTGGGGTGCTTTGTCTCCTTCATTCCTTGTGAAAATGAAAAATTTTGAGCCAGAACTGCATTTTTGTGTAAAAAAATTTAATTTTTCATTTGCACAGCCCAGTTGTATCAAAATTGGTGAAACCCCTGGGGGTTTGAAATGTACACTATACCCCTAGATGAATTCCCTGAGGGGTGTAGTTTGCAAAATGGGGTCACTTGTGGGGGGCTTCCACTGTATTGGTGCTTTGGGGGTCTTGCTAATGCGACATAGCACCCACCAAAATTCCACCAGAATCTGAGCTGCAAAATACAAAAATCACTCCTTCCCTTCTGAGTCCTGCCATGCACCCAAATGGTATTTTTTGGTCACATGTGAGGCATTGCCGTACTCGGGAGAAATTGGGGCACAGATTTTGGGGTGCTTTGTCTCCTTCATTCCTTGTGAAAATGAAAAATTTTGAGCCAGAACTGCATTTTTGTGTAAAAAATTTAATTTTTCATTTTCACTGCCCAGTTGTACCACAATTGGTGAAACCCCTGGGGGTTTGAAATGTACATTATACCCCTAGATGAATTCCCTGAGGGGTGTAGTTTGCAAAATGGGGTCACTTGTGGGGGGGTTCCTAACTTTTAGCATCTTATGGTGCCTAGAAACCTACATGGTGCCTAAAAAATAATCTCATAAAAAGGAGGCTCCAAAATCAAGTAGGTGCTCCTTCTATTATGAAGCCTGTGGTTTGGTCAACGTGCACACTAGGGCCACATATAGGATATTTATGAAAACAAAAGAATTGGGGGAATCAATTTTTAGTCACATTTCTCTAGTAAAATCTACTGTGTTCCTTAGAAAAATGTATTAAAATTGCAAATCTGCAAAAAAAATGAAATTTTGAAATTTCACCTACACTTTGTTTTAATTCCTGTGAAACACCTAAAGGGTTAACAAACTTCCAAAATGCTGTTTTGAATACCATGAGGGGTGCAGTTTTTGAAATGGCATCATTTATGGGGGTGTCTCACATACAAGTCCCTCAAAGTCACATCAGAACTGAACTGGTCCCTAAAAAAATCAGTGTTTGAAATTTTCTTGAAAATTTGAGAATTTGTTATTTATATTTTAAGCCTCCTAGTGTCCAAAAAAATTAAAAGGAGGTTGAAATAATGATGGCAACATAAAGTAGACATATGGTCTATGTTAGTTAATAACTATTTTGAGTGGTATGATTATTTGTCTCACAAGCAGAAAATTTAACATTTTGAAAATTGCTAAATTTTCCAATTTTTTACGACATTTTGGTATTTTTCACAAAAAAACACAGACTGTATCGACCCAAATTTACCACTAACTTGAAGTACAATGTGTCACGAGAAAACAATCTCAAAATCACTGGGATAAGTAAAAGCAAAAAAAGGTTATCCCCACTTAAGTGATACCTGTCAGATTTGAAAAAAAGGGCTCTGTCAGGAAGGCAAAAACAGGCTGCGGCGGGAAGGGGTTAATAGGATGCGCTAAGGGACGGATATCGCATATTATGTGCGATAACTCATGCGGACCAAAAGTGTGAGAAAAAAATCGCATTTTTATCGCATCCAGATGTTTTCGTACAGAAAAGTATACAAATCGCTTATTTAATGGGATGCGTTTTCGCAAATCGCACTTTTAAGGTGTCTAATAATCGCACTTTTTTCAGACCAGGTTCTGTTGGGCGATTTTTCCCAGAACTCACTTTGGTCAAGTGCACAAATGGTTAATTTCAACACAGGTGCACTCAATTTCACTCAGAAACACCCCTACATATATCCCAACATCATTAAGGACACCTGTGAGGGTTTGAGAAATGGAGATTTTGCAGAGTGGTTTGGAGTTGCTGATTTGTGATGTGGCCCATTTGGAGGAGCTGTGCAGGAGGGAGGAAGCTGCAAACCAGATCCAGGTAGCCCCCCAACTACTGCGTACCCCACGTATGTATCGTGCTCGGCTGTACCTGGACTCCCTCTCGGATCAACAGGTTGTGGGGATGTTTAGGCTGAACCGCAATAACCTGTTGGACTTATATGAGCAGGTGAGAGATGATTTGGACCCTTTCGGGGGAGGCAACTATGCAGTGTCTGGGCTGCAGAAATTAATGTGTACCCTCTACTATTTGGCCACAGGCTCCACTCAGTCTGTGACCTCATGGTCCTTGGGGGTATCACAGCCCACTTTCTCTAAGCATTTTACTCAAGTGTTACTTGCTTTAAAGAAGTTGTGGCGGACAAACATCAGATTCCCACGTTCCGAGTTGGCGTGGCAGGACCACAAGGTGGCTTTCTATAGAATCTCAGCATTCCCTCACGTGCTGGGAGCTATAGACTGCACACACATTGGGATTAGGGCACCGCACATGCGGGGATACGTCTATGTCAATCGGCGTGGGCGGCATTCTTTGAACGTTCAGGTGGTATGTGATGCTCATCTCAAAATCCTAAGTGTTGTAGCAGGCTTTCCTGGGAACTGCCATGACGCCTATATTCTGAGGCACTCAGCTCTCTGCAACCGATTCAACCAACAACAAATGCCAGAGGGCTGGCTACTTGGTAAGTGCATTTTTACATATTACCCTCTCTGTCCTTATTTGTTCCTGCTCAAATGTGTGTGTTTTCAGTTTCACAAGCATATCGCTCTTGTCCCAGTGTCTCCTGTTTGCACAATGCACATACCTTACCATATAAGGCAATAACTTCCTATCTGTGTTTTAGGTGACTCAGGATATGGATGTGTTTCCTGGCTCATGACACCTTTGCGCTCCCCAGAGGGCCCTGCACAGCACCGGTATAATGAATCCCATATTGCAACCCGCAATGTGGTGGAGCGTACATTTGGCATATTGAAAAGTAGATTCCGGTGTTTGGACCGGTCATCGGGTACGCTGCTTTACCACCCAGCAAAAGTAGTGATGATCGTCCAGGCTTGCTGCATGTTACACAACATAGCCCTGTCCCAACCTGCCTATGTGGAGGAGTAACATGCAGCAGTCGTGCAGGAAGCCCAACCTACCACACCTCGGGTAGTGAGGGGTACGCAGAGGGGGAATCTGGTGCGTACACAAATCATCAGGCATTACTTTTCTGGTAAGCACATGTGCCCTGTATTCCAACATGTACCTTTGCTGTAAGTGTACTCATAAACAAATTATTTAGCAATACCATCTGTTTCCACCCACATTTAGCCTAATACACAGAGCCCAACTGATGCAGCTGGTGGTGCTGACCTATCCCTTGCTGTAATCAACCTTGTAAGTAAATTTGTAACATGTATGAATTAAGTTTGCTCTAAAACATGGCTCACCTGGTGTTGTGGAACTACACGTGCCAGCATGCCCTGACACACAATAACCATTACAGTCCAAACAATGAGTGCCAGAGCTTGCTGGAATATGTAGTTCCACAACCTTTGATGGGCTAGAAGTTACCCAACACTACTTTTCAGCAATCCCATTGTCATATACCATTACACTATGTCATATTTCACACAACAATTACAACAATTGCTTTAAAAATAATACACAGACAAAATGGTATGCGTTTAGACATTTTTACTGCAGTATAGTATGTCATAAACAACCTGCATTTTTGTCACTCAAACATTCGAACTGTCGGGGGATGTAACAAGATGTATTTCATATTAGATTAAAAATTGTTAAAAAATTAAAAATGTATAAAAAATATGAACTATTTTCTCCCACCATCAGGCAACCCTAAACCACTTCTTGAAGCTGCACCCAGGCCACCCCGGGTCCTAATACTCCGACGGGGTGGGGAAGTGGGGGAGCCACTTACTGGGGTGCTAGATACACTACTCAGTGTAGATGCTGCTGCACCTATGACATTGCCTTCCATCTGCTGAAGTTGTGCCTGCATACCTATTAAGGCATTGGTCTGCGCTGTGCATGATTGGCTAAGTGCAGCTATACTTTGCGCAAGGCTGCCAATATGGCTATTCTGTTCCCTTACAGCATAAGTAAGATCTGCAAAACGGGTGTCAATGCTATTAGCCATGCGCACATGAGTACCTACACCAACCCGTACACTCCTTGAAATTTTTCTTAATTGAAGAAAAGTGTCACGCATGTACCCCTGGATGTTCCCTATTTGCAGGCTTTGGGAGGCCATAAATTCAATTTGTTTCTCCTTGAAATTTACCAAGGAGTTAGCTACTTGTGCAGCAGAAGCTGCTGTATGGGGTGTGTTTGTGGGTGGGGGTGGGTTGGGAGTCACCCCACTTGGGGGAAGATCACTCTGTTATGACGTCTGTATTTCCTCCTTAGCCGCAAAGGTCTCCACGGGTTCGAGAATTATGTCCATTTCGTCCAACATCATCATAGAGGATTCTGTTGGTTGTGTTCCTAGTTGTACAGTACCTGTGGATACAGATGAAGAGGTAAGTAATGATGCATATATAGGCCAGTCTCTCTTCAGTACTGTTTTTGAAAGGGCTTGAGATGCTGAACGCACATACCTAGGGGTATTATGTACTTACACATGTACCCCAATACTGCATGTAACATTGACATTAATAATAAGTGAGATGGCTAGGTCAGATTACATTCATTTCCGTTGCAATGTAGCAGCAGGAGATGAATGTAGTGTGAGATATTGTTGATGTGACATGGGTGTGTGTACTGTATGTGTAATGGCCTGTTTTTTGTTCATTTACCTGCTTCCACAGATTCTGCTCCAACGGCCCTTCTTTTATTTGATGCGTGAGCACTTCGGGATAGACAATCTGTGAAAGGAAAGATGGGCAGCCATTATCTACCTTGCAATGGATAAGCATTTATGCCAAAAATGCATTGAAATGACATTACTGGACAATACTTCCTTTGGTTAAGGACTACATTATTTAGTCCCCACATTATTTGACATATGTTTTTCACCTGAATTTTTTGTTAGATTATTATTAAACTATTTGACACATTACAACTAGTGGATAATCTGTGGTATGTAGGCATGGCAGCTAAACCACCAGTACACCAATGTTTTTTGGGCCACATACATGTTAAGCTGCTAGAAATAATGTTAAATGTGTTGATCAATATCAGCAGTTGTGGAACTACAAGGCCCAGCATTATGACCAATTTGAAAGTAGGAGCAGGCAATTTTTTGTGCTTGACCTTGCTGGGCTATGTAGTTCCACAGCAGCACTTTACTTAGCATAACAATACAAGTGAACATTACAGTTTGAAAACATTGCCATGTATGTTTAAGATTGCATGTGGTCACACTTACCAGCTCTGGATGGCGTTGGCGGCCTATCAGTTTCCGCGACGTGCATGCCAGGCAGGACCTCAGGGGGTATGATTCTTTTGAGCTTGACCTCATAGGACGTGTAGCAGACAGTGGTGGGGCTTCCTCCGCCAGTCTTGGTGGCCTCCTCCAACTCCATGACCATTTTACTTTTGAGCTGTCTCTTGATGTCGTTGAACCTCTTCTTGACATTTCTGACCAGGCGCTTGTGCTGACTTACAGCGTTCACCGCCTGGGTGATGTCCTTCCACATAGCCCTTTTCCGCTGTGCTGTGGTCTTGTGGTGACTTTTCCCCAGTAAACGGTCAAACACGGGTATGATAGCCCGGACAAGCGCAGCATTTTCCTCGTATGAGAATCTGACCATTCGGCCACTTTTTGTGTGGCCAGCTTCTACCTCCTCCTCCTCCTCATTTTCTACTCCAGCCATGTACCCCTCCTCCTCCATGCCAGTGTCTTCCTCCTCCTCACCTCCATCTTCCTCCACCTCTAACATGTGGCCCTCCTGCAGCTGCTCTGGGGTATGGAATAGGTCCTGGGTATAGGATGGGGATGCCAGCGGATCCTCCACCTCCTCCTGCTGGGGCTGGTCCGCCAGGGCCTGGTCTGGGGCTGGCATTGCTGTGGCCATGCTGCCTGCCACACTGCTGCCACTCCCTGTAATGGAGGACGACCTCAGCAGTCCTCTGCTGCCTCTCCCACTTGGCTGGCTGCTGCCACTGCTCACTCTGCCACTGCTCACTCTGCCACTGCTCACTCTGCCACCAACACCTCTTCCTCTGCTCACACTGCCACTGCTCCTCTCCATGCTCCTTACTTCCTATCAAAGAGTGAAATGGCGCCAGTGCCCCTTTATATAGGGGGTGTGATGCATAATGGAGGGGACAGAGGTGGGCCAATAGGTTAGGGGGTTCTTAGTCATGCGGAGACAGTCTTGTAAATCGCACTCCGGTTGGTCCAAAACTCACAAATGACCGGCGGAAAAAATCGCACTTTTTTGTGTCATAAATTCGCACCACTTTGCCGCAAATCGCACTACATCGCACTTTTCAGCCTCCAAATCGCAAAAGTGCGAAGAGCGGTGATGTGGTGCGAGATAAAAAAAGGCGCATTTATCTCATCCCATAGAATGTCACCCAGCATCTCATACATCAGTCATCAAAAAAAAAAGCTACATACGAAATTTATGCAGGCTAGCAAGAGGGTCATGGACACGTATTCTACTTTACTAGACACGCCCACTGACCATAATAGAAACCTATACAAAGAGGCCAAATCCCTATTCGACATGTTATGCGCAGAAAAGGCCCAAAATAGACATTAAGGGGGAAATTTACCAATATGAAAAACCTAGTTTTTCGTATTGGTATTTCCCCTACGACTGCATACGACTGTTTCAGTCGTATGCAAAGTCGTGTTCCGGAGGGGAATGTACAAAGCAGTCATATACGACTGCTTTGTAACCCTCCGATGTCGTATTCATTCATATTAGCGGCACATATATACGGCCGCTAATACGAATTCGTACAGGCAGTCTGCACGGATCAGTCAGATCCGTGCAGGCTGCAGAGTGTAAAAAAAAATAGAAAAATAAATAAATATTTAAAAAAAACGGCGTGGGGTCCCCCCCACAGCCGAAACCAGCACCAGGCTGACAGAGCCGGAGCTGGTAATTAAAAATCAGGGAACCCGACAAATAGCTCTGGGGCTGGTTCCCAAAATACGGGGGACAAAATGAGTAGGGGTCCCCCGTATTTTAAGAACCAGCCCCAGGCAAAACCAGCCAGCAGGGTAATGCCACAGCCGGGGGGAGACTTTTTATGCAAGTCCCCCCGGCCAAAGCATTCATCCCTACCAACCAGTCAGCCTGGCCAGGGGCCCTGGGGGAGTGGGGACCCCCCCAATAAAGGGGTCCCCCCCCCTGGGTGGTGGGCATCGGGCTGATTCAAGTGTAAAAAATAGATTAAACTATTGTTTTTTACTGTGGCACTACAAGTGCCAGCAAGCCTCCCCCGCAAGCTGGGACTTGGAGAACCACAAGTCCCAGCCTGCTGGGCATTAAAGGGCCCGCTGGCACTTGTAGTTCCACAGTTAAAAAAATAGTACACAAAACACACTGACACAAATTTTAAATAAAAGTTTAATACACACATCACACACACACTGATACTTACCTATCTTGATCCCGTCGGTAGGTCGCTGGCTCCGGTGTCGGCAGCTCCGGTGTCGGCGGCTCCGGGGTCGGCGTCCTGTCTGAAGAAAATCCATGGTGGACCTGTGGAAGGAAATCCTACTCACCAGGTCCTCCATGGATGGTCTTGTGTCTTCTGTCTTCTTTTCCAGGGCTTATTTCTTTATCTTTTTTCTTCTTCTTTACGCTCCCGGGACTTTCAGAGCTTCAGAGATGTTTCCTCCTCGACGTCTGGACTAAGAATGAATTCTAGCCAATCAGGAGCCACCTAGCGGCCAATCAGGAGCCAGTAAAGTCGGCTCCTGATTGGCTAGAATTCATTCTTAGTCCAGACGTCGAGGAGGAAACATCTCTGAAGCTCTGAAATTCCCGAGAGCTTGGCAGCGTAAAGAAGAAGAAAGAAGATAAAGAAATAAGCCCTGGAAAAGAAGACAGACTTGCATAAAAAGTCTCCCCCTGGCTGTGGCATTACCCTGCTGGCTGGTTTTGCCTGGGGCTGGTTCTTAAAATACGGGGGACCCCTACTCATTTTGTCCCCCGTATTTTGGGAACCAACCCCAGAGCAGGAGCCTGGGGCTTGTTGTTAAAAATCAGGGAACCCCTATTTGTCGGGTTCCCTGATTTTTAATTACTGGCTCCAGGCTCTGTCAGCCTGGTGCTGGTTTCGGCTGTGGGGGGGGACCCCACGCCATTTTTTTATTTATTTATTTTATTTTATTTATTTTTACACCGCAACCTGCACGGATCTGACTGATCCGTGCAGGCTAAAACGAGAATACGACTGGAAAATGGTGTTCTATTTTTCTGCCGTATTTTCGTGGACAAAAGCAGTATTTTCTATACGGCTTGTGCACACAAAAAGAAAGATTCCCGCACCAGTCTCTTATATTTATGAGATTGTCCTATCTCCTCCAATATGAGAAATCCTTGGGGAAATTCCCCTCTATTTTTCAAAAGGAGGTGCCACCTACTACTTAAGCCAAGACACACATTTTTACAAGAAAAGTAAGTATATTGTAAGTGCACTGACAATCACAATATTTATTCTTAAGATTTAACTTTTATTTTTATTCATTAAAAGGTGAAATATTTAAAATATAGAAAGATAAAGAAAGAAATATAGTTTAAAATATCAATGACCCCTGCTCTCCAACCAAAATTATTGTAGGGTTCTTTTTATCCCTATATGCCTCTTATATGCTTTATAATAGCACTTTTCTTCCTGCTCAGTTTTGAGGAAGAGATATTATTTGCTTCAATGTTGCGAATTTCTGTTATGTAATGGATCCTTATGTATCGGATCTTGTTTTTTCTCTGAATCTCTCAGATTAATGTGTATATTTTGAGTTATATTTTTACACTTTATTGATGTTAACAGACTGACACCTCACATTTTCTGCAGACAAATTATGTCAAATATTTTCGCAGAGAGAGGTGCAGTTTTTTGTTGTTAATATATATAACTCTTAATTACAGCTGTACTCTAATTTATCACAATGGATTAAACTGTACTTTGTGGACTGACAGAAGCTGTGGGTTAACTGTCAGTAATTGCTCTGTGGGCTGATAGAAGCTGTGGGTTAGCTGTCAGTAATTATGTTTATTAATTTAATTTTTATTGACAGTGATTCACACAACCGCAAATTATACCCCCTGTACTTGAGGTTTATTTTTCACCATTTGCACAGAGGAAATGTGTAATTAGTCACCTCTTTATTACGTACTTCTGTATTGAATAGGCACTTATTTGTGTCACAATTATCTGTCGTTGTGTTTATCTCCAAGGTAAAGATTTTTGTCTATTTCTTACACAGATTTATGGTTTCACAGTGTACAGGCATTGAGCTATATCTGGTATCAATGCTATTTAATAAGCAATTATATAACCCAGCTCTTGAATCAAAAGGTGTCCGACAGATTCTCTGTCTTATGCCAAATAGCTACCTGGAGTTTTTTTTTGACAGTTGTTTAACTACACAGTATTTGTGCCTGTTGCACTAAGTATTGTAATACCCAGTGCTAAGATCAAGTATCCTGAGCTATATCCGGTATGTATTTTATTTAAATAACAGTCATACAACCCAGCTCATAATATAACGATAGATGGTTATTTTTATATGTCATATTTTTGCGGTAATTATGAAAATGCTGTCACTGACAGTTTTTTAACAGATTTAGTTGATGTACTAAACGGTCTGTGTAAAAGTACTGCCGCTGATCGTTAGTAAACAGGTATTGTTCCCCACAATATTATATTTCTGTCTTATAGCGGGTTTATTATAGCAATTCCCCGGTGGCTGTGTCATACTATGGGTCTGTTGAACAGTATGTCTGCGACTATGATTTGGTTATGATAAGTCAAAGAATACATTCATATCGCCGCTGTCTGTCATGTACCCCGAGCAGCTCCGGTGGCTATGCTGTATTGTGGGTCTATTGACGGTATCTCTGCGGCTGTGAGGCAGCTATGATAAGCTAGAGAATACCCTCACACCGCTGTTGTCTGTTATGTATATCTCCGGGCAGCTCCGTGTCTCACGGACTGCACGGAGGCTGTGTGCCGGCTTTTGTCTGCCAGACACGCACCCACGCCGCTATTATCGCTTGGTCTCAGTTACTGCACGGAGGTTGTGTGCCGGCTTCTGTCTGCCAGACACGTAACACCCCGCTACTGTCACTTGGTCCCTGTTACTGGTACAGACTGTCTATCATTACACATATATTACATTTCATTTCATTAACATTTCTACAACATTAGGTGCATTTTTAAAGAGGCATAAGATTGGAAGCAGAGGTCATTGCTAGCCAACGACCGTTTCACCAAGCTTCCTCAGGGCATCTTGGTGGAAGCTTGGTGAAACGGTCGTTGGCTAGCAATGACCTCTGCTTCCAATCTTATGCCTCTTTAAAAATGCACCTAATGTTGTAGAAATGTTAATGAAATGAAATGTAATATATGTGTAATGATAGACAGTCTGTACCAGTAACAGGGACCAAGTGACAGTAGCGGGGTGTTACGTGTCTGGCAGACAGAAGCCGGCACACAACCTCCGTGCAGTAACTGAGACCAAGCGATAATAGCGGCGTGGGTGCGTGTCTGGCAGACAAAAGCCGGCACACAGCCTCCGTGCAGTCCGTGAGACACGGAGCTGCCCGGAGATATACATAACAGACAACAGCGGTGTGAGGGTATTCTCTAGCTTATCATAGCTGCCTCACAGCCGCAGAGATACCGTCAATAGACCCACAATACAGCATAGCCACCGGAGCTGCTCGGGGTACATGACAGACAGCGGCGATATGAATGTATTCTTTGACTTATCATAGCCAAATCATAGTCGCAGACATACTGTTCAACAGACCCATAGTATGACACAGCCACCGGGGAATTGCTATAATAAACCCGCTATAAGACAGAAATATAATATTGTGGGGAACAATACCTGTTTACTAACGATCAGCGGCAGTACTTTTACACAGACCGTTTAGTACATCAACTAAATCTGTTAAAAAACTGTCAGTGACAGCATTTTCATAATTACCGCAAAAATATGACATATAAAAATAACCATCTATCGTTATATTATGAGCTGGGTTGTATGACTGTTATTTAAATAAAATACATACCAGATATAGCTCAGGATACTTGATCTTAGCACTGGGTATTACAATACTTAGTGCAACAGGCACAAATACTGTGTAGTTAAACAACTGTCAAAAAAAACTCCAGGTAGCTATTTGGCATAAGACAGAGAATCTGTCGGACACCTTTTGATTCAAGAGCTGGGTTATATAATTGCTTATTAAATAGCATTGATACCAGATATAGCTCAATGCCTGTACACTGTGAAACCATAAATCTGTGTAAGAAATAGACAAAAATCTTTACCTTGGAGATAAACACAACGACAGATAATTGTGACACAAATAAGTGCCTATTCAATACAGAAGTACGTAATAAAGAGGTGACTAATTACACATTTCCTCTGTGCAAATGGTGAAAAATAAACCTCAAGTACAGGGGGTATAATTTGCGGTTGTGTGAATCACTGTCAATAAAAATTAAATTAATAAACATAATTACTGACAGCTAACCCACAGCTTCTATCAGCCCACAGAGCAATTACTGACAGTTAACCCACAGCTTCTGTCAGTCCACAAAGTACAGTTTAATCCATTGTGATAAATTAGAGTACAGCTGTAATTAAGAGTTATATATATTAACAACAAAAAACTGCACCTCTCTCTGCGAAAATATTTGACATAATTTGTCTGCAGAAAATGTGAGGTGTCAGTCTGTTAACATCAATAAAGTGTAAAAATATAACTCAAAATATACACATTAATCTGAGAGATTCAGAGAAAAAACAAGATCCGATACATAAGGATCCATTACATAACAGAAATTCGCAACATTGAAGCAAATAATATCTCTTCCTCAAAACTGAGCAGGAAGAAAAGTGCTATTATAAAGCATATAAGAGGCATATAGGGATAAAAAGAACCCTACAATAATTTTGGTTGGAGAGCAGGGGTCATTGATATTTTAAACTATATTTCTTTCTTTATCTTTCTATATTTTAAATATTTCACCTTTTAATGAATAAAAATAAAAGTTAAATCTTAAGAATAAATATTGTGATTGTCAGTGCACTTACAATATACTTACTTTTCTTGTAAAAATGTGTTTTCTATACGGCTGCTTAGTAAATCAGGAACCACCATTCTTTTGAATGGTGATTCCTGTCGTATCCTAACAATGGTGTAGACATTCGTATTTGTAAATACAAATACGAATGTTCCATCCCTAGGTCTACGAATTGTTGTATTTTGGGGATAGAAAATCCCGAAAATACAAATTCGTAAAAAAAAGGTGTATTTCTCCCTACGAATACACCTTTTTTCTACGAATCCATTTTGGTAAATTTCCCCCTAACTTTCAAAAAAATAAGTACTTTCGATGGGGCAACAAATCTGGGAAATTGTTGGCAACAATGACAAAAACAGCCAGAGAGTTTAAACATGTCACTTCAGTAAAATCACATACCGGCAAAATTACTACAGACCAAAAAGAAATTGAAAAGCTCTTTCTTGACTACACTTCTTTATATGCAGGCCCACAGGAGGATGCCCAAGATGGAGAGTCATTATTACGCCATACTAATCTAAAGAAATTGCTATCCCCCCTCCCACGTAAAAGGATAATAAACTAATGTGCTGACTGGGGCGGTGGCACAGCATTTATTTAAAAAAATAAATATATATATATATATCTATATATATAGATATATATATATATATATAAACTAGGGAATTACCGTACATCTACATTCCAGGGGAGGGTCCCGTCACACTCAACACAGGGAAATATAGCATAATGAATGCAGGTCATACAGCAGGATACATACTGTACGTCTAAATATATAGTGTGTCAGAGAATATCAGAGCATCAGATGGACAAGATCAGCTGTGGCAAACCCAACCCCCCCCCCCCACACACACACACACACCGATGATAGGATATGAGGGTAAAGGAACCCCACAGCAACTAGATTATAACATTATAACAAGGTTCACAGAGGAGATGAACTACAGAAAAAGAAGAAAACAATATGTCAAGAAAGTAATAATCCATATTTTAAAAGGCGAAATATTAAAACTAGGTTTAAAACTAGGTCGCGTCCAACTTTCTCACATTGACCGGATAAGAGAAGCCTTATTAGGATTAATAGACATCCCAATATAAGAAATAGCATGTATAGAAATATAGTAATATAGCAAGAAAGAAATGCAAGAGGCACTAAACTGGCCAGTCACTTCCCATCCGTAGAGCCGCATATATAAAAACAACAGCTACAATGTAGGAGAGGGTCCCATCATTCCCATAGTAAACATATATTTCTTTCATGTAGGCCCACACCCCAAGTCAAAACTTCTGCACTCAAAATAATTAAAGGTACAAAGGCGTAATAGAATATCCTTAGTCTGGAAAATATGTCATAAATGCTGCTGCAGGTAGGAGAAATGGAGTAGACTGCATTGAAGCCGTATCCATGCATATAAGGACATGAGTCCAAAAGTACTCCACATCAGGGAAGGCCATCAAATAAAATACATCCAGGTTGTTAGTATACATAAGTATAGTGCAAGCCACAGGATTGAAACATTCAGGTATAATATTATCTTCTCCAGCAGCATACTTCTCAATGTATCCAAATTTCCGAAGATATGAAGGAACACATCCAGAAGCGTAGATATATAGTAAAGGGCTGTAATGCTGCAAGATGGAAAGATGGAGGGAGTTGTAGTGCAGCCTTGTCCACGCATATAGGGACAGGGGGGCGTAAGCACTCAGGGTTAGGTGAAGCCATCAAAGAGGAAGCATGCAGGATATTAGCATACATAGATAGCATGGAATTCACAGGTTTAGAGCTCTGATGCACAGCTATATCTACTCCAGCAGCATACTTATCAGGAGTATAGGGGGTAGGGAGTACATCTCTCTGTACTTCAGTGATCTGAGCAATAAGCCTTTCAGTAGAGGCATGTATAGCCAGCAGGATTTAGCAATGAGAGGATTCCATATTGATGGGAATGGTAACTGGCCAGGCAGAAAGTGGGAGTATGGTGAATAGCACCTTCAGTGTATCTGGACTATGTAACTGCATGGCAGCACGAGATCCAAAATGGCCACCGGAGCCTGGATGCACAGCCAGCCCAGGCACCAAAGTACAGGCAGCCACCCGCAAGGAGACCGGAGGGGGGCTGCCAGGAGATCGCCAGGCAGCGCAGTCCAGTCCGCTCACCGGGTCCCTGTCACTCACCCGACGCCGCCGCACCGGATGTTCGGCGGGTGCTGCAGAAGAGGATGTCAGGCTGCAGTCTTTCACCTAGTCGCGCCGGCTCCGGGATTGGTGGTCTGTGTGCATAAAGAGCTCCCCGGGTGCAGCGGCAGATCCAGCAGCCGTGCAGGGCAGAATTCAGCGTTGCCAAAACGCAGGATGGGGTTTTCAGGATAGATACCCGGGGAGCTCCAATGCCCCGCGTCCTACCCGCTTGCCGACGTAGCCACGCCCCCCTTCTTCAGCCAATTTTTAACCCAGTTACAAATGTTTCCAAGACCCAGCTACAACATTTTGTAGATCAACCTTATGTGAAGCACTGTATAAAAAGACTTAGCAAAATCTTATCAGACCACATCTACTACATTGCCATAGGCTATGGGGGTGATTCAGTCAGTGGGAACATAGGGTTAATTCTAGTTGGATTGCAAAAGAAAACGACTTCTTTAATGGACAAAACCATGTGCACTGCAGGTGGGGTCGATGTAACATGTGCAGAGGCAATTTTCCTTATAGAAGCTAATTAAGTTAGTTTGAGATGATCTATCCCTTTACAAATACATGCTGGCTCTAACTAATAAAATCAATGCACACTAAGAGGGTCATACTTATCTTCTGGCATTACTGTGTTTGGCCCCATGCCGATGTTTTGGGGACTGCACCTGTGCATGGTCTATTATAAGCATGTGCAGCTCCCCTTTGCAAACAGCTTTGGTGACTTGCATAGTCGTCAAGCCGTTCGCAAGGATTGGGACAGGCCAATTGGAGATATGCAAGGGAATGTGTCTTTGTTACACATCACCATGCATGTAAATGAGGGGAATCAGCGACGGGCGGCTGGTCTGCTGGGTGGCGTCTCTGGTGCTCGGTAAGCTGCGAAGATCGCAGCTTACCGAGTCAACCAGAATCACCCCTAATTACTCCTGAATGATATCCCTTAATATAATTTTCAGTAATTTGATGTCAGATTTATAACTCTGTAATTTCCTGGATGTGTTTTACTTCCTTTTTTAAATAATGGCACTACATCTTCTATTCACCAGTCCCTTGGTACCATGCATGATGAAATTGATATTGCAAAGATAAAGTATAATAACCTATAATTTTCTGAGCTCAGTTCTACCCCCCAGTGTTTTGATTGGCCCACAGGCCAATCAATCAAACAAAATGAATGACTATCAATAGGTAAAAATATTGAATGTTTAACCATTGGATAGTTTCACACTATGTCCATCCCTACTTGTAAGTGCTTTTGCGTGAACACCACCTCTTCAGGGATTCTATCTACAAAAGTTCTTCCTCCACTGTCGAACTGACACCTGCTACCTCACGCTGGCTAATATAATATTATTAGGTGGAGCAAGTGAGCCGCAATTGGCTAACAGTGGCCATTTTAAAAATGAAAAATGGGTACTTATGTATTATCTGGGCGTCCGATTATTGCATCGCATCGCATGCAATATAGTGGCATACAATGCAATGCAATGCAATGTGATTTTTCATTGTAAAGACCCAATTTTTAATTGTATAGTCAACCATGGGTGATTTCATACCCCCACTATGCAACTACGCATGGAGTTAATTTTATATAGTGTGGCGAGCGCAGCGAGCCCGAAGCGTAAAGTTATCCACGTTATCCACGTCCGCTCGCCACGCTTTGGGCGCGGTGGCTCGCTACGCTCGCCACACTATATAAAATCAACTCCATGCGTAGTTGGATAGTGGGGGTATGAAATCACCCATGGTTGACTATACAATTAAAAATCAGGTCTTTGCAATGAAAAATCGCATTGCATTGCATGCTTTACAATGAAAAATCGCATTGCATTGCATGCCTTAAGTAGTGGCATGCAATGAAAAAATCGGGAGCCCAGATAATACATAAGTACCGAAAAATGTTGCCTGCTGCCGAACTTTACGGTAAAAAAACAATCCTGCTCTCATACCCATCACTGCAATATGACGGTCACGCAGAACTGCTTGGAATGGAGATCAGTCGCGAGTTCCAGTCTCAACAGCTTACACACTACAAAATTGGTCAGGTATCCAAGTTTATAAACCAGAAAATCTGAAAGTGACCAGGGTTGGGTGTGTAGGTTGGTGTTGAGTACACAATTGTCATTAGGGAACATCCTATATAACAGATATACCACTTTTGGAACTACACACACGAGTGGTATAGCTATCTTATAAAATGGCCCATTGTGGTCAAACAGGTCTATGTGGAGCTGATGTAGGGTTAAACAAATACACACTACATGCAGCTCATTCTTGACTATATCATCGGTGCCGAGCGAACGGACAGCACACGCACACTGGGAGCGAAGGCATGCCTATAAGGCCACAGAAGTAATTAGTTCAGAACAACACATAAAGGGGAGTGGCATGCTAATGGCTTCTAATGACATCTCACGGCTCGACTACTGCAATGTTCTCCTCACCGGCCTTGCTCAATCCCAACTGGCTCCTCTCCAATCTGCCCTCTATGTTGCAGCCAGGCTTATCTTCCTCTCCCGCCGCTCTAATTCTGCCACTCCCCTTCAACAAAATCTGCACTGGCTTCCATTCCCCTACAGAATCCTCTTCAAACACCTCACACTCACATACAGGGCCATCTCTAATTCCATTGCTCCATATATCTCTAACCTCATCTCCATTCATAAACCCTCCCACCCTCTACGGTCGTCTCTCCTCCACCCTGATCACTGCTTCCCATGCTAGAGTACAGGACTTTGCCCGTGCTGCACCCCTTCAGTGGAAGGCACTCCCTCGCTCCATTAGACTCTCCCCGACCTTGCAAAGCTTCAAACGGGCACTGAAAACTCACCTATTCATCAAAGCGTACCCTTCCACTGCATAAACCAGATGGTTCTCCGACCTCTTGCCTGTTTACATCCTGCTATCTAACCACCACCCACTTGCTTGCACCTCTTGTAATCTGTCTGTCTCCCCTTCCTACTAGATTGTAAGCTCCTCCGAGTAGGGCCCTCTTCCCTCCTGTTGTCAAAGCCCACTTCTCTTCACATGTCACGCACAGCTCTCCTATACTCCAACACTCAGTGACCATCTTCGTCCGCATACTCATCTCCATCATTGGCATCTAGCCTCTAGTTGTATGTTGATTGAGTACTCACTACTTATATCCAAGCTGTAATGTGTATTGAACTGTGGCGCTCTTTATTTGTACTGTATTTTTGTTATTTATTCAATGTTATGCCAAGCTTTGTCTCCCTGTATTGTTCCTTTGTACGGCGCTGCGAAACACTTGTGGCGCCTTATAAATAAAATTATAATAATAATAATAATAGTATGGTACTGTGTCCGTACGGATCTTATCCTGTCCGTACGGACTTCCAGCGTGCGGATGGGCGGACGGCCGACCGAACAGGCTCTGCTTACTGAGGTAATGCTCAAACCATTACCCAATTACTCAAAGTGTATGATGTTTATTGAAATCAATTAACTAGTTGTCTTTCCCAATTGCAATACAAATTTACCCTTATTACATGTGTATTTATTGGGTTCTCAATGTGCCACTTTCCTAAGTACCTGTCAATCTATGTGCCATTTGTGCCTTGAGTGGCAGAGGGGCCAGTGGCAGAGGGAGCAGTGGCAGTGTGACCAGAGGAAGAGGGGCCAGTGGCAGAGGGAGCAGTGGCAGCAGCCAGGCAAGAGGAGCCAGTGGGAGAGGCAGCAGAGGACTGGTGAGGTCGACCTCCATTACAGGGAGTGGCAGCAGTGAGGCAGCCACCATGGCCACTGCAAGGGCAGCCCCAGACCAGGCCCTGGCGGACCAGGCCCAGCAGGAGGAGGTGGAGGATCCGCTGGCATCCCCATCCTGTAGCCAGGACCTTGCCCATACCCCACAGCAGCTGCAGGAGGGCCACATGTCCGAGATGGAGGTGAGGAGGAGGAGGAGAAGACACTGGCATGGAGGAGGATTTTGACATGCATGTGGAAGATATAGAGGATGAGGAGGAGGGTGAAGCTGGCCGCACCAAAAGTGGGAGAAAGGTCCGATTCAGTTATGAGGAGAATGTGGCGCTTGTCCGGGCCATCATATCCCTGTATGACCGCTTACTGGGGAAAAACCAGCACAAGACCACCTCACATCGTAAACGTGGTATGTGTAAGGACATCACCCAGGCGGTCAACGCTGTCAGTCACCACAAGAGGCTAATCAAAAACGTTAAAAAGCGGTTTAACGACATCAAGCGGCAGCTGAAAAAGAAAATGGCCATGGAGATGGAGGAGGCCACCAAGACTGGCGGAGGAAGCCCCACCACAATATCCTACACATCATATGAGGTGAAGCTCCAAAGAATTATCCCCCCTGAGGTCCTGCCTGGGATGCACATTGCGGATACCGATAGGCCGGCAAGCCCACCCCGAGCTGATAAGTGTCACCACATGCAATATGAAACATACATGCCAATGTATTTAAACTGCAATGTTATTTTGTATTGTTATACTAATTAATGTGGTGCTGTGCAACTACATAGCCCAGCAAGGTCTGTCAATGGCAATAGTTTACACCTACTTTAAAAATGATCAGAATGCTGGGCCTTGTAGTTCCACAACTGCACATCTATTGTTCCACACTGTAACATTTTTTCTAGCAGCTTCATATGTATGTGGCCCAAAAACATTGGTGTACTGGTGGTTTAGCAGTCACGCCTACATACCACAGATTTGCCAACAGTTGTAATGTGTCAAGCAGTGTTTTAATTTTTTTGGCTGACTACAGGTGCAAAACATCAATGTAAAAATATGAATAGTAAATAATATAGCCCTAAACCAAAGGTAAATTTGTCCATTATTGTAATTTATTTGATGATTTTGCACAAAAGCATCTCCATTGCTCGGTACATAAAGTCTGCCGATCTTTCCTTTCACAGATTGTCCGTCCCGAAGTGATCAAGCATCCAAGAAAAGAAGCTCCGAAGGTGCCGCATCTGTGGAAGCAGGTAAACGTTCAAACCACAGGCCATTACACATACAGTACACACACCCATGTCACATCAAATAATAAATCACATTACAGTCATCTCCAGCTGCTACATTGCAACGGGCATGAATGTAATGTGGCCTAGCCATGTCAATGAAGATTATTGACAATGTTTCATGCAGGATCGGGGTCCATTTGTAAGTACATAGTACCCCTAGGTATGGGCGTCTACCATCTCAGACCCTTTCCAAAACAGTACTGATGACAGAAAGGACAATATATGCATCTGTACTTACCTCTTCCTCTGTATCCACAGGTACTGTACAACTAGGACAACAATCCACAGAATCCTCTGATATGCCGGTGGATGACATAGAGATAATTCTGGAACCAGTGGACACGTTTGCGGCTGAGGAGGAAATAAACACATCATCACAGAGTGATCTTCCACCAAGTGGGGTGACTCCAAACCCACCCCCACCCAGAAATACTCCCCCTACAGCTGCTTCTGCTGCCCAAGTAGCTACCTCCTTGGTACATTTCAAGGACAAACAACTAGAATTTATGGCCTCCCAAAGTCTGGAAATGGGCAACATTAAGGGGTACATGCGTGACACCTTTCTACAGTTGAGAAAATTGTCTAGGAGTGTACGGGTTGGTGTAGGCACTCAGGTGCGTATGGCAAATAGCATAGACACCCGTCTTGCTGAACTTAGTTCTGCTGTAAGGGAGCAGAATATCCATATTGGCAGCCTTGCACAAAGTATTCATTCAATTAGTCAATCGTGTACTGCGCAGACCAAAGCGTTGATCGCTATGCAGGCACAAATCCATCAAATGGAGGTGTCAGGTGTCATAGGTGCAACTACATCTACAATTAGTAGTGTATCTAGCACACCAGTAAGTGGCTCACCAACTTCCCCACCCCGTCGGAGTATTAGGACCCGGGGTGGCATGTGTGCAGGGTCAAGAGGTGGTAGTGCGCGGCCTGATGGAGGGAAAAAATAATTATTTAACATAAAATAAATTGATAATGCATGTATTATGCTTGAATTTTTGTTACATTAATACACATTTCTAGTGTTTTTGACTGACAAATGCAGGTTATGTATGACATAATATACTGTAGTAAAAATGTCACATCGCATACCATTTTGTCTGTGTGTTATTCTTCAAACATTTGTTGTGTGATCTGTTCCATAATGTAATGATATATGGGCAAGGTATTGGTGGAAGATGCTGTTGTCTCAAATCTGGCCCGTCCGGGATTGTGGAACTACATATTTCAGCAAGCTGTGGCAGTCATGTTTTGAGCTGTCATGCTTACAGTGTGTCAGGGCATGCTGGCTCATGTAGTTCCACAACAACAGGTGAGCCATAGTTGATTGCACAAAAATCACATACATGTTGTTAATATACTTACAAGGTTTTTTACAGCAAGGGATAGGTCTGCACCACCAACTGTACCCTTGGACTGTGTCTATTGGGCTAAATGTGGGGGCAAAAAGATGTTAGTGATAAATGTAATGTAGGTGAGTTCACTTCCAGCAAAGGTACATGTAGGAATAGAGGGCACATGTGCTTACCAGAAAAGTAGTGCCTGATGATGTCTGTACGCACCAGATTCCCCCTCTGCGTACCCCTCACTACCCGAGGTGTGGTAGGTTGGGCTTCCTGCACGACTGTTGCATGATCCTTCTCCACATAGGCTGGTTGGTATAGGGCTATGTTGTGTAACATGCAGCAAGCCTGGACGATCATCACTATTTTGCAGGGTGGTAAAGCAGCAAACCAGATGACCGGTCCAAACACCGGAATCTACTTTTCAACACTCCAAACGTACGCTCCACCACATTGCGGGTTGCAATATGGGCTTCATTATACCGGTACTGTGCAGGGCCATCGGGGGTGCGCAAAGGTGTCATGAGCCAGGAAAGACACCCATATCCTGAGTCACCTAAACCAAAGAAAGGAAGTTATTGCCTTATATGGTAAGGTATGTGCAGTGGGCAAATAGTATTTACATGGACAAGAGTAGTAGGCTGGTGAAAATTGAAACACACACACACACATTTCAGCAGGTACAAATACGAATAGAGAGGGTAATATGTAAAAATGTACTTACCAAGTAGCCAGCCCTCTGGCATTTGTTGTTGGGTAAATCGGTTCCAGAGGCCGGAGTGTCTCAGAATATAGGCGTCATGGCAGTTCCCAGGGAAGCCTGCAACTACACTTAGGATTTTGAGATGAGCATCACATACAATCTGCACGTTCAGGGAGTGCCGCCCACGCCTATTGACATAGAGGTGGCACCGCACGTGCAGTGCCCTAATCCCAATGTGTGTGCAGTCTATAGCTCCCAGCACGTGAGGGAATGCTGAGAGTCTATAGAAAGCAACCTTGTGGTCCTGCCACTCTGACTCTGAACTGGGGAATCTGATGTATGTCCGCCACAACTTCTTTAAAGCAAGTAACACTTGAGTAAAATGCTTTGAGAAAGTGGCTTGTGATACCCCCAAGGACCATGAGGTCACGGACTGAGTGGAGCCTGTGGCCAAATAGTAGAGGGTACACATTAATTTCTGCAGCCCAGACACTGCATAGTTGCCCCCCCCCCCCCCAAAAAGGGTCCAAATCATCTCTCACCTGCTCATATAAGTTCAACAAGTTATTGCGGTTAAGCCTAAACATCCCCACAACCTGTTGATCCGAGAGGGAGTACAGGTACAGCCTAGCACGATACATACGTGGGGTACGCACTATTTGGGGAGGTACCTGGTTCTGGTGCGCAGCTTCCTCCCTCCTGCGCAGCTCCTCCAAATGGGCCAAATCCAAAATGAGCAACTCAAATCCATTCTGCACAATCTCCATGTCTCAAACCCTCACAGGTGTCCTTAATGATGTGGGGGTATATGTAGGGGTGTTTGTAAGTGAAATTAAGGACACCTGTGATGACATTAACCATGTGTGCACTTGACCAAATTGAGTTCTGGGCCAAATCGCCCAACAGAAACTGGTCTGAAAAAATGGCGATTATTAGACACCTTAAAAGTGCGATTTGCGAAATCCCATTCCATTAAATAAGCTAATTGTATACTTTTCTATTGGAAAACATCTGGATACGGTAAAAGTGCGAATTTTTACCGCACTTTCAGTACGCATGACTTATTGCACAAAATATGCGATTTAGGGACCTTTTCGCATCAGATTAAATATGCGATTTCAAGGAAAAATGCGAATTAGCCGTTTTTTGGAGTAAAATTCGCCAAAAAACACAACTCTCATTCCATAGAATGTCACCCACTATGTTTTAATTTAGCCTAAACCAATAGCAAACATTCACTCATTTTTCAATATGTGCCCTTTACCCTAAAAATACTCACATGCACACAACAACATGTATTAATTACCCTGCACTTTCGTGCACATATATACATAATTTTACACATGTGTATATGTGGAAAAAAAAACTGCGCTAGGCAATGTAACAATAAAGAGATTACGTATTGTCAATTAAGCCTAAAAAAGTAATTTAATATAATATATACAAACATTTAGACATAAAAATAAACGACATGTATATAAAAAGAGGGGCAGCAGTGTACCTGGGAGCTGTTAATTAAACCAGTCTATACAGTACCATATTGTGGATCCGGTGTGCATTCAGGTCTGTTCCTATAATGCCTCCCATGAAAAAATTGATGGAAAAACCATTTGTACAATCCAGCAGATTGCAGCAAAGCAATAAATTGTTTAATTGAGTACCGGTGAATTGTGGTTTAGGAACTTTCAAGGAATAGCACTCCCTGGCTTGTTAAGGCCCTCTGCTGGGATAGCAACACGTATCACCCTTCTGAGGAGAATTGGAGAATGGGTGAACACTGGATAATAGGCACAATTGTTATGTAGGCTGGTTCGGATCCTGGTGAAGATGGTAGATTGTAAACACTGAGACTGGATAATGGGCTCCCGTTTGTCCACCATTATCCAGTCTCAGTGTTTACAACATGTATGCAAAGATCTGCAAATAATAACATACACTTGATAACATGTGCAAAGCATACCTAACGTTAGCAAATAGTAGCACAAAATACCATACGTTTAATAATACTTGCTACCACTAACATTTATAGGGGTAGAAAAGTTAATATTCACAGAGCCTGATGCTCCTTCTGAGCCTTAGGGGGTGGCCAGGCTGGCGCCTCCTCAGTTAAGACCATCACCGCTCCAGCTGTATGCACCGCGCTTGGCTGCTTTAGAGACATAGGGGCCCACACGCCATAGCCACCCCTCCATCACCTGAACCAGGGCGTGCAGTTCCCTATAGGAGAAGGGGGGGGGGCATGGAGTGCGGATATGCGACCCGTTCACACTGCAAAAAAACCTGTGTTAAAAGGCAAATTTCCGGGTCAACATGCTAGACCCGGGAATTTTCCTGCAGTGAAAAGGGGTTTAAATGACAAACATTCCCTATATATAGGCAGATTTCATGCGTAATGCATTAATTCACATAATCACAGCTGCTAGAATGGAGTTGCTACTGAACTCAAGCATGGAATTTGGATTTGAGTGCAGCATTACTGAAAAGTAGGACCCAGCAAAAATATAAAACATATTTGTGTTAAAATGGCAGGATTAGACACAGTGTAACATGTTTGTAGTTATTTGTGGGAATAGTACTGTAAGTGTTATGTTGCAAATTAAACTATTGTGAGTATGCATCCTATATCCACGTTTTATGCGTGCGCGGTCCATTTGCGGGTGGTACGCAGCTAATTAAGGGTTGTGAGATGCCCATTTATCCATGGACAAACACAAGGTACCTTCGCTGCTAACATGGCAGACTGATGATTTTGCGACCTCTGATCTGGAGCTGCTTGCCGCAAAACTTGTATCTCTGACTCAGACCTTGCTGAGGCCCGCAGGAGGAGGGAAAAGAAGGAAGTACCATCTGGCTCACAACAGTTGGCTGCTGACATGAGAGGCCATGGCAGCACTGGATGTGGTAGTCAGGAGTCATCTGTCAAGTTCAAGAATATGGCATTTACAAAGGAGGAACGTCACATATTGGTACCCATTTCACAACGAAGGAGAAGATATGGATGAATTTAACGGAGGAAGTGAATAAGGTGTCACCATAGCACTATGAGTGGGAGAATGTGCGCAAAAGGCAAGTGTGTGTGTGTTATCTGTAGATGTTTGTGACCAAACTGCAATCATATAGCAACAATTTCTGTCAAAGGTGTCATTATTTGAATCTAGTTTGTCACACATGTGTCCAACTATATATAGGGGAGGGTTGTCCTGGTGGCAACAGTGTGACATCTGTCAGCATTGAGATTAAAGTGTGTGTATGCAAATGTTCAGCCATGATTGTTGGGCACAATCCAAATCAACCAGTGTAAAGGTTGTTGTTAATGCAGAATGCTAAACTAATGCTATGTGGCAAATCTGCATTAGTATGTTTTTTTGACGCACCTTAATAGTGAATTTTTTAAAAGTACTGTATGTGCAGAAACATATGGTATATGTTATGGTTGTGCTATTTACAGTATTTAGATTTGAACCACCATTATTAGCACACCATGGTTTTTAAGTGTTTTTTTGAAAGCCAACCATAAATTGTTTTTAAAGCCATTAATGTCTGCATAGTCCTCCTGCCTCACGTACTCACCCTACCTCTTTACCTCACCAGTCCTCCTGTCCTGTTCTTCCCTTCCTCTACTTCATCTTCAGTCTCCTCGACAATTTTTACACCTACTTCTGAACTGATGCTGATTTTATTTCTACCAGCTATACCCCTATTTATACTGTATTTTTCAACACACCCTGTACGTTACCTTGTCATTTGTTTTTTGTTTGCTATGTACGGCGCTGCGGACACTTTGCGGCGCCTTATAAATAAATGTACTACTACTACTACTGCATAGTACAAATGTGACATTGAACACTTATATATTATATTGTTTTGATCTTCTGCATTTCCAGGTGGTAGGACTTCAAGTGTAACCTGAAAAAAAAAAAAGTGTGCCCAAGATGGAGGCACAACCAGACCACGGGGAGAGGCCCATTTCCTAAACATCTCACCAGGCACCCCCTGGAAACACTTTAGGCTTAATTCTGGTTCACTCTCAGAGGCAAATTCCTTCTCAAATGGACAAAGCCATGTGCACTGCAGGTGGGGCAGATATAACATGTGCAGATAAAATTAGGTTTAGGTTGGGTTTTTCTTCAAAGTGAGATTTATATTGCAGTGTAAAAATAAAGTAGTCAGTATTTACCCTGCACTGAAACAAAATAACTCACCCAAATCTAATTCTCTAATACATCTCCCCCACCCCCCTGCATTGTACATGGTTTTGTCCATTTGAGAAGTAATTTGCCTCTGAGAGTGAACCAGAATAAGGCCCTTTGTGAGGATTGCACTTCTCAAGCGGAGATCCAAGGAGTGGCAAACATGGATAGTGAGCTCCCAGTGTCACAATTTGCTGCTGTCCTAGGAGGTAAGTGTTGAAATTGGGTTGGTAATGTTTGAGTACATTGATAACTTGTGTGATGCTGACATTGTTTTCTATTTTTACAGATACATCTGCTCCTCCTCCACCAGCAGCTCCCACAGCTTCATCGTCGGGGGCAGAAAGGTGGACACAGAGGGCGGAAGCTGCACAGCGGCAGAAGAGAATTCTGGCGGTGATGGCCGATATGGCTGCTGCACAGAACACCAGTGTGCAGCAGGCCATATGCATATCCACTCTCAATGAAGTATATACCGTGAAAGAATAAAACTAAACAGCAATGTGTAACTCTATTTCTTAATACTCCAATTTTAGAGTATATTTTTGCAAAGAAGTATCCCCATAGGCGCACCTCACTCACTTAAAACAAGGGTGGGGCACACATATAAAGGTTTCTTTGTACTTGAAGAATGTGTTGGTGCAATAAAGATGGTAGGCGTACCCCACTCACGGTTAGTGTGAAGATTTCTAAACTCGTAGCGGTTTCTTTGCCTTTAAGTGTTTTTGTCAAATCTTTGTGATATTCAGGATTTTCTCCATCCAGGGTGTGTGTATAGAAGTAAAAATAGAAAGAAGGGAACAATGTGTAGTCCTATAACAAGCTCCCCATATATCTGCTATAGGTTAACAATAGTGGTTGATCTACCCAAAGGGATGTGATGATCTCAAAGTACTTTCGTACCGGGACTCACACTGAGTGACGTTCTTTACAAGTGCATAAAGGTATCTTTCTTTAAGGTGCTCACAGGTCCGTGAATCTCTATCCTTCACCAGGTGAGAAAAAATACCCCGTAGTGATGGGATGATCTGAATAATGATGATGGCGTACCCAAACTTACAGTTAGGCAAGTCTCTGAAATCCTATAACGGTTTCTTTGGCTCTGTATCTACTGGTCATCTGTTTGGGAATTATTCTTCCAGATGTATAGCCGGCATGTACAGAGTGAAAAGAAAATGTATCTCAGAGATTTCTCCCGCAATATGGGATTTTTCCAACAATGTAAAAATAGACTTTTTCTTCCTCCATAAAAATTGTTTTATTATTACTCTAAAAAATCCTCCATCCCCATGATGGTCGGATATCACAGTCCAAACAGTTCACAAGACCCACAATGGTCAGACATAAAATATAAAGCACATCCAAAAATTGAAATTTTTTTCTAAAAGGTTAAAAATGAGAAATCTGATACATACATCCAATGTTGGGCATAAAGAAGTGATGGCTGCTCACTCTCCACACTGACTGTCGACGCGTTTCGGTGTAACCACCTTTCTCAAGACATCACCAGTCACACTGTGAGTAGGGTACGCTCACTTACATCCCCCTGCTTCTTCACTAACAGCTGAAATTGTCCTTTATCGAGCTCACATCTAATTGATGGTTTTTATTATCTTTTTCTGAGAAACATCGGATTAATCAAACAAGAAAGACTGAACAAAGTTTTTGACGGTCGGAGAACATCTGGACTGGTTGCGCCTTAAAAAGTTTGGAAAATCCATCCCTTGTGTTTTCTTACTATTGTTTTTGGTTATTGGGTGATAACTGAGGATAAGTACGAACTAGAGGCAGCATTGCGCCAAGGAAAGGTCATACCCTATATCTGTTTTTGCAAGAAATGTGCGGTGTCCAAAAGGCTAGTATTGCTTAGCGGACACCACTCGGTCATGCGCTAGGCAATCGGAACGCCTAATCAGGACGGACGCACCTCAACCAATGTCAGCTGAACACAATACAATCACCTACTTTACTCATTACTTGTTAATTACACGCTTCTCACAGCTACAATTGGAAGCATTGCAGCTTAAAGGGAACATTACATGCTGCACTTGTCACACACTTTTACACTGCAAATAATGAACACAACTTAATATTAATAATACTAATACACATGTCACTTCTGCATGTATCAATTAATACAGACATTTGTGGGGCCAAACTAACATTTATTAAAGCAACTTTGCAAAAAATGTCAAAACCATCACAAAATAAATGGTACCATAACAGGACTAAAAGTAAATAATATATAATAAATAGCCACAGCAGAATCATTAGGAACACATCAGGTGGCTTCACAACAAAAGTAGAGCACCAACACTTCAAGTACAGCACACAGTAATGGTAGCCGAAACAGGACAACCAAACATGACATTTGAACCGCGGGCAAATGTGGTGACCCTCGGCACGGTTTTTGACACAGGATGCTGACACACACAGCTCAATGGAAGATTTGGGAAGACATAACGGTGGGGATTAATGGGGACACAAGTTCATTTGCGGGCACGTTTGCCCCTGGCAGGCTCCTTGCCACGTGCAGCAGCTCTTCGGCCTCGCCCACGGCCACAGTCAGATGGTGGGTCATGTGGAGCACATGCTGGGGAGGGGGTGGATGTTCTTCCCCCTCTGGCAGCAGGGAGTGATGATGGTGGTAATGCACCAGAAGCGGGTGACATTAGGACCCTATTGGTGGTAACTAGCTCCACCATAAGTTCATTATGGCGGAGGAGGAGTTCATTTTGCCGCAGGGCTTGATCAGCCAGCACCTGCAGGCTAGCAGCAATAGCCTGCATGCTGGCAGCAATACTCTGCTGGCTGGTGGTCAAACCCTGCAGCACCTCCTCGGCCCTACGCACCCGCTCTGATGCCGAGTCTCCCTGCTGCACAATACTTTCTAGCACACGCCCCCACGTGGACAATTCAGCTGCGGACATTTCCGGCTGCTGCTGCACGGGCCTGCTACTGGGGCCAGGTGGCACAGACTCCACAACCTCCTCAAGAGATTCTTGACCAAGCGGTGGGGATGCTGTTGAACGAGAAAATACCAATTACCACACATTCCATGCCAAATTCAAAACATCTACTTATGGCCTGGAAAATAATTACCTTCAAGCGTAGAAGCCATCACTTCCGCTGGGGACTCGCTGTCTATGGTGCTCACCCCCCGGACCTCCTCCACTGCAATGCAGCACTGTGCCATCTCTTCCAGGGGGGTGAGCTGCAGCTTGCCAGGCATGGGGCCAGCCCCAGAGGTGTGGCTGTGTTCCCACCGCTGGGTCAATTTCTTCTTGAGGTTTCCTTTGAAGTCGTGCCACCTGCAATCAAAGTGTACATATTAATACATGTAACTCCTCATGTTTGCTGTAGCACCCATTGCAATCTGAAACATAATACAACATGTGCCTACTGACACCAAACTTACATTATATTCATTTTTAAAACCAACCCTTAGAAGATACAACAACAGTCACCCTCCAATAACTATCAATTCAATGTCATGGCAAACATGTCTGTGCCTCCAAGCAACGTGACCACCCATTGACCAACTCCATCTAATATTGAATGTAAACATTACTGGACTTGTACTGCTCAAATGTAACACACATGTACTTGCCTCTTCTTAACGTGCTCCGCCTCACGAACTTGTGGAGCCACTGCATTAATCTCCACCGTTATCTCCTCCCAGATCTTCCATCTCCTTGTGTGTGTCAACTTTACCGCTGGGCACTCTATCAAATCACGTGCTCGGGTCACCAGGATGTCAAGCTCCTGCGGTTCATATGCCATGTTTCTTGTGGTTGGTTCCTCTGTTGCCCGACTGCAGCCACGGGCACGGCCACTGGCACCGCCACTGCCACTGCCACGGCCACCGGTTGCTGTACTTGAAGTGCTGGGCTGGCTACTCTGTTGGGAAGCCACCTGCTGTGTTGCCAATGATTCTGCTGATGCTGAGGATGGGCCAGCTGCTGATTGGCCTGATGTTGATGGCCCATCTGGCTGCTCTGGGTTGAGGGGGACATAGGTGGTGTTGGCCTCCATGCGGGACAAGAGATTCTGCACCACCTGTTCTTCCTCTGACTCTGAGCCAGCCATGTTTGCAACAACTGTTTGCCTTTCTAGGACAACTTTAAATACTATTTCTGTAATTGGCGTTAATCAGCTGCAACCTGCGTTCCGTACGGCCGCGTTACGTACGCCAGCGTCAACCGTGCGGCGCATACGGGACGCCCCTTGGTGTGGATAAATATTTCTCAAAAACCTGGCAAACTGAGTAAGTCTGATTTAGTAGCTAAATGCAGATTCCAACACCAAAGACCAAATAAAACTGAGGTCACACATGAAATGTATATTTGATTGTACATCTGTACTGTGCACTTGTTTGGTATGTAGTACAACTGACACTACCCATTCCATATGTAAATCCAGTCCACCACTTAGCCACAAGTAATCAGTGCTAGCATCCAAATCACATGTGAAAGCACTCTAAATTCAGGCTGGATGCTAGCTACTTTTCATTCCACCTCTGTAGTATGGGCCAGTAGAAGGTAAGTGTACACATGGCAGCATGGCCTAATTTTTGGAAAAGGTCTGCCACTATTTGCTATGTTTCTACTGCATAGCTTTCATTATAAAATAGCTGTTTAGTACCTTGTGGAGTTAGGTGTAAGTGTCTAGTGATGCAGACTATTTCACCTGTTGCTTATACCCATGTTTGGTGAATGTTATAGATTATATATAATGTGTTTCCATCTTATTTTTCACTGTCTGTTTAGGATGGGTGTGCGATGCAATGGGTTAGCCGTCTGTTCGGGCGCATACACGCTGTTAGTGTAAAAATGAACAATAAAGTTAATACCAAATATCACTCTGATCAACCAATGACAGCACATGATTGTTTGATTTGTGCCATTGCTAAGATGGCGGCCTATGGGAGAGCAGCCCCATTCTCACCAGCGGAGCTGAGAACACTGGTCTCCGTTATGGAGACCAGGCTGGGGCGGGCGGGCCCAATTATTACGAATAGGCAAAAACGCAATGCCTATGCGGTGGCCCGCCGCCGCATATTCGCACGCACCCAGGTGCGGCGGACCATCGCTCAGCTGGAGCGGCGGTGGTCCGACCTGAGGCGCAGGGAGCCAGACAAGCTTCAGCAAATAAGGGCCAGCATTGCTAGATGTGAGTATTTCGACAGTAAATGGCCATTTGGACATGATTGCTTACCTGACATTATTTAATCCACTAAGGTCACCAGCCTGATCATGAGTTAAACATGGCATACAATATATGAGTGCTACTTCCTGTTTGACACCCTGTAATGGTCATAAAATATGTTATTGGGGAGGATTAATGCTTGTGATGCTTACAATGGCCCAAATGTCACAGCATACCTGCCATGTTACAGGCTGTGTTTTGTAAAGGCCACTAAGGAGCTGTTTGCCTGTACAATTATCTGTACTTATAACCTTTGCATTTATAGGTTGATAAGGCTTAATACAAATTACCACTAATTGCCACTTTTTTTACTTTTCCCAAACACAGCACGTGATCGAGCAAGACAGGCTCGGGAGCAGGCAGAGGCGTCCCAGGCCCAGGAGGAGGGCACTGCCGAGGAGGTGGTGCCACAGGAGGAGGAGCTTGTGGAGGAGGATGTGGTGCCACAGGAGGAGGAGCTGGTGGAGGAAGAGGTGGTACCAGCTGAAGAGGAGGTGGTGCCACAGGAGGAGGACCACCAAGAAGAGGAGGATGAGGAGGCCTGTGAGATGGCGCAGGCGGAGGAAAGTGGTATGTATACATAAAGTTTCATTATTCCTTTTGTCATCTTCTATTTGCTTTGTAGCACTGGTGATTCAATTGTTTTTTTGCAATACTATAAAGTGATAAAACAAACTGGATAGCAACAGACACACTTTGGGGTTAGATAGGGTGGCCAAATCATCCCTTTCATCCTAGACACATATTAATGACACAGGTTGTGCGGATGGCTGTCAGGTCGATTTTAAGTGCCACTGAACCTGTGTAGTTAATCTGTATCCTGGAAGAAAGTGATGACTTGCTCATGTAAGGGTTACATGTCCCTGCTGCTTGCATACAATCTGTAGCCTCATATAGGTGAGTAGAGTTTACTGGTGATTGATCTTTTTAAACTAGATTCAGTATGGCATAAATGGAGTATGGACAGGCGTGGCTTAGACTGGAGTAACAAGTGGTCAGTGCCCCTGGGCCCTCCTCTAGCTAACCACCCCCTGCGGTCTGCATGTATGTTTTGCACCATAATTGTGTGTTGATTTGGTCTTAGTAATGCTTTTGAGCATGGGAGTGGGTTAGTGCTGCAGCTTCCCCTAACTGGCATTATGACAATGATTTCTGGAGCAGACCATCAGCAGGCAAGCCATGCTTGATTGCACAAATGTACTGAGCATTCCTGAGAGTTGTGTAACTCCCCTGCCAGGCTCCATCATATAACAGAACTATATATGAAAGGGTAAAAGACTGCGCTGTACCTGCAGTATGTGGAAAGGGCTGCTGCACAATATCCTAAGATGCACTACAATAGCACCTTGATAGAGAAGACTGTAAGAGGGGGAAATAGGATGTAAGTGCGCAATCCCTACTGCTAAATAACAATTAACCAGTGACACCTCTCTGGTAAAGAATAAAAGTATTTTATTAATTAGTGCAAAATACAGTTTTGATAAGCTATAAGGTACACTTAAAGACTAAAAATGGGAGTGTCTCCTAATACCGGTATACATCAACTAGACATACAAACATAAAACATAAAATAAAAGTAAAAAATGAAAAATTCATATATATATAGAAAAAAATAAATATATAAAAATTCCACAGGGGCCTGATTCAGCTCCTGCAAATAGAACAAATGTTGCACTGAAAAATCGGGGCCAAGATTATGCCAAAAATAAAGTCCTGCAGTGAGGATGATAAGAGTCCTGTAAAGCAGTATACCCACTGTATGGACAGTTAGTGTGGGGGCCTGATTCAGCTCCTGCTAATAGGATGAAAAGTTGGTACTTAAAGAATGGCAAAATAGTGCCAAGAATAATGTCCTGCAATGAGGATGGTATGGGTCCTGTAAACCAGGATACCCTCTGTAAGGATGATGGGTATAGGGGTCCCTGAGAGTTTGGACAGGGCTATTACCTGATCACAAGATGCTCACTGACCATAAATCGAAAACGTCTGCCGGCAGACTTTCCTCCTGCTGAGCTGTAAATAAAGACAGTCTGGAGTCCGATTATCCTCTGTACCTTCAACGCGTTTCACCTGAATGCCAGGCTTCGTCAGGAAGAGAGTTCCAAACGGACGCCATTTTAATGCAATGGAACGCAAGCCGATATTACTATATGATCACTGGGCATGTTTAAAATGTAGGTTTGACTATGTTAAATGTATGCATGAATATCATTAGTCATTTTTCTATTTGTATTTCCTCCACAGATGAGCCTGCCCAAGCAGAGGAGGGTCGCCGTGGGGCCCTCCTAAGACTGCGAGGCCTAATGCGCCAGATGTTGGCGGAAATGGACCGCATAATTGATGCAGAGAATTAATTTACTTTTTGTTGTCAGTTGTATTATAATAAATAGTTATTTAAAGTTCAAAGTTGTCAGTGTTTTTTTCTAACATGCAAAAGTATATGTGTAACTTGTTTAAAATCTTTTAAATAAGCAAAATGTAAATAGTGTATATAGATGTATGTTAGGGTCACATGCTGTAAGGGTTAATGTGTGTCATGAATGTAGTAGGAATGTGGGTCAGTATAGATGAGCATTTAATTGATTGAAATTGATAACAATCCCTTTTTCAGGAGGTTGCCTAAGTGGGTCATGTGATCGCTGTGTGTACTCAGTAAAAAAAGTGTGGGATTGAGCGTAAATACTCCGCATCTGGGCGTACGGACAGCTTCCCGTACGTTCTGGCGCGGTAAGACCGTGCTTGTGTGGGAAGACCGTGCAAGAATCTGTACGTTTCCACCGCACACGCACGGTGTGCGGAGGACACGTGGGCGTTTCTACGGACGTTAGCCGTACACCACCGCACCGAAATAATTCAGGAAAGTACGCACCGATCAGAATAAGGGCCAAGGAGAGGTGGTGGTGATCAATATCGGGGAAAACCTTAGTAGACAAACACACCACCGACCTAACTGTATGTAAGTGTTAAATGTTGTATGTATTTTGTTATCTGAAAACCAAATAAAGAATACAAAAAAAAATATATAATAATAATAATGTGTGGGTGAGTTCACTATTGTGTAAGGTTTGTAGGATCATGAAGTAATGGTTTATAGTACTATAGTACTGAACATGTATACAATGTATATGAAAGCCTTTTATGGATGGCATAAGTGAGTGGCATAATACAACAAAATGTCCGGGATTTCCAAAAACATGTAAATGTAATGTGATGGTATTGCCAGGCACATATTCAGTAACACAATACTGGTATCTAAATACATTAGAAGACATGTGTGTGTAATATGATGAAATATAGAGTACAAACGATTTGAACGCAGAGAAGTGTAAATGGTTAAGGTTTAAAAGTGTGCTTCCCATGTTGCTGCCATGTAGTTATTTAATTGATAAATGAGAGAAACCTCTATGCTGCATTAGCATACCTCCCAACTTTTAACCTGAAGAAATAGGGACACTCGCGCGGCTTCGAGCGCCCGAAAAGGGGGCTGGGCGTATGCAAATGAGGGCGTGGCTTATGCTAATTAGCCGCAACCTCATTTTCATACGAGAATAGACGCTGTGCGCATGCGCACAGCATCTATTCTACTAGTTTGGGGGGTCTCCCAACTGCCACCCCCCGCAGCAGGACAATGCCTGCCGCGGGTGGGACAGCGGGACAGGACCCGAAAATCGGGACTGTCCCTCTAAAATCGTGACAGTTGGGAGGTATGCATTAGTGTGTATTGCATGTAGCTCAATGTAATGTAGCTATTGTGCATGTTGATTGTCTGAGCGAATGCAGGGCCGGTGATGCGACAGGGCTGCGAGGCGTGAGAGTTGCTTTTTTCTTGCAAATGTTTCTCATGTGAACCGGTCCGATCACTCAGTGACACGAGTGAGGCTTACGACCAGCACTTGTTGTCACCACCCACATGCACGCCCCAGTTAACACCCAGTTTTGATGCCGCGCCCTGTGATACACCTACATTACACCCACTGTGTCCGAGCGTGCCCGGCAGAGTATTTCTGCTCGCTGAGATACGTCCGTACATGGTGGAGTGTGGCTGCACATGAGCATAATGAACAGTATGGCTTAGAAACACGCTCCGAGCAAAGTCGTATCCGAGCGAGTCAATCAGAGTATGATCCTAAAAGTTCAGCATGGGACCCAATGGCATCACTGAACAATATTGTTAACACACATTGTAATCATGTATGTAATATACTGTATGTGCTGGATTGATCCTCCAGGGATCGACAGCAATTCTTAAGAGGCATACACATGTAGAGATGTGTGCTAAGCTATTTTGGGTAGTCTATTTCCCTGTGTCCAGATCGTCCATGGAGAGCACATACTGTACATATGCAGTGATTTGTGCTAAGTGATTTTGCTAAGCAAAAAAAAAAGGCAGGGTAGTGGTTCAGAATGAGATATTTCGATCACTAGCACTCCTCTACACACAGAGAGATTTGCAGTAACTCGCTAAGCAATTTGACTAGATTTTGACTGCATGCACTGACTTAGTTAGCAGGTGATAGTGCTGTGCGGGACCGTGCATCATAATCGCTCAGGGCATACATACGGAGAGATCTGTGCTTACTTTCTTAGCAATCTAGTCAGATTGCTTATAAAAGAGCACAAAATTGCTCTGTGTGTATGCCCCTTACACAACATTAAGATCACCACCAGGGCTGTTGTCAAACTAGGTCATACCCCTTTTAGACATACTACCCTGGATTTTGGCCAGGTTTACCCGGGATTTTCAACCCAGGTCACTCCCGGGATTTAAGTAACAGACCCCCTTTCACACTACACCTCAAATCCGGGAAAAACCCGGGAATACCGCTTTCACACATAAGCCAGGCTTTTCAAGCATTTCAGTGTTTCATCATTAAAATTGGACACGCCCCAGCAGCAAAAAAAAGCAACATCACATGCTTAAAACTGAAAAACCCGGGTAAACCCATTCAGACATAAGCCAGGTATTATACCCGGGAGTTAAATACCAGGAAACCCCCATGTCAATTGCAGGTGCTCAGTATCCGGGAGTGAAATCCCGGGTATACCCTTTCAGACATACGCTAGTCCCTCGTTTGGACGCGTTCATGTGAAAAAACCTGGGATTTTCGCGTATGTCTGAAAGGGGTATCAGTGGAGTCTGGGGAGGGGAAGACGTTCCTCTCTGCACAAGTTACATATGCCCCACCTGCAGTGCACATGTTTTTTTATATTTAAGAAGGAATTTGCCTTTGCAGTGAACCAGAATAAGGGCCTATATGTGCCTGATCCCCACGCCAATGCATTTCATGGTGCTGATTGACAATCATAACAGCATATTTGTCATTTTAGCACAAGCATAACACTTTATAAACAAAAACCCACCCCCTACGAATTCGCAGCCAACAACTAACAGGAGCAACCACCTAAGGATGCCATCGATCATGCTTCTTATTTCTCCCAATAGGATTTAGTGACCCGTGAAGACTGGCTTTTTCTCATTGGCAGCATTGGGATCAGGCATGTGCGTCATTACTGCCATCTGATCAAGCTAATCACGCGAGACACCTCAAGAGACAGACTTGCTGTCAAAATACGCTGCACAGTATTATACGCCACATACAGTATGTGCCCCAACGAGTTGGCTCCGCCTTCAGTCATTTTCCCGGAGCACAAGGCTTCTAGGACGACGTCTTACTAGGGACCTAGAGGGAGACATTAATACAGTCAACAGCAATATATGAATCATCACTTTGGGCTCTTTCTTCTAGTTTTGTCTCCACCCACACCCACCAATCAGCGTCCCTGAGATTGGGCGCGCCAGTGACGTCATCCGTTGCCGGGCAGCAGTGCACCCGTGCTGGACGGTGATAGCAAGAAGTGAGACTATTGGCGCCATATCTGTCGAATGCAATGCATTATTGGTCTGGGATTATCATGAAGCGAAGTTTGATCGCGATAGTTACCGTTGCCTGATATTATCTGACCGGGCCTGTGAGGTGAGCATACAGCGTGAGAGGATAATTTTTCCCTATACCAATACGTGTTGCTGAACGGCACACTGTCTGGCGGGGAGGGATGTGGGGGCTGGGGCCGGGGCATTGTAGACCTTTGTTGGGATTGTGGCCATGTGCGTACTCCTTTCACCAGTCTTGCCGCACTATCTCCTGATGGGCTGAGGGTCGCTCCCAAGGTTGTCTGCCCTGATTTCCATGCCCTGACTCTGCAGGTTGCCAATGCTCTGCTGAGAGTTCCGTGTTCCTGAAGGAAAGGAGAAGCTGCGGCGTGTGGCCATCGCTTCTGCCCGCCCGTGTGATGAGCAGCTTGTCAGAGGAGAGAACACATGCTGGCCGTGCGTTTTGGCAATGGTTATTGTGCAAATTTAGTAGATCTATTACGTTGGTTGGATGATTGTAAAGAAACGTGCACCACTAGTAACAGATCACCTGTGGAACCGTATTGCCCTTCATAGGAGCTATACGTAGTAATGTTCTAGTACCCTCGGCAGAGCACTGTACATACAGTATATATGCTCACAGCTACTCTAATGATCCTGCTGTGTAATGCTGTCTTTTTTATATTTTCTGGGACCGGAAAGCTGCTTCACTTCTCTACGCACAATTACACTGGCTGTAGCCTGCACTGCTCCTGCTACGCACATTCTGGCTGTAGTCTGCATACCTGGCTTCCAACATGACCCTCACCAGGAGGGACACAATGCTCTGTTCCTGCACTTCCCTCATAATGTATGATTGTCATCACCTGTGGTGAAACAGCTTTCTTTTCAATGTACCTGTTCAACACAGGTGATGGCAATCCTAAATTAAGAGGGAAGTACAGGAACAGAGCATCGTGGCCCTCCTGGAGAGGGTCATGTTGGGAGATATGAGTCTGCATTGCTCCCGCTTACGCACATTCTGGCTGTAGTAGCTTGCGCTGCTCCGGCTTACGCACATTCTGGCTGTAGTAGCCTGCGCTGCTCCGGCTTACGCACATTCTGGCTGTAGTAGCCTGCGCTGCTCCGGTTTACGCACATTCTGGCTGTGCTTTAGCCATTATTCCAATTTTGATTGACCGGAGTTGGTCCCTATGTGGGGTAATAACTCCCAGTCGATATTTAAAACAGGCTTAAATATCGGCCATCAGTGTTCAATTTTTTTACAATTTAAATGTGCTTTGTCGAATCAGTGACTGTTTTCATAATAGACAGGCTTCTTTGCTGATCCACAGGCACGGGCAGGAATCTTTTCTGACAGTCGGAAAAACGGACCTAACATTGAATACGTTAAGTGTATATTTCTGCTTGTAGGAAATATTGTCCAGGATTGAATACCCCGCTATATAGTTTCAGCTCCTGCTACACCTCAGTGTAGGCTTTCACATAGTGATGTCTGCTATGGAGAATGGTGGTCCTTTGTTTTATTTATTTTTTTAGCTTGTTTAATATTTTAGCTTCTATATATTTGTATCTATTTTGGATTAAATGGGTTGGTTTACTTTTCTATTTTAAGGTTATAAGGATGGTCAGCACTGCTCTTGAGCTGTATTAAGGTGCCTGTCGCTGTCTACACACAGCATAGTGCATATGTTGGTTAGTGGCATCTCTGTGTTTCTTGAGTGTTAGTAAATCATTTCCTAGCAGGCTGATAGGTTGACCTGAAGGAAATCCGCATGTGAATCACTGATTAGTTGATAGAAATGAATGATGTGCTTTCATCGCTCTAAAGCCCCGTACTTACTAAACAGCAATTTAAAGGATAACGCTCAGAAGGGCCAGTCTAAAGGTGGCCATACACCGCATATGACAGGCAATCGTCACACACTGCCTTGAAACGTGTTCTGGATGAAACGTTTCAAGTGCTATGTGAATGACACTTAACCGGTATTTAAAACGGTAATCTGGGTCACTGTTAAGGCTCTGACCCGTTTTAATTACCGTTTTAAAATACCGGTTTTTAAAACGTGTCTGCGATGTGAAAGGGGTATTAGCATGCATATCGTTCAGTGTTTACCCACTATATCGTTAACGATCTGCAGGAGCACGCATCCTTAATGAATATACAGTCCAATCCTGACCATATCGTCAGTGACTGATTGTTTGGCAGGGCAGCTTGAATATAGTCATTCGGGCTTGATGTCAATAACCGCTTGCTCTGGTGCAATTGTGCGGGTCGTGACTCGCTCATAAAAACAGTTTGGTCTATCTATATATACATCAGCCATTGTCTGTGTTGCACAGCCAGCACAATATGTCTAAACAACATCTGTTAAGACCTATCACTAGTACACAGTGGATGATGGTTCAGCAACATATTTGCCATTCAATAAAATGGACGATACAACACGCAGTATATACCCAGCTTAAGCTTAATTAGCAACGTTGGAGGAGAGTTGCAGTGGCATAGAACTCTCTGCCTGATCTCCTCAGGGTCACATTTTTTGTATGCAGCTTGCAAACGTAAAGCTATTGTCATTATCATCTTTATGGGATACTGGGAATCGTCTTAAGGCCTTGGGTATTAGAGGGTACCCGCAGGAGACAGGCATATATAAAACTTTGAACTGGGTGTTCTGGCTCCTCCCCTCTAAATCCCCACCCACGAGCCAGTTTAGAAAAATGTGCCCTCAGAAGAGGATGCACACTGCTGGAGCTCCAGAGAATTTGTCTTCAGTTTTATTTTATTATTTTGAGTTTGCTGTGTTGGACTTCATGGCATTCCTGCTTCGTGGGAAGTCAGGAGAAGGGTTAAGTTGCAGGCCTCTTAAGGTACCAAGCTGTCCCTGCTGCAGGACCACTGTCCTGAGAGGGTTGTTGTCATCCTGGGCATTGCGCTGCAGCGTAACACACCCCCAGCATGCTGCACACTCCTGACTCAGTCCGAAGACTTCAGTGCTGAGTACATTCCGGGGTCCCCACAGTGGGGTACCTCGGTTCATTGTGCAGCAAGATGGCGGCGGCAGTCGCGGCATCCCTCCACAGGGGCCGCGCAGACCCCCTGTCACAGACTGGATGATAGGGACAGCCACTGGACCACCAGAGCAGCTCCCACAAGAAGCTCTGTTCAGGAGAGTGATACTGACAGCCAGCGCCAGTATAAATATTAGCATAAGCCCAGTGCCATTAGAGGGCAGGGCTTGCTCAGAGCGGGACCAGAGAACCCTGTGGATGCCAACACTGCTTCCTGCTTCTCCCTACGGTGCCATTACTGTCTCCAGACACTCCTCAGCGGTGAGGTATACTGGAGGGACATCTGCAGCAGATGAGCAAGTGTTGTCAGCGCTAAATCGCTCATTGTGTCACACTGTGCATTCATTATAAGCATATTACTGTGATATATGTGCTAATCCAACTCCTTATCAGGGAGCTCAGGTTATAGGGTGTGCTGGTTCCCTCAGTATCTCTGAGCGCTCCCCCACAGGCTTGTTAAGCTTTACACACATATCTGTGTTAAGAAGCTCACACATAGTTTCTGTACTCTTCACACTGATTTAATATATATATATATATATATATATTACTTATGTAATATCTGGGCTCCCATTTTTCTTATAAGACCGTGTCCGCTCGCCACACTATATAAAATCAACTCCATGCTTAGTTGGATAGTAGGGTTATGAAAAAATGGGGTGCATTTAACATGGGAGCCCAGATAATACGGTGTAATTTGCAGTGCAACGTTTATACCTGGGTCCACTTCACAGATTACCTGTGAACAATGTATGTCTCCACAACTGGGAGTATCACCCCAGTTTAGTGGGACCTCACAATCAGACTCTCAGGAGCCTGAGTGGGCATCTGTTATAAAAGCTATGCTGCAAAATGTGTCATCTCAATTGGCTGCAAATACTGTGCAGACCAAGCAAGTGCAGCAGGATCTATCTGTCCTGGATCCGATATGATTTCCCGGCGGTCGGGATCCCGGCGGTCGGAATCCCGACACTGGAATCCCGACCGCCGAAATCCCGACAAGGGGGGGACATGGATCGCCCCCCCTTGCGGGCTCGCTGCGCTCGCCACGCAGCGGGCCCGGTGCCTCGCTACGCTCGGCACGCTATTTTATTCTCCCTCTATGGGTGTCGTGGACACCCACGGAGGGAGAAAGTTTCGGGATTTCGGCGGTCGGGATTCCGACCGCCGGGATCCCGACCGCCGGGAAATTAACCGCATCCCATCTGTCCTGTCTGCAAGGGTGGAGAATATCGCCTCCACTCCAGGCCAGTCACGCAAGAGCGCTTCGGCCGCCATACTCAGATGCAGACTTGCATGGAGCTGATGAGGATGATGATGACATGCAGCCATTACAGGGTGCTCATTCATCACTGTGTGGCCTGGAACCTCTCATTATTGGAGACGTATTGAATCTCCCACTGGCTGAGGCACAGGAGAGTGGTACATTTTTTGTGTCACAGAAAAAGCAAAATTAATATTTTTCCTGAATAGGCAGATTTATATGACACATTCAAGGAAGCCTGGAAACAGCCAGAAAACCGGTTTCAGCTGTCCAAGAGATTTAAGTCCACTTTTCCCTTTGACCCGGTTAGTAGGAAAGTGTGGGAGGAGCCTCCAGTAGTGGAAGCTTCGGTATCCAGATTATCCAAGAAGGTGGTACTCCCAGTACTGGGGTCCGCCGGGGTGCTAAGAAAATGGTCAGGCTCGCATCTCCTGATGCACAAAAAGTATTGTGGATTGATGGGGCTGATGGCGTCCAAGTTCAACCACAAGGTGCCCAGGTATTGCTCAAGAACCAGGGATCCTCTGGCGGAAGCAGTGGATGCCCTGACGACGGCCTGGTCATACTACCTAGTGTACTTGTTCCCTCCTCTTCTGCTACTAGCAAAAGTTCTCAAAAGAGTAAGAAACCAAAGGGTGGAAGCCATCCTAGTAGCACTAGACTGGCCAAGATGGGCGTGGTATGCGAATCTTCAGGCCCTTTTATTGGAGGAGCCGTGGGGTCTTCCTCTCAGAAGTGATCTGCTCACTCAAGGTCCCTGCGTTTACCAGGACTTAGGGCGGCTTTGTTTAACGGCCTGGAGGTTGAGCGGCAAATATTAGCCCACAAGAGCTTACATGCCTCTGTCATTTCCACCATGACGCAAGCCAGGAAACCAGTTACAGCTAATCACTACCACCATTGGAGAAAATATGTAGGGTGGTGTGAAAAATGTTTTTCCGCCTGCAGGTTTTAACCTGAACAGACTTCTCAGATTTTTGCAGGCTGGACTAGATTTAGGCCTACGTTTGGGCTCCTTTAAAAGTCCAGATTTCATCTTTATCGATATATATTTTATTTTTTTTTAAATTTATTTTTTTAAGAAGTTGGCTGTGCTGCCAGAGGTACAGATGGTTTTACAGGGAGCTCTTCATATTCAACCCCCTTTTGTGCCACCAACTGCACCATGGAGCTTGGATGTGGTCCTATCATTTTTTCAATTCTCTTGGTTTGAACACTTGTCAGTGGATATGAAGTATCTTACGTGGAAGACTGTTATATTTTTGGCTTTGGCCTCTGCTTGCAGAGTCTCAGAGTTAGGGGCTCTGTACTGTAAGAGTCCCTACTTAATATAGAGCGGAGTTGAGAACAAATCCGCAGTTTCTTCCGAAGGTTATTTCCTTGTTCCACCTAAACCAGCCTATTCAGGTTCTCTGGAGATTCTGGAGTTGCTGGACGTGGTACGTGCCCTGAGGGTGTACGTCCAGAGAACGGCAAGAATCCGCAAGACGGCTTGCCTGTTTGTGCTGTATGACGCACAAAAGATGGGACGTCTATTGCACGATGGATACGTGCGACTGTACTGCAGGCTTATGCAGTGGCTGATATGGATACGCCAGGATTGAAGGCGCATTCTACAAGGTCAGTGGGCGCATCCCGGGCAGCTGCTCGGGGTGTGTCAACCTTGCAGCTTTGTAGAGCTGCCACCTGGTTGGGGCAGCATACATTTGGAAAAATTTTCAAATTGGACTCCCTGGCCAAAGAGTATACCCAGTTTGGGTGGGCGGTACTGCAACAGTCTTTGCACGTTCCCGCCCCCTCTAGAAGCTTTGGGACTTCCCCAAGGTCTTAAGACTATTCCCAGTATCCCATAAGGATGATAGTGAAAATAGGAATTTAATACCTACCGGTAATTCCTTTTCGCAAAGTCCTTATGGGATTCTGGGCACCGCCTCAGTGCGGGGTCTTGCTGCAGTTGATTACTGTGAGTAGTCCATCCTGTTCTACTATGGTGGCATTCTGATTGTTGTATGAACTGGTATAAATCTCACCACTTGTTTACACATATGTTTGGTTAACATATTGATATCTACATATCCTTCTCACATGTTTCATACTCCTTCAGGGACCAGTTTTTCCCTAACTGGTTTGTGGGTAGGGATTCAGAGGGGAGGAGACAGTACACCCAGTTCAAAGATGTATATGTGCCTGTCTCCTGTGCATAATCTCTAATACGCAAGGTCGTAAGATCATTCTTAGTATCCCATAAGGCAGGGCTCGACAACCCGGGTGCCAGGTTGCCATGGCGACCAGTTTTGCCAGGAAGCAGTACTCCTCGGGCAGAGTGACTTTAATTAATGACAGTAGTGGGCCCCATGGAGGATTATACTGTTAACTATAACATCCAGCCAGCGCTGCAGCAGCCGGCAGAGCAGTGCACAACTCACCTGGCTGCTGCTGTATCAGAGAAGGTCTGCGGCGCGGCTATTTAAAAGTTGAGCATGGAGCTACAGTGGTAGCTCCTGATTGGCTCTGGAGCCGTCTTGACTCTTCAAATAGTCACGCTGCGGACCTGCTCTGACAGCTGCAGCCGGTTGAGTTGTGCGCGGCTCTGCTGGCTACTGCGGCGCTGGATGTTATAGCTAACAGTATAACACACCGCTGGGCCAATGCTCACGTGTCCGATGACAGGGTCACCAGCGGCTGCTGCAACTGCTCCTAAATGGAGTCCTGCTATGATTACCCGCCACGGGGATCTGATAGCAAAGATACCAGAGGCTGCTGCCAGCACCCCTGACAGAATAAACTCTGCCAGGACTCGCTGCTCTAGGTAAAGTAAACAGTACTGCTTCTATTGGGAATGAGAGGATGGGGAAATGGAGAGGGGGGTACTGAGTGATATAACCAGTGATGCCTGTCTCACACTGTCACTCACTACCTCTCCCTTTCACCCATTTTCCATCAGTCTCCCTGTCACTCACTGCTTATGCCCTCTGTCACTTTATCCCTTTCGCCCACTCTTGGTTACTCACTGATTCTTCCGGTCAGTCACCCCCTGTTTGTCATCCTTTGTCTCTGCAACACCCCCTGCACCTCTACCTTCTCTTCCACTATCCTGTAATGGTGCACCCCCCCCCCCTGTCATTTTTTCTGGATCTGCCCCTGCCTGGTATCAATGTGGCATAATATGTAATGACACATACACACGGAATAAACTGAGTCACTCCTGGGGTCTTTTGTTGTAGAAAAAGTGACTCAGTTTATTCCCACTGTATCTGCATTCCACTGCAGGCAGTTTGGTATACCGTGTAATGGGCAAGTATAGTATAATATAATATGCAATAGGTATTACGTCATGTGGTATAATGTGTAATGGGCATTGCGCCATGTGGTGTGGCGTTTTGGTGCGCACTTTACCTATTTTTAGTTTTCTGGCTCGTACACTTTCATCCTGGCTCCTAGATTTTTATTTATTTTTTTAATTGTCAAGCCCAGCCATAAGGACTTTGTGAAAAGGAATTACCGGTAGGTATTACATTTCTATTTTTGACTTGGCATAAATGTGGTGGGCCACCTCGCAACTAACTGAATGTACCCAGTAATGTTGACATCTGAAATGTTAGTTAAGCCATAGAAGCAGAGGTGTAAGTTCAGTCAGCAGGAGGGCAGAGTTAGGAGGAATACTCTCCATTTGACAACTGGACATATCCACCACCAGAGTTGCAGGACCCACTAGTCTTGACACTACTGGAACTGTTTTGTCCATGTTATCATGATAATGTTGGCTTGTTCAATGTAAACTTTAAATCTATGTTGACAAATTATGCCAAACTTGTGTATTTTATGAAACTGCACACCAAAATTGTACAAATTGATCCCTCTCTGATCTTTGTCCTTTTGTTTGTTTATTTATTTAGTTTCTTATACCTCTTTCAGACATATGGCAAAATCCCGGGATTTTTCACGCGCACACAATCTCGGGACTAGGGTATGTCTGAAAGGCTCTACCTGGGATTTTAGTCCTCTAAAATCCCGGGTCCTGCGCACCTGCAATGGACCCGGGATTTTTAAAAACCCGGGTTTCAACCGGGTCTAAAATCCCGGGTAGTATGTCTGAAAGGGGTATTATATAGCGCATACATTGCATTTTATTTTTTATTCATCATGTCTGCTCTGTCAGCCTTGCATAGTTACTAGAGCTGTTCTAAATAAACTATGTAGTGCTGCTGGTAATTCTATCCTATTTTCGCTAAAGAAATGTGAATTTGTGATATCACTTCTGCATCTGCATATCATCTAATCCTTGACCCATGTTTATTCTAGAAGCAGAAGTACTCTAGTAGCAGCTTTTTTTTTTCTGCATCATGTAAATTCCAATATGATGCTGAGATTGGAAGATGCAGAGAACCGATAACCTTTTCCTGTGTCTGCCAATGTTTTCAGCTGCCCGAGGTGTCTCGGCCTTACAGCTCTGCAGAGCTGCAACTTGGTCAGGTCAACACACATTGTTAAATTTTACAAGTTTGACGCTCTGGCCAGGGAGGATTCCCAGTTCGGACAAGTGGTTCTACAGCAGACTCCGCACATACCCGCCCGTTCTGGTAGCTTTGGGACCTCCCCATAGTATTGAACCCAGTATCCCATTGGACGGTAGAGAAAATAGGATTTTGGGTACCTACAGGTAAATCCTTTTCTCCTAGTCCATATGGGATACTGGGCGCCCGCCTCTGTGCGGATACTCTGCTGTCCAGTCGGACCAGTGAGGTCTAACCTCTGAAACTTAACATACTGTAACTTCAGTTATGTTGGCTTGTTGCTTTGATGTCAATGCTGACATTTTTTCAATTGCTTGGCTTGTGGCCTTGTTATCAATTCTGACACTTTTCAATTGCTCGGTGACATCTGAATATTAAGTATTCATCTGCTGTTTCTTGTTTGACTGTGGTGTGCTGGTGCAAATCTCACCACACTGACTTATTCACATACCTCCTCATACAGTTGCCTCTCCTTGGGTACAGTTTTTCATTAACTGAGAGGAAGTGGGAAGTGATAGAGGGGAGGAGCCAGTGCACCCACAGTGAAAGATCTTATGTGCCTGTCTCCTGCGGAGGAACTCTATCCCCATAGTATTGAACCCAGTATCCCATATGGACTAGGAGAAAAATCCTATTTTTTTAGTATGTAAGGGGGACATACACGTAGCTGTTGTACTGGACAAGCAGACCACACATACCTAGTCTCTGATCTATACACAGAAACAACATGACTGCCAGAAGAATAAGGAGGCACTGCGGTTTTCTTCCCATGGAAGTGGCAGTGCTCCCAGGTGATGGGATGTTTCTTGCCGTGTACAGTTTTTCCACAATGCACTGGAAATGTCATCATTGACTGACTCATGCAGTTACTTTAAAAACCACATGAGGAAACAAATGGGTGGAAATATAAGTGCATGTTTTAAATGTTAAAATATATTGACATTCTCACCCCCCCCGCTATAATTTTTATTGCATAGTAGGGTTCCTTCTAGGAACCAAATGAGGCAGGGCGCTGGAGGGGCGGACCTGGCACGCTTATGTCACTACAGGGGGCGTGCCCGGGCCGTCGCGTCACTACAGGGGGCTTGCCCGGCCATGACTACGTCACTGAGCTGCCGGGACGTAGCCATGGCCGAGCAAGCCCCCTTCAGCGATGCAACGGCCCGGGCACTCCGGCGGGACAGACTGCAGGCTGATTTAGCGGGGCGCTGCTAGAGGGGCAGGGCGCATTTTGCCCTTTAAAATCGGGCAGGGCGCAGCGCCCCGCTAAAACAGCCTAGCGTGAACACTACATAGGTTTAGATATAGTTCTTTTTGTAGAACTTACATTTATTTTAGTAGGTGAACCTTTTATGAAGGTCATTGGATTATATTACTAACTAGGTGATTCATCGCGCCCTACGGGCACTCTTCACACCGTCGTAAGGGGCTGCGCCCCCTTAATTTGTGAACGTTTGTATATGAGAAATATGGTTAGAATTGTATGAAAGATGCCCTGTATTGCAACTTAGGTGTCCGCGAATCGTGGGAGGGGGGGTCGCGGAGGGTGCCGCGAATTGCAGGAGGGGGGGTCGCGGGGGGTGCCGCGAATTGCAGGAGGGGGGGTTGTGGCGGTGTGGATGCTGCAAATCACGGGAGGGGAGGGATTGCAGAGAATCGCGGGAGGGGGGTCGCGGGGTGGGTTGCCGCAAATCGCGGGAGGGGGGTTACGGGGGCGGGGGTTGCGGCGAATCATGGTAGGGGGGTCGCGGGGGGTGTGCCGTGAATCACGGGAGGGGGGGGGTCACGGGGTGGGGTGCCGAGAATTGCGGGGGGGTGTGTGTGTGTGCCGTGAATCGCGGGAGTGGGGGTTGCGGGGGGGGTGTGACGCGAATCGCCACAAGAAAAAATCAACACAGAAAGGTCAACACATGTAAATGTTGACATAAGTGTGGCACTTCATTGGTGTCCATGTCGACACATGAGAATGAATATGAAAACATAAAAAAAATGAAAAAAAAACCTTCAAAAACTCATGTCAACCTTTTTCATTGTCGACCATAGCCATGTCAGTGTTTTCCATGTGCAATTTAATTCTGGAGCTGCCGCGAATTGCGGGAGGGGGGGGTCGCGGGGGTGGGTGCCGCGAATCGCGGGAGGGGGGGGTTACGGGGCGGGGGTTGTGGCGAATCATGGGAGGGGGGGTCGCGGGGGGTGTGCCATGAATCACGGGAGGGGGGGTCACGGGGTGGGGGGCCGAGAATCGCGGGGGAGGTGTGTGTGTGTGCCGTGAATCGCGGGAGTGGTGGTTGTGGGGGGGGGGCGGTGTGACGCGAATCGCCACAAGAAAAAATCAACACATGTAAATGTTGACATAAGTGTGGCACTTCATTGGTGTCCATGTCGACACATGAGAATGAATATGAAAATATTCAAAAAATTTAAAAAAAAAATTCAACAACTCATGTCAACCTTTTTCATTGTCGACCATAGCCATGTCAGTGTTTTCCATGTGCAATTTAATTCTGGAGCTGCCGCGAATCACGGGGGGGTGCCGCGAATTGCGGGAGGGGGGGTCGCGGGGGTGGGTGCCGTGAATCGTGGGATGGCGGGGTTCACAGGGGTTCCATTGGGGGGTTGCCGCGAATTGCGGGAGGTGGGGGGTCACGGGGGTTGCCGCGAATCACGGGAGGGGGGGTTGCGGGGGGGTGTGACGCGAATCGCCACAAGAAAAAATCAACACAGAAAGGTCAACACATGTAAATGTTGACATAAGTGTGCCACTTCATTGGTGTCCATGTCGACACATGACAATGAATATGAAAAAATAAAAAAAAATTAAAAATAAATCTTCAAAAACTCATGTCAACCTTTTTCATTGTCGACCATAGCCATGTCAGTGTTTTGCATGTGCCATTTAATCCTGGGGCGAATCGCGGAAGGGGGGGTCGCGGGGGGTTCTTTATGCCGCGAATCACGGGAGGGAGGTCGCGGGGGGGGTGTTTTTTCAGCGAATAGGGGGGGGGTCACGGGGGAGGGTTTGCCGCGATTCGCGGTAGGGGGGGGGTCGCGGGGTGGTGGTTATGCCGCGAATTGCGGGAGGGGTCGTGGGGGGGTTCTTTTTGCAGCGAATCGCGGGAGGGGGGGTCGCGGGGGTGTTTTTGCTGCGAATCGCGGTAGGGGGGGTCGCGGGGGAGCGGGTGTTTTTGCCGCGAATCGCGGGAGGGGGGGGGGAGGTTTTGCCGCAAATCGCGGGAGGGGGGCGCTCACCTGGTGGCTGTGGAGTAGCAGTGCTGGGCAACATGGGAAGGCAGTGGGTGTCTGGCACTGTCTGTGGGCTCACTGGGCTGGTTCTCTGTCACATACCTCCCAACATGACCCTCTCCAGGAGGGACACAATGTTCTGTTTCTAGACTTCCCCTTAATGTATGATTGCCATCACCTGTTTTAAACAGGTTAATTTCTCAGAAAGGTGTTCAGCACAGATGAAGGCAATCACACATTAAGAGGAAAGTCCAGGAACAGAGCGTTATAGACACAGACACCCACTTTGAGTGACAGATGTAGCCAAATATATAGGAGATTTTAGAGATTTCGAATAATGATGAACTTATGAACATACACTGGGATATGAAGTCTTTATTCACATAGAATTTTGTTTTTCCACCACATTTGCCTGGGTGTCGGTTTGTTAGTGAGCTGGCTGGTGCTTGTATGGGTGGATGCGAAGTACAGCAGTCATGTAGAATAGTGGGTGACCTTCACATGAGCCATGCTGTACAGAAATAATCATTTGTTTGTGAGCTGGGACAGTACATTGTTGTGCCTGATAATTACGGTCTACTTTTTTTTGTAAGACTTGTATGTGCCTAAAGCAAAGTAACTATGGGAAAGTTTAAAGGCCACACTGGTTAATAATGCATATGTGACAATGCTCTGAATTGCAGGTTTTAGCCACTGTAGGAGAGCTGACCGGTGTATTTGTCTCTGTTTTCCTGTAATATATTACCTTGTTCTTGGTCACCTGATCACTGGGCACAGCTTAGTGATCACCATGTACAGCTTACTCGGAGAAGTCCCAGGTTATTACATTTATCACAGGAATTCTTGTAGTATCACAGGTCTTTCCAATATGAAAAGGGAGCAGTGAGCAATCTGTTTGCGTAGCCAGACAGTAGCCGTCATGTCAGTTATTATTAAAATTATTATATATCCTCTGTCTGATCAGAAGACTGTTAAAAGCTTTGGCTAAAGTTGATCAAGGTTGATGTTGTATAACAGAGACTGGGCTTTTTCAAATATAAATATTTAGTGTGGTAATAACACACATCACGTGCCCGACGTGTATATATATATATATATAGTTGGCTGGTCAGCTAAACGCTGGTTCACTACTGTGTGCCACACCTGTATTAGGGCTCTGACTCTGGAGCAGAGCTTCAGGCTGTAGGTTAATTATGTACAGTAGCTGCTTATCTTGTTCTCTGCAGCCCCTCGCAATATTAGAACAATGTACTACTTGGCTTTTCAACATCTTAAACAGAGTTTCTGACCTTTCTACCTATTGTTTGATACAACCAATTCACAACCAAAGTCCTACATAAAGTCCATTCACACTTCTTAAAGGAGATAGACCATTCCTCCACATATATCTCTCTGGAAGGCGTTCCTTACAGACAGTGAAGGTGCTGACCTTAAGGTGCCCACACACTAGAAAGATCTGTGATCATAAGATGTGCGCATAAATTAGCCTTCAAATCTTTTGTCCGATCTGGACAAAAGATTTCAGGCAAGCGCACATCTTTACCAAAGATTTTTCTTTAGATCCCGTGTGCGTTCCTATGGATCTTTTGTTAAATCTTCTGATCTTTTGTGCAGCACGTAAGATCAGAAGATTTAGCAAAAGATCCACGGGAGCGAGCATCGGCCGATTTTCGACCGATTATCGGTAAATATCGGCCGATATATCGGCCGATTTATCGAAAATCGGCCAATCGGCCCAAAAATCGTTCTAGTGTGTGGGCACCTTTAGTGTTACTTCTAGGAACTATGGCGGGCAGAGCGCCGCTGCACAGGGGCAGCGTAAGGGAGTAGGACCTGGCCCGCCGACGTCACTGTTTTGGGAGGTCCCGGGCCGCCGCAGACGCAAAAGGGACGTGCCCTCGTTGGGACAAAAAAGGGCGGGCCCAGCCGCCGGCATCCTTGAAGGGGGTGGACCAGACCACCCGGAAGACTGTACACTGCCGGGGAAGTGCCAGAGGGGACAGACAGGTTGTTTTAGTGGAGCGCTGCCAGAGTGGCAGGGCGCATTTTGCCCTTTAAAATCGGGCAGGGCCCCTCTCCAAACAGCCTAGCGGGAACACTTGACCTTCTAAAGCAAAGTCCGATTGAATCCATTTAGGTCCTAATTCTTTATTTATTTAATATTTATTTAATAGCTGCGGATATTTGAACTGTAAGTAATGGCTGAGGATTGTCCAAGTTTTCCTCAACAATCTGCCATTAATTGTTTTTATACTCTGGTAAAGAAAAATAACTGCCTGTATTGTTCAGGCCAATATGCATCCCTGCACTATATATATATATATATATATATATATATATACAGGTTGAGTATCCCGTATCCAAAATGCTCGGGACCAGGAGAATTTTGGATAACGGATTATTCCGTATTTCGGAATATTTTAATATTTCAATGATGTATTTTGAAGTATCTTGCATGTATGCTGTATAAACACATAATATACACACAAATATATTTTATTACCACATAAAATACACACAAATATATTTTAATTGTTCAAAAAACAAGGTTTCAAAACGTGAAACAAAATGTGTGTACTATCTCAGCACTGAATTTGAATGCCAAGCAATCATTGTCTTGCACATATATAGTGCCAGTTACATATCATGTCCCCAGTGATGCTGTTACAAATGTCCCCAGTGAGTTTTTAGCAAAAAAAAATTTTTTTTTCACTTTCTGGAATGTCCGTATTTCGGAATAATTCGGATAACGGATACTCGGATACGGGATACTCGACCTGTATGTGTATATATATATATATATATATATATATATATATATATATATATATATATATATATATATATATATATATATATATATATATATATATATATATATAGTTTTGATAGATGCGGCACTCCACTGACCCAATGAAGGTAAACAAACCGGTGCCCGCCGACAAATGTACCCGAAGGTGCTTGTAGATAGCGTGTGGTGCGCGGCGGCACTCGAATAAATGAGACAGACTGCAGGGCTTATCCCAACGTTTCAAGACCTTTCGGTCCCTTTATCAAGGTGCAGAAGACAAAATAAATAAGTGACAAACATACCTTTATGCTGATCGCGCGCGAACGGCCTGGATCAGCATAAAGGTATGTTTGTCACTTATTTATTTTGTCTTCTGCACCTTGATAAAGGGACCGAAAGGTCTTGAAACGTTGGGATAAGCCCTGCAGTCTGTCTCATTTATTCGAGTGCCGCCGCGCACCACACGCTATATATATATATATATATATATATATATATATATATATATATATATATATATATATATATATATATATATATATTGCCAGAAAGAAATATGGGTGTCTTCAAACCTGATGTTGAATCCATCACTTTTTTGCAAGGTGTGCTAAAATTGACATGTGACCGTAACCTAATACCCCATTTCCACTGCTATGGCAACAAAGGTCAGTTGAAATGGCTCCTAGAAAATCTTGGGCCAAACTACCTGGCATTTCTTCCATTGTATCGTCCAAGGTTTTAGTGAAGAGATTGAGCACACTGATGCAAAGTTGGTTAAGCGAAGGGAGGCTGGATATTGCAGAGCAGTGAGCGACTAAAGCTGCGTACTGGCCAGACTAGCGAAAGCTGGAGAAGTTATGCTGTGTGCAGTCTTCAGCCTTCCCTTTTGTGAACATGACAAGACACCCATAGTCTTTTGCAGTGCTGCCTAAGTTCATTGTGATCGGGGCTTACACAGGAATGACTCCTGTCGAATTGCAGTGGAGTCTGGCGATCATTCCCGCTTGTGATTTTGGTGGAAGAGTGGTATAAGCAGGGATTTCACAACTTTGCCTAAAATCTAGAGCCAGGATAAGTTTTTAGTGGGTAGACCTATAGAGGAACCACCCCTCCAATCTGCAGCAACATTACTGAGCAGCCACAGACCAGTTCCTCTACACAGCTAGCCCCCACAACCACACAAATAAATAAGGTACCCCCAGGTAGACCAGCCCTTGGCAGCCAATACCCAGGAAAGCCAATGTAACCTAACCCAAAACCCAGCCATGCATAGACCCTATTACTGGAGAGCTCTATGCAGCCAAAGTTTGATGACCGGAAGACTGCACAGGCTGGGTGGTAATATATTTTTGTTGGGGTTTAGGAGTATCTGCTTCCTCCCTCACTGCCCAATCACAAGGAATTAAATTGATCACTAATAAAACATTTATTCACATTTAGGAAAATGGCAACAAATCCTAAAATTACATAAACATTCATAAAAAAATCAAAGATATAAAAAATAAAAAAAGCACAACCGGTTGTGCATTATTGCGTCTTGGTCTGGAGTATTACCTATATCTGACATGCATTAGCTGATCGGTAAGCAAGCATTATAAGCAGGATAGAATAATGATCAGCATAATGATTTCAAATTAGTTTGTTAGTAGTAATTTATAGGCAGTCCAGTATTATATATACGCCACATTAGTTTGTTAGAGTTGGAAAAAATATATATAACCCGGTTTTTGATACTTTGTAATAACATTTTTAAAGGAAATGCCCAGATATTTGGTGTCTGGCCACAGCATTTTGAAGAGGTACCTTACAGGGTCTCACGCCTCCCAGTCATTGGTGCTGATTAACCTGTATAGTAACTTTATCCGGAGTGTCTGAGAAGTGTGACATAGCTTCTGCAAAGATTTGATATGGTAACCCTCTTGTGCGCTTTGTAAATCACCTCCTTGGTGAACTGGCCTCTGGGATTTGTTTGTGAGCTAGAGTCTTCTCTTTTTATTAAGTTGTTCATGGTACTATAAAGGTTGAAGCAAACGGTCAGCCTCAAGGTCACCCATTGCTGATATAAACACCAGCTCTGAACAGCCTCATACCTGATTGAAGCAATTATCAGTGCAAACAAAAACCTTTTTACTTGGCATTGTTTCTTTTGTGTTAATACTAATCTACTAATTTGAGTAGTGCTTTGGGCGAAGTATGGTTGCATGAACCTGTATTTTCTACTTTATACTGGATGTATTCACTCAAGGTTTAACAGTTATCCGTTGATATTTAAAACTTGACCCATTTGTTTTAGAATAACAGTAAATATTATGTTGCCAAAGGGGTTTGCTTGATAATGCTTATCAAGTGGTTCCACCTGGGAATTTCATTAAATACACAGGTTCTTTTCTGTGTGAAAGGGTCGATCCGGAACTTAAACTCCGGGTCTCCGACCCTGCAGTTTAAGATCTGGATGGACATGTTTCACACAGGAGTAAACCCTGTGTAATAGAGCACATTAGACGCAGAGATTTTCTCTCCTTTGTGAAGGGTCTGTCAGCGGCGGCCGAATAATCCTGTACTTCAAAGACGTTTAGTTTAATTACCGGGTTTTTCAGACACCACTGTATAAAAGTGGTAATTTCATTTTGCAATATATAATCTTTTTTTAGTTCATTATGTACGGTTCGATGTATAGGAGGGCCATAAAAAAAATGGCCGCTAAAGTGTTTGTGTGTATCTATCTACATTCATGTAAGCTAAAATATTGCTGTTTTTTTTAATTCTTGCTTTTTTCTTATGTGCAGGCTTATATAAATCCATGTTCCATTAAGCGATTCCTTTACTCTGGATTGGAGAACTTCAAATCGGTTAAGTGTCTTAATGTGTTCCATTCACATTTGACCTTGAGAGAATATTTTCTTCAAAATAGATTAACAGGTGAGTATGTTTTCGATATAGCCTGGGGGGGGGGGGGGGGGGGGGTGTGCGCGCGTATGGTGATCAAACAGTTGCCAATCTTACTTATAAATACTATAACCAAAAATACATCATACATTTAATATGTATAAAAAACATTTATTTTCTGAAATATCTTAAATAATAAAAACAAGAAACATATTGTATGTATATATATGTGTGTGTGTGTGTGTGTGTATATATGTATATATGTATATATATATATATATATATATATATATATATATATATATATATATATATATATATATATATATATATATATATATATATACATACTATGTTTGTCCCTGAAAGGGACTTTTTTCGTCCATGTTTTGTAATATTTTCATACCATAGTGGGATCTTTCAGATGGCACCCAAGTATTAACACAGAATGCATTTGTCATATACACAGTCTTAGTGTAATTGTATGCAGTGTGTGCATTAAACTATCAAAAAGCATAGGTGTTTATCTGTCGTGCTATGTATTTGCTGAATTTTCTTTTTTGTATATGAGAGACTAAAATATCTTTAATATCTTTTAGTTTATGTTAAATTTATACAACCCAAATCTTATTTAATATTCAAAATTTAATGCAGTGCTTCTTTAACTGTATGCATGCCAAGATAGTTTATACCAACCTACTTTTACTTTTCGAATTCTGTCAAAACACAAGTCATTTTTATTTTACAGCTGCATATAGAAAATGGTTCCAAATGGTTATCTCAGCTTTGAGGATGAACAGTTTATAGAATCATCTGTGGCCAAATTAAACGCCTTACGGAAAAGTGGTCAATTTTGTGATGTGAAACTTCAGGTATCTTCTTAACCTTTGTGCATGCTCTCCACCTTTTTAAATAAAAAATGAAGGTACTTGTTTCCTAGCACGGCGCCCACGATTTTCATCTTATGCCATCGTTTTGATCGCACCACATGCGATGCGATCAGACCCGTTTTTTTTTTTTTTAAATTGTACCCTGATGGGTGATATGTTAAATGCACCCTCATTGTTAACGCCACCCCCACTATGAACGCCAACCCAAAGTGTGGCGAGTGCAGCGGTACGCATCCTCCGACTTTTTCATACCCCCACTATCCACGTCGGCGTGGAGTTGATTTAATATAGTGTGGCGAGCCTGAAGCATGGCAAGTGTTCCGCGTCCCCTCTCCCACTTGATCAAACAGTCCTACAGTCAAACAGTTAGCTTTAATCTTCCTAGTACTGGTAATTTTCTCTCAAACAGACAAAGTGAAAAAATAAGTGTGCTGTTGGTATAGGAAAGTTTGCTGCATCTGGTTCCTTGACTTGAAAAATGAAGTATAAAAGTGTTCGGTTTTTTATTTTAGAATAGAATAGAATAGAATAGAATCAACTTTATTGGCCATGTGTGCTTGCGCACACTAGGAATTTTTTGCGGATTTACAGTGCATCATCAAGCAGGGATGGGGGGGGGGGGGGGGGGGGGAGAGAGACATTGCATACATTACATTGAGGACATTACACATTACATGTAGGGGAACACATGCCCGCCGAGCTGCGCAGCGCCTAGGCAGCCATCAGCGGCGCCACTGGTCGTTGTAGCAGTCGGTAGGTGACAATATGAGCAGGGACAGTACAATTTATCACACAGGGAACACATACCCGCCAAGCAGCACATCGCCTAGGCAGCCATCAGCGGCGCCACTGGTCGATGCAGCAGTCGGTAGGTGACAATATAAGCACGGACAGAACAGTTTGTCACACAGGGAACACATGGAAAAACCTACCCGCCGAGCAGCACAGCGCCTAGGCAGCCATCCGCGGCGCCACTGGTCGCTGCACCAGCCAGGCAGGTAACACAAGGGGGTTACATAGCTGAGATGCACAGTTCCTTGGCAGCCATTTGCGGCGCCATCTTCCTGTAGGAGAAGCCAGCGTGGGGGATGGAGTGGTGTGGGGGGGGGGGGGGGGCAGAGGGGGGGGGGGGGGGGGGGGCAGAGAGAGTCACAGAGTCACAGGGCCTGGGGAGAGACAGTGAGGCCTGGGGCTGGAGTTGAGCCCTCCCTGGGCTGAGTTTCGTGCCGCTGCCACCGATGGTCTGATCCCACCTCCTCCTTCATTGTAGCATAGGGGGGTGCCGCAGCATTGGGTGGGTGACGCCGCCCGATGCCGATGGTGCCGATGGGGGGGGGGAGCGAGCTGTGCGCCTGCGGCCGGGTCCTGTGCCGCATTCTGGGCGCTGGGGGCCGAGCTGACACGTGCAGCCGTTTCAGAGCCGGGCCGGGTCCCCCTCCTTCTCACCGCTTCCGTCCACAGTGCGGGGGCCGTGGCGGTGTCCTTATGGCCGACTGTGCGCCGGGGGCTGGGCTGATGATGGAGCCGATGGGGGGCGGGGGGGGAGCGAGCTGTGCTCCTGCGGCCGGGTCTTGTGCCGCGTTCCGGGCGCCGGGGGACTGAGCTGACACGTGCAGCCGTCCAGAGCCGGGCCGGGTCTCCCTCCTCCTCGCCGCTTCCGTCTCCTCAAGTGAGGGGGCCGTGGCGGTGATCTCGTGGCCGGCTGTGCGCCGACTGTGCGCCGGGGGCTGACTCACGTCCCTTCCGTTCATCTGCGTCTCTGCGGTGCGGGTGCTGTGGCGGTGCCCTCTCCCGGTCGGGGGGGCTTCTTCTCTGCCCTCTCCCCATCGTCCTCCCGCCGTCCACGGGGCGCTCTTTCTCCGGGGGCCGAGGATGGAAGCTCCGGTGGACAGGAGCTCGCATGCATGCGACCATCCCCGGCCCCCACCGGAAGTCTTTTATCTCACCAACTGGAATATTCGTATTCTTTTGGGGCATTTTGGTGGGCTTAAATGAGCCAACAATTAAATACAATGCTGTAAAATCTTGTTGTAGCCACTGTGTAGATTGGTAGATTTTTAACCAACTTGTTTGACTGCATAGTTAGCCAAATAACGCAAGTGCCTTACATATATTCTAAAAATGTTTTGACATGAATTCAATATCTGCTTTGATTATGTGATGCAGTACTGTGTTTATGACTATCTCCTACATACAAGGAGGCAGTCACTCCTAACATGGATAAACTGCATATACCTTTTGATATGAGTGCTTCATGATAAATGTTGGCTGTCAGACATTCCCTACTGTTAGCATAACAAAATGAACACTGTTAATAGAAAGGACTACAGTCTAGCCAGCAAAGAAAAATGTTTAATTTCCTTTATATAGACCTTTTTATTGAGGACATTTAAAACCGACAGCAGTTTATATGTCTATTTGTCAGTGTGAAGTGTACTTACAAGAGACACAAACTATATTTGCATAGATTTTTAATGGTAGGTTTGCTTCTCCCTTGAAGGTGTGTGGCCATGAGATGCTGGCACATAGGGCAGTGCTCGCCTGTTGCAGCCCCTTCTTGTTTGAAATTTTCAACAATGACAACGAGTCTCATGGAATTTCTCATGTTAAATTTGATGATTTGAACCCAGAAGCAATGGAAGTGCTGTTAAATTATGCCTATACTTCACAGTAAGTATGCAGCAGTATTAATTGTGGAAGGGAAATGCAATTGAAATAAGGGATAATGTGCGTTTCTCTCTCCTAATGTCAGTATGAAAATACATTCATTCATTAATAATGTGGTTCAAATGAAAACTAGCATTTCCATTTTTTGTTTTTCCAGACTAAAAGCTGAGACAGAGCTAGTAAAAGATGTCTACTCTGCAGCAAAAAAGCTGAAAATAGATCGTGTAAGACAGGTAAGGCAGGAATTGAAAAATTACTATTCTGTGGAGGGGTTGTTAGAAATCTAATATCTAGGATATCCTTGTCTCAATTGTAATGAATATGCGGCTGTTCTGTGTGTTTTCATATATAGAAAGCATTTCTTGTACACTTTAAGACCCATGCACACTGGGCGTATGAAAGCAGCTCAGTGTTGTCGTTTGAGCGGCTTTCAGCTCAAAATCCGCCCAGTGTGTACGGGGCAGCGGTGAGCGGTACTGCGTGCTCCCGCATCATCGCCATCGCTCATCTGCTGGTATTACCAGCAGATGAGCGACTGAGTGGACGGCTTTCCGTAGTGTCCTGCTTTGGAAAGTCATCGTTTGGTTTTGCTAATGTATCTAGGCTGCTTTGCCGTATTACATTCATTCAAATTGCCTACATATTTTATTTATGGGCTATTGTACTGTTTTGTTAGCACATGTAGTGCTGACAAAAGCATATTGTTAATTTGCGTTACCGTTTTAAGATTTTTCCCTTCACGCATTCAATGTTTCTAATAGTGTGATTTCCGTTGTTTAGGGCACAGCCTCCATCACCGGTCACTTTACATGCCCTCTGCAAGTGTATGAAATGTCTGCTAGTGACTTCTTCCATACACTAGTCCGACTTGTCCTAAGACCCAATTTCTCTTGAGCTCCCCAGGAGGGCTCACACATGATTTGGCACTTAATATGCCATTTATTTACATGTGATTTATTGCATGTAACTCCCAGGGAGCTACAGGTGGGGGGCCTGCAGGAGAATGAAAGAAAGCACATGAGTGTGTGCCAGCATTACTGCAAAGCTAGCACACACCTACAGACCATATGGGATGCGAAACATCACGGGTCCTAAAAAGCACCCATGATGTGATTGCTGGACATACGACTTATCCGATGGGCGCGGGGACTGCGCATCTGATCAAAAGTCATACATATGTGATTTGGGACAATTTCACGGCCCAATACACGGGAATCCGGTGTAAACGGGCACAAATCGCAAGAAGAGAAGGTTGCTTTAGTACATAAAAAGACTTTTCTGCTAAATAAGTCGGGGACAAGTTTTAGTGCTTCTCCATATCACTGTGGATATTGTGAGGTGGGCTAAGCCACAGTGCAGCAGTGTCTATCAGGTAACAGGGTCTTTTTTATGTATCCATTTCTGCTTCAGAAGCTGGATCCTGTACCCCTTAGTACCACACAAGCGTCCGTTGCCACTGCTCCTGTCATGTAACTCTAAAATCTCTTCTGAAGCAGAGAATAATGTTCAGCAATTGTCCATCACAGTAGTCCAGTAAATGTGGAAGCCATAATTGCCACAGTTAAATTTAGAGTACACTCTTACTTTTAAAAGAAGGAAATAATTCATTTTCTTCCTCATCCATTTAAAGGTCTCCTTCCTGGCGCATGGACTTAAAATAAGCATTTCTAGGTCTCAAGGCTTATTTAGGGGATATTTTTTGATTTCTGACAGTCTGAAATATTGGCAAACCGCTATTCCATGCGGCTGTTTTCACTTGCTTTGAAGTACATGCAGATTCGATTATTTCTGTATTTTTAAAGTCTAATCTGCATTGTCAAAAATGGCTGCTCAATAGTATATATTTTAAGCTGTGTTATTGCAAGTCCTAATAATGAATGGTCAAATATACGTTGGACCGTGTTGCCAAAAATATGTGGAATATCATTATTTTTAGGTCTGCAGGTTGTTTCCAATCTCTGCACCCAGGGTTTGGTTTGCCACTGCAGCTTACTGATTTCGCATCGCAAAATGCAGGGTCGCGCCGGGACTTTGAAACTGTTCAGTACTTGTGCGACTCTACATTTTGTGGTGTTCAGATCGCTTCAGCGAACCGGCAATATTGCCGGTCGCTGAAGTCATATGAGGGCGGAGCATCATCTGGGGCAGGGAGGAGGCAGCAATTAGAGCTGGCACTGCTCTAAGCATTGCCTCCTCTAGAGTGTGAACTTGAAACGGGTCACTTGAACCGTTTAACCCATTCACACTGCAAAGCAACACTGCAATGAACCGGTAAGAACCCTTTTTATATTTTTTGTGGTTTGTATTGCTGTGTTGCTACCGGTTTGCTGGGCCCGGTAACACCTTTCACATCGCACCAATTACCGGGTCAAACCAGTGATGGATTTATATGCGATTCTTAGGGTCAGTTATGTGGAAAAGGGCAGGAATTGCTTCTGTGTGTACACATTTTACCAGCACTGGTTTTGCTTATAAATAATTAACCATGAATAATTTGAGTTGGTCCTGGACTACCAACCCAGGGCTCCCCTGCATGTGTCCCGAGGCACCCCAGGGAGCCACGGCGCACAGTTTGGGAACCACTGGTTTAGGGGAAGACTTCACAATGACTTCAATTTTACAGTGTGCTCTCCTCTACAAGCATAGTAAACATTGTAACCGATTACTTCTGTGAAATTAATGACTTAATTTGTTTTTTTCCTCAAGGTTTGTGGAGATTATTTATTATCAAAAATAGATGCAGAGAACTGTATCTCTTATCGGAATTTTGTGAATGCTATGGGAGATTGGCGCTTGCTAAGTAAAATAGACGGTTATATCCAGGAGAATCTTCTTGAGATTTCTGAACAAGATGATTTTCTTAAACTTCCACGACTTAAGGTGAGTAAAGAAATCTCAAACTACTTTTCTTGCATATGCATTACTACTCTTGTATTGTAGGGGGTTGGATTTCGCTAGGTAGATAACAATTAATGAGAGCCCATGCCTTGCATCTCCATTTAAGTATCATTTCATAGAAGTGGTTCCCAAACTTTTTCAGTCCAAGGCACCCTTTGGGTCTCCATTACATTTTCAAGGCACCCTTAAGCCAAAAAAATTTATATGGGTAAGGAGGTGGCGGCCAGCGATAGATGCCTCTCATCTATCCAAAAGACAGTTCAACTGGTTTTGGGGGCTACTGCCTTGAAGGATCCGGCTGATCGAATGATTGAGGGAATGTTAAAATCTATACTGCTGCAGGCTTTTCCTAGAGACCTGTCATTGCAGAATGACACACGCCATTCACTCATGGGCCGGTCGGATTCAGGAGGGCCTGTCGAGTGAGAAGTCCCTAGTGGAAATGACAACATTAAACACATTCCGGACACGACCCATGTCCTTTGTGATGCTTTTTAAAGAGGTCTGAATAATTTACGCTAGGACAGTGGTGTCGGTCATGGCCCTCCAGCTGTTGTGAAATGTCCCAGCATGCACTGCCACAGATTTTATATAATGGATTGCTATATATGTGGCAGGGCATGCCGGGATGTTTAGTTCCACAACAGGAGGGCCATGAGTTTGACACCCCCACTGCGTTAGGACCTCCGCTATGGCGGTTTCGGCATGCAGGTCCTTGTGGGTTGCATACCAGGATTGCTGATTCAGAATCTAAGTGTGTTGAGGCCCTTCCCTTTTACAGGTGAATGGGTGTTTGGAGGGAAATTGGGCGCTTGGATTTCCAAAGCCACAACTAGAAAGTCCCACTTTCCTCCCCTCTGCTCCTCCGCCTGTCAGGTGTTCTTTCCCAAACCCCCCACTGCAGTCCTTTCGTGGGGGCCGGTTCTGGGCTAAGCCCAAAAAGCTGCACAAGCCCAATGCAGTTGGCTCACAGGAGCAGAGTACTGTCTGGTTAAAAACACAGTACTTACCTGGGTAAGGAATGTGGTCTCTCAGGGGTACAAGCTGGAGTTCTGCGCTTGCCTGCCTTGACTGTTTATCAAATCTGGTCTACCAGTTTCCCAGGACACAAGATATGTTGCTGCTAGCGTAGGAAAACTTGGTTTGGACCAAGGTCTTTTGCCCGTTTCCTTCTCACCAAAGAGAACTCTTACTAATCAAACCTATTTATAGTATTGAAGCCGGACAGCTCGGTGCGGCCAATTCTGAACCTAAAATCACTGAACCCGTACCTAAAGGCATTCAAGTTCCAAATTGAATCCTTGAGAGTGGTAATCTCTGTCCGGAAAAAGGGATTTGTGTACTTACTGTTAAATCCTTTTCTCCGATTCCACAGGTGGCACTGGAGATCTACAGTGGGGAATAGAGGGCGACCACTAGGAGCTTGGGCACTATAATAATTATAACAGTGTGGCTAGCTCCTCCCCTCTACTTCCCCCTGCCTGGCAGTCTAAAGAATTGTGCCCGGAGGAGGCTGGAAGATGCAACATACTTCCGAGAGGAGGGTAACCATCACACGTAAAACATGCACACTAGAAACCGTAGGACAGAAGAAATAGAAATTACTTTCAAACAGAGTCCACCAAACAACTGAAGTGACCAGGGGTTTTCACTAACAACCTGAATTACCCTGTAATAACTGTCCTGTATATGTGAACTGAAGGAAGAGCAGCGCCGGGAGGGCGTCCAGTGCCACCTGTGGAATCGGAGAAAAGGATTTAACAGTAAGTACACAAATCCCTTTTTCTCCTTCATCCACTAGGTGGCACTGGAGATCTACAGTGGGGACGTCCCAGAGCTCCCATTACGGGCGGGACGGCGCTGAGATCCTTCCAACACTGCGCGGCCAAACTGTGAAGCTTGGGACGCAAAAGTATCAAATCTATAAAATTTGATAAAGGTTCTTTGTCCGGACCAAGTGGCGGCCCTACACAATTGCAGAACCGAGACCCCTCGGGCAGCCACCCATGAAGGGCCTACTGAGCGTGTGGAGTGTGCCGTAATAGGCGAAGGAGGCGCTTGTGATGCCGTCACATATGCCTGTCTGATTGTAAGGCGAATCCATCTGGCCAAAGCCTGTTTGGAGGCAGGCCAACCTCTTTTTGAGATGTCATAAAGTACAAATAGAGAATCGGTCTTTCTCACAGAAGCTGTTCTGGAAATGTAGATTCTGAGGGCCCGTACCACGTCCAGGTATTTAGAATCACTGGAATCCTCTGTAAACGCAGGAACCACAATGGGCTGGTTTATGTGGAACGAGGACACCACTTTTGGTAGGAAAGACGCCTTTGTCCGTAACTCTGCTCTGTCTTCGTGAAAAACAAGGAATGGTGGGCGACATGATAATGCGCTCAAATCCGAAACCCGCCTAGCTGAGGCTAAGGCCAGCAGAAGAACTGTCTTCCATGTTAGGTATTTTAATTCCACTACCTCTAACGGTTCAAACAGCGGAGACTGTAGAAACGAGAGGACTAGATCGAGATCCCATGGTGATGTAGGTGTCCGGAAGGGAGGTTGAATTCTCAACACTCCCTGAAAGAAAGTTTGCACCTGTGGCAGCAGGGCTAATTTTCTCTGAAAATAAATGGAAAGAGCAGAGACTTGGACTTTCAGGGTTCCCAGGCGTAAACCTGCAGTAAGGCCCGCCTGGAGGAAGAGTAGAAGACGCGCCAATTTGAAAAATCTTGGTGATACGCTACGACTCTCACACCATGAAATGTACGCCCTCCATATGCGATGGTAATGAATGGAGGTGACTTCCTTCCTAGCTCGTAACATAGTAGGAATCACTGCTGAAGGAATCCCAGCTCTTCTTAGGATTGTCCTCTCAGTAGCCAGGCCGTCAAATGAAGCCGCTGTAAGTCCGGATGGACGAAGGGACCTTGTGACAGCAGGTCGTGCTGCAGCGGTAGAGGCCATGGTTCGTCTACTAGTAGAGCTGTGAGCGTGGTGTACCACGACCTGCGAGGCCAGTCCGGTGCTATTAGAAGCACTGTGACTGATTCTCTGCGAATGCGTTGCAGAATTCGTGGTAACATTGGAAATGGCGGGAAGATGTAAACAAACTGGTACCGCCAGGGCATCGTCAGCGCATCTATCCCTTCCGCTGCTGGATCCCGCGTCCGTGCACAATATCTCGGAAGCTGGTGGTTGTTGCGGGAGGCCATCAGGTCGATCTGAGGGCATCCCCACCGATGTATGAGTCTCTGGAAGACCTGTTGATGAAGCTTCCATTCTCCCTGGTGAATGTCGTGTCGACTGAGATAGTCGGCTTCCCAGTTCTCTACTCCTGGGATGAATACCGCTGAGATTGCTTGGAGGTGATCCTGCGCCCAGAGTAATATTCGGCTGACCTCCTTCATTGCGGCGTGACTGGCGTGTTCCTCCCTGTTTGTTTACATATGCTACTGCTGTAGCATTGTCGGATTGTACTCTGACTGCTTTGCTCCGAAGAAGATCCGAGGCTTCCAGCAGAGCATTGTATATTGCTCTGAGTTCCAGAATGTTTATCGGGAGTAAGGCTTCCAGTGGGGACCACAGACCTTGGAATTGATGTTCGAGCACGACTGCTCCCCAACCGCGGAGACTGGCATCCGTGGTGAGAACCGTCCAGTCCCATATTCCGAATCGCTTCCCCTGAAGAAGATTTCGGGAGGTGAGCCACCACGTCAATGAGAGGCGCGCCCGAGGAGATAGAGTGATTCTCCGATCCGATGAAGTGTGAGATGAGAACCTGACCACTGACGGAGTAGGCAGAGCTGGAATGGTCTTGAACGGAACCGACCGTACTGGACCGCTTCGAATGTTGCTACCATTTTGCCCAACAGGCGGATGCACAGAAACACTGTGACCTGTCTGTGTTGTAGCACTGACCGAACCAAGAGTTGAAGAGAAGTAATCTTGTCCTCTGGTAAGTAGATCTTCTGTTGTACCGTATCCAGTATCATGCCTAGGAACAGTAACCTCTGTGAGGGTTGGAGTTGAGATTTTTGATAGTTGAGCATCCAGCCGTGCTGTATCAGTATCTCCTGTGTGCGACTGATGTTGGATAGAAGGATCTCTGCAGATGGCGCCTTCAGAAGAAGGTCGTCGAGATATGGCACTACCGTGATCCCATGGGATCTGAGGAGCTGCATCATAACGGCCATGATCTTTGTGAAGATCCGGGGTGCCGATGACAGCCCGAACGGTAGCGCTTGAAATTGGAAGTGGTCGTCTCTGATGGCGAATCTTAGAAACGCCTGATGAGGCGGCCAAATTGGTATGTGCAGGTAAGCGTCCTTGATGTCTAGAGACACCAAGAACTCTTCCTGCTCCAAACCTGCTATGACTGATTGTAAAGATTCCATTCTGAACTTTACCACTCTCAGGTAGGGGTTGAGATGTTTTAGGTTCAGAATGGGTCGTGTGGAGCCGTCCGGCTTCGGCACGAGGAAAAGGGCAGAATAAAAGCCCTGTGTTCTTTGTTCCAAGGGAACCGGGATAATTACTCCCATCCGACAGAGCTTTTGAACTGCCTGCAAAAGGGCTGCACCTTTGTCGAGAGAAGCTGCCAAACCGGTTGTGAAAAAACGGTTTGGAGGCTTCTTTTGAAAATCTATCTTGCATCCGTAGGTCACAGATTCTGTGACCCAAGCATCCTGACTGGAGAGACACCAGACCTGATGATAGAGGCGCAGCCGCGCCCCCACCCTGGTGTCCCCTAAGTGGGGCTGAGGTGTGTCATGAAGAGGGTTTTGGGGCCGGTTTGGCGTCCTGGTGTGCTGTGGAAGCGACACCTCTTCCCCGACCTCTGTATCCTCTGCCACCAGAAAGGCCAACTCTTGCACGCCCCCGGAATCTTGCCGTAGGGCGAAAGGATCGAAAGGACGGTCCCTGAAAGGGCCTCCTAGGAGGAGGAGGAGGGGCTGCCGAAGGTAAGAAAGATGATTTCCCTCCCGTGGCCTGGGAAATCATCTTGTCTAGCTCCGGCCCAAACAAACACTCCCCCTGAAAGGGCAGAGCCTCCACTGCTCTTTTAGATTCCGCATCTGCCTGCCATTGGCGTAGCCAGAGGGCTCTGCGAGCCGAAATGGACAGAGCAGAGATGCGGGATGCCAATATACACACATCTGTAGAAGCCTCTACAAGGTAAGCAGCGGCTTCTTTTATGTGGTCCGCTAAAGCCACTAACTCACCTGCCGCTGGATCGTTACCGAGATTCTCATAAATCTGGGTTGCCCAGGCCTCCATCGCTTTGTTCACCCAGCATCCCACTTGTGCAGGACGTTGAACCAAACCCGCAGCCGTGTAGATGTTCTTAAGGGTGGCTTCCAGCTTCTTGTCAGAAGTCTCCTTCAACGAGGATGTTCCCGGGATAGGCAGGACTGTCTTCTTAGAGAGACGGGAGACCGATGGGTCCACTGAAGGTGGAGTCTCGCATAATTTTCTACTGTCTGCAGGAAAAGGGTATGCAGTTAAGAATTTGTTGGAGGCCTGAAAACGTCTATCTGGATGAAGCCAAGCATCCTTCAAATGTTGGTCTAATTCCTCAGACACTGGGAAGGCAGCCGCCTGTCTGCGACGCTTACCAAATATTTGAGGGCGATCTGGAAGAGCAGCCTCGTCGTCTACTTTTAAGGTAGACTTAACCTTAGCAATAAGGTCTTCTAATCCCTGTGAAACCGGCTCAGGGGCTGGTACTTGTAACATATCAATAGGGTCAGTGTCAGGATACTGTCCCTCCTCCAGAGCAGGCATGTCATCATCATCCGACCCATATGCATCCAATCTATCCGTGAGCAGGCGGCTCTCATTAGACAAAATGGGCGGAGCTATAGGATCCGCATCCCTAGGGATAAGGGCCCTGGTTAATGATTCCACCGCCGAAGTTAATTCGGCCTGTTGAGACCTAGCAGTCTCTCTATCTCTATGAGAAGCTGACAATTCAGCAGATAAATGCGAAATCACTTGTGTTAATTGAGAAGCCCAAACAGGGACCTCTTGCTGGGGTGTTACTGGAGTGTCTGTGCATTCTGCACACAGTACAGCTCCCTCCACCAGTGGGGTGAATTTTGCTTGACATTTTCTACATGCCAGCTTTTTTGAAGAACCCCCAGCCATCACACACACTACAGTTAAAGTTAAAAGTAGTTAGAAGCAAGTGCAAGTGGAGAGAGAGAGAGGGAGCACCCACAAGTCAGCACTTCCCTCAGCGTTAAAACGCTGCAGGGCTCTGACTATAATTTGAGCACAGCCTTTGCTCTCTAGCAAAGACCTCTATCTCCCCACTGTGTTACTCACAGACCCAGGGGTGAATAGAGGTCAGCGGTGGTTGATGCAGCCTCCCTGAGGCAGGACGCGGCAGGGGAGAGCTCCGGAGCTGTAATGGCGCCGGCAGTGAGGTACGCAGGGGACCCTGGGAACTCGTCCCGCGCGCTAGGCTCCGCCCACCGCTATGGCGCGCTTTTTAGAAAAAGACGCGCTGTCAACACCGCCCGTTAAACCCGACTCCCCTGCTAGCGGGGAGCCGGGATATACTCACCCTGCCTGCTGGCCGGCGGCGGTGAGGCTGTGCGGACTGAGGCGCGGCCGCACGCAGCGGCGTCCAGTCACTCTGGGACAGCGGTCCCAGGAGCCGGGGACCCCGCGCAGACCGCAAGCAGTGGCGCAGGGGTCCCCTCCGGCAGCTCCCGCGACGCAGACAGGCAGTCGGCAGAAGCTGCCTGTCTGTCCTCAAATGTAAAATCATAATAAAATAATAAAAAAATAATAAAAATGTCTATTTGCCCTTAGAGGGCAAAACGTTGCACCCAGCTCCCCGGGCACATTCTAAGACTGCCAGGCAGGGGGAAGTAGAGGGGAGGAGCTAGCCACACTGTTATAATTATTATAGTGCCCAAGCTCCTAGTGGTCGCCCTCTATTCCCCACTGTAGATCTCCAGTGCCACCTAGTGGATGAAGGAGAAAGGGGGGAGTTCCTAGCTTCCCTGGATATAAAGGACACGTACCTCCCACATCCCGATTTGGCCTCCTCATAAGGCATACCTATGGTTTGCTCTTTTGGAGGATAGTTTCAGGCTCTGCCTTTCGGACTGTCCTTATCAATGAGGGTATTTACAAAATTAATGGTGGGAATTATGATGATGATGACATCATCATCCCATACCTGGACCTTCTGATAAAGATGGGGGCCAGGGAACAGCTGTCAGCCAGCATTTGTTGGACCACTCAACTGTGTCCCAGCATGGGTGGCTTCTGAATTACCAAAAATCTTACCTGGTACCTACCAAGAGACTTCTTTTTCTGGGGATGATTCTGGACACGGTGGGCCATAGTCTTCCTTCCACTGGACAAGGTGAAAGCCATTCAGGATTTGCTCCGAGAGGTGCTGACTGAGAACCAGGTTTCCAGTACATCTGTTTGCCTGTTAGGGAAGTTTGTGGCATCCTATGAGGCCATCCAATACGGGCGATTCCACTCCAGCATGGCGGCTTCAGTCATCCCTTCTGTTAGAGTGATGGACGTTCTGGATCGGGTCCTTCTCACTACAGATGCAAGCCTGAGAGGCTGGGGAGCTGTGACCCAGGGGGTACAGTTTCAAGGCCGGTGGTCAAGCCACGAGTCTGTTCTTCCAATAAGCATCTTGGAACTCCTGGCTATTTGAAGCTCTGATTCAGGCGTTCCATCTTCTTCAAAATCAGGCAGTTCAGGTGCAGTCCAACAACGCTACGGCATTAGCATATGTAAATTGTCAGGGAGGGAAAAAAAAAAAAGCAGAGCCTGCATGAGGGACATCTCCAGGATTCTCCTATGGGCAGAGAAGTACACAAGGGCCCTATCTACCTTTTTGATCCCAGGCGTGGAAAACTGGGAGGCAGACTTCCTTAGTCGCAAAGACCTGCACCCGGGGGAGTGGCATCTCCATCCACAAGTATTTCAGCTGATTACAGACCAATGTGGTTGTCCGGACACAGATCTGATGGCGTCCCACCTCAAGAAAAATATTCAGTTGTATTGTACCAGGACCAGAGACCCTCAGGTGGCAGCGGTGGATGCACTGACTAAGCCCTGGTCATACCAGCTTGGTGTACTACTTCCCTCCAATTCTGTTACTGTCGAGGTCAGGAGGGAGAGTGCGCAAGCAATTCTCATTGCCCCGGACTGGCCTCAAAGGGCGTGGGAAGCCGATCTTCTGGCCATGCCGGTATATGACCCTTGGTCTCTTCCGCTAAAAAGCAGGGACCATTCGTTTATCCAGATTTACGATGGATTTATTTGTCAGCTTGGAGGTTGAGCTGCAGATTTTAGCCAGGAAGGGTATTCCGGGCAACGTAATCTCACCCGTGATTCAGGCTAGAAAGCCTTTGATAAAAAGCATAGTCAGAACACTTATGCTCTTATAAAAGAGTTTTTTTTTTTTCTTTATTCAGTAGATTGAATTAAGCTGCACTTTTTATTTTTCATGTTATTACATGCACACAATGTTTTTACAATGTCTCTTCACTGTAGCAACCAAAGATAGTGTTTTCATAGTCCTATAAAAATATAACTTCTCGATTTAATTAACTTCTTCTAGTGCAGTTTAACCCTTTGAGTGTCAACATCTTAGATGCGCAAAATATCTGCTTAAAATGCCAGTGTCTAACATTTGTTATATGAATTCATGTAAAAAAGTTTTGTAAAAAAAAAAAAAGATGATATATCCTATAGAAGGTAAAGATTACTGGTCATTATGATAAATAAAAATGTTTGCTTGGCAATTTTACACCAATTTTGTCAAATGCACTTGGCACTCAAAGGGTTAAAACTGATATGCTTTGCTTCACTGTGTCCTCACTTTAGGTTTACTTATTCGTTAGCACCCATGTAGAGTGTGTCTGGTGTTACCTTTTAAAATAAACCATACCATGTTCTAGTCTAAAGACCTGAAAATAATGTAAACAAAGTTTCCACATACAATAATGGTATATATTGTGTGTGTGTGTAAACTACAAATTATCTTGCATATTTACAACAAAAAAAAAAAGTCCACATACAGGTCTTTAAAATTCAGGAGGCAAAGCTGGTGCAAAGATAACTAGTCAGCTAGCTGCTACTAATTTCCTATTGGCCCATCCGGATATAAAGTGGTGATCGAAAATTTTGGGCACCCCAGGCAAAAAATCATTTTAATGTGCAAGGAAAGATGGAAAAACCTCCAAAAGGCATCAAATGACAGAATAGACCTTCTCATAACATGTCAAAAAAAGTTTGATTTGTATTTCCATCATTTACACTTTCAAAATAACAGAAAACAAAAAATGGCGTCTGCAATAGTTTGGGCACCCTTCAGAGTTAATACCTTGTACTGCCCCCTTTGGCAAGTATCACAGCTTGTAAACACTTTTTGTAGCCAGTCAAGCGTCTTTCAATTCTGTTTGAGGTATCTTTGCCCTTTCTGTGATGTACTGCTCTTTTATCGTGTATCCATATATTTTCAATGATGATGAGGTCAGGAGATTGTGATGGCTATGGCAAAACCTTCAGTTTACGCCTCTTGATGTAATCCACCCTGGATTTTGAGGTGTGTTTAGGATCATAATCCATTTGTAGAAGCCAGCCTTTCTAACCTCAGCTTTTTCACAGATGGCATCAAGTTAGCATCCAAAATTTGCTGGAATCTTATTGAATCCATTTTTCCTTCTATTCGTGAAATGTTCCCTGGGCCCCCAGTGGTGCTTCCAGCGGAGCATCACTTGTGCACTACCTTTGTGGGTTACCCCCTGTCACACACACTCCCCCTCCCCCCCCCCCCCCCCCCTCCTGTCGTACCACCCACCACCTCTGCTCCGGTGATCGTACGCCGGAGCTACCATGCCGCCATTCGCTATTTGCATAAGTGACGTAGGCTGCAGCTCGGGGGGACTCGGGAGAGTTCAGGTACCGGAGTTCTCCCAAGCCGCTGCAAAACATTCCTGAACCTGCCGCTGTGATGACTGACAGGCGGCAGGGGAGCTCAGGCGTACTAACGCTGGAGCGGAGGTGAGGGGGGGGGGGGCGGCTTCCTACGATCTGTGGTGGGTTTTGCTGGGGCGGGAGAAACCTGCCCTGGTGGGTTTGTCCTGCCCCAGCAAAACCCACCACTCAAGGGGCCAAACTCCTGTTTTTCTAGGCGCTTTTTGTTGAATAATGTATGAGCAGTTGATACCTTTTTTGTCGTTACTATAAACTAATAATCCTTTCTTTCCTATAGCTTGAAATAATGCTTGAGGAAAACAACTCCCTCCCAAGCAATGGGAAATTGTATACAAAGGTAATCAACTGGGTTCAACGCAGCATATGGGAACACGGAGAGAGTTTGGAGTCCTTGATGGATGAGGTTAGTCTCACAAAAAAAGTGATTGTGGTCATGTAGGATGCTAGCAGTACCTTTTTATAAACTAATTTGAATTGTCCTTTTATGATGATCAGAGCCCAAAATAAAGAGACTCTGTTTTCAGTTGAAAACTGGTAGGTTTAAAGGTGAGATTAATTCTTATTTTCCCAAAATATTTTTTTTGTCTTTTTTTCCAGTTTGTGTATAAGTGCTAAGGGTTTTGTTTGTGTCCTAAATCACTGTAGTCTTTCAGTGTTTTCTAATATTTTCTTACAGGTTTACTTGAAATGACCCCATTATGATGAAACTTTCTAACAGATTTTCCTCCCCGTTGATTATCTTTCCATAGGTTATTTTACAAAAGTAGGATACCCAAGACTGAAGAACAACGAAGATACCTCAAGGTTAATTGAATCGTAATGAAGCACCAGTCTGCCCTAGCCCTTCTAAGAAAATCCGCTGTGGGCAGAGAACCATGATGATGATTTAATAGTGTTTACTCCTTTTACAGGATCTCAGTTCATTGTACATCTAAACCTTCTCATTGAAAATGCCTGAAATTAATTTTCATTAATGGGGAAAACACACCCAGCATTTTCTAATATTATGAAGGGAAATGTGTTTTTATTCTGGATTAATACAGTATATAATCACAACTTGGAAAGGACAATACACAAGTATTTCATATGCAGTTTCACCTACTGGATAAAAAAAAAAAATCTAAATGAAAATTTGGTTTAGTTATGTAAATAACTATAATTTAAATCAGTTATTGTTTTAGGCACAAATTGCTGCTTAAAATCCCAATATTAAAGCAGGCAATTATGTTCTTTTTAGGCTAATTTTTTTTTTTTTTTCAGAATTATAATATTCTAAATAATGAATTTTTGTATTGGCTTAGATTTTAGCTTTTAAAATGGCTGCTGCTTATGTCTATAAACTTTATGGAAGAAAAGCTACTATAGATTCTATAGAGGCTGTGAGATGTCCTCTATAAAGATATAATCAGATCAACATACCTCCCAACATGACCCTCTCCAGGAGGGACACAATGCTCTGCTCCTGCACATCCCTCTTCTTTTATGATTACAATCACCTGTGGTGACACACCTTTCTTATTAATGAACCTGTTTAACACAGGTGATTGCAATCCAGGAACATTGGGTCTCTACTGGGGGGGGGGGGGGTGCATGTTGGGAGGTATTCGTCAACATCAGGTGGTTGGACGGAACTGGATTTGCACAGTTTGGTTAAAGTAGATATTTTTGATATACCTCAAGCATAGAGCTGGGAACACACTATGCCAGTGGTTCGTTCTCAAACTCTGTCCTAAGGACCCCACACAGTTTACATTTTCCAGGTCACCCAACAGGTGCACTCTTTACTGACTGATGCATTTTAAAAGATCCACGGGTAGAGCTAATTATTTCACTTTATTCTGTAAAAAAAACCCTGCAAAATATGCACGGCGTGGGGTCCTGTGGACAGACTGAGAACCTGTGCACTATGCTATATGACATACTGGTCAGTCTTACAATGGATTACAAACACCATCATAAAATTTATGGGGTGATGAGACCTATGATGCGCATGCTAATATTCTAACCATATAGTATACCTTTATATGGCGGATTGTGCAGTGGACCCAGCTGTGTTCTGTCATTCTGTGTTTTGCGGTTTAGTGCACACTATAAAAAATCTGCTTTTACATAGAAATGCATATTTCAGCCTAAGCACTTCACAGTATTAGTATTTTAAATTTATTTGGAGCTTTGTTTATAGTCTACTTCAAGTCCTTTGACAAGTGGATCTGATCTTAAAACTGCATTAAATATTTGTGTAAGGTCCATTCTGCAGCTGTTCTTGCAGGAAGAGCTATTTACTTTGAAGCACAAATTCCAGTTTGTAATACTTTGGTAGTGTATGTGGAATCTGATTTCAGATGATTGGTCATAAGCTTATGCTTGTGGAAGCTGTTGTACAGCTACCAGCTTATTACAATCTGTAAAAAAAAAAAAAAAAAAAGAAATTCAGTCTTTTGTATGTACCCGTATTTGCTATGTAGCCTATGTACATGTTCCATTGGTGCTTTCAGTGAACTTTTAATTTTTCCTACCAATATACTCTGGTTTGTATATTTCGATGGGCTAAGGGGCTCTGCTGTTGGATTTTTTTTTTTTTTTTTTAAGAAAAATATTTTATTTTCATATTTTTGATTGTAGATGTTTTGCTACAAAAAATATTCCTGGAAATTCTAGGCTTCGCTAAATTGTTTATCTTTGGCATTTGTTTGGTATTTACCTTGCATCTTGTGCGTTTGTTATTGTTTGTTATCTTGCACTAGAATATCCCTATTTGTCAGTATTTCCTCTGCGCCAGTGTGTTAGATTTTGGAAAATGAAGACTTAGAAGTGAAGGCTCATCGGTAGTCTATAGAAGAAAAGATATCCTACGTTTTTGTTTTTGTCTATGGAAACTAAATACAAAGTGAAGATGACCCGAGGAGGAATAGCTACAGTATTAAAATATATTTCCTATGGGAATAGTATCCATACGGCTATATTTTTGTTGTTTTACAGGTACAAACATTGTACTACTCAGCTGATCACAAATTGCTTGATGGGCATGCTCTTGGTGACCATAATGACATATTTGCTGGTGATGAAGATGGTATACAATTAATTCAGGTACAAGAAAGGAATGGTGGTGTGTGTGTGTGTGCCTTTTTACTACATCTTTAATGGACTTTCATGCTGCTTTCGCACCGCGCAAAAAAAAGGCATTGACCCGGTGTTTTTAAACATTTCTAAAAACGGGTCAGACAGCTAAAACCCCTTTCACACCGCATATCTTAAACGGTATATTACTGTTTCAATGCCCTTTTTGTCCCTTCACGTTGAACCCATTTTAAACCGAAAACACTGGATTTCTTGTGGGCACTTACATCACGCAGGGAGACAGACTATCACATTCTGTAGCTTGCAGTTGAGACCAAATACAGTTTCAGACCCATTCAGACTGCTTTTTTACTATTTAGAAATATCAGGTTTCTGGAACCGGTAAATTCACTTTGGACCTTTCACACTTCACATTTATTACCGTTTTGAAAAGGAAAAAAACTGCAAAATACCAGGTAAAAAGTGCGGTGTGAAAGGGGCATTAGTGATACCTACATATAAATACACACTTCTAGTTTGACTTATTAAGCATACATTTCCAAAACTAGGATATTGCTAGAATTCTAATTTGACAAGTTTAATGTTATAATTCTAGCTCTAAAATAAGGCCTGTTTTCATATAAATCTGTCAAGCAGGCTGATTGTAATTAAATAATTACATACAAAGTAAAAAAAAAAAAACCTTTTTTTTTTTTAATCAATGCTCCCTGAAATAGGGGTGTGTCTATGGTTTAATTTCCTAGTTTTTTCCTTATATATATTTAACTTTGCAGAAGAAATCTCCTCGAGAAAGTGACAATAGGCACTTAAGCAGCAGCTCTTCTGGAACCCTTTCACCTTCAGGTTTTTCAGCACAGAGCCCAAAACATGAATGGAAAATAGTTGCATCAGCAAAGAAATCTAGTGAGTATTGGCATTCACACTTTTAGCTCTTGTTTTATTTACAATCTATATAATTTTATATATATATATTTTTTTTTTTTTGCTGAAAAAACTGCAGTGCCCCTTTAGTAAGTAAATTCTTGGAGCTGAGCAACACCTCATTTTGCAGAGATCGCCTGACTTTCAAAATTAGGTTCAAAAGTATTTTGTTAAACCAAATAAGGTGGGGGTAGGAGGTGATGGCAGACCTTTCAGCACATGCAGATCCGCTCAGGTTGAAAAATTTTAGCAAATGTGTTGTCATTTTAAATTAGGGTGATGTACTAAACCTGAAATAAGATATCAGTCATTTGTAAGTATTCCATATTCTGTTAATTCAGTCTCCCTTGTGTCCCCATCTCCGGTTTATACCCTCTTGCTTCTCAAAATCATGTACCCCTTCCGCAGGCGACTTTCATTCTATTGACCATTCCTGTGTCTACCCTGTTGCATACCTTTTTTGTACCATCTGCAAAAAGGCATATTTTACCTTCTGCCTTTTGCAGTGTCGCCAACACTGCATAATGGGATTGTGGGAAACAATGTGCCCACATAACTAGTGTCAGCTGATATACGTAGGCATAAACAGCAGCACTCCATGAATTTGATATGTAAATAAAAAATTTAGTGACCCAACATTTCGGGGTATAAAAAAAAAAAAAAAACATTTTTCAAGGTGTTCAGAGACCATCTTCAATAGACCTTACCACATTCCATAAAATAAAAAGGGTTTTTCTTGTGGGGTTTATTTCTTTTTTGGCTACCTGAGCAGTGGATTTCAATGTGATAGTAATTCTCTATCTCAGAAATGCAATAATGCTCCCTGGACCTGATTCTGCTTTGTTGGGGCCAAGAGAGGCAGAGAGAAAAAAAGAAACTCTGGGTGGGGGCACCCTTATGTCAAAGGAAAGAGAAAATATTACATTTCTAAAACTAAATTTTATTTATTTTAAAATAAAAATAGAATTGAAGCTTCTTGATCACTATTAAGGGTCAGGAAGCGGGACAAAAATATCTAGGTAGTATAGTGTTCATACTAGAACCTGCCATCTTTGAAAACCCATGCAGTTCCTCTTCCCTGCCTGGGTTGTCATTGTCTGCTGTAGTGTTTCTAGCACAGGTCTGGTTTGCATATCAGTGCTGACATAAAGACCACACTGCTAGAAACACTAAAGTAGACAGCGACACCCCAGGCAGGGAAGAGGAACTGCATAGGTTTTCAAGGATGGCGGGTGCTAGAATGAACACTAGTAGTATATGGCAAATTATGCCCAAAACAATAAAAAAATATCAAGGCTTGGTGGAGAGGGTTAAGTTTCTACTACCTAGATATTTTTCTGGCGCTTCCTGACCCTTAATAGTGATTAAGAACCTTCTATTCTATATTTTTATTTTAAAATAAATACAATTTAGTTTTAGAAATGTAATATTTTCTCTTTCCTGTGACATAAGGGTGCCCCCACCCAGAGTTTCTTTTTTCTCACTCTCTCTGCCTCTCTTGGCCCCAACAAGTATATTGTTTATCTCTGGGGTGCACCACTAGTCAAATATTAGGAACCCCAGATACCACAAGTATAAGGGGGTGATCTATGACGCATATGCCCACAGACTGGGCTCATGTCAGTTGTCACATGAATTCTACATTAAAAATAACCAAATAAATATACTATACTTCTTAGCAGTGCGGTAATACGCTCAACCACCCCCTACCCACAAAATACCTGATTCTGCTTTGAGCAACAGGGTTTGTACAGAGACAAAAAAAAGAAATGTCACTGTGTGGTGCACCTAAGAATTGACACAATAATACGTAACTTTTAATTGGATAACTCTAAAATTGGTAGCGAAATAATGGACACACAATACACAAAAACATATATGACACAGACAGGTGTTTTAAAAAGGGTACTGATACCCTCACGACGCTGGGCCCCCAATCCCAATGAAATTTATGAGAATGCTTTTATTTGTGTACACATAAAATGCTTTGATGTTTTAGCAGTAACTTAGTACCTAGGACGTTCTCCTTAATTAGTGGAGAATTGACAGGTATGATACCCGGTCTGATAGGTACTCACGGCTGTTGTGCGAGTGATAGTATATGGATCAACTCACACAATTTGTACAGTTTGAGTGCTGGTTAATCTCGAATGCACTCTGAATTACCACAATTATAACAACAGTCCTGCCCCCTGTAATAAATGTGGGTCTAGGAAAGGTAGTGGTGCTCTGCAGCAACGCTAGTCTGACCCGCTGTGTGGGATGCGGGTATGAGCCAGGCGATGGCGTCGGGTAGCGGTGTAGGTAACTGCGCCCGGTGGGAAGTACCGAATGCGGCTATGTTTGATGCCGCAGACGTTCCCACTTGCCAGTTCTGATACAACACGGTGTTAGTGCGCAACACACCGTGTCTTGCCCTGGTGAGATATGCCAGGTATCAGATCGCCAGAGCGTGCTGCAGAGGAAAAATACTTTAAGCTAAAACAGATCAAAATGCATTTTTCAAGACCTTGAAAAAGCTCCTTGGCGAAGCGTACGCCGACCGTTACACTTCGTCTGTGTTTCCCTTCCCTGATATAAATGCATTTTGATCTGTTTTAGCTTAAAGTATTTTTCCTCTGCAGCACGCTCTGGCGATCTGATACCTGGCATAGCTCACCAAGGCAAGACACGGTGTGTTGCGCACTAACACCGTGTTGTATCAGAACTGGCAAGTGGGAACGTCTGCGGCATCAAACATAGCCGCATTCGGTACTTCCCACCGGGCGCAGTTACCTACACCGCTACCCGACGCCATCGCCTGGCTCATACCCGCATCCCACACAGCGGGTCAGACTAGCGTTGCTGCAGAGCACCACTACCTTTCCTAGACCCACATTTATTACAGGGGGCAGGACTGTTGTTATAATTGTGGTAATTCAGAGTGCATTCGAGATTAACCAGCACTCAAACTGTAAAAATTGTGTGAGTTGATCCATATACTATCACTCGCACAACAGCCGTGAGTACCTATCAGACCGGGTATCATACCTGTCAATTCTCCACTAATTAAGGAGAACGTCCTAGGTACTAAGTTACTGCTAAAACATCAAAGCATTTTATGTGTACACAAATAAAAGCATTCTCATAAATTTCATTGGGATTGGGGGCCCAGCGTCGTGAGGGTATCAGTACCCTTTTTAAAACACCTGTCTGTGTCATATATGTTTTTGTGTATTGTGTGTCCATTATTTCGCTACCAATTTTAGAGTTATCCAATTAAAAGTTACGTATTTTTGTGTCAATTCTTAGGTGCACCACACAGTGACATTTCTTTTTTTTGTCTCTGTACAAACCCTGTTGCTTGATATATATAGATGTCCAGTGGTAGCACACCCCCGTCAACCTAGGTTTCATTTAAACCTGTAACTAAAAATCAGGGGTCCACCTTTTCTAGTATCTTATTCATCACTCTCCTGTGCGATAAGTTTTCCTTTGTGTACAGTATCTGATTCTGCTTTGTCAGCATTGCAAAAAATATGCAAATGTGCACAACCATGTGGAGCACATGTAAAGGCCCATACATACTAGGTGACTTTCAACAAAAAGCAGGTAAGTTTACTTGTCTGGGCTACTTTCAACTTGAAAGCTGCCCAGTGTGTGCTGATGCGCGGTCCCACATTATCGCTGGCCTTGACGCTCATCTGCTGGTATTACCAGCAGATGAGCGGAGTAGAGTGCTTTCCATAGCGTCCTGCTATAGAAAGTTATCCACTCCCGTGAAAAATGCTCAGCTTGTATGCACTGAGCGTCTTTCATCCCAGTAATTTTCCACATATCCTCTCACCATACACGCTGGGCAAAAACTCAACGTGTGTATGGACCTTAAGATATGTGGAGAGATTTAGATTTGTGTTCAAATCTAAATTACATTGTAAATATAAAGTTATCTAATCTGTCGCCTACATACAAAAGTAGCCAGTGTGTACTCTGCACAGAAACAATATTTAATGTATTAGCTTGTATAGCAACAATGCTTGTTCTAAAAACAAAATCCTTTGCTTGTTTTACTGAATCTGGCCCACTGCTTCTCTCCCTCAATATTTATTTAGAGATTTCATGACTGAGGATGGTTCTTTTCTGGCCTCTTCTATTTTGATATGAGTTGGTCAGTATGTCCTGACATTCGGCAATCACTGCTAATAACGTCTGCCAATGTTTGCTGTATGATAAGAGCTAGAATAATGGCATTTGCTGTAGAAGTGTCTATATATACCTATGCTCAAATCACACCAAATATTCAATGTCATAAATGTTACGTTATTTATTTTATACCAGCTATATTCTGTTAGTCACTAATATGGGCCTTCTAGGTAAGATGAGTTGTTGCTATGGGCAACCAATGAGATGCTATCTATTATCTTCTAGAAGTTGCTTTATAGAAGTAGATTCTGATTGGTTGCCCATAGCAACATCCCAGGTGAAATAGAACTCCCTTCTTAGTAAATTTCCCCCATAATCTTTTTTTCATTTGCATTTTTAACATCTCACAGTTGTTGGCATATAAAGGGTTTAAGGGTGTGCAGCTTCCGCAATATACAGAAGTGGTACTTGTTTAGTTTCACGGCGGCAGCATCTCAGTTGCAGCACCGTCTGTGTCCACTTGCAGGGCTCGCTTCGCTCGCCCACGCTACGGGCTCGGTGGCTCGCTACGCTATCTAAAATAAACTACATGCCAACGTGGATAGTGGAGGTATGAACCAATTCACGCTGGCATGGAATTTATTTTAGATAGTTTTCCGAGCGCCGAACCCGGGAGTAGCGGGTGGCCATGCTGCCGCCGTGAAACTAAACCAGAACCCAGAAGTTTTAAAAGTGTGTAACTTAAGGTGCCCATACACCATTGCGACCAATCGGGCCGTGAAATCGGTCCAAATAGGCTTGAGTTGATGTCCCTTCAGGTCTGATGCACGGACCCGAGCAGCAGGTGGTCAGACCTGCTGGCCATCCGACCACCTGTCCTGGTACCTCCGACACGGATGGCGGGCTGCATGGTCTGGCCAGCTGGTTGGGTGACAGTGACTTCCTGCGGCGCTGGGCAGCGGGTCCGGTGGATGGGAACTGAGTGAATAATGCTATTCGCTGGGCAGCAGTGCTTCCCGTGCCGTCGCCCAGTGAATAGCGCTACTCACTCAATTCCCATCTGCTGACCAGCGCCGCATAGGGACCCCACTGCCTGCCAGACGCCGCAGGGACCCCACCGGCTGCCCCCACCAGCTCCCTAGGGATAAGTATGCCATAAATCGCATGCGATTTATTGCATGTATAATTTGGCACATCAAGTGCCAAATCGTAAGCAGCCTCCCGGGGACCTGCCGGGCAAACTGGTCCGACCCAGTGTATGGGGGCCTTTTACTGTGGCTCCCCCCCCCCCCTTCCATATGTAATTTTATATTGGAGTTTAAATTTGTCTTCACTATTGCAGTTGTTTAATTATTTGACGTTCTTTACTTCAAATGAGCTGATAAATTAGGAGAACAAAAAGATAGTGACTTCATTTTAATATTCTTTGGAGCGTCTCTAAACCATATAGTTTGCCACCTATTGCGTCTCTAAAAAAGCGTACCTTGCTTTGAAACTGGTAATTTTGGGGCAGATGTATTAAGCCTTAACAAGAGATAAATGCAAGGATGATAAGGAGAGATAAACGTCCAGCCAATCAGCTTCTTACTGACTTTTTTCAAACACAGCCTGTAGCAGTTAGCAGGTGATTGGCTGGTCGTTTATCTCTCCTTATCACCCTTGGATTTATCTCTTGTTAAAGCTTAATACATCTGCCCCTATGTAACCACCTTGTAAGCCAAAAGATGACCAGGTGATCAGCATTGGAAGACATAATGACTTCCCACATACTTCTTGAAGGAATTCATCTCTTCATGCTGTAGTGCTGCATGATAATTGCTGCAGTCTGACATGTGAAATAGAACCTGGTCTAATCCACTCTGTACATGGGAATAAGGTCTCTTAAGGCCCATGCACAAGAGGCAATTTTATATTTTCCCCCCATTTTCTAAGCGATTTGTCTAGAATGCTTAGAAATTTAGCACAAATCTCAGTTTCAAGTTTAAGGAAATTTGTCTAACAAAGATGGCGTGGAACAATTTGCCCTGTGTGTATGAGTCTTTAGATTCAAGGGAATAAAATGGATTTCAAAACAGCTATTTAGGATAGAGCTTGTGGAGGGATGATTGAATACATTGTGAACATTATCTTCAAGATGTTTATCCAATGCACTAACCTTTCTGAGGAGCTGAAGAAACTGGATGTCTTTAAACCTTTGTTTCTAATTTTTTGGGGGGTTAAATCTGAGTTTTGATCAGGGTTGCTGACTCTCCCGAAAATTGGGACCCCTCCCGGCCCCCCGGAAGGGTGGGCAACCCTCCCGGATTCAGGATCGCAGCATTAAAATGCTGCAATCCTTGGGTCTCAGAGGGGGCGGAGCTAAAATGGCAAAATCGCGCAATTTTAGCCCCGCCCCTCCACGGAGATCCTTGAATTCGGCAGTTTGCCATCATGGGGCGGGGCTTAGTGACGTTCCCCTGGACGTCACATGCAGCCCAGACTGATCTGATCTTAGTACGTTGCGTCCTAAATTGAAGTCATACTGTAAAATACGGTGATTTATATTAAGAGGACCATGCAGCTGCTCCACGGTTGTTCCTTTCCACGCTCTCATGAAGTGACTACTGAGCAAGTGGAATTAGCTGAAACCTTAACTGGACTAGGACGGTCAGCTGCATCGCCTGCTTAGAATCTGTCCAACCTTTTTTTTTTCTTTGCATTTTAAAGACGATTATACGGTCTATCTTCCGAACACTTGCAGTACTGTCCAAGGAAATTCTTAAGCCTTCGCCACATCTAATGACAACTTGTTCTTGCAAATTGTCTTTTCTGCTTAGAAAAGGAGTGAATTTCTATTTCCTGCATTCAATGGAAATCGGGCACTACTTTAATTTGACATGGTGGATGCATACGGATCCTTGCCCTAAACTTTATGGATGACTTAATATAGAGATGTGCAGGATAAAGCTCCTAATTCTGTCATTCTGCGATTATCTAAATCCCAAAGCTTGTCAGATGGGTGTGCTTATGCTGTACATAGTGGGTATAGAAAGGAGAATATATGTAAATAGAATTAGTACTTGTTTCCTAGCACGACGCCCATCGCATACCATACTTAGTGGTGTGCGATGTGATATTCATGTTAAATTAACAGGAGTGCTTGTACAATGAAATATTGCATAGCATTGCATGCCAGCAAATAGCATGCGATACGATGCGATTTTTAATTGTACAAGCAACCTGATGGGTGCTTTCAATGTTAAATGCACCGCCATTGGCAACGCCACCCCCACTATAAATGCCAACCCGAAGCGTGGCGGGCGCAGCGGTATGCGTCCTCCAACCTTTTCATGCCCCCACTATCCACTTCGGCGAGGAGTTGATTTTAGATTTTAGGGAATACGAGCCCAAAGCATGGCTAGCCCCGCGAGGGGACGCAGAATACATGTAAAGTAACCAGTGTCCCCTCGCGGGGCTCGCTGCGCTCGCCACACTAAAATCAACTCCAACGTGGATAGTGGGGGTATGAAAAAGGTTGGAGGACGTGTACCGCGGGCTCGCTGCGCTCGCCACGCTTCAGGTTGCCGTTGATAGTGGGGGTGCATTTAACATTGAAAGCACCCATCAGGGTACTTGTACAATTTAAAAATCGAATTGCATCGCTTGCCGCTATATTGCATGTGATGCGATTGTATAAGATGTACTACGATCAAAATATTGGGCGCCGTGCTAGGAAACAATTCTTTGGGATATCCATATCTATACTGATCAATCTCTCTCCTCAACATATTCACATTCCGTAACCGGTGACACAGAGTCAAAATCAGTAGCAGACCGTCCAAAATGTAAACCTTTTTTTTCTAAACGGTACAATAAAACCATACTGTAGGTATTGTCTATTGTATGGTTTTATTGTACCCTTTTGAGAAAATGGCTAAGTGATGAAATCTAAAAATTTGAAAAGGAAAAAACATGTCAACATTTGCACTGTCGACCCTTCTGAATCCTACTATCTTTTTGATCTTTTGTCAAAGAAAACACGCCCATTCTGTGCTGAATTTTAGGCTCAAAAATTATTTTTGCTAACCATGTCACTGCAACACTTCCAGAACAGATTTACTGTTCAAAGGAATGTTTTTTTTTTTTTTAATTCCTTTTTACCATTCAAATATTTGATATTCTGTAACTGCCATGACCTTAAGAAATACAGAAGGGGATGTTATAATAATGTGTAATGGGCATTACGGTGTATGGCATAATGGGTTATGGTCATTACAGTGTGCATAATACCCCGTGTGCATAATGTGTAATGGTCCATGGCAAAGCATGCCCTAATTTTTTTGCTTTTTGGGTTGTTTTGCACAGTGGGACATAATTTGAATTAGGGGTGGTATTATGTGCACCGCATTATTCTTTTCATGGGTGTGTGAGAGGCAATAACATTAGAGCTTGCAGGGGGCCCCCAAAGTATATTTTGTTATGGCGGTAACATATAAATTGCTGGCACAGGTGAATGGATTTCTCCCAACATGCAGGGCTGCAAATTAAATCGGAGCCATGCACATGGGTGGGATTTCAGCCGGGCGGGGCGGTGTTTACCTGATTGCTGGGCTCTGACTATACACAGCCCGGCGATCAGTTCTGAATCGGGCCCCAAGAATAGAAATGCACTGAATAAAAAGGCCCCTGCCCATTATGTAAATAGCCTTATAATGAAAGATATATTCAGCAAAGTCTTTCACCTCCTTAAAAATCTCTTGTTCTTTGAGGAAAATAGCTCAGTGTGTACTTTGGTGACGGATATATCTATCCGATATTTTTGACAGTCATTTGAAATGAAAATCTCCTAGTGTGTATGGGCCTTAAGCCCATAGCTGTTCTTTCCATGGATAATGGACTAGGATCGCTCTGAATGATTGTCTTAAGGTCCATACACACTGAGCGATTTAGGCCCAGCTTACATGGACAACAGTGACTGCTGTCATCGCTGGGGGAAAAGTCGCTAACTTTCCCCCTGCCCGGCGCTGTCAGTGGGGGCGGACGCGCTATGCAAAACCGTCCAAAAAGCCGCTCATCTGCTGGTAATACCAGCAGATGAGTAGCTTTCCCTGTGATGATGCGGGAGCGTGCGTCACCGCTCATCGCCGGGGCATACACACTGGGCGGCTTTGAACTGACCGCTGTTTAAAACATGATGTTTGCGCGGCTTTCAGCTCAGTCACCCAGTTTGTATGTGCCTTTATAGGTATGTATGGGCGATTTTGCCCAGCGTGTATGGACAGCGATGATCGCTGTCATCACTGGGCAGGGAAAGCCGCTCAGTGCATAAACACTGAGTGTTTTTTCTCCCTGCCCAGCACTGTCAGCGGGTGGACGGGCGGTTTTCCATAGCGCAGCGTTATGGAAAGTCATCCACAAAGCCCCTCATCTGCTGGTAATACAAGCAGATAAAAGGCTTTTCCAGCTATGATGCAAGAGCATGCATAACCACTCATTGCCGGGCTGTACACACTGGGCTTCTTTCAGCTCAAAATCGTCCACTGTGTATGCGCCTTTATACTATACTATTGTGCTTTATTTTGGAAACTTGCTGGGAATAGGTGACACAAAATTAGACAATTCTGCCCTCATGACAGAGGTTATAGACAGAGCAAATGATCTAGGTTAGCTCTTTCACTGTAGATTCTGTCACTCAGAGATCATTTATCACAAGCAGTACATTTAACAGCTAGTAACTAGCAAAAAATGTGTAATGAACTTCCTCATCAAGACTTAGGGCCAGATGTAATCATTTTAAAAAGTGATCAAATGGACAGTGTTAAACCATCAACCCCTAACTACCACAGGCTGTATTTGAAAAAAATGCAAGTTTGGTTGTTTACCACTCTGTATTTTATTACTTTTCAAGGCTTAGTACATCTTAACGTTAGCAGTATTCCCCTTACCTGACATAGTGTGCATTTGCCATGAGAAAATTAACCATATAAATACTGATGAAAATATATACCAGATCTATATCAGGTATGGGAAAAATGGCATCAAGGCGGAGTCAATAAGTGGCAAATCCAATCCGTATGGAAAGGGGAACTGGGATTGGATTATTTTACAGTTATTGACCATGGTGCACTGCCTTGATAAAGGTCCATGACAGAAACGTCGGCAGGTTTTTTTCTTGGATTAAAAAACTTCTCTTGCAAGACTTCTCTTGCAAACTGAACACTACAGACTGGCGAGTGCTGTTTTTCCCCATACAGATGGAGCCAGCCCCGCCCTGACGGAGCTCCTCACCGCCAATGCCGCCCCTAACCCTGCCCATCTCCCTGAAGTGAAGACTGGCAGGGTCATGCCACCCATCCACTGGGACGCGCGTGGGTGTGAGACGCACGTGCGTCCCAGTCTGATGGAGTCCCTCTCTGACCGCATGGTATTACATGGGGAGAGCTGCTTCATTGTAGTGCTCTTTTTTTTATATATATATGTTGGTAGAAGTTCCCTGGAACCTCTGACCTACATAAGGCGAGGGTTTAAGCTGCATCTACAAAAGGTTACTGTCCATGCATATGGGGTATAGAGCGAGGCATATAGGATACCGTAATGAGCAACTGAAGATGTTGAAGGGTTTTTTTTGGGTCGCTAAAAAAAAAAAGCTCATTAAATGCTGCCTCCTTTATCCCTTACTAACGACATGGTTATAAAATGTCCCCCAGATGAAGGAAAGAGAGAAGTCCATTAGTTTTATGAATTTATATGATGTGAATGTGTCATGTAAAGTTAACATTAGAATGCCACTATTTTCTACAGGGCTGCACAGTGCAGATTTTCTTTCAGTCACCTCTTCTATTTTTAACAGCAAGTAATAAAAAGCTTAGATTTTTATTTTTTAATTTAACTCTACACATTACACTTAATTTGCACAGCTGGCATTTACACCGGGGAAGTGTCACTCTGTAGTCACATTTCAATGTTATCACATTTTTATTTGGATATACAGTATAATGCTCTTTCATTTTGGGTAGCCAATTTACCAGTGTGACTTTAGAGTGTGGTAGGAAATAAGGTCCTCCCAAATGCCGAAAGAGTATATACAGTACATAGGACGCTGGTTGTCCTTGAACACAGCCAACCATTGTGAAATCTGCATTGTTATATTAGATTTAGGGAGGTATTCTATGTGCTGCCGCTATTCTCGACCGGTGAAATAGCGGCGGGTACCTATTCAATGCTGTCTTTACCGACAGCAATGAAGAGGGATCATGGCAGAAAGAGCCTGACTTTAGAAGCTGTCTGGCCCGTTCTGCCGATAACGGTGGTGGATTGTCGCGATCCCGGCCGCAGATAGACAATCCAAGGCTGTTTTCACGACCACTCCCTCTTTGCGCCGATCCGCAGGCGTGACATTGAATCCAACCTACCGATCTGCTGTTGCTCAAAATGCAAATGGGCCAAGGTCACGGCTGTCATGAGGGATTGACAGCCGTGATCCTGGATTGAATATCCCCCCTTAATGAGTGGGGGTTAATGGGGTCCAAGATTGCCGGCTACTACATATCTTAATAATCTTGTACACAGGATATGTTGGATAAGTTTAATGTAACTGGGAATTATGTGTAGGTAGATAAATTTCTATTACTGGTCTTTCTGTGGACTCCTCTTCAGGTGTATGCATGCAATTCCACTTGCTCCTGTGGATCTGTCCCTATAATCTTAGGTAATTGGGAAAGGGTGCTTTTTCCAGGGGGTAGCACTGACTAGGTTGAGTCTAAAGTACGGAGTTTTGGCTTATAAAGTGGTGATGCACCCCCGTTGCGTTTTTGTGACCTCATCACAACTAGCCTTTTTATGCACAATGGGAATGTGTGCACTTAAGTGGGCCAGCTCCAATGGAGTTTCCACCCCAGCATATACAAAGAGGGGTGTATGGTTTCCTTAATAATTAGCATTGTAGATATCTTATATAACATAAAGTTATTTTGACGCAATTCTAAGGGTTAGATCGCAGGTTCTCAAACTTGGTCCTCAGGACCCACAGTGTATGTTTTCCAGGTCTCCTCACAGAATTGCAAGTGAGGTAATTTCCACCCGTGGCTCTCTTAAAATGTGTCGGTAAGTAATGAGTGCACCTGCTGGGTGACCTGGAAAATGTGAACTGTGTGGGGCCTGAGGACCGTGTTTGAGAACCACTGTTAGATTTACTAAAGTGTCTAACACAGACAAGTGGTAATGTTGCCCATAGCAGCAAATCACATGCTTCATTTCCATTTTCCCTTCTAGAAATTTGAGACAGAATCTGATTGCTATGGACAACATCACTAGTTTATTTTAGAAGCTTTAGTAACTTTATCCTTAAAGGTGCTAACACTAGAAAGATCTGTGCGCTTAAGATTCCCTTGAATTCCATTAGTCCGGGACAAAATATTTTATGTATAGTAGATGTTCACAAAGATTTATCTTAAGATTAAAAAAAAAAAAAAGGAGCCCCTTCGGTGGTATCCCCGGAAGTTTTCCGGGCTGAGCTGCACTGCTGACGCGTGCCACTGACCTATAGGTGTGTGCCGTTGGTGCTCACACGCATACATTGCTCGCTCCTCCCGCCGCATGCTACCACCTGCTATCGGCAGAACTGGGAACTGCCCAGATAGATGCTTGTTTGTCCCCTTTAGGTATAGGGCAGTTTAAGGTATAGGATCCTTGATGTCAATGTTGTCTATAGATCACTTCAGAAATCTGGTCAAATTCCTACTGATCTAATATACTGTATATGCAAAATGTCACTAATGTGTGTTTGGTTCTTTTTTTTTTTTTTACTTCTGTTTTCTCTTTTCCCTCTGCAGAAAAAACCTACTTGTGTCTCGCTGTCCTCAACAGCACTCTCTGTGTTATCTTCCTGCATGGACGTAACACCCCGATGAACTCCCCATTAAGTACTCCTCGTTTACTAAAAAGCTTAAGCCTTGAGATAAAACCTGACGAGTCAAATGACAAAGTAATGTCTCCTATGCATTACACACGTTCTGGACTGGGGACAGCTGAGCTAAATGGCAAGCTCATAGCAGCAGGTAAGTGTCTGGTAGTTGACTTGCGTCCAAAATTTTGGACATGAACTACTTTGTTTGCATGCAAAGCATTTATTTTTCTTCTGTGTAGGTGGCTACAATAGAGAAGAGTGTCTGCGCACTGTGGAATGTTATGATCCAGAGAATGACACCTGGATGTTTTTATCGCCTATGAAAACTCCTAGAGCTCGTTTTCAAATGTCTGTTTTGATGGTATGTACCAATAAACAAATATGCTTAGTAACTACAATGCAAAACAAATTTAGTAGGGTTTAGTAGTGTTTTAATGTTTCAGCTGTCTGAGGTTTGTGTAATTTGAACAACTGCCTTACATTTGAGGTAATACTAGACTTGCTAGGCCCAAATCATATGCCACAGTTAGTAAATATTTATGAATTTTTGTAGTGTCTGTGGATGCTACTATTACACAGAGGATAACTTTCGGGTTATCTGATCGGTATCCAAAAGCTGCACTTTCTGTCCTTTTAAAAAAGCAACTGTTCTTTTTCCCCCCTCAATTCTTAAGGGCGAGTTGTATGTTGTTGGTGGATCAAATGGTCAGTCTGATGACCTTAGCTGTGGAGAGAAATATGACCCTAATGCAAACACATGGACTCCTGTTCCGGAGTTGAGAACAAACCGTTGCAATGCAGGTATGATGAACTATGTTTGCCTCTCATGGGATATTTTTGGGGAAAGGTGCAGTGTACACTAAAAAGGAAAATAAAAGGGGGGGGGGGGGGGCACCTGTGTGTGAGTTTCTGCAGGCTTCTTGACTTTTTTTTTTTTTTTTTCTTTGTCTCAATTTAGGTGTTTGCGCCCTCAACGAAAAGTTGTATATTATTGGAGGCTCTGATCCTTATGGGCAGAAAGGGCTTAAGAACTGTGATGTGTTTGAGCCCTTAACAAGGACTTGGGCAAGCTGCGCTCCACTAAATATTCGTAAGTGTCTGTGATATGTTTAGCCTTTCATTTGTTTGATTTACGCTTTTGCTTTGATCCACTTTATTTCAAATCTTGCAGGAAGGCACCAGTCTGCGGTTTGTGAGCTTAACAATCGTATGTACATAATCGGAGGGGCAGAATCGTGGAATTGTCTAAATTCGGTAGAGTGCTACAATCCTGAGAATGACACATGGACTCTCGTGGCACCTATGAATGTTGCCCGTCGTGGTGCTGGGGTAGCTGTTTATGATGGTAAAACTTGAATTTTGATTATCTCCATAGATTGTTATCTCCGTAATGGGCCTTGACAGTTTGACAAGTGTTAGCTTATTAACAGGAACTACGAACACATTGTCAGAAGTGCACCCCAGATGGTCCATCCGCAACACTTAGTTTGCATTTTTATAACATATTTTCTTTGTTATGAAGAGATTAGATAACTTGAAAACTAACTAAGAAAAAATTGTACGTTTCTGTCGCAATCTATAAATTAAAGTGAATCCACCTAATAAAAATTGCCCTTTGATCAGATTTCTCTTCACTCCACAAGCTAACCACCCTTGCCCCACTACCACAACAATCACCCAAAAATTACTTGAATTTTTTGTTTCTCCCATTTAACAATTTTATCTAAACCTGTTCCTTATTTTCTAATTGGTGAATTTTATGTACTTGTACTCAAATACATGTCTTGCAGGTATTTCAAAAATGCATGCCAAAATATTAGCTAAATGTTTTAACCCTTTGAGTTGAACTGTGTTAGTAATGTATACTTTGTTATGCACCTAAAACATAATTGGAATGGCTAATGTTTTAATTCTATTCCGAAATCTTTGCATTTTTCCGCCATTTAGAACATAAGGCAGTCATTTTTGTGGTAATACCTTTAATAAACTGTAATAAATAAGCCATGATTAGTAAATAGGTAATTACATTAAAACAAATCAATATTTTGCTTATGACTGGATGATACACTTGGTTAAACTGATATGGGTTGACCCACTGCATAATGACAACTTTTTAATTTCTTGTAGAACATGTAAAAAAAAAAATATAATATATATATAATTTCACACATGCATACTAGCGGAGTTACCCAGCGTTGTGCAATTGGCATTACTTGAACTTTATCCTTTTGTTTTAAGCTTAACCACTCACCATGCCCATAGTGTGACTGGCATACACATGTCTGTGGTCGAGGGGTCTTTCCGCCACAGTATTTTTTCCAGTTTGTAAGTCATATATTGGATTGGATTGCCTGTAGCACTTTACACCAGAGTTATGCTGGAACACGAACACACACACACACATATATATATACACACACATATACACTCATCCACACATACACCTACGTTCATCCATTTTATATATAGAATATTAAATCGGATCCTTCAAAGCAGTGTTGTGAAGTTCACTTCCATTTCAGCACATAAGTATATGGGTAGTATAGTATATTATCGTGAAGCTGCAGTATTTGCAGTTAACTTTTTATTCTCCCCACAAAGCATAAATGAACATGCACTTCTGCTATGAGCTTTCTTACAATTGCAGGCTACACCGCACAACCCTTAAAATCTGGGGACATAATGTATAAGAAGTATTTGGTACTCTTAAGGTGCGTACACACGGGGGCGATTTTGTGTAATATCACGGGAAATCTGGTCGCTGAGCGACCAGATTTCCCGCGATGGGAGTGTGCACCGGCGATATATCGCCAGGTGCGCGCTCCCGTTTTTACCCCTGTAGTGATCGCTGGTAGCAGGAACATGCTCCTGCGACCAGCTGATTTCCACTTCCGGACTCCCCCCGGCAGTTTCTTTTTCATCAGAGACCATCTCTGGTCGCTGATGAACAGGAGACAGAGCAATATATTGCTCAGGAATATATCTCCCCTGTGTACGGGGCTTTCGGCTCTAGCAGACCCACCCTTAACCCCTTCCCGACATTTGACGTACATTTACGTCATGGTCGGGAAGTACTTCCCGACACATGGCATAAATGTACGTCATGGTTTCTAACTGTCACTGCGTCTAGAGACGCAGTGACAGTTAGGTGATGTCTGCTGTCCCTGACAGCAGACATCCCCCCTCGTCGCCCAGGGGGGGCAGGGGTGCCCCCCCCGGTCGGCGATCGCTGTGATTGGCTGTTCAAATCTGAACAGTCAATCACAGCGTTTCCTGTGTTACCGGCGGCTAAGCCGCTCGGTAACACAGAAAACGGTGGTGATCGGTGCAGCACCGATCACCACCGAGCGGCAGCACCCCCCTCCCACCCGCCGGGCACTCACCCGGCAGCAGCAGCAGCTCCAGCGGCTCAACCGCTACGTCCGGAGCGCACGCTACGCTCCCCTCCTCCCCCCTCCCCCCCGCAGCAGCAGCAGCAGCATCATGCTGCTGCTGGAAAAGTTAAAAATAAAATAAAATAAAAAAATGTGCAAATGTGTGTGTGTGTGTGTGTGTGTGTGTATATATATATATATATATATATATATATATATATATATATATATATATATATATATATATATATATATATATATATATATATATATATATATATATATATATATATATATATATATATATATATATATATATACACACATATATATATGTGTGTGTGTGTGCGTATACCGCACCGATCACCAACGATCACCAGCCCCCCCCCCCTCCCACCCGGCAGCCCCCCTCCCTCCCACCCACCCGGCTGCCGCAGCGCCAGCACCCCCCCGCCAGCCGCAGCGCCAGCCCCCCTCCCAAAGCTGGTGACCAAAATGGGGTCACTTGTGGGGGGGTTCCACTGTATTGGTGCTTCGGGGGTCTTGCTAATGCGACATAGCACCCACCATTCATTCCGCCACCAAAAATCACTCCTTCCCTTCTGAGTCCTGCCATGCACCCAACTGGTATTTTTTGGTCACACGTGAGGCATTGCCGTACTCGGGAGAAATTGGGGCACAGATTTTGGGTGCTTTGTCTCCTTCATTCCTTGTGAAAATAAAAAATTTTGAGCCAGAACTGCATTTTTGTGTAAAAAATTACATTTTTTTACACAAAAATGCAGATCTGGCTCAAAATTTTTCATTTTCACAAGGAATGAAGGAGACAAAGCACCCAAAATCTGTGCCCCAATTTCTCCCGAGTACGGCAATGCCTCATGTGTGACCAAAAAATACCAGTTGGGTGCATGGCAGGACTCAGAAGGGAAGGAGTGATTTTTGGATTTTGCAGCACAGATTCTGGTTGAATGACCCCCGAAACACCCATACAGTGGAACCCCCCCACAAGTGACCCCATTTTGCAAACTACACCCTTCAGGGAATTCATCAAGGGGTATAGTGTACATTTCAAACCCCCCGGGGTTTCACCAATTTTGATACAACTGAGCTGTGAAAATGAAAAATTTATTTTTTTCATTTTCACTGCCCAGTTGTATCAAAATTGGTGAAACCCCTGGGGGTTTGAAATGTACACTATACCCCTAGATGAATTCCCTGAAGGGTGTAGTTTGCAAAATGGGGTCACTTGTGGGGGGGTTCCACTGTATTGGTGCTTCGGGGGTCTTGCTAATGCGACATAGCACCCACCATTCATTCCGCCACCAAAAATCACTCCTTCCCTTCTGAGTCCTGCCATGCACCCAACTGGTATTTTTTGGTCACACGTGAGGCATTGCCGTACTCGGGAGAAATTGGGGCACAGATTTTGGGGTGCTTTGTCTCCTTCATTCCTTGTGAAAATAAAAAATTTTGAGCCAGAACTGCATTTTTGTGTAAAAAATTACATTTTTTTTACACAAAAATGCAGATCTGGCTCAAAATTTTTGGAAGGAGTGATTTTTGGATTTTGCAGCACAGATTCTGGTTGAATGACCCCCGAAACACCCATACAGTGGAACCCCCCCACAAGTGACCCCATTTTGCAAACTACACCCTTCAGGGAATTCATCAAGGGGTATAGTGTACATTTCAAACCCCCAGGGGTTTCACCAATTTTGATACAACTGAGCTGTGAAAATGAAAATTTTTTTTTTTTCATTTTCACTGCCCAGTTGTACCACAATTGGTGAAACCCCTGGGGGTTTGAAATGTACACTATACCCCTAGATGAATTCCCTGAAGGGTGTAGTTTGCAAAATGGGGTCACTTGTGGGGGGGTACCTAACTTTTAGCATCTTATGGTGCCTAGAAACCTACATGGTTCCTAAAAAATAATCTCATAAAAAGGAGGCTCCAAAATCAAGTAGGTGCTCCTTCTATTATGAAGCCTGTGGTTTGGTCACCGTGCACACTAGGGCCACATATAGGATATTTATGAAAACCAAAGAATTGGGGGAATCAATTTTTAGTCACATTTCTCTAGTAAAATGTACTGTGTTCCTTAGAAAAATGTATTAAATTTGCAAATCTGCAAAAAAATGAAATTTTGAAATTTCACCTACACTTTGTTTTAATTCCTGTGAAACACCTAAAGGGTTAACAAACTTCCAAAATGCTGTTTTGAATACTGTGAGGGGTGCAGTTTTTGAAATGGCATCATTTATGGGGGTGTCTCACATAGTCCCTCAAAGTCACATCAGAACTGAACTGGTCCCTAAAAAAATCAGTGTTTGAAATTTTCTTGAAAATTTGAGAATTTGCTATTCATATTTGAAGCCTCCTAGTGTCCAAAAAAATTAAAAGGAAGTTGAAATAATGATGGCAACATAAAGTAGACATATGGTCTATGTTAGTTATTAACTATTTTGAGTGGTATGATTATTTGTCTCACAAGCAGAAAATTTAACATTTTGCAAATTGCTAAATTTTCCATTTTTTCACGACATTTTGGTATTTTTCACAAAAAAACACAGACTGTATCGACCCAAATTTACCACTAATTTGAAGTACAATGTGTCACGAAAAAACAATCTCAAAATCACTGGGATAAGTAAAAGCAAAAAAAAGTTATCCCCACTTAAGTGAGACATGTCAGATTTGAAAAAAATGGCTCTGTCAGGAACGCAAAAACTAGCTCTGTCAGGAAGGGGTTAAAATCAGCAGTTTGGTCACTTGCTTACAGCTTAATTATTATTATTATTTTTTTTACATTTTTTGTGATAAATATAGTTTATGCTTATTTTTAACAGAAAAGATGCCATTAATTGCATCTTGTTTTCTGGATATATACAAATGTGTCCATGAATCCATCCTCCACGCTTTATAAGTTGCGTTATACGGTGCGTGAGCTCCGTGTGATTATTCCATTACAAAGCATGTTGCATAGTGATTCTACTAGGATGAGCAAGCAATGATGATTAAAACCATATGCAGCATGCATGTTTTCTGTGTGTAACCATTGCTGTATCTTTTTACAAAATGCCATGGTACAATGTTTTACTGGAAAACACTGACATAGCATTTGTACACTGATACAGCCACGGTCACATACAGAGTATAGGCATTCCGCATATTATTTAAATCAGCAGAAGCTGCTTGTCCATTCTATATGCGCCACTTTGCGGCTGAGGCTATAGATCTATGTGGACACATCTGCAAACAAATACAATTTATGTGACATTGCATTTGAAGCATTAGTAAAGCTTTCTGATTTATAGGGTTAAATGACCTGTGAGAATGAACACATCTATTCTTGTACTTGCCACTTAAAACAAATGCTTCAAAAGCTAGTCTGCTACCTTGTTTGCCTCTGTGCATGTATGAGAGATAAAGCAATGTAGTTTCACTAGATATAGATGATACATTGGGGTATCATAAGTTAAATGGTAACAGGCAGCTATAAAGGGAACCTCTCTGGTAAAATAGTGATATAAAGTATGATTTCTTTGTTTTCAACAGGAAAACTTTTTGTAGGAGGTGGTTTTGATGGCTCTCGTGCACTAAGTTGTGTGGAATCGTATGACCCTACTAAAAACGAGTGGAAAATGATGGGAAGCATGACGTCGCCTAGAAGCAATGCTGGTGTAGTCGCTGCAGGAAATAAAATATTTGCTGCTGGTGGATTTGATGGAAATGATTTTTTGAATACTATTGAAGTTTACAACAGCAGTTTAAATGAATGGAGCCCATATACCAAAATGTGCAGATCATAGACCATATATAGTTGCTCCTTTCATATTAAAGATGATCTTGGTGTTTTTTCTTATACCAGCAGTTTTGCAGACATTCTGTTTGTTGTGTAAATACTTTGGTTTGGACTGGGAAAGTAGTATGTTAAATTCTCGTATTTTATTACCTGATACCATCAATAAGAAATTGGAAGGACTCAGATTTATTTTCCGCACACTCCTGCAATTTATTTGTGTGTATATTTAACGTTTATTCTTGGACTGGTATGTAAAGTCCCAGTAACTGATGGTAATTTCTAAACCATTTGATGATTTTAAATGTTCAAACATGATTCTTGACTTTTTTTCCTACCTGTTTGTATAAACAGTACTTAAGAGCCTTATTAAAGTTTGGACAAGACCTGAAGTTTTTTTGTTTAAAGTGCAGCAATGCCAAACAGTAAATACTTTCAGCTTGCCTTTTTTTATTATTATTTTTTTTCTAATAAGTAATATGGGTGGCCTAGCTAAACGTGACACTTTTCGGGTTTAATTTTATGATATCAAAACATCCTTTTGAATTGCTTTTACAATCAATACATTAGATACTGTGTATTTAATACAATGTAAGATCGATTCTGTAACATTTGTTAGGTGGCTTTCTTTTCCCATTAAGAATCTTTTTCCACTATTTTAGAAAGTATTCATTTATTTATTCGTTAGCAACTTTTATAAGGTTAATGATTTACCTAAGAATTGTCTTGAATTGTGTAAAATCAATTTATTTAAAAACTGGGTTTTATTCCAATTTTTCATCTTGTGTATAAAGCCAAAACTCTTATGTTCTGGAACATCAGTAACTTTTCTATCGCTGCTAATATAAACAATTCTTAAATAAAGTTGACAATGCTATACCTTTCTTTTTGTGGTCTGTAGTTTTATTTTGTTTTTTAAACAAGGCACAAAATGAAAGAACATTAGTAAGCTGGATACACATGCGACAATATGCTCCAACACACACACATGGCTATTACTGACTCACTGGAGCACACACCTTTATCAATTTGTGTATACACTAAGCAATGTGCATGGAAATATCGCTAAAGCCCCGTACACACGGGGAGATAAATTGCTAGCAATATACTGCTGAGCAATATATTGCTCAGTGTCTCCTTTTCATCAGCGACCAGAGATGGTCGCTGATGAAAAGGAACCTCTGCATGGGGAGCCGCAGAGGTAATCAGCTGGTCGCAGGAGCAAGCTCCTGTGACCAGCGATTAGAATGGGGCTGAAAACGGGAGCGCGCACCCGGCGATTTATCGCCGGGGCACACTCCATCACTGGCAATATGGTCGCCAGCGACCATATTCTCAGTGATTTCAGCCCCTATTGCCCCCGTGTGTACACAGCTTAATGTGTATGTATTGTGAATATTTGTTTAAGACAGTAGTAGCCAACTCCAGTCCTTGAGAGCTACCAACGGTTTACGTTTTCCAGACAACCTAGCAGCTGCAAAGGTGTACTCATTACTCACAAATACCCCTTTCACACCAGAAATGCAGGGACATTCCCGGATTTGGACCCATTCACACCAGAAAAGTCCCTGCATTTTCTGGTGTGAGGAGGCGGGCAGTCGGCGGGGTGGCGGCGGAGGTGATCAGGAGGTGGTGAGAATACTCACCTGGGTTGCTTGTCCTCTGTGCAGGCCGGGGATCCACACAGGCGGCGGATGAAGATGATGCAGCTCTCCTGCGCCCTCACTGCCGCCGGAGAGCTGCGTCATCATCCACCGCCTGTCCCGTAATTTGCGCCCACCACCTGCGGCAATTCCCGACAGGACACCGAGGACGGCAACCCGGGTAAATATACCCTACCCCATTCACACCAGCCAGGTCCCTGGGTTGGACCCGGGAGCAACCCTGCTACCTAGCAGGGTTGGATTGCCGGCAAATTAGCCCGGTAATTTGTCCCGGGAACCTTTTTACACCAGCGCTAGTACCGGATTGTTCCTGGACTCAACCTGGGAATTTAGGCTGGTGTGAAAGGGGTATGACCCATTTTAAAAGATCCACAGGTAGAATTATAAGGATGTTAAAATGGTTATATGGGCTGGCCGCCATTAACTTATAGAAGAGGTTTTTTTTTTATCAATAAATTTGTTGCGGTCTGCATTTCTTTTGTCAGCTGATAAATACATCATGTTTATTTGTATACAATATTAAGCACAGAGAACCAATTTCTCTTTTTTGTATTTTATTTCTCCATCTTGGGGGACTGATTTGAGATAGACATTTCTGTTTTGTTTGTGAGAAATAAATACGACATACAACTCCACACAGGTCTCCGTGTGTATAATGAAGTGTTCAGGTACTTAGCAGAACATCAGCTGTGTGTGATTCTGTGATTGTGCAATCATCTGTGGTAGAGCCCCTTTCATAGGTGATCACAGGGTCTGTGCAGCCAATAGACTTAAGCTGGGTACACACAATGATTTATCGGTCCAGATAAAGAACGGTAAACACTGCGCTATAATGGAATAACTTTTTTAATAAAATGAATAAGAATAATGAAATCAGGCATATATAGAATACATATTACTTAGATCAATGGGATCCGATACGATTTGCCGGCGGTCGGAATCCCGACACTGGAATCCCGACCGACGAAATCCCGACAAGGGGGGGACATGGATCGCCCCCCCTTGCGGGCTCGCTGCGCTCGCCACGCAGCGGGCCCGGTGCCTCGCTACGCTCGGCACGCTATTTTATTCTCCCTCTATGGGTGTCGTGGACACCCACAGAGGGAGAAAGTTTCGGGATTTCGGCGGTCGGGATTCCAGTGTCGGGATTCCGACCGCCGGCAAATTAACTGCATCCCAGATCAATGTAACAATCATTAAAACACAGTAATTAAAACAACAATAACAAAAAAACATGCACAATAATAGTTAAATATGTGACCAATTGTAGAAGACAAGCACATTTCACAAAGCATAATCTAAATGCCGGATAAATTGTTAGTAGAATATTAGGCAGAGTTGTGTTAGGCATATTGGAAAGCTGCTTTGCACGATTCTATGACTAGAGGACTCTGACAAGCAAAGAACTTTTTATATTGATAAGGCTTATTAATTATTTTCCAAGCTAAAGTATTTTGTTAGTAGAGCAAATTTTTAGCAAGAAAGCACAATTTATTAGTGCAAGTGATAGTTACCACATATTTAGGGCAATGTTTAGTTTTCTGTCCATAAGGTGGTTTTTATTCCAAATGGTAGTAAGCCAAGGGGATGAATTTGAACAGGCAAATGGCTCCTGGTTACTGGTGGGTTAGCACTCCCATTACACCATATCAGGATCCTTTTGATAAAGCTATCAGGCGAAGTGAAACGCGTAAGTAGGATATTGCACCCCCCAACCCATTGTTATTGGATTGCAGGCCTTATTAACCCCTTTATGGACCCACCATCATTCACTAACTTGGTGTAAAATTGCTAACCATCTGCTGTCATTGGAGGTTAGAGGACTTACCATCTCACAGAGGAACTGTGGTAAAAGTTGGTTATTTGGGCCACTCCTGGCAAGATCTGAATCTCCTTTCTCCCTCCAGATGACTACTTTGGAACCTAACTTACCATCTAAGAGCTCCAAAATTGGTCTTTCCAAGACACTCTAATTCCAGGGGTGGTGGGGACAATATTTATTGAATTTTAATTCACATTTAATTTTAAATTCCTGCTTTGCTGGCTACTTAGTCAAAATTTTAGTGTATTAAATAAATTCAATTGTGATAGATCGACCAATCTTAAATTTTTTTGAGTGCTGCTTATCCTTGTGTTCTTTTTGTTTTATTGTACAGGACTGACTATCCTGTTTTAAAGCAGCAGCTGGGTAAAAAACACCCTTATCAAGCGCCCCCGGTCCAATATCCTCAGTGAGATCTGGTCCACACATTTTCTCCACCATATCGGGTTCCACCCACAGCCAGATATCCAAGGGTAGAGAACTGGTACCAGAGTGCACTGTGGCTTACGCGTTTCTCCGCCTCTTACACGGTCATTTGCTTCCTCAGAAACAAACTTTAAACTGTCTCTGAGGAAGTTGCTGACCGTGTAAAAGGCAGAGAAACGCGTTAGAACAGTGCACTCTGGTAGTAGTTCTCTACCCTTGGATATCTGGCTGTGGGCTGACCCTGATATGGGCCCTTATTCTGGTTCGCTCGCAAAGGGAAATTCCTTTCAAATGGACAAAACCATGTGCACTGCAGGGGGGGCAGGTGTAACTTGTGCAGAGAGAATAGATTTGGGTGGGGTTTTACTTCAAAGTGAGATCTATATCGCAGTGTAAAAATAAAGCAGCCAGTATTTACTCTGCACAGAAACAAAATAACTCGCCCAAATCTAACGCTCTGCACATGTTACATCTGCCCCACCTGCAGTGCACATGGTTTTGTCCATTTGAGAAGGAATTTGCCTTTGAGTGAACCAGAATAACCCCCATGGTGTAGTGGGAGTGCTAATCAACCAGTAACCAGGAGCACTTTGCCTGTTCAAATTCATCCCCCGGGCTTACTACCATTTTGAATAAAAAACACTTAATGGACCGAAAATTAAACTAAACATTGCCCTAAGGATGTGGTAACTATACCTTTCAGCTGATTGCACTAATAAACTGCTTTCTTGCTAAAAATTGCCCTACTAACAAAAGATTTTAGCTTGGATAATCATTAATAAGCCTCATTAAACAGTTATTCTGCTTTGCATGATTCTATGACTGCAGGACTCTGATAAGCACTTTCCAATATGCCTAACAACTCTGCCTAATATTCTACTAACAATTTATCCGGCATTTAGATTATGCTTTGTTAAATGTGCTTGTCTTTTTTTCAATTGGTCACATATTTTTTAACTATTATTGTGCATGTTTTTTTGTTCTTGTATTAATTACTGATTAGATAGATTATTTAGTACTATATTGAGGTCTGCACTGGGAAACGGCAGCGCTAATACAGAAGCCGGGATGGAACCGGAATACCTGAAACAGGAACTGTATTGCTAGAGGTGTGGAGATTACAGACCGATATCCAGGAGTCTTCCCATCTGTAGTCAGGTGCACAGGGACATGGGAGATCATGTTGGTTGACTCGCAAAGATATGAAATTCGCAGCTTTGCAAGTCAACTAAACATCGTCCGCATGAACGCACACCACACGCATGCAGATTTTCCCTGCACGCATGCGAATGGATGCCGAATCACCATGGAAACAACCATCTTTTTCATGGGGACACCCATGAAACACTGGGTGTTCCCAAGGGCACGACCGAGTCTGCTGAGCCCCCTGCACTGCTCCATGCAAACAGTCCGGTGACTGCAAGTTGCCACATCCATTAGCACAGATGGCATACGCATAAGCATATATGCGCATGCCATCACCGTTGCTAATTTGCAATGGAGAGAACCACCAGAATGACCTCCATGGTATAGGGCAGTATTCAATGACCATATTCTCCGTGCATGGCGAGCGGTTTTTTTTCGCTCGCCGTGTTTTTGCGGAGATTCTCCATATTTGGAGACTCGCCGTCCCTCGCGGCGAGTCTCAGCCAATCCAGCGTATGAGGTGACGCTGCAGGGAGCCTGAGGACGGCGGCAGACAGGGAGATGGAAGTCTCCCTGCCTGCCCCCGAACGTATGTGGGGGGGAGGTGGGCTCCTCGGGAGAGCCAACAGGGGACCGAGTGTATTCACTGCTCCCGATCATGCATAAGTAATGATCGGGTGCAGTGAATATATGAATATCTAATGAGCGGCTCGGCTCCCGGCCCCCTGCTGGCTGCTCTGTGTAAAAAAAGAAAATAATATTTTTTTTAATTAAATATATATTCATGTGCTATAAGCACATGAATACAAATAGCATGCCCTTTCACAGATTAAAATTCCTGATTTTTTTACACCAAAATTAAAACAAAAAAACTTTTATTTTAAAAGTTCACATTCCACTTCTCAATGAAAAGATGGAAAATTGCTACACAGAGAGACACGGCGAAAATCACTTAGAAAGACTGCGAGTAGTGCACATTGAATAGGGTTGCTCGCTTTTTGAGAGCAAAAGTCTCCGTCCAACGCGAGAAAAGCACAAACTCGCCATAAAACACGGAGAATTTTTCTCATTGAATACTGCCCATAGAGTGCATTGTTCTTCACCCACTTCCCCTTAAATAGCCCGGGCTGCACCAAGATTGCTGACAGTCTCAGTAAAGGCACATGTAGGTATCGTATGGTAAAAGTGAATCATCCTTTTATTTTAATCAATATTAGCAGTGGCATGGGATGGGGGCACAGGCTTCATGGAGCCTGAGGGGGACAAATATCTCACTTTGTAGAACCCAGTGCCTAGGTTTGGCCTTGCTCATGGCCCTGTTCAACTTAGGCTGTTTGATAACACCATTATCAGATCCACATGTAACAAGTAAACATTCCATTTGTAATGTGGGGTGCGATTTCCTACCAGAAGGAAATGATTGCTCAGCATGAAATAAAGGGGGATAATCAACAAATTTTCAAAATGATAGCACTGGTGGATATGCCAACCTATTCCTCAATATTGCACAGTACAGATCCAATGTGTTTTTACTCTTCAAGGCTGCTGAACTGTGGAAGTTTGGCTTTAACTTTGTAGTCATAGCATAATCCAAACAGGATGTTCAGGATCAGGTATAAATAGCACCACAATGTACATATTAAAGAATAAAAAAAACAATACATCATAATGTGATCATCTAGCTATACAATCATCATCATAATAATTACTCTTTAAAAAAACAAACTCCTATTATTATAAAAGGTCATTCCCTCCCACTAGGTTATTCACAATAATCCCAATGTAGGTATAAGCATGTGCAGCAAATTCTACTAGGCTGTGATAAGACGGAAGGGATGTAAATGAAGGGTTATATTGCTCGAGATTGGACTGCAGAGCCGGTAAGCAGATGTGGTGCTTCTTATTGTTTAAATAATAGCCAATACTTCCTTGATAATAAAATTATTATTATTATTAATAGTAATAAAAATACAAACTATTTTGATAAATAAATAAACATTTCTCAAAGTGATGCACAGTGGTGTCCGAACTAGCAGGCTGCTTGCACATACGACATATGCGACATACATATCTGCGCTCAGTGCGCCGCTGAAGTGATTGCTGCCTCAAGCTCACAGCTGCTTTGGCCACGTGATACACAGGTTAAAAATGAAAAAAATGCCCCATTAAAAAAAAGTTAAAAAAAAAAAAAAAAAAGCCAGTTGCTAAGCATGCTGGGATGGCACCAGAGCCAAGGTTATATAGCCTACTACAGCTCTACGCACAATATTGTCAGCGTCTATCATTTCTCCGAAGCCATTTTGGAGGCGTCTGAGTGACATCGCTATGCCATTAATAGGAGATGTGTCTCCAGTCCTGTACAGCCAGGACATTCGGGAAGTGCCCTAGATACTGTTTTCTCTCTTGTGTTCAGAAGCTATGACGGGGAAGCACTGCAGTAGGTGATTGTGGTGGTGAGCCGGTATCTTTCTCCAACACGCCGGACTATGCAGCGGTTAGCATCCCAGCAGATTCGTAACGTCAGGTACATAGAACGTAATATAGACGGCAAAACCGGAACGGATCTTTTCTACCTCAGGTCCCAGCAGGAAAATAGGTCTACTTTCGCGTGATTCAGAGTACAATACAATTCAGTGTACAGAGTACAGACTATTTTTGCAGTAAAATAGTCGGGTTCATACAGCACTGTGTATGCAGATCACAGCCACATGCCACCAGGTATAACCACTTACCTGCAGATCAGTAATTAGGGGTTCTGTAACCCAGGGTAAAAAAAAAAAGGTGTTACTGTAGGTACACAAACAAAGCTGTGTCTGTCCAAACTGTCTGGTGGTAACCAAAATCTACAATGTATGGGAACAAATGACATTGACAATACACCATTTGCTCCCAAATGCAGAAAAAAAATCAGACAATGATCAGATAAATTGGTTAAAGCAGTTTGATTTAACATATCTATCCAAACAATTATTTTTGTCCATTTTCCATTATTTGGTAGCAAATGGTGTATTGTCCTATGATCCCATACATTACCTAATTTTTGTTCCCACCAGACTGATTGGACAGATAAATTATTGTGCAAGTACTCAGCCTTGGATCGGCCAGTTAATCTCCTTGGTGCTTGATTTCTCTGACTGTAGAGACCATGCTTGCGGGCTGCACCTCGCTTTCACTGTGCATCTGTTTTGTTCGCTGAGAAATCGTCCAGGCAGACAGTCTTCTGTTCCTGTTTTGTTACAGTCGACAATCGGCATTAGTACACTTGCCCTGGCCAGCTGAAGGCCATCTGTCAGGCCTGTCGTGGTGCCCAGGGCACATGCACTTACAATGTTAAGGTGGCCATACATCAGAAAGACCGGTCTTATGGGCCCTACATATGCAGAGATTTGTGCCAGAGATTCATAACGGGAGATTCAGCACGTGAGATTTCAAATCTCTCCGAAAGCGCTTGCTGTGGTGTGTGGGTGTATGTGTGTATGTGTATGTATGTATGTATGTATATATGTGTGTATGTATATATATATATATATATATATATATTCCTGCAGGTAAAATCTGAAGCAGATATTCAGTTTCATAATTCAGAACATAATAAATAGGTTTAGTCATTGGTGGTACAGTGAAATCCCCCCTAAACATTTAAATTATCGGCGGTAGTGTCCCCCCCAAAAAGTTTAATCGTTGGTGGTATAGCGTGGCATCCCCATCTCCCCCCAATAGTTGGTGGCATAGTGTAAAATAAATAAATAAATACTCACCAACCCCGGAGTCTTCCAGCGTCGTGTCCTGTCAATACAGCTTCCATCTGACTGCAGTGGGCGGGCGTGGCGGGTCCAGAAGGCGTCCGGGTGGCAGCGGCTTCAGCGGAGCGGTGACAGCGGGGCTTCTTGGCGGGTCTTCAGTGACAGTCGCTCAGATGGCCCTGCTCATCCCCGCACCACACATGCGGGAGATGAGCAGGAGCATCTGCATTATCCAGCATGGCCGTTCTGAATCTTGGGCAGATTCAGAACGGCGGGGCTGCACATTTAAATCGCTGTGTGGTCTACACACACAGCGATTTACATGCGTTTTCAGGGATTTTCTGAGTGATTTGTTAAAATCGCTCAGAAAATGCCTGAAAATTGTTCTGTGTGGGGCCCTTCACAATCATGATTGTGTCCAATTTCCCTTCAACTCCTGGGCAGTCCTTTTGTTTGTGTGTGTGATAGATACATACATACATACATACATACATACATACATACATACATACATACATACATACATACATATATACATACCATATGTCCTTGGTAAAGGACAGTAAGCTTAGCTTTCCAAGGTTGAGATCCGCACACAAGCAAGTTTGTGTCCTTTTATTTCTGGGACCTATTAGGACTGCCTTTTATCCTAATCATGCGGCAGGGGTGCTAACCAGGCAAAAAAGGTCTATTAATGGGAATAAGAGAAAATAATTTGGACAGTCAATGCACACCAGTAGTTTATTTAAAATACAGTGTAAAATTACTGATCAAACAAGACCAAAACCGCTGCCCCACAGTGCCCACCACGAGTTAACGCCATACAAAATACCTCATACACCAGTGTTTTGTGCAAGGTATATTAAAAAAAACGCAATATACACTTAGCTCAGTGGTATATAATCCAATAATCCCTCTCACATCAGGATAGCACCATCTGATCATACACTGATTCCCTGACAATGGAACTTCTAAAAGATTGTACCTGTTGAACAAATAAATATGAGGATACAAGAATATTAAAATAAATGTAACTATTTTGAAACAAATGTATCCCGTTTAACACTGTATGTAGAATCCAGGCAGAATTCCAGTAAATGACATGATATTTCAAATTGAATATTTAAGGGAATAAGTAAATGCCGAATGGGCATACAATAAACAGATTCCCCAGTACCAAGAAATCATCCACTGTACTGACCTAGTTCCCAGGAACTCGCTACACTAGTAAAAGACCAGGGAAGATACATTAAATAGTACCAGCTGATCATTTATATTGACCACCTGACCGCTGAATGAACAAAAGACTGTACTTGTAGATCAATTAATGACAGAAGGATATTGAAACACACTAACCGTTTTTTTTTTTTTTGTTTTTTTTTTAAACACTGTATCAAGCCCAATACAGTGTAGATTCCGTGCAGAATGCCAACAGGCTGGATGATACCACAATTGAGTACTTACATTGAATAAATAAATGCCTAATGAGCACACAATAAATAAACTTCTTAGTAGGATCATTCACCATCCTGGTATAGACCACAGGAACTCACTATACCCCTAAATACCAGGGAATATATATACTGAAACTGCAGTACAGAGACATCTGACAGCTAAACCTCTCTGTTTTAAATCTATACACCCAAAACCCTTTTCATTCTTCTTGCTAGCACCTCACTACGACCCTTATTCAGATCTGATCGCAGTACAAATTTGTTCTCAAAATGGGTGCATTGCAGGTGGGGCAGATGTAACGTGCAGAGAGAGTTATGCTGGGTACCCACCAGGACGATATGGCCCAAAACTAGCCAATTTAGAAACAATCTCAACCGATTATATGTAAATCGGCCATGTTTTGGGCCATTTTGCTGCCCTTTTGATTCAATCCCGATCCGATGTGCGGCCCTGCGGGTCGTTAGGTCTTTTCTGAGATCCTACCTGCTGCAGGTAGGATCTCAGAAATGACCATTTTAGTGGGTGCAGGTCGGGATCAGATCGCGATCACATCAGATGCTTTTCCTGTGCAGGTCAGCGGCTCCTTCAGCTCGTGAGCGGGTCGTACGTTCCTGTGACGACCCGCCCACGAGCAGTTATTTTGTTTTTGCGCAGGGTAAATACTGGCTGCATTATTTTTACACTGCGTTTTAAAACACTCAACCTAAATTTAATTCTCTTTACACATGTTATATCTGCCCCACCTGCAGTGCACATGGTTTTGCCCATTTTGAGAACAAGTTTGTACTGCGATCAGATCTGAATAACATAGAAACATAGAATTTGATGGCAGATAAGAACCACTTGGCCCATCTAGTCTGCCCCTTTTTAAATATGTTACCTCAAACCATATTTGATCCTTATTTTTTTATAAGGATATCAATATGCCTATCCCAAGCATGTTTAAATTGTTCTACTGAATTTTCTTCTACCACCTCTGATGGGAGGCTATTCCACTTATCTACTACTCTTTCTGTGAAGTAATTCTTCCTCAAATTTCCCCTGAATCTTCCTCCCTCTAGTTTCAGTGCATGTCCCCGTGTTCTGTTGCTCCTCTTCCTGTGAAGAATGTTTCCCACCTGTACCTTGTTAAAACTCTTGATATATTTGAAAGTTTCTATCATGTCCCCCTATCCCTTCTCTGCTCTAAAGTATACATATTAAGATATTTTAGTATTTCCTGGTATGTTTTGTGATGTAGGCCATGCACCATTTTAGTTTCCCTTCTTTGTACAGTCTCTAATGTATTTATATCCTTCTGGAGATATGGCCTTCAGAACTGAACATAGTACTCTAGATGAGGTCGTACCAATGACCTATACAGTGGCATTATTACTTCTTTCCTCTACCTCCCCATGGCAGCCAACCTCTGGGTTCTCTCCCTATAGGTAGATATCTGGAAAGGAATAAAAAAGACACCTCCCCTATATAAGGACTGCCCCTTCCTAGGCTCAGTGTCTTTTTTTTCCTTTCCAGGTAGATGAGAGTGCTTACCCTGAGGCTGGCTGCTGCCTTCTCCTCTGCCCAGTGCAGTTGGGGTTTAGGCTGGGACCTAATAAGGAACAAATTCTCCCGCCATCTAGCGTGGTGGGGAGATTACATTACAAGCGTCCTGCTGCCAGGTGCAGTTAGGTCTCTTACCCCGGGTTCAGGAGCCGCAGGAGATGGTTCCCATGAGGCATAGACTTTAATGTCGGATGGCCGGACGGATGGAGCGGTGAGTCAGGCTCCGTGCATCGTAGGTGCCGGCCGCGTCATCAGGGGCGACGGCCGCGTCACAGGACGCCGGATGTGTCAGAGGCGGCGCCGGAGTAAAGCCTGCTCACGAGGGGGGACGCGGGCGCGTCACCAGAGTGGGCGCGTCGCCGCAAGGCGCGTCACCTCGCGTCAGTAGACGCGACGCCGCTGAGCGCGTCACAGGCGCGCGGCAGGAGGGGGGAATAACCCCTGTGTGGCACCAGACGCGATTCGCGTCATAGACAAGCGCCCTATAAGCGCCACACAGGCGCAGGACGGCGCCATTGTGTTTACTAACGCCGGCAATAGGAGAAAGAACCCGGGGACTGTATTTACATCGCCACTGCTTCTCCAGAGGGCAGCTGCAGGAGGCTATTTTGAGTGAAGGTAAGACCCTAGGCTTGGCCAGGGCTGTTTATATGCCTGCATATTTATACTTACTGAATTGTATCCTTGTACAGATACTTTCAGACACTCTCTATACTATGGAGGATGAAAGAAAGCAGCCTGCACAGTCAGGGTAAGCAGGAAAGGCAGTTAGTTATTTATTTATTTATCTATTTATTTGTTGTTGTTTTTTTTCATGAAAAGTTGTTGTGTAGTCAGGCATTCATAATGTGTGTACTTCGGCAGGTCCGAAGCAAGCAAAGAAAAGGCAGAAGGAAAGGCCAAGCATAAAAAAATGCATCTGGCCAAGTGTACACTCTGTGACAAGACACTTCCTGACAAATGTGCAGGGTCTATTTGTGATAATTGCAAAGGCTCTCAGATACTGGCACCTTCACAAATGACAGAGCTGGTTGCAAAACTTAGAACAGCGTTGGCAGATACCTTTGTGACAAAGGAGGATCTGGCGAAGATGTCGGCTAAAAGGCCTAGGGAGGTTGACTCTGCTAACTCAGAGGACTCCGAAGAGGGCCCTGCTCCGGCTATAGAGGAGGAAGTTGAGGAAGGAGAAGTGATGCAGGAAAAAGCAGAGTTAGAGTTTAATCCGGACTTGCTGGATAACCTGCTTACATTGGTGAACAAGTCTCTTAATATAGACGTGGCACAAGAGGAAGGCAAGTTACAAGATTTGCTCTTCAGAGACAAAAAGAAAAAGCCTAAGACATTCCCACTGTCATTGACACTCAAAGAGGTAGTAGAGGACGAGTGGGCACACCCGGATAAAAAGGTGGCGGTACCACTAAGGGTTAATAAAATGTACCCTTTTGAGCCTCAGGAAGTCAAGACGTGGGAGGAACCGCCTAAAGTGGACGCGGCTATCGCGCGTATATCGAGGAAGACGACGCTGCCATTGGAGGACGCCAATATATTCAAGGACTCCATGGAGCGTAAAATGGAGATGGGGTTGCGTAAGCAACATGTTACATCAGGAGCGGCGATCAAAGCGTCATCTGCGATCGCAATTACTTCTAGAGTGCTCAGGTCGTGGTGCCAGGACCTAGAGTCAGATATGATCTATGGCATTAAAAGGGCAGACCTGCTAAAGATTGTACAGAATATGCAGGTGGCCATAGAGTTTGTGTGCGACGCCTCACTGGATGCAGTCAGGCTGGCAGCAAGAGTCAACGCCAACGCAGCAGTAGTGAGAAGGGCTTTGTGGCTGAAACCGTGGGCAGCCGATGCCCAATCAAAGAATAAGCTCGTATCCCTACCGTTTCAGGGGGAGTATTTATTTGGGAAAAAGCTGGACGACATCATCACGAAGGTGTCAGGTGGAAAATCAGTGTGGCTTCCACAGGATAGGGGGGCAAAGAAGCCCTTCAATAAATCTCAGAGGTTCCAGCAATCAGAATTCAGAGAGGCGAGAACTTATAGGCCAGGAAGGAACTATAGACGGCCGTGGTTTGGAAATCGGAGTTCCTTTCGAGGGCAAAGAAACAAGGAAGGAAGGTTCTCGTTCAGGCAGTCATCTCAATGACGCCAGGGACAGGGTCGGGGGCAGGCTGTTAGAGTACAAACAGGCCTGGCTCCGATCTACAGAAGACCGGTGGGTCCAAGAAGTGGTCTCCACCGGGTACAAAATAGAATTCATTATGACGCCCGGAAACTGGATGGAGGAATCCCCTGTGCCAAGATGCCCAAAAGAAAAGGAGGCGCTAATGAGCAGCTTGCAGACTATGATCTCGCAGGGTGTAGTAGTCACAGTACCCAAGGATCAAGAAGGCCAAGGATGGCACTCCAGATTTTTTTGTAGTAAGAAAGGCAACAGGGGGTTTCAGGACCATTCTAGATTTGAGAAGACTCAATACATATGTCAAGACACAAAACTTCAAAATGGAGTCGATAAGATCTATCCTCCCAGACATCAAACAAGGGTCTTTCTTGACAACAATAGACTTAAAAGACGATTACTTACATATTCCCATATGTCAACAGCACCAAAGATACCTAAGGTTCAAAATCAAAGGAATTACCTACCAATTTACGGCTCTGCCGTTCGGCCTATCCACATCCCCAAGAACATTCACAAAGGTTCTGGTCGTGCTCATAGCAAACCTGAGAAAAGAGGGGGTGACAATATGGCCATATTTGGACGACCTACTGATTATGGCAAAGACAGAAAGAATGTCGAGAGATCATACAGAGAAGGTGATGGAGTATCTAAAGCACCACGGATGGCTTATAAACAAGGAAAAAAGTCACTTGGAGCCAACAAGAGCTGCAAAATATCTGGGTGTGGTGATAGATACAGAAGCCATGAGGGTCAGACTGACACCAGAAAGGCAGGAGAAATTAAGGATAGAAGTAGTCAAACTTCTGAGAAAAAGGCTAGTGTGCGCAGGAGATTGTCTAAAAGTTTTAGGCCTCATGTCGGCAGCGCTAGACACTATCAGATGGGCCCGATTTCATACAAGAAACCTACAAGGGTGCTTTCTATCCCAATGGGATGGCGACGGGAAGAATCCCATGCAAAGGATCTCCTTGTCAAAGCAAGCGAAAGAAGACCTAAGGTGGTGGATGGACAGAAACAGGTTGAGACAAGGAAGATCATTCGTAAAAAGGGAGCAGATAGTAGTCACCACCGACGCCAGTCAGTCGGGATGGGGAGCTGTGTGCGGCAAAAGAACAGCACAAGGTCAATGGAGACAAGCCGAGTCAAGGGCACACTCAAATGTAAGAGAGATGAGGGCAGTGCTTATGGCATGCCGGGCATTTCAGGTACAACTGTGGCAAAAGGAAGTCGTAATCAGATCAGACAACAGAGCCGTAGTGGCATATGTGAACCGCCAAGGCGGTACAAGGAGCCGAGAGCTGATGAAGGAAACGGCATACATACTCCAGTGGGCAGAAGGACGCGTCCAAAGCCTGTCGGCAGTGTTCATCGCAGGGAAGGAAAACCAGCGAGCAGATGCCCTAAGCAGGTGGGCATTAAGACCAGGGGAGTGGGAATTGTCCCCACAAATATTCGACATGCTGACATGCCACTGGGGAGTCCCGAAGGTGGACCTAATGGCCACCAAGTACAACGCAAAGGCCGAAAAATTTATATCAAGACACTGGGAACAAGGGGCATGGCAGGCGGACGCCCTGACCGCCAGTTGGGGAACAGGCCTGGCATACGTCTTTCCCCCATTTCCAGTGATTCCGAGACTGTTGAACAAAATCCAACAGGAACGGATGACGGTCATAGCAATCCTGCCCTACTAGCCGAGGCGAGCCTGGTTTGCCAAAGTGGTCAGGATGGCGGTGGATGCTCCCTGGGAATTACCGGACATAGAAGATCTGATACGACAGGGGCCCCACGTACAGAGGCAGCCCGACCACTGGAATCTGACGGCGTGGCTGCTGAGACAAGAAACTTGGTAGCAAAGGGGTTTTCCAGAAGGGTCGTGGATACCCTGTTGAAGGCTAGAAAACACACTACGTCTAAAACGTATTACCGGATATGGAAGGCATATACAGAGCTCTGCAGAAGGGAAGGTAAAGACCATAAGCTGGTCACTTCGGTGCTGGACTTTCTGCAGAAAGGGTTAGAAAGAAACCTTTCAGTGAGCTCTTTAAAGGTGCAAGTGGCGGCCCTAGGAGCTATGATGGATATCAGGCTGGCAGATAACAAGTATGTCCAGAGGTTTCTACAAGCCTCGAAGAGAATAAGGCTTTCATTTCGCAGACCCATGGCACCATGGGACCTGAACATGGTCCTGAATGTCCTGACAGAAGAACCATTTGAGCCGTTGGAGCAGGTGCCCATCAGAATGCTATCGCTGAAAGTGGCATTCTTGGTGGCAATAACATCCGCAAGGCGAGTGTCAGAGTTGCAGGCTCTTTGGGTTGAAGAGCCATTTCTGAACGTGTTCGACGACAAAGTGGTTTTAAGGACGAACCCTAACTTCTTGCCAAAGGTCGTGTCACGATTCCACGTGAATCAGGAGATAGTGCTCCCCACCTTTTGCGACAAGCCGGCAAACGAAAAGGAGGATAGATTGCATAAATTGGATGTCAAACGGGCTATACTGATCTACCTGAAGAGGGTGGAATCATGGAGGAAGACTAAGAGACTCTTTGTGCTATCAGAGGGAAAAAACAAGGGCTTGGGAGCCACCAAGACAACTATAGCCAGGTGGATCAAGTCTTGCATAGCAGAGGCATACAGGATCAAAGAGATAGATCCACCTGAAGGCATCAAGGCGCACTCTACAAGGGCAGTAGCGGCGTCATGGGCAGAAAGGGGCGCGGCCTCAATGGAAGAACTGTGCAAGGCGGCATGTTGGGCTTCAGCACACACCTTCACCAAACACTACAGAGTAGACGTAGGGTCATCAAGTGATGCAAAGTTTGGGAGGAAGGTCCTTAGCGCAGTCGCGCTATAAAAAAAGAAAAGAAAAGAAAGTTAACAACAAGGAGGAGGAGGTGAAGAGAACCTCGTATCCTTTTTTTCATTTGGTGTCCTACTTATTGGTTTGATATGTATATACTGTATTGAATAGTAACCTTAAGTTGAAACCCGCCCAGTGAGGTAACTGCTAGGGTATTACCCAGAGGTTGGCTGCCATGGGGAGGTAGAGGAAAGTACGGATTATTACCTGTTAGTACGATTTCCTCTACTCCTCCATGGCAGCATTATTCCCGCCCTTGAGTACTTAAAAGAAAAAAAATGAGTTATATGCGTATGTTATGTTTAAGCTGTATAATTTAAAAGACACTGAGCCTAGGAAGGGGCAGTCCTTATATAGGGGAGGTGTCTTTTTTATTCCTTTCCAGATATCTACCTATAGGGAGAGAACCCAGAGGTTGGCTGCCATGGAGGAGTAGAGGAAATCGTACTAACAGGTAATAATCCGTACTTTCTTTTTACTGCTGATACCTCTCCCTATGCAACCAAGCATCTGACTTGCCATCTTCATTGCTTTGTTGCATTGCCTACCTGCTTTAAAGTCGCCTGAAATAGTGACACCTAGATCCCTCTCTTCTTCCTCAGTAGTTTCCATTATAGTGCCATTTATACTATATGTAGTCTTTACATTTTTGAGACCCAAGTGCATGATTTTGCATTTTTTGCCATTAAACTGTAGTTGCTATGCTCTTGACCATTCCTCTAATCTACCTAGATCAGGCATGTCCAACGTTGGCCCTCCAGATGTTTTGAAACTACACATCCCAGCATGCTTTGCAATAGTTTTAGCATTCTCTAATAGCAAAACTGTGGCAAAGCATGCTGGGATGTGTAGTTTCAAAACATCTGGAAGGCCAACGTTGGACATGCCTGACCTAGATCATCAGTCATTTGTTTTACCCCTCCTGGTGTGTCTACCCTGTTGCATACTTTTGTGTCATTTGCAAAAAGGCACATTTTACCCTCAATTCCATTTGCAATATCACCAATAAAGATATTAAAAAGCACTGGTCCAAGTACAGATCCCTGGGGTACTCCACTAGTAACCCTTCCCTCCATTGACTGTACTCAGTTTACTACAGCTCTCTCTTTTCTGTCCTGCAACAAAGATCTTATCAATTCAACTATCTAAGACTCCACTCCCAAGCTTTCAAGTTTATTTAACAGTCTGCGATGTGGGACAGTGTCAAAAGCCTTACTAAAGTCTAGGTAAGCTACATCTACAACCCCACCATGATCTATTACTTTAGTCACCCAGTCAAAAAAGTCAATTTGATTTGTTTGACATGATCTTCCCCCAGTAAACCCATACTTTTTTGGATCCTGTAAATTGCTGGTTTTGAGACATTATACAACTCTTTGTTTTAAGAGTGTTTCCATCCGTTTCCCTACTACTGATGTAAGGCTCACTGGTCGATAGTTGCTTACCTCTTCCTTGTTTCCACTTTTATGTAGTGGGACTACATTCACTGTTTTCCAGTCCTCTGGGATTACTCCAGTAGCTAGTGACTGGTTGAATAATTATGTTAATGGTATTACCAGCTCCCCTTTAAGCTCTTTTAGTATCCTTGGATGTATCCCATCTAGCCCCATTGATTTATCCACTTTCAGTTTTGAGAGTTCTGTGAGGACTTTCTCCTCTGTAAATGTACTTGTTTCTTACTCAGTTTTCTGGCTATACTTGCAACTTAACTGTGGCCCATTCCCCTCTATTTCAGCAGTGAATGAATACTGAGTAGAAATAATTATTAATATGATCTGCTATTACATTGTCCCCCTCAAGAAGACTTCCACTCTCTGTCTTTAGTCTTATTACTCCACTTTTTGTTTTTCTCCTTTCACTTACATACCTAAAAAAAGTTTCCTCCCCCTTTACCCACTGACTGGGCCATTTTCTCTTTTGTGCTTTTGCACATCTGATTACCTTCTTAGCCTCCTTCTGTCTAACAAGATACACCACTTTGTCCTCATTATTCTGCATCTGCCTCTACTTCCTAAAGGCCAACTTTTTTGCTTTCACAATACTTACTACTTCTTTCGCAAACCACACTGGCTTCCTTTTCCTTGTGTTTTTCCTAACTCCTTTGACACAAAGTTCTATTGCTTTTAGTATTGCTCTTTTTAATTTTTCCCACTTCTCCTGCACTCCTTCCAAGTTCCTCCACTCTGCCAAGGAATCCCTTACAGAGTGGGTTATTCTAGTTCACTCTTTCTGACGAAATCCTTCTTAGGATGTGCACTAATGTGGGGGCAGATGTAAAATATGCAGAGAGAATTAGATTTGGGTGAGTTATTTTGTTTCTGTGCAGGGTAAATACTGGCTGCTTTATTTTTACACTGCAATATAGATCTCACTTTGAGGTAAAACCCCACCCAAATCTAATTCTATGCATATGTTACATCTGCCCCACCTGCAGTGCACATGGTTTTGTCCATCTAAGAAGGATTTTGTCAGAAAGAGTGAACTAGAATAAGGCCCAGAGTTTCCCATCTCTACAAAATCAGCCTTCCTTCAATCTAACACCTTTGTTTTTGTGTGCGATGAGTCGGTCTCTGTCTTTATTTTGAACCATACTGCTTTGTGGCGCCTTATAAATAAACGTACTACTACTACCAGAGGCGTAACTAGAACTTCACAGGCCCCATAGCAAAATTTTTAAAAGGCCCCCCCCCCCCACCCCCATTGTCACAAAAATCATAAAATGCGCCTTAGGGGACGGAAGAAAGAGTGAGGGGAGTGAGAGACAAAGCGGGTGTCCAGAGAGTGGATGTTGCGAGTGGGTGTTGCACTCACCAGCTCTGATCTGGCTGCTGATTCTCTTGCTCATCGGTGCCAGCAACAGGGTCTCCTGCTCTCACTGCTGCTGAACTAGGGCACAGGATGGCAGCGCAGCCACTTCCTGGGTGACAATATTTAAAAAAATAAATTAAAGGGGTGCAGGGGATTGTCCGAAAGAGGGGGACAAAAGAGGGAAAATGGGTTGGGTGGGGGAGATTAAGAGAGAGGGGGAGGGAAGGGGGGAATAGAGAGATGGGATGGGGTGAGAAAAGCAGGAGTTTGAAAGAATTCCAATATTATTTTTTGGGGCCCTCCTAATTCCCCCCTGCACTCACTGGCTCTGTGTAAACTGCTCAGCGGCTCTGGCTACTGGTATCTTGCGTAACGCTGCTGGGTCTCCCGCACAGCGCCGCTGGATGCCGGGTCTCCCATTCATCAGTGGCAGGCAGCAGCAGGGTCTCCCGCACAGTGCCACCAGATGCCGGGTCTCCCGCACAGCGCCTCTGGATGCCGGGTCTCCCATTCATCAACGGCAGGCAGCAGCAGGGTGACGGTCTCCTGCACAGCGCTGCCGTCCACTGGGGGGGTCTACACTCTACAGCACATCAGCGGCAGGCAGTTGCTGCAGCGTTGCCGCGCTTCGGCGGGGTCTCCTGCAGTGTCTCCGGCTTTAGATTTGCTAGCAGCAGTGTCGTCTGCTCCCAGCCCTGTTGAACTAGGGCATTGGATGGCGGCGCAGCCACTGACTGGGCAACATAATTTACATTTAATAACTAAATCTATAGTTATGCTACTGGGTATGATATAAACCGGGCAGGGGTGAAGCAGAACTGCGGGACAGCAGAGCAGTCAGTGACTGGGTGCAGGGGGAGCATCGGGCCCCCGGATCAGCTCGGGCCCCATAGCAGCTGCACCCTCGGTAGTTACGCCACTGACTACTACTACTTGATGGTCACTGGATCCCAGGTTTTCACCTATATTTACATCAGATATTCTGTCACCATCTGTAAGTATTAAGTCTAAAATTGCGTCCTTCCGAGTGGGCTCCCTCACCAATTGCTGGAGGGATGCTCCTTGCAAGGAATTCAGAATGTCCTATATGTATAGGGCCTATATGTATATGTGTTACGTATGGTATTCAATTTAATTTTTCTACAACAAAGAAGGACACCCGTTGCGAGTCTATCTATATTAAAATACGGCAAAGATTCTTCCCTCTTATCAGAAAAGGGAATAATAAAAGTTTAAGTTTTAAACAAACTACTGGTGTGCGTCCACAGTGCAATTTCTTTTCTCTTCGTACCAGCTTGGCTTTCCATCAAATTACTCTATTGCTTATGACAAAGGTTCCAAAATGCAATTCTGAAGGCATCTTTAAAGAGATCCATGGCTCTACAAGTATGTATGGGTAAATCAAATTGACTGATGTGATATGTAAGTCACCTGTGGCCAAGCATGGGTATACCTAAAAACTGGACCATTAGGGTGCCTTGAAGACTGCGGGGTCGATCCTATTATTTGCGAAGGGTGCAAGGTGCCGTTCCATTGCGTCTAAACTAGGCTTTTCAAAACTTTGGCCCTCCAGCTGTTGTGAAACTACACATCCCAGCATGCCTTGCCATAGTTTTAGCATTCCCTAATAGCAAAACTGTGGCAAGGCATGATGGGACATGTAGTCTCACAACAGCTGGAGGGCCAAAGTTTGGACGTGCCTGGTCTAAACAATGGCAATGGCACCCGATGCACCCTTCACAGGGCCAAATTCGCAAAAAATTGCTTGCAAGTCAATGGGGCAGTGAGCACTTTAGTGCAAATTCCATCCTCTGTAAAGTGTGTCCGGTGCCGTCATGATTTGCATTCGCAAAGCATCTGCCGCTAATAGGATTGACCCCCAAGTTTGTTTACCTCTGGCTTAAGCAGCTTTAGCAGTACAGTCAGCAAAACTATCCAGCTTCAACAAAGCCTTCCAGGCAAAGATGAGTCCTTGCAGGGTTGTAGTACTATGCACATTGTAATACTATGCACATGTACTGTAGTACTATGCCATCAACAGCAGTGAAAGGTTGTTGGATACTCATCAGAGGACACTGCGGATAGGCCACGCCAGCACCAGGGGCAAACGCAGGATTTTCAGAAGGGGGTTTCCAGAGGGGCAGAGCAAAGCACAGAGATGGACACTTAGGTGACCCAGTATATGCCGGGTCAGTTAAAGTATTATAGATAGACCAAATTTATTTAAATAATAATCATTTTATATATATATATATATATATACACACACACACATACATACATATATAGATAACAGCAGTGTAGACCCCTGGGCATAGCAATGTATTGGGGCCCTTACCGATCCTCCAGTGGTAGGGGAAGCTTTGATGTCCCACGGGTGGTAGGGGGTATTATATCAACCGCTCAGCATGTAGGGCCAGGATCAGTAATTTCCACTAATTACCCCTTTACTGTACAGATGGTGGGAGAAGGGGGCATTGGGCTGAATGAAGGGGCCCTGATACATAACTTCCAGGGTTGTACAGGATGTTTAATATGCAGAGGAGGGGTGTATAGTGGAGTGGGCTTAGTATTCATAATTTTCTGGTGGGAGGACAGCTTACTTGACTGCAGATATCTCCAGTTCCCGGATATAGATTTTAATGGAATTAAAAACTAGAGAATCCCACCTACCAAATGGTATTAGGCACTAGGGGATCAGAGTTCAGGAGGCAGAACAATCTGCCACCGAGAATATAAAACTACATACCAGGTGTGTGGAGCTGGAGCAGTAACCAGCTGCTTGAAGGCTGATTTTCTCTGGTTGTGGGAACAGTAGATACAAGTGTCCATCAAACGGGGAGAGTCCCAGTTTTTGGAATATACCTTCAGAAAAACTGTAACTCAGACAGAACCTGAAATATCTGACTGGGAAGAGCAATTAACAGGCTTGGATGGGGACCACTATTTTGAAGTCAGATATCTCCGGTTCCCAAGGGCCGATTTTTTTTTAATTCTTGTACCCATGGAAAGAGGGGACCTTCGGCTTTCAGAATAGGGTCCTTAGACTCCTGAGGGGGTTTCTGGGTACTCAGAACCCCCCCCCCCCCCCCCCCCCCGCGTGCGCTACTGAGCACCTCTTGAAAATGCCGTTGTGGGTTCTAGATACAGTGTACCCAACAAACATTTTTATTTTTTAAATAATACTTGCTGGTAGGTTTACACTGTGCACACAATTATTTTATCAATATTTATCAATATTTTGTTATATAGATTTTCTTTAGTTTTCTTCTTGTTAAGCTTCCTTTCAAGATGGGTACACACTAGGTTAACATAAGATTAACATATTGCATACATCGGGGAGTGTGTTTGGACAATTGTACACTCCTGCATGGTGTTAGTCATGTCTGCTGATCTGCCTACCTGGAATGGGACTGAACAATATATGACATGGTTGCACAATATTTATTAAATAAATACAAATATTAATTGCAATATCTGTATCTACCTTTTGTAGCGCAAAAACCCTTGTATATATTTTGTGAAACCCAGAAGGTCTGACCCAAATCACACCTCCAAATTATGCAAGAACTATTTAGCAAAGAAGCTAGCATCATTCTGTCTGTAGTGGAGTGGCCAGCGCAGTCACCATATCTCAACCCCATTGAACTGTTGTGGGAGCAGCTTAACAGCATGGTACGCAAGAAGTGCCCATCAAGCCAATCCAACTTGTGGGAGGTGCTTCAGGAAGCGTGGAGTGTAATTTTTTCAGATTACCTCAACAAATAAAAAGCTAGAATGCCAAAGGTCTGCAATGCTGTAATTGCTGCAAAAGGGAGCATTTTTTGATGAAAGCAAAGTTAGAAGGACAAAATTATTATTTCAAATAAAAATCATTATTTCTAACCTTACCAATGTCTTGACTATATGTTCTATTCATTTTGCAACCCATCTGATAAATAAGTCTGTTTTCACGTAAAATGAAATTGTCCAGTTAACCCAAACTTTTGAACGGTAGTGTAGAAATCAGGCTGTATGTATTCTGGCATCGGCATCTTGATCTTTTTGAAGTTCCGGGGTCCAGTCTGCTGATGGCAGTTGGGATGCCGTCATCAGTATACTGAATGCCCGGCATCCTGACCGCCGCAATCCTGACTGCATCCTATAGCATCACCTGTGCATTTTTAGGCACCTCTTCCTCAGGCAGCCTCAGGGGCAATGTTCCCTCTAATTTTACGAAGGCTGTGTGCGGCTAAAGATTTTGGCTGTGCAACTTTGGAATGAAATTTACATTTTTGTGCGTCACTTATATATAACTGGAAAACGACGTTCAGCATTTGTGTTAACTTTACTTTAAAATTATATTAAACATTGAAACATTCAAAATACAGTACACAATGTCGTTAATGGGTGAAACACACATTAAGTCCACAACTGCAAAAAGGGACTACTGCTGCTTTGTGCGCTCATTTGTAATGTCTGTGCGCACGCTCATCAAGGTGTGTGCGCGCGAACGTGCGCACAGCTTAGAGGGAACACTGCTTGGGGGTACAGAGTAATTCAGGCTTCAGGCTGCTGGTCATTTAGCCAGAGGATTAAGTGGTTTTACATGTGTCCTGCCCAATTCCTTGCATTTGATTCTAGCCAAAAGGTGGAATACTGTGGTAGCCTGGCAGAGCCTCTACTTCTCTGGCAGAGTTATAGCACTTGAAAGCTGATGTTTGCTCATACATTTCGACCTGGGTCATGCTGTGGCATTCTTTGTGATGGGCAAAGAGGCATATAGTGCTCACATTCTTTGGGCCGTATTCAATGAGGCTGATTCGCCATGTTTTATGGCGATTTTGTGCTATTTTCGTGCTGTTAGGCGATTTTTTTTTTTTTTTTACTAAAACGGTGAATCACCCTATTCAATGTCCAGATGGCGAATACATTTCAAGGTTTTTATCACCATGATTCACCGAGTAGCAATCGCTATCTTTTTATGGTGAAGTGGAATGTGAACTTTTAAAATAAAGTGTTTTGTTTTTTACATTTGGTGTCAAAAAATCAGGAATTTTATTCTGAGGAGGGGCATGCTATTTTTATTCATGTGCTGTAAGCACATGAATATATATTTAATTACAAAAAAATATATATTTTTTTTTTTTTACACAGAGCAGCCAGCATATGCACGATCGGGTGTAGTGAATACCCGGTCCCCTGTTGGCTATCCCGGGGGGCAGCCTGTGCTGCCTGGCTCCCGGGGAGCCCACCTCCCCCCCACAAATGTTCTGGGGCAGGCAGGGAGACTTCCATCTCCCTGCCTGCCGCCGTCCTCAGGCTCCCTGCGGCATCGCCGCAGGAGTTAAAATTCGCCGGTCAGGGGCAGTGAGCCCCTGACTCGTTGAATACTGGAGCCGGCGAGGCTCCGTAACGCGGCGGGCAGTGGCGAATGTGCAGCGAATCCTGAACAGGATTCGCTGCACATCGTCAAAATTCTTATTGAATACTGCCCTTTGTGTTCTATCCCTGTCTGAAGTTGTTGTGAGAAATCAATCTTCTCCATGGCACTCGCAGACCGAAATGGGTTATTGCTTTAAGGTGCCCACACATGGTGCGATTCTCGCATGTGATTTTAATTTTGTTTGTACCAATCTAGTTCATATTGCACTGTATTTATTTTGCCTTGTGATGCTATGCACACTCCCATGTAGTCCATATCAGAAGGCATAATAGTATGTGTGTAAATTACACCATGTGTACGGAATTGCATGCAATTAGTACTTATTGTAGTGTGGTCCAATTCCTTTGTAGTCCCAATAATAGGTGTGCACACACAGTGCGATCTTGGCTTACATTTTTGACTATATAGTCAAAATTGTATAGAAGGTTAGCCAAAATCTCAGTGTTCCCTTGCTTGCAATACCAATGCCTGTCCCAGGGAAGTCACTATCGCATAGATATGCAAATAAGGCAATTTTTATTATAGCCTCATACACACTAGGTGACAATGTCAGCGTCAGTGGGGTGTGAAATCATTGGCAAGTGCGTGCACATCTGCCAATGCCTGCTCTGAAGTGAGGAACGGCACAGGGAGGGGGTGGGGTGGCGAGGGGAGCGTCCTCTGCATGGCATTCGTTTATGAGGATTTCCCTCTCCCAAATATGCTGGACGAGGGAGGGCATTTTTGACTATATTGAGTGTATACACTAGAAGATAAAGTAAAATATATGATATCTTTTATCTTCTAGTGTTTATGGGGCATACAGTATGTCTTTTGTAATGTATTTGGCCATAGGCCAAATAGCACAGTCAAAATCTCAAGATAGTCAAGATTGTATAGTTCTAGGCTCTGGAGGGTTCAAGGGAAATTGCATAGCCAAAATCACACCGCGTGTACACCGCTTTTCCAGAGATCACTTACAGTGGGATGCGGTCATTTGGTCGAATGCATTATGGTCGAATGTCATTACATCGAATCCATTAGGCCGAATTGCTAAAAGGTCGACATGATTCTAGGTCGACATGGGAAAAGGTCGAAATGATTCTAGGTCGAAAGGTCATTAGGTCGACAGGTCATTAGGTCGACAAGGTCATTAGTTCGACATTGTCTAGGTCGACATTCACAAAGTCGACATGGGGTTTTTCACTGTTTTTTGAGCCGACATGTGCTGACAGGCGGTATTTCATGCCCTACCATCCACTAGGGCGTGGTGGGAGAATAAAATAGTGTGCCGAGCGTAGCGAGGCACCGTGCCCGACGCATAGCGAGCGATGCGAGGGGATGCAGTGCACTTTAAACTGTGTCCATGTCGACTGTGTTGACATTCAGGTAAAAAAACAGTGAAAAACCCCATGTCGACTTTGTGAATGTCGACCTAGACCATGTCGAACTAATGGCCTTGTTGACCTAATGACCTGTCGAACTAATGACCTTTCGACCTAGAATCATTTCGACCTTTTCCCATGTCGACCTAGAATCATGTCGACCTTTTAGCAATTCGACCTAATGGATTCTATGTAATGACATTCGACCATAATGCATTCGACCAAACGATCCCAACCCCTTACAGTTGGTAAAAAGCAATGAGGCATATGTATTAAGCCTAGAGAAGAGATAAAGTGGAGATAAGGTAAAAGGAGATAAATCCCCAGCCAATCAACTCCCAACTTTCATTTTCAAACACAGTTCATTGGCTGGTGATTTATCTCCTTTCACTTTATCTCCAGTTTATCTCTTTTCCAGGCTTAATACATCTACCCCATTGTGTGCACAAAGTATAATTTATCCATCTGCATTTCCAAGTTACTTCCTTTAAAATGGGAAACAGTTTTGTATGTAAATTGCAATCCTTATGTTATGCAAACAACAGTTTTAAGATTGTTTCTCTTATTTTTAGGACGGTGTGTGCTGTGCAGTTGAGAGAAGGAATTTATCATCATTTGTCAAAGAGATTAACAACTTCATTTGCAAACAGGTGATGTAAAAATTGCCCTATAAGCAGTTTGTATACATAACTACAACCTCTGATCGCGGATCGTAATTTGGTATAGTCAGATAGCTGAGAATGCTGGAAAAGCCTGCTAAAGCTCTCCGATAATAAACATTAAGATCCTGACAAAACATTACAACATAAAACGCTTGCTGTGAGGCCCCACAATGCAGGGACGTGCAGTCAGGGGCGGCAGTGCTTCCCCTGTAATTTGGTTTCAAATAATACAAAGAATATACCTATGACACTCTTCCGGTGTCACAAGTATTTTCTTAATTTTTTTTGCTATTTGTGACATTTAAGTTAGTTTGGAAGGCACCGATATGTGTGCCTCCCACTAACAAGTGTACGGGGATGAAGGGGGGGGGGGGGGGGGCTAAACCGAAAAGCTAGTAAAATAATGTTAAAAGCAGCACTTCAGTGCTTCATTTACAGGGGCTGCTGTGACAGGACAGCCGATCCAGCTGCTGTCCAATAACGGCAGCCACTATCAATTAGTTTCCAGAAGAGCTGTTTTTATCCGACTCTCCCCTCCCCTGTCATCTCTCCCCACGCTCCGGCTCACCTGGTTCGGTCTGCAGCAGTGAGGGGCTTTGCCGTGTGTCTGCGGCGGCCAGGGAAGGGGGCGCGGGGGTTTTAATACGCTCGTATGTAAAATTTCACAATCTTAGCTTGTAAACTGTGGATTTGTAAAGAGGGACAGAAGGACACATTTTTCACTTTTATATATTAGATTAGATAATATATTTGTAAATTTCTGATATACATTGGTGACAACTTCATATCTAAACCTTGCCTATATAAGAATTACCCAGGAAAAAAAGTTTGTATGCTTACTGGCAAGGACCATATGAAGTGATAGAGGTAGTAGGCCCCATCAATAACTGCATAAAGTTAGTCAGAAATGGAGGCAGAAACCAGAGTAAATCTATCACATTAACTTGCTGAAGCCTTGGAGAGGGGAACCAACACCGGTCTCTAATAAAGCCACGAAGAGTCCAGGATGTCCGGTAGCTATAGAGGAGACTGTCTATGACTCAGCGGCATCAGGCTGAGGAGATCATAAGGAATAACCAGGATATCTTTTCACCTCTACCAGGTTGGGCACAGATCATAAAGCATGATATCATAACTCCGCCAGCTGTATAGGTGAAGCTACAACCGTTTTCAAATTCTGGAAGCCAAGAGCGCAGCAGTGAAAAGAAAGAGCTAGGTTTTATCGAGGATTCCAATAGCGACTCGAATAACCCAATAGTGCTGGTGCTGAAACCTTCAGATGCTCTAAGATTCTGCAATGACTTTCATCAGTTAAATAAGCTCTCAAAGTTTAATTCCTAACCCTTTCCTCAAATTGATGAGTTATTGGATCTGACAAAAGGATATTGGCAAATTCTGTTAACAGAGCAGGTGAAAGGGAAGACTACATTCTCGACCCCTGATGGCTATTCCAATATTGTGTACTATCTTTTGGTCTGCATGGGGCCGAAGCCACTTTCCAGATGGCAACGGATAGAGTATTAAAGCCTCAATGAGGTTATGTTGTTGCCTACCTCAATGATGATGTCATATTTACTCAAAATTGGGAGGAGCATTTACACAAAGTAAAGGCAATCTTTGAGTCTCTAAATCTTTATGGTTTTGCATTCAACCCAGAAAAAAGGCCAAATATCTGGGATACATAGTTGGACCAACAAAGTGAAGGCCTTACTTATTTGGTCTAAACCTAATTATAAAACTCACCTACAGACCTTTTTAGGTTTGTTAGGCTATTATAGGAGATTCATTCCCAATTTCGCAACCAGACTGTGGCTTTAAGAGAATGCCTGAAAAAAAAAATAGCCTAGACAAGATTATCTGGACAAAAGGTAAAAGTGACATGGAGGTATTGTGCTCACTACCAGTTTTACAAGCACCAGACTTCCAGAAAATATAATTTTTTTTGCAAACAGATGTATCAGAAACAGGTCAGTGGATGAGAGGAAAAAAGTTTTATATCTTAGTCCGAAAGCTCTTACCTAGAGAGAGGTATATCTAAACCTGAAAGCTCTTACCTAGAGAGAGGTATATCTAAACCTGAAAGCTCTTACCTAGAGAGAGGTATATCTAAGCCTGAAAGCTCTTACCTAGAGAGTGGTATATCTAAGCCTGAAAGCTCTTACCTAGTGAGAGGTATAGCTTAGCCCAAAAGATCTTACCTAGAGAGAGAACATATGCCACAGTAGAGCGGGAGTGTCTATAAAATGGGCAGTAGAAACCTTGCAATATTACCTTCTGGTACAGAATTTGCGCTGGTAACTGATCATGACCCATTACAAATACCAGGGTAGCTCGGTGGTTTCTGACTTTGCAGCCTTACCATTTTCAGTTGCATATACCAGGCAAAGTGCATGCAAATGCCAAAGCTCTCCCCAGATGAGATGTTGGGGGAAATTTACTAAGATGTGTATTCCACTTCACATGTGATGTTGCTATGGACAACCAATCAGAATCTACTTCTTATTTATTTAGCACCCTCTAGAACAGTGGTTCCCAACCCTGGTCCTCAAGTACCCCCAACAGTGCATGTTTTGCAGGTCTCCACACAGAATCACAAGTGCTATAATTAGCTCCACCTGTGGATCTTTTCAAATGTACCTGAATAATGAGTGCACCTGCCGGGTGAGCTGGAAAACGTGTACTGTTGGGGGTACTTGAGGACCAGGGTTGGGAACCACTGCTCTAGAAGATAGTAGACAGGATCTGATTGGTTGTCCATAGCAACATCACATGTGAAGTAGAATACACATCTTAGTATATTTCCCCCGTTAGGTGTGGCACAAGCAAAAAAGGAGTAAAAATGTTAGTGTAATAGAAGAAAAATACAACAGTTAAGGAGCCCATACACGCTCTGTTCTGTGCTCTGTCCGTTCTGTACTATGAGATGCGCGCTCCCGCGCATCTCATAGTACAGTACAAAAAGTATGTGCTGCACATACTTTTTGTATTAGCTTTACATCGTATCGCATTGCATTGCATGCACAAGGCATGCAATGCGATACGATGTGTACTTTAAAAGTACAGAACGGACGCCCAGAACGGAGCGTGTATGGGCTCCTTTAGGGTCCCATTTTCTGTTTGGTGGAGGTTAGACTAGATAAACAGAATTTGTTATTACTGCTGTTTGGGTAATAAGAAATGTAGGTACTTGTTTCCTAGCACGGCGCCCCCTGATTTCCATCGAAGTGCATCACATGCAATATAGCGGCATGCAATGCGATTTTTAATTGTACAAGCACCCTGATGGGTGCTTACAATGTTAAATGCACCCCCATTGTCAATGCCACCCCCACTATCAATGCCAACCCGCACAGCGGTATGTGTCCTCCGACCTTTTCATACACCCACTAGCCACGTCGGCGTGGAGTTGATTTAAGATAGTGTGGCGAGCGCAGCGATCCTCCAAGCCCGAAGCGTGGCGAGCCCCGTTGCGACGCGGATTACTTAACATGTATTCCGCGTCCCTTCGGGGGGCTCGCTACGCTCTCCACGCTTCGGGCTCGGTGGCTCGATGCGCTCGCCACACTATCTACAATCGACTCCACGCCGACGTGGATAGTGGGGGTATGAAAAGGTCGGAGGACACGTACCGCCACCCCTTGCGGGCTCGCTGCGCTCGCCACGCTTCGGGTTGGCGTTGATAGTGGGGGTGGCGTTGACAATGAGGGTGCATTTAACATTGTTAGCACCCATCAGGGTGCTTGTACAATTAAAAATCGCATTGCATGCCATTTGCTGGCATGCGATGCAATGCGATATTTAATTGTACATTCCGGTCCATAATGACCTGTAATGTTTACCTTTTTATACAGGAAAACTTTTTTTTTACACAACATTTTTTTTTTTTTTTATTTATCTAACAAATGTGAGCGACACTGGCATTTTTTGTGGATATTTTGAACATCTCTCACAGAGATGTTGGCACTCCAAAGAGTTTATAAATATGCTTCAAAAACATATGTAGTATGTGAGTGACTTTATATAGCAACTTATCAACTTCTATCTGACACTGATTGAGTCTATGCATGACAGGTACTAAGGATGAGCAGCCAAAAAAGGGTATTCTCTGTCCTGACACTGCCCTTATTAACTGTAGATGGCGGTATTACTGCCCTCTGCGTCCCAATACTTTTACTGGTGCCTCTCAAACGTTTTGGGTGTTGAGCCACCCCCTTGCCCCAATGCCTGGGAGGTAGTTTTACTGCACACCATGAGTAACTTAGTTGTCCAATGGGCTGGCCAGTGTTTTTACAAAAGACGCCTCCAGTGGCTTTTGTATATTTTTGCAGGGTGTGGTGTAGGGTTCTGACAGTCGGGATCCTGACAGTCATTAGCCCGACATTGGGATCCCAACTGCTCGGACTCAGACAGCATGCTGAGCGCAGCAAAGCCCCTTGCGGGCACTTGCTACCTATTCTATTCTCCCTCTATGCGGGTCGTGGACCCCCACGAGGGAAAAAAAATAGCGGGTGGCCATCGGGCACCTGTCTGTCTGTTTGACAGTCGGGATCGCGCCCGGCACAAGGGTGTTTCCCTTAACATACACCAATATTCACAAAGATTTTATACATATCTCATGATCAGGCGCTGAATGGTTCAACATCAAGTATCCATTCCCCTTCGTTTGGATATGGTATATGCGGAGAATAAAAGGTGAATATAGTGAAGTACAGTTATGTACAGCAATACTTTAATTCACACCAGTAAAAACAAATAGTGCCTGATAGGTCACATTCCGATCCTTCAAGCACATACAACACAGAAAAATGGTAATGCAGTATTACAATGAGTACATGCAGGGTCTTCCTGTCTAACTCAAAGGTGAAACAATTACCGGATCGATTTGAACTGGTCGCCAGTTCAATATAGGCACAAGTGAATTAGTCCCGGGGCAACTCACAGGTCTCAGTCCGTCACAACTCCGGTATGTCTCCTCTGGGTCAAGCAGGTAGTGTCCCAATGTTCTGACCAACGCGTTTCAACTCCTTCTGGAGTCTTTATCAAGGTCCCAATAGGTGTATAGTGTTCCAGGTCTTATGTCCGTTATAAGTAGTCGTTTAGATCACGCCTTCATTGCGTACAGCTGCCGCAGCCCGGAAGTGACTGGCAGCTACTCCCGTCGTCTTACTTCCGTCTGCGTCTGGCTCCGTCCTGTTGTCATGGTGTTTTAGGACGCCGGAAGTTGACTTCTTCCGTGTGAAGCTGCGTCAACTCCGGCTTTTGTTGTTAGTTGCCATGACATTCGATGTCCGTTGTTAATGGATAGAAGTGCAGTTAAGTCCAGCAATCACAGCAAAATTTCTCCATAAGCGTAGACAGTACGTGCAACATGATATTATATCTATATATCAAAGTGCATGTGCATTATGTACGTCCTTTTAATGAAAGTGACGGTGCATAGCTGCCTATGGTAAAGTGACAGTGCCTATTGGAAAATTTTCAATATTGCAACAACAGTGTACACAGTAAAATCGCCTTCTGAATAGCAAATTCTGTATGTAACAATCACTGTGAAAATAAATCTCATGCCGATAATGGTTCAAGAATTGGTTAGGGGGGTTTGAAGGTCTATATGAGTCAAGCACTCGGAGACAAAGAGCCAAGAAATGTATATAGATTCCGAGCAAAGTGTTACACCTTTTGAACCTCACTACATGCTCCCTCAATAGGTTTTTAATTAACACTTTCTGTTCCATTATTTTCAGAATGGGCAACTTTTTTTCAAACGCCAATGATATACCTCAGTTTGATGCTCTAAAAATGGTAGAGGTAAGTTTTACAGTACAGCAGTGCAGTTAATTAGGTCTGTAAAAATGTAAACGTGTTCAAATGTCTACCTTCTATTAATGTCTAAGTGGTTAAGGCAGTGATTCATGAACATTATATAGGGAGCGACAAGATTCACTTATGTTCATCCACATCGTTTATTATTGTGAATGGTGTGAGCAACTTATATCTAAGTCTGGTTATAGTATAGAGTTGAAGTCCCCACCTTCCATGAGAGTACCTCTACATAGGGCTTTTAGTTTAACAAAGAGTGTTTTAAAAAAAACACCTTGGTCACTTTGGGGGTTTTCAGGGGTGCAAGGTATTAGTCAAAGTTCCTGCAGATGTGACCGAGAGGCATGTGAAGCCACAAGGTGTACGAGTGTGCCAACTGTTTTTAACATTATTGGTAGCCACCAGCACTGATTTTGCCTTTTATAGGGACCATAAATAATTTGCATTGGTCCTAGAACACCAACCCACGTCACCCCTGCAAGGGTGCTACGGCACATCGTTTGGGAACCACTGGGTTAAGATATTGTTACAATGGCACCCAAATCATGTGGCCAAGTAAGCACAGTTCACTATATTTAAAACATAGAGATTGGAGCGCTATGAAAGTAACAATGGGTGCTTGTGCTTTGCCTGTAAGAAATAGGGTTTTTTTTGGTTTTGTTTTTTTTAACAAATTGCATATATAATGTTTACACTTTTTGAGTAGTTGTGGTCGGGTAGCAGAGTTTCGGTGGTACTCACTGAGGAACACGCTCAGGACAGCTGTCTACACTTTCTCTACAATACCTCTCTCCAGGGTCTGTGTGACGCTGTCAGTTGTTGTCTCAGCTGCTCCGTTCTGCGCTCCGTTTTTCGGCGCTTTAATTTTTTTTATGTAAAGTTTTTCTAGTATAAATTATACTCCCCGTCAGTGGCCAAACCATCCTGGACAAAGAGTAAACCTTAAAAAGCGTTGGTTGATAGCCGGGAGCGCCGATACCCTAACAGGAAAGACGCTTCCTGAACTTCCGGTCAAAACCGAACAGAGCAGCAGAGAGACGGAGACGCCAGCAACAACTGACAGCGTCACACAGACCCTGGAGAGAGGTATTGTAGGGAAAGTGTAGACAGCTGTCCTGAGCGTGTTCCTCAGCGAGTACTACCGAAACTCCGCTACCCGACCACAACTACTCAAAAAGAGTGTAAACATTATATATGCAATTTGTTTTAACAAAAAAAAACACTTTTTTTTACAGGCAAAGCACAAGCACCCATTGTTACATTCATAGCGCTCCAATCTCTATATTTTAACTACACAATTATATGGAGCAGCTCAATACAAGCGCAATTGCACATATCCCATCCACAGTTCACTATATACTCCTTTCACACCGCACTTCGGACTGGGGTAATTTCCAGGTTGGTAACGTGTGGACTTGGGTCAAGGTGTGGTGTGAAAGCAATTTGACCCAGGTTATAAGTAGGGTTAAACCCGGGTCTCTCTCTGTACAATGGGCGACACAGGTTTAATGCAAAAGGATGGAAGTACATTTACTAGGGAGAAAGTCCTAACAGAACTTTCAAGACTGAAAGTGGATAAATCAATGGGGCCAGACGGACTGCATCCAAGGATACTAAAAGAACTAAAAGATGTGTTGGTAGCGCCATTAACAGATTTATTCAACCAGTCACTAGATACAGGTGCAGTTTGAGAGGACTGGAGAAGAGCAAACGTAGTTCCATTGCACAAAAGCGGAAGCAAAGAAGAAGCAAGTAACTACAGACCAGTGAGCCTTACATCAGTAGTAGGGAAATTAATGGAAACACTATTAAAAGAAAGAATAGTGGAATATCTTAAATTAAACAATTTACAGGATCCAAAACAGCATGGTTTTACTGCATGGAGATCATGCAAAACAAATCTTAATGACTTTTTTGACTCCGTGACCAAAATACTAGATGAAGGGGGTCTGTAGATGTGGCATATCTAGACTTTAGTAAGGCATTTGACACTGTACCACATCGCAGGCTGCTAAAAAAAACTTGAAAGTGTGGGATTGGATTATAAAACAATTAAATGGATAAGAACCTGGTTGCAGGATAGGAAACAGACAGTTGTAGTAAATTAAGTGCATTATATGGAGGGACATGTTACCAGTGGAGTACCCCAGGGATCTGTACTTGGACCAGTGCTCTTTAATATCTTTGTAAGTGACATTGCAAATGGTATTGAAGGGAAAGTATGCCCTTTTGCAGATGACACAAAGATATGCAACAGAGTAGACACACCAGGAGGGGTAAATCAAATGACTGATGATCTAAGTAAACTTGAGAATTGGTCAAGAGCATGGCAACTATAGTTTAATGCTAAAAAAATGCAAAATTATGCACTTGGGACTCAAAAACCCAAAGGCTCAATATAGTATCAAGGGTACTATAATGGAACATAAGTGGACATGATAGAACTCTTCAAATATATCAAGGGTTTTAACATAGTTCAGGAGGGGAATTTTCTTCAAAGGAAATGAAGTAATAGAACACAAGGACATGCACTGAAACTGGAGGGAGGTAGGTTCAGGGGAAATGTCAGAAAGAATTACTTCACAGAAAGGGTAGAGGATAAGTGGAATAGCCTCCCATCAGAGGTGGTAGAGGCTTAGGGGGGTATTCAATGTCAGGGTCACGGCAGTCGAGCTTGCTCGACCGCCGTGACCAAGTCCCGTTCTCGGTCAGCTCGACCAAGAACACGCAGGCGGGATTCAATGTCCCGCCTGCCGGGGAGCGAAAAGGGGGCGTGGCCGCGAGTTGCGGACGGGAAGAGGCGAGCTGCAGCCGGCAACTCGTCACTTCCCGGCTGTTCTCGGCAGAGCAAGCCCGACAGCTAGTGATGTCGGGCTCGTTCTGCCGAGATACCCTGCTCAATGCTGTCGGGGAAGACAGCATTGAATAGGGCCCGGCGGGCATCTCCCCGATGGGAGGTGCTCGCCGGAGATTGAATATCCCCCTAAGACAGTAGAACAATTTAAACATGCTTGGGATAGGCATATGAATATCCTTACAAAGAAATAAGCATTAAAAAGGGTTGAGATTACCTGAAGGGTAAAAAAAGGGACAGACTAGATGGGCCAAATGGTTCTTATCTGTCGTCAAATTCTATGTTTCTATGTAAACATGGTGGTTTTTTTTATTATTTTGTTTGGTTACTTTTAATTTAATTATCAAAACTTTTTTATTTATTTGTATTTTGACAGGATACAGTTACCAAAAATTGTGTAGTGATTTTTTCAAAGACCACCTGTCCATATTGCTTAATGGCTAAAGAGGCATTTAACAGTATAAATGTGAGTTATAAGACAATTGAGTTGGATGAAATCGACAATGGAAGCCAGGTTCAAGAAGCACTTCATGAAATGACAGGAGGAAGAACTGTAAGTATTGCTCTCCATTACTATCTGCTTTTGTGTATTAATGTAATGTATTGATACGCCATATTTATATACTCTGTGGATGCACAGTCTAATATATTTACAAGGTGAGAAATATGTAGACCAGGTGATTCCATACTTTTCTTGTAGTGCTGTATTTAACCCTTTGAGTGCCAACGTTGCTGTGAGAGACCCTCAAAATATCCGCTAAAAATGCCACCAGCCGGCTGTTCTTTTAGTACTATTAAATACAAATACAGCCAAGTCATTTCATTGAAGTTTAGTTAAATATTGTACCCAAAAAAAGAACAGTCGCTGTGAGCGACGCTGGCATATTTAGCGGATATTTTGAGGATCTCTCAGAGCAACATTGTATAAAGTATAAATTATTTTTGTTACCCTTCCAGCAATTAGGGAAATGTTCTTTGCAGAGTAAATATTATAATATTATTAATAAATTGTAAAACTAAAAAAATACATTTATTTTTCTGACTAGAAGAAAGTCCCCAGTTTATATTCTTGGCAGATGTCTTTTTACTATGGTCTTCCGTTTCTGCATACTCTTTGAATCCTATTCCAGGTCCCTTTTCCCCTTGAATAATGGCACTGACCTCGCTCTCTCTTCCTTAAATAATGCTATATATATATATATATATATATAACAAAATCCGGGGGACCTTGATGGGGTTACCCCAGGAAAGGAGGTGGCACTCAGACGTCTTTTCATGAAGATTTTTATAGAAGATTGCAGATCAAAACATAGCTATGGTCAACGTTTCGAGACTGCTAGAGTCTCGTCCTCTGGACGTGCGCTGAAAGTGCAAGGTGCAAGTGCATATAGAAAGATCACAGGGGGCGCATTGAATGTACAGGCTGGGCACCCGTACAGCAGCTGCATAGCATTAGATCATTGGTGAGTGCTATTTAAGAGGAGACTGGAGACAGGGTCAGTGTATCCTGACACTGGAGCTGTGAAGACGTCTACAGATGTCCTGTCTTGAGAAAGGCCACCTAGTGGCCGAAACGTAGACTACAATACATGCAATGGTGATGTGCCCTCATTGGATTGGATAAATTGTTTCATTACAAGACTGTGGTGAGTGCCCTCATTGGATTATCATATCCTACACTGCTATATGAATAGGACAGATGATTGTCACCTTAGAGGTGCACCCCAGCAAATGTGTGTAATAGAAGAGAACATAAACAGTGTGCTAAAAAAGTCTCACAGGTCCCAGTGGTTGGTGTAACCCGATTGTTACCAGTCTCTGCTTTGCTAGAGATATTTTACAAGCACTTTCCTTTGAACCGGCAGCTCCTTGCTCTCAACACACAGGTGTCCTGAATCCTACAGGACTCCATAATCTTCTACAACAACAACAAGCAATAGCGCTCCATAGTGCAATATATTTTTGAACAGAAGTTTATTAAAACAAAAGTGAACACAGGGTATAGGTCAGATCAGGTACCACATCAGGTGGTTCAAACTACCGCAGTTTGTATCGCATGAACACAATATGTAGGAGCCGGTTATACTCTCATGTCTCCCTGGTCTCCCCTCTCATCAAAGCACAGTCAGCACGCTAGGCCACTCCCCTACGCGTTTCATCTGACAAAGTCTGGTGTGACGAAATATGTAGGAGCGTTGCCTAGCGTGCTGACTGTATAATAATAAGAACAAAAACTAGAGCTCCTAGAACTAAATGGGTTGCAAAAATACCCAGAAGAGGTTATAGCTGTATGTACTGGAAATGTCGAGCAAGTGTGTTACCCCTAATCTATTCTATTCTTATGGAGACACAAATTTATGTATTTATTTTTCTCCTTCCTACTTCATGGAAGCCTTAACAATGGGTTAACCCCTTATCTCCTAGCTTGTAAGACAGGTAGTTTTTTTTCCCCTAGGATCCTCCCCTTCCTCCTCCTCCTTGTGGTATCTATGCCCTCTACTCCTTATACCCCTTAATCTTTTTCCTGTTTCCTTTAGGAGTAGGTCAGGTATATTACTGCGCCCCCTCTGCTTCTTCCTTTTTTTAAAACAAAAAAATGTCAAATAGATATGTCTATCTCTCCAAATTATCTAACATGTTCTCACCGTGCCGTAGGGGAAATCCTTGATCAGTGATGTCTAACCTTGACACCACAGCTGTTGTTGAACTACACATTCCAGCATGCCCTGCATCAGTTTTAGCATGGCCAAATAGTAAAACTGTAGCAGGGCATGCTGGAGTGTCAAGGCTAGACATCACTGTCTTAGATGGTAGAATTCGTTTCCTGAGTATACTGTATTGATCAGGGAGGATTTGTGTTGACCACTATTGATGTGTGTTATCTTGGAGTGCAAGTGTTCCCTTAAGGGGCCCATTTATCATTTAATATTTGCTGCTAAATCAGGTGTAGGGCCGGATTAAGGTCTGTGGGGCACTGGACAACAAAATTCTGTCCTCCACCCCCCCCCCCTCCCGGAGGCAGGTGGTACCTGGAATAGGCAGCGGGGATCCTTGCAGTGCCGCAGCAGGGGTCCGTGCAGTGCTGGGGAGGCACCGGGGTCCCTGGGGCATATGGGCAGTCACTGGCGGGGTCCTTGCAGCGGATGGGAACTAGTAGCGCTACTATTTCCTATCCGCTGCAGAGACCCCGCCGCTGACTGCCCAGCCGCCGCAGGGACCCCCTGCCTTCCCCACGCTACACAACCCCACTTCCTGCCACCGTAGCAGCAGTGCTGGTATTGGGGCCCCAGGGCTACCGCCCCTGTCGTTCCATGGTTAATCCGGCCCTGGGTGGGCGAACCCATATGTTTGACCACATATTTTTTGCTCTATGTTAAATTGTTATTAGCATTGCTTGGTGCCTAGGGTGTGCACCTGCAATCTTTCTTTATGTGTAGAACTACAAGTATCGGCATGGCAGCACCTCTCATTGTGTCTGGAATTAGTGTGTGCAGTGTATCTTAAAGTTATATGATCATACAGGGTTTTGTTTTTTATACGAAGGGCCATAAAGTTTTCAAATTCACAATTTATGTACACTAAAACAAATACTATTAATATATTTTAAATTTTACTTTCTATCTGCAGGTGCCAAAAGTGTTTGTTAATGGAGCTTGCATTGGAGGTGGAACTGAAACAAGAAACCTTAATCAAGAGGGCAAGTTACTTCAACTGGTCCAACAGTGTAACATCACAGCTGACATTAGAACCTGACCGTTTTGTTTCAGAGAGACTGAGGATATTTTGAGTTGAAGTCTTCAACTTGTTTTTTACAAATTGGGCCAAGAAGAGTTGTTCCTTCAAGTGCAGTTATTTCTGACATCTGGCTGTCCCATGAAGGTTTTTATTTCTACTCAGTTGGGGGAAAAAAGTAATCACTTGCAACACACTTTTGGAAATGGTATTAATAGGAAAGTATGTTTGGTTTAATGGAGATTGTATTTATTCTAACGATAGCATTCAATTTAGATCTGAATCCTCATTTATCAAAGATTTTTAGCTATGACCGGAGCTGATCGTTCATAAATGGGTCCCTTGACATTTAAATATTTGTAGCGTCTAGTGAGCAATATGAAAGCTTTTTTTTTTTTTTTAAATAGTGTTTGTCTCATTGCCCATAGCAACACTTTTATCATGGCACCAATCTGTGTAATCAGGATTATGGGTACTTGTGTACTAACACGGCGCCCACGATAATAGGTCGCACAACATATAATCGCATCGCATGGCATACACCCGATGCACTGCGATGCGATTTTAAATTGTATAGGCCCCCTATACGATGTTTAATTGTATAAGCACCCTAATGGAGGCTTACAATGTTAAATGCACCCCCATGCCACCCCACTATGAACGCCAACCCGAAGCGTGGCGAGTGCAGCGGTACGCGTCCTACGACCTTTTCATACCCCCACTATCCACGTCGGCATGGAGTTAATTTTATATAGTGTGGCGAGCCCGAAGCGTGTATAAAGAGTATTACTTTACATGTATTCCGCGTCCCCTCGTGGGGCTCGCTGCACTCGCCACGCTTCGGGCACGGTGGCTCGCCACACTATATAAATGCCATACAATTCGATGGTATACAATTTAAAATTGTATAACATCGGCTACCATCGCACAACATCGCATCGCATGCCTTATGGTCTGCGATGCGATGGGCGCCGTGCTAGTACACAAGTACCGGATTATGTTATTGTTCTGTCATATTCCAGAACTACAGTACATGCTGCAGATATCCTGGACGTTTTTATTTATAGTCTATTTATGATATTCTTCTCTATACGTTTTACACTTTTTTTCCCCCCTATATTGGTGAATGTGTTTTCTGAAGAGCTGAAGTTTTGGTGTATTTCAGGGAATGAGGAGAGGGGTGATAGGAAATCAGTGTTTCATTAAGTGTTGCTCTAATGCTTTGTACACACAGTGCGAGTACCATGCCCACGGCATGCATGCGACCTGCATACAACTGCTTGCGATACGGGAACACGCATCGGGATCGCAAAGGTAAAAAACGCATGCAATATCATGCAGATTGTACCTGTGTGTACACACCATAAGACCGTACTCATTACAAAGGCTCAATTCCGACCTTTTTCTAGTATTTTGTGTACTTTTATTTATCACAATGGTAATGTATTTGTATGACCTATTCTGTATACTATATTTTTGTGGAGTAAAGCTTACACTTGCTTTAAAGTATTCCTATATGATCCATGCTGAATATAGCTCAATATCTATCTTAACTGCATGAAAGAATTTAAATAAACCTTTTACTCACTTGGCATTGTTGTTTCATTCTATTTCTATGTATATAATATGTATGTATCTATGTATGTATAACATAAAATGTACTATATTAATTATGTTTGCATTATGTAGTGACATAATTTCCTTATATACAGTTGGAACACTTATTTTAGGGATTACATCAGCGTATTTCAACCACTGTACCGTTGCACACTAGTGTGCCTTGAGCTGTTCTCAAGTGTTCCACCAGAGCTAGAAATGCCAACACAGTTTACAGCCACCACCACCAGTTCAACTGTTATTCACTGGTCTCTTCCTGCTCCAGTTCTGTCTCTGTATCCTATGCATACGAGACCACCCCTTTCTTACATCAGTGGGTCCAAATCTGGCTACTTGCCCCTCCTCCTCTTGTCATCCGCTAATCGTCATTGGTTGGCGCTGACAGTTATTACTCCATCTTGAGGGTGTAAAGCAGCCCATACACGCTGCTATTTAGGGCGTGCTTTCCGTGCTGTACTAGCACGGATCACATTGCATTGCATTGCCTGTGCACACGTTGTGCATGCAATGCGATGCAATGTGATGAAACCTAAGTACAAAAAGTATGTGCAAGCACATACTTTTTGCACTGTGCGATGAGGTGCCGCGGGAGCGCGCACCTCAAAGCACACATCGGAACAGCACGCATAGCAGCGTGTATGGGCAGCCTAAGTCCTGGTGTCCCCGTTCACAGGCTCATTGCTGCCCAGAGACTGTATATGACTTGAATCAGATTTAGAGAAAATTAGTCACTGGGAGCTAGGTGAGCTTGGTGTTCTGTTTTTATAGGGTCCCCACTAGCTCCCTTGGAGAACATACTGGCAGCTCTGCAGTGACATGTATGGTGTTCACATTAGTGCATGTTACACACTGAAAACAATGGGCATTGCCATAAGGTCTCTTTTGTGTTCTGCAAGCAGATGAGCCTGGCACAGACTGAACTGTGTTCATCTGGGGGTCAGTGTGCTTTCTATTTGTGTTCAATGGGGACAAGGTGATTTTTTTTTAATGTGGGGACCAATGTGATATTTGTTTTCATGTGTTGGCCAGTGTATTTTATTTTTGTTACCTGCAAGTACCAGTGTGATTATTATTATTTTTTATATGGATGCCAATGTTTGCTTTTTGTTTTTTTTCCTGTGGAGGTCTTATCGTGTGCCCTGGCAATGTTGAAATCTTGATTGTTGTGCTGCAAATTGAAAATCACTGGCCCACATATACAGAAACTTTTTAGTTAGGATATCTGTATTGGATGATGGCTTTTAGCACATTAACTTAGTAACCTGAACAAGACAAACCTTAATCGGACAACTTGGAACTGCTGGTGTTAAAGAAAAAGACAAACCGCAACAAAAACGAAAAGTGAGCACAATAACAACTCTAGATGTGTGGTGTTCCAGCTGCTAGCTAGGCGGGATTACCAATCCTAGTCAACAAGATAAAAGGAACAAGTAGAGATAGCGCTAGGAACAACCAGACATTAAAAGTAATTATGCACACCTGTGAAAATTGATTGTAATCAATATAACATATATATTAATTAAATAAATATACATAAAAATAACAATAGCATATTTAATAAATATATGATTATGTACCGCCGATACAGCAAAAAAAGTGGTAGTCCACTGTAATTCAATTGTTCATTGAGTGGTGAGCCAGTAGTTGGTAGTTGCTCAATGTATAGCCATTTAGGTTGCAGTAATACTGAGATAATGGTTGCAGTGGACTGATAGATACCAGAGTACCTTGATATTAAGGGACCCATATCCTGGTTTAAAGTCCAGACCCCCGTGTGCCGGCCGGCGTTGGATAGATGCTAGAGCAATCATGACTGATGCATTTCCCCGCCTTCATCTGTCAGCTTTATCAAAGATCAAGAGTTTATGTAATATTATAGGTATGATTTAGCTTTGGAAAAATACAAATTGAAGGTGCACAGTCTGTAAACATAATAATGGATGTTTTAAAACAATATTAGTTGTAATATATTCAAAGTAATAAGCCTATTTAATTAAGCACACATAACAATCTTATAACAACATCCCTATACAATTGTACACTTTGTAACATTTAACTGTTGAGATTATAATCTGCCACTCAGTTAGAGAATTCATATACTATGTAGCTTTCTTTAGGCTTTTCTGTTCCATCAGCTCCAGCATTTTTTAGAAAGCCACAATGTTACAATACAGCAAAGTTTGATAATGTTGTAAATAAATTAGCAATTATTATTCCTCTGCCCAATAATCTGTTAAAAAGCAATATCTTAAATATTATGACCTTTGGAGACTTGTTAACTGCATTTAAATGGTTATAGTTACCAGTTTACAGGTAAGTATGGCTGGGCTCCTTAGATGTCCTGTCCTGATTTAAGCTTTGCCCATCGTACACTTGGAGCCTGATTCAGAGTTAATTACAAGAGCATAATTTTTCTTAAATGAGCAAAAACACGTGCAATGCAGGTGGGGAAGATGGAACGTGCAGAGAGAGAGAGAGAGAGAGAGAGAGAGAAATTTGGGTGGGGTGTTTTAAAACTGAAATCTAAATTGCAGTGTAAAAATAAAGCAGCCAGTATTTACCCTGCAAATAAACAAAATTATGCACCCAAATCTAACTCTCAAGGACTTCTGGTTGCTTTCCGACTCTACCATCCCTATAGCTAAATATAGAAAATCCAGTTTTAAACAGCTAAATAATGCAGCTAAAGCTATTGTTCCAGTGCATTGGCGGTCCCAAGGGGTACTTACAATTTGGAAATGGTATCAAAGAATAGACTTCAATATGTCCATGAAAGACATTTATTATTCAGCCTTAGAAAAGCAATCTGACTACATTGCCACCTGGTTTACTTGGATAGACTACAAGACTACTTATATAAAGCTCTGATACCAATAAACCAAGTACAATAATGTTCATACAGTACTTGGCACTGAAAGGATTAGACTGCCGTGATACTACTGATTGTTCTCATGCATGCTTGCTAACCTCCCCTCCCCACCACACACACACTTTCCTTGGTTCTCCCCCTCCCCCCATATTACACTGTAATTGATTAATTACTGCTGTTGGTAGTTATTTCATGATTGAACATTTTGGTACTTATGTACTAACTGGGCTGCCGATTTTGAAATCGGGTCCATCGCATCCGACCATATCGCATGCGATGCGATGCGATGGACCCGATTTTTCCATAGGATTCAATGTTAAAATGGACTGAGTCCATTTTAACATGGAATTCAATGGGAAAAGGGGTCCTTTTCATACCCCTACTATCCAAGTGGGCATGGAGTTGGATATAAACCTGTGGCGAGCGTAGCGAGCCACCGAGCCCGAAGCGTGGCGAGCGTAGCGAGCCCCACGAGGGGACACAGAATACCATCCCCTCGCGGGGCGCGCTTCGCTCGCCACGCTTCGGGCATGGTGGCTCGCTATGCTCGCCACAGGTTTATATCCAACTCCATGCCCACTTGGATAGTAGGGGTATGAAAAGGACCCCTTTTTCCCATTGAATTCCATGTTAAAATGGACTCAGTCCATTTTAACATTGAATCCTATGGAAAAATCGGGGCATCGCATCGCATCGCATGCGATATGGTCGTATGCGATGTGATGCGATATCGCATCGCATCTTATTGTATGCCTTAAGTTAAGGCATACAATCAAAAAATCGGCAGCCCAGATAATACATAAGTACCAACATTTTCACTAATGCCTTGTTGATCAACTTCTAACACTGCATTTTTTTCTTTATTTGTACTACTATTAATGCACTGCAGAACTTAGCTTGTCTTCATTTTGTTTCTCTGCATTTTGTGATTGAATGAAAAATAAATAATTCATACGAAAAAAAAGTGCCCTGCGATCAGGTCTGAATTAGGCCCGATGTGCAGTGAGGTAAATGGCTGGGTATGTCGAGTATCCGAGCCACATTTACACACAAATATATGAACCCGAGGATTCATTGTGGACATTATACAAAGGACGTTCATACTGTTGGAAATGTCTATTTTGATCAGTAATGTGCGTAACGGTTACAGGCTAGGCAGTGCCTCACCTGTCATAAACCTTGTAATCCAGAGGTTTAACTATAAATATTATTAGAATAATACAAAGAATATAAGAAAAAATATATATTTTTACTCAGTATTATACCAAAGTATGAAAGGAGAGGCTCTGCCTCCCCTCACATCCATGCCACCCTGTCGTCCCGCATCCATGCTGCTTTCTTCCATCCCATTTATGCTGCTCTGTCTACCCCCATGGATGACCATTTTCTATCCATCTGTGCCACTTTGTCTCACCCCATCCGTGCTGTTTATTTATTTTTTTAATAAAGTATTTTTATTAGACAATAGTGATATCACAGAACAATCCTATAGATTGTAAGCTTGCAACAGGGCTCTCCTACCTCCAAGTCTGTCTGTTTTTACCCAGTTTGTTTTATCACTGTCTTCTATTGTAAAGCGCAATGGAATCTGCTGCGCTATATAAGAAACTCTAAATAAATAACTATATCACATTATTCAATCACATACATAAATGTTAATACATTTCCAATTCAAGCTTAACTGTATTGTATATTATACTGTAACAAATGTATTTATTATGTATATTTATATGGATAAAATAGCAGTAATAACATCATACAGTGTCTGAGTTCTGTGTAAACCACATATCAAAACAATAATATCAACTTTATAATGATTAAATAGCAAGAAAGAAAGAGATAGAGGAAGAGTATAATGCAGGAAACAATTAGGGTACATCCTGTCTACGAGAGGGCAGCGTATCCATATAATAAGTAAACCGGCAAATACTGGCTGGTACAGGGCAACACATAGGGCGGTATTCAATGAGCCTGATTCGCCATGTTTTTATGGCGAATTTGTGCTGTTTGGCGAATTTCTGACTAAAACGGTGAATCACCCTATTCAATGACCACATGGCGAATACATTTCAAGGTTTTTTTCACCATGATTCACCGAGTAGCAATCGCTATCTTTTTATGGTGAAGTGGAATGTGAACTTTTAAAATAAAGTGTTTTGTTTTTTACATTTGGTGTAAAAAAATCAGGAATTTTATTCTGAGGAGGGGCATGCTATTTTTATTCATGTGCTGTAAGCACATGAATATATATTTAATTTAAAAAAAAAAAAATATATATATATATATATATATATATATATATATATATATATATATATATATATATATATATATATATATATATATATATATATATATATATATATATATATATATATATATATTTTTTTACACAGCAGCCAGCTGGGGCGCCGGAGCCGAGCCGCTCATTACATATTCATATATTCACTGCACCCGATCGTTACGATCAGGTATAGTGGATATACGGTCCCCTGCTGGCACCCCCGGGGGGCAGCCTGTGCTGCCTGGCACCCGGGGAGCCCACCTCCCCCCCACAAAGTTCTGGGGCAGGCAGAGAGACTTCCATCTCTCTGCCTGCCACCGTCCTCAGGCTCCCTGCGGCAATCGCCGCAGGAGCTCATATTCGCCAGTCAGGGGCAGCAAGCCCCTGACACGTTGAATACCGGAGCCCGCCGGCTCCGGAACGTGGCGAATGTGCAGCGAATCCTAAAAAGGATTCGCTGCACCTCGCAGGTATTCTCATTGAATACCGCCCATAGTATATCCATATCACACTTTAGTTCAACAACTTATTCCCAGGGTAGCCACCAATGGTCTGTTTCATTAGTATTGTGGAAGTGGGGAGTGCGGGGAGTCCAGCCACCTATTCCAAATCTTTTCAAACTTGGACATTTGCCACGGGACATATAGACGTACTTTCATGTTGTATTGTGTTATTTACCAGGGCTTTCCACTCCACCAACGTGGGTCCCGAAGTGGCCATCCAGGACCTAGCTATTATGACTTTAGCTAGAGAGCAGAGATTTATTACATATTGGCTTTCTGGATTGTTAAGGGGAGCGTTTTCCTTACTCCCCAGCACACACAGTTTGGGTGTCAAGGCTTGGTCAGGTATCCCAGTGGAAGCTATAGTTAATTTGACATTCGCCCAAAAAGAAGAAACCAGGGGACAATCCCATAGGAGATGCCAAAAACACCCCTGTGGGGAGTGGCATTTAGGGCAGTCTGAAGTAGCACAATCTCCGAATTTAACCAGTTTAATTGGGGTCATATATGTCCTATGTAGTATAAATAGTTGTATTTGTTGAGACCGTAGCATGTCGTGGAAGTGCCACCGCCTCCTCCCATTCCTCATCTGCAATATGCCCAATATCTGCCTCCCATTTGGTCTTTAAAGTGGACAGGGGATCCTTGTGTATATAGGACAATTGAAATCAGTATGCTAGAGAAATAGCTTTGGTTTTTCCCAGGTCGTTTAAAATATTTTTTGCTGTGGAGGGTGCCAGTACTGGGAGGCTATTATTAAATTGAGTGCTGAGGGCATGCCGCATCTGCAGATAGGGAAAGAAATAAAATTGGTACAGTCCATATTCCTCCTTTAGTTGTTGGTATTACTTCAATACACTACCCTCGTATAGTTGCCCAATTGTCACCACACCCGAGACGACCAGAGCATCCTACCTGATAGGCAAGTTCAGATAATTGTATGGAATGCCAGAGGGAAGCCTCTGGATCAATGGCGGTATATCCCATCATGCGTTGAGCTTCCTGCCAAATCTTGATAGCCTAAACGAGTAGTGGAGGAGCACATCTAGGTAGTTTGCAACAGCTGTGGAGGCGACACTGTGGGGCATGTTTGGTATAAAAAAGTGACGGAAAGTGATAACTGATCAGTATCTTGTATCCATAGTCTAAGTTGTGAGAATTTACAGGCATAATAGTAAAGCCTAAACTGTGGCAAAGCTAAACCACCATCAGTTCTTGACCTGGTGAGTGTGTTGATGCTGATCCTAGGGCGTTTGCCCATATCAGGGAGGACAGTAAGCTATTTAAATGACTAAAGAAGGAGGCCGGGACATATAGCGGTGATTGCTGTAGCACATACAGCACCTTAGGTTGTATGATCATTTTGATTAGACTGACCCTACCGAGACTGTTTAAGGGCAGTCTGTCACAACGGATTGTTGTAGATCCACTGGGGGCGTGGATTCTGACACGGATGCCAATGGTGGAGAAAGAACTGCTGGTCGAATATACTGGCGTCTCATAGGAGTCTCCAAGGAGTTTGGCTATACTCCTAATCAGAGGCGCGGAGTCTAACTGAGTGGCGGTTTTCACCAGGGACCCCCGCAAGGGGATTTGGACTTAGCTGTGTCCACCCAGCAGGTCGCGGCCCCCCAATCAGGAGCCTCCAAGGAGATTAGGACGCTTGCTGGAACAGATGGATATAGCTGTACTCAGGAGACGCTTGAAATAATAATAGAACTTAGAAGACACTTGAAACGTGAACTAAACTCAGAAGGCACTCGAAGGGTTAACGGAACTCAGGAGACACTTGGAAGGTAAACTGAACTCAGGAGGCACTTGAAAGGATAACGAGATTCTTCTGATTGCAAACAGGACTCAGAGAGACCTGGAGCTGTGTACACTCTCACTGGCTGTCAGCAGGACACTGAGCAGAAAGCAGAAGTAGCAGCAGCATTGGAGGATAGGTGGCCCAGCCTTTTATTCCTCCAGGCAGTGATGTCACAGGCCCAACCTTCAATCAGAGGTTATATCAGACCCTGCTCCCTTCTGCCTAATGCCACAAGCAAGATGGCGGCGCCTGTCCCAGGAGCCGACCACGGGAACAGCCGGACCCCCAGAGGACCTACCGCCGTCCCTGCCAGTGACACCAAGTCTGGGAAGCGCTGAGTGACGGGTGTAGCACCGCCAGGAGTACAGCACCCGTGCAGGTGAGTAATGCATGCGGCGCAATGCTTTGCAGAACCGGCGGCGGCCGGAGGACCTGACACAGTCTATTCCAGACCGAAGTTTTGTCTTTAATATAAGATAATATTGGTTATATTCTTAGGGATAAAATCAGAGAGGAAGGGAGTGAGTAGGGAAGAAAAGTGATCAAGGAATTTACTGGGAATGCCAGGAGAACAGCAACCATTACTCGATGGAGAACAGGTTGGAAGAGGTGAATAGCATTGACTTCAAATGTAGAGAATTTATGAGAAGGTTCTTGGTGCATGAGTTGGAAGCAGGAGAACCCCAACACCACCACCACGTTGACTGCCAGGTATTTGTGAATGTCAAGCATCCAGTGGAGAAAGCAGCGGGGGAAGTGGTTTCATATGGGGCAATCCAGGTTTCTTTAATGGATGTACAATTCAGGTAGTTGGAGATGAAAAGGTCATGGGTAGGAACCATTTTCTTGTAGACAGATCTGGCATTCCACAGGGCACAGGAGAGAGGTAGGGTTGTTTATAAGAGTATCAGGTTTGCTGCAGCATTGAGGTGAGATTAGCATAAAGGGCAGGGATACTGAGAGTAGTAAATGGTGTGGTTACCTGAGTTAGTGAGAGGAACTACAAGAGAAGTGTAGGGAGGGAGATCAGTTTGATGTGAATAGAGGTGAGCTGATATAACAAGCAGAGGACTTTGGGGCTCATTTACCACAGGATCAAATTTGCAATGCAATCTGGCCAGGATCTACCACCCAGGATCGCATTGCAATATGTAATCATATCGCTTGAATGTACGTTCCAGACACAGAGACAGGGGCTCCGAAAGGAGTGTTCATCAACATTATCGTAATCCCTTGCGTGATTAGAGCTGAGCCCTTGCTGACCATACTGCCCTGCCGGCAGTGCGGTCTGTAGCCCAAAACTACAATGTGAGATGACGGTAGACCCAGGACACGATGCATTGCTGCCTGATATTGATACATCAGACAGCATCACATCCCTCATAGAAACCTATAGGGGATGCAGTTGCGAGCAGGGCAGGAGGAATTGCAGCAGGGCTTGGATATTCCTACTGCGGTCCCTTAGTCTAAAATAAGGGGATACTTTAATATTTACTGCTAAATATTTAATAGTAAATGGGCCCCAAAGAGAGCATGGCTTTTGTAGGATTTACAAAACCAACAGGGAATTGTCCAAAAATGCAAAATTGACCAGCAAATTTTTCAACAAATCTTTTGACCAATGCTGTTTAACCCTTGTTACAAATACAGCTCCACATTTAAAATAACAAAATCTTGTAAATGTACCCACTTTAACATCCACTGTCATGCCCAAATGCTTGTTGGTCAAGGTAAATTGAAAGTGGGTAAAATTAATGTGACCATGCTTTGTGGGTTTCAAATGTCAGCTTTTTGAATCAATACTGTGTAAACCTGGTGGTTTCAGGTGTCAAATGTGTGGCCCAAGACTTGTTTACTCTTGCAAAACTCCATGTTCTGAATAAAATGCTGGAGTTGGGATAAGAATTGAATAAGAAACGGCCTGAATAAGAAGTAAAGTAACAAAATTGGGTACTTGTTTCCTAGCATGGTGCCCATCGCATACCATACTTAGTAGTGTGCGATGCGATATTCCCGTTAAATTAACAGGAGTGCTTGTACAATTAAATATCGCATAGCATTGCATGCCAGCAAATGGCATGCGATGCGTTTTTTAATTGTACAAGCACCCTGATGGGTGCTTACAATGTTAAATGCACCCCCATTGTCAACGGCAACCCGAAGCGTGGTGAGCGCAGCGGTAAGCGTCCTCCTGCCTTTTCATACCCCCACTATCCACGTCGGCGTGGAGTTGATTTTAGATAGTGTGTCGAGCGCAGCGAGCTCCGTGAGGGGACGCGGAATACGAGCCCAAAGCGTGGCGAGCGGACACGGAATACATGTAAAGTAATCTGTGTCCCCTTGCGGTGCTCGGAACTATCTAAAATCAACTCCACGCCAATGTGTATAGTGGGAGTATGAAAAGGTCGGTGGACGCGTACCGCCGCCCCTCGATTGTCTAGGGGTTTAGGGAAACAACTATGGAACCAGCTGGAGATATTTGTGAAAATCTTGTTTTGGGATTCTGAATTGCATTTGGAGAAAAGAGAAAGGAGCTATATTCCCAATATCTTGTATGGATAAAAGACCCATCTCAAACCATGAATTTAGGTGTAAATTAAAATTCAAGAGGGTTATAGCCTGTAAAGACAATAATGGGAAGGGCAAAGCAAGAACCGTATTGATAAGAATCAGCCTGTGCCATACTGAGATATTTGTTTGTATAGCTTTACACTCACTAATCTTAAAAGGCGTTTCAGATGCTCCTTGAATTTTAATTTACACCTAAATTCATGGTTTGAGATGGGTCTTTTATCCATACAAGATATTGGGAATATAGCTCCTTTCTCTTTTCTCCAAATGCAATTCAGAATCCCAAAACAAGATTTTCACAAATATCTCCAGATGGTTCCATAGTTGTTTCCCTAAACCCCTAGACAATCTGGTCTCCCCAAAATTTAAACTTTCTTCTTTACGTCTCAATCCACTCGAGGTGGCATTTCCAGATACAGGTTGAGTATCCGGTATCCGGACATCCCTTATCCGAATTATTCCAAAAACCGTGGTTTTTGGAATCATTCGAATTTTTTTTTTAACCCCTAACCCTCTTTTCATACTTACCAAGTCCCCGGGCGTCCACAGCAGGTCTCCGGCATCTTCTCCAGGGTCTCCAGCGGTCCCAGGAATGCATTGCGCGAGTGTGTGCGCGCGCCGGTAACGTCACCGGTGCGCGCGCACACTCGCGCAATGCATTCCTGGGACCGCTGGAGACCAGGAGAAGATGCCGGAGGCCTGCTGTGGATGCCTGGGGACTGCGCGGACGCCGAGGGATGCCCGGGGACCATCAGGGGACAGGTAAGTATGGCTGCAAAAAAAATATTCTAAAAAACGGAAAATTCCCCTATCCGAAATGCTCGCGGTCCCGAGCATTTCGGATAGGGGATACTCAACCTGTAGTATCAATACCTAATCTCAGAAAGTCATTGAGAGGCATTCTCAGCACTGATTAGGTGGGAAAAAAACATTTGCCTAATAGAGTGATGGTTAATCTTTTCAGCTTGGTGTGTCAAAAATCATAAAAACGTGTAGCCTTCCTCGAGTCGGGTGTCTCTTCAAGAAATATCAATAATTTGACGCCACACACCGTGATACCCATTATACATATGCCACACACCGTAATGCTCCATCATACATATGCCACACACACTGTGATGCCCATTATATACATGCCACACACTGTGATGCCCATTTTACATATGCCATACACGTGATGCCCATTATACATATACCACACACACTGTGATGCCCATTATATATATGCCACACACCATGATGCTCCATTATACATATGCTGCACACCGTGATGCTCCATTATACATATGCCATACACTGTGCTGTTCCATTATACATGTGCCACACACTGTGGTGCCCATTATAAATATGAAAGTCAATGTGAAAGAGCAAGATATGATTTAAGAAGGCTGCATTAATACATTGTCTGTCAAAAAGACAGCTACCAGTGCCAATAGAAGCACTGAATAGTGTGGCGTTCAGAGCCTGCAGAGTTTTGAACAGAGCCCATGTGTGGGAAAGGTGTCTCACCTTTCAAAATGGATGCCGGAGCCCAGTCCTTGCCCAAAAGCTCCTCTGGTAGTCTCTGTCGATCAGTTGCCAGTACAGGTCCAACTACAGCAGCGGGGGTTGAATATAGAGAGCGGGAGCAGTACAGGCCCGACTACAGCAGCGGAGGTGGACTATAGAGAGTGGGAGCTAGCTCTGCTCCCTCCCTTCTGATGAAGGGCACTATTTGCCCGAAAGCGCGCTTAAGTTGAGTGAACACCACCAAACGGATCCTGTTCTGAGGCCGCAAGGAGGAGCTGCATCCCTGCTACTTACTGCTGGTTGGCTGTTTGGAGGGTTCTGCATGTTCTTTGGCACAGTCCGTGGATCCTATTACCCTGAGGGGTTTATCTGCTTGTTTTTATCGACCACATGTGAGTGTATTAAATAAATGTCATTTTTTACTTTTGAAAACGTCTTTGCACTATATATTTCTCATTGAGTCCATAGGGACAATTCATGTGGAAGATCTGACTGGATTGGATAGAAAGACCCATTGATATGTGCATTAAATCAATATGAATGTGAGTGAACTGAATAATATTAAATGAGCCACTTACTCAGACATTGTTGCACTATGGTCTCCCTGTCTTTGAGTTTCTTTTAGATCTTAGGGACTCCAAAAAGAATATATCCTAATACACTGTGTAAGTGATATATTTTTTTGTGTGTAAAACTCGCCAGTGGATTTACATAAAATCTGTGTATGTACCCTACAGTGGACAGGCAATACCCCCTCTGTCCCCTTCCAGTTGGCGGCACAGCATGCGTGCTGGCTTAGCCACTTCACTTGCGCACTGTCACTTAAAGTGCCTTGGCATGTCACAGGTTAGCCATCACGTGCCTAATATGTTTACTGAAGAGGTCTGGAAAGTGTCAGAGAGAGACACTGCGTGGACGGCAATATGGCCCCTGTTCCCAAGCAGCACACACCAGAGGCATCTCAACTGGAGAATTCTGACTCCCCAGCACATTCTCCATCCACACACATTACCCAGCTGCAGCCCCTGCATGAGGACAACAGGGACAGTTTACTCTCCAGCCCTGGGACCCACTTGAGGCTCCAGCTCAGGGCTGGGCAACACCGGCCCTACAGATGTTGATGAACTACACATCCCAGCATGCCTTGCATCAGTTTCAGCATGGCCACATAGCAAAACTAATGCAAAGCATCCTGGGATGTGTAGTTCACTAACATCTGGAGGGCCGGTGTTGCCCAGCCCTGCTCCAGCTACTTATGCCACCAATGTTAAGGCTATACACGAAACCATGGGGCCATATACAGTATTGAGGCACAGTCAGCTATGCTGAATCGGGCTGTGCTAGATATAAAGTCACAGTTAAAACAACTGTCTCAAAGGGTGGTTGGGAATAAAACTAGACTAGGGGAAGTCTTCAAAGATGTGCATGATTTGAATTTTACTACAGATCAACTGCAAATAAAATAAAATTGATGACTTGGAGAACAGATCAAGGAGGAATAACCTGAGGATAGTGGGATTAGAGCAGGCATTCCCAACCATGGTCCTCAAGGCACACCAACAGTGCAGGTTTTGTAAATATCCAGGCTTGAGCACAGGTGACTTAATTAGTATCTGAGGGATTCTGATTAAACCATCTTTGCTGAAGCCTGGATATCACTAAAACCTGCACTGTTGCTGTGCCTTGAGGACCGTGGTTGGGAATGCCTGGATTAGAGGAATCCCTTAAAGGAACAGAGCTATATACCTTCTTGCAAGTCACACTTCCTGAACTCCTGCAGCTACAGGAATCCTGGGAAGGTATTGTAATAGAGAGGGCCCACAGACTTGGCCCTATAAAGAATGCTGCATCTGGCAGACTGAGAGTGGTTATGTTTCATTGTTTTAATTATGTCCACAAAGAAGCACTGTGGCAGGCTTCGCGATGTCATCATGATTTAACTTGGAATGGATCTAAAATTAGACAGTTTCAAGACTCAAGATACTGCTGAGGTTACACGGGCATGCAGGCTTTTTCTTCACTCTGCAAGCAGCTGTTTAAAATGTCGAGACACTTCGCCCTTATATATCCTACTAAATTCAGGGGGGGGGGGGGGATTTAGTAACAAAAATATGCATAAAATAGGCATATTTGTATAAAAAATCTGCCTATTTTATGCATATTTGTATTTTTGGCATTTTCTATGCCGAAAATACTGCAATTCATATTCATTGCACATTCGTATTCCTATTTATGAATATGAATGTATATGCCATCGAAAGAATATGAATAGGAATCACCATTCAAAAAGATGGTGATTCCTAATTTATTAAGTAGCCGTATATAATGTACGGCCGGTAATTATCGGCATGCCGTCGATTATAGCTGGTAAAATACGCCTTGAAAATACACTTAATTTTCCAGGCGTATTTGGCAGAAACCTGCACGGATCAGACAGATCTGTGCAGAATTCAGTGTAAAAAAAAAAAAAAAGAATAAATAACAAAACAAAAAATGGTTTGGGATCTCCCCCCCACGGGCATAACCGGCCCTGGGCTCAAAGAGCCGGTCCTGGTTTTTAAAAATCAGGGAACTATTTTAATAGGGGTTCTCCATATTTTTTAAAACCAGCACCAGGCCTTGGGCCAGTCCTGATTCCCAAAATACAGGGGACAAAATGACAAGGGGTCCCCCGTATTATGTGAACCAGCATCAGGCCCAACCAGCCAGCAGGGTAATGCCACATATAAGGTCCTGCGGGCAAATCATTACCCTCGGACCAGTCAGCCTGGGCAGGGGTCCTAGGAAAGTGGGGACCTCCCCAATGAAGTGGTGTGTCCCCCCCCCCTCCAGAACCTACCTGCCCAGACTGAAGCCTGGGGCTGTCTCTAATGGCCATGAGCGGTGGCCACTGGGTTGATAAATGTGTACAAATAGAAAAAAAAATATTGGGTTCTGCTGTGGAACTATGAGTCCCAGCAAGCCTGGGCTGCACACTGGGACTTGGAGAACCACAAGTCCCAGCATTTGGTCCAATAATGGGCTTGCTGGGACTCTTAGTTCCACAGCAGAACCAATAGTTAAATAAATACACACACATACACACACACACCAGAAAAGTAAAACGTTATTACATTCAGAGCCCACTCATACAGATCTTGACACGTAGGTAGGTCTCCTCCATCCATTTTTTTAATCTATCCCTGAGGAAGCCGCTGAGGTTTAGGAGGCGGAGAAACACATTAGTCTGGTACAAGTTGTTCTTATCTGTTGGAGACAACCCTCTGGTGGACGGACCCTGATATGGCCAGTCTGGAGTGCTAACCAGTGAGAGCCGGGAGCCCACTATCATCTCCAAACATCAGGTGGCCACATGTACTGTATATGGTCTGCAATTTTCTCAACCTGGTTGTGACTGCAAACTATAAATCAAAAGGAGTGATAACTATAATATACATTTACATGCTTCACATCTGCTCAAAGCTGCAACCGACATAGCCTAATGTGCCTAACAAACAACTAACAGCTATATCTTTTGCTTTCTTTCCTAACACCTTAGCTACTGCATGGACTACTTTTTACATGATATAATAAATCATTAATGATTCCATCTTCTCGGACTTTAGCTGCTTCTCGGACTTTAGCTGCTTCATTAAGTGGTAACATAACCTCTATATATATATAGATGGAGCCCCTGCCATCCTTGGCTGTGGCTCGCTAGACCCTCCCCGCTGGCGAGTGCCGGTGGCAGGGGCTCCACTGAACTAGGACGCGCGTGTGTCCCAGTCTCTCGGCGGGGACGCTGCGTGTCCCTGCCTGTCTCCGCTTCAGGGAGACATGCAGGGTTAGGGGGGCGGTGACGGCGGGGGAGGCAGCAGGGACCGGATGCAGGCTCCATTGCCCAGGGGTCGCGCGCGCCTCTCGTGCGCGCGCGCCCCCTGGCGGGGCTGGTGTTAGAAACACCAGCCCTGCAAAGATGAATCCATCCCCATCTGTATATATATATATATATATATATATATATATATATATATGAAGCAAAACCCGAGGGCCAGTGTCTTATTTTTTTACTTGTGCACTGCCGCCTTGCAGTTTAGAAAATCTTAGAGTGCCCTCTGGTTTTTCTTCATACATTTTCCGTTTGGATGGAGGGACACCTAAGTCATTGCTGACACATTGCATGAGTGCCGGGAATCTTCCTATGTGTATATATATATATATATATATATATATATATATATATATATATATATATATATATATATGGCAAGGTTTTGAACTGGCACTCTGTTTCAATGGACAAATGCCCCGGGTGCCTGCAGTGGGATGCAGATATTGTGGAAATGCTCTGAGTCACTCCTGGGGTCTTGTTAGAAGAATAGCTGTTTTAATCAAGTCAATCCGGCATATGCATAAAAGTCGACGTTTTAATTCACATTAGGAATTTTTTTCAAGACAGCATATGCAAACACAGAATACAGAGTATTCTTCCAACAAGACCCCAGGAGTGACAGATCATTTCCACAATATATATATATATATATATATATATATATAATATATATATATATATATATACGGATCCAATCCTGCCGGCACTCTGGTGATATAACAGCTTGCCCCGGTGCCATAAAGATATATTCATACAGCAACTCCAATGAAAGAAGGCACTCAGGAAACAACGGTATAAGATGACACAAAAACGTGTATTGATGAGCTTTCGGGGTTTGACCCCCTTCCTCAGAACACGACTACAGCAAAGAAGCACAGAACAACACTGACATAAGTACCTTAGTTCAGCAGATCTCCCGCCCCGTGGCGTCCATTCACCAGGTGCACGCTGCAGAAGCCGGGACGCAGGCTGATGACGTCTTGCATCCAGATTCAGGAAGCGGTGCCGCTGCCTAGCAACGCCCACCGCTTGCGTTTCACTCCAGACTCCATTACTCACAGCCAGCTCTCAGGCCACTGCTGCCGCCCTGACAACCGCCCACCTGGGAGGAGACATAATAAACAACAGATTATACAAAATGCATTAAAATGGCAGTAGTCATATGCAAATACAATACAGCAAATTACAATCACAGAATAGGGACAAACAAAACATACATACAAATAACACATAGCAAAGAGATTAAGTAAGCGCATTCCAGCTAATCTTATCATTAAGCCCTTTAGGGGCAATGGTATTCAATCTAAAGATCTAGCGAGACTCGGTGATTAACAGGCGTATTGCCCTGTCACCGCCACGCATGGAATCCTTGATATGGTCAATCATGAAATACTTTAATGAAGAGAGCGGATGCCCCATAGACTTAAAATGGCGTGCCACAGGCTGATCCACCGACCTGCCAGACTGGGCAAGATCGATGGCCGACCTGTGTAACGCCATTCTAGTGCGAAAGGACTGAGTGGTCTGGCCCACATAATAAAGGCCACACGGGCACACTAGAATGTACACAACATACTCTGTTCTACAGGTGAGCACATGACGGATCTCAAACTGTTTGTCCGTATGGGGATGCTTGAAATTTTTACATGGCATCAGATACTTGCAGGTAGTGCAATTATAACAGCTATAACAGCCTGGTGGCTTGGTGTAGACATTAGGGGGCCTGGGTATATTCAGACCCGTAATGTCAGTACGCACCAGCCTGTCGCGTAAATTGCGACCTCTTTTAAAGGCTGCTAGCGGACGTGTGGATTTAAACCCAAGGAGATCGGGGTCATGTTTGACCATAGGCCACAGGGCCTTAGATGCATATTGTAATATGGGACTTGCCACTGAATACGTACTGGTCCATGGCAGTACATTACCAGAATCAGGTTTCCTGGGCTTCAACAGATCTGAATGCGGAATTGACATCACCTGCAATTTTTGCTGGCTTAAGGTAACAGGATCATACCCCCTATGAATAAATTTACTAATGAGGTGATCTAATCTATTGGACAACAAAGATGGATCACTGATGAGCCTCGCTATCCTCATCATCTGGGAGCGGGGCAATCCTGATTCTGGTAATGTACTGCCAGATTACAATATGCATCTAAGGCCCTGTGGCCTATGGTCAAACATGACCCCGATCTCCTTGGGTTTAAATCCACACGTCCGCTAGCAGCCTTTAAAAGAGGTCGCAATTTACGCGACAGGCTGGTGCGTACTGACATTACGGGTCTGAATATACCCAGGCCCCCTTATGTCTACACCAAGCCACCAGGCTGTTATAGCTGTTATAATTGCACTACCTGCAAGTATCTGATGCCATGTAAAAATTTCAAGCATCCCCATACGGACAAACAGTTCGAGATCCGTCATGTGCTCACCTGTAGAACAGAGTATGTTGTGTACATTCTAGTGTGCCCGTGTGGCCTTTATTATGTGGGCCAGACCACTCAGTCCTTTCGCACTAGAATGGCGTTACACAGGTCGGCCATCGATCTTGCCCAGTCTGGCAGGTCGGTGGATCAGCCTGTGGCACGCCATTTTAAGTCTATGGGGCATCCGCTCTCTTCATTAAAGTATTTCATGATTGACCATATCAAGGATTCCATGCGTGGCGGTGACAGGGCAAAACGCCTGTTAATCACCGAGTCTCGCTGGATCTTTAGATTGAATACCATTGCCCCTAAAGGGCTTAATGATAAGATTAGCTGGAATGCGCTTACTTAGGGCCTTATTTTGGTTCATTCTTTCTGACAAAATCCTTCTTAGATGGGCAAAACCATGTGCACTGCAGGTGGGGCAGATGTAACATGTGCAGAGAGAATTAGATTTGGGTGGGGTTTTACTTCAAAGTGAGATCTATATTGCAGTGTAAAAATAAAGCAGTCAGTATTTTCCCTGCACAGAAACAAAATTACTCACCCAAATCTAATTCTCTCTGCACATGTTACATCTGCCCCCCCTGCAGTGCACATGGTTTTGTCCATCTAAGAAGGATTTTGACAGAAAGAATGAACCAAAATAAGGCCCTTAATCTCTTTGCTATGTGTTATTTGTATGTATGTTTTGTTTGTCCCTATTCTGTGATTGTAATTTGCTGTATTGTATTTGCATATGACTACTGCCATTGTAATGCATTTTGTATAATCTGTTGTTTATTATGTCTCCTCCCAGGTGGGCGGTTGTTAGGGCGGCAGCAGTGGTTTGAGAGCTGGCTGTGAGTAATGGAGTCTGGAGTGAAACGCAACCGGTGGGCGTTGCTAGGCAGCGGCACCGCTTCCTGAATCTGGATGCATGACGTCATCAGCCTGCGTCCCGGCTTCTGCAGCGTGCACCTGGTGAATGGACGCCACGGGGCGGGAAATCTGCTGAACTAAGGTACTTATGTCAGTGTTGTACTGTGCTTCTTTGCTGTAGTCGTGTTCTGAGGAAGGGGGTCAAACCCCGAAAGCTCATCAATACACGTTTTTGTGTCATCTTATACCGTTGTTTCCTGAGTGCCTTCTTTCATTGGAGTTGCTATATATATATATATATATATATATATATATATATATATATATATATATCATATATTAGATTATAAATTTGAATTGATTATTACATTTCTCTTTGCTATTTTAGCGCAGTGTGTGTTATTATATTTTTGCTTTACTAAAGAGGAGTTTGACCTGGGTGGTAGATTACTGTCTTTTACAGATTTGAAGGAAAATTTTCATATACCGATTAAACAATTCTATCTATATCTCCAAATTAGGCACTTCATACAAACTATGCCGTAGGCAATGCCACCGGAGTCTGAGATGGGCCCCATTAAAATCCTACTAACATTGATGCACATTAGTCACTATTTGTTCAAAGATTATTATGGAGGACTTCAGGGGCGAAATGTAATAGGCTGCGATTTTTGGACGAGTTCCAAACTCGCCAGAAATCGCACCTTTAAAAATCGCATTTTTAGACGCTAATTCGCATATGTAATGAGATGCGAATTAGCGGCAAAAAAATGCGATTTGCCGCGATTTAGGTCGATTTTTAGTCATGAAAATGTGCGCATTTTCAGTCCTGAAAATGTGCGCATTTTCATATATGCGATTTTGGTTGTAAAAAAAAAAAACGAAAAAAAACGGCGTGCGGTCCCCCCCCTAAGCATAACCAGCCCCGGGCTCAAAAAGCCGGTGCTGGTATAATAAAATCAAAGGAACAATCAAGTTGGGGTTCCCTGGATTTTATAAAACCAGCACCAGGCTCAAGGTCCGGCGCTGGTTCCCAAAATACGGGGGACAAAATGACTAGGGGTCCCCCGTATTTTAAGAACCAGCACCGGACACAACCAGCCAGCAGGGTAATGCCACAGCCGGGGGGAGACTTTTTATACAAGTCCCCCCGGCCAAAGCATTAACCCCCTGGCTGGTCAGCATGGGCAGGGGTCCTGGGGAAGTGGGGACCCCCCCAATGAAGGGGTCCCCCCCCTCCAGGACTTACCAGCCCATGCTGATAGTCCGGGGCTGTCCTCCATGCCCCTGGGCTGTGGGCATGGAGCTGATGCTTTGTGTAAAAAAAAGAATGTAAACTATTGTTTTACACTGGCGAACTATGAGTCCCAGCAAGCCTACCCCGCATGCTGGGACTTGGGGAACCACAAGTCCCAGCATGCGGGGCATTAAAGGGCCCGCTGGCACTTGTAGTTCTGCAGTGAAAAAAATAGTGCACAAAATCACACTGACACCCTGTAAAATAAAACTTTAATACACACAAAACACACACACACTGATACTTACCTACCTTGAGCCCGTAGGTCGGTCCCTGGATCCTGGGTCCGGGCTCCGGGGCTCCAGGGCAGAAGAGTCCGGTTCCGGGGCCTTGGTCCTGGTTCCGGGGCTGGTCCTGGGGTTCTGGGGCTCCTGGCGTGAAGAATCCGGGGTCCGGGATCCGTGGTAGTCCAGAGGGGTACCTAAGGAGGCAAATCCTACTCACCTGCTCCCCGGCGGCGACCTCCGGTGACAGCGCTGCTCCCGACTGGTACCCGGCTTGAAGGACTTTGCCCGGCGCTGAGATGTTTCCTCTTCGCCGTCTCTGAACAGAATGATTTCTCGGCCAATCAGGAGCCGAGAAACTCGGCTCCTGATTGGCCAGAAATCATTCTGAATATAGACTCCGACGGAGTAACATCTCTGCTCTGGATGCGCTGAGATGTTACTCCGTCGGCGTCTATATTCAGAATGATTTCTGGCCAATCAGGAGCCGAGTTTCTCGGCTCCTGATTGGCCGAGAAATCATTCTGTTCAGAGACGGCGAAGAGGAAACATCTCAGCGCCGGGCAAAGTCCTTCAAGCCGGGTACCAGTCGGGAGCAGCGCTGTCACCGGAGGTCGCCGCCGGGGAGCAGGTGAGTAGGATTTGCCTCCTTAGGTACCCCTCTGGACTACCACGGATCCCGGACCCCGGATTCTTCACGCCAGGAGCCCCGGAACCCCAGGACCAGCCCCGGAACCAGGACCAAGGCCCCGGAACCGGACTCTTCTGCCCTGGAGCCCCGGAGCCCGGACCCAGGATCCAGGGACCGACCTACGGGCTCAAGGTAGGTAAGTATCAGTGTGTGTGTGTTTTGTGTGTATTAAAGTTTTATTTTACAGGGTGTCAGTGTGATTTTGTGCACTATTTTTTTCACTGCAGAACTACAAGTGCCAGCGGGCCCTTTAATGCCCCGCATGCTGGGACTTGTGGTTCCCCAAGTCCCAGCATGCGGGGTAGGCTTGCTGGGACTCATAGTTCGCCAGTGTAAAACAATAGTTTACATTCTTTTTTTTACACAAAGCATCAGCTCCATGCCCACAGCCCAGGGGCATGGAGGACAGCCCCGGACTATCAGCATGGGCTGGTAAGTCCTGGAGGGGGGGGACCCCTTCATTGGGGGGGTCCCCACTTCCCCAGGACCCCTGCCCATGCTGACCAGCCAGGGGGTTAATGCTTTGGCCGGGGGGACTTGTATAAAAAGTCTCCCCCCGGCTGTGGCATTACCCTGCTGGCTGGTTGTGTCCGGTGCTGGTTCTTAAAATACGGGGGACCCCTAGTCATTTTGTCCCCCGTATTTTGGGAACCAGCGCCGGACCTTGAGCCTGGTGCTGGTTTTATAAAATCCAGGGAACCCCAACTTGATTGTTCCTTTGATTTTATGATACCAGCACCGGCTTTTTGAGCCCGGGGCTGGTTATGTTTAGGGGGGACCGCACGCCGTTTTTTTTCTTTTTTTTTGTTTTAACTATTTTTTTACAACAGAACCATGCACAGATCTCAATGATCTGTGCATGTTTCTGATAAAAGCGCCAGGCAGAACCTGGTCTATTTTTTTTGCGATTTTTAGTAAGCTTTACTAAAAATCGCAACCCATTAAATATGCGACTTCTATCCTTTTTAATGGGAAAACATCTGGATGCGATTTTTAGTCTAACCAAAAATCGCACCTTTAAAAAATGCGATTTTTCCCGCAAATCGCACCCTATAAAATATGCGATTTTCGGGAAATGGCCGAAAACGGCATATTTTGCGGGAAAAATCGCAAAAAAAAAAAAAACGCACCCTATTACATTTCGCCCCCGGTGTCTCCAAAGCTGTGGGAAGCAAGATATACCTGAACTCACAGATCAATAGACATGACATAATAAACAACCAATTGGTAGGTATTTAAATATTTACACTCGGCCTCATTGCAAAAATCTACACAGAGCTTATATGTCACAGGCTCAAAGAGCTCATATGGGTGGGGATAAAGTGCCCCAAATGCTTGGTACAGAGCACGTAATTTTTTCACAATGTATGGCAATGCCACAAAATTGCCTTGTTTTTGAATAAGGTGATTTCTCAATTTCAGTCACAAAACAACAAATTGTATGTCTTTTGGTCAATTATAAAGTATGGGATCTTGGTCCTAGAAAAAAAAGAAATTATCCTTGTAATCACAGTAATTCTTACCATAGCCACTAAGTGTATCCTATGTCACTGGATAGAAATACCAGTTCCCTTGCATGGAAACCTTGAATGGGAACACACGTAAACATATTGACAAATTGTTTGAGCATACCTCCTGGTTCTTATTGAAGAATGTGGTATCCAAATGGTTCCAGCCTGTCAGTGCAACATATCCATAGCGCTGGCGGAGGCTGGTGTGGCCGGCGAATGGGGACGCGTGAGTGGCTCAATCGCTCGCATGTCCCATTCAGCAAGGCGGCGAGGACCGGGTGCTTCCCTGCCTGTTTCTGCATCAGGGAGACAGGCAGGGAGCAGGCAGGAGAGGCAGGCAGCGACTGGATATGGCTGCAGGGCTTCCAACAGAATGGGGTGCGCGAGTGTTTCGTGCACGCCCCATTCTGGCGGATGGGCAGGGACGCCGCATGGTGATAGAATTACTAATGAGAGCGGCTCCATCTGTAACATCTTAAATAATGAATAGGGTATATGCGGGTTCTGAGGACTTCATGGACAGATCCATATTACAATGATATTACGGACACATATTATTCATAAAATGTATAATAGTGCTTTGTTATGTCTCCTCTTGTTTTGTTTTCCTATTGTATTTTCCTTTTTCTACCTCCCCCCACACTTTCTTCTTCTTTTTTTTTCTTTTATATTGGTATTACTGTTTTGCTGTGTTTTTACAGACGTTAGGGAAACCAAATACGATATCATATTTATCTAAGAGCAAGGTTGGCTTGCACATGGATATATTTTTGGGTACTTATGTATTATCGGGAAGCGGTCATCTGTTAGAATGAACTTAGGTCTACAGTCATTAGGTCGACCCCACTAGGTCGACTGGCAGGAAGGTCGACCTGACTTAAGGTCGACATGGGCCAAGGTCGACATGACTTAAGGTCGAATTTGCATAAAGGTCGACATGAGGAAGGTCGACTGGTCATAAGGTCGACATGGGTTTTTCACTGTTTTTTGAGCCGACATATGCCAACAGGGAATGGGATCATTCGTCAGACTGCATTTAGGTCTACAGTCATTAGGTCGACCCCACTAGGTCGACTGGCAGGAAGGTCGACCTGACTTAAGGTCGACATGGGCCAAGGTCGACATGACTTAAGGTCGAATTTGCATAAAGGTCGACATGAGGAAGGTCGACTGGTCAAAAGGTCGACATGGGTTTTTCACTGTTTTTTTATCCGAATGTCGACACAGTCGACATGGACACAGTTGGCAATGAGAATCGGACCCTCGCATCGCTCGCAATGCTTCGGGCACGGTGCCTCGCTGCGCTCGGCACACTATTTTATTCTCCCACCACGCCCTAGTGGATGGTAGGGCATGAAATACCGCCTGTCGGCACATGTCGGCTCAAAAAACAGTGAAAAACCCATGTCGACCTTATGACCAGTCGACCTTCCTCATGTCGACCTTTATGCAAATTCGACCTTAAGTCATGTCGACCTTGGCCCATGTCGACCTTAAGTCAGGTCGACCTTCCTGCCAGTCGACCTAGTGGGGTCGACCTAATGACTGTAGACCTAAATGCAGTCTGACGAATGACCGCATCCCGCCAACAGGCGGTATTTCATGCCCTACCATCCACTAGGGCGTGGTGGGAGAATAAAATAGTGTGCCGAGCGCAGCGAGGCACCGTGCCCGAAGCATTGCGAGCGAAGCGAGCGATGCGAGGGTCCGATTCTCATTGCCAACTGTGTCCATGTCGACTGTGTCGACATGACTTAAGGTCGAATTTGCATAAAGGTCGACATGAGGAAGGTCGACTGGTCAAAAGGTCGACATGGGTTTTTCACTGTTTTTTTATCCGAATGTCGACACAGTCGACATGGACACAGTTGGCAGGTAGTTCCGAGTTTTACTCCATCATTGCGCCAGCTTAAAAGATATATTCAGGACTCTCAACGCAAGGTGACCAGTCGAATCACTTGTGAGCTAACACAAGTGACGTGTTCACCCTTTCTCCTCTTTTAGCGCATATATAATAAAAGTTAATTTTTACCTAATCACTCAATTTACACCTTCATCACCTTCACCTTAGCCACTAAGTGTATCCTATGTCACTGGATAGAAATACCAGTTCCCTTGCATGGAAACCTTGAATGGGAACACACGTAAACATATTGACAAATTGTTTGAGCATACCTCCTGGTTCTTATTGAAGAATGTGGTATCCAAATGGTTCCAGCCTGTCAGTGCAACATATCCATAGCGCTGGCGGAGGCTGGTGTGGCCGGCGAATGGGGACGCGTGAGTGGCTCAATCGCTCGCATGTCCCATTCAGCAAGGCGGCGAGGACCGGGTGCTTCCCTGCCTGTTTCTGCATCAGGGAGACAGGCAGGGAGCAGGCAGGAGAGGCAGGCAGCGACTGGATATGGCTGCAGGGCTTCCAACAGAATGGGGTGCGCGAGTGTTTCGTGCACGCCCCATTCTGGCGGATGGGCAGGGACGCCGCATGGTGATAGAATTACTAATGAGAGCGGCTCCATCTGTAACATCTTAAATAATGAATAGGGTATATGCGGGTTCTGAGGACTTCATGGACAGATCCATATTACAATGATATTACGGACACATATTATTCATAAAATGTATAATAGTGCTTTGTTATGTCTCCTCTTGTTTTGTTTTCCTATTGTATTTTCCTTTTTCTACCTCCCCCCACACTTTCTTCTTCTTTTTTTTTCTTTTATATTGGTATTACTGTTTTGCTGTGTTTTTACAGACGTTAGGGAAACCAAATACGATATCATATTTATCTAAGAGCAAGGTTGGCTTGCACATGGATATATTTTTGGGTACTTATGTATTATCGGGAAGCGGTCATCTGTTAGAATGAACTTAGGTCTACAGTCATTAGGTCGACCCCACTAGGTCGACTGGCAGGAAGGTCGACCTGACTTAAGGTCGACATGGGCCAAGGTCGACATGACTTAAGGTCGAATTTGCATAAAGGTCGACATGAGGAAGGTCGACTGGTCATAAGGTCGACATGGGTTTTTCACTGTTTTTTGAGCCGACATATGCCAACAGGGAATGGGATCATTCGTCAGACTGCATTTAGGTCTACAGTCATTAGGTCGACCCCACTAGGTCGACTGGCAGGAAGGTCGACCTGACTTAAGGTCGACATGGGCCAAGGTCGACATGACTTAAGGTCGAATTTGCATAAAGGTCGACATGAGGAAGGTCGACTGGTCAAAAGGTCGACATGGGTTTTTCACTGTTTTTTTATCCGAATGTCGACACAGTCGACATGGACACAGTTGGCAATGAGAATCGGACCCTCGCATCGCTCGCAATGCTTCGGGCACGGTGCCTCGCTGCGCTCGGCACACTATTTTATTCTCCCACCACGCCCTAGTGGATGGTAGGGCATGAAATACCGCCTGTCGGCACATGTCGGCTCAAAAAACAGTGAAAAACCCATGTCGACCTTATGACCAGTCGACCTTCCTCATGTCGACCTTTATGCAAATTCGACCTTAAGTCATGTCGACCTTGGCCCATGTCGACCTTAAGTCAGGTCGACCTTCCTGCCAGTCGACCTAGTGGGGTCGACCTAATGACTGTAGACCTAAATGCAGTCTGACGAATGACCGCATCCCGCCAACAGGCGGTATTTCATGCCCTACCATCCACTAGGGCGTGGTGGGAGAATAAAATAGTGTGCCGAGCGCAGCGAGGCACCGTGCCCGAAGCATTGCGAGCGAAGCGAGCGATGCGAGGGTCCGATTCTCATTGCCAACTGTGTCCATGTCGACTGTGTCGACATGACTTAAGGTCGAATTTGCATAAAGGTCGACATGAGGAAGGTCGACTGGTCAAAAGGTCGACATGGGTTTTTCACTGTTTTTTTATCCGAATGTCGACACAGTCGACATGGACACAGTTGGCAATGAGAATCGGACCCTCGCATCGCTCGCTTCGCTCGCAATGCTTCGGGCACGGTGCCTCGCTGCGCTCGGCACACTATTTTATTCTCCCACCACGCCCTAGTGGATGGTAGGGCATGAAATACCGCCTGTCGGCACATGTCGGATCAAAAAACAGTGAAAAAACCCATGTCGACCTTATGACCAGTCGACCTTCCTCATGTCGACCTTTATGCAAATTCGACCTTAAGTCATGTCGACCTTGGCCCATGTCGACCTTAAGTCAGGTCGACCTTCCTGCCAGTCGACCTAGTGGGGTCGACCTAATGACTGTAGACCTAAGTTCATTCTGACAGATGTACCGCTTCCGTATTATCTGGGCTGCCGATTTTTTGATTGTATGCCTTAAATTAAGGCATACAATCAGATGCGATGCGATGCAATATCGCATCGCATCGCATACGACCATATCGCATGCGATGCGATGACCCGATTTTTCCATAGGATTCAATGTTAAAATGGACTGAGTCCATTTTAACATGGAATTCAATGGGAAAAAGGGGTCCTTTTCATACTCCTACTATCCAAGTGGGCATGGATTTGGATATAAACCTGGTACTAGCTGAAAACTGTTGTGCTGCTCCAAAGTTTTATTAACCTCAGGTATGCTAGCGGCATTTGGTCATGACAAAAAAAGATAAAAAATCAACAGAAGTCTCATATATGCCTGCCTTTCCATTTTTTTGCAACTTTGTGATACTATTGTTACCAGCAAAGCTAAAAGTGTTTTGGAGGCAACTGTTTCAGTTTATCTAAAGAAACATTTGAAGTCCGCTGTTTATAACATCTAGAGGGGTAACATTGTGGTCATAGTTTATTGATTGTCGCACAATTGGCTGTGCAGCTACAATTATTAACAGTGTTATCACAGTGCTTTATCTGCAAAGATTGAATTCCACGGCAACCGGTTGTTATTTTGCCTGGCCATTTGGCTGGGGAATGACAGATGTCAATTTACCCAAACCCCACCAACAAAAACCATACGGACCAGTCAATTTATGAGAAATATCCTCAGGCTGCCACAGAGGTCCCAGTAATATTATACTGATACCGGTGGCTAACCAGTTGCACCAGCAGCGAGGACACATTTATTATAACCATTTACTTTTTCAATTATATAATCAGTATTTTGTTGTACCTAAGCAATTAGGGGTTAAATGAGCAGACCTTCCTTTTGTTCTCACCTCATTCTATCTTTCAACTGATATCTTAGGGAAGGTGTTGGCGTTGCTCACCTCTCTCATCCACCATTGGATACATCCAGTAGATGGTGGACAGCAGAAGGTGAGACACGCTACAGGCAACAACCCAATTTTTACCTATATACCTGCTAAATGCTCTCTCATCAGTCGTGTCATATCTTGATCTCCCTGCAATGCAGGCAGGTAACAGGGTGAGATACTGTTGGCACTTCTGAAAGCAGAGGCACTTATTTTTCCTTGGGTATCAACACGTGTGTTCTCTCACTCTGATAAATTTACTACCATACATCACTGGATCGCCTGATTCCGTTCCGATCTCAGCAGCTAAGCAGTGATTGGCCGGCTTAGTATCTGTGGGCAGGACTCACTGGGAATATCCGGTGTTGTAATATCACAGAATAGCAGAAATACTCAGTGTCTGACCCAAACTCACAATCTGTACTAACTCCGCGCTTCCCCACCCGATATTGCAGCTCATTGTTTCATACTGTGTCTCTTGGACGGAGGCTACATATACGTATACTTACTGGACATATATTGTTTAATACTTGTGTCAAGCGTCTCAATTGAACTACCTGTGCCAAATAACCTCTAGCATTTGTGCTAACTTATTCACTACTACTATTATTAAATTTTTGTTGACAGGTAGTTCCGAGTTTTACTCCATCATTGCGCCAGCTTAAAAGATATATTCAGGACTCTCAACGCAAGGTGACCAGTCGAATCACTTGTGAGCTAACACAAGTGACGTGTTCACCCTTTCTCCTCTTTTAGCGCATATATAATAAAAGTTAATTTTTACCTAATCACTCAATTTACACCTTCATCATTACTATTTGTCAAGTGTGCCCCAAAAAACCTCACGTATGTTTTCTTGTAGTCATCTTCATGACAACCCCCTTTTTTTCAGTTTCATTGCTGAACATCCTTTGGGAGCACCACCAACCAGACACTGCTAACCATTTAGATATTGCAGTAATTATGTTGGTAATTAAATGTACTATTTAAATTAATTATTCCCATCAGTCTGTGCCAATCCCTCCCGTCTTCCTCATGTTTTAAAAGCTATTTCATAGAGCTTATTTCAAACCGGAGTGGCAAGGCAACACAAAATATGGCCTGATGTTTCCCCTTATTTTTGGAGGAATTATGGAATGGTTGGTGATATGGTTCATATTTTCTATTCATGCCGAGCACTTAAATCATTATGGAACGAGGTCTCTCTTCTTATTTCATTTGTGCTGGTCTTTAAAATACAAATGGACCCTCTCCTAGTTTATTTCATTATTCACAAAAGAAGAAAATGGAGCGGTTGTATGATTTAGATGCACACCTTTTTTGTATAACTTGTACTTTTATTTGAATAAACTGATAAAAATGTCCCTTATTGTTTTTCTTTTATCCAGTTGAAACTCAGGGGCATAGGACTCAGGGGCATAAAAAACGTCCTATGCCCCTGAGTTTCAACTGAATAAAAGAAAAACAATAAGGGACATTTTTATCAGTTTATTCAAATAAAAGTACAATTTATACAAAAAAGTTGTGCTTCTAAATCATACAACCGCTCCCTCTTCTTCTTCTTCTTCTTTTGTACGTATCATCGATTGTCCTAGATTGCACCCCCACCTACCAGTTTATCCTTAACAATACGCTGATGTTAAACCTATATTGACAGGTATAAAAAGAGTAGTGTGCGGACCAACCCTCTCTGTTTTATTTCATTATTCCCTGGTAAACTGTCTGGGAGTGATAAATACCTTATAGGTCATACCTTAATAGCCACTAAGGCTTCTATAGCGCAACTATGGAAGTCAGCTACAATTCCCAATATTCTCATAATTCAAAATAAAATTCATAAGCATTTTATTTTTGAAATGACCAGTACTCATCAGCCTCTACTATTCATATGAAATGGACCACGTACAGAGAAAATTCAGGACAAATTGTACCCCTCCAGATTTAACTGTTTTAATGTCTCCTGATGCTAGCAATATCCCTGACTCTTGATATTTGGAAAATATAAATGTGAATATATAATTATTGTTATATATGTCTATGTATCTTAACTTTGTTTATCTTACTTTTGTACTCTCCTTTATTCCTTTCTTTTCCATTTATAATTTATTATTATTTGTATACACAAAACCTAACCCTTTGAGTTCCAACGTTGCTGTAAGAGATCCTCAAAATATCTGCTAAAAATGCCAGCGTCACTCACAGTAACTGTTCTTTTTTGGGTGTAATATTTAACTAAACTCCAATTAGCTGTATTTGTATTTATTTATACTGGCATTTTGAAGGGATATTTTTGACAATCTCTCATAGCAATGATGGCACTCACATGGTTAATACATTTGATAATTATAAAAAAAAATAAAAAAGTAAAGTAACTGATAACTAAGCATCATAACAAGCAATGGGGCAGATGTATTAAGCATTAACAAGAGATAAATGCAAAGGTTGATAAAGAGAGATAAACGTCCAGCCAATCACCTGCTAATTGCCATGTTATAGGCTGTGTTTGAAAAAAGTCAGTAATACCCTTTCAGACAGAAAAAAAGACCCGGGAATTTCCCTGCTCTTGCCGTGCCGACCCAGGTTTTTCTTCTGTCTGAAAGGGTCAACACGGGTCTAAAGTTCCGGGACTTCGACCCAGGTATTTACCTGGGTTTTTCCCGAGTCTGTATTCCAAAAACCCAGGGCGCCGGCTGTCTGAAAGGAAACGACCCGGGTTTTTGGGATTATTACACATTGTTAGGCACTGATTGGCTCTCCTGGTGGGGTGCTGGCTGATTGGTTGTGAGGATAGGCTTCTCTGATTGGCTGGGAGGGCATGGCAATGGAGCTGGCCTCTGAGGTCATTAGGGAGCTGAAAAAAGGATAGCATGGCCCACTGGTAGAAGCAAGAGGTGAGAGCTGCTGGCAGTGAGAGGGGAGGAGGATATCGGCAAACAGATGACTGGGACAGTCAAAGATGCCACAGTGTACTCAAACATTGCAAATATACTGACAGCCATGTGAGGTAACATGTACCTTCCAGTATATTAAAACAACAAAACTTGTTTACAACATATCCTTGTGTCATGCCATGGTTAATGCAATGCAGTGAGCAGTCACCACCCACTTTTGATGACCTCATCTCTGTGTGCCTTTAAAACTGTCCTATTCTTATGACACACAGAGTTTTGCAGGAAAAATACGGCTTAAGTTCTGTGTGAAAGGGGTCGACACGGGAAATACCCGGGTTTTTGCTCCTGTGTGAAAAGGGGTCAGCCCCTTGCTGCCTAGTTGTACCCGGGTTTTTGTATCCGGAAATACCTGGGTTTTGGGGATTTTTCTGTCTGAAAGGGGTATAAGGAGCTGATTGGATGAACGTTTATCTCTCTTTATCACCCTTGCATTTATCTCTTGTTAAGGCTTAATACATCTGCCCCAATGTTTAGAGTCCTGATTGTTATACTGCCTGCTGCTACCAGGACGGGCACAATTCGATTACAATGGTTAGGTTACAACATTGCATCATCATGGATATTCTCTGCTCATGTAATATGTGTCCTGCGCTGAGAGCGGCACCTTCTGCCGTACCCTGTGTCTGTCCTACTGGCACTAGTGGCAAGCAGCTGGCCAGCTGCTGCCTGTCGAGTCTGGCACTACGTAGGACAGCTCATCCTGTGGCGGGGTCCTCCTTACTAAGGACGAATCAGGCGTTTTCCACAGTCAGCTAAGCGCTGGGGTCCTTCCCTCCTCGGCCAGGGAAAGCAACGAGCAGTCAGTCAGGAGGAGGAGGAGAAGATGGCGGATGTACTGAGCGTTCTGCGTCAGTACAACATCCAAAAGAAGGAAATTAACGTCAAAGGGGATGAAGTTATATTCGGAGAGTTTTCCTGGCCAAAGAATGTCAAGACCAACTATGTTATCTGGGGGTGAGTATTGTGGATAAGGCGGTATCACCTGCATGGTCAGTGTCCTGCATTTAATGCTATATATTTACCTACCAGCTTGACTACTGATCTAGGTGTCTGATCTCCTGCTGTACACCGGAGTTTGTCTTTTTGCTGAGAGCTTTCTCTGTGTGGTGATTGTATATCCCTGTAATGCTGGTATAGTGTGCATTGTACTAGCATGTCCTGTAACTTTTACATATGCTTTGTGCAAATCTTATTTGTGTAATTCTGTGACATCTGTTTTTGTTTTTTTGCTTAAAACGGTTTAGAACGTTACTTGGATTTTTTATGGAAAGCTTTTTTGTCTATATACTGTTCAGTGTTGGAAAGCTCAAAGTTCCTGAGGCATGGATCAGTGGCAGAATGTCAGAAGGAATGGACCTAGATAAATATACGTTTGATTCACATTAAGGGGTTGATGTATCAAACTGAAAATTGTGGGCCAGTGCATAATCAACCAATCACATCTGCATTCCATTCTACAGTGTACAGTATTTGATAAATGCTTCTTTAAATCTGATTGGTTGCTGTGGGCAACTTCTCCTTTGGTCTACTGCTTCAATATGTAAACTTGGCTTATGAATGTGCATTGCCCCAGGTCTGACTTCTGTCTGAAAGAGTCTACTTAGTTGACATTCCCAGGTCCTATGACCCTGCAACCAACAAGGGTTATTTGTGGGAATTTCATTTTGCATCAGTGACCCAATTACTTTCTGAAAGGTAGGACCTGGATCCAAGCCGAGCAGGGCTCTGGTACCCTGGTTTCCACCTGCCATTTCTGAAGCTCATACACTTTGTGTACTCGTGGGCACAGGAGCTCACCATTGTGGCCTACTGTGAAAGAGAGTTGGGGATGTGCATTGCCACGACAGTGCAGTACAATGCACTGATGAGGGAGGCTTGCACCTATGATCTGCTTTCTCAGCCCTAGACACAGATCGGAGGACCGGGACTTGGTGGAGGTTGACGAGACCCTGTTCTCCAATCGCAAGTATTCCATGGGTAGGATGTTGCCACAGCAGTGGGTGTTTGGTGGCATCTGCAGGGAGACTGAGGCCTGCTTCCTCACTGCTGTCAACAGGAGATATACCACAACACTCATGGCTGCTATTACAGCGCATGTTGCACCAGGATCTATCGTTTTTAGTGACTGCTGGAGGGCCTATAAGTGTGATGAATTGGAAGCGGCCGGCTACGAACATGCAAGCGTAAGCCTTAAGTACAATTTTGTGGACCCAGAATCTAGGGTACATACCCAGAACATAGAACGGATGTGGGGGGCCGCCAAGTGGAGGAACAAAAAACATTGTGGCACTTAAAGGCAGCATTTGACCTCCTACCTTGTGGACTTTATGTGGAGGAAAAGTGTTGCTAAAAACAAGCCTTTTAAACGCATTTTGTACGCACTAAGCCTCCTGCCAAAGGGCACTGCAGTGCCCACTTAGTGACTCTCTTTTTTTTTTTCCTTTTTTTATTATATTGTTCCTGATATTATTGATGTTTTTGTGATTCTTGTAGGTACTTGTGTACTACCACGGCGCCCATTACTCCATTTGCATAGAGGGCTAGTAGTGAAATCGCATCGCATTGCATGCCATATTGTATGGCATGCGATGCGATTTTCCTATATAATGTATTCACTGCTCTGTCAGTGAATCCATTAAAAAGATAGGATGCGATAAAAAATCGCATGCCATTATTGTATGGCACGCGATGAAATATCGGTTCTGATGGAACCTAGAATAATGCCATTTAATGGTAAAATTACATATGTCATTTATTTTGCCCCCCCCCCCCATTATCCACGTCATCCCGAAGCGTGGTGAGCGGTAGCGGTGAGCGTCCGACCGACCTTTTCATAGAGTGGTGAGCGAACGCGTAATACATGTAACATAATACACGTCCCCTCGTGGGGCTTGGTGGCTCGCTGCGTTTGCCACACTATATATAGTCAACTCCACGCCGATGTGGATAGTGGTGGTATGAAAAGGTCGGTTGGACCCGTACCGCCACCCCTCGCGTAGCTCTCTGCGCATACCACGTTTCGGGATCACGTCGATACTGGGGGGGGGGGGTTAATAAATGACACTGTCATTTAATGCTATAGTACATTAAATGCCATTATAAGCGTCAAAATTGCATCACATACCATACCATAACGGCATGCGATGTGATGTCACTACATTTGCGTATGTAGTAAAATCGGGCGCCGTGCTAATACACAAGTACCTTCTTGTATTTATTCCTTATTCATTATCTTCATTATTTATCACTAAATTTACAGTTGAACGTTAACATGTGTCCACATTACGGTCTCAGATGTGTTGTATGGATGCTGTGAATGTGTTCCTAAAACCACACCATACCGAAGCGTGGCGAGCGGTGGCGGAACGCGTCCTCCTGACCTTTTCATATCCCCACTATCCACATCAGCGTGGAGTTGATTTAATATAGCGTGGCGAGCGGACGCGGATTAAGTTACATGTTTTCCGCGTCCCCTCGCGGGGCTTGCCACGCTTCGGCCTTGGTGGCTCGCTGCGCTCACCACCCTATATAAATCAACTCCACGTGGATAGTGGGGTTATGAAAAGGTCTGTCGCCGCTCGCCTCACTTCGGGTTGGCATGGATAGTGGGGCAACGATGCGCTTACAACGCTATGGGGTGGTGTGGATACTGGGGGGGTTAGTATGGGGTGTATGGATAATAGGGAGGTACCTACAAAAGGAGGGAATTAATTATTTAGTAATATCGCATCGCACATTTTAGTCTCATTAAATGTGTGAGGAACAATGCGATGCGATAATAGCGGGAAAAATAAGACCGGCAAAAAAACCTTTAATTAGTAATATCGCATTTCACGTATAGTGTGACACTAAAAGTGGACATGCGATGGGATTTCCTTACGCAGAATAGCCCACTAAGCAAATAGCTTAGTGGGCACCCAACTAACATATATAAGTACCTACAAAATTAATAAAAAATATATAAACAAGAAATATTATTACATAACTAGTGTTCCCTCTAGAAATGAGGGCGGGCAGGGCGCCGCAACGCAAGGGGGGCAGACCGAGCCCGCCGACGTCACAATTGTGGGCATGCCCGGGCCGCAACGTCGTGAAAAGGGGCGGGGCCGGCGCTGTCACTAAAGGAGGCGGGGCCGCCACCACCGAAATTACCATGCTGCCGGGGAAGCGCTGGGAATCGCCGTCTAAGGTGGCGCTGCGCTTCCCCCGTGCACACAGCCAGGGCAGGCACCACGCTGTTTTAGCGGGGCGCTGCTGGCAGGGCGCATTTTGCCCTGTAAAAATCGGGCAGGGCGCAGCGCCCCGCTAAAACAGCCTAGAACACTAATAACAATCCTATGAGGTTAGTTATATGAATTTAGTAGGGTTATTTTTAATTGTAGAAGGTTGTTGATTTGTTGCCCTAACAGGATTAGTTGTTAAGAGAGGGAAGGTGCCCATACACGCACTGATTTTACTGTGTATACTGTGTGTTTTGTACTTCGAGCTGCCATGCGATTTTGGCACTTGAAGTGGATGCGATGCGATGTACTGTACTTTGCGGGTGCGATGCGATTTCAGCCTCCCTTTTTTTTTTTTTTTTTTAAGTTAATAGTTACAAATGTATATCACATCGCATCCCCGCAGGTACACTGTGCGATTATCGCACATGCAATGCGTTTTGAACTTTAAAAGTTCAAAACGCACGCGATAATCACAGCGCGTATGGGCACCTTGAGAACTATATAGGAAATTGTTAATGTACCAAGAACCCTGCACTCCGGTTGGGTGCCGGATGGCTCCCCGACAGTCGGGATTCCGACAGTCATTACTTCGACGTCGGAATCCCGACTGCTCCCTCGTGGGGGTCCACGACCCCCATAGAGGGAGAATAAAATAGGTTGCGAGCGCAGCGAGCCCGCAAGGGGCTTCATTGCGCTCCCCCCGCTGTGCAGTCGGGATTCCGACGTCTGACTAATGACTGTCAGAATCCCGACCGTCGGGGATTTATACCACACCCCTCCGGTTGGGGAGTGGCTAAAGGATGATTATATCCACTTTGTTGGTATACACTCTCTATTCCCTTGTCTGGCCAGATACAATTAAATAAGAACTGAAAAGGGCGAGACCTCCCTATACCTGCTTGTTATAAATCACCTAGGTTTTCTTCCTTGTGGCTGTGTTAGCAGCAATCTGATGTTATAGACTCCCAGAACCCAGTCTTCTGATATGAAACTTGGTAAACGGCAGTCTGGTGTAGCAGGGTTTTTAAAAAAAATGCTTGCAGGTATAAAGAGGATCCTTGTCTATCTCAGAAGAGGATTGGAACTCCGCAAAAGAATATTCAAATTACGTGTTTTCCCACCTCCTTAGGGAATCGGTGGCTTCCTTAGATAGTGAGCTAATATCAGTTTAGTCTTGTGCAGGTCAAAAAAAAAAAAACATTTTCTCATGGTGTATGTATACAGATACTGGGACCCAAATTTTCTTGCTTAAAAGGTTTACAGTTGGGCTGTGTGAGGTTTAAAGTAAGTGATACGAGTTGGGCTGTGGAAGGTTAACAGTTGGGCTGTGGAGGTATATGGTAGTTAGTATACATCTGCGATAAATTGTTGCCATTCTGGAGATCATTGTCACAACAAATCGGTGGTGGTGTATGGTCTCCCCATAGTGATGGTCCCAATCAAACAATTATTGTGATCGCCAAATAGGATTTTTTGTTTTAAAATCACGATTAGTCTGTTATTTAGGCCGACCACTTTGCCAATACACTGGCTGTGGTTTTGTGGAATGGCAGTGGCACCGGTTACATGCAGACACGGAGGGCGTTGGTGTGTATCGAGTCAGTGCCACATGGATAGGAATGTTCATGGTTGGCTGCCCTGCCTATTTAAAAGATGGCCCTGCGAGCCACCATTGGCTCACACAGCACCACTTTTTTTAATTCAAGATGGCTGTAAAGTAAAAATCATGGCTCACCATGTCCTGTCCGCTTGGGCTGGATTTATTAACCAGTGCGAGCCAAAGGGCAGGTAATTCAATTACAGAGGAGAAGCTGGCAAGTGCTCCTGAAGACTCTAAAGCAGGCATGTCCAACGTTGGCCCTCCAGATGTTGTGAAACTACACATCCCAGCATGCTTTGCAATAGTTTTAGCATTCTCTAATAGCAAAACTGGCAAAGCATGCTGGGATGTGTAGTTTCACAACATCTGGAGGGCCAACGTTGGACATGCCTGCTCTAAAGTATGGGTAGGCGGTGGCCAATGCAAAAAAGCTTAAATGCTGCCACCCACCAGGTCTTCACCTGAGGGTCAGAGAAATAAGATTTTAAAACATTGTGTTGTGTTTATTGTAATATTTCCTTTACAGGGGGACTATAGGGTGCAGTAGGCCATTAATGCCTCATTTTGTGGTTCTACAAGTAACAGATCCAAGCAAGCCATGCACGGCAGGCTTGCTTGGATCTGTAAGTCCCACTGTTAAGGTCAATATTACCTTATACCCTAACACAAGCTATCAACCCCGCACCCACAGCCTAGGGGTTTTGGGCCTAGCACTGGGCTTCAGCCCAGGCATGGGTTAACCCTTCATTTGGGTGGGTACACACCTCCCCAAGGATCCTCGACCATGGATTACTAGTAATGGGGAATGAATGCTTTGGCCTCAGGACTCTGTCAAGCTAGTAGGGCTCAGTGCAGTTTCTGGGAATACAGGCTCATTCCCCCCACTATACTTTTAGAACCAGGGCTGATTTCAAGAACCTGGTGCTAGTTGTGCATTGGGGTGGTTCAGAAAGTGGAACGGGTTTATTTACTGGAGGACAAAGTAGACTTTAAAGACATTAAAGGGTACTTGTTTCCTAGCAGGGCGCCCAGATTTCTTACGTACGCAAACTTAGTGAAATCGCGTCTCATCGCATGGTACGTTTTTACCATGCGATATTTGATTGTACAAGCACCCATGCTATGAGATGTGATGAGTGCTTACAATGAGATGTGATGGGATGCTTACAATGAGATAAGATGTGATGCGATGTCATGTGTGCATAGTATGTGATGGGTGCTTACAATTGTTAGCACCTGTACCTACGCCATTGTTTAGCGTCAACCCCAGTATCCGCGCCACCCGGAAGTGTGGCGAGCGGTGCCGGAACGTGTCCTTCGACCTTTTCATACCCCCACTATCCACGTCTGCGTGGAGTTGGTTTTAGATAGTGTGGCGCCGCGCTTCGGGGGGGGGGGGGGGGGGGCGTGGATACTGGGGTTGACGCTAAACAATGGCGTAGGTGCTTACATTACAATTGTAAGCACCCATCACATCTCATTGTAAGCACCCATCACATCTAATGGCTTCTACAATCAAATATCGCATCGCCATGGTGCCATGCGATCCTATGCAATATTTCATTGTATAAGCACTCCTGTGCAGTTAACATGGACATCGCATCGCACAGAACTATAGATAATGCGATGCGATTTTCCTACGCAGAATAGCACACTATTTGCTTAGTGGGCGCCCTGCTAGGAAACAAGTACCCATTAAAGGATTTGATATGATGCTACATGTATTCTTTACTTAGATGAAAAGTACAAATTAGTAAAGGTCAGCTTTCACCATCCACAAGGACTATCCCCATCCTGCAAATACCCAGGGAAACCCGACATTCTTATAGTTAATTAAGTTGTGATATACTAACAGTACACCATTACAGAAAGAAAAACTGTCGGCAACTTCAAAACTAAACTCATGAAAAGCATGGTCTTTTATATATAGGGTTATATTGGTGTATTTCAAAACTTTATAATACACTGTTTGCAAGTGAGAATTTTGTATAATTTAGCTGCCTGCTTGTCAGTAAATTATTGTTATTTCATTATCCCATGGGAGTCCCAAATTGAAAGTTTGGTACATGTTTAAATGAAATATGGGAATATATCCCCTCTTTTTTTTTTTTTATTGTGGTCAAGTTATTTATCTTTTTTTTTTAGTACTACGTTACTAAATTAAAGTTTAAGTGAAAAGATCTGGACATAAGCTTCAAAATTATACTAATTTCATCTATCTTAATTAGAACTCCAGTTACAGGCAGAGGAACTCCAGTTACAGGCAGAGGAAAAGACCCCCGCGGCAGTAAATTTGCTTTTTATTTTTGTTATTTTTTTTGGTACTTGTTTCCTAGCACGGCCACAATCTTATGGATCGTGTACCTTTAAGTTAAGGTACACGATCCACACGATGGACCCGATTTCCTTTGAAATCAGGTCCATTTTGCCGGCTAGGAGACAATATCGGGGGCATCGCGTCGGTCGGGACCATTAACATTGGTCCCGACGCGACCGACGCGATGCCCCCGATTTTTCCATAGGCTTCAATGTTAAAAAATATTTTAACATTGAAATCGTGTCGGGAAAGGTAAAATATCGGGGGCATCGCGTCGGTCGGGACCATTAACATTGGTCCCGACGCAATGCCCCCGATTTTTCCATAGGCTTCAATGTTAAAATATTTTTTAACATTGAAATCGTGAGAAAATGTTAAAAATGTGAAATGGGCCAATATGACCCATTTCACATTATAGATGTCCCCGTCGTCACCCCACGATAGACGCCAACCCGAAGCGTAGCGAGCCCGCGAAGGTCGGCGGTGCGCGTCCTCCGACCTTTTCATTCCCCTACTATCCACGTCGGCGTGGAGTTGAGAATAGAATAGTGTGGCGAGCGCAGCGAGCCACCGAGCCCGAAGCGTGGCGAGCGCACGCGTATAACTTCACAGGTATACGCGTCCCCTCGCGGGGCTCGCTGCGCTCGCCACGCTTCGGGCTCGGTGGCTCGCTGCGCTCGCCACACTATTCTATTCTCAACTCCACGCCGACTTGGATAGTAGGGGAATGAAAAGGTCGGAGGACGCGCACCGCCACCCCTCGCGGGCTCGCTGCGCTCGCCACGCTTCGGGTTGGCGTCTATCGTGGGGTGGGGTTTACGCCGTTAAATTTGGGGGGGTTGGGAATATTTTACATTGAATCCCATGTAAAATCGGGTCCCAGGGACCCGATTTACATTTCATTCAATCAAAAAATCGGGTCGAAGGTCGGTCGCGTCGATCGCATCGCATGCGACCAAATCGCATGCGATGCGATCGACCCGATTTTTCAGACACGACCACCCCGATGTAAATCGGTGTGGCCGTGCTAGGAAACAAGTACCTTTTTTTTAAATTGCTCTAACTCCAAAAATATCCAACATATGATGTTGGAATTTGGTGTAAATTAGTTTCTCCTCAGACCTAACAAGCACAGCAAATATCATTGAAATCGGTGATGGTCATGAAAATGTCTGTGTTGATTTGACCCATACTTTCCGTTTTATCTTGGTTTTTAGACAACCTTAAGCTATTTGTGTAGCCTGTCCTCTAATTTTCTCTTCATATTTTTGTTGTAGAACTGGAAAGGAGGGGCAGCCAAGAGAATACTACACTCTTGACTCAATCCTGTTTTTGCTCAACAATGTGCATCTTTCTCATCCAGTGTATGTCAGACGTGCTGCGGTAAGTCTTTTATTGTAAATGATAATTAGTGGTGGCAACGTTTTGTTTGGGCACTCAGGGATTCGGGCACTCGGGCGAGTTTGGGTGCTCATGGATTTGGGTTTAGTCAAACTTCAACATATCCCCTACCATTAAAGCCTCCTATACATTTTAACCCAGTGTATATGAGGAGCAATGAAGTGAAAATTGCTGGGTGGAAATTCGCCAGAGAAATTGTGCCCGTCCCAGTGATTTTCACGGGGGGGAACGACTTTGCAGAGTACAAGACTTTGGAAAGTGGTCCACTCTGCTGGTAAAACCGCCAATGGATGGCAGTGGCTGGTGATGATGTGGGATCGTGCATCAGCGTTTGCTGCTCATCGTCTGGTCCATACACGCTGGGTGATTTTGAGCTGAAAGTAGCTCAAAACACCAAAAGTTATCTACTTTCAGCTCAAACTCCCCCAGAGTGTATGGGCATTAAGGGTGAGATTTAATAGGATGAGATTTTCAGAAAGTGAGAGATTTGGTGAGAAATCTCCAGTTTTTTTTAGTGGCAATCATTTACACTGCAAAATCAAACTGGTTTTGCAGTGTAAATGATTGCCGCTTTAAAAAAACCTGGAGATTTCTTACCAAATCTCTCACTTTCTGAAAATCTCATCCTATTAAATCTCACCCTAAGAATCCAAAGTATTGCTTTCTTTATGCTAAAAAAAAATAACCTCATACCTTTTATTAAATATTTAAGTGCACACAAAAAACACTAGAGAGGTTTCTTTCATATTTATGCTTTATGTATGTGCATAACTTTTATTTATTTTGTTATCCTTTTTTTTTTTTCAGACTGAAAATATTCCTGTTGTCAGAAGACCTGACAGAAAAGATCTCCTTGCCTACTTAAATGGGGAAACCTGTAAGTTTTTTAGTGGTGCTTCTTGATGTGATGTACACAACTAAATAAAATCTTATAGAAAATATAGAATGCCCTTTTCTCTTTCAATGGTCCTGGTGACACAGCTCAACATTGGGATGTAGGAGGGTCCGTAGGAGCCAGGCACCTATCCTAAAGCTTTTGGAGGGTAGGCTTATCCCTTCTGCATCCCAGATTCCTCAGTTCGTGTTAGGTGCCCACTGGAGTGGGTGCTATAGAGTTTTTTATTTTATTAACTTTTACACTAGCTAGGTAGGCACAGTGTGAGGATTCTCATTGAATCCTCACACTGACAGCGCAGCAGGAGCTGACAGAAGCGCGTCCTGTCAGCTCATTGTGCCGAGGGGAGACACTGTCTGGTCTCCCTGTGCAGCGCTTACAGCTTCTATTAAGAAGCTGCCTGGGCTCCGGAGCGCTCTGATACCGGCTTCACGCTAGGTGGGGATCATGGGGGACAGGCGCTCCGTGATGGCGGCGGCCATTTTCTGCGGAGCTTACACATTGAGCTCCTGTATGAGAGGACAGCAGTGTGTCACAGGCATGTTCCAAGTGGTCCCCAGCAGAGGGGGAGACACTGGAACTTGGAGATCCTACAGTGGGAGTGGCTGTCTGGGGGTGGTTGGCGCCAAAAGTCACGGACCCCGCAGCAGCAGGGACTTGGTCTCTTCCCTTACTCTGTTTTGGCGCCATTCGGAACGCTTGTAGCGGAGCTGAGCTTGCTGACAGATCCTGGCAGAGTGATTGGATTTCCTGGGCATCGTTTCCCCCACTTCTGAAAGCTTCAGACAGATAAGTGACTGTGGTACATTGGCTCTGTATAAATGCCTGTACGTTGTGCACTGTGACTGTGTTAACTTTGCATCATGTCTGAGCAAGTCTGTGGCTTTGGGGGAGGGAGCCCTTAATGCATTGTGCGCTTGTAGTTTTTGTACACTAAAATTTGCCTCTGAACAGATGGCCAAGGGGGGCTTGTGTATTACTTGCGCTGGTGTGAGACCCATGGGCAGTGAACCCCAGAGGGTAGAGCAATCGGAACCTGCGTGGGCCAGTGCCCTGGGCAGGTCTGTAAATGCCTTAGTGCAATTGCTGGACAGGCAGAGTGATGTGTTGGTATCTTCCCGTAGACCTATGTCATCATCTCAGCAGTCCTCTGGCTCCCTGCCTCTAACCTTAGCAGATCCTGGGCTCTTTCAGGTCATGCAGGATACTGCAAAAGGGATCAGCAGATTTAATTATTTGTTTGACAGATTTGATTGTGATACTGTGGGGACTCCTAAGAGGTCTTATTCAGTGCCTTTGCTTGCTGTTGAATCTGGAGAGTGCACAGACATCCCCTGGGATCAGGGTGATGATTCTGAAGATTCCTCGGCTTCAGGGGTGGGAGCATTTGATTACTGCTGTAAAACAGGATTTGAATTTGTCTGTGGAGGATAAGACTCCTGCAAAAGGAATTTTTAAGCGGCATCGTAAGGAAACTGTTACCTTCCCTACTGATGAAGGTTTACAGGATCTGCTGGAAGGGGCTTGGAAAACGCCTGATAAGAGGCTTCAGATGCCTAAGAGGTATTTAAGTCTGTACCCCATGCCTGAGGCTCATGCGGACCTCTGGGAAAAAGTTCCGGTGGTGGATGCTTCCGTGTCACGGCTTTCTAAAGCCACTGTGCTACCTGTCCGGGGGGGTGCGGCCTTTAAGGACCCTGTGGACAAGAAGCTTGAAGGTAACCTCAAGGCAATCTTTGAGGGGGTGGGTTTCACTTTACGCCCTCTTATAGCATCAGCATGGGTATCCAAGGCCATGATTGTTTGGGCCAGTGATTTATGTACTATTTACACGCTGACCCAGGTGTGTTACTGCTAGCTGAGAAATTGAAAGCAGCTGCGGAGTATGTGCTTGAGGCTGAGGAGGAAGCACTTAAAATGGTTTCCAGAGTATCCACGTGTCCGTCAATGCCAGGAAGGTGCTCTGGCTTAAAGCCTGGGTGGCAGATAACGAATCTAAAAAGGCCTTAGAGGCGTTGGCTTTTAAAGGAAAGTTGCTTTTTGGTTCCGAGCTAGAAGAGATTATTAAGCAGGCCATGGGAGGCAAAAGTACTTTCCTGCCGGCTCCTGCAGCAAAACAGGCCTCAAGATTTTCGGCTTTTAGGCCGTCCTTTCGGCCCTCCCCTAGAGTGATCCCCTAGAGTGCGTCCTTTCGAGCACACTCATTTATGGGAAAGTTCCAGTCCTCCAGGGGCAAGGCCCCAAAGTCAAAATTCGGTACTTTCCACAAGAAACCGAGCACAGAAGGTGAGGACAAGCCCTCTGCATGACTACCTGGGGAGTCTCCCAGCGGTGGTCAGTTTGGGGGGGCGTCTGAGATGGTTCAGGGACGCTTGGGCGTTGTTGGACCGGGATCCTTGGGTGTTGGACATTGTGTCCCAGGGGTACAGGATTCCCTTCAGGGGTCTTCCTCCGAAAAGATTTCTACCCACACCAATGCCAAAGGAGTCACGGCTCAGTTCTGCTCTTTTGGGGGTGGTTCAGTCCCTGTTAGAAAAAGGAATGGTGATCCCGGTCCCTCGAGCGGAGTGGATTAAAGGCTTTTATTCCACTCTGTTTTTGGTGTCCAAGCCAGACGGGTCTTTCAGACAATCTTAAATTTAAAGTCTTTGAATCTCCATCTGTGGGTGGACCATTTCAAGATGGAATCCCTGCGGTCTGTGTTGCTAAGCCTGGACCAGGGAGAATTTTTGGCATCCATGGATGTCCAGGACGCATATATGCACGTTCCTATCCATTTGGAACATCAGATTCTCCTGAGATTTGCCATAGGAAACCTGCATCTGCAATTTCAGGCGTTGCCCTTTGGTCTGGCCACAGCTCAAAGGGTATTCACCAAAATTATGTCAGTGATGGCGGCTGCTCTCCGACTGAGGGGAATCACTGTGATTCCGTATTTGGACGACCTGCTGTTTAAAGCAGAGTCGGCGGAGTACTTGCAGAAACACTTGGAAAAAGTCATCAGGTTTTTGCAAGTTCACGGTTGGCTTTTAAATTTACAAAAGTCTCAGCTGATGCTGTCTCAGAGAATCCAGTTCCTGGGGGTTATCCTGGATACCCATCTACATCGGGTATTTTTACCAGAGACAAAGGCCAGGGACATGTCCATCTTGGTTCGGGAGATTCTGGGTCCTCGGAGTCCATCAGTTTGGAGGTGTCTCAAGCTGCTGGGGAAAATGGTGGCGACTTTCGAGACGCTACAGTTTGCCAGGTTCCACTCTCGAGTATTCCAGTGGAACATTCTGACATCCTGGTCAGAAAATACTCAGACCCTGAGGTCAGAACAGATAGTGTTGTCTCCAGAAACCCGGTCTTCCCTGGAATGGTGGATGGAGGTGGATTCCCTTCAGTGGGGTCGGTCTCTGCAGTCCTGGGACTGGCTAGTAGTCACTACCGACGCCAGTCTCAGGGGCTGGGGGGGCAGTTGTTCTGGACCTACGGCTTCAGGGCTTGTGGACCACGGAGGAGTCAGCCTTGCCGATCAACATCCTGGAACTGCGGCCTGTGTGGATGGTGATATCCCTGGCAGGAGAAAGATTGCAGGGTCTACCCTTGCGGATTCAGTCGGACAATGCCACGGCTGTGGCGTACCTGAATCGTCAGGGGGGCACACGCAGCAGACTGGCCATGTGGGAAGTTTCCCGGATCTTCTTGTGGGCAGGGCAGACGGTTCCAGCTTTATCAGCGATATTCATCCCCGGGGTGAAGAATGTCGAGAACGATTTCCTGAGCAGGGAGGAACTGCTTGAAGGGAAATGGAGTCTGAACCCACAGATATTTTACCAGATTACAGTGAAGTGGGGAACTCCGGATGTGGACTTTATGGCATCCAGGTTCAATCATCAAGTACCCAGGTTTTATGCCAGGACAAGAGATCCCTTGGCCAAAGCGGTGGATGCAATGACTATCCCCTGGGAGGGGAATCTACTTTGTTTTCCTGCCGTTTCCAATGCTGACGAGAGTTCTGAAACGAATTCAATCACAAGGAATCCCGGTGATTCTAGTGGCTCCAGATTGGCCAAGGAGGTCCTGGTACTCGAGTGTTCAGAGACTGTCTGTGGACTCGTGGTGTCTACCTCAGAGGTCAGATCTGTTAAGCCAAGGGCCGTTCTTCCACCTGGATTTAGCTCGGCTAAATTTGACGGCTCGGCTATTGAGACCGCCATCTTAAAAAACAAGGGTTTCTCAGAGGCTTTGGTGAATACCATGATAAAGGCCAGGAAGTCTGTGTCTTCGGCTAACTATTATAGGGTCTGGAAGACCTATATTAGATGGTGTGAGAGGCAGAAATCACATACCTCTCGATTTCGACTTTCAAGGTTACTTGAGTTCTTGCAGGATGGCTTCTCGTCTGTTCTAAGCCTTCAGTCACTCAAGGTACAGATCTCAGCTCTATCTATTTCCAGAAGAGGATAGCAATGCTACCGGAGGTGCAGACCTTTCTGCAAGGGGTTTCCAGTTTGAAACCTCCCTAAAAGCAACCAGTGGCACCCTGGGACTTATCGCTGGTACTGGAGTGTCTCGAAAGGGCGCTCTTTGAGCCATTAAGGTGGGCTGACCTTAAGTTCCTTACATGGAAACTTGTCTTTTTATTGGCTATTGCCTCTGCTAAGAGTCTCGGAGTTGGGAGCATTGTCCTGCAAGTCTCCCTTTCTTATTTTTCATGATGACAGGGCTGTTCTTCGAACAGTACCCCAATTTTTACCAAAAGTAGGCTCTGCTTTTCATTTGAATCAGGAGATAGTTTTGCCTGTGTTTCAACCCCCAGAGGGTTCCAGGAAAAGGGACAAATTGAGGAGTTTGGATGTTGTGCGCGCCTTGCACATTTATGTGGACAGGGTGAAAAGTGTCAGGAAGACTGATACTTTGTTAGTCTTGTATGATGTGCACAAGATTAGTTGGCCTGCGTCTAAGCAGACCATTGCTAGGTGGTTGCGTTCTGTCATTGCCTTTGCATATACTAAGGTTGGTAGGCCTGTTCCGGCCAGGATTAACGCGCATACCACCAGGTCGGTCGCTACCTCTTGGGCGGTTCGACATGGGTTCACAGCTGAGCTGGTTTGCAGGTCCACCACTTGGTCATCTGTTCACACTTTTGCCAAATTCTACAGGTTCCATGAGTTCACGTCGGAGGACGCATCATTCGGGCGAGCAGTGATGAGAGCTGCAGACCTGAGCGTACCCTCCCAAAGGACCAATGTTGAGCTGTGTCACCAGGACCATTGAAAGAGAAAAAGGGATTTTTGTAAGAACTTACCGTTCGAAATCCCTTTCTCTGATATGGTCCTGGTGACACAGCGATCCCTCCCTTATGCTCAGTAAGTATGCCAGTGTTCATGATGTTTCATGTTATATATGGTTGAAAAGTTACATTTTTTAAATTGTGCATATAATATGTGCAGACATTTGTACTGAGTTAATGTATTCCAGTGGCTTTGCAAGATTGAACTGAGGAATCTGGGATGCAAAAGGGAGGAGCCTACCCTCCAAAAGCTTGAGGATAGGTGCCTGGCTCCTACGGACCCTCCTACATCCCAATGTTGAGCTGTGTCACCACGACCATATCAGAGAATGAACTTCATTTACTATAATGAACTTCATTTAAGAAAAAAAAATTACATTGAATAAGGCAGAAGTACAAAATGGTGCCTCTTTGGGGGGTATTCAATGTTTGTTGCGCTCCCGCAGCCATCTCCCGACGGGGGGAAATGGCTGCGGGGCCCTATTCAATGCTGTCTTCCCCGACAGCATTGTACAGGGGTTCTCGATAGAACGAGCCTGACATCACAAGCTGTCGGGCTCGTTCTGCCGAGAAAAGCCGAATAGGCGAGCTCCCGGCCGGAGCTCGTCTATTTCCGGCCTCAGCTTGCGCCCACGCCTCTTTCTCGACGCTCGGCGGCCGGAACATTGAATCCCAATCGTCAAGCTCAAGTCAAGCAAAGCGAGAACGGGACAGGGGCACGGCTGTCGAGCTTGCTCGGCAGCTGTGCCCCTGACATTGAATACGCCCCTTTGTGTGCTTAATGTTTTCGTTTTTATTCTACGTCTGTTCTCAGTTTACCTGTTTCAGATCAGCTTGATGTTTTAGGATAATTGATTGCCAGTTATTTGGCTGGTCACTACTAAACGTAAGGTCTAGTCCAGTTAATAGTCTTATTTAAGAGCTTAATAAAAGTTATTCATGTTTCTTGTTCTTTTTGTTCTCATGCAGCAACGTCTGCCAGTATAGACAGAAGTGCACCACTAGAAATTGGCCTTCAACGATCCACACAGGGTAGGTATCCAACACTTAAACTGCTGGAAAGACCATTGTGTGGCCCTTCAATATGTTAAAACAACTATTTGCTTTTCCAGTGAAAAGGGCTGCAGATGAAATATTAGCCGAGGCAAAGAAACCAAGAGTAGAGGTGAGTTCTTCCTTATGGTGGTGGTTTCAGTAATTATGCTGTTCCTAAAATGTACCTATACAATTTAGCGGGATACACTTCTACAACATTTTGATCTGGAATATATTGCTTACCATTTTGTTACAGAAGGGTCATCATAGGCTGGAATAACAATCTTAACAATGAAGTGAATACAGTTTTGAATTTCTGTGCAGATGTTGATTAGTCTTATGGGAAAAGTCAAGTGTGATAGAAGCTTCCCTGAAGGCCAGATAGTTGCATCAGCATGGAAGGCTGAAGTCTTTGTCAATGGATGACCATTATTAAATGGCCCAATTTTTAACACAGAAATTGCACTTTGTACAAAGGTATTTACTGGTCTTGCTAGTAAGCCCAGCACAGCCCCGTAGGACATTTTCATATTCTCACCGGTTTGTTTTTATATTCCAAAAAACATACTGGTACATTAACTAGCTGGGGCAGAGACTGATTTGATAGGCCAAATACACTCTGTACAGCTCTGTAGAATATTTGAGCACTACATAAGCAACTGGTAATTATATATCTTAGAAATGTTTTCATCCCCCTTGCAGACTTTTCAACTGTGGTTTTTATTTTCTTTGGCTTTTTTCAAACTAGGTCTATTTCAGGAAATATTGGGTATTAACCCATTTAACCTTTAGATGACATATTAGTTACGCTTCCATGTTTTGAGCAATGTGAGGGTACCTGCTTAATTGCTCCTTGCAACACAGGCAAGCAATGTAAGGTACATATAGTATTTCTGTTTTTTTTTTTAGGAATAAATTAATGCGCTAGGTGCTGTCTGACACTGTACAGTTAATATATCACCACATATATAAAAACCATAGATACAGAAGAAAATCCTGACCGTTTTTTTCAGGCGCGCCTCACTCTCAGATCATGTACAGTTTCTGCTGATATTTCTCAATATGGATAAAAGGAAGAGAAACCATACATATGGGGGTATTCAATGTTAGGGTCATGGCAGTCGAGCTTGCTCGACCACCGTGACTCAGTCCCGTTCTCGGTCAGCTCGACCGAGAACATGCAGGCGGGATTCAATGTCCCACTTGCCGGGGAGCGAAAAGGGGCGTGGCCGCGAGTTGCGCCCGGGAAGAGACTAGCTGCAGCCGGCAGCTCGACCCTTCCTGGCTGTTCTCGGCAGAACGAGCCCGACAGCTAGTGATGTCTGGCTCGTTCTGCCGAGATACCCTGCTCAATGCTGTCGGGGAAGACAGCATTGAATAGGGCCCGGCGGGCATCTCCCTGACGGGAGGTGCTCGCCGGAGATTGAATATCCCCCATAGTGTATTACCCTATTGTCGTGGTTAAAAACACAAAAACCCCTAGGTGGGGAACCGTACCCTCTATTATTGTCCACTTATTTCAAGTAGACAATCTGCGCTCAATAGGAGGGAGGGATTGACTCCAACTTCTGATCCTCTGTCCCTTACGGATATATCACCATGCGGAGAAAACAGAAATTTGCCTCCAATAGTGAAATACCATTTTATTCCTTTAAAATACAATTTAAAGAACAAGATGGGTGCACACAATGGACTCTCACCAGAAAATTCTGTCCACATAAACTGCAGACAAAAACAGCGATAGATCGAAAACCACAGGCGTCCCTGGATGCTGTGAAGATGGATCTTCCTCCTGGTGATGGGCCCACTGTCTGCAAGTCCCTGCTGGGGAGTATAAATACCCTCTAATGGGATTTAGTCTCTATGCCTTGAGAAAGGACAAAACTTGTTTGAAACGCGTTGGCAGCAGGGACTTGCAGACAGTGGGCCCATCATACTTTTGTTTATTTAGTCTTTAAATTACATGCTTCGCTACAACTTTTATTTTGCTGTATTTTGTATGTATGTTTTTATAAATTAGTTTTATTTGCTAAAAAAGAATCCTATAAAGGTTCTGTGACTTTATATCATTCTATATTTTGGGGGGTATTCAATCTCTTGCTGCTATTACCGACGGGGGAAATAGCAGGGGGAGGGCTATTAATTGCTGTCTTTCCTGACAGCATTGAACAGGGATATCGGCAGAACGGGCCCGACTTTAGAAGCAGCTTGACTATCCACGGCCATATCTTGCGGCCACGCCTCCTTTTCGGCGTTCGGCAGGTGGGACATTAAATCCCGACCTGCGGATTACCAGTCGAGCTGGCTGAGAGCAGGACAGGGTCACGACTGTCGGGCCAGCCAGACAGTCGTGACCTGGGATTGAATATCCCCCTTAGACTGGAAAATAGCATCACAAACAGTCTTTTTGTTTGCTGCTGCCTAACTATTTGCTTGGGGCAAGTGTATTTTAAATTTCTTTTCAATAATCTTGCCTGATACCACCTACTTTTACTTCCTCTGCATTCTAACCCACCATCATTTCACTTTTGTGTTTTTGTATTTTGGGAGCAGTATTCAAGATAGGTGCATCTATTGCTCCTGTTTTCATGGCACTTAATTATTGATGGATTACCTTTTATAGGGTCTTTATTTATACGGCATCACAAGGGATCCACACACCCCAATTATAAAATAAGCAAAACAGTGATTTACAGTGGAATACAAGAAGCCATAAGTACAGGGTAAATATAGCTGTATCAGCAGATGACCCTGAAATAAGTATCAGGGTGGCAGAAAACTGTAGGATCTGCTGCCCTCAAAGATGGTGTTGGTAGGAAAAGGAAACACACACAAGGGAAAGGGGTCCTGCTTTTGGGAGCTTACATTCTAAATGAGAGGGTCAGGGAGATGGGTGACACAGGTGGGGTAGACAGTGAGACTGGTTTAAGGCAGGGGTTCCCAATCTTTTTCGAATCACTGCACCCTAGAGTATCAGAATTTTTCCACGGCACCCCTAGGCCCAAATAAATATATATCAAATTAAGTAGATTGTGTTGATATGTGCTTCTTAGGTTCAGTTATGTGGTAAAGGGCAGGATTTGGTTCTGATTGTACACATTTTATGATTGGCAGCCACCAGCACTGGTTTTGTCCAGAAATAATTTATCATAAATAATTTGAATTGGTCCTGGACGACCAACCCGGGGCACCCCTGCAAGTGTCCCGAGGCACCCCAGGGAGCCTAGGTGCACAGTTTGGGAACCACTGGTTTAAGGGTTAGAGCGGTTTGGTGAAGTGGATCTTGAGAGCCTGTTTGAACTTATGAAGAGCGGTGGAGAGTCTGAGGGAGAGAGTGAATACCAGAGAGCGGGTGCAGCCACTTGGAAAGTCTTGGAGATACTAATAATGATGGTAATTAACACTAGACCATTTGCACACTATATCTTTACTGTGCATATCGTTAATTATTTATCCTGTAGTATGTACAATATGCACCTTTACTTCACTGAACTTGAAAACCACAATCTACTTGGATGTTTCTGTGTATGTAAAGTGAAAAAAGCTTTTTATACGCATAATTCACCCTTAAGTCAGGCTATAAATGAAGATAATACACAAGGGGTGGTGGAGCGCTGTACAAAAATAAAATAAATATGAATATATATGACCAATTGGGTATTACAAATATTTTATTTTTACTGATAAAAAGCAATTGCATAAGGTAATATGTACTGGTATACAGCCTGTTGGGAATCCTATAGATCTTAGATACAGATGTAAAACATTGAACAATATCTCACTTGTTCCCAGGGTTACTCTCCCGAGTGAATTACTCGCAATCTCCTATATAGGTTTTAGTGGAATCTGGAATGGCGGGTGTCCATAGACCTGATTAAAGATTTTGAACCTGATCCGGGTTGTATATGGATACTTGGTCTCAGTCCTTAATAGGAGGCTCCAGTGAATGTCATACCTTTGAAAAAGTTGTCTGTGGACAACAAAACGCGGCAGGTCAAGCGTTTACAGTCTGATCACCCTGGGATCCTTAACCAAAGTTATTCTTACTTGGACCAACTCTCCCTCTCCCAAGCCATTTCCATTTGTTGGACATTTGCACTGGACTTTACAAGGGACACCACCACCTGCCATTCAATGGAGCCTCCTATTAAGGACTGAGACCAAGTATCCATATACAACCCGGATCAGGTTCAAAATCTCCAGTCAGGTCTATGGACACCCGCCATTCCAGATTCCACTAAAACCTATATGGGAGATTGCGAGTACTCCACTCGGGAGAGTAACCCTGGGAACAAGTGAGATATTGCTAAATTTTTTTACATCTGTATCTAATATCTATATGATCCCCAACAGGCTGTATACCAGTACATATTACCTTATGCAATTGCTTTTTAACCATTGATTTTGTATCAGTAAAAATAAAATATTTGTAATACCCAATTGGTCATATATATTCATATTTATTTTATTTTTTGTATAGCGCTCCACCACCCCTTGTGTGTTCTTTCCTTTGTATATATTCTGGGGGCTGACCTCCCCACGGTGTGAGCAGCTTGCCAAACAACTTATCCAGAAGCGCCTGTATATATTTCTCCACCTAGGTGGTTTAATATACAACACTTATAAATGAGGATAATACATTGAATGTATTTTTCTATAATCCAGATAATTATATATTCCAAATATAATTTTATATTTTCCTAGGATGAAGAACGCGTTCGTCTTGACAAGGAGAGATTGGCTGCTCGATTGGAAGGTCATAAAGAGGGCATTGTGCAGACTGAGCAAATTCGGTATTCTATTTTATTTAAATATGCTTGCACTGGTTGGTTATGTTCAGGAATTCAGCATGTAAACACAGCATTGCAAAACGTGCTGTAATCAGTAGTCCGTGTTAATTTGTGCACTTCTCTGTTTGTTACTTAGAAACACAGAATTTAATTGCCGATAAGAACCTAGTCTGTCCTTGGGTTTGTTTTTTACACCTTTTGGTAATCTCAACCCTATTTGATCCCTACTTGTAAGAATATTCCCATGACTAACCAAGTTAATTTTCTTTGTTCAGTCTACAATGGATTTATATGCATATGGCCACTAGAACTGAACACCATTTCATGATTTTGCCTTTTTGTTGGCATTTAAACTGTAGTTGCTATGTTCTTGACCATTCTTCTATTGGGGTACAGTTGCTAGGTCGACAGTATGAAGGTTGACATATATTAGTTTGACAAGGCTTGGGTCAACACATGAAATAGTTTGACAGGACTAGGGTCGATACAAGTATTAGGTCAACAATGGAAAGGTTGACAGTCAAATATATTAGAATGCCGAGCATGACAAACGCAGCAAGCCATGTGAGGGGGCGCGGTACACTGATTTGGTGATCCTGTCGACTTACGTAAACATCTGGGACAAAAAACCTGTGAAACTCATGTCGACCTAATGCTTGTCGACCTTCTGACCCTGTTGACCTTAGGCCTGTCTACCTATTTCATGTGTTGACCTAAGCCCTGTTGACCGAAAGTATGTTGACCCCATGACCCATACTCATTTTAGTGTATCTAGATTTTCGATAATTTTGTTCACTCTTCTGGTTGTCTATAGTGTTCATTCTGGCACCCACCAGCTTTGAAAACCCATGCTGTTCCCTGCCTGGGGTGTCGGTGTCTGCTGTGGTGTTGCTAACAGAAGTTTGGTTTGCATATCAGTGTTGCTATGCAGACTACACTGTGCTAGAAGCACTTCATCAGACAGCGACACCCCAGGCAGGGAAGAGGAACTGCATGGGTTTTCAAAGCTGGTGGGTGATAGAATAAACACTAGAGTCTACCCTATTTAACAGTTTTGTATCATCTACAAAAAGGAAAATTTCCCATTGGATACCCTTTGCAATGTCCCTAACCAAGATATTAAAAAGCACAAGGCTTCTGGGCTACACCAGACGTGACCTTCCCCCTCCTGAGACTGCACTCTATTTACTACAACTCTGTTTCCTAACCAATTTCTTATCCATTTTACCATCTTGGAATCTTCGGTACTCTTTACCTAGCACGGCGCCCACGATTTTGATCGTGGGCATCGCAGGTAAAAAAATTACGGCCATTGAATGCACTAAAAATCGGGTGCGACGCGACCGACGCGATGCCCGCGATTTCCCATAGGGATCAATGTTAAATTTCTCAATTGACCCGATTTTACTGTTCAATGCCTCAATTGACCCGATTTTTCCATAGGAAACAATGTTAAATGGCCCACAGAGGCCAAATAGCCACCCTGAAGTGTGAAATGGCCCCCACAATTGTTAGCGCCACCCCACGATCAACGTCAACCCGAAGCGTGGCGAGCGCAGCGGTACGCGTCCTACGACCTTTTCATACCCCCACTATCCACGTCGGCCTGGAGTTGAGAATAGAATAGTGTGGCGAGCGCAGCGGATACCTTCACAGGTAAACGCGTCCCTTCGCGGGCTTCACAGGTATCCGCGTCCCCTCGCGGGGCTCGCTGCGCTCGCCACGCTTCGGGCTCGGTGGCTCGCTGCGCTCGCCACACTATTCTATTCTCAACTCCACGCCGACGTGGATAGTGGGGGTATGAAAAGGTCGTAGGACGCGTACCGCCGCCCATCGCGGGCTCGCCACACTTCGGGTTCACGTTGATCGTGGGGTGGCGTTAACAATTGTGGGGGCCATTTCACACTTTAGGGTGCCTATTTGGCCTCTGTGGGCCATTTAACATTGTTTCCTATGGAAAAATCGGGTCAATTGAGAAATTTAACATTGTTCCCTATGGGAAATCGCGGGGGTCGCATCGCACCCGATTTTTTTAGTGCATTCAATGCCCGCGATGGGCGCCGTGCTAGGTAAAGAGTACCGAATCTTCTCCCACCGTTTTGAGTTTAGTTAGCAGTCTCTGGTGTGACACAATCCTAATCCTTACTAAAGAAATGACTAGATATGCTTAATCGACTACGACTCCATCTATTATATTAATCACCCAGTCAAAAAGTAAATTCGATCGGTTTGCCAAGATTGTTCCACAGTAAACCCATGCTGTTTGGGATCATGTACATATCTGGATTTGAGATATTTCTAATTTTTAGTAGTGTTTTCCATCAATTTCCCTATTACTTATGAAATTCTTTCAGGTCAGTAGTTGCTTGCTGCCACTTTTGTGTAGTGCGACAACCTGCACTATTTTTCGTTGTCTAGAATTCTTCCTAGCTATTGACTGGTTAATTCTGTTAATGGTAATACCAGGGTCATTTTTTTATTTATTTTTTATTTTGTATCCTTGGATGTATCCCGTAGTGATGGGTAGTTCGTGAATGATTAGTTCAAAATTAACTAATCTTCAAAGTGAACTAAATCGTTCAGATCACTGCTCTGGCAAAGATTAGTTCATTTAGTTCACCAGGAAGTAAAGCAAGTGGGAAGTGTAACACACAGACAGACAGAGCCCAGCAGATCCAGAAGGCTTATTTACTGGATCTTTACTTCCTGTATCTAAAGTTAAAAGTACAACAAAGCCCAGCAAATACAGATCTAATAAAATAAAAATATGCACTGCCTAGACAAAGTTGTGTGGTGTGTCTGTGAGTGAGCATGTGTGCTCATGCTGCTCACCTTTATGCATACCTCCCAACTGTCACGATTTTAGAGGGACAGTCCCGATTTTCGGGTCCTGTCCCGCTGTCCCACCCGCGGCAGGCATTGTCCCGCTGCGGGGGGGTGGCAGTTGGGAGACCCCCAATCTAGTAGAATAGACGCTGTGCGCATGCGCACAGCGTCTATTCTCGTATGAAAATGAGGTCGCGGCTAATTAGCATAAGCCGCGCCCTCATTTGCATACGCCCCGCCCCTTTTTCGGGCGCTCGCGAGTGTCCCTATTTCATACGGACAGAAGTTGGGAGGTATGCTTTATGTGATACTATCATTATATGATTAGTTCAGATGTCCAAACACTTACTGCTGCTGCTTCTGGTACTGGGTCCTGAGCATACTGCTGTGCTAAATCTTCTGCTGGGATCTGTGTAGGTGCTTCTGCAGCAGCCATGTTATCAGCTCTCATGCAATACTCAGGAGGCAGTACATGTTAGCTGCCAAAGATGGCAGTGCTGAGCTCACACATGGTCTGGACTCTGTGGATCCAAATGAACTACATTGTCCTGATGACTCATGAGTCCTGCAAATAGTTCAGTAGTTCAATTAGTTCACTGATCATACAGATCCCTGAACTAATCTCTGACTATACACCATAATGAGACTGTACAGTACCTGTGAGCTACCATGTGTGGCACTGCTGTGCTCAGGCATAGGTATTGTGTGTATGCAGCCACAGACACAGTGCTGGCTGCTGCATGTCATACAGTATACTGTAGTAGCTCTGTTTACTCCACATTACAGTCAGAGCTGGATATGTATGAACCTTCATGATGCATACAGCCCCTAGCAACCAATCAGCAACTGGTTACTTTGCAAAGTCTCTCTCTTTATCTCTCTCTAATGTCAGCTAAATTGGGGCAAGGGGACATGTTTTTTTCTAATTACTGTATTTTAAAAGCAGAAAAAAATTGACTTATTTGGGTATTTTACTTGCATATTATGGAAGGTAAAATAATAACCACAATGGGATTAATATTGCAGAGCTAAACAATAAGCATGTCACTAGAAGGGTGCTGTATAACTTATTGCTTTTCTAAACTAGAAAATAATCTGATTTATTAAACATACAGTATATGATAATTCTAACAAGACTTTAACTCCTACAATGAGCTAGTATTACAATGCCTGCTCTGTGTGTCATAATCTAGTCTAGTTCATCTAGATCCATGCACTCCTCTCAGTCTCTGAGTCAGTGATGGAATAATGAACTAAATGAACTAGATGAACTAATCTTCTGATCTAATCTTTTGGGTGAACTAGATCATAATGAACTAGTCACCAAAACGAACTAGATTTCCCATCACTAGTATCCCGTCTGGCCACATTGATTTTTTTTTTTCTACTTTCAGTTTTGAGAGTTTTTTGTTCTTATTAACCGTTTCTTATATAGTGCACACATATTCCGCAGCGCTTTACAGAGAATATTTTGAACATTCACATCAGTCCCTGCACCAGTGGAGCTTTCAGTCTATATTCCCTACCACATGTACATGCACACACAGACATTCGAGGGTTAATTTGTTAGGATCCAATTAACTTACCAGTATATTTTGGACCATGGGAGGTAACTGGAGTACCCAGAGGAAACCCACGCTAGTACGGGGAGAATATACAAACTCCACACAGAGCCATGCGGTGAGGCAGTAATGCTAACCATTACACCACCCATACTGCCCCCAGGCCCTTCTCCTGTAAATGTACTTGTAGCGAACTCACCATAGGGAAAAATCATGATCTGCTATCGAAAAACGCAATTCATGAAATTCCAACTTCCAATTCCAGAGACGTGAAATACAAATCTCACCATAGTTTAGGGATGGCCAGCGTAATTGATCTCAATCTAACTTGGACCAATCACTTTTCTTACTCCTCACTCTGTATGTGTTAAGTCTTATTATACCACCTCCTTCCTAATTGGCCCCCTTTACCTACTGACGGAACCATGTTTGGTTGTCATTATTATTTTGAGTTTGCTGATATTTCCTAAAGGCCACCTTATTTACTTTAAAACTAGTTAATGCATCTTTTGTAAACCAAACAGGCTTTCTTTTGCTTGTGCTGTTCCTTTTTCTAATACAAAAGTCTATTGCTTTTAGTATGGGATTTTTTTTTTTTTTCCTACAGTACCTCTCCTTCCAATTTCTTCCAGTCTGCCAATAAATTACCTACTCCTCTCCCCATCTCTGCAAAATCAGCCTTCCTAAAAAAAATTTGTGTGTGTGACCTAAGTTGGTCTCTGTCTTAGTAGATGACAATATTGCTTGTTGGTAACTGGGTCCTAGGTTTTTCCCACGTTTATATCTGATATTCTGTCTCCGTTTGAGTCTAATGTATATTGTGGCATTTTTGCTTTTGGATTCCCTTACCAATTGCTTGAGGGATGCCCCCTATAAATTCCCCACTTCTAGTGAAACTTGCAAAAGAGCCCTCCAAGTTTACATCAGATATAGTTTCCCATTACTATTACCTCCTCTTTTAAAGCCATGTTAGGGATGTCCTGCAGAAGTTTCCGCCTGGCCTTTTGGTCTTATAGGTCACCCCAGTGGAGTAATGTCCTTCTCCCCTGTATTTATGATTACCCAAACCTCAGTTTTTGTTATTGACATTTTGTATTCAGATAGCATTTATGCTTTTTTTACATACATTGCCACCCCTCCTCTGATCTTTCCCATTCTGTCCTTTCAAAATAAATTGTAACCCATTTTAGCTATGTCTCGGGCATGTTTTTTTTATTTTTTTTTATTGACCAAGGCTTTTATTTTTATTTTTTTATCACAACGGGTTGAGTATACCTTATCTGGATATCTGTTTTCCAAATTATCCCCCTCCCAGCTAAAAGCACTACTGGGGACATATGTAACTGTATTTAGAAAAAAGAGAAAAAAAGAACATAGAAAAAGAGAGAAAATACTTACCACAGCGAGCGGGTCCTGAAGCATGAGCACATCACAGCACCTAAAAAATAAAATTTAGTGTACAATGAATTTAATATCATTTATTGGTATTATCTGTCAGTTACGACCATTACATTTGATGATGTCTTGACACCCCAAAAAAAACACCAAATAAGTAAAAGTCTAACCACACAGTTATGACTGCACGAATAACAATAAAATAAGTCCTCTACACTGAGATTAAAACATTGGAGACTTTGGGGGATATTCAATCGCCGTCGAGCATCTACCGTGGGGGAGATGCTCGACGGGCCCTATTCAATGCTGTCTTCCCCGACAGCATTGAACAGGGTTTCCTGGCAGAACGAGCCCGACATCTCTAGCTGTCGGGCTCGTTCTGCCGAGAACAGCCGGGAAGTGACGAGCTGCCGGCTGCATCTCGTCACTTCCCGGCCGCAACTCGCGGCCACGCCCCCTTCTCGTCCCGCTGCAGGCGGGACATTGAATCCCGCCTGCATGTTCTCGGTCGAGCTGACCGAGAACGGGACTGGGTCACGGCAGGCGAGCAAGCTCGTCTGCCGTGACCCGAAGATTGAATACCCCCCATAATCTCCATCTTCCAAGTATTACACATCCACTTAATCACTTCCTATATGTCCTTCCAACTCCCTTCCCCATCACCACTTTATTTCCCCACCCCCTGTGTCCCTCACCCTCCCTTACCCACTCACATCACGAACACCATTAATTTTTATCCCCCTTTTTTGTTTATCACACATCACCAATCTTATTTTATCGATCTACCATTGACCTTAGACATCACTAATATTGGATCATCACTCAGACCCATAGCAACATCTATGAACACCCTAAATTCACTCAGGAATATAGACCCAAGCAATCATCCACTCTGCTGTTTCATATATCCTTCCTACCACCACCCATTTCTAAATGGTTCTCTCTGCTCAAATCTCCTTTATATTTTAAGAACGTGTTAGGAAATATTAAATACCAAGATACCAGCTTCATTGAACTAATAAGATGTCCTCTATATCTTATTATTAATATATAAATTTGAATATGCAAAAGCACAAATTAAATATATATATATATATTCCAACCCTTGGTAACCCGAAAACGAGGACATGTCTAATGACATAATGCATTCCACTGAAGTGTAATTCTCTAACTCCAGTAAAACCAAAAAGCAACTATCAGTTTAAACAGAAACTGTATAAATGAATAGGAATAAAATGCACAAAACTGAAATCATACAGAAAACGGGACTAATTGATAAATATCAAACCTTCTATAGTATCCTGAGAACAGGGCTCAACAACATAAAAAGTCCGTCAATCATTAAAGACAATAATCACTCAGAAAGGATATTCAGGTTCCAGGGCTTACTATTACCCATAAGGAGCATAATTAAAATATCCATCATTAATATCAACAGATTCCCGTTCTGAAACAAAGCCAACAATAGTACCCAGGAATAGAAGATAAGACGCCCCCACTAATGTATAAAAGAAACATCTGAAATCGAAAGATAAAGTTCAAGAAAATTAAAAACAAAACGGAACGTTATAAAACATACAGAGTCCGGGGCTAGCAATAAGAAACCCGAACTTCCGGGTTGCGGCAAAAACAAGCCGCGATTGGCGTGAAAATACCAGATGACCAGAGGATGACATCACACGCTGGTCACGTGGTTAGCACGCCGCACAGACAGGGCGGAAATCACATCCCCAGTAAGGGCAGACAAGATAAAGCCCATTGGACAATAATATCACATGGGAACCGGAAAGCCAAATGATTGGCTGACCTAAATCAATAAATATGACACGCAGGAGACACTCGGTTTGTGGCTCTGAGGAAGCAAAGCTTGTGAAACACGTGTTAGCCTTTGGCTGGCTACAAATGTTTCCAATCATATTTAAATGTTGATACAATGAAACAATGATGCTGTAAAAATGTACTTGTAGATACTAAAGTCAGTGAAGGTGTTCTGTGGATACTAAATCCTACATAGGGAAATCAGCTACAATACCACTTGTAATTTGTCAGCACTTGATATCATTAATTCTGTGACAGTCTGGCACAATCTTTTAACTCTATCCCGACTGACCAAATATTGATAACACCCTATTCAGAGAGTTTTGGTCCCATATAGGGAAGCCGTACCTAAATTTATTGAGCATATTTGTGATGTGAATTACCTGCCATCCATAACAATTAACCCTGCCCTAACGGACTTTATTTAGGCAATACGCCAACACTTATTAAAAGGGTATTACATGGGCTATGGAATGACAGACTCACACCAATTATAAATGCATCCTCAATAAACATCTACCAGACGGCATCGATATACAAGGTGGTTTATATACTGAATTTAAAAAAAAAAACTACAAAAGCATCTTATTAATAATATTTTACAGCTCAGTGAGAGAGAGCTAAAATATTCATAAAATAAGTTCATAGAAGATGCACATAACCACACAACGTGTACCAACCATCTGAAATAAGATGATAAAAGGTGCCGATACATGTACGGAATAAGGTGGCTTATGTACTGAATAAAGAAAACTATAAGCAATATTTGTGGCTCTGAGAGAGAGCTAAAATATTCACAAAATAAATCCACAGTAGGTGCACATAACCACACAGTGTGTACCGATTAATCGAAACGGGATAATAAAAGGTGCCGATATCTGTACAGAATAAACCCCTTAAGATTGGGAATTAAAACCCAAATAAAGATTTGGGGTGCTGATACCTATACACATAAACCCTATTGAATGGGAAATTAAAAATTCCAAGTGCTGAGACCTATTCACTATTAATTCACTCAGAGTGGGAATTAAAACCCACAAGACGATAATAAGTGCTGACATCCCGAGGTAATAAGTTCTCTCAAAGTGGGAATTAAACCCCCCCCCCCAATTAAAGGGACACTGAGAGACAGAACACCTCCCTGACTGGGAATTAAACCCAGATGTATGTATACAAATTATAAATCCCTCCAGAGTGGGAATTCAAAACCCCAGAGACGGACACTTATAGGCAATAAACTCCTGCAAAGTGGGAATTAAAACCCGCAAGATGAGACACAATGCCGTAAAATATACACAATAAATTCCTCCAGAGTGGAAATTAAAATTCCATCCAAGAAAAAAGACTGAGAGAGACTCTGAGAGACAAAAATATCTCCTGGACTGGGAAGTAAATCCACAAGATACACTACAATACCTTATTACAGCATAATTTGTAGCTGACCTAAGGGAAACCTTTTATCCCTATCAAAATCACCTTTTCTATCTTTCGTGCAAGAAGCACGTCACCAATGTATGTTATATGTATGTACGTCTAAAGTCCATTTTAAATTCTTCAAAAATTTTCACAAGTCTCAGAAGGAGACCACCCTGTGAGATTCTATATATAAAAAATCAGCACAGGATGTGGGTCTCTTCTTTTTATAAAAAAATACTAATAAAAGTTATATTTTAAAAAGAATTCCTACTTATTTGGGGCCAACTATCTGTCTCCAAATAGAAACTATCTTTTTGGTGTGCATCCACAGCGCAATTCTTTCTCTCTCTCTTTTTTCTCTCCCATGTTTATCATATTGCCTGGATAGCACCCATCGCCAAAACATACTACTAAGGCGAAGAATCCAACAATAGGAATACCTATTAAACTACAAATAGGTGTGTGCGGACCCCAATATCCCCCCTCCCCTTACCCCTTATCTACATATGTAACTGACACTAAATATTTGCAAGAAAATGATTGCTTGGCATTAAAATTCAGTGTCTGAGAGAGTACGCAAACTTTGTTTCATGTTTTGAGACATTGTTTCATGCACAAATAAAATATATTTGAGTACTTCATGTGTTTATACAACAAACATGCATTGTGTCTGCACACATGGGTCCCGCCCTCAAGATACCTCATTGAAATATAACTTTTTTTAAATACTGTATAGTATTATCCAAAATGCTTCCGCTCCCGAGCAATTTGGATAAGGGTTACTCAACCTGTATTGCAATAAGTTTGGGAATTAATTATACCAAGCTCCTAGGATTTGCTCTCGCAGCTCTACGTTTTGTTTGTGTATCTCCTATTCTTGTTCAGACAATTCAGTACATAACCAGACTGGTCAATACATAAGAAAATGTAAAGATTTAGGTTCTGATTACCTGGTTTTAGATGTTTGTAGTGTTCTGAACACGAATATTAACTTTGGTCTACCTTCAATTTAGCATTCTAATGTGAAAGCAATAGTGAAATTGCATATACAGGAATAATTTACATTTAATTTAGTTTAACTGATCATCTCCCCTCCATTGCACCATTGTGCAGTTTGAGGAAATGAATGGCCAGACATGACCATGAAATGTGAACTACTAATATAATAGTTACGAGTATGATTGTATTTGCATTCAGAGAAGGAAGCTTTCCTTAATGTTAAAAATAAAACTAGGGTACTTGTTTCCTAGCACGGCCACACCGATCAGAATCGCGCTCATCGGGGGTAAAATCGGGGCCATCGCGGGCATCGCGGCCGCTAAAAAAATCGGGTGCGATGGCCAGACGCGATGCCCGCGATTTCCCCATAGAGAACAATGTTAAATGCCTCAATTTACCCGCGATGACCACGATTTCCCATAGGAAACAATGTGAAATGGCTCAATTTAGCCAAATTATCATAGGGAACAATGGTAAATGGCCCCTTGCGGGCTTCCCAGGTGTCCATGGCGACGCGGACACCTGGGAAGCCCGCGAAGGGACGCGTTTACCTGTGAAGGTATCCGCGTCCCCTCGCGGGGCTCGCTGCGCTCGCCACGCTTCGGGCTCGGTGGCTCGCTGCGCTCGCCACACTATTCTATTCTCACTCCACGCCCTAGTGGATAGTAGGGCATGAAAAGGTCGGAGGACGCGTACCGCCGCCCCTCGCGGGCTCGCTGCGCTCGCCACGCTTCGGGTTCACGTTGATGGCGGGGTGGCGTCAACTACTTTTGGGGGGACATTTCAATGTTCAGGGGTCTTTTTGGCCCATTTACTATTGTTCCTATGCTGATTTGGGTCAATTGATCCATTTAACATTGTTTCCTATGGGAAATCGTGGTCATCGCGGGTAAATTGAGGCATTTAACATTGTTCCCTATGGGGAAATCGGGGGCATCGCGTCTGGACCATTTAAGCATTTTTAGCTGCACACGACGCGACCGACGCGATTTTTCACTGTTTTCAATGGAAAAATCGGGGGCATCGCGTCGGTCGCGTCGCAGGCCACTCAAATTACCCCCGATGGCCAAGATATGTGGCCGTGCTAGGAAACAAGTACCAAAACTAGTTGCATTATTAATATAATATGATTGGTAAAATTCTTTATAAATGACTACAGTTCATATTCTCCACCACTCCTTAAGAAAATAAAGCTTCCCTTAGCCAAGCTAGGGATTGGTTTGCTACTGGAATACCTAAGCTCTGGGTATTAATTGAGAGATCCTTTCTACCCAATGTCCGCCTCTCAGAATTATTCTGGCTCCCCCCAACAGGCAATGCCTGTTTGGTCGGGCCCCGGTGTTACTATAAGAGCCACCCTCTCAGATTGGCATACATTAGTTTCAGGCGATGAGGATCTATCTTTGCCGGGCCCAGATCTGTCCCTCTTGACCGTGGCCTATCTTGTCCCAAATTTGAGGTTGGATAATTGGCATTCAGCTGGTATCGCCTCCCTAAAATTGAATTGCCCATCGTGCACCCTCTTGTCCTTTTCGGAGCTACAGGAAAAATATGGCCTCCCCAAGCAGGACTTTTAAAAGTACCTCCAGCTACGCCACTGGTTGACTTCACTTCCTGGTAAGCCCAAAGTAGCTCCTTCCCTACCTAAAATTATTGCTGCTAGACTGTCGTCCCCGGTTCAGAGGCGGAATATCTAAATGGTGTAATTATCAGATTGACAGGTATAAGTCGAGACAGCCCAAACTAGATGAGAATCCGACTTATCCAGGTCTTTGGAGGTGGAGGATTGGGATGCTATCTCCCACGTTTGCTTTAAGCTTTCTAAATGTCTTAGCCATTGTGGGATGCTTTACAAACTCTGCCACAGAGCCTACTTCACTCCACAGCGGCAACATAGGATATGGCCTTCGGCTTCAAAATCTTGTTGGAGAGCGTGTGGGTTTGTTGGTCTATCCTACATATATTCTGGGAGTGTCCAGTGTTACGCCCGCTGTGGACTGAGGTATTCTCCCTCATAGGCGATGTACTGGGGACAAGGGTGCCTGAGGATCCTATTATTGCGTTGTTTCATTACGCTACGCATCTCCCTTAGGAGGATATTTATGTAATGGGGCATATATTGGTATCCACTAAGGCAGCTATCGGACAGCTCTGGAAGTCACCTTCTGTCCCTGATATACTCCATATTAGTAAGGTCCATGAACACTTTCTTTTTGAGAAGGCTGACTGTACCTACACTTCCTCTGCTACATCGATCCATCACAAATGGTTTAAATGGAGCGACAACAGAGAGAGGCAGGGCATTTCCCTCTTAGGCCATGCCCAGTTAGATCGATCTGTGTTGATTTCACCCACTCAAGATGTTGATACCTGAATTGTTTATCCTCCTTATATTTGTATTTCCTCACCCCTGCTATAGCTGCACCACAACCCTGGGGCACCTACCCCTACCACCTGTCCTTGTGTCCATATTCCCTTGTGTGTCTGTCTGATTATGTTGATTATTTTCCCTTTTCCCCTTATCTTATTATTCTAATTTAAGTCAAAAGGGTCTTCAGTCCTGTTAGACATCGAATTCAACTGTCTAATTTCTATGTAACTACATGCTACTGTAACTTTGCTATGTGAAGTTTGTTCACAGCTGTTTGACTTAATAAACATTTATTTCCAAAAATAATAAAAATAAAGCTTCCCTAACATCACTAGTTTCAGACAGTGCCAAATACTATTGCTGAATGGGCTAACATTATCAAACATAAAGAGGGTAAGTGGAAAAGGTCACATGGAAACCAATCAAATTCTATTTTTCATCTAGTATATCCTAGAAAAAGATAGCTTGAATCTGGTTGCAAACCTCACCTCATGTCTTCAGTGGGAAGTTAGCAGCAGGGAAGGCTTTCCATTGTTATATATGGAAGAGCTGAATAGTTTCCAAGGAAAACCTTAGTCCATAGTAACAGAAGGGTAGAGTCATTACATATGCCAATAGTGTCCCGAACATGCACTGGTTTTTCTTTATCATTGTACATTTTCTCAGTTGTAATACATTGCACCTTAACCTATTCCTTCCTATCAATGTGTTTAGATCTCTCTCAGAAGCTATGTCCGTTGAGAAAATTGCTGCCATCAAAGCCAAAATTATGGCAAAAAGAAAAACTACAATCAAAACCGATTTGGACGATGATATAACAGCCTTAAAGCAGAGAAGTTTTGTGGATGCAGAAGTGGATGTTACCAGAGATATTGTCAGCAGGGAACGAGTATGGAGAACAAGAACTACTATCCTACAAAGTACAGGAAAGGTGAGTTTTGTTTTATCAAAGTTTTTCTCCCTTCATATTATTTTCCAGATTGAGTATTATAAATTGAGCTGTAACCCAATATACTCAATGCCTTTAAGCATGCAGCTACAATCAAGAGGTTTGTTTATTCGCGGCCATTATCAAGATGTGTAATGCCCAGGTGTTAGGTGTATGTGTCCATCAAATTCTTCTTACACTCCAGCTTAGACACACCGTGACAGAGAGGTAAGCAAAAGGGAAACCACCTCTTATTGCAGACAAAGAACTGCTCTATCAGGATCAAACTCATTTATTAGCTTAAAATTATTCCTATGTAGGAATTAACAGTAGTAAACAATGTACAATGTGCAGTAACGAAAAACATGCAATAAAATTAGTTATGAGAGGGTGTCACAAGGTGGTTCAGCTTTAGGGACAGTCATGGCGAGCTGTAGCAAATATGCCTTTTAAAAGCGGTATCAAAAGCTGGTTGACTTTGGGACACCATTACTATATCCAGTAGTAGCAAAAAGGCCTTTTAAAGGTAACATTCGGGTGAAGCATGTAACAAAAGCTGGTTGGCTTTGAGACACCGCAATAGCAAATAAGCCTTTATAAAAATGGTGCACACATGTAAGATGATGAAGCCACCTGAACTACTGCATTCGCATTATGGGAGAGCATAACTGTGGGAGAAACTCTTCCAACTTTAGCAATCAATACAACATAAACAACTGTGTAGCATTGGTATTTATGAAGAGCACATGTGCTAAACTCCTTCCACTTTCGCTCAAAACATTAATTTTACAATCTATACCATCTGGAGAGCATCAGACTTAAGAGGCATGCTAACTGGTCAATGTGGCTGTCAATAACAATTTGATATTGACTGCCTGTGGGTGCCGCCATCAAATAGGAAGGAGGGGCGAATGCTTCATAGAGCAGCATGTAATTGCCTTTAATCTTCCAGTTCAAAGCAAAAATAGACTTGTCAGGCAAGTTTATTTCTGCTTTTGATCCCAGGGCCGCACATCGGGATCGAATCATCTGCATCGAAGGTAGTTAAGATGATTCGATTCAGGGTCAATTATCAATTTGATTTAGAGTAGATTTTTCTTCTAGAAGTAAAAAAATCGAAAATTGCCCTGGTTACATAGTTACATAGTAGGTAAGGCTGAAAAAAGACTTGCGTCCATCTAGTTCAACCTGGTATTAACCTACAGCACCTGGTGTTCCCATGTGGTCTCCCACCCAAGTACTAACCAGGCCCAACACTGCTTAGCTTCCAAGATCAGACGAGATTGGGCCTATCCAATGTGGTATGGCTGTAGGTATGTTGGTTTGGTGACCATAGAATAATTTCTCCTGGGCTCAGTGGAGACTGACATATATATATATGCAGGCTTTGGACCGAAGTCCGGGCGGGTGACTGGCGTTGTGACGCCAGCCGCCTGCCCCAGCACACTGTGTCACGGCTGGATTTACATGGAGATGCCCATGAAATGCTGGGCATTTCCATGTCGTGCACAGAAGCCATGCACATGCGCATAACCGATTTATGCGCATGTGCAGGGCACAAACACCGGTCCCTTGTGCGATCATTTGAGGGACCAATGTAATTAGAATTGAGGGCCCATGTACAGTATTAACATGTGGACAGCAACAGCATTAGAGAAAATATTTGTATTAACTGCTCCCACTACCATAAGTACAGTATTAACATGATGACAGTATCAGTATATTATACTATTCAGTGACTTCACTGAGGGCGTATACGCCCTGATCACATGCATTTGATTCCCGGGATTCTCACTGCACATGCATGTGATTAGGGCGTATACACCCTCAGCTACCCAAGGGGGACATCATCCTGCATCGCTGAACGTGACCCGGGTCGCGTGATGTGCACGTGACCGGGTCCATTGCCAGGCAACACCACGGACGCGGCCGGGGATCCCGTTGATCTTGCTACCGATATCGGCAATTGGTGCCTGACGCCGTGGTCCCCACATTGTCTCTTGGGCCACACTGGAGCGCATTCATCTCCATTCCTCTTAAAAAAACAGGCAGAATATCTGCCGTATCTGTTACATATGTCATTCACTTCCGGGTCGCATGACCCCGTAGTCGAAATGGAATGTTTGGTACCTTTTTTATTTTTGTTACTGAAAATACCTTTTGCCTTGCTTAAAACAAATGTATTTTTCAACATACTGCCTCCTATACTAATAAGGTATATAACCTGTATATTATTCAGATGGTTCTAATATTTTTAAAGTTTTAAACCTGTAATTGTACTCGGGTGAATCATTTAGACAATTAGTCCTCTAGTATAAATATGAGCACTGAGCTCACAGTTGGATACTTGCTCCTGAGGAAGCCGGAGGTACACTATCCGGGCAAACGTGTTGAGCTGTTTAGAAACTTGTTTGCTGACACCATCTCTGGAAGTTTGGTGACCTGTCCAATCCACCTACAGACGTCCCTCACAAAACATCTGGACTCAACCTTTTTGGGATAACTGCATGATCCCTAATTCATCCAGCGTTCAAGAGGTAGATCGCAAAAAGTGGGAAGCTTGAGCCCTTGAAATTATAGGGCATTTATCAGGACTGCTGTGTCACCCCAGTCTGGACACAAACATCCACCAGACCAAATAGGATGGTAATATGAATCTACATAGTCAGTTTTTCCATGGGAAATTTCCTTCATAATTAACAAGCAAAAATATCCTGGTGATATGTTTTAACAGTGCATTTTGGACTTTACGTCTAATGAGTCATCATATTATTAGTTATACTTTATATGTATTTTAATTTCTTAAATTTATTAAATTTGTTAAACATTTTTGAGAACCGTCTGGTCCAATCATTGCTACAGCCAGCGCTGGCACATTTCCTTTCTTTAACCTTGTTGTAACTTAAGGGTCTGACCATCCTGTGCCAGCTGCTTCTGATTGCGCACCACACATACACACTTTCTTTTTCATGCAGCCATTTGTGCTTAGTCTACTCATGTTCTATAACCTATCCCGCCTCATTCCAATAAAGCACCTTTGGGATGTGGTGGAAAGGGAGATTAACAGCATGAACTAATTCACAAACTGATCGTATTGAAGAGACTTTAAAAAAGTTAAATCCATGCCACAGAAAATTCACTGTTCTGGGTGTGAATATAGTTAAAGTTTTTAGCCAGTTTACCTTAAACCTCTGTGTAAAGAGTTGGTGTAAGCCCATGGGTAGCCGACTCCTAGTCCTTGAGAGCTACCAACAGTTAACGTTTTCCAGGTCTCCTCACAGTATCACAAGTAAATTTAATTGGCTCCACCTGTGGATCTTTTAGTGTGTGTGTGATGACTACACCTGTGCACCTGCTAGGTGAGCTGCAAAACATGAACTGTTGGTAGCTCTCAAGGGCTGAAGTTGGCTACCACAGGCATAAGAAATCGGCAGGGTTGGTTGCAGCTTGTCCTCTCTGGGGCAATACAGATTGGCCTCTTTTCAAGAGTAAACCTTGCTAAGGTAAAAGGGATTAACTAGCCATTCCATTATAAATAGAGAGGCCATATTACAAAGATGGATAGAAAACCAACTTGCTTCATCTTCTATTAGACATAGCCTGTGTAACTTACCGGAAGTAGTTATAGTATTGCTTTTATAGGTACTTGTCTAGTTTCACGGCGCCAGCATGGGCGTGCGCTACTTTCGGGTTCTGCGCTCGGCAACATTTCTAAAATAAACTAAATAAACTTCATACTGACATGGATAGTTCATACCCCCACTATTCACGTTGGCACAGAGTTGATTTTAGATGGCGTGGCGAGCCACCGAGCCCCGCAAGGGGTCTCACGACGCAAGGCTATGCTGGCGCCGTGAAACTACACAAGTACCCTTTTATAAAAGCTGTATATAAAGTGTTTAAACTGATGAAAAAGGGGATATGTTTCTCGAGACTTCTGGGCAGTAACATCTCTTAAGTAAGATTTAGAAAATGTTAGCTTTGCAATCTAGTGTCAAGCAAAATACTTTTCTACTGTTTTGTGTCTGCTAACATTCCATGAGTTTTTTTGGCTATTTTACCTACAAAGATTTGCTATGGTAGATCTTCAACTCTTATTTTTCCTTTTCTTTGTTCAGAACTTTGCCAAAAACATATTTGCAATTCTTCAGAATGTGAAAGCAAGAGAAGAAGGTCGAGCTCCGGAACCACGGCCAGTGCAGACGACAGCACCAACAGTAGGTGGACAGGACACTTCCTACTGCTAGAATATTTTACTTTGACATATTTGAGAGTGTTTTTTTTTTTTCTTTGCGACAATGTCACGGATTTTGGTTAACAGTTCATTTTAAAATTGTATATTTTTTTTATGGTGACCGTGTGTATGTGTAAGTTTCTGGTCCCACAAAAATGTAATCCATTTTAAAGGGGGGTATTCAATCTGGGCCGATATTCCCGACAGAAGAATTATCGGCACTCACTTATTCAATGCTGCTGTTAATGACAGTATTAAAGGGGTTCAAATCAGACTTTTTTAAAAGTCTGATCTGTTTTGGCGGAAATGGCTGTGGATTGTCGAATTCATTGCCATGTTTCTTTTTGCCGATTTCAGGACTTCCCGACACTCTACTGTCGGTACTTTGAATACCAGCAGTCTAATTACTGTCAGAAGCTGTTAAAAACAGCCTGGATTCCGACTTTCAGGAGAGTCGGAATCTCGGCTCGAATATCCGCCATAATCTGTTATGTGTATATTTATTTTTGCATTCATTCACATGAAGTAGCTGGTAGGTGTATTGGTTTTTAGTATTTTTTTTTTTTTTTTTAAAGAGTAAACATTTTCCACATTGTCCACATGTCTACTATAATTTTTAGTGTCTTAAGCTGTGTACGCACGATGCAATATGAGCGCTGAGCAACCATATTGACAGCGATTTGTTTGTGCTGAAGCGATAAATCGCTGGGTGCATGCTCCCGTGTTCAGCCTCCTAGTGGTCACTGGTTGCTTGCTCCTGCAATCAGCCGTTTCCCTCTGCAGCTCCTCTGGCAAAGTCTCCTGTTCATCAGCGACCATCTCTAGTCGCTGACAAAAAGGAGATACTGAGCAATGTATTGCACCGTGTGTACACAGCTTAAGTTCCGTTTCTATCATCCAGCACATTGTGTATACACCCTATTGCAAAGGTGTGCTTTGAATTGTTTAAATTTTAGTTTGTTTGTATTTTTCAGGACCCAACATTAAGAACCAAACAGCCAGCCCCACAAATCTACAATCGGTATGATCAAGAAAGGTTCAAAGGCAAAGAAGGTAAATTCTGAAAAAGTCATCCTCCTTCCATTCTTTTTGCACTTGTAGTAGGGCATCCAAGCAACCATTCCAGGGATTTGGCTTTTTATCAATTGTATGGCTATTTCTCTTTTGGTTTCTGACCAGCTCACAAAACCATGACATTTACAGATATGTTCTCATACATCTTTGCTGTAATTTCACAAAACAGCCCTGTGAGACTCGGCTATTGATGGGCGTCCTTTTTTTTTCTTCTTCTCTGAAATGCATATGTTAGAACATGATGCAACTAGTGCGCATTGGAAAGACAGTGCTGATTAATTTGCCATGTGACAATTGTATATCTAGGTTTGACAGAGTCTGACTTTCCGTGGAAAATGTTATAATACCTCTGCTTATTTCTATGTGCAGTACCTTTTGTGCTTCATATATAGACTCGGCTTATTCCCTGTGTACGTATGTCCTACTTGCATCGCTTTGCTTCTAAGATGGGGCATGTCAGCTTACCCACGCCAGGCACCTTTGTGGCATTTTGAAGCTAGATGTATGAGAACTTATCAATCATAAGCATACATCTACCTAAATTTTTGTGCACAAACTGCCCCAATGCGTTTCCTGTTAAGGTATCTTGGGATAGATGTATTAACATGCCATGCATGTTGTTGTGGTGAAGTGGGTCCTGACATCGGCTGCTTGTATTATGACATCCGTTTTGGAAGTGTGTTATCCTCCCCTGTCGGGGATATGAGTCCTCCCATAATGGATATCAGCTGGGTCTCCAACCTTCTAATGTTCAGCGCCGCTTGCTGGTCTTCGGTATCTTCACATTAAAACAGCACATGTGCTGAGTAATGTTTTCATGGGATGCTGTATACCAGGCACATGTGCTGTTTTAATTTTAAGATGCCAAAGACCAGCAACAGGCAGAGCATTAGAAGGCTGGAGACCGTCAGCGCCAGAAAAAGAGGGTGATCTGTGACGGGAGCTGCATAAGGAACGAAGCCCAACATCGCCAGATAATACATAAGATCCCAGCGCACTATTTAATTTATAGAAGCGCCGGTAACCCTCCTGCCCCATAAATTACCCGCATCGCGGGTGTCATTCATCGGGGGAAGCTCTATCCCCTGCCATAACGCACAGGTATATCGCATATTCCCCTGATCGACGGATAATACATCTACCCCCTTGTTTTTTTTATTTCTGTGTTTTTGTTTTTTGCATTGTGAGCTAACCTGAAAATAGTTCTAAAAGGAGTCCAAGATCTCTCATGCAATTCATTTAGGGGTAGATGTATTATCCGGCGATCAGGGGTATATGCGCTATCCCCGTACGTTATGGTAGGGGATAGCGCTTCCCCTGATGCATGACACTCAGGATGCAGGTGTTTAACCTGAGGAGGCTTAGCGGGAATGCTTTATTTTAAACTGAGTGCCTTGCTCTTACCTGATGTATGCCTTCGTTCCTTATCCTGCCTAGTTGTTTTTCGTCAGGGTTTTCTGGTGCTGCGTGGCTAAATATATTTATTTTTCTTTTTGTCTTCTTTTCAAACAACTTTATTCTCATTTAACACCCAGCATCCCCTCCACAGCACCTGCTAATCACTGGCATCCTCTATATAAAGCTGCGCATGCGCCGAGGAATGAAAACCGGTGCATGCGCCGAACATAAAACACTAGGAGTGCATGCGCAGAACATAAAGAGGTGGACAGAGGTTATGCAAGGAAGCGTATCCCCGTTGGGGGAGGCTAATGCACTCCCATTACGGATGCCGCAGGAATAATACATGCAGCCGATGTCAGTACCCGCTTCTCCATGATAACATGGTGAAACGGGTCAGGACACTTAATGATCGAAAATTATGATGATGTTTAGCATGTTAAATTTGATTATAAAAGTACCCCATAGCCTAGCCCCAGTCCTTATTCATTGTATGTGTTTTTTGCATATTGCAAAAAAATAAAATAAAAATAAAGGCAGAACTGATCGGAACAATTTTTCTAATATAAGTTTACACAACGATGAACAAAATAAGAACCCAAAGGGTGTATTCAGGGCACTTAAATAGACTCTCCTAACAGAGTGTAACACGTATAAATAACCTGTTTCATTTTTGGCCACTCAGATTTTGAATCTGTAAAACTTGGAAATGTGCACTAAAGACCAGGTCAAAGTTTCTCAGCTAATATCCCATCACTCCTCCCACTCGCAAATCTATATAATAATTGCAGAAGGTTTGGTCTGTCTTCTCAGTGTGTGCAGTGAAAGCCTTGGAGTGCACCCCACTGCTCACACTGGGAGGGAGACTGGAACATGTGAGACAGAGAAACTGGGTGCGGACAGTGGAGCATGGGACAAAGTGGACCCTGTGGTGACCCAGGTCAAATAGCATCATTTTGATATAATATTCAGCAGCATTCTTGCCTGTCCCAGTGTAAACCTGCTGTATTATCAAAGTCATTATTCAGGCTTATGTTGATTTGAACTACATACTGCTTAAACTCAGCTATTTTTTTAATGGCCCTTCCAGCAAACAAATATTTATTTTGTAAGGTGCGAAAGTGCCATCTTGGAAAGGACTTCAAGAGTCACTGACCTGCCCAGGCATTTTAGCTGTAATTGAATCAGCTTAGAAGCAGCAGCCTGGTTCCTTTCTGATTGATTTTAAGGGTCTGAGATCATGCTTTTCTCTCTGCAAACAATAACGCAAAGTGTAAGATCACCCTCTGCAAGACTTTATATCTACTTGTCATTGTCATCGACAATTTTAAAGGGCCTTCTCTCTGAAGTGCTTTCTGTCCCACTGACACATTTCCAGAGTTCAGAGATTTTGAGCTGGATATCATGGCCCCAGTAAGACCCACATCAATAGCGGTGTTCTCCATGGACTCTTGACACATCAGTTTGCATAACCTGCAATTGCTTACACTAAACAGCCTTATTGAACCAAGCTGAACCGAAGATGGATTTTTGGGAGGTTTGCTTCCATTTTCAGTCAGTTCTCCTTCAACCAACAGCTTTCAGCCTTTATCAGTTCCGAAATCTAGGGAGTACTGAAGTCTGTGGAAGTTCTAATAGTTGAGCATTTTCCTTGGCCTCACAGGCTGTTCATAATGTACCAGACCCACCCTAGTACACTAGGCAATTGGGGGCGACACTTAGAGCAGTCATTAGTTCTTAATTTGCTATTAATGTACCCCTGTTAATTGTGACTGACATAAAAAGAAAGATGGAGGACAGTAACATGCCGTTCGCAAACCATTTATGCAAATTCGACCTTAAGTCATGTCGACCTTGGCCCATGTCGACCTTAAGTCAGGTCGACCTTCCTGCCAGTCGATCTAGTGGGGTCGACCTAATGACTGTAGACCTAAGTTCATTCTGACAGATGTCCCAATTCCGTTACCAAGATAGACCTGCAAAGTAATGGGCTGTAAATTACATGTACATTCCCTATGGCTGGGACATGTTAAAAGGATGGAGTTAAGAGTTAATGGCTTAAACTTAAAATGTCTTTTTGGGCAGGTTTCCATAATTAAGCTAAGCTAGCAAGGGGATAAATATTGGAAAGGTTAGTTCTCCAGGAGAAGATTGCCATGTCTGTTATGGCTGCGATATTGGTAGGAGTAGGAAAGTAAAGCGAAAAAAAGCCATAATGGTTACTGGCAGGCTTTGCTCATATAGACATTAGGATTTAGGACCTTATTCTGATCCATACGCTCCCCTGCGCGTTCGCCCAAGGGACTGATGGTTTGCAACTGCGCTTGTGCTTACTTAAGCACACATGCAGCCGCTTGGTGCAAGAGGACACTGCGCATTGCATGTTCGCACCTAGCAGTGCGGGCGTGGGGCAGCGGAAAGGGGCTGCGCCCGTGGTAACATACAGCGTTTTATGGGCAACACCATAGAGGTGTTTTTAGATCTGCGACCATTTAATTATTTTGTCCCCGCGTGCAAGGCTGTGAATGGATGTTTATGCTAAACATCCATTTGCATGAGTGCAGTGATATTCGGCTAGCCAGGGTGGACGTTCGTGCGAGTGGCATGCGGCGTATACATGACGCGCAAAGCTGCGAAATTACCAGATGTTTTGGTCCATCAGAATAAGGTCCGTAATGTGTCAACTCCAATGCTGAGCTTTTGTTCCACTTTTCCGCATGTGGATGAAACCATTTTTGCTCCTAGACCTAAGCTTAAGCACATAATTGTTTTGAATAGGTGTGCGTAATTGGACCGCACCGCCAATTGTTTAATCTCACTGATCGCATCCAGAAGTAACGAGTTAATCCATGCAAAACGGCTGAACCCTACTAAATTGCTGCCTGCGACCCCTTTTCACACATTTCTGATCACAAATGCAAGCAGAAATGTTGGTGGCGTCTGCAGCATGCATACCCATACTACAGCACACCTTAAGAATAGTTAATGCTGCTAACTTGTAAAGCCTTGGGATTATCATAGATCCTTTGTATCTTCCCCAGAACATTTTCAGTAGAATAAACAGGGATTAATTGAATTTCACAAAGGAAAAGCTGCCAAAAATCCCTATTTTTCTCCCAAAATTATTGAGTCCATATGAATATCCAGCTTTAAATTTAAAATAAATAATAAAAAATCTCTACCTTTTATTCGTCAATGAAAGAAAATGATTAAGCCTGGTATGGTTTCTCATGCATTGTATTAATACTTTTCTTTTGAATAGCATTGGAATTGTATTTCCTTTTTTAACCACTCACCTATAACACTACCAGTCTGATTTTGTTTGCAGAGAAACAACTAGCTAAATAAACGTATGTCATGAAAGTTGTGTGCATCAAATTAGGGATTTTCAGCTATTAGGTCCTGCTATTTAAATGAAGATATGTGTTTGTGTAAATTGTGTGGTATTTTTTTTTCTCTTGTAGAAACGGAAGGTTTTAAAATTGACACTATGGGAACATACCACGGAATGACGCTGAAATCTGTGACGGTGAGTTTGCAAAAATTGTACTGAATGTAGTTTGAAAATTTTCATGGTCGATTGCCTTAAGAAAATAA